>NC_089371.1:3990114-5320152 GCF_033870435.1 Sordaria macrospora | reverse complement strand
GGAGCGTCGCAATTCGCGAACATAGTGACGGCATAGTGACATGTGTTGGGCGACATCGAGCCTGTCTCGGGTCAGGAAGCTGCCATAGTCAAAAACACCGAGAAGTGAAAACCAACCAGAAATCGAGGTAGTCGACGGAGCGCTGCTGATCTCTCATATAAATGTAGAAGGAGAACAGATCGACGGGCGGGAGCGTCCGCCTGCTGAGGACCTCGAACAGGGTAGGGAGTCGATTTCGATTGAGGTCGGGTTGAGGGGAGGGCGTGTGTGCTATGGGTTCCGCCATTTTGACGGGAGGTGAACGGGACCTGAAACTCGAGCTGAATCCGACGGCGGAGGAGGGTGCGATATGATAATGGACGAAGAGCGAAAGGACGCCGGCGGAGTATGGTGTGGAGAGCGGGGCAAGAAAGCTGTATCGAGCTCCAAGGTAGGTTGTCCGAGGAGAGCAAGTTGTGGCGGGCAAGTGTTTCAATCAGTTGCGCGGTCGAGAGCGATAATGGTTTGACGTCAATCGAGTATTTCGCGAGTCACGGTTGCCGGGTGCACGAGAAAAAGGAGTTTGATTAATCGAGACTTTTTTTTTTTTTGATTTCTTGGCGATTCTGGTCTTTTTGGTTGTAAAGAACGTGGTTTGCGCGCAGCGCTGTCGGATAGATTGGTTTGATCCAAAGACGGCGATGGTTGCAAGTTGGAAGTTTGTTGGGTAGGTAACGAATGACAGGTTGAGAAGGTTGGGTGTGGTTGACGAGGCCGGGTCGGGTGCAGAGCAACGAGTGACGGGAATGGAATGACGGGAGGTGTGTGTTTGCGACGAAGGGGGACGGGGACTTCATGGAACTTGGGATGGGACGTCGTGGTGAACAAACAGGCTTTGCAAGGCCCACCCGTCCCTGCGCAGGCTCATCAGGCACTGGAGACAAGACTGACAGGGCGTGGACAGGCCAGCAGGGGAAGATCGCAAGTGGAAAGCATGGAACAGCAATTGACAAAGTTCGCAATGGAAGGTGCACTTGCTGCAACAGCAGTCTCCCTGGCGAACATGGCAGGGAGATTGCAGAAGTCACTCGGAAATTGAAAGTTTGGGTGACGGACAGGAAGCGGTACGCCAGCTGTCGAAGGCTTGGCAGATGCCAGAAATGGTGGGGGCTTGACTGTGCCAGCTGCCCTTCCGTTTAGGGTAAGGTAAGCGAGGCGAGTTGAGCCCAGGTCCGCACTTTCCAGATTTCGTGGAAAAATCCGGTGCAAAATTCATTGGGAGGTTTATCGTTTGCCGCAGCACCCAACGACTTCGACGACTCTCACCCGACCACGAGTGTACGAGACACCGCCATCTCCAAAGTACGTAACTACGGCCCCTCATATTTTTGCCCTGCCCAATTTCGAGTCAGCCGTCCCGTCAGTTCTCGAGACACGGTCCGGCTTCGCGAAACCCCTCCTTTGCTAACAAGCTGTCCAGAATGTCGTCCAAGAAGCCTTCCGGTAAGACCCAGCGTTCGGCCATCGCCGACGTTGTCGCCCGCGAGTACACCATCCACATGCACAAGCGCGTAAGCAATACCGAACAATCGACCAGACGAACAAGGACGAAATATTGACCCTGGCGCAGATGCACGGTGTCACTTTCAAGAAGAGGGCTCCTCGCGCCATCAAGGAGATCAAGGAGTTCGCTTACAAGGCGATGGTACGTGCAGCGACGAACACCCGAACACACAATCCGATCTGGAGGAACTGGAGACCTATGGAGACGACGACATTAGAGTTGGGGACACAGCGTGGTCAGTTTGAACGAACACCAAGACTGACATGACTGTGATTTATAGGGTACCACCGATGTCCGCATCGACCCCCAGTTGAACAAGAAGGTCTGGGAGCAGGGTGTCAAGGGCGTTGCCTACCGTCTCCGCGTCCGCATCTCCCGCCGCCGTAACGACGAGGAGGGCGCCAAGGAGAAGCTCTACAGCTACGTCCAGGCCGTCAACGTGAAGAACCCCAAGGGTCTCCACACCGTTGTCGTTGAGGAGTAAATTTGGGTGTTCTGGCAAAACGAATTTTTGGCACGAAGGGACCGCGGTTCAGGTTCAGGGCGGCATTGGGCTTCCGGAGTTTTCGCATGGCATCTAGCTTCGCATTACGAATAAAGGGTTCGTAAAATGGAACACGGCACCTTCGATACCACCAAACCGCCTCCAGCAACGATGAGGGAAGACAATCGCAGAGTGTGAGGGCGTCGCAAACGGTCAGGCAGGGGCTTCATCATGAAAATGATACGCTCTACGGACGATATACTGTCCATTACAACCAATGCTTGATGTACTTCATAAAACCAGTCTGCAACCGGTAGCAGACGCGAGCAACAACGGGATACCCATTAAACAAACCCGCCCTGATAATGCAATCCTGTTCCAGAGACCAATACGCCAGGGATTCCAAACCTTCAGAATGAACCAATTTCTCCTAACCCAATGCTCTCCTAAACTGCTCCTGCTTTTCTCCTTCAGTCGTCGTCAATGTCCTTGTGACGGTCCATGACCTTGGTCTTGAACAGAGTCGGATCCTTGTCCCAAAGCTCGGCCGCCTCGCCGTTGAGAGGGGAAGCGCTGTGATATGTGTTAGCTTTAACCTGCTAAATGTGAGTGACAGAGCATGTGAATTCCTTACTTGTTCGGCTCTCCGAGCAGGGATTGCAAGCTCAGCAGGACAGTCTGAGTGTTGTAAGCAGCAGTCCACTTATCCTTGAGGATGTCGAGACAAATGCGTCCAGAGAAGTCCACGTTGGGATGGTAGATCGGGGTTCTGAACAGCACCGTAGGCGGGGCGTAAGGATAGTTCGCAGGAAATTCAAAACTGAGCTTCAAGGTGAGGCCGGCGTAGGGGGTCTCATCAGGTCCCTCGATAGTAGCCCGCCACGAAAGGAGATTGCCGTCAGCAGAGGGGAAGGCAGACACGCCCGGTGCCGGCGATGTCATCAGCTGCATAAGCTCCGTCTGCAGTCTATTTGTGGCCATCAATAGTCAGCAACTAAAACATCAACATCGCGATTGTCTAGCAACATGCGCAATCTCAGTGACAAGTAGACTGACCTCTTGACGGCATTTTGACCGGGATCGACGTTCTTCCTGGCACCGAGGGTGGGCGCAGAATTCTGAATACCACTCATGTTTGCTGTAGGATAATCCAATCTGTGACGGCGAACTGGAAAATAGGCGAACAAGCCAATAGCGCAGGACAAAGAAGACCAATATCTAGCGGATATTTGAGTACAAAAGTCAGGAAAGGTACTAAGGGAAACAAGTTAATAAAGACTTTTGGACGGCAAGGTGAAGGGAAATGTACCTGTGCAATCAAGGAGGGACGGTCCAACCTTGGGAGGTGTATGAGGTTGAGATGGGAGGCGCAAAGAACAAAATGAAGTTTGGCAGTTGACGCCAAGCTTGGAGGGACGGGACTGACGAGATGGAATCAAAGAATCAATTGTTTACACGATGCAGAACGGACCAGCCTCTAATGACCCCACAGCTGACCAGGTTACCGCGGGAGGGTCCCAGCAACCGTGATGGGCCCGAGCGTTGCTGTCAGGGGAAAGTTTAAAGGGCATGCATGAACTTCTTTGCGGGTTCCCAGGCCGCAAAGGCAGTCGCGGCGCGTGAAAAGAGTGGACAGTTTCGCGCTCCTTCAAACGTTTCCCGAATCCCCTTTCTCAACCCAAACAAACCGGGGCACTGGACACATCACATTGTCAACACCCGCCTGCATTTGCACGTGAAGTTTGTATGACACCCACCATACTGTAGCAGGTCTCATTAGCTGATGAGTAGAGGAGTTTAAAGGAAGCCTGAACACGCGCCCCTCTCCCTCTGCCACGCTCTTGGCATCCACCTTTTTGTTGCTCATCGAAATGGTGAGCGCTTTCAACCTCCACTCTACATCTCGACTTGCGCTTTTCCTATTTAGGAACTTTGTTTTGGTTTGATAATTCTGGCCAGCTCTCGCCACCTGCTTGCGCCAGGCATCAGCCCAACACTTACAAACCAACTACCCAACGACCAGTCATTGATGAAGCACACATTCAATTGTCGATTGCGCAACAACCGACGAAAATCATTCCTTTAAAGCTTCAAACTCTCTTCATATCCCGCACAATTTTTGTCTGCCTTACTTGTACTTTAATCATCGTAATCTTAATCGGCGTCCGTTATTGACGGCAAAATGCAACAGTCACAACTGGACCCTCTTCCTTCAGATCTCCCTTTTCGCATCATCTCCAAGACCATCGGACGGGGAGCATACGCCTCGTGAGTGCTTCTGCCCCTAACCCATTATTCTGATGCTCTTCCGCTGACCGAATGTCTCAGAATAAAAAAGGCGATACCCGTAGATGCGCCCTCGCCGGTATTTGCCGTAAAGCTCATTCACAAGGACTATGCCGTAAGACATGGCAGAATATCGGCAAAGCAGATCGCCATGGAGGTTTCACTACACTCACACATTGGCCAGCATCCAAATGTGATCGAGTGGTTCGCTACTGGCGAAGACAGGATCTGGAGGTGGATTGCCATGGAGTACGCTGAGGGAGGTGACCTTTTCGACAAGATAGAGGCAGATGTTGGCCTGGAGGAAGATATTGCTCACCTCTACTTTCAGCAACTGATAAGCGGCGTCAGTTTTATGCATTCGAAAGGCGTCGCTCATCGCGACCTCAAACCCGAGAACATCCTCCTCTCCGAGAGCGGCATCCTCAAAATCGCGGATTTTGGTATGGCCACTATGTTCGAATACAAGGGTGCACGAAAACAGAGTTCGACCATGTGCGGGAGCCCGCCCTACATCGCCCCGGAAGTTCTACATTGCGCCAGGCAGAGGGAACGAAGGGCACCATCGTCCGAGCAGACCAAGTACTCGGCCGATCTCGTCGATATCTGGTCATGCGGCGTCATCCTCTTCGTCCTCCTGGTCGGCAACACCCCCTGGGACGAGCCAACTAATGGTAACTGGGAGTTCAAAGAATATGTCCGCACCAGCGGCCGGAGCACCGACCCTCTCTGGCAACGGGTGCCCTCCGACGCGCTCTCGCTCCTCCGGGGCATGATAAACATTGAAGCCAACAAGCGCTTCTCCTTCACCCAGATCCGCCAACACCCCTGGTACACGCGACACAACCCGCTGCTGAACGCCGAAGGCATGGTTATTGACCCCATCGCGCTCGCCGCCCAAATGCTCGCCCGTCTGCGCATCGACCTCCGCGCCGCCGTCTTCCAACCGCCACCTGCCTCCCAGCCCGAGCCCGCCATCGAGAGCGACTGGTCTAGCAAGGTCCTCTCCGCAACGCAACCCGAGACCCCGATAAACGACGCCCTCTTCGACTGGGAGCGCCCAGCCCCGCGCACGCTCGGCTCCTGCGCCATCTCCTCCACCCAGCCGGTCGCGCGTAACGACGCCGCGGCCGTCAACCTGACCGCCACCGGGCCCCGCACGACCATGACGACCATGATGACACCCACCAGCATTCCCAGCAGCACACAAGGCAAGGGCAGAGTTCCCTACTCCTCCGCCCTCGAGGCCCTAGCGGATGAGCCGGCCATGAGCCAGTTCTCTGCCGCGCCCGGCGTCCCGCTCTCCCTGACGCAGCACGCCCGCCGCTTCCGCGACATCGTGCCCTCGTACTCGCTCACGCGCTTCTTCTCGCACGTGCCGACGCAGCTACTGGTGCAGATGTTACGGGATGCGCTGCACCAGCTCAACGTACCGCTGCCGCCGACGTCGCCCAATGTCTCGTTTGAGAATGGGGATGTGGATCACATTGTTACGCTGAAGATCAAGACGGTGGATGGAAGACGGCAGAGTTTGCATGGAGATATCTTGGTTGATAGGTATCATTTGGTGAATGGGAATGGGATGTCGTTGACGCAGTATGGTGATGGTGGTGGTGGTGGGATGGATGTGGATGAGGAGTTGCCGGAGTTGTTGGAGGTGAGGTTCGTGAAAATCAAGGGCGACCCGTTGGAGTGGAGAAGGTTCTTCAAGAAGGTTGCTGTGCTCTGTCGGGATGGGATTTGGAGTAATAATGATTGAGAGAGGCTGAAAGGAAGGATGAACTGGGATGGCGAATATGGAAGGAAGGAGAGAGATGAGCCTTCTGGATTATGGGGGTGATGGTTACGTGCCTACACTTCATGTTCTGGATCTTGCTGAATTGGAGAGCGATTCTTGCATTACAAATTTTGTTGCTTGGTGTTGTGGTGTCTTACGTGCTCCATTGGGAATCTGTTAGCCTTGTGGCATGTTAAGCGTTTTGTACATGTAGAAGAAGAAGAGTTAAGAGAGCTGGGGCCAAGAACATTACTGAGTTGCCTCCTTCACGAACATCGAAGATATGAGAAAATGGTTGATGATCGTTGAACAGTCGCCAAAAGCCTAGATCTAGTGTATTAACCAGTCTGCCAGTTCTTCAAACGAACAACTTCTAGTCTACCGTAGGAGCGAAATTCATCCATGCTCATTACATATGTACACGTATTCCTGCTGATCCTGCCTAAAAGAGCTTGAGGTTTTGCCTTGCCCTGCGTTACCCCTCTTGAGCAACGTGATCAACACTGGAAGAGAAGAAAATGAAACCCGAATAACATGCCCGTCTGACGCCCGCTGCCTAACTATCGTCTTGTGACTCCGTCGCAATGCCGCTGAATGAACTATGTATAGTGATGGTGTTGTTGGAGGTTGTTTTTATGTACTCCTCCATAGTTTGCTGTGATTTGATTCGAGATGCTATGAGATTCCCCTCTTGAAAACTTTCCCGATCTTCTTTTTCCTTTTGATGTTCATGAGTATGTATAATATAATTCAAATGACTTCCAGGCCTTTTACGAGACTGGGGGCCATCAACTGAAACGTATAAACGAACCCCTTTCCTCGACAGTACAGAAAGATGGAACAGGGACAGACTGGATCCACCAGCTGGCATTGCTGGTGTTGCTGCTGACAACGCTGTTACTCCTGTTGCCGCGGTAGTAATCCTCATGGACGGCTGTATGCGAACTACCACTGCTAGGAGTAATACTGTGACTCCTAATATCGACGGTCGTCGCATGATCCCTTCGTTGCTCCATAATCCCCGAGCACGGGTAAAAGCTGTGCTCCCTCTGTTCGAACCGTCCACAGCCGTGGGACCTGTTGCTGTTATGGTGTTGTCCCCCTATCCGAAACCGCTCCAAGTCTGCTTCCGCCTCGCTCAAGTAGAGAGCACTCTCCGGGCCCGCCCAGTCGTCAACCAGTTTTGCAATGGTAAGAAACCCCTTGGTGTGTCCGCCACACTCCCTCGCTCGGAACCCGCGACAGATAAACAGGTAACTGTGAATCAGCTCATGAAGGAACGTCGAAATGAGCAGTCGTCGGCTGTACTTTGAGTGTTTGAGTATAGGCGCCGATAGCACTATGAGCGTTTCAAACCCCCTCGTAGTCGGATGTGCCCTTCGCAAAGCAGTTGTCCCGATGACCCGGCTGTCGTACCGCGTGCTTGACTCGTCTGACCAGTCCCAACGTACCCGCTGGCTCAGACGGCCGTTGAAGAAGATCTCGTTGGCGGCGGAGAAGATACTTTCGAGGGAGTCGTTGTCCAGTTCGTCTTCGGCGTTTATCCGTGGGTTGATGATGCTCCGGAGGATGCGCTCGTGCTTGGAGTCGGGAAACTTGCGTCGGAAGTTGACCATGTGAGCCCTGACCCTCTCTGCTGCTATGTCATCCTCTAATAACTCGGTGCCGCCGCCGGGACCTGCTGGAGTTGGTTCGGCTCTGATCGAGTGGCCTGATGCAGTTCTCTCCATGGAACATGAGCTTGGTTCTGGGGACCGGGAGCGTGGTTGTGTTTGCTGGTGGTGCGCATGGTGGTGGTGGTGGTGGTGGTGGTGCTGCTGCTGCTGCTGCTGCTGATGGTATGGCGCTGCATGAAAGTGAACCTGATGCCGGTATTGTTGATCTTGAACGCCCCGAGCGGCCATGAACCTTATATCCTCTCCACGTCCTTCCTGAACAGGTTGTTGTTGATGGTAATGATGATGTTGCGACCAACTCCCAACTCCGTGTCCCACAATATCCCTGTGCACATCCTGAGAAGATCTGTATCTCTTATGTCTTGAACCGTCGTCGTCGAAGTTGTGGTCGTCGAAATCGGCAGTCCGGCGCTTGACCGGGAAAGGAGGGACGGTACAGGAACGGATAGGCGGGTACTCATCCCCGCCATACATCGGGAAGGCCATCGGACATACTCGGCGGATAAAGAGGGTGAGACGGAAGTAGAAGGGGAGAAAGTGTAATTTTCCCTTTTATTCGGTATAGAAAACCCGAAAGTAGAAAAGAAAAGTTCCCTAGGAAAAAGCAAAGCTGAAGTGAAGCAAACAGGTGGTGTGACAAGGGGAAATAAGGTGGTGCGGCATGTATATAAAGCATATAAGAGGAGCTGAGCCGGTTTCGCCTTTCCCAGGGAGACCCAGACTGGGAGTGCCGATTACACAAAACAACTTGAAGCGGAACCGGGTTTCGCAAGTACTGGATCGGTGTCGGTGACACACACCAGACTGAGAAGGAAGGCCGTAAAGGTACCTAACAAGAAGATCCAGCAGGAGCCGATGCGGTCCATCCAGTGCCACTTGACACCAACGTACGTACAACGAACGGCAATGAGAGCCGGACCCTTCGATGCTTTGGACCTAACGAGATCCGCCGCCTCACTTGGCGGTCATCCAGTGGGCGGTCGTTCTTGGGACGGTCCATATCCCGGCCCCGTCCCGGGGATGGGCATCGAAAGGGCTCCAGAAATTCAGAGGTCCTTCACCGGGTAAGCCCATCACTTTAGTGGTCCTCCATTGAACACGCAGTACCTAATTGTAAACCAAATGCACCTTGATGGGCGCCTAAGAACGAGCTTGAACCGCATTGGCGTGGCCCCATATCACGTTTGAAGATCTGGATGCCGCCCAACGTCCACTTGGGTATCTGGGGCGAGAGTGAGACGAGGAAATGATGATCATAAAAGTGGAAGGCTTGGAACCAGACCATGGATACCAGCAAACACAGAAACGTATAAAAAGTAAAGATAAAGAATGTTGAAAAATGAGGGATGCCCCCCTCCCCCCAAACATTCAAGCGGTCAACAAAACGGAAGTGTTCCCGTCACAAACCCGACAAGAATGCAACTTGAACAAAGCTGGCGGAGAAAATATTCCAAGACACCAAGAAAAAGGACATCCGAAGGAAGCAAGCAAACCAGCCCAGCCCCAGACACACATCGCAGTAGGGTAGCATCCGAACGGATACAGTGGCTGTCCTCCTCCATACCCACTCTGCCCTGTCATTCATCAAGCACTCATTCAGTACCGACGTACAGGACCCGTCACTTCTTCCCTCGTGCATCATCATGCCTCAATCACCACGGCCCACGCTGCTGTACACGCATATCAAAGCACGCCGTTCTCAAGAGCGGCAGCGATCCTTACCACACTGAATGGCATGCAGCAGAAAACTTGTATGTAGTGTACAGCGTCAGCGAACAGCGAACGAACAACGAAACATCATAAAGGGTCAGCAGGTGTTTCAAGTTTTTTTCTGTCCAATCCGCCCGGAGATGGAAGCTTGGGGAAGAAGAAGAAGAACAACGAGAAGAAGACAAGAATTGAATATTCCATATCCCCTCTCCTTCCCAGCCATTCTTCTTCTTCTGGTTCCCCCTTCCGGCCATCGGCTTATCTCAAGGGTAATAATCATGTAACACACAAACAAACCAGTCGACCCGAGCAAAGGGATAGATAGGTAGGTAGAAGCAACCTGAAGTCCCAACAGAACTGCCATGGCCCATGGGATCTATGAGCGAGGTGTCATTCAGCCCAAAGCGGTGTGCCGAGCTGAAGAGAAAGGTGCCGCTCGTGACTTGTCGAAACCCCTACCTACCTACCTACCTACCTACCTACCTACCTACCAGTACGAGTGCCATCTAGATGGATGAACCACTAGTTTCTATTTCCAAACCATTTCCGGGATCGACTTGTAAAAAGCCGACTTTGTGAGTCCCTTCTTTATTGACACCGCTCGGTATGACCAGAATGGGTAATCCATTTATGATGGGGTCAGGTCTCCATAGGGTCATGGCTAGAACTCCCGTCCCCAGGGTTGAGCTCCACCACCGAACGGGCGCCGGACATCGGCGTTTGAAAGAAGCCAAAGCGACATACCTAGAAACCTAGCATCGATCGCGATGATGCAGTCATCGGAGTCACGGGTGACTGTTTTGCTAGCGGTGCTAGTTCTAGCGGACAAAACAGGGGGAAACAACCACGATGATGAAAAGGTGTCCGGCCCATCGCTAAAACTCTTGTACTTTTAATAAAGGTTCCAGAGTGGTGGTGATAGTGTAGAGGTAGTTTTGTGCACTGACGGGATAGGATCTACGGGGGCACCGGGGGGCCGGGGGCACGACGGACAAGTGTCAAAAGCGGACTTCCTTTTACATGCATGCCGTTCCACAACGAACCCCCGCAGTCTTGTTACTGTAGTGGCTTGTGCAAGGGCCCGGGACCGGACATCAGGCCAACGTTCGGGTTCTGGATGGCCCTGAATTGGAGTTCAAGATAACTTTTGGATCGATGGCGCAGTTGCTGACCTCAGATTTCATCAAAATCTCAGAATATCGAATTCGTTCGTTCAGTGGTAAAAGGTGGCAGGATGGTTGTTCCCTTCAGATATAGCTAGCCATTCAGACTTCCTTGCGATTGGTGCGGGCTGGCTTGCTATGACTTGCTTCTCGTTACCATTGGCCGCCTTGCTTTTACATTATCGGCATTCCGTCCCTATCACACGCTTTTTCTCTTCTCACTCAAACTCAACTTGGGGCTGACGACATCTTCCGAGTACCGTACATAGTACCTTGTCGGTTTGCACAAGGCGGTCCGAAACACGATGATGAGACAAAATGGGTCGCGTTGTTTAAACTTAAAATTGCTTCCTTATGCCGGCCGGGCGGGTATCCAAGGAAAACGACTACAACCATCCTTACTGATTATATCCATCTTCATGGCCCATTCTCGAGAGTCTGGGGGGGCATGAAATGGAATACAGGACCAATGAATTCTTCGCCAACCCTTCCTTTGGGGATCTCTCTTACTATCGAACCAAGCGGTATCCGCTACAGAATTTCCAACCCCATCAAAGGACCACCCGTCGTCGTCGTCAAGAGTCAATTATCCCAGTTCATCTTGATAGGGAACAGACATTGTATCCACCTTCGGTATGATGTTGCTGCCACCATTATCGGAGCACAGCATACTCATTTCTCGAGACAAATGGTAACCAAAAAGATGGGGCGGGTGATCAGCGCAAGGAACCGTTACCGAGGCCGAAGTGCCTGGTAAACATGACGTCGTCAGCATGTCTCTGCAATGCGCGACGCATTGTTTCAGTGTAATCTCTCTCCTCCCGCTCTTGTGCCCGCGTCTCGTTATTGACAGCCTCAACTTCCTCCTCGAACTCCTCAACCGTAAACCCCGGGCGCGCACTGAAGTTCAACAATCCCAACCTCTCACCCGTCCAAAACAGCAGGTCATTGTCGTTAATCTTATCCTTGGCTTCGCCTGCCCGTGTTGGGAGTAGTTTTCTGGCTATGTCCGAGGAGCCCGGCATTGAAGCGAAGATAGAAGGCCCCTGTGCCTGTTCGCTGTGCCCGATCCTACACCGGCGGACCTCGGTGAAGCAGTCCCTTTCGAACCATTTTATGTAACCGGATCCGTCCGAGAACACAACTCGGGTACCATGGTTAGCAACCGAAAGAACCTTTGACCCTGACGCTGACTGCCGGTTCTGGTACGCAAAGTCATCCAAGTCTCCCATCAAAGTTTTATCAGAGTCTGGTGGCGCTAGGCCATAAATCTCTAGGGATCCCTTCATGTTGTAGTCTCCACCGGCGATCAAAGTCCTGCCGCCTTGGACACTCTTCGATGCCTCGACTTCCTCCAGTGTGAGCTCTCCTTTCCGTCGGAGTTCGCTGTGTCGCTTAGAGAAGGGGAATGGGAGAGATGTCATGCTGCATAGCCTTGCTTTCGAGTTGATCGATCCTCTGATTCTTGACAGATTACGTCTGTCATAATGTAGGATGTGGGAGAACCGACCAGCAACGTATATATCGTCTGACAACTCTGCTTGTTGGCCCGGTCGCGGGACATGTAGGATACTCAATGGCCCCGGTTGTGCGAGTGACGTCCAGGAGCCAGCCGGCTCATCGCTGAAGATGTTCCTGATCCCACGTTCGTACCTCGCCTGGGCGTCGGTAAGGTTGAAGTCGACCTGGTCGTCTTCGGGAGCATTTCGAAACCGTCGCCGAGAACGATAATCGTGCAGGTGGAGTTCCAGATTTGTTCCAACGGTGAGTGGTACCCTAGGATCTGCCGAAGATAAAGCTGTAATGGACCAAGGGAACGATTCGAAATCAACAACCGAGAGTCTTTGCAAATCAACTTCGATAATGTCTGTTCCCGGGGAGAGGCACAGCCGGGCTGGAGTTAGCACACTGATAATAGCACAATACGTTCAACTAAAACGATCGTGGGATGATGACTTACGATTCTGAACTGCGAAAAAGGCCCGATGAAGGCTGCTGTCAACGCTGACACATTCTGTAACGCCCGAGTCCACCCGTTGCGACCGCTTGCTGTTATCTGCTCCTGGCCCGTTTATGAGAAGAAGTCCGGGCGCGCTCGTGGCCAAAATCGCACCCTTTCGACCTCTTGTCCCGTTGACGTCCCAGATACAGACACTACCATCGTCTAACGGCGAGACAGCTAGGAGTGTTTCATCAGCAGCTGACCGCGCTCCCCCCTCGAAGCCCTGTTCAATACGGGGACTGTCAGGTCGGTATAGGGCAACACCTCTTGCTTCAACATATTCGGACTTGGCGCCACGGGCATGGGGCAGCGGAAGCCAATTGATGGCAACAGGCGCATGACGCTGAATGTACTCCTCATACCAGGAAACCCTCTCGGTAGGAAAGCAAGGATCCCAGTTCGCCATGATCCGCATTTGTTCCTTCTTGCTGGACGCACGAAAGCTCTTTAGGATTGTTGGCGTTGTCAGTGTCGCCCAGCTTCCACTGCCAGGAGTGTTGGTGCTGCTGCTATCGGGAGAGGGATACGCATCTTGCCAGATCGTCCCCGTTGCGCTTCCATCATGCTGCATATGAAATGTTTCGCCGAGCCCCTGGGTAGCTAGCCGGCCAAAGGCCCGTCGTCGTTCGAGGCTTTCGAGAAACGAGGATTGTTGCAGGCATCGTGAACGCCAAAAGCTATTGTCTCGTGCAAGGTCTCTAAAAGCGCGGGATACCAGTTGCAAATTCGTAATATGCGGTGCTTCGAGGACTACCAAGCAACGGACAACTTGTCAGTTATACTTCTGACTCACAATTTAGGTGATTGAGCTAAGTAGAAGGTCTTTGTGGGCTACACTGGGTTGGAGGTCTGGGGAATTGGGATATTGTAGGTTCCAATTCGACTTACACGACAGTATGTGGAGTTTGATCTCATTAGGAAAGCTCTCGAGGCTCGGCGCCTGCGGAGTAGCAGTAGCCGCCGTCATCTGATTTTGTCCATCTCCCATTGTCGGATTATTTTGTGGGGTATCTTTGCTGTTGCTGTCGACTCGAGAACTTTGTCTGACTTGTGACGCCTGTCCCAGCCACTCAGTCCAAGCTCCCCTGAGCTATGGGTTTGGCATCGAAAGTGTGTGGATAGCAATGCTGCTGGAAGCCTATTGTATAGTAGCTTAATCGTGATGTCGGGTATCGATAAGGACGGGATTGTAATTTAGCGAACGAGGACCGGTCGAGTCATGGTTACTGAGAGAACAGACGATGTCGTATATCAATATACGGAAAACGAATGGCCAGCTCGCAAAAAGAGTCTGTCGAAACACAAAATAATCAGACACAACAAGCTCTTGTGTCGGTTGCTGTGTGCGAGCGCGCCTGCGGGGGGTGCGTTTATGCGGTGCCTCTGCGTGTGCGTGTGTGATGCGATGTGTGGAAGCTTCACGAATGTTGCTTTGGGATCAGTTGGATTGGTGCAAGTTCCCTTGATGCAATCCGCAGGTGGGTGATGGTTTCCAGTTGTAACTTTGTGGATGGGTTCAGGTGTCACCGGGACCGGGGGGCGGGTGCCCTCCGCTGCCTGTGAAGTCAAGACTGCCCTATTGGGTTAGGGGTTACGGTAGCTATTATGGGGGTCGGGGTGCCGATCGCGATGACAACCACGCCACGCCCACCGGCGAAGTGAGGTCGACCACTGGGCGTCCAGTTCCGGGCATGCTGCGCCCCCATCGGCCGAAACCTTACCCCACCAGAATGCCGAAACACGGGGCACAGACAGACCCCTTTGGACGGTTCTAACAATCAACCAAACGGTCGGTTGACTGCGGGTGAAGAGCTGAGGGTGAAAGGGCCTGGTGGGGTTGGCCTGGCCCTCCTCGTCTTGGTTCCCCTGACTTTTCTCCGATAAGTTACTGGCTTTACGATAACTAGCCGTGTGTGGGTCGGGGTTGGAAAATGGATTCAGCTTCAACCAATGGGATCACATCTGTGATGCAACTTCGATAAAACCACGCCCTTACACGAGCGCCATGGGCTTTGCATGGACCGGTCTAGACCACTAGAGCCTCTTCCTAACGACACTCGATGTATGTTCACCCGACCCGTCCAAGTTGCTCCATATCCAGAGCTTAGAAACCAGCACATCCACCGTTATGGGCTGGGAAAGGGTTGAGAATCTGAGACATGACCGCATGGTATCATAGCATCTGCCGGTGGAAGATTCTACAACCAGTCTGGTCTTACAGACTACACCAGTGCCATGACGGGCGTGATGGCTTTTCTGATGCTACCAGAGCCATCTACCAGATGATGTCCGCTGCTGATGAACCACTCTTTGGAACTCCTCATACTTCTTCTTTTTTTTATCGCGTTTCATTTCTTCTACCGCTGGGAACCATGTGGGGAAAACATGGAAACATACAGTGGAGTGTCCAAGTGTCGATGGCATAGGAGCTCAGGGGCAGCAACTTGAACATATATCGATGAAGTCTTGTGTCTAAATACTGTGGAAGTTGGTTGGGGCTTCCCTGGTGATGATTGATTGCATGTATTATAGTGTGCTCTGTGGTATACACCTCCTCTTGGTAATTTCTGACACAGATTCTGGCGACTACAATAGCCTGCATCACAAAGACACTCGCGTTTCATTCTTCAGGAAACGAGTATCTCTTGGAGACCCGCGGGGGAAGAACATGGTTTTTGACTTGATGAAACACTGAGAGTGTTTGTGCCAGAATTATGTAGCCAGTGATGGGGTAACAAGAGGCTTCCTTGACCAACGTTCGTCGATGCCCACTGTATGTGACATATATGAATTGAATTCTTCATACGAAGCTCTCTAACTCGAGGAATTCTGAGTTTGTGTCTTGTCTGAATGGATCAAAAGTGCCCTGACTACTCGACATCGAAACTTGACGGATCTACATGCTTACCCAGACCACTTCACGACACACCCAAGGTTCGGACTGACCAGAAACATTGGGAAGTCAGTCTATGCCATCCAGTGCTCTCTGCCATTGTGTTGACGTTCCAAGTCCGCAGCTCTTTGTGGTGGTGCTTTTCGTCGTGATCCGCTGTGTCTCCATCTCAGTTGGCCTGAATGTTTACAATGAACAACACCACTTTCAGATCTTTATGTCTATCTCCCACATCGCACAACCTGCCCACTAGCGTCTTCCCCTTTTCCAAGTTTACTTCAGCTTTGAGGCATCGTCCTTATTGAGGACCGAATCTGCTGCTTGACTGTGGTCCCGAGCGAGCTGTGTAAATGGCAAGGCTTACCCAGCGCATGAATGCGATCAATATAAGAAATGCCAGCATGCCCCCCTGCGTACGCACCGGTCGACCTTCAACTACTGTAACGCTCAGTTGCAACAAGATGAAAGGTCGAGGAACCCCGTCGTGGTCCGCCAGAGTGACTTGCGGATTGCACCTTTGTCCTCTTCGCGGCTTTGGCAGCGCGCTCCTTCCATCGTTCGCTCTTCCCAGCGCGTTCAACCCCTAACGCGTAACCCTAACCGCGCTCCTTCCTTCTCAGAACACCCAACCAGTGCGCCTTCCTCTCAGGAGCGCGCGTACCTTCCACTTGAGCAGGTTTCCGCAACGCGCCTTCCCAAAATTCTACAAAATATTCCTTGGTCGAGCCCGACCGGAGCAGTGCCCAAGGCCTTCCGCCAGGTTTGGCCCTCTCCTCCCAACTCTTCTACTTTACAACAACTTCGCAAGAACGACTCATCATCAACTGCAACGCATTTTGTCTGTACCAACGCTCTCAATCATCGCAAGAACCATCCAAGCACGCTGCAAAGCATTTTCTGCTCAAACTCCATTTTCAAACAATTATCTGCAACCAAGCCGCTCAACCGCACTTGTCATTCATGCTCTCGACTCTTCGAACTTGCTTCAACATCATCCGCACAATCATCACAATGACGACTACCAACTTTGGCGCTTTCACCAGCCTCCTCAACGGAAAGCATCAAACCAACGAGCTTTCCATCAACAGCATGCCCGCTTCAGTCAAGTCTGCAGGCTCGACCGGGTCGTCGCTGCCCAGAGAGCGCTCCATCACTCCGAGACACGTCTTCACCAGTCTCGACGAGGCCCATCAAGCCATCACCACCAAGGCCACAAAGCAAGCCGCGCACTCCATTGCCAACGGCGCTCAGCCTGGCTCAATCCCTTGCGAGTCATCAGCTGGCTCTTCTGTCGATGCCGTCTACTCCAACTCAACCACCAACACCGACGAGCATCCTGCCATCGAGTCACACCACTGCCCGAGGCATGATGGCTTCTCCCGCGGACGTCGCATCAGTCCTACCCACTTGCGTCGCCACTCATCCAGTCTTCCCAGCTTCAGCACTCGTGCCCCTCACTACCCTGGCTGGGACGAGATGACTCCGGCCGCTCGCGCCCATTTGCACGCTGAAAAGGATCATGTTGACGACAACACTCCTGACAACTCGATCAACACACCTCGCGAGACTGGAAGCACCGTTGAAAACATCGTGGATCAGTACCTACCCTCGACCACAACCGACTCTTCTCCTTCAGCTGACGGCCAGCAAAGCCATTCCACCAATAATGCAACTGTTCACTACACCTTGGACAAGAGAGAGACCATCGAGCCTCCTCAGACTAGAGAAAACACCACCTCTGTCCCCTTTGGCCGTACTTCAAAGCTTTTCCGCAGCCATGGCCCCCCTCCTCGGGTCCCTCAGCCGCCCATCCCGGCAGTCCATCCCTCGACGGTCCTGGCATCCCCAGTGATCCGTAACGACCTCCCAGAGGACCATACCAGCATTCCAGAGTGCAGCATGTCTCGTGAGCACTCCTGGTCAACCATGTCAACCGCAAGCTCTGGTAACGTCGGAGAGCTTCTTGACATTGCCGACCACAACAATGTCGGAACATCCGCCGGCTACAGCAAGGACAACCAATACCTGGAAGCCAACCACCACGAGTCAACCAACGACCGTGTGGCCCCTGAGGGCACCACCGGCATCGGGGCGTTGTCTCGTGCAGCCTTCTCAATGGGCGGCCTTACAACAGACTCTGATGAAGATCCATTCAAGTATGACCGCGGATCATACACGGTCTTCCTCCAGCCATCTCAGGAAAGAGAAGTCAGCGAGGCGCTTCACCGTGTCAGTGGCACCAGCACCATCTATCCCAATGAGACCAACCACAATGGACATGCCTACACCGCGCATGGCCCAGTTGGCTCTGCCGCACCTCCCATGCCTCCTTCAACTGGGCTCAGTTATCAAAACACCGCTCAGAGAAACATCAACACTCCCAACAAAGCTGCCATGAAGAAACTCGCTCTTCGGTCTTATTTTCCTAAGCACCTTCAATGGGACGAAGATGATGAGGAGTTTGACGATGAGTTTGACGACATCGATGCTGTTAAGACCGACAGAGGTGATTGGGAGACAGTCGGGTCCAACCTTGGTTTTGCTAAGACCGACAGAGGTGACTGGGAGACAGTTGAGTCGAACCTCGTTGCTGTTAAGAGCGATGGAGGGGAGTGGGAGACAGTCGGTTCTAGTATTGGCCAGTTCAACAGCCATCGAGCTTATGCGTCCGGGACTGGCTTTGGCACTCGCTTTGGCCTACGGACCACAGGGAGCAGCATTGCAGACTACTCCGACACCTCAAGCATCCGGGCTGAATCCTTCGGTGCTTTTGCATCAACCGAAAAGATCGTGCAGCATCCGATGAACGGGAAGCACGACAACTATGTCGTTCGGACACTCAAGGGTGACAGCCGCCCAGTCTTCCTTCCGCAACCAAGGATTCATAGAGTCAACGGCTATGCCCAAGATTCATGCCGCGTATTTGACCAAGCCACGACATCAAGCAGCCAGGGTTCATCCACAAGAGCATACTTGGCGGAGAAGCTCACTGCCCCGTTCCGTTCTTTGACCTCCAGCAGGAACACCGATCGGAGACATCCCTATGGGAACAGCCAATCCGGCCCAGACAGCGGCCACCAGCTAAGACGCCAGGGTCTGAGGAGACTTCCGCCGCAGACACCCCGAGCTCACGATTCATTTCAAGCCAATACATCTATCGGCCCGGAATCACCAGTCCAGTTCAGCTTTCCGTTGATTCCTTTGGAAGAGGCTGCAAGGCTACAAGCGTTGAAGCGACGAAGCGACGCGAATGAACACAGCTTTCAGAACAGTCCTCAGACACGGAAGAACAGCCTCGTGTCTTGCCTTTCGTGGAAGGCCTCCAACAAGTTGACGAAGAAAACGGCGCCCTCCACTCCGCATACTCTGCCGAGAAAGCCATTGCCCACTCACTGTCGCGAGCCAGTCTCTAACCACCGCGTCTCAATCCGTATGTATAACCCCAACTCAACATGTCAGTTCCATGTACTAACAGTTTCACAGAAAACCAAGTTGCCAGCAACGGACAGGAGACAACTCGCTTGTCGACCTTGAGCAGCGCAAGCCCACCAGCCCCTGGTAAACCAGTGTTCCCGCGGTCTTGCCGAAACCCATTCAGCTCTGCCCATGGCTCAGCTGGGAGCAGCTCGGGCTACAGGCGCTCATGGGGCATTCCCTTCGAACGTCCTCACCTTTGGGGGAAAGATAAAAGAACTTCGCGTGTTGATTGTGAAGGTTCATATCTCTACCAGCTGGCCAATTTGAATGTAACTGACCCTTTTAGACTTGATGAAGAAGACGGCTACCTCTCCTGGGAAGCACGACGGCGCCGAAAACAGTTCTTCTGGTTTCTGTGTTTCCTCTGCGTCTTTCCGTTCATGGCGCCCCTCGTCTATAAAGGCACGTTTGACACGACACTGGCGTGGTTCACCAAAGGAGAAGTCGACTGCCTAAATCATCGACAACGTCGAAAAGTCTTGATTTTTGGGAGCGTCATCTCATTTCTTTGGTTGTGTGGTATCGCGATCCTCACAACGCTCTTGGCTATGCGCGGGAAGAACGATCATCAATGAGTTTTTGTATTAGTTTTTAGTGTTCGAGGATAGAGTTGGAAATAAGTAGTTTAAGACGGTTATAGAAGTTAGGAGTCTGGAGTTTAGAAACGAAACATGTGCTTTGTCTACGTCTGAACAGCTTTTGAGTGACCTCGCACCCTCGTTGTGCTAATCCATGCGCAATACACCTCCCTACCGGGATGAGGTAAGTGAGGAAACTCGTTAGAGGAACCATACAGTACTAGGTGAGAAGCTTAACACTTGGCTTTCTGTGCGTCCATCATGCAGTTGGCGCTTCGCGAACCTGTTTATTATTGGCTCTCGAAGTAAGCCTAGCTGCAGTCCAATACTGGTTTCTTTCTTAGTTAGAGACCTCTGGTCAACCTTTGTAGGTGTTCACATGTCTAACTAATCCCTTTTGTTCTACAGTAAAAGCGTAATCTTGTCTTGTATATGTCATTTTGAATTTTGTTATCATTCTTGTTACTCGTTCTATGGTATTATAATCTGTCTTTTTGAAGCTTGGGACAATCTAGAATAGATTTGTCCAGTATACTAGGAGTACCGAGCTAACAGACAAACCGGCATTAGATTGTGCATGCAAATCGCGGGGACTTGACCAGGAGGGGGCGCCACACAGCACGCCAACTTCACATTTTGAGTTTTATTCACAGGGCCGGTCAATGGCGCCATTGCACATGTTAGACGTACACGGGTTTGATGCTCACCGGCTTCAGTCAGCCGGATCCGACAACAGATATCATATATTACACAATCTCCTCCTCTTTCTCATCTCTCGAGTCCCCTCGACGCCCATGGCTAATTTTCCTCCCTTCTTCGTGACCACACATTTCCCATCACGTACGGTAAATAATGGAGGACATAAAAGCTAGCACCAAAACCGTTCCAACAGCTCTTGAGACTGTACCCAAGTCCGAGCACAAGACAGTCGTCGACTCAAGTAACGATGATGCTATCATTCCTCAGGGGCACATCGACCCCGTATTCGAAGCGAAAGCCAGGGTCCTAAATCGTGCGGTTCGTTTTCCCTCTTCATACTCTGTTGTTCTACGACAAGACTGACTGACTGACTGACTGACATCTCTACCTTTACATCTAGATCCAAGACATCGGCATGGGATGGTACCAATGGCAGCTTTTCGTCGTGGTCGGATTCGGCTGGGCATCAGACAATGCATGGCCTATCATTACGTCTCTCATATTTACGCCCATCGCGAACGAGTTCCATCCCAGCAGACCGCCATTGCTCTCCCTCAGCCAGAACATTGGCCTTCTGGCTGGCGCCATCTTCTGGGGATTCGGGTGTGACATTTTCGGCCGGAAGCTGGCCTTCACCCTGACGCTCGGCGTCACGGCTGTCTTCGGGATGGCGGCCGCCGGAGCTCCCAACTTTGCGGGCATCGGCGTCTTCGCCGCCCTCTGGTCCTTTGGCGTGGGTGGAAACCTGCCTGTGGACTCGGCCATCTTCCTCGAGTTCCTCCCGGCATCGCACCAGTTCCTGCTCACCATCTTGTCCATCGACTGGGCTCTTGCGCAGTTGATCGCGACCCTCATAGCCTGGCCGCTGCTGGGGAACTTGACGTGCCAGCAAGACACGGTTTGCAGGAGGGGGGATAACATGGGCTGGCGCTATTTCGTGATCACCATGGGCGGCCTGACGTTGATCATGTTCCTCGTCCGGTTCCTCTGCTTCACCATCTTCGAGTCGCCCAAGTACTTGATGGGCAAGGGCAATGACGAGGAAGCCGTACGAGTGGTCCACGAGGTGGCGCGCAGGAATGGGAAGACGTCCAGCCTGACGGTGGCGGATCTGAAGGCGTGCGAGCCCGAGGGCTACGTCCATAAAGCTAACGTTGCGGATGCCGTCAAGCGGCGTCTCGAGGATGTCAAATTCGACAGAGTCCGTACTCTTTTCTCGACCAAGCGACTTGCGCTTTCGACGGGCCTGATCATGGCTGTTTGGGCGTTTATCGGTCTCGGATATCCACTGTACAACGCCTTTATTCCGTATATCCAGGCCATCAAGGGCGCGGAGTTCGGAGACGGGTCGACATACTTGACGTACAGGAACTCGCTTATCATAGCGGCCATTGGAGTGCCTGGGGCTTTGCTTGGTGGCTATCTGGTTGAAATTCCTCGGCTGGGGCGCAAGGGAACGCTTTCGATATCCACGATCCTCACTGGCGTATTTTTGTACTGCTCAACCACGGCGCTCAACTCGGCGGCTCTTCTTGGTTGGCAGTGCGCTTTCAATTTTTGCAGCAATATCATGTACGCGGTACTGTACAGCTTCACGCCGGAGTTGTTTCCGACGCCGGAACGAGGGACTGGGAACGCGCTGACTGCCACGTGTAATCGGATTTTCGGGATTATGGCGGTATGTTCTAATGGCTTTTTTTTTTGTGAAGCCACACACAGAGTGCTGTTGCTAACGAATGTTTGATTGTAGCCGATTATCGCCATGTTTGCGGATCTCCGAACTTCGGCGCCGGTTTATACGAGTGGTGCTTTGTTCATATTCTCTGGTCTTTTGGTACTCGCCTTGCCATTTGAATCAAGGGGGAAGGCCGCGCTGTGACGGGAGGGTTGTTTTGGATATCAGCAGTCACTTTAGTTTACTTGCATACTATAACTCTATATTATTCATCACCAGACCGACCGTGGCTTTTGAATAGGCCTTAGGAAGGCGACTCTGAGAAAAAAGAAGGCAATTTATTTTTAACTTCGCTGGGAAGCCGCTGGGAAAACCTAGAACCCGCTTGGGATAGAGATACTTCGCTGTAGATATTTTCGCTTCCTCCACATGTTCCTTTAAATGTTTCGCTAGATTATTTTTTTTTTTCCGCTGGAGATAAGCATGTTCGCTATGGTACGCTATGGACTCACCAAGGGAGAGTGCCCAGGACTTGCCCAGACAGCTCTCCCATAGTATTGGAAAAACTCGGACAAGTTGGACCACAACTTCAAGTGAACGGATGACCTTGCAGTGTTGCGAACCCAACCGAGAGCCAACCACGGAAGGTAAGTGCAACACACATGGCCATTCCGCCACTAAACCATTTTTAGCCGTTGTTATCCACTCGACACAGACACTAAGCCTATAAAGGCAAAATCAAAGCAAAAACCCCTTTCCGCTCCGTCCGTTGCTGGCGACACCACTCGCTCATGTTCACTTCCCACAAACAGGTATTCTTCTGAAGACATGATCGTCTGGGACGATGTTGACGATGGGGCAAGAAAAAGAATAAAAGAGGGAAAGATTGTGAGACTGAAAATATAGCATGCGGAGAATGGTGATACTTTTGCACTACGATCATTCGTAACCTTCCGTAGAAGGTGCGTTCCCCGCACCCCGCACTTCGCTTCGACGGCAGCGACGATCAGCAAACGGGAGGACAGGGTCAGGGCGCTAACATCGAGATTCCCAGCACCCGACCTTATCAAGCTTATCACCTCCGCTTCCTGAGGTGCCCTGTAAACAACAACACCACCGACAGCCAGCCCGCAATCTGATCCGGAATCTTCCTGGCGACGATAACTCACGCGAGCTACCAAGGGACTGTAATTTGTCGTTCTGGCATCGCAGCATCCTGGCCCTTTCCAAAGCTTCTTGACATTGAGCAGATCCACTTCGACTTACACCAAGTCGGTTGGTTCACCGCATAACACCCATTCATTACCTGCCCGCTGTCTACCAAACATCCAACGGACCGAGCCGCATCCCGCAACCACAAACTCTAGAAACCAAATTCCTCGACATCTCCTCGATTAACGCGTTCAACACCACAATGTCCTTCATCCCCGTCTCCCCCCCACCAACGCCCTCCGGCCCCGGTGGCCCCGGTGGCCCCGGTGGTCCCGGCCTTCTCGCCCCCTCGACGCTCATAGCCGCCCTCTCCTCCCTCTTATCCCCACAAACCGGCTCCCTAACACACCTAGTCCAATCCCTCTCCGTGCTCCTCTCGACCTCGGCATCCGGCGCCTCCCTCTCCCTCTCCTTCTTCCTGGTGCCTCGCCTCCTCGAATCGCCTACCCCTTTGATGCTCACGCAATGGCGGCGCGCCTACGAGCAGACTTTCTCCACGCTCAACCAGGCCGGCGCCGCCGCCGCGCTGGGGTATTTCCTGCTGGCGTGGCGGTTCGGGGTCCGGTATACCGGTGATGTGGTAAAGGGGGGGATGCAAGCGTTGAAGTTGGTAAAGAGGGGGCGGATGTACGCTGTTGCGGGCGCGTTGCTGGTGTTGGGAATGACGCCGTATGGGTGGGTGGTGCTGGGCGGGGTGGAGAGACGGTTGGTGGCGAGGGCGGAGGCGGTTGAGCGGGCGATGGCGCAGAAGGGGGTGGATGTGGAGGTTGGCGAGCTTGGTGCGGGTGGGAGTGGTGGGGGGTTGAAGAGGAGGCAGTCGGTTAGGGTGAAGGGTAAGGAGAGGGAGAGGGAAAGGGGGGAGAAGGGGAGGGATAGGGAGGGGAAGGATAAGGGTAAGGAAAGGGAGAGAGAGAGAGAAAGAGAGGCGAAGGAGGAGGGTTCTTCGAGAGAAGAATGTGATGTTGAGGCTGGCTTGGGCGAGAAGGTCGATATGAAGGCTGTGGAGATCGGGGCTAAGTATTGGGTTGATCAATGGGGTGTTTTGAATTTGGGAAGAGCGGCGATGATTGCTGCTTCTGCGGTCATGGGATTGAGCGCTTCGCTATGGAACTAGGACCGGACCGGATGGATAACTGGAGCAGTTCGGGTTGGCGCAAAGACGTGAAAGAGGGTGGAATATGCGGGTTTGAAGCGTTGCTTGGAAATACGATTTGGACGAAATATTCACAAGCTTGGATAACAACGGGAAAAGCAGGATAGCGAAATTGGGTTCTCATTTGGGTTTCATGTCAAAAACAAATTCTATGCCTCCTCTCATGCGCCGAAGCAGGCTCTCAAAACGGCCTTGGTCCTGTCAACCCTCTCTAATCTCCGTCTTGCCTGGCGCGAAATATCACCGGATAACCTTCCCAGCCCTTCAACCATCCACGTTCAGACGGCATCCTCCCTAACCATCTCACTTGGACTTTCCAGAAGAGCCAGAGCCGGAACCGGAAGAGCCAGAGCCCGAGCTCGAGTAGGAGTTACCACTGGGCGAGGTGTAGTTGGAATAACCGGAGCCACTGTTGTAATATGTGCTCCCATTGGGGTTGGAGTAGTAGTAGGATCCGTTACTGTTTGATTTGGGAAATGGTTAGTCATTGCCGTTGATCCAGAGCAACAGTCAAGATCTTTTCTTACGAGTTGGAGTAGTGGTACGAGTTGGATCCGTTGCCGTAGTCACGGGAGCAGTAGTGGTTGCCCTGCAATAAGTTGGCATTTTAGCATCGATAATTGACCCTTTTGTTCCGGAGAAATAGAAGACGGGAGCAACATACCTGGCTATTGGTGCCATGACTGTTGTAGCTGTATCCGTTGGGCATTTTGAAGGAGGTTGTGATTATTGATTGTATAGAAGAAAAAGAGTGGGAAGATTAAGTAGTTTGCTGGTCTTTTGCCTTTTCAGCTTCTGCCAGTGAAGGTCAGTTTTGGGGGTTGTTGTTCGCGATAGAGATCAAGAAGAAGAGGAGGAAAGGAACAGTAGGAAGGAAGCCCTCTTTAATAGTTGGAATCAGACTACCCCCAAGGACGAGAGAAGGGAAGGGCCTGCTATCTTTCCTCCAGGCGGAGGAATGTCCGAACAGCTTCCGTCCTGCTCTTAACAAACGCCTGGGGAATAGCTGCCCGTTTCTTCATGATTGAAGAAAGGTGATGCCAGTCAAACACGACAACTGCACGCTTTCGGTGTAGTATAACGCGGGAGGCCCGAAGTTGTGGATACCGGGGCTTCAACGCTAACTCCTATCATCGCATGCGTGCATCTAACGCGATTTGGATGAATTGATGGCAGAACAGACAAACGTCTTGGATCTCAACTATTCCTACTTCGTCCGGACATTCCGATGTGAAGAGATCAAATCAAAGAGATAAGCCACAAAGCAATGCGTAACTTCCTCGTGAAGGTTTATTCAGTCTTTTTTTTGTTTACTTGAGAAAGGGGGTCATGACTCCACCTTGGAAAGAAGGCCAACCCTTGTTCGTTGGTGTTCTTGTATGTACAAAACCGCGAACTGACGGACACTGGCATAACCAGAAAATTAACGCAAACGGCCATTCATTTCTTATATTCTTCCATGGAACATCTAGGATCTGAAGCATTCAAAACTACCGGCTACACTCCGGGTATCATTCCTCTATTTTAGAACCAACTTTTTACACGAAACGCTGTCTATCTAAGAAGTCAACTTTTAAAGGTTGCCCTGCACGGCGGTGGTATCGCGGTGCTCGGCGGGGGTATCCTCGTGCTCCGACAAGAATTTCTCGGCATCGAGGGCAGCCATGCAGCCGGTGCCTATGGATAACGGATTAGTGAGACTTTTCTTGAGAAAGGGCACAAAATGGAGTCACGTACCGGCGCTGGTAATAGCCTGCCTGTACCTCTTATCCTGAACATCACCAGCAGCAAAGACACCCTCAACGCTGGTAAGGGTGGTGCCAGGCTTGGTAACGACATAACCCTCAGAATCGGTCTCGAGCTGACCCTTGACCAAGGCGGTCGCGGGATCATGGCCGATGGCATAGAAGAGACCGTTGGCCTCAAGAGTCTCCTCCTGGCCAGTGGTGACGTCCTTGACGACAAGGTGGCTCATGAGACCCTTGTCGTCGCCCTTGACCTCGACACCGACGGTGTTGAACTTGACAGTGATCTTCTCGTGCTTCAACAACCTCTGGGCCATGATGCTGCTGGCCCTCAGCTTGTCCTTGCGAACCAGCACCGTAACGTGGCTGCCGTACTTGGTAAGGTACATGGCCTCCTCGGCAGCGGAGTCACCGCCACCAATGACAACAAGGTGCTTGTTGCGGAAGATGGGGACGGCACCGTCGCAAACGGCGCAGGCCGAAATACCGTTCTGCCAGTACTTCTCCTCACCGGGGAGGTGGAGTCTGCGGGCAGAGGCGCCGGTGGCCAGGATGACGGCGTCGGCAGTGTGGTACTCCTCGGGGGACCACTCGGTAGCGTACTTGAAGGGGCGGGCAGAGAGGTCGAGCTTGGCAACGGTCTCGCTGACAATCGTGGTGCCGAAACGCTCGGACTGGGCCTTCATCTTGTCCATCAACTCCTGGCCCATAATGCCATCGGGGAAACCGGGGAAGTTCTCAATCTCGGTCGTGGTGGTGAGCTGGCCACCGGCGGCGATGCCATTGGCCATGAAGCCCTCGTAGAGAACGGCTGTAGGAATAGCGAGAGAATGTTAGCGCATTGGTCCTTGTAACTTTAAGACGACAATGGTAATGGCATCATGGGACTCACGCTTCAGCTCGGCGCGGGCCAGGTAGACGGCGGCAGTGTGGGCGGCCGGCCCAGAGCCGATGATAACTACTTTGCTGTGCATGTTTCTTTTTGTGATGGCCTGGATTTCGGCAGGTTGAACCGGAGTGTTTTTCTTGAAAGCGGTCGCGGCAGCAGCGACTGAGAGACCAGATGCGCTGGATCGGAGAGTTCTTCGAAAGGTTGAGGAAAACAGTTTGGCGGTTGGTGGGGTTTCTCTTGGGGGAAAACGGAGTATATCACTGGACGGAGAATTGTAAGTCACAACGAAAAGGAAGCTGAAAAGGTAAACGATTGATAATCTCTGGAATTCTTTCTCTCCCGATCTGCGATCTAGTCACACTGCCCAGGTGGTTCCAGATCAGGCGCGTTGTCCCGGCGCCATTTTTCAATGGAGTCGCGATTTCTAATCCAGATCCCAGCCTGGGGGCGGACTCGGAGAGATACCGAGGAAATGCCCAGGGTCCAGGGCCAATGCCCCTCTGACGTGCTCGGCCAATCCCCACTTCACAGATCCAGCGGGGTCGTCCCGCTGCAGGGGAACCAAGTCCCGTTTCAGGGCCCGAGTGAAAGATGATTTCCTCAATCTGGGTTAGGGTTATTGGTGAATGTATTTATTTTCACGACTTTAAGATCTTGGAGACGATGAAACTCGACCCGACACAACATGATAAGTGAGCCCAGGCATTTACTACAACCTGCTCTTGCCTTCCTGCTGCGGGACCTGGACCACCACCTTACCCCAAGTCTCACGACCTCCTAGAGCGATCAACGCATCCGGAATCTTTTCGAGACCGACAAACTCCTTGTCGCTGAACACTGTCGGCTTGAACTTGCCCTCGGCAATCAACTTCATGATGCCCTGCCACACGGTCACGACCGTCTCCTTCTCATGAACAGCATACTGGCCCCAATGGATACCGACGATGCTGATGTTCTTGAGGAGAACCTTGTTCATCGCCAGCTTCTCGATCTTACCGGCAGCGAAGCCGACAATCAAGATGCGGCCATTCCACGCGGTGCACTTGGTGCTCAGGTCCACCAGGCCGACGGGGTCGTAGACAATGTCGACACCCTTGCCCTTAGGGGTCAGCTTCTTCACGATCTGGGGCCAGTTGGGGTCCGTGTAGTCAACAACGTGGTCAGCGCCAAAGGACTTGGCGACCTCCAGCTTGTGCTTGGTTCCAGCCGTAGCAATGACAGTGGCTCCAAACGCCTTCGCGACTGTTTATGGAATCAGAAAGCGGTTCGCCCGAGAGACTGGTACGTATGTCACTTACTTTGAACAGCAGCTAGACCGACACCACCGGCCGCAGCGTGAACAAGGACGTAGTCACCCTTCTTCACCCCGGCTCTGACAACGAGGGCACCATAACTCGTTGGTGCTGTCACAAAGAGGCCAGCGGCATCCACAAGCGACCAGCCCTCGGGAGCTGGGAGGAGTGTCACCTCCTTGGCCTTGACTTTGGTAGCGTAGGCACCCTGGCTAGCTCCAAACACACGGGAGCCAACAGGGAACTTGGGGTTCTTGGAACCGGAAGGGGTGGCGAGAACAACGCCGGCGAACTCGGCACCTGATACCCAGGGGAATGCTAAGATGAAATATTAGTATACGGATGGAAATGTAAACGGAGGCCAGGGGAGAACAAAACATACGTGGTTGATGCTGGTATTTGCCCTGAATCTGGAGAATGTCGAAGAAATTCGTTGCCGCGGCGTGAACTTCAATTAAGTACTCATCTGCAGCAGGCGTAGGGTCTGGAAGTTCCGTGACCTTCAGCTCTTGAGGGCCCTAAGATAGATATGTTAGAATCATGAAAGAGAAATATGTGCTGATGGTTGAGATAAGACATACCTTGACGTACTGTGCCACCTGAATGCCTCTCATCTTGGAAGGATATGTGGAGTAAGAAGATGCTTGACTAAACTGAATGGAAGCAAACGCAAAAAGATCAAGTAGGCTATCTGAGAAGAGAAAGAGAAACGAGAGCCTATTTATAATCAACAGTATGGTTAAAGGATGCCGAGTACAACTAGGATGCCAATGGCCATCGCCGCGGGGTGATCGGTAGTGTACTTGGTTTCTGTAAGGGAAGCCGAGGTAGCCCAGACCAGGAGAGCTGATCTCTGATTGGCCGCTCACCTAACTTGGACCTCTCGGTGAGCCCACGTCTTATCGATTTCTAACAATCGAGTCGCGACTTGCATCTTCCACTTGCAACATTTCACTTCACCACTTTCCCAAACCCAACTTGCTTCGATTTCTAACCGCGCAAACCGCCGTGCAGCAAATCCACGACTTATTCTCAACACGAAACCACAAACATATATCCGAGAATATTACGCTCGTCCAAGCGCGCACAATTCACGAGCCGCGCAATTCTCTCGATAAGCCCATTCTTGGTCGCCGCCGAATTACGCACCTCTACGAAACGATCGCGACGAACAACCCTAGCCACCTCGAAATTCGAACCTACACCGGGGCGAACGACCTCACTCCGCCTCTCACAGACACAACACCCGCCAAAAATGGCGACAACAACAAAAACAACAACGACAAACTCCCTCCCCTCGGGGACAGGAACAGGAGGAGGCCTAATCACCCAAATGCTCACCCACACGCCTCTCCAATACACCTTCTCCTTCACGCCCTTCCTACAAAAGACCTACCAGCACTCGCTCCCTGCCGACCGACCCATCTGCAAAGCCTACGTATCTGGCAACTGTCCGCTCAAATCGCACTGCCCGGAGCGCCACGTCACCACATCCAACACCAACACGGGTGGCGGCGGTCACGGCGGCAATTTCTCTGGTGGCTTCGGCTCTTTGGTGTGCAAGCACTGGCTGCGCGGGCTCTGCAAGAAGGGCGAGTCGTGCGAGTTTTTACACGAGTACAACCTGCGCAAGATGCCCGAGTGCAACTTCTTTGTGCGAAACGGGTACTGCAGCAACGGGGACGAGTGCTTGTATCTGCACATTGACCCCTTGTCGCGGCTGCCGCCCTGTCCGCACTACGAGAGGGGCTTCTGTCCGTTGGGCCCCAGGTGCGACAAGAAGCATTTCCGGCGGAAGCTGTGCTTGTATTATCTGGCGGGCTTCTGTCCGGATGGGAAACTGTGCAAGGAGGGCGCGCATCCGAGGTGGACGGCGGATAAGGATATGGAGAAGCCCAGGGCCAAGGGCGAGATGACGGCTGAGCAGCTGCAGCAACAGCAGCAACAGCAGAACATGAATGGTGGCGCTGGAGGAGGTGATAATTATGGAATGGGTGGAATGGCGCAGCAGACGGGCGCGAACGAGTACATGGACCGCGAGAGGGAGCGGGATAGGGATAATAGGGAGAGGGAGATGATGATGGGGGGACGTGATAGGGACGGCGGCGGTCATGATCGTCACAAGGATCGCTTTGGTGGTGGTGGTGGAGGAGGAGGCAGAGGTAGGGGAGGATGGAGGGGAAGAGGAAGGGGAGGGGGGTTCAGGGGTAAAGGTCATTAGGGAAAGCCGCCGGGAGATATGAAAAGGTGCATCTACAACAAAGAACACTCAAACTCGAATATGACTAGGCTTAGGAAACTGGTATCATGGATCAGGATTGCATTAGGGAATGAGGAAATGGGTCACACGGCGCAAAGGCAGGGTTATTACATCCATTGACTGTATATTAAGACACGGCATATTACGAAGCTTGTACGATTTTCTCGAGGATTGCTAGCTTGACATTATGGAGGAGCTGTGATCTGTATATTTCTTCCAAAACACAGCAAGAGAGAGGGGATCCAAAAGCATTAACGCCGCCCTCCTACCTAGTTACCCATAACCTAATGATATTTAACCCTACCGTCTGAACTGCTATGGCCTCTCTGCCTTCGTAATAGAAATTGCCTTCTTTTGTATTCTTCCAAGCCATTCCGTTGACCACTTCACTCCATCGGCACCGCAACATAAGACTCATTCGACGTACGGGCCCCCGTCCCCTCATCTTTATCTCCATTCTCGCTTCCCATAGACCTCACCGAGCCACCCGACCTTGGGCTGTTAAACGAGCTATGACTCGACTGCCACGCAGCCAACTCGTCCACCTTTCTAATACCCATCATCCACGCCACCAGCCCGCGCGGCACCCAGCGTCCGACAAAACCATACACGCTCGCACCGAGGCCAACGCGGACAGTGCCCTTGGTGATAGACCCGTCAATCACGTCAAAAACAGCATTATGCAGCTCCCTTAGCGAGCTGCCGCGCATCCCGCGGATGCGGCCCGCGCTGATGGCCGAGCTCGACTGGCTGACAAAGTTCTTGCCGTACGCGTGGCGGGCTGAGTCAGGCCAGGGCAGGAGGGCCTCGGCGTCCTGGGGGTTCGCTTCGAGCGCGCGCAGCGGGAGGCCCTGGGGGTTGCGCTCCTGCCAGTGTTCGCGGGCCGTCGAGGCGGGCGAGAAGCCGGCGAAGTCGAAGGTGCCGAGCTGGATGTGGGTGACGGGGATGGCGAGCGGGCGGAGCTCGGCGGTCAGCACTTCGGTGAATGCGGAGAGGGCGGAGCAGACGGTCGCCTCGGGGGCGTGGAAGGGCGGGTTGATGGAGGAGATGATGGAGGGCGTGCAGACAATGATCTTAGGGCTGTCTTTTTTCTTGTCGGGCTTTTCGAATGATGACTCGGCTGAGGGGGTAGGGCCCAGGCGAGCAGTAAGTAGAGGGAGGAAGGCCTGGAGGGTTATGATAGGGTGGAGGAGGTGTGTGTTGAAGAGATTTGCGAAGCCTGAGGGCGGGATGGTGGCGATGGGCGAGGTCTGGTAGTTCAGGGATGGAATGAGGATAACGGCCTTGAGGTGCAACCGATGTCGCTTGCCGTTGGGCACTGCCGCGTGGGGTGACTGGAGGTAGGCAGCGAAACGCTCGATGGAAGCGCTGGCGCTGAGAGGATCGGTGGTGTCGACGCCCAGAGGTCGGATATCCGGACGTGCTAGATTCTGAATAGAAACATCGTCCTCTGGTCCACTTGATACGATAAAGACGACGAAGCCTTTCCTTTCCAGATCCAGCGCTACCGACCGGGTCAACGGCAGGTTTGGCGATCCCGCAATGACAACAACATCCATACGCCCTCCGCTGCGTGCCCGCCGTGCCCGCCTCGTCTTCCTGAGGTAGGCGTTGACTGTGTATGACCGATATAGAACGGTGCCGGTGGCCAGGACAATGGCGGTGGTGAGGACTTTGTTCCGCAATACCCAGCCCTCAACTCGGTCGTAGAGCGAGATCGATGCCTCGGCTAGAGGCGCTGGCGGCGGCAGCCGAGGACGGATCTGTTCTGGTACCCATTGCGAGTTTGCGAGGGTGTATCTTACGGACTCGGCAATCTTGTCGACGTTGTCATTTACGATGTGGGCGACATCTTCAGAGTATCGCTTGATATCACCGGGTAGGGACGATAACTATGATAACCGAACAAGGCCGTTGTTAGTGGGGTCGGTCCCATGCGGGGATCAAGTGGTGCTTTGCATGTTTCCTTACCACGTCCAGAAAAGCCTGATCGTCCGCAGACATGTTGTTTCGATTATGGATTTCCTCGAGTCTTGTGTGAAGTGGTGGTGATGTGAACTTGGGCAGCTCAGTGAACAGGAAACGCGGGGTGATAAGTCGGCAGACGGGAATTGGGTGTTGCAATACGTGAACCGCGCCGGACTTCACAGTGTTCCAATAATGACGGGGAGAAGGTTTCTTTTATCGCTTTTATCGTACCCTTGCGCACCTTATCAGGCGGAGCTAATGCGCCCTGAGCTAAGGTACCCCAGCCTTTACCCCGGCGACTGCTCCACCACCAACGTCATGCCGTGACACGCTGAATGAGAAAGCCCAAGTCTTTTAAGACACAAGGTTTGAAAGACGATGACCTATCTGGCTAGGCTACAGTGGTTGTTTCGAAGTTCTTTCCACATCACCATATCAACACCTTGAAACATCCTACATACCTCCAGCTCTGATGCTGATTGCTGAGGAGGTCTGATCACTCCCATCCCTCACCTCACAACTTCCTGGCAAGCACCCTCAACCTCACATAACTATACATCCAGCCTCCTCCCGGCTTAGCACACACAACCTCCAGCACATCCACCACCTCCTTCACCACCTCCTCTTTCTCCTCCTCACTCCCCAGTGCCTGCAAAAACTGAGCAGCCATCAACCTCACCCATCCCTCAACACCACCCACATCCGCGTTCGTAGGCCTCCACTCCCTCTCGATCTTCTCAACCTTCCAACCGCCGACCTTCTCCTCCATCATCTGCTTCACCCAATCCTCATCAGGAAAGAACCAAGGGTCGACCTCCTGCGCCTTCTTCAAACCGACTCTTCTGCCGACTGCCGCCAAAAGCGTGGCCCGGATCTCCGACACGTTGCCTAGTCCGCCCATTTCAAAAGCGAACGTGCCGCGGGGGGCAAGCACGTTGCGGACGCCCTGGAAGAAGACCTCGCGCTGGTCTTCCGGGCGCAGGATCCAGTGGAGAGCGGCGTTGGAAAAGGCTTTGTTGAAGCGGACGTAGTGGAGGTGGGTTTTGGTGATGAGGGAAGTTGCGTCGAGGACTGTTAACAATGTGTTAGAGAGAGGGCCAGATTCTTGGAGGTAAGGACTGAGCAGTCACAATCACTTACCCTCAAAGGTACAGGTATTCTTCAAGTGCGCATCATCTGCCGCCTTCTTCTGAGCAGCCTCAATCATGGCTTTGGAGCTGTCCACACCGTGCAAGCGACCTCTGCCTCCCTCGAACACTTGTGCAATCTCGAAGTCGAGAACGCCGTCTGTGTTTTCAGAGAGGTCCCGATTTGTCAGTCACGCCTTCATGAAAGTGTCCTCTTTTGGTTGGGGTGGGAGGAGAAGACTCGACTCACCTCCGCAACCGATATCAAGAACCACGTCGTCCTTCTGGGGGTCAAGCCATTGGACAATCTTTGTTGCCAGCTTGGGGACGAAGGAGGCTGCGGATTGATAGGCCTGTTTATCTCTCTTGATTTGTCAGTCGCTTATTTACGTCAAAAGTCATTCCTACCATGAAGAGGAAAAATTGCGGTTATTCAGTGACGAGCACATTACCTCTGAGGACCAGTTATCCTTGTTCTGTTTGGATGCCATATCGTCCAGTGACGGTGGTTGAGATGGTGTGTGTTTGGGGAAGAAACGGGAAGAGAGAAGCCGAGCAGATCAAGTGGGAACCGTCAGAGTTTTTATACCCGACCATTCGCGCCCGTTTCATCATGCCAACCCCACGTACTGTTGTTTGAGAAGAGATACTACCATAAGCCAAGATTGGATCAGAAAGGCAGCCAGACTGGATGAGAGGGGTCCGATGTCGGCGACTACCCTCACGTCTCTCTACGAATCCAGGTAGGCTGCAGGTGGGAAACTGCATGGAAGAAACGTTCCCTCGTCTCAAAGAAGAAGGTCAAACCGAAGATGAATGTCCAGAATACCGGAGCAAGTCAAAAGGTTAGATATGAGTGCGTATCTGCTGAAATTGCTGACATTTTACGCTCGCTGGTTAAAGTTAAAGACCGAGCACGAAGTTCAATCTTGTAAATCCCCTATCACCACATCACTATTGCGTATATACATCAACGCTGATCATGCCTTGACAAATCAGCTTGGGCAAACTGACATGCAATGACCATGAGAAGTCTCTCCGGCCCAAAGCCCGCCCACCTCCGCCATGCACTATTGCGCCCTATTTCTCATCATTTGGTCCTGAAGACGACGCTCGTGTTGTTTTTTGCAGGCTTCCTAATCCACGACGTTATCCAACAACTTCGGGTCGAACAGCTTGTACTTGTCCTCTCCGAGCGCATCCTCTGCTCTCTTCATTACCACAAGGACCTTCTCTTCTTCCAAACGGCGGCCAATAACCTGCACACCGACCGGAAGACCATGCATGCGTTCGGCGTCGTAGTATTTGTACGCTCTGGCCGCAATGCCGTTGAGCTTCCTGTGGTTGAAGGTGCTCGGGAGCTTGTCGAGGGCACCATTAACATGTGTGACGGGAATGACGCCGGCTGTGTAGTCGAGCTGTTGAGGAGAGAGGGGGTTGTGTCAGTAGGTTCTTCGTTGTGAAAGTCACGACACTGGGGCAGAAACTCACCAAGTTAAAAAGGAAGCAATATCCACAGTTGCTGAACGTGTCCTTCGAGGCGTCCTGAGGAATAGCAGGCAGCGCATTGGGGGGTGAAATAAGCACGTCGAACTGCTTCCTGTTCCAGTACTCGAACCACTCGGCCCTATACGCTTCTCTCTTCTTGACCTCGCCCCAGTTCTCCGCTGCCGAGATGGGCCTCGTCTGCTTCACAAGCTCTGCCCAGAGGTTATCCCTCCGGATGTACCTTACCCATAGGTACCCCAGATACCGGACGATGCTCGGCCACTTGCCAAACGACAACAGGCTCGCTCCCGTATCCAACCACTCACCAAACCTCCTGTACGAATTAAACCACCAGCCGCCATCGGCATTCAGCAACAACGCCCCCATCCTCAGCGCCTCAAACATATCAGGCGCATCATCCATCTCCACGATCTCGTGCCCTTCCCTCCTCAACGCCTCCTCCACCATCTCCAGCGCCCGCTTGCACGCCGGGCTGGGATCAACCACCCTATCTGTCCTCAAGACGCCCACCCTTAGCTTCCTTCCCTGATCCGCGTACTCGTCCACCACTTCGTCTCTCCACGCAAGCGGGTGAACAGAGTGATCATACTTCCACGGCTTCATCCCAATCACCGCCCTAGTAAAGTAACTCAAATCATCCAGCGTCCTCGCCATAGGCGAGTAGACACTAGGCACTCCCTCCTGGCCCGGCATGCTAGTCAGGATGCCCGCCTTGGGCCAGCGGCCCGTCGCGCATCTCAGGGAGTAGCACCCACTGAAGTGAGCCGGCACTCTCACGCTGCCCGCCACGTCGCTACCGATGCCGATGCGTCCGCCACATGCCAGGAGCGCCGACTCGCCGCCCGTTGAGCCGCCCGGCGAGTACGCCTTGTTGTACGGGTTCGTGCAGCGGCCCCACACGTCGTTGGTGCTTTCGTAGCTGAGCAGAGAGATGGGCAGGTTGGTCTTGACGTAGGGGATGGCGCCGGCGTCTTTGAGGAGACGCACCATCGGCCCGTCTCGCGGGTTGTAGGCCTTGTTGCCGACGAAGGAGGAGTACCCGACTGTGGTGTCGAAGCCGCCTACGATGATGGTGTCCTTCAAGCTGACGGGGATTCCGGCCAGGGGACCTTGGAGGTTGATTTCTTTGGAGTTTTGGAGGGAGTCCTCGGCGGCAGAGATGAGGACCTCGGTCAAACAGTTGGTCTTGGCGTGGGCTTTGACGGCAACCTTGCCGTAGGTTCGGAGGACGGAGAGTGGAGAGATGGCATGGGACTGGATGCCGGACACAAGCTCGGTGACGGGCTTGTTAATGGTGTCGAGGTCGTTGTCGGAAAGCGCGGCTCGGTATTCCGGACCGAGCGAGGCGATGCGTTCTTGACGCTCGGCTCGCTTAGATTTACTATTTGACGGTGCCTAACATCAGCAAAAAATGATACTTCCATTTGATTTCTGAGGTCTAAAGATAGAGCACAAGGTTCGGAAGAGGGCTAATCTCGAAGGATACTACTCACCAGTCCCGCTTGTGGCGGAGGTAATCCGAGAGGAAACTCATTTTGTCAACGTGATTGCTCGCTGGTCACTGAGCTTCCATAAGTATACAAGCCACTTGATAGAAATCTAGAACAAGACCCGAAGATCTCAATGTATCGGTGCGGCGGACGTTGCCAGTGTTGATATGTCCGTTGGGCGAAGTCGAGTGGAAGGCACGGGGTTGGCGTACGGGAGGTAAAGATAGGATGAAGCTATTCAGACTCGATTGGAGATACTATACCCTCCTAATGGATAAGTGAGACGAGGTAAGGCCGGTGTAATTAACCCGGGTTATATGTAACACAAGTGAAGTGTAAGTTGACAGAAGGAAGCCTACGCCTTCCCCCATCACGCGGGGGTGACTGCCCTCTTGTATATAAGTGATAACGGCCAAGCCAATGGCGGGTCCCTTGGAGCTATTTGGTAAGAAATGGGAAGCTGCAAGGGGACCCGAGGTCCTACCTATCCAAGACAGGTAGCGTCCAGGGTAAGGTAGTTACACTTTGGTAATTGGACTAAGCTTTATCTCCCTATCAGCGTTTTTGGTTAAGCGTGGACAAAGAGGACCATTCAGACATTGTTCTTGTTAATCTTCCCCGCGTTTGGGATCGCACGTGTGGTACGTTCGGTTACCGATCACCGGTGCTTATCCAAGAAGTCTTAAGCCGACCCCGTCCATCAAGGTTCCTCCGGCGTACCTTCCGCTCCCTAGAGTCCTAGATAGCTCCTGCCGAATTCCATGTTCCACTACGGAAGTGGGGTGAAAACAAAACTGGGAGGATCATATCCATGTGCTTACCTTCAGATAATACGATAGAGAAAGTCAGATCTCCTTTAACCTTCGAAATGGCCGGCTTTCGTTGATATCGTGAATTATTATGTTAGGGTTCTGGGCGGCTCAATACTTAACGTGGGTGAATGTGCTTAAGCCGTCCCAAGCCGAGACCTCCGCATCGGCGAGCCTGTAAGCAGAGGGATACTAGGTATAATATCACAGTCGAGTGTCGTAGCCCAGTAAACCAACCTCCGTGGTTGTCTAGCATTACGATAATAAGAAAACTGGCATACCGCCCATTTGTGGATGGTAGAATCCCCAGAAATCGTGGAGTAGCCGACATCTCAGTCTGCCCAAAATAACACCCACCACCAAACAGATCCAAACCACCAGCAAAACTGTAGCTTCCGCAGTCAAACGTTCTGTATTCTTCACCCAATATGATCCCTGCCAACACCACTGTAGATGCAATAACAAATTGACCTGCCCGCTGTTGCCTTAACGATATGAAAAAAAAAAAGTGAAGAGACCTAAGATTCCTCCACACTGGGCAGCGAGGCGACAAAGAAATAGGACCCAAATTCCAAGTCCTCGACACATAACCTCCTTTCCGTTATCCTCCTCTTGTATGCTTTTCTGTCTTCCATCCAACGCCTAGCCATGAAAACACCCCCTGTCTCAGCACATATCATAGGTACTTATTTGTGGAAGGATCCGCTGTGAGTGCTATATCCTTGCGACAACAAACGCCTCGCGACCTACGCCTTGCGCAGATCACTACTGCTGGAACCGTTCGCCGTTGACGTTGCTCCTCCGCTGACCAACGTAGGGGCGACGCGTCTCCGCTTAGGTTTCTGGCTATCCTCCGCGTTGTTCGCCTCGCGGGAATCGCTTGACTCCCTCTTCAAGCTGGTTGAACCGGCACCGCTGCTCGAACTCTGTGGCGTCTCGGGAGGAGTCACAACGGGCAAGCCCGTTACCTTGCCCGAATTGGTGGCAGCGATGCTTGGCACTTGGCCAGAAATAAGCGGCGGGTTGGTCATAACCCCGCCTTGTGATGCAGAAGCTTGAGTGATGGCAGAACTAGTCGAGTTGGATCGCGCGGGTGAAGGAGGTGGCGGATTGACGAAAGAAGCAGCCCCAGGTGGTGAAGGCGCCGTAATGGAGCTCGTGGAGTCCCTATGGCGATGGTTGGCGCCGTTATGGAACGGCGATGGGGGCGAAAATACTCCCGAGGGATTGGGAATAGGCGTGTTCTGGTTCGATGAAGCTCCCCCAGAGGACACTGGATGTCGTGGGCCAATTTCTCCAGTATATGGTGCACCCAACTCTCCCGGCAAGAATGACAGTGTGGAACAGAACCCATCCGACGAAGATATGAGCAACGTCAAGCCGTCAGTCGACCTGTAACGTACGTTAGTATACAGAGGCTCAAAGGAGAAAAAGGGGTAGCTTACCAGGTGAGGTCCGTGAAAGTGGCGCAGTGCAAGTTGCTCACAACGCAGATAGGCGTATGTTGCTGGGTGTCGTATAGAAGCACCGAGTCTTGGGTGGCTACAGCATAGACCATCCTATATGGCAGCGCAAATGCCGACTTTGGTCCAGGACTCTGCACGGGGGCGTCCGATCCTGAAGCCGAGTTTTCGGTGGGCACAGGAGGTGGTGGTGGCTCCATCACTGACGGAGCTGTTGAGGGCTTCGCTAGTGGCTCAGGAAGTGAAGGTATCGGCTCCTCGGCCGATGAAGTATCAATGGTGATGTGCTTAGTGATGGGTGGCGACTGTCTCAGGGTGTAGATGATCGGGGAGCATCTAACGGCGACAGACGGCTTCTTGTGCCCGGGCAAATGGGCAATAGGCGGCTTGTTGATGCCACCCCGCGTGTATATGTAGACAGTGTTGATGACCTCGTACGAAGGTTTCACCCCATCCACCTGATGCTGAGTCTGATACTGACCGGCAGGTGTCAAAAGCAGACTGCCGTCAGGTGTGAAGGTGAGTCTCCGGAAAAAGGAAGTAAGAGTCTCATTGGCATACAAACTGGCATTCTTCATGCCCAGGCCGTAGCTCGAAGAATGCGGTTTAGGAGAAGCCTCAATAGGCATAACAGCTGGCAAAGGCATGGACGGTGCGGGTGAGACCGATCTCCTGGACGAGAACGAAGATCTCCGGCTGTGGCTGATGACACTGGGAGGGTTCATAGGCAGGGCCATCGAAGTGGGAGTACCTGGGATGGAAGGATTTGGGGATCCAGCAATAGCACTGGGATCCAAGGACGTAAAAGCGGACCGGTTACCGAACTCGGGCGGAGCTGGGCTGTGAGAAGATATCCTGCGAGGAGGGAGATCTGTTTTGGCGTGGCTGGCAATCTTTGGTGGCTTGTCATCGTGGTTGTTGGTGAGGGTATACTGGCCATCCTTTGTCCGGAGTGAGTAGACATGTACCGATCGATCGGAGGATTGTGTTGCGATGTACTCGTTCAGAGGATCCCACGTAACGCCCTGGACGTAATGGCTATGCTCGGCGATCTGGCGCACGAGGGTGCCCGTCGAAGCGTTATAGATACGCGCAACGTTGTCCATGCTGCCAATGATGAAAAAAGCAGCATCCGGGGACCAGGCAAGATCGTAGATTTCCGTGCCCAGGGACCGGCACATGTGCTTTGTCCTCCATGTTTCCTTGTCTTCGAGGCCTTCGTTTCCGAACGTCGCGTGATGAGTGTCTGATGGAACCCACAAGATGACATTGCCGTCGTCACCGGCAGAGGCAAGGAGTTCACCTGAAGAAAAAACGAGTTAGTACGCGAAGAGGCGAGCTAAGGATCTGGAGAGCCATAGGAGACAAAGGAAACGTACCTTTGGGAGCCCAGCGGACGACGTTGACTGCTTGTGTGTGTTTGGAAAGGGTTGCCAGGTACTCGACCCTGCGCTCCTCGCCATCCTCCTCTATTCTCCATAGCTGTAGTAGTTGTAACAATCAGTATGGGCCCAAAGACATGAACGCGAGGGCGGGGACAGGGAAGATTGCATACTCGAACATTGTTGTCTCCGGCGCCGGTAGCTAAGCGGCCCTTGCCTCCGGGTTCAAAATGGGCAGAATAGATAGGATACGGGTTATTTTCGTGGTGCCAGTTGATGATCAAGGGAGTGGCTTTCATTGTGGCATATAGTTGGCTAGAGCACAAGGCGGGTTGAAAGAAGGCTATGGACAAGAAAGTGGTGTTGAGAAAGGCGCAAAGTGTTGCCGGAGGAAGTAGAATTTATTTCAATCGGCAACGGCACCACTTGTCTGGGGAAGGTCTGGGGTTTCTGATCGGTCTGGGGTTCTGTGCCGTCGTTCGTTGGCTCGGCGATGGAATGCGTGTCGTGTCAAGTGCGGCAGCCGTGCAAGTGCCCTGCGCTGGGTGCTCGAAGATAGCAGGTCTAGCAGGTATAGCAGCTGCAGGTTGAGGCGGCTGATGCAGCTGAGGACACAGCAGGCAGCGATCAGAAGGCTTGGGTTTTCCGATGGGTGAGGAGCCCGGAAGCTCAATCGATTGATCTTTGGTCAACTCAACTGGTCGGAGAAATCAATTGCTGTGTTTCTGATGGATGAATTCGCGAGAGGACATGCAGATGTGGGAAAAGCAAGCTCTTTGGAAGAGAGAACTCGAGGTTTGGGGTGGTAAGGTAGGCGGAGGTGGGTGGAATAGCTCCCGTTGAGGTTGTTCCACGAGGCCTGTGCGGAGCTAGCTCAGGGCGTCGATATTGGTTGGATTGGATGTCAGCCAGTTGACCGGAACCTTATAAGAGCTTACCTCAGTGCTCAGAACGTCCTTCTTTAGCTTGTTATACTGATGGTCCGTGCTTTAAAAGGCTTACTGTAATTACTAGTATTTTGAATTAGACGCTTTTAAAGACGTTTGAGTTTACGATACGTACTTTTATAGGTAGGTGGTTTTGTTTTGTAAAAAGTAGCAAATATCAAACCTATTAACAGCATCATATTTAGAATATAAATAATGAAATTTAGACTTGGAAGTAGTTTTCTTGTTCTTCTATCTCGGTATCCAATTTTTATTAAAGAGAAATAAAGTAAAGATTGTTTATGAAAACAAAAGATCCAAAAAATATAATAGTTATAGCTTAAAAAGCTAAGCGAGAGGCTTAAGAAATCAACTTCCCGTAAATCCATCTTAATAAAAATAGTATTAGAAGAAAAGAAGAAAGAAAAACTACCTTTGAAGATAGTTTTTATTCTCTGCATCCTAATTTATGACGTTGTTATTAGAAAGTGACTTTGATTATAGCATAACTACGTTTTTGTTAAGAGTTGCATCATGAACTCAGACCAGAAGAAGAAGTGAGTAATAAATATTAAAATTTACAGATTACTATAACCCCGACGGATGATCTGAGCGCTGAGATAAATAAGGGCATTCGACGCTAGTGTAAGTAACAAGCCCTGGCGGGACGGGACTGGGCAAAGAGGAAGCTAAATAGCTAATGCATGTCGGGTAGTCAAGGTAGTCGGCCTTGGCAGGCTCGGCAGGTACTTCTCCTAATGAGGAGCATTAAGTTGTCCGGAATTGATGCCATTCACAGCATGTCTGACGATGAAGCAAAAATAGCGAGCGGCAAAGAGCTCGGTTCAGGGAACTCAGGTTAAGATTTTTGATGGGGATTTGATTGGATTGACTGGGAAACAACGTGAATGGAAGGTACGACTAGAGCGCGGTGTAAAGTAGAGGTGAAGGGAGGAGCCTTCCTAATGACCTGAGTGCAGCAGCTGCATTGCACTTGCCCGACAGTTGACGCTGGCATTGACAAACCCGCCTTGAGGTTCTACCTAGCGAGCAGGAGTTGGACTGGCCCCACCTTGCACGATCCCTTTCACTTTGCGGGAAAGAGGAGGTGCACTGGCGGTCACCTGTCCATGTCATCGCGTCGAACAAATCGACAAGCTTTTCATACAAACCGAAAGAACCTGGAACTGTGTTCTGCCCGCTCTACTGAGGTATACCTACTCCTGCATGCCGCAATCAGCAAGTCTCGGCGGCCGCTCTGTACACACAAGACACGCTCCTGTCGACACTTGACGGCCTCAGGGCTGGCGTCTTCACTCTCAACCAATTAATGGTGATTGCTTTCTTCCGGCGCCGGGACACTGATCCCGAACCGTGACACTGTCATGGACGGGAGGCAAGGCCTGAGCGGATGATACCTCGACTGAGTTTTCAGGAATGAGCACACCAAGGACCGAGGCCAGAGGTCTGGGTGTTCAATTGATCTTGCCCCCAAAAGTCACACCAGATCTCGATCTTCCAGGGTCCAATCAACCAAGTGAGCACAACCCAATATGAGCTGAATAGCCCAATTCTGGAAAGAGCAAGAGATCCGCTTACAATTTCCAGTTCGTCCCTCATCTAGTTGAGCTGGGCTCATCGTGTCCGGTTCAGCTGCCTCCCTGAACTGGAAATCGAAATCAAGCTTCATTTGACAGCAAATGATAGATAGACATCAGTTCTTCTCCGAGGCCGGCTCTCAGATCGAAGTCGGCGACAACCAGCTTGTGGCACTGAGAGAAAAGCACATGGGCCCGGCGCTCTTTAAACAACCTGGATTCAACAGATGAGAATTCTGAAATCATCTATCATGGCTCGGGTTTTGGTGATCGTCATCGATCAAGAAACGACGAGTGTCCCGTCCAATCGCATCTGTTCCCAATCCTCCTAGTCATGGCGGTTCATATATCACCAGTCTGAGGGAATCAATATTGGGTTTAGGACGATACTGGTCCAAGTCCGAAGGTGGTGTCCGAGCTCGCTAACAGTTATCGTGTATATCTGCACACAAATCTGTTCGTGACCTTTAGTTCCCATCGGTCAGCCTAGCCCGTTGTCTCGTTGGTATTTCAACAACTTCTTCCAAGCACTCTCAGATCATCCACCGAAGGAAGCTAGAGGAAAGAACTTGAAAGAGACCGTGCGACCATCAGATACCCAAGCCGATGCTTCATAGAAAGCCACAAAGCATCCATTAGCAACCACAATCAATAAGAAGGCGGCGATGGTGAGGGGAGGACGTGCAAGAGTCACCGGCGAAGCAAAGAGGTTATCTATCCATCGTCTTACCACCTTACCGCCTTACCGCCTTGTTGAATGTCACTCTATGCTTATTCTTGCGGAGATAGTGTCACACCTAGAGCAGAGAGACTGCTCGGTCGTTAAGGTATGTCCCCCACATACACCTCCCCTTACACAGCGTTGTAGTGCATCTATGCTTTCACATTTCGAGCCAACATGGATCGCTGAGCTGATGCAATACCTAGCACGTTTGCTCTGGCTCAAATTTATGTATGGTTGAAGAGGCTGTCTTCCAGGATCATCGTTCGTTTTACTTGGAAACCAATATCGCATGCTGTCTGACTTGATAGCTTCACCAAGGTACTGTCGTAATCATATGTCTCGGCTTGTTTTGCCTCAACACCATGCGTTGTTTATCAGAGCATCACACTACAAGGAGCTTGATCAAGCTCAATGTTGGCACCACACTGTGAGCCAAACCATACGGGTCTGATGAGAGCCATGAGGAATGGTTTGTGGTGTTCCTTCGCCGCACGGCTCAGGGACCCGAGACAGTTATCTCATTGGTTTTCGTGCAAACGCCACGACGAATGGGTCTCGTGAGTTGCTGGCCATTTGGCGCAGTGAATATCATCCGCGCCTATTCGAGAAATTGGCGACAACTGCGGCAGTTGTCAGGTGTGGACACCGGAACTCCGAAGCTCAGGCAAGCGGAAAAACCGAAAAACATCACGGAAAGCCACTACTTACACATGGAAATCACGACAATCTTTGATACGAATAAAAGGCTTGGAGAGGTCTCAGGCGCTGTCGCACAGCTCTCCTAATCGACAACTCGGCCATGACCCTTCAAAGAGGATTCAGCATTGGCATCTTCCGCATACATATCTTCAGAATCACGGTTTCGGAAACTCTTACACATAAAAGCTTATTTCCGTAGATCACTCTTGTCTGTCGTTATAGACAACCTGGGCAAGCCTGTAAACATGTGAGCTGCCGGATATCCGCCAAGCCAAAAGTCAGAATGACAATGTCCAAGTTGCGCCGCATCGTTGCAGAATGGCGTATCGCAGCGGTACGTACCTAGCCAATTCTGCTAAGAAAATCAGGTGTCGTAGCATTTTCCGGTGGTTGAGGCTGTCTAAGTTTTGCCCCGACAGCAACAACCACGGCTGCATATCACTTTTGTGCTGAATGGGCCCTTTCTACATCTCGGACAGTAGTGGATGCAAGGTAAGTAAAATCCGGGGAGGCCTTGCTGCCTTGAGTGAGTCACATCAGATATCTCTCCTGCCTTTCTTGGTAGAGGGCAGGTTCGAGTCTAGACCAGGCTGGGCAATCCGTCCTCCTGTCAAGGTTGCGTTGAAGGCATGACGGGATGTACGGCGTAGCAGCATCTCTATTGTACATACACTATGTATGCAGTATGGATCCATGCGGTGTACCTACATCATCACTACAGTACATGGGTTCCCAGCGTGGGAGTAGGTAGAGGTGATTTGAATGGCCTATACACTACATGTAGTTCCCGGCTGTCAGCCTACCTATTCCCTTGTGAGTGCATGAGAATGTGACCGGCCGCCGGCCGTCCGCTCGTTATCTCACACCTCCTCTTCAGCCCAGGTTCTCGACATGTTCGCCATGTGAGTCAAGACAACAATTTCTTTTCTGTCTCCCACCCGAACGATGACGGATGGGATGAACCCATGCTGCTGGTTGCCGTTGCACGATTGTCTTACACTCAACACGCTGCGGGGTTCGTTGCATTCAGAAGGGCCGGGCGTGTCTCGATAATTCAGATACATACCCTTGTGCTGACAGAATGCAGGCCAACTCTTTTCAGATGAAAGTGTAAAAGTCGGGATTTGCTAAGTTTGTTCACACCTTAGTTTTGTTTGGGGTCAGCGCTTGTTGTGTCGTTGGCTGTCACTGAGTGTTGGCTTACACAAGCAGACAAGCCAGACGCTGAATCCTCCTGCCTTTTGTGTCCGAGTGGATACTATTTGATAGCGGATTAGGCCAATCTCCGTGCGTCAATTGGAGGATTCGCCGCTTTCAACTTTTTCTTCCACACGCCCTCCCTCCCTCTTGAGAAAGAGGTGTCTATCTAGATAGACGCGAAGTATCTTAAAGTATCCGACCCCCTTCACACTTTTTCTCGACTATCATTCTGTCTCTTTCTGCCTTTTTTTTCCTTCGTTCCTTTCCTCCTCTCACTAAGTTCTGGTGGATGGTTGAGAAGACCTCAACGCTGAGCTCAGGCCCGATTCCCTCAACTCGCCCCCATTCCGACAAAATTTCGCGAGTTTGGTTGTCGGTTTTTCTTTCACGCCGACATCAAAGAAGCGAGGGGCCTGGTGCGAGACACAACGCGCTCCAAAGATCCGGCCACAAAGCCTGTTGACCGTATCGCCAACCCGCCGCGCGTTATCGAAGATTTGTGTGATCTCGTACAAGAAAACAGAAAAAGAAAATAGACACAAAATCTAGCTGGCCATGTCACGCAATGAATCCCGTTTTGCAGTGGTCGTGACCGGCCTTGCCCTCGTTGGCCTCGGCTCTTTGCCTGCTGTGTCTGGGTTCATCCAACGGTTCAGAAAGCGCGAGGCACGACAGGATGTTCTTTACGAGGATGCCGACGGCAAGGCGACCGTCGAGTCGCAAAGAGCCTATTCGGCCAAGGTCCCAAAGGCGGTGATCTTGCTCTCTGCCGCTGCCGGCTTTGCCCTCTCTATCGCTATTGCACTGCTTTCGACAAATAAAAAGACCAGTTCGTTGCACGACTGGCTATCTACTGGAGCATGGGTATGGTCTTGTCCTCTGTTGTTGTTACGTTTGTTTATTTCGAGATTAGCTGACTTATTGGATTGTAGGGTGCATTACTCTTCCAGGCTATCACGATAGCCTCTTGCAGAAAGTCGGTGCAGGCCTTTGATCTCGGCATCTACTCGTTCCTGTCCTCCGCAGTGCTTAGTGCCATTTTGTTTGTCCAGGGTGCTGATGCTTCAGAGTCTCTCTGGGATCACAATCGCACCTTGTTTGTCCTCCGTGCCGTCGAGCTGGCATTGGCTGGATCCCTTGCAGTTTCAAGCTTGTCTATTCCAAGGAGACCCGAAGTTTATATCGATGGAGAAGCGGTTGATCGGATGTATACCGTGTCAGCGCTCAGTCGGTTCACATACGCCTGGCCTAGCCAGCTTCTGGATCTTGCGGTTAAGAAGAAGGATCTCGACATGACCGACCTCAACAGGCCCGACCACTTTTGCCGAGCTGCAGACACTTCGGCCGATTGGAAACGCCGTAACTATTGCCATAACCTTTGGCTGAACGTCATGCTCGCCCACAAGAAAGCCTTCTCCTTGCAGTGGGCTTTGACACTCTGCACGGCCTTTCTGAACTTCTCCCCCCAGTGGGTGATTTTGCAGCTCTTGCGCATTCTGGAGAATCCCCAGGTTGGGAGCAGCTATGGGTTTGGTGTCTGGTACTGGGTTTTCTTCCTCGGCGTGGCCATGATTGCTCAGTCCTGGGTGGAAGCCTACGTCTTCTGGCTCTCATGGTCCGAACTCGCCATCCCCATTCGCTCTCAGCTCTCTGCGCTCATATTTGAAAAGTCAATGCGGAAGAAGGATGTCAAGGGCGCCGGAAAGGCGAAGGAGAAGAAGGCTACCGAGGCAGGCGAGCCCCCCGTCGTTGGACCAACAGGAGAGGGAGCACCATCCGATGCGCCGCCAGCCGAGCCGGACGCTGAGGCCGAGGATGATTCCGACGAGCTCAAGAAGGGCAAGCAGAACACCGTGAACCTGATTGGTGTCGATGCCAAGCGTGTCTCGGACTTTTCTACCTACCAGAATATGTTCCCTGGCAGTCTCTTCAAGCTCATTGTTTCGCTGACCTTCTTAACCAACCTTCTGGGTTGGAAGGCTCTTTTGGCGGGCTTCTCTGCCATGGTTGCCATCATGCCAGTGAACATCCGCTTCTCCAAGAAATATTCCGCCGCTCAGGACAAACTGATGAAGGTCAGAGACGAGAAGATGGCCGTTGTTACCGAAGCTCTCCAGGGTATCAGACAGATCAAGTTCTCCGCTTTGGAGCCCGAATGGGAAAACAAAATCGGCTCAGTCCGAGACAAGGAACTTGGTGCCGTCTGGAGTGTGTTCATGGCCGACACGGCCCTCCTTGCCTGCTGGGTCACCAGTCCTATCTTGCTTTCGGCTATTTCTTTGGCCGTCTATGCCGCATTGAATGGTGTCTTGACCCCGTCCGTCGCCTTCGTCAGTCTAGGTGTCTTTAGAGGTCTCGAAGTAACGCTGTCGGTCATTCCTGAGCTTACAACCGATTTGCTAGACGCGTGGATCTCGATCAAGCGTATGCAGGAGTATCTCGACTCGCCCGAGGTCACAACCGTCTCGCAGGATGCTGAGGAGGTGTCATTCCAGAATGCATCTGTCGCCTGGCCTTCGGATGAGAAACTCAACGAGGAGGACAGGTTCGTCCTCCGCAATATTAATGTCACATTCCCCAAAGGGGAGCTATCGGTCATCTCCGGTAAGACTGGAACAGGAAAGAGTTTGATGTTGTCCGCTATTCTTGGCGAGGTTGATGTCCTCGAAGGCAAATTGTTTGTGCCCAGAGCCCCTTCGCTGGCTGATCGTCACGACGACAAGGCCAACAAGGACAACTGGATTATCCCTTCGGCCATCGCCTACGTAGCCCAGATTCCGTGGATCGAGAACGCAACCATCAAGGAGAATATCCTTTTTGGGCTTCCTTTCGACGAGGAGCGCTACAAGAAGACCATTGATGTTTGCGCACTGAAGAAGGACCTGGAAATGCTTTCGGATGGCGAAAACACAGAAATCGGCCAAAACGGTATCAACCTCAGCGGTGGCCAGAAATGGCGTATCACTTTGGCTAGAGCCATCTACTCTCGGGCTGGTATTCTCGTCCTCGATGACATCTTCTCGGCCGTTGACGCCCACGTCGGCCGCCACATATTTGACAAGTGCCTCAACGGTGTCCTTGCCACTGGCCGCACCAGAATTCTCGTCACTCACCACGTTGCCCTCTGCGAGCCCAAGACCAAATACCTTGTGGAGCTTGGCGATGGCCGTGTTTTGGAGGCCGGTTTGGTTGACAAGCTGCGCGAGGCGGGGGCTTTGGACCAGATTAAGCGTCATGAAGAATCCCCTGAGGAAATCGAAGCCGACGAACAAGCCGCCACTGCTGTGAACTCGGATGACTCTGTTGATGGCGATGATGAGCAGGCCGAGGCAGATGCTAATGCTCTGAAGAAGGTCAGCTCCAAGACTGCCGCTCGCAAGTTTGTCGAGGATGAGGGACGCGAGAAGGGAGCTGTCAAGAAACAGATTTATTACCAGTATCTGCTGGCCAGTGGTGGCTGGAGTTACTGGGGCATTGCTCTCATAGTTTTCATTGTCGTCCAGGCGTTCAGCATTGGTCGATCATGGTGGCTCAAGATTTGGACTGGAGATTACGATGATCAAGCTCTTCACAATCAGCATATCCTCAGCGGTTCGACTGGGGAGCAAGGCTTCGCTTACGACACTGGCTTTCGGCAGACCTCTCTTCACACGATGTCTGCTCCATCGATCACCAGTCATAACAGCCTAACATACTACCTCAGCATCTACGTCCTCCTGGCCCTGATCTCATCCATCGTCGGTACACTCAAGTTCCTCTACGTCTACATCGGCTCCATTCGCGCAAGCAGGGGGCTGTTCCAGCAACTTAACTTCACCATCCTCCGCGCTCCCATTCGCTGGCTCGATACCGTTCCTGTCGGTCGTATACTCAACCGTTTCACGTCAGACTTCAACATTATCGACTCGCAAATGGCCAACTCGGTTAGCTTTGGCTTGAACTCTTTCCTAAACCTTTTGGGTGTCATTGTCGCAGGCCTCTTTGTCTCCCCTTATATCGTTCTCCTTGCTGGAGTCCTGCTGTTAATCTGTCTCTACTATGCGATCCGCTACCTTGATGGCGCTCGTCCGGTCAAGCGGCTGGAAAGCACCACCAAGTCACCCGTGTTCGAGCAGTTTGGCTCCGCGCTCTCGGGTGTTGCCACCATTCGCGGCTTCGACAAGTCTGAGGGTTATATCAAGCGCATGTACCGCAAGGTCGACGATTATTCCATGGCGACGTGGCATCTCTGGCTCTTCAACAGATGGATGGGCTGGAGAATGTCGCTTGTGGGCTCTTTCTTTGCCTCCTTCGTCGCTATCCTCATTTTGATTACCCCTGGCATCGACTCCGCTCTGGCTGGCTTCGCGCTCGCTTTCGCTTTGGAGTTCTCCAACTGCGTTATGTGGACCATTCGTCTGTATGCCAACGTCGAGCTGAACATGAATGCTGCCGAGAGAATTGTTGAGGTAGGTTTCTAACTCCGGTCTTTCTGATTATTTTTCACTAACTCAACCTGATTTAGTACGCCTCACTCCCTACCGAGTCTCTCGAGGGCATCACCCCACCGGCCGCCTGGCCAACTGACGGCCGCATCGAAGTCAACGACCTCGTCGTCAGCTACGCCCCCGACCTGCCTCCTGTGCTTAAGGGGCTTACCTTCGGCGTCAACCGCAATGAGCGGATCGGCGTCGTCGGCCGCACCGGCGCCGGCAAGTCCTCGCTCACGCTCGCCCTCTTTCGCTTCATCGAGGCTCGCTCCGGCAGCATCCATATTGACGGCATCGACATCTCCACCATCAAGCTACACGACCTGCGCTCGCGCCTGGCCATCATCCCGCAGGACCCCGTCCTCTTCTCCGGCACCGTGCGCTCCAACCTCGACCCTTTCAATCACCAGACCGACACCGAGCTGCGCGAGTCCCTCGAGCGCGTCCATCTTGTGGGAGACAGCAACTCCACCTCGGGCACCGCCACCCCTGCACCAGAGGCCTCGTCCTCTTCGGCCACCGGCGGCGGCATGCAGAACAAGAACACCAACATCTTCAAGAATCTTGATTCGCAAATCTCCGAAGGCGGTCTCAACCTCTCTCAGGGTCAGCGCCAGCTTCTCTGCCTTGCGCGCGCCATCGTCTCTCGTCCGAAAGTCATGGTCCTGGACGAGGCTACCTCGGCGGTGGATATGCATACGGATGCGCTGATCCAGCGGTCCATTCGCGAGGAGTTTACGGATGCGACTCTGCTCGTTATCGCTCATCGTCTGAGCACGATTGCGGATTTTGATCGCATTTTGGTTCTGAGCGATGGCAAGGTTGCCGAGTTCGGAACGCCGAGGGAGCTGTGGGAGAAAGATGGCGGGAGTGGAGTGTTTAGGGGCATGTGTGAGGAGAGTGGCGAGAAGGAGAAGCTGAGGGATATCGTTTTTGGGAAATAAAAGGGTTTTGTTTTTTCTGGGAGAAAGGGGTGGAAGGAAAAAGGGTTCCTGGGTTCCATTATCAGCGAATGAACGAAATCAGTTGGGATGGGACATTGGGGTACTGGGAATAGGAAAATGATGACCCTGGGGAATTTCATACCTCGGAGAGAAAGGGTCAAAAGCAGCTAGGCACAGCGTGTTGATTTACTGAATGGCTTATGATACATCCTCCGACATTTGATACCTTGGTATGTCCATATCCATAGAACCAGTTTGCTCGCGTATCTGAAGTTGTCGCCAGTAAAAGAAAGGTGATTTCGTAGTTAAGTATCTGATTTCCTTATCAAACTGTCTATCTATGTATCGGATACCCCTATCGACACGGCTTTGAATTTCGAAACGCAACCGGTCCCCTCGTCCCTTCCTATCAACGTTTTGGTTTCCAAGACACATTTCCATCACGTTTCCATCAACTTTCCATAAAGTAACGAAAAACCACAAATTTATAAGAGCAACAACTGGTTCTTCAATGTCTCACAAAGTAGACATACTTAAGGTAGGTATCACCAAACATCGGAAGCGGTATGCCGAAACAGTGACCGACTCTTTTCGTTTTTGTGACCTCATGGCCATCGGTTTAGGTTTGGTTGGCGACGGGAGATAAGTCAGTTTCCTCACAGACGATAGGTACCTAGGGACCGCTGATGTTACAGGGGGCTTGCAACAAGCCAAATACGCTAAACTGCAAGTCGAAGGTCTAAGAGATAAGATAACGAATAGGACGGGGTGGCGGGGTCTTCCACTTAAGCAGGAAGTTAGTTAGCTTCCGCTCTTGCTCCGCTCTCCGGGGAATCGGGGAACCGCTACTCGGCACGCCCCGTTTGTCACCACTGGAATCTGTGGAACAAAGTCGGTCGGATGCGCTGTCTTTTGGGCTTGGGCCGGTGATACCCCAGGCCTGGAAATAGTCCGGGGAAGTGAAAAGGAAGTACGTGTATTAAATGATGGATGACCCCGTAGATGGAAAGGGATGAAAGGGATGAAAGACGATTTTTATTGTAGGATACTTCTGGACTTCATAAACTCAACTCAACTCAACTCAAAACAGAATATCATACACCGGTTTAGTGGAGGCTTCAACATTCAAGTGCTCTTTGCTTCTTACACAACCTGGAAGTTCCCATCAAAATCGGCATCTTCAACCACCATCTTCACACACAACTTGAACAAAAGAAGACATTCCCGCCCAAATCCAGGACACTCCAACCTCACCGTCACATCAACTCACGAAATAAAACCAACCTCACCAACCTCACCAACCTCACACAAAAATGGCCCCCCCAACACCCCCCATCCTCTCGGGCCACGACTCCTCCATCATCGCCTCCATCTGCAAAACCTACAACCTCACGCCCTCTGAATTTGCCCAGCTCCGCGACCGTGCCGTGGCCGCCAAAGCGACCTCCTACAGTCCCTACAGCAAATTCCGCGTCGGCGCCGTGTTGCTTTCCAAGAGCAAGATCGACATCACTACCGGAGAGAGGACTACTACCGAGTCTGAAGAAGGGACATACACGCCCGGCGCCAACGTGGAAAACGCCAGCTACCCCGTCACTACCTGCGCGGAGAGGGTGGCGTTTGGCAGGGCGATTACCGAGGGCCATAGGGGTTTTAAGGCAGTGGCTGTTGCTACGGATATTTCGCCGCCGGCGAGCCCTTGTGGGATGTGTAGGCAGTTGTGAGTTTTCCCGTGCCTGTGCCCGTGCCCGTGCCCGTGCGATGGTGTATTTTGGGGTACTTTGGTGGGGGTGAGAGAGGGAGGAGGGGAGGAATGTTTCTGACTGACTGACTAACCGGGACGTATAGTATCCGCGAGTTTTGCGAGTTGAGCATGCCTATTCTCATGTTCGACAAGGATGAGAATTTCTCTGTTTTGAGGCTTGAGGATGTGAGTTTTACCGTCTCCATTTTGTTGTTCCTGGACCGTTGTCGTCTTTGGGAGATGAGACACACGGCCTATGCTAACACTTGTTTTTTCTGGTACTTAGCTCCTCCCGTTGTCGTTTGGCCCTGATCAGATGGGCGTTGAGTCTGCTTAGCTGTGTGTTGACTTGGGCTGTCTTATGGAAAGACGTTTGTTTGAAGTATCTCACGACTATTCGCAGCTTGGTGACGCGGAGCGGACGGTATAGGTAGGAAGTCAGGGTCATGTAAACATATGAGCATTAGATCTATCCCTCGCCTGCTGGGGGCGGTTTTCAGTCGGCTTCCAACGTGAGCAGTGGAATGGCATAAACGTGGTATTTGATTGACACAAAAGTACTTCAACTCCACGTACATTTGATTCTTTCTGATATGCACTTTTCACTATGTCCCTCCTACAGCCTGGACCAAGTTCCTTAGGCCAGGAACTTGCCCAGCATATATCCGTACTTATTGACGATTTTAAAATCCCAATTCAACCGCCATGCAATGAATGAGACAGAATCGACACGCAATGATGAAAGCCAAAAAGAAATCCCATAAAATCGCGACCACACAACACCACAAACCCGATAAAAATAGCCACCCTACGAACGAGCTTTCACTCTCCCATTCCCTCTAACTCCACTCAATATCCAAACCCATCATGCTGATGCATAGGACATCTCCCCGGATGTCTCTCCCACCACGCACTTATACACGCCCTGTGAAACCTACACAGACACTCCAGCCTAGCCATGGCTACGCCCGGCTCAAACTCCTCCAGACATATCGTGCACTCCGCCGAGTCCACGCAATCCTTCTCCGTCGCTGTGTATGGGAACATCCCGGTCCGCCGTGGTGGCGCGGGTGGTAGAGACGAGCTATTAGTTCCGCTGCTGCCCTCTCCGCTCTCGTCGGTCGGCGCTGGACGGGCACCGCCGTTATAGGCGCTGTGTGAGACGATGCATTGGTTTATGTGGGATTCGCGAAGTGTCTCAAAGTTGGGAAGATTTCGTGATGGAAGCTCCCTATGGCACACTGGACACTCATCTTCCTCGGGAATGATGTGATGTTGTTGATAGTGATGGTGTTGATGGTGACCGTGTGATCGGGGAGTGGGAGGTAGACGACGGTTGATATCGGGGCTGGATGATGAGGACGGCCCAGCCGATGGTCCAGGCCGCTCACCGATATCAAGTAGAGACCGGTACCGTTGTTGAGATGTCGGCCCACGATACGGATGAGAATGGGCCGAGGAACCGGACTGGTAGTATACCGGCGGGGTGCCGGACATGATGCGACTCTCCATCGGGGCAGTGGAGACGAAGAAGGTGTTAGATCCGGATGGCAACGTCGTGACAGTGGGTTGCTACAAGGCAATGGTTGTTAGGTCTCGATCTTCAGGAACGAATAAAAGTAATATGAAAATCACAAAAGGTCTCACGAACCAGAGTTACACTTCTCTGTCTGGCCTGCCCATCGGACGAGGGCGACGGCCCGAAATACGAGCTCCATCGGTTGTTGTATCCGGGCGAGGCGGCCTCACTGCCACTGCCCCCAGATCCACCGGGGATGTTGCTGTGAGACCTCGAATGGCTTGACCCCTGAGCTTGCGTTTGCGGCGGAGCCGTGTTGGGATCTGGAACACAGGGGTTGCATAATCTGACCCGCTCGCCGCCGCCGAGGGCACTGAAGTCCGGGGATCGCGGGTCTCCACCCAGAAACGAGCCCGGGTATCTCGGAGCGAGACGGGGCGTGCCGGGCGGCTGCACGATATACTGATACGGGATCGTGATTCTATGCGGCGAGCACGAATTGCATACCACACGCCCGCATTTTCTGGACAGAGGTAAGCAACTATCTTATGGTGTCAAGGCCAGTTCGAAAACATACCTGCAATGATGCTTCCTCACAAATATGCTGAACTGAGTATGGCAAATGGGACAGTAAGTCACCTCGGCATCTGGCTGCCACCGGGGCAGCACTATCTCCTCTAGTGCCCTGCGTTGTGCCGGAGGTGGTTGTTGAGACAGACCCTGTACCAACCTTGGTGAAAGATCTGTGGTAGGAGTTGGTGGGCTTTCGTATACCTCCCGTAGTCTCGAAGGTACACCGCCACGCGCCGGGCCCGGGCTCACAGGCGTGGTTGCCGTGCCCGACCCATATTCGTCGGTACTTGTAGCACGCTGTGCAAAATATCCAAGTTGTGGCTGGCCTCTTGTTTGCACAGGGGAATCATCGAGAGAGATTGGGTTTTCAGCCGTTCCCATGAGCGGCGTCGCGGGCACATTTCCAGCATTGACTGGTAATGTGTCGACCCCCAGTTGTTCCCCCGGTACGGGAGGATATTCCGTTCCCGCCGACGGGCTTGTCTCCTGCCCACCTCTTTCCGGGCTCGGAGGCAGAGGCGAGACGCCCCGAGAAGCATCCGGGTTGGTAGTGATGTCCAGACCTCCCTCATCCTCGCTCTCGCTCAGAGGAGACACATCCCCAGATTGTAATTGTTCCTCCTCCTCGAACTCGTCTGGCTGATCTAGGCGTGCCCTACCTTCCTCCTTATCGTCATCATTCTCCGATTCGCCGTCCGATATCACCCGCTCCACCATGTGTGTAGGGCAGTCAAAGTAGCGGGAGCATTCCTGATCGAGGAAGGTCGAGTCCCGCCATTGGCATACTGGCGGCAGCGGTGCGTTAACAGTAGGATGATGGCTTCGGCCATATGGCGAATCGGACTCTGAATCGGTGCTAATGTTTATAGCTGTGTCCCGAGCGGAACCAGCAGCATCACGGGTAGCCATAGCTGGGCAAGGGGTCGTCGATTTGCGATCCGTATATATCGTACAGCGGCGTTTGGAGGTGGACAACTGGCTATGCGGGGCTAGCTGAGATTACTACTAGTGGTATGGTAAGAGACAGAAAAGGCACACAGGCCTAACCTTCTAAGTGGAATATTTGTAGCGCTTTCGGTGGTGCGAGACGAGGCGAGGCGAGATGCGAACACAAGGCTGCGGTGGGAGGATCAGGAAGCAACACAGAGAGCCATTCAAAGACATTCGTTTCTGAATTGAGTCTCGGATGTCAAGAGCTATCGATTGGCCGTCTCGAGAGGCGAAAACTGAAAATATCGGTCCGAGACGGTGACGGTTGTTCGGGCAGATGGTTGGATGGACGGGATGTGGTGGTGAAGCCGTTCCGTCGTCATTCCCAGAGGGGGCCACGGGGGGTATCAAGGGACCTGAGACGGACAAGGACAATCTCGAAAGATGGTGCGACGGTTCACTCAGAGGAGCAAAGAAGCAAGAGTTGATAGAAGGAGGATTTCATTCTCCGGCTACAACACCGAACCGTCGAATCCCACGAGGCAGATCGTCCGTATGCCGGCGGCGATTTGCAAGCGGGAAGTCGGGGTGCAGTCTCTCGGTGCGTGTACTTGAGAGACGGGAGGCAAAGGGAGCAGGCGGCAGTGGAGGGTTCTCCGCCGCTCGGTTCCCCCGATTGAACAGGCCTTATCACCATACCTTATCTTGACCGCCCCACACCCCGAATGTGGAAGGACTCGGGTGTGGTCAGGTGCTGTTAGGCGCTGAAGCCGCCATGTGCAGGGGGCAGCTAACATCCCAAGGGCATCACCACACTTCCATCTGGCTTCTCATCTGCATCTTCTTGGAACAACGGCACATGACCCTCAAGACTTGAGACACCGCAGCCTTCATTCTCATAATGACAACTTCAACTCTTTACTCTTTTTCCTTTAAATTTGAAAGCTACCCAGAGAGCCTCCAAGTCTTTAGGCTCTTATGTTGAAATTCCATGGGTTCCATGAGGCAAGCAAAGCCCGCCATCGCCATGCCTTTCGTCCCCCTTCAACACTGCCTCTTAAACAACACGCCAAGGGACCAAGTAAACAAACTCCCCTATTCGATCCTCATACAAGACGTACTATCATCCACCATCCCCGTACCTACTACAACTTTCGCCTCCACTATTTCGTATATCGGAACTTCCGCCAGCGTGGAAGCTATATGGTGCAACGTGGGAAGTTTTTCCCAGTCGTGGCCGACTATGTTGATAGCAGTTGCCATCCCAACTGAGTCTGGTTTCGGTCTTATCACCTTTGTAACTGTCTTCATACTCTTTGGCTTCTCCTTCCCGGTGCAAGCTGGTCTAGGTATCAAGCATGGATACTCGGTAGCAGGTTTGCCGGAGTTGTCGACGGCAGGTATGTATCGGTAAAACAGAACACCTTCCTCGTCTTCGTTTCCTGCTCGACAGTCCACGTCAACCTCATCCCTCACTTCAGTTTGCTCCTCGTTCAGGAGATCGTCAATCCTTATATCAACAAAAGCCGCACCCCTCCAGTTTGCTGTGACTCTGGCAGAAGTGTTGCCTGTCGAAAACTCGATATCACAAAGTACTTTTGGAAGAAGATTGGCGTCTTCATCACCTAAACTATCGGGTGATTGAAAGATGACGGGCAAATATGTCCCGTTGAAAGCTGTCCCATCGCTCTTGAGATACTGTACACCATGTACATAAAATTTCAGAGTGATGTGCTCATTGTTACCGGCCCGGGTTGCTGCAAAGCTGGCCATGGCCACGGTGTTGGCCTCCTTGAATCGAAACTGCGCAGTCGGGAAAAGTGTTTCGAGAAGCGTGCGTGAGGTTTTGAATCGGATAATCATCGACGTAAACTCTGCCGCTGGGAAATTGGTGGGAAATCGTGAATTAACAGCAGAGCGGTCATGTTGACTCGGAGGTACAGGAGCCGGAAGTGGCCCAAATCCTATGGGCATTCGCCAACAAGCGTTGGGATTTCTTGACCACAGCCATTTGTTGAAGATGTTTCTTGAATGATCGATCTCGTCGTGGCCAAAGTTATAGTTTGTGAACTTGGTCACTAAGGTCAGAGTCAGTCTCTGTTGTTTCTGACTTTCGAAGGACGTGACAAAAGCTTACTTTCAACCTGTGGCTTTCCGTCGATCCAATCTGATCCTGCAAGCCTCGAATACTTTTGTATGGTGTGCGCTCGCTCATAGCGAATTGCTTCGTACAGCTTCAGTCGCTCAAAGACATCAGCTGGCTTGGTCCCTTTCGGGAGTACTGTGGTCAGAGCTGCAGCATCTTCAATCGCCTGGCCTGCTCCTTGCCCCTGATCTGCATTGATGTGTTAGTAGTGGCTGGGAAAAGTGCCGGGTGAAGTGTATACTCACGTGGTGTAAAGGGATGGCCGGCGTCTCCGAGTAGCACCATTTTTCCCTTTGTTGAGGTTGGCATTTGTTCCATATCCAAAAGCGGCCACACTTTCAGCGTTGAAGGGTCAACTTTCGCTATGAGCGCCTTGACTGCAGGATCAAAAGCCTCGAAGACTTTCAACACTTGTTCTACAGAACCTTGCTTGTTCCATTCTGCGATTACGGTTAGCCCAACCTTGACTGGTGCATCGAAGTATCTTTCTGGTCTCACCATCGCGTTTAGCAGCGTGAGACTCTGTATCAGGATGAATACACACAAAGTTGAGAAGCTTGTTGTTATTGCACGGATACATGACTATTCTTCGGTCGTCTCCAAACCATAGTCGCAGTGTGTTGTGATGCTCTACCAGGGACGCCGTTATTGGGCCCGCTTCGGCGACGCTTCTGGGAATAAGAAACCTGAAGGCTGCTTTGCCGGAGCTGAACAGTTTGGCGTCCTTTATGTATTTCCTCGTCACGGACTAAGAGACGTAATTCTTGGTTAGTAGCGAAGGAATATGCTAGCACATTGTAGTACTCACATAAATGCCATCAGCACCGATGATCACATCAGCAGAGACTCGCTCACCGTTCGCCAACGTAATGAACCCTTGAGAAGTGTCGACATCCGTAACCTTGCTTGAAATGTGCAATTTCGCCGGTATCCCCTCTCCTTCCCCTAAAGTGGCCAACTTCTTCAACCTTTCATGTAAGTTGACTCGGTGGACTAAGTGCCAAGGGTGCTGCCATCGCTTGTTTGGCTCTCTAAGATCAATGTCCTTGACGATCTGTCCGTCTGGGAGAAGTTCGATGAGCCGGTCCATTGGATTCGCTCCAAATTCCTCAGCATAGATGCTCCATCTTCTCAGTATGCCGTTGGAGTTTGGACTCAGGTGTACTGCGGCTCCAATCTCACTGGCGAACGCTGATTGTTCGAACAGCTACAGCCCCGTTAGTACCGATCCATAAATACGTTGTCAACTTGATAAGGAGGGCCACTAACATGAACTTGATGGCCATTACGCCGCAGTCCAATGGCAGCAGACAAGCCGCCGATTCCTGCACCAACAATGACAATCTTCAAGTTTGACGGGCGATCTTTGAGGACAGGCTTTGGCCCATGCTGATGGTAATACCTAGAGGTATTTCTGTCACAGATAGAGGCAAAGTTCCCCATACCGGCAGGTTGATGAGTGTCTCCGATGGTAGGAACAAGAGCTGAGCAGTCTCTCATCACTTAGAAGTGAACTGACCGTCGAAATTAGAAGTGGAGAGGAAGTTGAACTGTCCAGAGGGCAGGTGTTTCTCTTATGGCACAGACACTTTCATCTAGGGAGACTCAGAGAGATGTATGGCAGAGGATAACTTTGATTGGGGCGGTAGTTGATCAGTGAGGCAACATATAATGGATAAGAAATGTCTAATGTAGGGGGCGAGGTCAACCATCCGGTCTAGGCATCTTCTTAAAGTCAGCTTGGATGTCTATATGCGACATCAACCTTGTGAGGTGGGGATACCACAGCATGGCAGCAAGGCCAAGATGTTAGCGAGTCTAGCTAGACCGGCTATGAAGGCATGCCATCGCTTCCGGTGACCGGAATGCATGCGGGATAGGCCCGGGTGTCCATTCTGTGGTTTCTGTGCGTTGAAGGAGGACTCGGGAAAGTGGGAGGTCCTTCCGCCCGTGGAAGCGAGGGCAATGGGGCAATGAGGGAAGCGGAAAAGGTGGTTGTCTGAGGTGATTGGGAATCATGGCTCCTGGATTAGAGATGATGTTCAGTCGAAGTGCCGAATCCGTGTTTAGATTGTGATCAAGTTGAGTCTAAAACCCCGTAACGAAGAAGAGACACCAAACGGAATTGGTAGCGTACGGAAGGTGGGGGAGCCGCATGTCTCTCCCGAACATACCGGCGGGCTATCAGGGTAGGATCGTATGGGCCAAAGTGGGGGGTTGTGTCCAGCAGTTATACGGAGTAGTAATGGCGCCTACCGTGATGGCTGACAGTACTAACCGCTCGAATAACAGTTGAGCTGTCGCTTCAAAAGGTTCGAAGAGTCCTAAGTGAAGCCATAGGTCGTGTACTGTGACTTCAGGTCACTCGAACGGAAATGGGACATGGAGTTTTGTTGAAGTTCGCGAGACCCTGGAGGTTCTCACTCAAGTTGGCATTTGTCTCTACCTAGCCCCTGAGGGTTATAGTCCATGATTACTTCCAGTACTGCGGGGTACTTTCCCAGCTCAAGCTCGGCAGTCATTACTGTCTAGGAAGTCCAGCCCAACAATGAGGTGCTTCCGTTTGTAGTGGGCCATGCGGGCGTCCCGTCGATCTAGGTCCCGTCCAAGGCTCCTACCCAACGCTTGATAACACACTGGTCGTCACTGCCTTATATTGAGGTGAATAACCTCATCTTTGTTAGCCGAGAGCTCGTCATCAATTCTTCCTCCGTTGTTGCTTCCATTTCAGAATGGATCCTCCATTGGTTGCCCTAATTACCGCCGGTAGCGCTGGTCTCGGCGCCGCAACTGCCCGTCTCTTTGCCCGGAACGGCATTCGTGTAGTCATTAACTACAACCACAACGAAGACAGGGCCGAAAAGCTTGTGCAGGAACTCAAAGATATCTCTCCGCTCACAGCAAAAAGCCCAGATGGCCAAACTAACTTCATTGCCATCAAGGCTAATCTGGCTGAAAAAGACCAGATCGCTTGCCTCGTCAGCGTTACAATACTTTGGATGAAAAGGCTCGACATTGTCTTCTCCAACGGCGGCTGGACCCGGCTTCGAGACATCAACAATCTGGATGACAACCTGGACGAGGAAGACTGGGACATGTGCTTCAACATGAATGTTAAGTCCCATCTTTGGTTGATGCACGCTGCGAAACCGCATCTCGATGAGACGGAAGGTGTCTTTATCACCACTGCTTCGTTGGCGGGTGTCAAAGTCAGCGGGAGTTCGCTTGTGAGCACTGTTTTTGTATCATACTCGTCAGATTGCCCAACGAAGAGCCTTTGAAGTAACAATCTGTAATATGTACAGGCCTACTCGGTCACCAAGGCGGCGCAAATCCATCTGGCCAGAGGATTGGCACAGATTGCGGCACCCAAAATCAGAGTCAACACTGTATCTCCGGGTCTTATGCTCACGGTAAGCAGGCATCAGACCAGGTCTCCGAATCCATGCTGATATTTGCAGGACTGGGGTCTTCAGTTTCCGCCAGAAAAGCAGGAAGAGGCGAGGGAAAGATCGAGGCTCAAGCGTTTGGCAACGGTAGAGGTACGTCCCCCCTTCTCCTCTCGACAAAAAGATCTCTGACATGTTTCTTGACCATTGGATAGGATGTTGCAGAGCAGGTACTCTGCTTCGTAAAGTCCAAAACCGTAACAGGAGTGAACGCCATTATCGATGGAGGAATATCACTCTGATGACAGTGGCTCATGGAGGATATCGATGATCAAGAAAAAAGAAAAGGAGACGACAAGGCCAAACACCCAAAAAGGGAACCGGCACGAGAGGTCAGGTAGGAAAGGAAAAAAACAAAAAAAGAAGTTGTGACTCGGATACCGGGAGTCGAACCCGGGGCTGTTGAGAAAGCAGTCACTCCTAAGAAGTGAGAGTCAACGATGTTACCGCTACACCATACCCGATCAGGAATGGTTCCGATTATTGATGAAAGTGATGCGCTGTGCACTAACTTATAATCTTCTGAGCGATCACTTTTGAGGGATAGGTGTGTTACGCTCAAAGGATTCATGCGACGCACCTCAATATTTGAAGATAGATCGATACCACTTAAGAAAGGCAATAGGTAACATAGAGAGAGTAGTGTGGAAATATTTCGTGTTTGCTTAACGCAGCACAGACGTGATGAAACCGTGCAAGAAAACAATTGCATAGAAGCGACAGAAGCGAGACAGGGTCAAAATATATCTCGCCTTTTGTCATTCAATAAAAACCATGAAGCTGAGGCAGTAAGTGGTATTGAGATTGTTCAACTTTGCACTACAACGGAACACGCGGAAACAGTGCAAAACATTCATGTTGACAAAGCGTTGGCAAAATCACTCGCCAACCTCCCGATCCGCATGCCAATGAATGTAGGAAATAACCGGCCACCGCCAACTGACATGGCGGATCTGCTTGCCCCAGACATAGAGCGGCGCTCCCATCAGGAGCACGGCAGCCGAAAGCGCCGCCATGGTGCCATAGGCGTTCTGGTACCCGGACTTGCTGACCCAGGGGTTCGTGTAGAACGAGAGCAAGAACCCGAACAGCGCCTTGAAGCCCATTACTGCCAGCGTGATCTCCCCGGCTACAGGCCGGTAAGCGTCGATGACATAGACGAGGCAGATATTGGTTGCTTGGGTGATGGAGAAGTTTACTAAAGGGACGTATTTGTTAGCCAGAAAGTCGCAAGTTGGTAGATTGTGAGACAGGTGTGGTGAACTCACACAGCCCCAGACCAATAGTAGGCACGATCCAATGCAACTTATGCTCTATCCCCACGCCATAAAGAACTAGCGCTAACGGAGTCGTGATAAGCGACGGCAGCATAGCAGGAAGACGCATCTCCGGATCCCTCACGCCGCCGTTGCGCTTCGTGAACCAGTCTGCCACCTTGTCGCCTAGCTGGCCTCCAGCGGGGATGCCCAAGAGAGCACCGATGATACCGCTAATAAAGCAAAGGCCGACTTGCCATGACGCAAAGCCGTAGGTCGTGTTGAAGGCGACATCAACGTTCGAGGTGACTGCTACTAGAAAGCCGATGGTGACGGCTTGGATGAGGGCGGCCCAGAGCACCGGGGGGAGACAGATTAAGCCCATGGGTCGAACGATCAGTTTGAGGATGTTTTCGGTGGTGAGGGTGCGATGGAAGATTTTGAGTGATGGCAGGTAGGACTGTTTGGCGGGGATAGCGGTCTCTAGACGCTCGGTGTCGTGTGTTGTGGTCAAGGATTTTTCGGACTTTTCCGTGCCGGGTGCGCATGGTTCGTTGTTGTCCTGCTGGTTGCGAATGTACGCCGTCTCGGGGAAGGTGAAGATTGCTAAGAGTAGCACGAATCCGATCAAAACGGAGGCAACTTGGTAGATGGTCCTCCAGGTGTGGTTGATAGTGATCAGTCTTGAACGATGATTAGCTCTTAATATCAAGTGATCGAGTCCCAGGGAACCTTACCCAGACACTAACATGCCTCCAGTCACGCCAGCTGACAAGAAGGCTGTGTAGAATGCCATCACGGCGCCTCGTTCATGCAGGAAGAAGATGTCAGAAATGGTAATAGGGGCTGCCGGTTACCGTGTCAGTTATTGTACCTTAAGAACTCTGACCGCACGTTGTCACATACCAATAGTTTCCGCGGCACCAGCGCCAAAGCCCATGAGGATTCTCCCCGCTAGAAAGCCATGATAAGAGCGTTCAAAGCAGAGCCAGATCGCGCAGGCCTAGAAACTGAAGTGTAAGCGACGAATGGCCGAGGGAAAAAAGAGAGAGCATCGATGACTTACGATATAAATGACATAGCTAAATATGTACGTAGGCCGCCGACCGTACTTATTAGCTATTGGGACCCAGAAGAAATTCCCAAGGCCCTGCATCAGGGACGTGGTGGTGAAGAAGTATGCGACTTTGGCTATTGAGTCATTGAAGTAGCCGATATCTGAAGCTGGATTTGCCCCTTTGAAGAAGTCTCCCGTTGTTGAGATGATCGCAATTGTTGGACCGGCTGCCAGGAAATTGCACATCATCATTGCCAGGCAGATAACTGTCGGTGTGAAGAGTCAGTATCCATAAGGGTAACTATCCGCCAAGATACCAAGAGCTTGTGGTCAAGGCACTTGGTTACTGACCACTTGCAATGTAGTATTTGTATGCTTGAGACCTGTGTTCTGTGTCAGCCATTGTAGATATACCGCAAAGAATGAATAAAAAAGGGTTAGACGAACCAGTTTAGAGGATCATTGGGGTCTTTCAATGGAGTTGGAATCAATATGATCTCGCTCGTTTCAGGATCACGTAAACGGACATTTCCCAGAGTCCTTGAAGGGGCCATTTCGATATGTTGCGCTTCATTACTCCCTTTGAGCTTCATGGCTATGTCGTTTTGTGTTGAAATGAGGCCGAGAGATGTCTTCAGGAGAACTCAAGCAGAAATGAAGAGTGATGTAACTGAAAGACTGGGAAGTATTCCAGACTGAGTAACGGTAACAATGCCAACACAGTGAGGTGTCCAGCAAAGGGCATAGGATGGCCAACCTTCAATGGACGTCGAAGCAGGGTGGATTAATCGATAGGTCTTCTTATACGTAAGAGTCTTTGCCGAAGGTCGTTTATTTTCGGCAAATAAGACACCAGGAGCACCCCTCTTGAATCTTCTTCAACTCGGACTGTCTAGACTGTGGTCGATATGTGGCAGGTCTGGCCGTCCATGCAACGCTCAAGAGCCAAGGGTCTTCTGGCCTGCAGGCGATTCCTTCATCACAGTCACAACACGGGATGGATGGCGTTTTCACTCTGATAGCCTGGTGAGTTTATTTTCTTCGCCCCTGATATTTGTTGACCAACGGTTGTAACGATAGGGGGGATGAGAAATAGCACACAACTCGGTGCAGAAATGAAGGTATAATACGAACGGTCAGAAGCCAAACAACGTCCACTGAGCCTGTTCAGCTTTTTCGGAGCAAGTACTTAGACCGCCAGATGAATAAGGGAAAGGAGCTGGCATTTATCAAAGAAACATGGAGTATAGACGTATGTCGCATTTCGGGGACGAGTGAAGTGGGTAAGGTGCGAAGAGGAGCTGATGTGCCTTGCTTACCGACATCCGGATGACTGGCTTGAACCTGGATGAGAGACAGCGAGATTGTAGATGCGGATCTGTGGCCTTGGCAAACAGCCCTAGGCGAGCATCACCGTATACAACCGGGCCGTGCTGGCGCCATAATGTACATGGTCTCATCTTGACCGGTGGCTGCAATGTCTTGGGGCCGATAGGTGCCAATCCGAAGATTGATTATAAAGAAGCCAGCCGCATCAACACCTTCAATAAAAACCACGGAGTACCACATAACGGAGGATATTAGGAGATGCAGAGTTGCTAGATGTGGTATCCGTGTGTAACATTATTGCCCTGATGTCTGGATTGGATCAAGCTGAGGGATCGTTGAACGGACCGTACCGAGTGGTTAATCGGAGTGATAGGGCAACCATTAGGACCAATGTGTTGTCGACGTTGTTTCTCTTTTGCTGAGTGCACAAAGCTCGATACCGACACAAACGGCGATGTCCAAACGAGCTTGAGCTGTACACCGGAGGCAGTAAGCTACTAGTAGGGCTTAGCGGGGATCGACGCGGCTGATCAGAATTACCTAAAGCTGTTAACTTGAGATGTCGCATTTACCGCCAATTTCAGAATCGCCCATCTGACTCGGGGATAGCTGAGCTACTCCGGAGTTTTGGCGGGATTCGCTGGATACGAGTCTGATGTGTTCAAGTTCTGGGATCAACAGGACCAGGGGTAATCCGCGAGGATTTCAGTAGACAGAACTAAATGACAGAATCCCATCTAGACAACCGGAGTCAAGTGCGTATAAACACATTGTTTATAGCACGCATTTCGTCCATCATCGGTCCTGGGTTGAGGCAATGGAAAAGCCAAGGTATGGCACCTCAGCCAAAGACTTGAAAGCTCCGGTCGTGATTCCGAGCCTGTATCGACAGTGAAAGGCGGAGGCGGAGGGAGGTGGTCACGGGCCGGGTCACGGTGGGAGGTTACAATCTGTGGGTGATCCTGAGATGGGACGGAACTGAAGCTCGGAGGGGGAAGGGTAAGTGAACAGGACTGGAATGCTAAGAGGTGTGGCGGTGCACGCTTAACTACTGTAGTAAGTTAGGCTAGTTAATTGAGGCTTAAAGTAGCTTATGTGGCTGGAGCTTAGGGAAGTTGTGATTGTCACCGTCTTTCTATTGGCCAGGAACAGTGAATGGGGTTTATGGATCACGCTAGTGTTTACATCACTCGTCGTGCACCGCAACAACCATCGGCAATCTTCACGACGCGGCTCACCAACAGCAAAGAGATTCATCCAGCTTGAGAATCAAGAACCATCACCTCCGGCGCAATCTTGATCACGTTGAAAATAGAGTCGCCTGATCAACCGCTTCTCATTGGTTTATTCATTTATTTTTTCACCTTACTCGCCACTTCTCGCGCAACTCGCTTTACTTCGCGCTTTCTTGGATCAAAAATCCATCAAAATCAACAACGTCGCCCGTCGTTCATCGCGCCCATACACCGCCACAAGGGATTATCGCCAAAATAATTACCATTCAAGATGCCTTTTCTTTCCGACGCCGAGTTCGAGGACGATGGTCTTGTTCGCATTCAGAGTGACCTCTTCGAGTAAGCACATTCTCCATTTGCTAATCCCCTACATAGTCGCACATTCCCGGTTTATCATAGCTCCTTCTTACAGAAGCTCGTAAATCCCGCCGACCTGTCCGTCATCTTGGTGTATTAGGATCTCCCTATTTACCGAACTTGCCGGCTAATTCAATCGCCAGTGAGTATAACCACCCTCGTCAGATATCCGAAGATATCGCACAGCCTGTACCCGCCGGTGTCACAGTTGTCAGTATGGATGACAAGCTGGAGCTAAACGCCCCCGTTGCTGATATGGAAGGTGAAACAAGCAAGCGTGGCAAGCCATCCCAGTCCCTCTCAGCATCGCCCGTACAGTCTGCCTCCAAAAGCCCCAAGTCAGCAAAGAGCACGAGCTCTCGCACGCCTAAGAGTGCTTTGAAGAGCGCCGAGAAAAGCAGCGGGCGCAAGCGCAAGGCTGTGGAGATCGAGGAGCCCAACTCTGAAGGTGAGGAGGAGGAGGATGTTGAGGATGTCGCTCCTGCAAAGCGTGGTCGCAAACCTGCCGCCGCTCCTAGCGCCCGTCTTGCTGCTAAGGCCGCCAAGAAGAAGGGACCCGGTCGTCCTGCAGCCGCCAATGGCACATCTGTAAGTTCTCTTTTAAACTAAAGCGACGGTTAAATTCTAACCGTTCAAACAGGCGAAATCCAAGGGGAAGGCTGGTCGCCCCAAGAAGGATGCCGCTTCCGATGTCGTTCCCAAGGGAGAGTATGAGGTTGAGGCCATCGTCGACTCGATGACCGATGCCGAGACGATGGAGCACTTGTACTTTGTGAAGTGGAAGGGATACCCGTCCAGCGCCAACACCTGGGAGCCTAAACAGAATCTCCAGGGTGCCACTGAGCTCTTGCGCAAGTTCAATGCCGACAAGAAGGGCAAGAAGGCCGAGGAGGGTGCCGTGAAGAAGAAGACCAAGAAGGCAAAGACCTCTCACAAGGCTGAGAAGGCGGACGAGACCGACAAGGCGGAGAAGGCCCCCAAGGCCAAGCCCGCTGAGAAGAAGGATGCGAAACCCAAGGGAAGACCCGGTAGACCACCAAAGGCCGGCAAGGACGCGAAGAGTGCGAAGGAGACCAAGGCTCCTGCCAAAGCCCCCAAGAAGGTCAAGGAGGTGAAGGTGCCCAAGGCAGGCACACGCGTTTCGAGCAGGACGAAGGCCTAGGAGTCTGCAACCTAATTGAAGGGTTAATCGGGGATGCTTTGGTTTTTTATTTCTACGCAGAAAACGTAAGTACTTGGTTGAACACTCTTCTGCTTTGAGCACCACTGGGTGCCGCGGGCATTGGATTCGACGTTTCGCTTAGAGAGCGCGCAAAAAGCAACTTGGGGACAGGCAAAGGAACCTGGGATGGACCGCCGGCTGGTTGCCACTTTCACTCTATCTCTATATGTATCCGGGCATTCGTAGGCTGCTTTATTTCATTTCAGCATTTGTGATTGGCGAACCACGGGGAGGATGTTGTTAGCGACGCTTTGATACCCGCTAAGGCATGCTCGGAGGAGGAGAGCAGTCTGCTTTGGTACACAAAGAAAATACTTGGGGGTTGGTGAAAAATGGGACCTTTTGTTAATCCCATCTCATAAAAGAGGAAAAATTTTCCTGTGACAAACTTTTATTATAGGACAGAGCCGGTTGGTACTATGTTAAATCTCCTGTTAGCGTCCTACTGTTTACTGCAATGCCCTAACTTGCCTATAATAATAGCACCAGTATAGATATGCTACAGTGAACTATGCACTTGTAGCAGAGCGGAGTGGAAGTGGTAGAAAATACGACAGCAGTGCTGAAGGAAGCAGCGTAGTTGCAAGTACAATAAAGAGATGTTGTAAAAGAGGTCTTTATGACAAGCTGGGGTGCATATGCTCAGATAGCCAAACCTACAAAAGATAGGACGATGTTCTGCTTGCAAAGCAGAACTTGAAATGCATACTATATGGCTAATGCCAACTTGTGACAGTCTTAGAGAGAACTCTGCTCTCAAGATAGAAGAGTACAGTGAACTACACTATAAGGGTAGACTATATTATATTGCTTGGATTGTACTTACTTGCTTGCTTAAGAAGTGACTAACTAAAGGAGAGAAGAGGTTTTTATATACACGAACGTTAAGTATCTAGCAGCTTCCAGAGTGTAAAAGCTTCTATAAGTTGATAGGAGTGCTTATAGGATTACTATATCATGAAAGAAATGAACTGAATCTATGAGCTTCTGGTGTATTTCATGATAACAAATTAGTCTAGAAGAAATGCTGAATAAGTTAGAGAATTCCAGAATACAATGGCAAAACTTTTGTATTCTAGCACTTTCTGTAGGAGCTAAGTGGATTGATTTTGTGGAAGAAATAGTTCAATCAGCCTTTTATACTATAAGGTAGTACAAGGCAGTTACAAAGCATAGTACTAGCTACACGTTAATATAATTAAAAATGAAAGTATTTTTATGAATCATAATAATAATAATAATAATAATAATAACAACAATAAAACTATACTTAAAATAGTATATAATAAAAAAGACAACAATAGAAAAAAGGAGAATAATTAAACCTATCACAGGGCGAGAGGGTACCATTGAAGGTAGAGTAAGATATGTGTTGTTGTACGAATGGGAGGAAAGGAAGTGCATAAAAGATTAGCTATATAGGCAAGAGCTCAATAGGCTAGTCCGTGCGCGCGCACGTGAGACTGCACGTGACTGCATAATATGTGACCAGTGCGTAAGTGCATAGCTCTGGGCTATGACATCAGCTCCAGTATAGCATATGTGCAGTCAGTATAGTGCAATCATATCACAAGCTAACCTTGTAATAAAACTTTATTAATACTCTTACCTATTACTTCCAAACTTCCTATACGAATTAAATTTTTAATACTAATCGTATTAATTTTATACTATTTTACTTAGCTACTTTTACCTTTATACTATTTTATCTTACTTTTAATTTTATATCTACTCCATTACGAATATGAATTTTCAAATAAATATTAAACTAGTTAGTTTTGAAATTAGTAGGCACTAAAGCAAAATTTTATATAGAAGTACAAATAAAGATACAAAAGTAAATTATTTTAAAGAATACACTAATAAAAGTAGAAGTGGTTATTATAAAAGATACAGTATAGTTGACACAGATACTGGCCAAAAGAATCAATAAGGTTCTATGAAGAGAGAAGAGGAGAAAAGAACACCTCCTGAGCAGTCTAGCCGGCTGTCCTAAAAAAGAGACGTGCGCGCGCACAGGCTAATGTTGCCTGCCGCGAGAGTAGAGCACTTGTCTGGCAAGATTGCCAGGCATTTCAGCCGCGGGCACTAGCCTCATGACAGTTATGAAGAAAGTTCTATTAATAAGAAAATATTAACTCTTACTTATATATCTATACTTGCACTTGCACTTACATCTTCACCTATATATATACCAGCTCTAAAAAATAATAGATAAAGACTATAACGATCTTATTCATTTACTTATTACTTAATTGAGTAATATCATAAACTTTTATAAGCTTTAGATGCTGTTGTATTAATTTGTAAAATAGTAGTTTACTACATAGATCGTTATTTTACTAGCGATTTTATATAGGATTTGTCTTATAATAATAGTTTGTCATACAAAAAATTTTCCTCCTCTTTTATAAGAGGATATTGATAAAAGGTTCCACTTTTCCCTAACTCCCAAGTAGCAGATAAGTTTACAGAGAGGTTAATAGAATTTTCTTACCTTTACTTAAAAGTAGATATCAATCGGAAGCTTTACATGATTGAGTGGCTGAGAATAAGGTTCATGAACGAAATATTAAACTTCAAATGCTGTGGCTCTGTGTTGATGGTAGGTGAGACAACTAACAAACCGAAACTTACCCTTGGACACTGAAGCGACTGCCGTACGTTTTGTCGCGTGAGTTGCCCGCCGGCAAACCAACCGTGCCGGCGCGGCACGGGCCATTGGGACCTCCGATAGCTGTCCTTTCGTAGCTTACCTTCTGACGTACTATCTTCGGTACCCGTAACTTGATAAATAAAAAGTTTCACTTTGACAACTTCTAGTCCCTTCTGAGCGCCAAAACTACGGCCTCATCATTTACATCCTACCCTCAATCGGTATCGAACGCTAGGCCCATTCCCCACGCACTCTCACAAATTACCGGCAAAATGGACGCGCTTCGGTCGGCTCTGCAGCCCGTCACCCACAACCTTCCGGGTCCGATCCGGGATATTGGTCTCTCTCTCATCGGAGAGTCGTGTTACAAGAAGCTGATCCTCGATATCGACCTCGAGAACAACCCCGAATGCGTTAAACTCGGCATCAGCAAGGCCCTCGGCATTGGCATCGTCGTTGCCTCCTCCATCGTCAAGGTGCCTCAGATCCTCAAGCTCGTCAACTCGAAGTCGGCCAGCGGCGTCTCGTTCTTCTCGTATCTCCTCGAGACCAGCAGTTTGCTCACGTCACTCGCCTACAATGTCCGCAACGGATTTCCCTTCAGCACCTTTGGCGAGACGGCCTTGATCCTCGGTCAAAACGTCATCATATCCGTGCTCGTGCTCAAGTACAGCGGCAGGGCTGGCATTGCGGCCTTGTTCGTCGCGGCTCTGGCTGTCGGCGTTGCTACTCTCTTCAGCGAGCAGCTCCTTAACATGCAGCAATTGAGCTACCTACAGGCAGGCGCTGGCGTACTGGGTGTTGCCAGCAAGGTTCCCCAGATCGTGGCTATTCTGCAGGAGGGTGGCACTGGACAGCTCAGCGCATTTGCTGTAAGGACAACCTTTGCCCCAAATCCAAATACACATCTCCCTTGTAGTCATGTCCTTACTAACGTCGTGTTTCTTCTACCTTTCAGGTCTTCAACTACCTCGCCGGATCCCTCTCGCGCATCTTCACCACTCTCCAGGAGGTCGATGACAAGCTCATTCTCTACGGATTCATTGCCGGTTTCGCGCTGAACCTGGTTCTCGCTCTGCAGATGGTATACTACTGGAACGCGCCCTCGGCCAAGGCACGCGGCAAGCAGAAGGTGCCTGCGGGCCCGATTCCTGCTGCGGCGTCGTCGTCGGCTACCGCTACTGGCGCTTCCATCTCCTCCGAGCCGAGAGCGAAGAGCAAAGGTCCCACGACTCGTCGCCGGGGTTAGACGGAGGGCGTGTGTTTCCTCTGCCTGGCTGGGCTAGTCTGAGGATGTGGTTGTAGGGGTTATTTCTAGTCGCTTTTTTGGTATATCAAGATTTTTTTTTGAAGAAATAAGCTTCCAATTATTGTTTGGCGCGAACTGACTTTCCGTCCTGGGGACACATGTCACAAGAGTTACCAGGAGCCTTTTGCTGATATCCGATACCTCTTTCACGGAGACTGGAGGGGGCCTGATCAAATCACTGTCCTGGTCTGAAATGTTGCAGTAAAAAGACACTAGCGTTGGTTCACCGAGGGTTTTGAGAGACCGATCGAGACTTGATCTCGGATCTTAGGCCTAGGCTTCACAGGTGCCACATGACCACGGATTAGAAAATGTTGAGATGGTAAACGGCGGTGACTTTCGACGTCAAAACAAACGGACCAACCAAGTCGCCCAGAGGCTCTCAACCATCTTGTTGTCCAGATGGGGCTTTCCGGGCTGTCATGTGTCAACAGAACGACTCTTCGTCCCACCAATGATAACAACCAATCGGTCTTTTCAGACCCTAGCTGCAGAACCGCTATCAAAAATTATTGTTTTCTCTTATTCGAGACACAATGCGAAGACAACGATAAGTCGTTGGGAATCCTTCCATATCGTAGGGCACTGATACGTAATGAGAATTGCGTTGAAGTCTTTACTATTGTTACACATATAACCCCAACCCTTATAAACGTCTCTTAAAAGGTATGGATGTTAATTCTGAAGAGGGGAACGAGCATGCGACTGAACTGTCTGCCGCTCTGATACTTGCACCGTTTCACTTTCACATGCGACAAACAAGAATTATATTTCCTTTGCAGTATTTCGCAATCATATTCTTTTATCAGCAAACTCTCGCGCGGAGCTATCCCTCCCGGAATCTTTCCGGGATCTTCCCGTTGAGTTTTGTATTCGGAGCAAGTGTTCTGGAATCTGGACTGTCTCCATCACGCCTTAATGCGCCGCTAGTCGTAGTCTTCTTTCCCTTCCCTGCTCGAACGGCTCCTCGGATTTACACAGATCCCTTCGGCAGTCCATCTGCATCGTATTCAAAACGACATGGAAGACGTTAGTTGGGCGCTTCATGCGCTCAGGTCTGCGGCGGTCCCGGTCGCGCTATCCTGTCCCCAAATTTGCACGCGCTCCGTTCGCTAGTGTCTGCAGCGTTTGGCACTTTCTGTCTCTCTACTTCCGCCTCGCGCGCTTCATTCCCGTTAGGCTATCTCGTTTGTTTCCGGGGATTGATGCCGATGGTGTCCCAAGTGAAACAATATCGATGCCCGTTCGCGCGATGGAACCCCCCCGGTGAGGATCAGGGTCTCTATCCGGTGCAACCCTACGCGGAGGGCCGGTTATCGGTCGGTTGATGGGATGAGAAAGTGAGAAAAAAAAAGAAGCTGCGATGATAAATGGTGTGCAGTGCCCTCTTGCAGTGCCAGTGCCTGAAGTGCCTCTGGTGCTTTTCATTCATCCCGTCTCTCGATTGCGCCATTGCTCGACATAACGGCTGTGTATGCGGTTGAGCGATTGCGTGCTCAGGTCGACCCCGATTTTCTTACGTTCTGACATGCTCACCTCCAAATCATATCCGCCATATCAACTGGTCTCAGACGTCGAATATTATCCACCATCCATTTCCTTTCGTCGGACCGGTTGATCACACCTCCACCAAACCAACCGCTACCCCGGATTCTGACTCGAGGTCGGCTTCCTCGTCCTCCGACCTACTTCCCATATAAATAGGGGTTTAGCTTCTCTTAAGTTCTGTTCAAGCCTCAACTGACCGGACTCACTCAGTTGTCTTGCTCATCTTACGGAGGACTATATCCTTCCGCCCTTTCAACGTATAAGTCAAAACTCGCGTCCCTCGCGCCAAACGACCATGCCGGCAGCCCTCAACTCCCAGCCGGGCTCTCCGGAGTCTACGCCTGTGAACGGCCTCAGCAATGGCAATGGCTATACCAATGGCAACGGTCATGCTAATGACAATGGTTACATCAATGGCAACGGTCATATAAACGGCAATGGTCGTACCAATGGCAACGGGATTGCTCCAGGGCAGGATAAGGAGAAGAAGCTGAACATTCTGTACATCATGGCAGATCAGCTCGCTGCTCCTGTGATGAAGATTTACAACCAGGATTCCGTTGTCAAGACGCCCAACATCGACGCCCTGGCCGCCAAATCTGTTCAGTTTGACTCAGCATACTGCCCGTCCCCGCTCTGCGGCCCTTCGCGGATGAGCATGATCACGGGTCAACTGCCCATGAAGATCGGAGCATATGACAACGCGGCCCAGATCTTGAGCGACACCCCTACCTACGCCCACTACCTCCGTCGCGAGGGCTACCAGACGGTTTTGGCTGGAAAGATGCACTTCGTGATGGACCAGAAGCACGGGTACGAGAAGCGTCTCACCACTGACATTTACCCCGGCGACTTTGGCTGGGCGGCCGACTGGGACGCGAATATCGAGGATCACGAACAAAGGCTGGAGTGGTACCACAATGCGAGCTCGATTGAACAGGCTGGTGTTTGTGTTCGCAGCAACCAGCTTGATTACGACGAGGAGGTCATGTATAAGTCGACGCAGTTCCTGCATGACCACGCTCGCGGCGCAAAAGATCAGCGCCCGTTCTGCTTGACGGTACGTACATACTGGATATTTCTTGTCATCTTTTCAGCCTCACAGGGCTGCATATGTTGTATCTTTTTTGGCGTGGGGAGAGACACCCATCAAAATCCGGAAACGGTCATTGTGTGGCCATAATTGGTTAGCTGCCAGCGGGACAAGAAGGCTAACAGAATCACGCCATAGGTCTCCCTTACTCACCCCCACGATCCCTACACCATCGAAGAGGAGTATTGGGATCAGTACGAGGATGTCGAAATCGATCTCCCCAAAGTTCCCAGGATTCCGAACGAGGAGCAGGACCCCCACAGCAAGAGACTGCTCAAGGTCTGCGACTTGTGGGACAAGAACTTCACGGATGACCAGATCAAGCGTGCGCGCAGGGCTTACTATGGCGCTGTCACCTATGTTGATGACTGTGTTGGCAAGCTACTCAAGGTCTTGGAAAAGTGCAGGCTTGCCGACGACACCATTATTGTCTTCAGTGGTGATCACGGAGACATGCTTGGTGAGCGTGGACTATGGTAAGTTTTGTGGCTACTTCGATCTTAAGTCTCTATTTTCCTAGGGTATGTCGCTAACCCACCTACGTCTTTCGCCGATCTCAGGTACAAGATGAGCTACTTCGAGTCATCTGTTCGCGTCCCTCTTCTGATTTCTTACCCCAAGAAGTACGCACCTCATCGCGTGACCCAGAACGTGTCCACGCTGGACATCCTGCCGACCATGGTCGACCTGATCGGCAAAGAGTTGCATCCCGGTCTGCCGATGGACGGCAAGTCCCTTCTTCCGTTCCTGGAGGGACGCGACTCGGAAGGCCACGATACCGTCATCGCCGAGTACACGGGCGAGGGCACCGTCAGCCCCATGATGATGATCAAGCGCGCCAACTGGAAGTTCGTCATCTGCCCCGCGGACGGCGTCCAGCTGTACGATCTGGAAAACGATCCTCTCGAAGTCAGGGACCTGGCCCCGATTCTCTCGGGCCTGAAGGCCGAGCCGCTTGCGCTTGAGGTCGAGTATAAAAACAAAGCGGAAGCCTTGTTGGCGACATTCGAGGCCGAGGCGCGAGAACGTTGGGACTTTGAAAGTATCACGGAGCAAGTCAAGCTCTCGCAGAGGAAACGCCGGTTTGTCTTCAGCGCCTTCACGGCGGATGGCACGGAGCGTGAGAAGTGGGATTTCAACCCCGTTGATGATGGCCGGGAGAAGTCAGTAAAATCGTCAGTTCATTCTCGTTGTTGCAAAGTGAAAGATATCGCTAACGCAGGTAGTTTTATCTTACTCGCAGGTACATCCGCTCGCACATGCCCCTCGACGAGCTGGAGCGTATGGCTCGCTTCCCGCCTGTTGACCGCTATGGCAACGAGCTGCCCAAGGGGGCGCCCATCAAAGTCCATCAAGCTGGTTCCCACGGGGAGTAAGTAATAAGCTTGATGGTTTCGGTGGATGACATGGCATGGCGTTTTAGAGATTCGATGGGCGTTCTTTTGGGGTGATGGTTCACAGTGACAAAATACCCTGGATTGATTTTTCTCCAAATAAAAAGTCATGGGTTTGGAATGGGCATTGGCGACGGGCATTAGCGACGGCAAGCTTGCAAGCATTTGAGCAAAGAACTCTCCTTCTTTTTTTGTTTTTATTACCAATTGTTTAGGGTCAATGTAGCTAGCATTCAATGGGTATATATCTCTTGTAAACGTGACGAGTGAAACGTGATTGTGTGCAAACTTCATCCTCGTGATGCATCCCATGATTCGCACTTTGGGATCCAGGGCCTCTTGAGCAAACCAAACCCCATCCTTTCCGACATTTCGAGCAAGTCCAGCCATCATCGCCAATTATGTGAAGTCGGTCCATCGATATCAATGACGGGCACGTAGTTTCGAACCTGAGGACCTTCCTTCCTAAGGTATGTATAATTATGCATACTTAGACGCCAACTGTCTTACAGTCCCATCGCATTTCGGCTCTGATTTCAGTTCTTCTCGTTTTTCCCTTCTCTGTCTCTGTCTCTGTCCTGTTCTCTTTCTCCGTCCTGCCTCTCCCGTCAATCCCCGACTTTCCATACCCAGCCAGCCAGCCACACAGCCAGCCAGCCACACAGCCAGCCAGCCACACAGCCAGCCTCGCTTTCTCCTTTTCGGTTTTCGGTTTTAGGCTTTGGGCTTTGGGTTTTGTTTGTTCGACCAAAAGAAGGTTGAAGGTTGAAGGCTGCTTAGGTAGCTTAACCAAGCACCAGCTCGTATATTATGATTAATGTGTTGACAACAATAAGGGGTACTAAACATATCATATCATAACCAACGGTCAGCTAGCTATCGCTTCCTAGTCACCCGGGAGCATGTATGGCTGATCATGTATGTATCGATGGATGTATGGATGTAATAATACGTACTCCTCATCAACGTCCGTACGCTCGCAATCAGGTTCATGATCTTGGCCTGGACGGAGGCATCTGCACTTTGGCCGAAGGCGGGGTCGTAGGAGGAAGGGGAGAAGTTGACTGTTAGAGAGAGGGAGAAAGAAGGTTAGCTGTGGTCTCGGTTTCGCGTGTTTGGTGCTTGCTTGTTGTTGCTTTTGCTTTGGGTCTGGTTCATGATGGAAGGAATGGATGGATGCCTGTGGTAGTTCCTCCTCCCCCTTCTCTGCCAGTCCCCGTGTGCGCCGCAGGGACACCATAAATCGAACAACTTGATGTTCTCCTGCTCACCGACCCAAGCTGTCTGTCCGTTCATCGGTATACCTGTTGGTGATCCCTCCAGTCCGGTACAAGCCAAAACAAAACAGTCATCCTGAACCATTCAGACAGCATGGGATCGCCCTCCCCAACTATTGCTGCCTTTCCCCATCTTTTCATATTCCCATCTGCTCATCTTTCCGTCTTCCCATCCTATCCCATCCCTCCTGGTCACCACAGAAACCACTACCAATCATCTAAGCCCCTTCTTCCACCAAACCCACCACATAACCTTCCACCTCCCGTAGACAAACACCGCAAAAAGCAACAAGCAAGGGGGCAGGGAACGAAAAACAAACATACTCCTAGCCAAAAACCTATCCTCAGAGAGGATGGCAATAGCGTTGATCAACAGGCACGAGACATAGATGAGGTTTCCGAAGATCAACATCTTGACGGCTTTGGCTTTGTGAGGCGAACGTCACTGGTCGGTCGGTCGGGATCGCTTCGGTTGATTGGTTTTCGTGTGTGCGCGCGCGCAGTCGGTCGGTCGGTCGGTTGGTCGCTTTATGTTATCTCGATCTCGAAAGCGGCGAGCGGCCGGGCAGTGCTACTGGGCCAGGCGGGTGTCGCGATGAAAGAACCGGGAGTGGGACTCGATCTCGATCTCGGTCCGTCGATTGGCAGGAATGGAGGTATTATTGCGACCTTTGACTCTCTCGTGTTCGTCGTGGTTCGCTTGTGTAGTGCAATGGTTGAAGCTGCGTGTGCACCTATGCCGTGCCAGGAGTGCAGTGACGGACGGATAGGGAGCTTTGGTTGTTGCAGGCGGGCAACTTGCACTCTCAAGGCTCAAGCTGTCATGTCACTGTGGAGCAAGTCTGTCATGAACTTGAGGGTTCCCGGCAGGCAAGGAAAGGTACGTACTTTCCCTTCGTGTTTGGTCAACCAGATCGGGGTTTGGGTTGCGTGTAAGCCCCTATATGTAACTGTCGCAGGTGGTGCTTCGAGTACTACTACATACACAGATTCGATCACCATCACCGATGGGTCATTATCCAGGACCCAAAGACTAACCTGTTCCGGAAGTTGCACAGACCTCTTTCCGTCGCAAGATACATTCCGCCAGCAAACGTTCTATGCAACCCAGAATACATCAATTCACCCAAAAAGCCCCCTTCTGGGCCGGCCGAATTGCAACTAGGGGTTTCCTAGCAGTTGCTGAGTAGCTAGAGTGAATGTATTTGCAATTTCTTTGGTGAGAGGCCTTGAACATCGGATGCGTTGCCAGAACTTAAGGTCTCGTAAGATGTACCGGACTAAATGCTTAGGGTGGACAGGCAGTAGCTTCTTAAAAGCTCATTCAGGAATTCATCCTAGTTCACAGGCGCGAACTATCAAGTTGATATGTACCTCTGCTCAATCTCTTTCTTACTAGAGGTAACACTAACGCATCTTGTCACCTGCCCTATAGTACTCAGATAACAATATCCCAACACTCCTCCTCCTCATCCTTCTCCTCCCCTTCCTTCTCCTCCTCATCCTTCTCCCCTTCTTTCCATTTCCAATTTCCAATTTCCTACCTCAAAACCAAACTCTCTTCTAAGAGCAAAGATGTATACTACAAGTTAAGACTTTTTGAACATTGAACAGATGAGAACGACCTTCTTCCTTTTCCAACTTGACCCGTCATCACCTCACCCCATCTCTCATCCTGATGACGATAAACAAGGCCAGAAAGCAAAAGAACAGTATCAAAACATTGGATGATGGACCAACGACGGATGAAGAGGATAATTGGGTATTTGCGCTAGTAATAGTAGAGACGGGAGACGGGAGACGAACGAACACAAAAAAGGGATATTGATTTGATAATAAGATAAATAGAGATTCTCGAAACAAAGGTGCACGTTGACTCTATGTAGTATGCTCCCCGCCTCAATGGAACAGGAGCCAGAAACCATGCCGCCTGATGATACCCAAGTAGCGATGCGTAATGCGCGATGGTAGTAGGTAAAAATCGATGGCCAAATTTGGATGATGATGATGATGATGATGATGATGCGAAACAGTTAGGTAAGTTGGCTGTAACCAGGGCCATGCCGCGGCGTGTTGTGAATTATGCTATGTAGGTAGGTTGTACTGTGTAGTAGTAGTGTACGAAGTCGATACAGGAGCGTGTATACTTTTGAGATGCTTCCTTCTTATCCAAGCAGCGATTGAGCAGATGGTGATGATGATGCAGCTTGAATTATTCTTGCTCTGTATCACTTCCATCCAGCGTGTCCACGTCGTCACTGATTGAGTTGCTGTCAGTGGCAGCACCATCGGTGCCCGCTTCTTGGTCCAAAGATCCGTATTTCGCCTTGTATCGCGCGAGCTCGTCCATTTGTTCCTTGAGAGTGCTGAGGACATCGTTCATGGGCGCCCGAAGATCGTTTAGCTTGGTGATGGGTCCGCTGCCAATTGCTATGTGGCGAACAGCGAGCGAAGTGATGCATGTCTGTGAATGGAAAACATTAGTCTCTTGATCTGTTGTGAATGTCTTGTTAGGGGGATCAAACATACCTCGATCCGGCTGATTTGGTGCTCCATGAAGTTAAGAAGAAAGTGGTCCGTAACCTCTCCCGCCCTTTGCTTCATGCGCTCCAATAGCTCGGTCTCTGGTGCCTGAAGTCCGCGAGCATTAGGCTCCTCGAGCGTGCTGCATAGCATTTCAAGGCGCAACGCAACTCGCCACAAACCCCAAATCGTCTCAGGCTCAAACTGTATCTCGCTGTCGGGATCCATAGTCGCCGGCTTAGGTGCGGCAAGAGCGCCAGGCGGCTGCAATGCGGCCGGGTTCTGAGTGCTCTCAGCATGGGCAAGGTGTTGTTCTGTTCTGCCCACAAGAGCATGAGGGTATACCGAGTATACGAGTTCGGGATTCTCAAGACCCTTGAGCTTCTTCTCGCCCATGTCCTTGACTTCAAATCCTTGGCTGCTCAATGCCCGTAGCTCAGCCCGGATGGCCTTGGCAGTGGCATCATCCTCAAAGTAGTCCTCATCAACATCAACTGGCTCCTTGTAGGTTTCAAGGCATCGATGAATCTCCGTAATAAAATCCGACGATACGGTAATCTGCCCTCCGTCAGCGACAGCGGAGATACGAGAAGCCTTGTTGACCATGGGTCCATAGTAGTCCATTCGTCTCGTGACCGGATCTGGCTCAGCCAAGGGTTCACCCCAATGAGCACCCATGCGAACCGAGAGACCTCTGGTGATGAGATTGTTGTTTCGGTCATAGGTAGGCTGGCAGCTGCTGTTACTTAGCACTTCAGGAGGCCAGTCAACTGATAGCAGCTTCATTTGCACGGCGAAGCACCACAACAAGGCAGATGTAGCCGTGGGGAAAGAAACCATGAACGCGTCTCCTTCCGTCTTGACTTCGAAACCACCAATCATCCTGAGCTGTCGACGCATGACATCGTTGTGTAGCTTGATAGCCAACCTCATGGCTTCGGGATAATTTTCCCATAGCTGCGTCGAGTTCTTGATATCGGTGAACACGATGGACAGCTGGCCTGTTGGAGCTGGGACTTCCGCATTAAGGCGTATGAGATTAGAGTCCAGGGGTCCTTCGGCCCGCACCTTCCTTCTCTTGTTCCCGCTCGGCGGCGCATGAGTAGGATCATCTTGCGGCATCGAGAAAGCAGAATTAAACTGTCCCTTGAATCGCTGCGCTTGTCGTTGCTTTAGGTTGGCGACGCCAATCATCATGATCAAGAGCTTGTTCGTTGAACCATAGGCTATCGCAAGGTCGCGAAGCTTCTGAGAAGCCTGCATCAAATCGCTGCGACACTCGCGCGCCACGTCCACGATCAATTCTGGCCGAAGATGCTCCCATAATTCCTTGCTGGCAATGAGCACTGTCTCATCTTTGTCGTCAATGGTGTGCTCGGTGATCTCAGGCGCTGCCTGCACTGCTGGTAACAGCTCAGTATAACCGAACGCACGAGACACGTTGAGAACGTCGTTAAGTCGTCCATTGCGCGAAACCCAGCCTCCAGCATTTCGAATGCGACTGCGCTCAACTGGATCCGCCGGGTCGTGCTTTTTGGTCAGCATCTTGAAGGAACCGTTGGCTTGGATGAGCATGCCCTGTACATCGCCAACGTTGGCGACATACAGCTTCAGCTCGCTCAAATAAGCAACGGTAGCCACGCAGCCCGAATTAAGGTCTTCCTTGGTCAGAACCGTATGGGTATAGTTCCTGCCAGGGTGAGAGTCAAGCCCCCTTTCGTCTGCGTTGTTAGAGAGATTCATCAGAAGCTTGTTGACTGACAAGAAAGTGCGTCTCAAGGCATCCACGGGATTTTCGTTCGGCTTCCCCTTGACTTTCTCAAGCTCTAGTATGAACAGTCTGCTAAACTCTTCATAGAGAAATTTGGCAATCTTCGAACCACCAGTGCTGAGCTCCTTGCCATCGAACAAGGCCACGAGCGTGTCAGTTTCCACAGAGCCCAAGCGAGGTACGACGAGGTCAAAGAGAGACAAGTGCTCATTCTTGCCCAGTGTATCCGCCATACCGTACGGTAGGTAAGCACCAGCCTTCATTTCGGAGGTTCTGACACGGCGGTCTTCTGTCTGGTCAGGGATGTTGGGCAAAGTATGGGTTACTTCCATCAACCCAAGCACACGAAGATTCGTCAGCTTCGAGAAGTCGGTATCGGCAAAATCATCGTCTCTGTAGCTCTGAGGTTGACGGTAATTGTTCTTGATCTCCAATCGCTTGTTGCCAGAAAGGTTCAGGTACCGCAGATCGCGGTTGAAATTCCAGTTCCAATCGTAGGGCACATTGGTGACGTTGTACTTCAGGTTATTGCTACTACAATCCAGAACTTGAAGCTTCTTCGCCCTCGATATTTCAGCCGGTAGGTTGATGAACTTGTTGCCATTGATGTGCAGGGTCTGTAGGAGACAGTGCTCCTCAAGGAAGTCCTCTGCAGGTAAGCTAGTAAGTTCATTGCCAGAAAGATACAACTCCACGAGTTGAGGCCATGACCTGATCGTCCCTTGGGGCATGTCGCTCAAATCGTTGCAGGAAAGGTTCAAAAGTCGAAGTTCAGGGAGGTGCTTGAGCTCTTCGAATACGTCGTCATCTAGCTGGTTGTCCGCAAGATAGAGGTTCTTCAAAGATCCCGAAAACGTGTGGGTGAATCGGTAAGACAGACTGGAGTCTTTCCTAGAGCCGTTGATCGGGGTTATCACTCCACTGCTGCTCTGCGTCGTAGTTCGCGAGACGACGGAGGTCTTGCGCCCTCCTTTGCCATAAAGCGATACCATGGAGCTCTTCCTATTGTCGGGTCCTGATGGCACGGGTGAAACAGCAACGCCGAGGAGTGTACTAGAAGCCTGACTAGGGCGTCGCGACGCATCCCCGTTGAGGTCGTCCGTGCTAGGTGTCTGCGAAATGAGCCCGTTCTGCTTCCCATTCGGGAAGGGATAGGAGCCCGGTGGTGGGCTAGATTCTCCTGGCGCTTGAGGTGCACGCGAGGCAGGCTTAGGAAACTCTGTCAAGATGTTGGAGGATGCATTAAGATGTTCGAGCTTGTTCGCCCACCAAATCTCGTTCGGAAGTTTGCGCATGTTATTCCCGTGGACGTCCAACGTGCGGAGCTCCGTTAGGCAGCCGATTTCAGGAGGAAGCTCTCCCAGGTGATTGTTCGCCATGCTGAGATGGTCAAGTCTCTTAAGGTTACCAATTTGGTTTGGCAAGGAGACGAAGTAATTGGAATCGAGTATCAACCTCTCAAGGTTCATAAGGTTGTCGATTGATTCGTCAATGCTCGCTAACTGGGCATTGGACAGGTTGAGGATCTTGAGGGTGGGAACAGGTGCTTTGACTTCAAACTTAACGATCGGGTTCGAGTTGAGTTTTAAGCTTCGAAGTCTCTCGAATGACCCACTAAATTTGGAGATCTGGTTGTGATCGGCCGATAAGATCTCCAACCGAGGTAGGTCCGAAAGGACGTCGATGGTACTGATCTGGTTGTATTTGATGTCCAACTCCCGAAGGCTGACCAAGTCCCTCACGCTCTCGGATATGGGCCCGGACAGTCGGTTGTTGGTGATAACGAACTTCTCAAGGTTTCTCAACTTCTTCAAATTATCTGGAAGGTTGTTGATCGAATTGAAACTGAGGTCTAGGTCGACGATGGTTTCCAGTTCACAGATGAACGATGGGAAGACGTCGAGAAAGTTGGAAGATATATTAAGTGTCCGTAGTGATTTATAGGCTCCAAGGGTTGGGGGAAGATTGCGCAGACAGTTGTTGGCGAGGTTCAGCTTGAGCAGGCCCGTTAATCTGCTCAGATCACTCTGGTCCAGATCTTGGAGGCGATTGTTTGACACATCTAGGTATGTAAGCTTGCTGGCCGTGGCAAAGCTCTTGGGTAAGGCCTGCGCTTCGTTGTTGTTGTACTTGATGTCCCGAAGAGAAGTGCAAGCCTGTATGAAGTCTCTGGGGACATCTAAGGATAGATTTCTGGACAGGTTGAGGGATACAATCTCTGACGCCTTGCGATACAATGGTACCGGTATGGTTATTAGGTTGCGCCCAGACAGGTCAACGTGATTGAGCTTCTGGTTCCTGAAGTTGATGTCTTGTGAGAACAGATGCATGTCGGCCTCCTTCTCCTTGAGGAAAACCCATCGACAGATGTAGCTGTTGTCTTCTCGACCAATTTCGTCAATGCCATCCTTTTCTTGGTAACCTATCTGCTGGAATAGTCGTTTTTGTATTCTCAAAGGCTGCTCGGCGCTACCCAGGACCCTGAATAAATCGTGCTTCTTGATAAGGAGAGAGTAACTGTCCTGGGCACCTGGAGGGAGATACGTCTTTTTCGCCACTCCCATGATAACGTCCTCAGCTGTCGCAGTCAAGGGCAGGGTCAGCGTAGTCCAGGTGCTATCTGACCTGAAGACACGAATGTAATAGTTGCTCTTCTTCTCCTTCTCCTCGGTAGGTTGACGTGAGCCCAATTCTTCACTTTCGAAGGCCTGAGTGGCGAGGGACTTTTTGTTGTCGCGCACTGCCCAACTGTCCGGGGCAGCCCATGCGCCCTCCGGATCTGCCGTGATCGGGACGATCATCTTTTCTGATTCGCGCCGCATTGATATGCTGTTGTCGAGGGGTGTCATGGGCTGAGGCTTGGTCAAAATGCCTTCCATGTCATTGAGGTTCGTATCGAGATGATAGACAGTTCCACCTCCCATGTGCGTGTCAGTGGGCCCAATGTCCTCGTCCATATCGTCTTGGGGCTGCTTGACAGAGCTCGTTTTCTTGGAGGTAAAAAGTTTCGTGGTGAATCCTGGCGCCGTCGTCTGGCGCACATAGCCAGGGCGGACAGGAACTTCTCGAGGCTCTCGTTGCTCGGTAGGGTCCGAACCGTAGACAGACGCTGGGTAGGCGGATTCGGCGGCGCGCGAAAGGTCCTGTCTCGACGGGCGGTGCACAAGGGTGTGGTTCGAGCCACTCCTAAGGCCCGAGCCATCGTCCTTGTCTTTGTTGTGCCGGCGAAAGCGACCCAAGAGACCCTTTTTGTGCGACGGAGCTGGAGATGCTGTTCCATCGGAAATACTGCTGCCTTTGAGTCCCCGTGTCGCCCCTGTCCAACTAGGAGCAGGACTCTGGGCGCGAGATCGGGTGCCCATCATAGTGCTGGAACCGTTGCGATGGTCCCTCGCGAAGCTAGCTCCCGAATCCTCCCTGCTAAGTGACGGCCTCAATGTCCTTGGATCCTCGTTACTCTTGTTGTGTTTATGGTGACCCGGTAGGTGTACGATGGAATGGCCTGACCGGGCGGAAGACGATGTCTTTGGTGGGTTCTGGGAGCTGTCGATGTATCGATCGCGATCGGGGCCAGTGAGACTTGTTCGAACGGGTGCTTCGCCATAGCGAGCGATGTCCTGTTGATTCGCATGCAATGGTTAGTTACGATGAAAGCATACTCGTGTGGTATTATAACACGGATGTTTAGGTATGGCAGGTAGGAAGGAGTCCAGACAGGAGATGAGTTGCAGGAAATGGCAGGTTTCTCGGGAATAGAACTAAGCAACAATAACACCTCACTGGCAGGCTGTCGTTGTTATTGCTGTATAGAAGATTTCGCAGTCATTATTGCCCTTGATGACTCCTTGTTGAAGTGGTAATGGTTGTGGTTGGTGTGAAGACTGAAGACGGAAGATGACAGGAGGGATCATTCTCACCGCCGACATGTTGCAGGAAGCGTCAAACGAGCGTTGCGTTTGGAGCAAAGAGTGAGACGGACGGCGGCCATTGCCAATGCTGATCCCACTGCTACTCATTCCAATTCGCGATTCCCAAACGGGATAGCTCGGGGTGGAGATAAGAAGGAGAAGAGCCAGAGATAAGATTTGGCGAGGCGTGGGAATGGGGTCAAGCGAGGGTAGTGTGTAGGGTAGCGTCAGGTACTATAGGAGGGTGTAGTGTAAGGATGCTAGTACTACTGTATCTCTTGTACACAGAACACTACCCGACCTTATGAGAGAGAGGGGAAACAGGAACGGGAAGAGGGGAGAGAGGGAGATTGAAGACAGTAGGTAATTACGAAAGTGGAAGGAGTCAAAAATAGAGAGAAGGAGCGAGGCTGTATACATACGTCGGCTTCTTGGTACAGAAACGGCACGACCTCGGGGGCAGGCACTGGGGTGCGCGGTCTCGAGGGCACGGGCGAGGCATCCCTATCTCGTCCGCCAGCAGTCGAGACGGAACCAAAGGTAGAGGGATGGTGATCGGTGGCATTGGAGTAGTTGCGGTCCCGGTGGGAGCGACCGCTGCCTAGGCTGTAAGAGTGCGATCGGTGTTCCTTCCCCGTGGACATGGAGCCCGAGTGACTCGGCTGGGGCAGGCTAATTTCCGACGAATCTCGGCCAGGCCAATCGTCCCGATCGCCAAAAAACTGCTGAAGCTTCTGTAGCCCGCCCCGGGTCTTGGACGTCCGCGACCCTTGGCTGCTCGCCGTGGTCGTGATCGAGGCAATCGACGGCCGCCGCTCATCGTCGTAGTATGCCGAATCCGGAAACTCCATGCTGCCCGCCGACGCCTGCGATGGCCGCGCCGTCATCGGCCGGATCCCCGGCGACAGCTGCGATATTACCGACAGATTATCCGTAGACTCATTGAAGAAGCTGCCGCCCATGGACATGCCGCCGCCGCCGTTGTTTCCCCCCAAGTACGGCGCGTACTGGCCGAGGTTGTTAAAGGCGCCCGACACCGACCCTGCAGCGTGACCCTGCTGCTGTTGCTGTAGCTGCTGCTGACTGTGCGATGACGTTCGACTTCCTCCACCACCGCCCGTGGTATCCAACATGGCCGCCATTTCTCGACGATAACCCCCCAGCTCGCTCATTCTGTGCTCGCGGATTGACGCATTGGACGGTGTAGTGGGCGACTGCTGGACCATGCGCGATCCCCCCGACGAGCCCCCTGTGGGCGATACTTGTTGGTGCTGCTGTGGTGGTTGTTGCTGCGTCGGCGTCTGCTGCGATTGGTACTGGGAAGGCGGTTGAGACTGTGAATGATAGAATTGAAGCGTGGCCTGTGACACAGGGTGCGACCGCGGCTGCGAATGCGACGACTGCGACTGCGACTGCGACTGCGACGACTCGAAATCTCTCGAAGACCTGCTGTAGATGGGCGGCACGACGCATGCACCCGTTAGCTTGAGCTACAAAGGAAGATAGGGCAAGAACAGGCTTGATATGCAAATGGACGATGGGAACGGCGCGGAACGGACGGCAAAGAAGAACGGGGTTTCCGGATAGATGCGGTGACAGTGCAGGACTGTGCAAGCAAGAACTGGATCTGGGTAGGTATCCGTATCACAGAACCGCTCGACGATCACGAACACCCTTTCCCCCGCCCCTCCTCCCCAGGAAAACAGCAAACTGCCTTGCTTCGCTTCAACTCGACTCACCTCGCAAATTGGGTGCCGTCGTCCGTCTTCAAACGCGTCGGCGCGGGCCTGCGCGAACCCTGCGAGGCGGACCGAGATACATTTTGTTGGCCATTTTGGCTGCCACTGCTGCTACTGCTGCCCGCTTGCGGCGGGGACGGCGGTCGTGTCGTCGAGCTGCCCACGCTGCTGGTCGGCGTCAAGGGTACAAGTGGCTTCGCCGTGATGCTGGATCGTGCGCTGTCGGTGCTGGAGCCCATCAAGGAGCTGAAGCGGGAGCCGCCCTCATTTCTCGTCATGGTCACCGGCGGGAGGCGAGCGGAACAAAGGTGCCGACTACTAGGAGACCACAGCCATTCCACGTGAGGAGGATGGAGATGGCCAGTGTTTTCAGGTCATGGCCTTGCCCGATGCTAAGATGGCGTAGACGTGTATGGGCCAACGAAGGATGGGGGACGTTGAATCCCGACAGCCCGAAGACGTTGCTGCTGGCGATATGCTGGGTGTTTTGTTGAGGTGTTCAGCTGAGCTATCTTGTTGGGTGGCTAAGCTCCGCGGCTGCTGCTGGTCTTTGCTGGACCGGCAAATTGATTCTAACCGCCTTTTTGGGGGGATTTGCAGCGAATCGAAAATGGATCAGATGTCGATGTTCACCAGCAGGTGAATGGGCGTAGAGGTCGGTAGAGGTGCGGTGGTAGGTCACTGGCGTATGTACCGAGAAAGGTAATGGAGAGCATGGGTGGGTGGACTGGCGGACTGGGGTTGGTGGGTGAAAAAACGCTCCAGATGGTCCACCATCAGAAACTCGATAATATGTGTCCGGACGGTCCTCATCACTAGCGGTGGTCGGAATTTGGGGCTCCGTTCAGTAGGTACTTTGGCACTACAGCAGATTTGACGAACGATTGGCCCCATAGCAAAGTCTGTAAAGTGCCTCAAAAAGAGCCGGGCAGAGGTAAGATACTCGGTTTCCTGACCGAGTCGTCGCTATGGTCGTGTAACGGTCCCGGAGAGCATCACAAATACTACCTTCTCCCTCGCGAGGTACCGAGCCTCTCTCTGTGTGAGCCGCGTAAGATAACAAGCCTGTCTGGGTCCGAAAGATCCCCGGGCGGTAATATTGCCCATTGCAGACATGAGAAAGAAATGGGGGCTGAGTGACGAGCGAGTGTGAATATCGAGAGAGTTTACACTGTCCCTCTGGTCGTTGAACTTTGAAAGTCGGAGCGGTTTCCAGGCCCGAGGCCCCTCCTCGGCGTCCCAGTTGTCGATAAAAGGTCCAAAGAGTTGGCTGGGGTTCGTTCAGCCATTGTCTATCAAAGCCTCTTTAAGTCAAGTCTCAAATGCTCTTTTGAGCATACATTTTCATATGCGGTTCTAATAATTTCAAGCCGACATGCTTCCTGTTACAGTAAAGCAGCCATACACACTTCCACGGCATATGAACAGCCGGTTCGGGCTTGTACCACCACTCCCATCTGCCATTCCGACTCTCTTAGAGGTACAACTAGCATTATCTCGGTGACAAAACAGAACACATTGAGCTTCCCGTCGGCAGTGCGGGCATCAGGCAGGTTGCTGTGCGCCAAAGCACTGCACCTCCAAAAACCACCCATGTCAAAGTCGGTCGGGTGTTAGTGTCAGGGCACGGATGCGTGGTGGGCACATCGGTAAGCCGCAGTGTACATCGATTTGCAGGGGCCAGGCCAGCATCAACTCCGCTTGGGGGGTGGTGCCCCGCAACACCCTGTCGGCGTCTCGAGGGCTCATATTGGAGGTTGCCCTTGTGAAGCTCACGATGTTCTTAGCTGTTTAGAGTTTGTTAATGGGTGTCTAGAATTGCTGCTTGTCGCTGAAGAGGTAATGCTTGATACCTGCATGCTGAACAGCTGTAAGAACCATGCAATGCTTTGAGGATCTCAACATGAGGTACCGTACGTAAGGTAGGTACTGTGTAGAGGTAGCCTCCCGCATGGTCCCCCGGTCCCCGAACGTCAATGAGCTGTGAGCGCCAAGTTCGCCGTCGCTCGGTACCTCTACCCCGTAAAATAAGGGACCTTGTCTGATCATTAGCCCACGCGGTTCAAAATAGCTACCCGAACACGTGTAGTATCGGGGTGCTCAGAGGTTGCCCCGGCCGGCGAGGGGAACCGATAAAAAGCACACTAAAGTTTAGCCAGGCTTTCCGTTGTTGGGTAGCGGGATTGACTATCTCCATTTCCCACGAACGTCACCCCTAGCGGGCATCCCACGTCTTTTCGGCGACCTTCCATCTTATTCATTTCTTATTAAACAGTCGAAAAGAGTCGAGGTGCTCATATACACTCAGAGCAAAAGCATGCCGAACCGATCTCTAGCTTCGTGCCAGTTCATGGATATCTAGCTATACATACGCTTTTGGCACGCACAGAAGGGAGGGGCTTTTCGCTTGAGTTGGCATGGCATCCCGTGATTCGATTCGATCTAACGATGGGGAGGGACCCCGATGAATGGGTTCCCTTCCCGTGTCTCGCCACAGGTAGCCACGTTCATCAAAATGGCTCGAGAATGGGTAGAGGGTAGACCGCTACTGTTGTCCTAGCTTTCTTTTACCTAACAGACAAAGGAACACAGTCTTGGGAGAGGGGAGAGGAGGGGCTTGTGAATATGCTCCAAGTTTTTGAACTTGGGTCAGAAGCAGCTCATATGCCCGAGAGGACGACTTCAGAACAGCTAGCAATGACTCGGACCAGCTAGCGAGCTTGAGGGGATACACAAAGAAAAAAAAGGAAAAAAAAGAAAGAAAAAAAGGAAAAGTCTGGCCGTTTCGTCTCGAGTGTGCATGAGGGTATGAATGGATGTTTGGCAACAGGCGACGTTCGCAGATCATGTTTTGAAGAGTCGTAGCTCCCATCCAAGTTTTGTGTTTGGTAGTGCCGCTATGGCGGAGCAGTGGGAACTTAATATGTGACTTCGCATGTTTCTATCCTGAAACAAATGGAAACCTCTACAAAGAGAGGCTGTTTCTTCTATAAAAATTTCCTTCTAGCTAGAAGATTACATGACGGCCTGGCAGAAACAGAGGATGTTCAGTGAAGCGGAAAGGGGCTAGGAGATAATGATAACACCGATGTAAGCCCATGGACTGGATGAAGCCTCATGAAGTACCGAGCAGAAAAGGAAAAGAAAAGAAATTTATCCGGTTGACAGATATTTGGTCTCCTCGTCCCAATATCTATGGCGTGAACGTCGGCACGCTTCCCTCGGTAGTGCTTCCGACGACTGACGAAACCCCTATATATTGAGAATTTGGCAACTCTGAAAAGTTCCTGAAGCGGGCTCCAGGAGGAAAGGGCTTTGGCCATTAAATATCGCAGAGTTCCGGATCCACACTAGATAGTGAAGAATCGTCGTCATCCTCATACATGATGTAACCGGTACCATTGCCGTTAGACTTAATGTCGTTGCCGTCCTGATTTGCGCCATTTTGATCATCGGACTTGACCTTATCATTGTCCGAGATGTCAATGACATCATGGTCGTTGGGCATGATCTTTTCTTCCTCGTGAGAGCCGTGCTTTATACTGTCCTGATCCTCGTGCTTGACCTTGCTCTCATCCTCGAGATGAGTCTCGTCTTCGTCTCCGAGTCCCATCTCTTCAGCCTGGATTTCGTCCTCTTCTTCGTCTTCATACAAGACGTGGTCTGCATCTTCTTCGTTCAGAAGCTCTCCTATCCATATGCTGTCCTTCATGATAGTCCTTGCCTGTTCCGCTGTCAATTTCTCATCAGTTTTCTCCTTGTCTTCCATGATCAGCCGCACGGCCAACTCTGGGACCAACACGGATTGTACGTAGACCATGTAGCCACGCGCGGAGACCAAACGATCTTGTACTGCTCTCTTCCGTAGCTCTGCCGAGAACTTGTTGACGATGTGTTCCGACATAACTCGCAGACCGCGCATGCCATAGTAACCAGGAGTCAGGTTGGCATCGGATTTCATTAGAGTCTTGTTCTGACCTGACTTGATTCTGTCGCTGAAGACATTCGCGTAGTAGGATTTACCGCCGTTGAGAATGAAACGAATGAAGTCGTTCTGCTTCCTTATCCGCTTGTCCATCACAGTCCAGTCGATATCCGGATACCCCCTATCTTCCCATTCCTTCTTGGCGGAGCGCTTTTTGTGAGACTGGCAGAATTGTTGTTCTTGATGAAGAGTCATCCTAGTACGCCTCGCTTTAAGCTCGTCCTTGGAGAATTCGTCGAGTTCCTCATCGCAAATTGGGCAGCGGACAACTCGCGAGGTTTCGAATGTAGAAGAGTCCAGGCTCGAAAGAAGCGAATCTGTTGATCCGAGCATCGTGGTATCTGCCGCTCCAAGCTCCAGTGTCTCATCGTCTTCCAAGTCATAGGCAGATGACATGTCCCCCGTCTCCCGAGAGGGCTTGCGTGGTGGTTTCGCCCGCCTTATTTTTCCCTTCTCCTTGGGCTTCTTTGTGGGCGAGGCCTGGTCTCCTGATGGCGCACCGAATGACTTTGGAAGACGGAGTTTGGGACTGGGACGCTCCGGTATCTCGACTTTCGGCGGTATTTTAAATTGTGCGCTTGGTTTGGTGGATGAGGTGGGAGTTCGTTGCTTTTGAGCTGCTATATGATTCTTATTCGGAACCATGGGATCGGTTTTCGTCGCTGATGCTTTGGCCTTGCTTTTATATGCTGACTTGACCCGGTATCCTGCCGTTCGATTAAGAGTCCCCCATTGCTTCTCCATCATGGCGTCCATATCGGTGTTCAAGTGGCTCCCCAAATCCTTACTCTTATGTGTCTGTGTCTTTGGTTTCTTCTGAGGTTGATGGCCCTCGATGTCATCCTCGATCAGATCATCGTATGCTCGCTTACTACTAGCCGACGCACGCGTGTTCCTTTCGCCATTGCCAGATCCATCTCCTTCCGTACGAGATACAGCCTCGTCCTCAGATGTGGTAATCTTATCACCATTCGGAGCTGACGAAGCAGTCTTCTTTGTCTGTTGCCCTCGCATGAAGTCTGAGTGAATATCTCCCCTATGGGATAACGGGTTGTCGTCGTCGTCGTCGTCACTGCTGCTCATAGGAGGGTCATCATCGTTTGGTACTTTTTTAGACTTCGCGATGTCTCCGGTGACTGGATCGTGACCATTGTCGCTAGATGACTGAAACCTGAAGAAAGACATATTCTGAAGCTTCTTCACAGCCGAACAGTACTCCTCGTCACGTTGAGTTTTCGTAAACTGCGGAATAAACGTATCGCTGCTTTTCTCGGATACTGAACTGCCAATGCCGTTGGCTGACGCTCCCAATCTGGGGACCGGTACGTTCGCGGCCCGCGTATCTTCAGATAACACTTTCCCGTTCTCGGAACCCGCAGGCCTTCTAAAAGTCGATAGAAGCGATTGTTCAAGTGGTTGATTTCTACTCAGTCCAGCACGGCGTTGAGTTTGGACGTTGTTCATACCAACCATAACGATGGTGAGAAATCAGCGTCTTGCTGGTTCTGACGACCGTTTGTTCAAGAGTGGAAGCTGATTTTTGCAGAACTAGAGTTCTGGATCAACCAAGACCCGATGGTGGACCGTTCGGCGTCAACCTGGCCGCCGGAAAGCGCAAAGGGTTTTGCGATGGATAACAGAGGTGAATAAATGCTGGACGATTTCCGAGTGCATGGAGGAATGGCCCCTACATATAACCTTTGCCATGATCGTTAGTTTTATGGCTAGTGAAGCGAAGTGTCATGATACCTACCTACCAAACTTATGGGATTTCTGAATTGTTCACCTGCATCTCAGTTGGTATTCTTCGAATAGAAAACGCGACGATATTTCCCGGATGTTTCCCGGATACATCACGCATATGTCCCGACAAGGCATCAGTTGCGACTTGTGACCAGTCGAAGGACTGGATGGAGACGCTTCCTCTCTCCCGTCGTGTAATTGGCGGGGCCGTGGGCCGCTCCTGCCCCCTGTCAACGTGCATGATAGGCGGCGCAAACAGCACTATAGCTCCAGCGCATCACACCCGACTTGAACTTCCCGTCGTACCAAAGGTAGCTCCAGAACAACAAAAGCCAGAACACATTCGTGCACGAGAACGACAACCTGATCCGACGTCGATTCAGGCCAAATTCTCTTAGCAACAGGATCAACTTTCGAGAACCTCAGGACTTGTAGCGCATAGACCAATCGACACAGATGGCGTCCAGCCGAAAGTATGCTGCCCTGCCGGACCTGGTAAGCCCACCTACTACTGAAGCTCAGCAAAACGAACTGGTTGCTAACTACACCGCAACCAAGGATTCCGCGCCAGATATCTACGAAACACCAGAACTCACTGACGACAATTCCACAGTTCCGGTGAGCTGACTCACAGCTGTCCCATACGGCGCAAAACTGACCATGTCCCAAGCCTACAACTGTGAGGTCGCCCTCCGATAACGAGTTCGATGAGGAAGATGATGATTCCGCCGCCATCTCCCGGTCGCGTCTCCGGATCGATGAGGCCCGTTCGAGGTTCATGCCTGCTGCAGTAGACGCCAGCGATGTCGACTTCTCAGACCGGCTCAACAGCAAGAGAAAGTCCTACAAGACAGCAAGTCGGCGACAACGGATACTAGAGGATGGCACCGAGGAGCTTGGCGACCTAAGCGACGAGGATGACGCAGAAAATCTGGCGAGAAAGCTTGCACGACTAAAGCGCGAAATCGAGGAAGCTAAGGAGGAGTACGAGAAGCAGAAGGCAGCGTCAGAGCAACCCAAAGTAGATGCGGCGGGCCAGGACGAGGAGGAGCTTGAATCCCTGAGCAGGACCTTGGATGAGATGTCAAAGCTCGATGACCTGCTTGCGCCCAGGACTACTTCCGCAGGACCAACTAAGTCTGTTCGCATCGACGAGGGACCGCTAGAAGCAACAGAAGGCTCCGCGAGCTACACCGTCACCTATGCGCCAACCTACGAGGAAACACATGCGCTAGCAAAGGCAGCCGACTTTGACCACCGACTTGTCATTCTGGAGAAGGCCATGGGGGTTGGGTCCCCAGAGATGCCCGAGTTCGACTCGAACGGCCTGCCGAGAGCGATACTACCGATTCTGGAGACTCTCCACAGTCAAGTCAAGACCTTGTCCGAGGCGTCGACATCCTCGTTGGACAGCATCACCCGCAGAGTCCGTACCTTGGCACAGGAGGCCGAAAGTCTCGAGAAAGCTCGCAAAAATGCAAAGGCAGCTCAGGAGGCGCTTGCATCGACGGGTGCGACACCAGTGACAGATCCAACTGCGGCCGAGGACTCGGAGCTGACGACTAAGATCAACGCCCTATACGGAACCATCCCAACGATCGAGAACCTGACACCTCTACTGCCCCCTCTGCTAGACCGTCTAAGGTCTCTCAGGGTGATTCACGCCGATGCCGCCACAGCATCGGAGACGCTGTCACGTTTGGAAGCAAAGCAGGCCGATATGGCGGGTGATATTCAACAATGGAGGGAAGGCCTCGAAAAGGTTGAGACAGCCATGAAGGATGGAGACGCTGCCATGGTTAAGAACATGGACGTTATGTCGGGCTGGATTAAGGAGCTGGAGGCGAAGATGGCGAAGCTGAACTGAAGGCCATGGATGTCTGTTGCGCCCAAGTATGATACCCAATATCTAGGTGAAATGGCTATCGCGTACCTACTCCATGTCACTTGTCACTGCGAGAGCCCAACCAAACTCGGGCGCATCGCTGTGTGATCTTCTTCGAGACATGTGAGTATGCTGAAACCTGAGGTTGAAATGTGCAGCTTCAAGCACCTTTGGTAGGTCCATACATGATCACACCGGCGCACAAATATCAAGCAAGCTACCAATTGGTACTTGGAGATGAGAACCCTGACGACCCAAAGCTCCAAGGTTTCGTGGAGCTTCCATCTTCAATTGAAGATCCACTTAACAACCAATGAGGTGGGTCCTTGGCCGACGACACTTGGACCCACTCACGGCCATTGATAAAAGGTTGAGTTCTGCAATCAGCACAAAATTTTCCTCCTGCACACTCTTCTCCAAGTTCTCTGGCAGCGACTCCTCAACGCCTGGCTTCAGTTTCTCCAAGTGGAAGATGACGATGGTCTCGTGAAGACTGTTCCTGCCGAGACCCAATGGGCTCTTGCAAAGCTGTTATTATGCTTTGAGAAGTTGCTCTCGTCACTAGTGCGATCTACACGTGACGGAGACCAGTTCGACGATGCGCCGGTCTTGAAGCTCAGAATTTCCGAGCGAGATGACGCATTTCCTAACGGAACAACCACCAGCAAACCTTCAATTGGTAAGTTTACACTCCAAACCACTCCTCAATTGGTTTTCCTACACCACCGGCTCGGATGATGCATTAAATTATTTGCTACTCTGAAGTACATTGATGTCTCAATAATCACCAAGATCTCTGACTATCCAGCCACCAATCACTTCGTCTTGCATCTTCATGATCGCTTTGTGTTCAAGAAGGCTAACAGGATAAAAGTTTCGACAGGATCTGATCATCTGCGATAGCAAAGATGAGCGCGCCGAAGCCCCCAGCGGGGCACTTCAACATCCTTTACTTCGCAAGTGCTAGCTCCCACACGGGCAAGGATATGGAAGCTCTGCCGGCGCCGCTGCCCTTGCGGAAACTCTTCGACACACTCGAGGAGCGGTACCAGGGTATTCGGGAAACGGTGCTTGATCACAGCCTGGTCACGATAAACTTAAGCTACGTGGACATGCCGAGCAGTGAGGATGAAGACGTTGTTATACAAGAGGGGGACGAGGTGGCCATCATTCCTCCTGTCAGCTCCGGTTGAGAGACGGCAATACGTATAGACTCTGTCCCTATGTACAAAGAAATAGAAATCAGTCTTTCAACTACAGAATATGTCCGTCTCGTGAAGCTTTCTATGCCCTCTTTCATGCGTGTTGTTATTAGAGAACGCCATCTGTTTCAACCCGGTCCGCAGATTCCATTCCAGAACCCCCTCCACACTGGAATGTGTGTTTGTGTCGCACACGGGAACGACGCCTTGCAAGACCATCATTCTCTTTTGAAATACACTGGCTGATTGGAATGATATCATTCCTCACAGGAGCAAAACGGTTGCGATCGGCCAGATGTCGGAATGTCCCCCCTCCTTCCGCTGTTCCCGTCGCTAACATAGCTGCCGCCCGCTGACACCTACCCCGCAATCACGGTCAACTGTACGCGAGCTGGAATGAGCTGTACCCAACGCTGCCGTAGTCACCAGTGGAGTAAACTGTTAGCAGGCCAACCCTCGTCTTACCTCCTTAATTGCTTGTCCACCGGGCGCCCCGTACGCTTCATATTACACCGGACCCGGCACCGCAAGGGGGTTATTATTGTAGTCCACCCCCCTCGTTGCTACCTTACCTCTCTACTTGTAAACAACATCACGAGAAGCTCAGATCATACGAGCCCAACTTCATCTTCGATACCCAAGACAAACAACCTCCCACTACCTTACGCAAACCACCTGTCAGCACATCTCGAAATCGAAAACCATGGCGTCGTCGCTCAGAGAGCTCGAGGCCGATCCGGCCCTTTACATCTACACCTCCCTGACGGCCGGCTCATCGCACATCGTGACGGCCACCTCCCGGCTCGAGACCATCCTACGAGCCAACCGCATCCCCTTCAAGGCCGTCGACATGGCCACAAACGACAAGGCGCGCATGCTCTGGAGTCGTCGTGCCGGGAAGGACCCTAACGGCCGTGTGCGCAAGCTGCCGGCTTTGGTTCAGGAGGGTTTCGTCGTGGGTGTAAGTTAGCTTCAGTGTCACACCACTCACACCACCACCACAAACCACCAACAACCTTCCCTTCCCAACCAGCCAAGCCAAGCTCCTATCTTTTTAGAGAAAGTGAACAACTTGGAATTAACTTTGTGACAAACAGGACATTGTTGAAATCGAAGAATGGAACGAATACGGCGAGCTCAAGCAACACGTCACCATCTTCCAAGACGAATTCACCCAGCCGCCCATCGGTTCCGTCCCTCCCAAGCCCAAGTACGGCAAGAAGAAGAAGAAGGCGGACGCGGACGCCTCCAGTGCTGCTGCTGAAGCGAGCGGTGGTGGTGGTGGCGCAACCACATCAAAAGCCAAGAACAAGAAGAGCGCGACAGAGTCCTCCTTCTCTGATGCTGGTGCTCAGAATCAGATGGCAGCGTCTTTGCCGATCCGTGCCCTAGCCGAAGAAGCCGCTGCGAAGGCCAAGGAGAAGGTAGCAGCTGCGGCAAAGGCTGCGACGAAGGCTGTCAGCAGCAGTAGCAGTGCGGTGGAGACGAAACAGGAGGATAAGGAGAAGGAGGAGGATACCAAGAAAGACGACGACGACGACAAGAAGGTGGAGGGGGAGAAGGAGATGGAGATGGAGAAAGAAGCCGAAAAGCCAGCAGCAACAGCAACAGCAACAGCAGCAGCACTAGCACCATCCGCGACCATCGAGCCCGCTGCTGCTGCTACTTCCGCAAGCAAGACCCCCAAAGCGGCGACGGTAGAAGAAGAAGGAGAGGACTTAGAGGCTGGGAAGAAGGCCACACCAAACCCAACAAGCAAAAGCGAAAAGGAGCCAGCAGCAGCAGCAGCAACAAAAGTAGAAGACCCGGCAACGACGAAACCAGCAACAGCAGAACCCTCGACCTCCACAACAACCACAACCAAACCGATCCCAATCCCAACTCCCAGTTCTCCCGCAGCTGCTTCTTCTCATCAACCTCCAATTCCAGCGGCGGCATTCGGTCTCCAATCACCCACCTCAGGCGGGTGGAAGGACGACAGCGGGGCGTTCCGGACGGTGCAGTCGCCTACGTCGACAACGTGGCAGCCGACGGACGTGGACGCGCCGATCACCTCGTTGCAGGGCGCGCTGATAACTAGTGCGTCGGAGGAGGAGATTAAGGAGATTGAGAGGGCGCAGACGATCAAGGAGGTTCCTGATGAGGAGGTTGAGGAGTAGTAGGTGTACCTACGTAGGAAGGGAGGGTTGTAGGTGACTCGATAATCAAACTAAGTCAATCAAGTATAATATTATTCTGTTGATATCCAGTCGGTAGAGTAGCGCAGATAAGTCATAAGAAACCACTCACATACATACATCTACATCTAGTACACGGCTCCTGGCGAATGGCCGTGAGAGCTCAAATGTTCTCCATCATCGTCTATGGTTGTCTGCTTATTTACTTTGGTCCTTCCTCCGTTTAATGCACACCCCCCTATTTTCTATAGATATATATCCAAAAAGGTAGTTTAGGTAGTGTAGTGTAGTCCCATTCCGTCTCTTATTACGTACATGCCTCTTTCTTCCCATGCTATACAAAATCATACCTATAGGTATCTCATTCCCCGACCCCTAATCACTACCCGCCTGAACCTAGTCATACAACCCCTCATCCTCATCCCCTCCCGCCTCCTGGAAAGGCGAGACAACCTCCTTGCCCTTGCCCTTGCCCTTACCACTGACTTCATGATCCACCGCCTTTCCCTTTCCCTTGCGGTCCTTCTTCGATCCACCATTCGATCCGACATCATCTTCATCTCCCATAGTGATAGCCAGCGTACCATTGTTCCCGTTCTCCCCATGTCCATTAATCCCATTTGTCTCCCCCTCCTTCTTTTTGTCTTTAGTCCCCTCAAACATAGCCCTAACCTGCTCATAATGCTCCAGTTCACCCGCGCTCACCGACGGAATCAGTTCCTTATGGGCATCTAAAAAGTCTTGCTCGGTGACCATGACGGAAATATCCTCCTTGGTGGCGTAGTGGTCGAAGAAGTAAGCGGTCGACACCTGCTTGCCCTCAGGCCCGGCGGCCGCGTTGAGTTCTTTGATCTTGGTGTCGACGAGCGTGGCCTGGCGCGTGACGGCCTTGAGCATGGCGTCGGAGCAGAGGGCATAGAAGTCGGCGCCCGTGTAGGTGAAGGGGAGACACTCGGCGACGGCGCGGAGGGAGACGGTTGGGTGGAGGGTGAACCTTTGGAGGAGTAATGCGTTAGTTAGGTTTTGAGAGGGGGGTGGTGGGAGGGGAAAACGGGAGAGAAAGGGAAAGAAGATAATACGTACTTCCTAGTCAAAGCCTCCATGATAGTCACCTGCTTGTCGTGCGTGTCCGAGACACCCAGGTACAGCATCTTGTCGAAGCGACCGGGTCTCAGCAGCGCCTGATCCAACAGATCAGGTCTGTTGGTCGCACCAATGACGAACACGCCGCCTCCACCTTCGCCGCCCGACATGCCGTCGAGCTCAGCCAGCAACTGCGATACGATACGGTCCATGACACCACCGCTGTCGCCCTGGTTACCTCTTTTGGGCGCGACGGAATCCAACTCGTCGAAGAAGACGACGCAAGGGCGGGCGTCGCGAGCACGCTGGAACACCCTCCGCACGTTGGCTTCGGACTCACCAATGTACATGTTCAGCAGCTCGGGACCCTTGACGGAGAAGAAGTTGAGGCTGTACTCGGTGGCGATGGCCTTGGCCAGCAGCGTCTTGCCGGTACCGGGAGGTCCGTAGAACAAGATGCCGGAGCGCTTCTTCATGCCCTTGGCGAACAGCTCGGGGCGCTCGAGCGGCAGCTGGATGGTCTCCGTGATGGCGTCCTTGACGTTGCCGAGACCACCGACGTCGTCCCATGTGACGTTGGGGATCTTGGGGGCGCCGATGGAATCGGCAAAGTTCTTGCGGGCGGCGTCAACGGCGAGTTCGAAATCCTGCTTGGTGAGACCGGAGGCGGCAGGGCCACCGGCGAGCTGGACGTCACGGAAGGTGATGCTGCCCGTTGACTTGGCGGTGAGCTTCTCGAGGCGGGATCGCTGGGCAACCAAAGCACGGTCAACAACATCAACGAGATCGCCTGCTACGAGAGCGGCGGTCTTGAGTGCGATGCCGCTGAGATCCACCTCGGGGTCAAGACCGATGCCGCGGTCGGCGAGGATGGAGCTGAGGATACCCTCTCTCTCTTGCTCGTCGGGAGCATTCATCTCCAACTCATGGGTAAAGAGGGCACGGATGCCGTCCGGGATCTTCTCGACCTCGGTGGTGGTGGCAATCAAAACCCTAGCGTCGGCCAAGATCTCCTTGATGGAAGAAACCATGCGGTCGGCAGTGAGGGCTTCAATGTGGTGGACCAGGAGGACGCATGATTCGGGGCCGCAGCTCATGGCACGTTCGGCACGCGATGTTAGGAAACCGGCAGTCTTGACATCGCTGCCACCTCCGCCGCCGCCATCGTTTACAATGTCATAAGCGTCTATGGCGAACGTGTGCAGGCCAATGTCTGAACAGGCTTGCGTGGCTGTGGCTGCCTTGCCGATGTGCCTCTGCGTCGAGACAAGGAGGATGGCCAGCGGTGGCAGGTTAAGATGGAGCGCTGGTTTGCTGGTGGCGGCAGCCATGAGTTCTCGGAGTTTTCTCCTGAGTGATGAGACATATTGCTTCTCGGGCTCTAGCGTTTGCAGCTGAGCAGGTGACCCGGGGCTTTGGTTGTGCTTGGGAAGCTTCTTGATACCCAGGTAGTACTGCCAGCTGTTTGATATCGTGCCCGGGACGCGGCCTGTGACGGATCCTGTTTGTTCCAGGTGCGTGAGGGAGATGTCTACACAGGCAATTCCGCCCCATGGGTCCTCTTCCTCTTCGCCGTCAACGGTTTCTGTGACATCTTGCTTCAGGGCCTGAACGTGGCCAACCCTGAACCAGGCAACATCATCGTAATGAAGGCTCTGTCCGGGCCGTGTTGCGGCGATCAAACCCAGAACCTCATCGATGGCGGAATCCTCGCCAGGGATTGTACTCTCTTGAAGAGCCTTGCCCAACTGGGTGTCAATGGGCACAGCAATAAGATCCCCAGTCTTGAGAACCCGCAGCCTCCTTGCAAAATAGTGTTTCAGGCCAGCCATGACAGCAGACTGCACGTCCCTCTCGACTGCCGTGGGCGTCCTCACGTGTTGCAGGATCACCTCACGAGCAAATGGTGGCTTCAAGGCTGAGCTGGTCTTGGACTGGGCTGCGACGCCCTTCATTATGGGGTTCGAAGGGCGCTTGATTGGTGATAGACGAAGATACGGAGGGTTGTCCAAGTTTGCGAGCAAAATAGGAGAGGTATAAACCGGTGGGCTCGCCTTTTGTGACTGCGCCTCAAAGAAGGACGAGTTCCGACTATCACTCCTAGAGTGGTGTATCCTGGTCGCCGAGCGGCTCGAGTAACCTTCAGGCAAACCGAAAACCTTCGCGGTTCTCCAGTTGGTCTCGTCTGCTTCTTGTGCCACAAAGCTTCCCAGGCCAAACGCGCCGAGCCCGTTGGAGGGAGGTTCGGAGGCGGCCTCAACTCGTACCCAGTCTCCAGAGAAGCAGCCCACCCTGGTAAGGTCCCTCATATCAACATAGATGCGCGCTTCTTCGTCGTCCTCGGGCGTAGGTTTGGGGTGGAGAAGCTCAGGCGGGATAGGCTTCATCAGTCCCTGCGCCTTGAACAGCCGGCCACGAGGCCGGTCTGGTCTGGCGGTGGTGGCAGTATAACTAGAGATAACTGATCCAGGGCCGTTGGTCTTCCTGCCCCTGACCGTCATAGGGGTGCCCGTTCCTATTGTAGATTGGCCGGTGACCGTAGTGGGCAGGGTGGGGGCTTGAAGGGATATCATTTCGTCCATGGAGTCGTCTGATAGATTATCCTCCTCTTCCCCAACCTGTGGCTCGAATTCGGTATCGTCTGCGTCTGTTTCGGCCGTTTGGCCATCGGTTTTGCCATCGCGTTCGTCCTCGGCCGCCGAAAAGTAGGCATCTTCGTCATCTTCGGTTACTCCGTTCAGTTTGCGGCCCTGTTGCTGTGTTGGCGCAGAGTTGCGCTTGCTCTTGCTTGTGCGCGTTCTCGTCACGATAATCTTTGTGGCAGGGGCGAGAAGACCCTGTGCCACAGGTTCGCAAAGCGTTATCCTTCCCGGGGCCGGAGGCTGGTGGGTAACTGGGTGAGGCGGTAGTGGCAACGGGAAGAGATCCCCAGAGTGGACAATCTTCAAGGTGCCAAGGGCAGTGCGCAGAGCAGCTGTCAAGTGCTCCTCAGGAGTAGCATCGGCGCGGGCCTTGCCCTTCCCGTTGACGGGATGTTCACGGAAGAAGGTACCCTCCCCATTCTCCAGTCTCTTGGCCAGTTCCCCATCGAGGCTTACGAAGACAGTATCCAGCTCAATGGCCGAGACATCCAAGATCAGGATCTCAATGCCACCCTTGTTATGACCGGAAAGCTTCGAGGGCGCAACCTGCTGGAGGTGTGTCGCGAAAGACTGGAGGGCGAGCGACGAGGGCGATAACTGTACGGTGGACGGCGCAACGGTGGAAGATCGTGTGACGGGTATAATAGACCAGTTGTTGGCCTCGGGGGTCTGGCTCGGTGCCCAGGGAGCAATTGCGACATGAACGGTGTCCTGGCTATCTCCATCTGTTAAGGCAGAAAGAATGACCGGTTAGTCGGAGCTCATGATACAAAGACAGAATGACACCGCAATAGGGGCAAACATGTTACATACTAGCCCAGAGATGGGGGAAGAGGTCGGCGAAGAGGTCGGTAGCAATAACACCGACGTCGCCCTTGACATGGGCATCAAGGACCAATTTGGCCGTCAAGGCGGGCTTGTCCTGTCTGCGTCTTCGGACCCTTTTCCTGTTCGCGGCAGGGGTCGAGTTGGGGACGGCCATTGTAGAGGTGCGTCGGTGTTGGTGTAAGACAGAGGCACGGCAGCAAATTGGAGCCGGTGCTCAGGACTTGATATTCGGAGATGGAGTGGCTGGTTCGGCCGCAAAGTGGTAGTCGTCGGCTCCGGAGAGTAAGGTGTTGTGGCTCGGGTCGGTAGTCAGGCAGGTACAATTATTATTTACAGACCATGCCGGTCAAAGTCCCCCACAACCAGAGTGACACTGTAGACTGCCGTGTACCTACACCGCGGAAGTGATTTGGAGTTCAGCTGCAACGAAACACGGCGGAGACGATGCCGAAGCGGAACAGAAGCCAGGGGGCGCGTGGCAACCCGGAACTGAGTGGCTTGAAAGGGGAATTGCGATTTGGAGTACAGCCCGTTGATTCCAGAAGAGATGGCGCCGCAAACACCAAAAGAATTATCAGAGAGAGGAGATGCTGTTCCGTTCGCTACATGTTCGGTTCGGTTGATCCCCAAAATGGCCAAACAGCGCGGTCATTCGCTGGACTCTGTCTTCCCCTGCCACTCCCCGGCCATTCCCCGTCTTCAGCTTCGGCTCCTCCCTCCTCTTTGGCCGAGGCACATGGACGGCGGCCCGTACAGCGGTAAGGAGCTGTTACGTAAAACCGGGGTTAGGGTTTTGTTAGGGTTGGAGATGGTAGTAATCCCAATTAAGCTTGCATCTTCAACCAGGAATTGAAATTCGTCGACTACCATAAGTATTAGCAGTAGATCATATAACACCAAAAAACAGCCAAGGGATCACTGCCTCGAGTTCGAATCTGTTTCCGGTAAATTCATGGGAGCCACTTCGATTGGAATCTGAAGAGCGAAAAATGCAATGAAGAGCTGAACTGATCTCGGCTGAAGTGCCTGGAATTGGATGAAAGCGGCACCAACTCCCAAGTCCACTGCACTGTAGTGTATGGAGATCCGCTCATGTTCGGGCAACTTTCGTCTACAATTTCATTTCTATTTTAAAAATCACCTCAATCGTTCTCGCCACAGATGAGCCGTTAGGGGTCTCTGAAGCCAAGATGTTCTAACCTCATGCTAAGCTTTTTGACTTTCTCCAAGTTGAAGACGAAAGCGTTGATGATGTTCCTCCTTGTGGTGCCTTGACTTGTCAGGGTTCACTTGGCGTAGAATGGCATGGCGCTCCCAGCAAGTTGCATCTCCACATTTCTCACATGTCTCGCCCATGTCATCCCCACATTGCCGCCCACAGCTGCAGTGTGACGCACTTTTCAACATTTGGGCACTTTCCAGACTTTCCGGGCTTTTGGGTTTGGGAACGTGGACTTTGGGGATCATTCAATTGGATGTCCTGTTTCTAGATAAAGAAGCATAGTATCACTCACCCTTGAGTCTGTTTTCTGGCGATACCGTCGAACCCAAGTAGATGGCTGGCCTGTCTATAGAATACACTACTAAGTGGCATCATCTCGAGAAGACATTGAAGACCGGGGGAAGAATCTCGATTGATGATTTCAACTTTTCTATCAGCATCGAGTGATGTGACGGAATTGCAGGATGGTGTCCATCTTCAATTGTTTTGTTTCAATTTTCCCGGAAACGACGGACCCTCTTGCCAATACAAAACCGGCTTCGTGTCACAGGCTATGGCCGTCAAGTTACTGTTACGTCCTCATCGTACAAAACCCTAACCCTCTTCATCACTTACACTGTGCTTCGCCTCAAAGCTTCCCCATTCCAGGTCGAACCCGGTTTCCATCATGACGTTGATGGCGCAACACTCGGACGGCGCGACACGGAAGTCTCAAGTACTCCTTCTGCGGTTACACTAGAGAAATATATGAGTTGTCTGTTTACCTTTCTTCAACAACAATCCTTTCCTTGTCTGGTCTAACCCAATAATCAACTTCAAGTTTTTTCGCTTCTTCTTTTTATTGCCTGGGACGGTCCTATATCGTTGAGCACCCAGCACTTATCCGGTGCAGGACCATGTCATTATACCTTTCTCTTATTTTCAAGGAACTTTTGGACAAGTGAACAACAACTTCAGCAGCGTTTGGTCAAATATCGAAACCGAAATCCCCCAATCCGCCATGTCCGTCGGGGTAAACGAGCTGCCCTGTGAGGGCTCATCTGAGGAAGCAGCAGTCGAGTTTGCCCATCAATCAGAGAAGCTGTCCTACCAGCCGCCAGATAGCCCGGACAACAAAGGCGTCGCCGTCGAAGCCATCTTTGTTGCACCCCAGGACCCCGTCATCGTCACATCGGATGGAAACCGATTACCCGCTGTTCCGGCCATCGAAGCTTACAAGCTTAACGTGCTCAAGGAAGAAGCTGAAAGACAAGATGGAGTTAGGATACACGTCAGGGAAGCCAGTCGGCCGCGCGATACGGTCAAGGAAACGGAGGATTCGGAAGGAGACAGGGTTCTCAGCTTTCCCCGCGAGGAGGATGAGAAGAAACGCAACACTTCGGACTCGACCGACGGCAACCTCAAGAGGTCGATGCCTCCTTCCCATACGCACCCTCTTTTCCCACCATTACCGCTCTACGGCCCGTCGTCGCGCTGGCGAGACATACACTGTTTGCTGTTCCGCTTCACCTCCTTCTTCCTCAGTCTGGCATTCCTGGGCGTCATTGTCCTAGGCTCCCTCTTTACCAGCATAGGACCCGCATTCCAGTACATGTGGAAGCGGCTGGATAACAAGGATCCAGACGCCGACCGGCCATTCTACAAGGAAGAGAAAAGACGGCAACAATTGCGAGAGCAACAAGTCCGCAGATGGAGGCGCTGGAGGTCGGCGAGCCACCTCGACCACGAAGACGGTGAAGACAACGACGAAGGCGATAGTGACGTCAAGGCCGTTGGCCCCGACCCCATTGTGTGCGACGTAGGCTTCTATGCCCGCCGTGTCGGGCTCGATGCCGAGACTCATCTTGTTGAAACCGAAGATGGGTTCATCATTGAGCTTTGGCATGTGTACGATCCCGAAGAATACACTCCACTGCCAGAAGAGGAGCGGCGACACAAGGGTCCCGACCTGTTCACCGGCGAGACCAGGAGGAAACCAGGACAAACCAAGAACAACAAGAAGCCCAAGTTCCCCGTTCTTCTTATGCACGGCCTCCTTCAATCCTCAGGCGCCTACTGCGTCAACGATGAGGACTCGCTTGCCTTCTATCTCTGCAAGTCCGGCTACGACGTCTGGCTCGGCAACAACCGATGCGGCTTCAAGCCGCGCCACGTCTTGCTCGAGTATTCGGATCCACGCATGTGGTGCTGGAACATCCGTCAGATGGGCGTCTTTGACCTGCCCGCCCTGACCTCGCGTGTCTTGTACGAGACCGGCTTCGAGAAAGCCGGACTGATTGCCCACTCCCAGGGCACCACGCAGACGTTTGTCGCTTTAGCCAAGGAACAGCGACCGGATCTGGGTGAGAAGCTTACCGTCTTTTGCGCCCTCGCGCCGGCGGCCTATGCAGGCCCGTTGATCGGCAAAATGTATTTCAAGTTCATGCGCGTCATCACCCCTGCCATGTTCCGCATGTTATTCGGCATCCATGCCTTCATCCCCTTCATGATGACGATGCACTCCCTCCTCCACCCGCGCGTCTACGGCTGGCTCGGGTACAAGGTCTTCTCGTTCTTGTTCAACTGGACCGACCGTCGCTGGGACCGGGGCCTCAAGAACAGAATGTTCCAATTCGCACCCGTCTACGCCAGTGCTGAGTCTATGCGCTGGTGGCTGGGCAGGGAGTGTTTTGCTAAGCACAAGTGTATCCTGGCCACCAAGGAGGAATGGAAGGCAGAGGAGAAGGAAGATCGCGAACTGGCTAAGCATGATAAGGAGGAGAGAAATCGTAACGAGAAAAAGGCGGACAAGATTCTCAAGGCCGCAGAGCGCGATATCGAGGGTAATAAAGAGTCGAAGGAGAAGTCGAAGGAGAAGTCGAAGGCTACGGCTCGTAAGATGAGACCTAAAGGCTCAAGGGCCTGGTACAACCACCAAGCACCGCCCTTCGCTATGTGGGTGTGCGGCAACGACGCCCTGGTGGACGGAGACAAACTCCTCAGGAGGTTCGATCGCGGACGTGAGCCACATGTGAAGGTGGTTCACAAGAAGGTCATTGACGAGTATGAACATCTGGACGTCATCTGGGCGATGGATGCGGTGGACCAGGTGTTCAAGGAGATCAGGGAGGTGTTGTGGAAGACCTGCAATGCCAGAGATATGTGCCGTGTTCCCGAGGGTTGCGAAGACGTACCGGCTTGGAATCCGGCTGGAAGTGAAGATACCAAAAAGGAGGAGAATGATGATGGGATGGAGTCGGATTCCAGCAGCAGTGGCGATGAAGATGAGTCTTCGTAGACTGGGGACTTGTACAAGCTGCTGCTGTCAGATGGTTATATGATGATACCCTGGAAGTTTGCTTACTGCCATTGGGCGGTGATGCAAAAGCAATGGGAGGGATGCTGTGCGTCGATATTGGATTCGGGAAAAGGATAGGAGTTACAGGATACGTACTACGGCTTATACACGTGGCTAGGATAGATAAGATCTGCTTTTAATCAGTATAACTTAGTTAATCAATCATCAGGCATCTCTTTTCTTCTAGTGTAAACCATCTTCCCCTCGACAGATGGGAGATGCCGATGGCTTTGAGTGGTTCTGGCCGCTTGGTTTGTTGCGGGGCGTCAGACGGCGGCAAAATCTGCCTAGCGCAGGAACAACATTTCGAGATGCCGCAAATAAACGCGAGGCATGTGAAGGTGATTCGGGTGAAACCAGGGTTTCCTGGGCGATACCTGAGGGCAAGTCTCCTAAGAGGAGGGTGTTGCAAAAGTACAATTCAGAAGACTTTGGATCACGACAGTGAAAATACGATTTGAAGCAAGACATCACGGAGTTACACAACAAGGAAGCCTGTCACGAAAACGGATTGATGCCAAGAACAATACATTTTATCCGAGAACCTTCTTGGCAAACCTTGACACCCACTGGAGGAGTTGCGAGAGTTGTAGTGTAACCTCACTTTTTCCGAGCAAGCAGTAAAAATGGGAGCGGCAGGTTCCCGCTTATTGCTGGCTTGACTTTTCAACGATGTAAGTCACAACGACGACAATGTAAGGGATGGAAGGTGGTGCAGACAAAAGGCTGTCGATGCCCATATACTTCTACAACAGCGACAAACTCAGAAATTCCAGAAAATAGGGTGTAAGACGGTGTTTTGAGGTTGCAAGTGCTAAGATTCTACAAGCGTGCAACAAGCGGCAACCTGTCGCTCCCATTTTTAGTGGCACCTAAGGATCAAACGGATGCCGAACGCCGACTTACCTGATTGAGGTTAAGTGTCGGGTTCAACCAGCCAATGCGCAATTCTGCCGAGAGATCAATACTAGCCGCTAGTCTATTCTAGGAATTATAGAAATATTGCCAAGAAGGCCACATGCCCCTGGGGCACACGACAGATCCAGATCCCGCGACCCCTTGACTTCAGTTTCCCCCTCCGTTCTTTCCTGGGAGGGAAGAGGAGCGGAAGGAACTACTTAAAGAGAGTGATGGAAAGAGAGGCTGAGAGAGGACCATAAAACCTTGAGACAGAAGTGAAGGGACGACACTGAGACCCTTTTTTTTTCTGATCTGTCGGCTGAAGTGAAGTTGAGGAGGATGGACTTCGGGTCAGTCACACAAGAACCTCCTTCTTTAACCTTTTTGTAAACTTCCACTGCTTGGCGACGACCTGGATCTGTGGTTGTACCGTCTTCCCTTCGAGTTCACGTTCACCATTTCCAGATGGTGCTACGGACCTAGCTTTTTTCGGTCTAATCTCTTAGGCGGCCAACAGCCGGTTGATGGGAAAGAAGCATCTGCTGCTTACCGCTTGAAGATCATCAGTCTTCAAAAATCATCGCGGCCGCGCAACTTGAAGTTGGCAGTTTCGGTCGGACCAACGCCAGGGTGCCAGACAGGCCGACAGAAAGCTCCGGCTCGAAGAAGACGCCTGAAAACATGGCGTTTTCACAAGCTTTCAGCTCACGGCGTGGGCGTATCTTTGCCCTCACGGCCTTCTTGGCCCTTGTCATTCTTCTCGTGGGATATCAAACAGCCTCACCATTGTCTATCTACCGGCAGGACCCGGTGGTTCTTAAACAACCCGAGCATCAGGAGACGGGCAGCAAAGCAGGTCATGGTGATTTGACACCACCGCCGCTGGAGACATGGAACCATCACGAACAACAAGATACCGGCGGCGTCCCCGCCAACCACGACGATGTCTCTCTGAATCCTCCCACGACACCTTCTGGGGAAGAAGAAGACATCGATCTGGGCTTGGGAATGGGCTTGGGAACAGGGACTGTCGATGTGGGTGGTGAGGAGCAAGCCAACGGTCCGGACGAGACTCTGGAGGTTTCCCCGGTTACTTCGTCGACTCCAGCCGAGGGCGAGGAGGAATGTGTACGCTTCGAACAGCTCCAGCGCAAGAAACCTGGTCCCCTATCTGCCGGCAAGCGCCAGTTCCCTTATGTGCGCCCGCCACCACACTGCCGGACCTTCCAACTTCCCGCTCTTGAAAAGCTCATCGAGCGCATGAGAACCGTGATCAAAGACCCTGATCTCTTCCGCCTTTTTGAGAACAGCTACCCCAACACCCTCGATACCATGATCAAGTGGCACGGCTACGCCAGGAATAACTCTCCCTGGGATACCAACACGGGGACCTACTCCAAGTCGCTCGCTGCCTTCATGGCCACACCCGATGGTGTTGAACAACAAGAAGAAGTTGACAACCCAGAAACAGACGAAGAACTAACCTACATCATCACCGGCGACATCGACGCCATGTGGCTCCGCGACTCCGCCTCGCAGCTCTACTCCTACCTGCCCTTCCTCACCCCCTCCACCTCCAAGGATTCTCTCGCCAGCCTGTGGCGGGGACTCATCAACTCGCACGCCCGCTACATTGTCATCTCGCCCTACTGCCACTCTTTCCAGCCGCCTCCCGAATCCGGCATCCCGCCCACGCATAACGGCGCTTACAACCAGAACAACCCGCAACCGCCCTACGACCCGCAAAAGGTGTTTGACTGCAAATGGGAGCTCGACAGCCTGGCTTCTTTCCTGCAGATCAGCAGCGCTTACCACGCGAAAGTTCCCAAGGACTTGGCCTTTTTTGGCAAGTACAAATGGATCGAGGCCGTGCAAGCGGCCGTCGACGCCGCGGCCGCAATGAGGCTGGGGACGTATGATGAGGAAGGAAAAGTATTGCCTTCGGCGTGGACGTTCACGGGTTGGACGAACAGAGGCAGCGAGACGCTGACGAATGATGGGCTGGGCAATCCCGTCAAAGAAAACGGTATGGTTCGGAGCGGATTCCGCCCCAGCGACGACGCCTGTATTTTCCAGCTGTTGACGCCGAGCAACATGATGTTTGCGGCATATTTGGAGCAGGCGAGCGTGATTATGGAAGGACTCTCGTCTCTCGACGGGCTCGACCAAGCAAAAAAGACGATGGCGAAGAATATGACGGCACGGATGCGTGATCTTGCCAGGGGAATCAGATATGGAATCGCCCAGGACGCGGTGGTTACTCATCGCGAGTTCGGCGAGATATTTGCGTATGAGGTGGATGGGTACGGAAGCGCGAATTTGATGGATGACGCGAACGTCCCGTCGCTGCTGGCGTTTCCGTTGTGGAATTATACCCATCCGCCGCCGTCGCTTGGAGACCACGACCACGAGCAAACAAAGACTATGGTCAAGTCTACCCACGGCGGAAGCAAAACCCCAAGCCGCTCTTCAGACTCAACCCAAGTCCAACCACCCTCCGTCGATGATGAGACCGAACTTCCCCCCGCTTCCCCTCCACCTCCTCCCAAGCCATACACCACAACCCCCCTACCATCCCACAACTACTCCGCCATCTACCAAAACACCCGGCGCTTCATTCTCTCCCTCTCCAACCCCTACTTCGCCAAGGGGCCCGCCCTATCAGCCGTCGGCGGCCCCCACCTCGGTCCCGGAAAGGGCTGGCCGATGGCCGCCACCGTCGCGGCATTGACGGCCTACAACTTGGACCTCTCCGGCCTGTCGTCAGGATCGAAAGAGCAAGAAAGGGCGGTGGAGGAGCAGCTGAAGATGATATTGGACTCGACGAGCGGGACGGGGGTGGTGCATGAGACGGTGAACGCGTGGAACGAGAAGGATTGGACGCGGAGCTGGTTTGGATGGGCGAATGGGTTGTTCGGGGAGTTGATTATGAGGATAGCGGAGGAGGAGGCGGGGCGGGAGGTGAAGTGGGAAGAGGGGGAGGGGTTGTTGGGGAGGTCGTGGCAGTGATGTGTGCTTGTGTACTATTCTCTTTATGAGATATAGTGGTTTCCTCTTTTTGAACGTGCGAGGGATGAACTGTTGGTTAAATACATGGACGCGAGCATGTCTTTATTCTTCTGAACGTGCTCTAGGATGGAGTGAAAAGCATGTTTGGGCGTTGATGGCGGTGAAACCGATGACCCATTTGAAAAGTTAACTTGCAAGATCTCGGGGTCTTCTGGATACAACTACCCTAGGAGGGCATCTCGTGCTTGGAAGCCTCTTGCTTGATTCCTACTTTGATTTATTTTCCCCATGTCGGTACCCCAGTCCCGGCTGTACTCATACAAAAAGCCCTTGTTCCCATCTTCATATCTTTATGTTTGAACGCTCGGATTCAATACCATGTCAGTTTTTTTCTTAGCAAGAGGGACCCAATTTCAGTAATAAGCCCATCGATAACCATAATGCAATAACCATACGATCCATGAAAAAGCAACGCCATCGCTATGTAAACCATCATACTTATTAGAAGGAAGCCCAATTTTTTCTTCCTTCCGTTTTTACCCTTCGTAATCCGTGATAAGAGCGGCTGTCGTTGCTGCAGTCATCAGCTCACAATCCCTTGAACGTCGTGCCCACGATCTCCGCACCACAAATTGCCTTCTTCTCCTGCTCGTTCATGGCCGCGCTCCACAGCCTCAGGTCGTCCAGAGTAAGGTTCGCATTCGCCAGTTTTGTTTCCAGACTCCGAAGATCGATCCGGTTATGAGCGGTCAACAAGTCACCACCACCGACGATCGCATTTTTGAGGCCATTGGTGCCATCCTTTGCTTTTTCGTTCGACAAAATGGCAAAGCGCAGGAGCACCTCCGTGACGGTGACCATGATACTGATGACAATAAGGATAATGATGATCCAGGTGATGTAGCTCATCTTTGCGTCGGCCACGTGGTCGGACAGAATGCTGGCCAAGTCGAGGAAGACCTGGCAACGCTCGTTGAGAACCTTGGTGCGGGTTTCGATCTCGAGGTAGTCTCTGATGGCTTCGTATAACGGGCCGAGTGTGGGTTCCGAGTCCCAGAAGAAATTGGGCTTTTCGAGGATGTTCGATGCTAGAAGCGCGCGCCGGGATTAGTTTGAGCTCATACCGAAAAGCAAAGGGTCAATCAACTTACAAAGATTGATGTCTACACGACTCTTGAAGAGCTGTCCTAGGATCTTGAGAACTTCGGTCCTATCCATATCCAGCTTACCCGTAAGCGCAAGGGTCTTTGGTACGCCCTGAGCACCTTCCATCGTCTCCGACATGCGTTCCTCGAAGAAGCAGAGTTTGGTGCTTTGGGCAATGGCATGGCTGATGGTAAGCTTGACCATGTGGTCGGACCGAGGAAGAAGTGTGATCATGTCGTTGAAAACGCGAGGGCGTTCCACGTCGGCGCTGTACTCGAAGTGGAACTCCTCAGTCTCAAAGTCGTTCTGATCAAGGGGGCGAGTAGCAAGCGAAACACCCGTCTCGTTCTCGGCGAATGTTAAATCTGCCAGGATATCCTTCTCCTGGTGCTCTGTGAAGTTCCAAAATACTACTACGCCATACGAAAAGACGAACATTTCGCCAAACCGCTTAGCATCTGGTGCCAGGCGGTTTATGGGGCTGATTGGAGGGTGGTCCAGTGCCTTCTGATCTTGGTCTGACGAGGGAGCACCCATCTCGTCAACGCCACTGTGAGCATGCTGTAGTAATGTGCTCCCATTGCTTGGGCTGTCTGCTGATCCGTGCATATTGAACGGGTATTCATCCCAGTAACCCTCGTGCTCGTCTCTTCGCTCGCTGCGTTCGATTTCAAGATCTAGCACAGTCTTTCCCGTGCCTGGAGTCTTCAAGATAGGTCGACTCCGTAGCCGGTAACCATCTACACCAGGAAGCAGAGGCAGGTGATAAACCGTGTAAAGACAATCGTCGTAGAGCTTCGTCTTGGCTTCGTGCTTTTTCTTCAAAAACTCGGCTGTCGCTTTCATCTTGTAGGCTTGTGCTGTACAATAGGCAGTAAGTCGGGAAACCCTTTCGCCTCGCTGCACCTTGGGTAAACGCTCGGCGTAGCTTTTGCCACGAAGTCCTCCTCTCTTTCTCAAGACATCCAGCTCTTCGTCCTTTAATGGCCGGTTGTCATCTTCGGATGCACGCAGGATGGAGGCGCGCCGCTCCAGATCTTCATCGCCCAGCGCGTCCTCGTCGTCGGGGGCTTCGGGGAGAAGAACGAGCTTCTCGCTAACCTTAGTAGTCCTAGAAGGCACGATCTGTTGACCAGTTCGGAGAGAAGCATTCGGCAGTCCCGCGCCATGGCTACTACGACGGAGGGCAGCACGTGTTGGCCGCTGGCCGGGTGGCAGCCTGGGTAAGCCGGATGGAATATCTGATGAGTACTGCAAGACGTTGTCGACGGTGAAGGAGCGTCCATTCAAGAGGCGGCCGGGACCACCTGTAGAACCCATGCGCCGGGGCGCGCTGGGTGGTGAAGGTCGTTGGCGAGCATCTGTCACCTGTGTTGCGATGGTTGTCAGCCAATTGTCCAGTAAAAAAACAAGGGGTCAACGTACCAAAACAGAGGGTCCACGCTTTGCAGACGCCATGGTTGGTGGCGGCCCGGGGTTCTAGATAGTATCGCGCTTGAGGTTGAAAGTTGTAAAATAGAGACCCTGTCTCAGTCAGTCCCGATTGTTGGGACGTGTCTTGGTTCGCCTTCTTTCGGTGTACGGATTCGGAGTTGTGGAACGGCAGGTCAACGGTGGCCAGTTTCTGCGCTCGACGGCGGACTGGCGGTGTCTGCTGGCTATAAAAATGCGATGGATCGAGAAAGAGAGACACGGGGTCGGAGTAGTCGTCGGAAAATATTTGGATATCGTATTGAACCTGGAGGCCGGGTCGTAGTCCGTCCCGTATCGCCTGAATCCGACTTTCGGATTTGTCTGTTGTTGTTGACTGGTGATGGATTGACAGACAATGTTTCGGAAGTGGAAAACAAACGGTGGTGGAATCTTTCCCCATCCAGTGGATGTCCTGAAGACGCTAAAACAATGGGGCCAGAGCCCCCCGACGTCATCGCCGTTATTCACAGTAGCCCCACAACCTGGAACCCGTAGGGTACATAACCCCGCAAGCTACAGCACCTCTGCAGCCAAAGTTTCTCAAAGCTGTCCGTACAAGATGCCTCTGATGGGATGGGATAGGTTCAAGTGGAATTGTTAACATTCAACTGCTTCGAGGTCATCTGCAACTTTTTAAAGCGACCATACTTTTTTTATCGGCCGAGGGCGCCTGAGTGAAACTGCTACATAAGTGTCGTGTTTTGATATGTCTATAGCGACCGGTAAATCATCATTATCACTTCTCTGTAGATGCAAGAGACATTAAATTCATGTTGGATGCATGAACTGCTATTGCAGGACCGTCAAGAAACACCATCGTCTCTGGATCACATGCATATGGCTTGTGTACCTCTGTGGCTCAGTTCAAACTGTTGTAAATGAGAAGAATGTAATGTCCGATGAATTTACAGAAAGGTATTTAAGTTGACGATGCGTCATAAGTAAGGCATACATGTATCTGACACTGACTTTGAAGGAGCAAGCTGTCAAACGCACCGGCTGCGTTTCATCCCAACCCAGGCTTCCTCCATCTGAACTAAATCGCACACTTATTAGACGTACTTGTAGGTACCTGCATTTGCATGGCATTAAAAAACAGCCATACACCTCCTTCCTAGATCCTTTTATCTGGTGATAAATAGGTATTTGTTGAAATAAACAATACCATTGAAATGCAAATGGGGATATCAAACTCAGGCTCCAACGCCTGCCTTGTAGGTATGTAGCTTCCTTCTTCCATAACCGCCGCCACATGAAACCATCATCCAGGTCATGAATTTCCTCTCTTCTTCAACTTCAAAACTGCACATTATCATCGTTGCTGCCCTCGCCGTCCTCGCGCCTCATCACTTCCTCGCACCCAAATCATGACTTTAGCGATATTGCATTGGCTGGTTCGGTTCAGGAGCTTTCTGTCCCCAGCCTTGAGGCGGTACTCCTTGAGGCGGCACGCCGGATGGTTGCGGTTGTAATGGCACTCCTCGTGTACCATCTGCTCCCCGGCGCATTGCTTGGACGTCCTGTCTGTGTTCGAGTGGTTGTTGGAAGTTGCAAATGCGGCACGCGATGTCTTCGTACCCCTTGATCGAGAGAGGAATGACGGGCTGTAAGTTTGTTGTTCAACGTTAGCTTCAGCTCTCGGTAGTAATGAAATTCGCCGCAAGAGAAACACAACACCACCACGTACAACGAAGCAGAAAGTGAACCAAGGATGGCTCTTGATGACACTGCCAGAATAGTTGCCGCAGTTGTAGCACCGGCACACGAGTCCTTCGTATCCTTCAACTTCCTTGCGGAAGGTGTGCTCGCCGCACGTGAAAATCAAACACATGATGCCGGAGGTCCTGGTGTGTAATTATCGACGGTTTTGTGTAGCTAACGCGCGGGAAGTGGTGAAAGTTTGACGATTTTGAGTAACAATGCGAACCACAATCCGTAGTGAAGATATTAAACAAGCAGGGGCAACGGGTATAAATGATTGATGAATGAAATGGGCAGCTAATAGGGCGTAGTGTAGTTCTCGACGCGCTATTGATTACTGGGTGGAATGCGGCGCAGCGGACGGGGTTGATAACCGATCTAGGCTAGGGAGTGGATGTTCGGTACTTGGCTCGTTTGGTACTTGGTTGTTGAGAGAAAGAAAGACGCCCAAGATTGTGTCCAAAGAAGCTCCCGTTTGGTATTCCTCTCGGCGATGACAAAAAGTGAGTAAGCTGGAACCTTGGGTGGCCGTCAGAAGGAGGCGGAGGCGGATTTGCGCGTCGTCTTCTGGACCGGTTGGCCGAAGGACTCAGGGTGCTAGGTAGAGGTACCATGGAATGCGACGCTGCAATACCGTCCTCTGACAGTGATCTTCCTGCTGCCGTGGAGATGAATGAATGCGAATGCGATGCCCGCCCTTGTGCGTGGGATCAATCGCACACTTCGATTCGCTGATGGACGCCGGAGTTGGAATGAGCGATCAAGTGCCCGCTGGGAACAGACGGAATCTGCAGTGGAAACGCACTTTCCCCCGCGACCCGCGCTGAGCTGCCCTGAGCTGCCCCAGAACTGCCCTGAAATACAGGTGGTCAAAGCGCCCAATGGCCCCACCAACCATACGCGGTGGGGGCCGACATGCATGTTCGAGACGTGGATCTGGAGCTTCTTCCAAATCTTAAAAAAATATTCGACATCAACTTTGACGAGACTTCAGCACCCTCAGCAGTCCAACTTGACCCAGGTCACGGCCACACAAACCGATAATAGCACTCTGTGGATTTCCAATTATATATACGGCCGTATTATCCTAATCCGCACGGCAGAAAAGTCTCAATCCCGAAGTCTCGCCGACCGAAAGAAGACGCGACAAGACGAGCTGTAGCCTATCGCAAATTCCAATCTCTAAGAGAAGAGAAGAGCAGACAAGAACACAGCCATGCTCTACGACCTCAATATTGCCTGGTCACCAACGACCCCATCCTCAGAGCTCGAGTGTACCCTCAAGTTCGCCAAAACCCTAGGTTACGATGTCGTCGCCTTGAACCAGACCATCACGGGCAATATCCCAACACAACCGCATCCGATCAGCAACCCAATCCCGCAAATCACATCACCACACCCATCGTTTCCCGGCGGTGGCAGCAGTTTGGCAACAAACAGCACAACAACCGCACGAACACCAACAGCAACGACAACGAACCTTTCAACTACCGCCTCCTCCGCCGTCCCGCCCACCACCTCCTCCTCCCTCCCCACCGTCCTCCGCCGCGTAACCCTAACCGTCACCGACCCCTCCACAACCAACTACCGCCTCGCCGACTTTGCCCGCTCCTACGACCTCCTCGCCCTCCGCCCGACAAACGACAAGGCATTCAGCTGGGCGTGCCTCAGCACCACGGAGCCGCCGGCCATCATCAGCCTCGACCTGACGCAGTTCCTCGGCTTCCACATCCACCACCGCACCGCCATGGCGGCCGTGCACCGCGGCACGCGCTTCGAGATCTGCTACAGCCAGGCGTTTGCGTCGGGTAGCAGTGTAGACGCCCAGCGGGCGAGGAGTAATTTCATTGGTAATGTGCTGGGTTTGTTGCGGGCGACCAAAGGCCGTGGGATAATCGTCTCGAGCGAGGCCAGGAGCGCGTTAGGGCTTCGCGGCCCTGCGGACGTGGTTAATCTTTTGGCGGTGTGGGGATTGGGACCGGAAAAGGGGACGGAGGCGCTGGGGACGGGACCGAGAGCCGTAGTGGTCAACGAGGGCGTCAAGAGGAGGGGGTTCAGAGGCGTGGTGGATATTGTGCAGACTGCTCCTGGCGGGAAGGTGAGGAACGAAGAGGAGGAGGGTAAGGAAGGGGAGACCAAGTTGAGCAAGAAGCAGAAGAAACTGCAGCAGAAACAACAGCAGGGGCAGAAGGGACAACAACAGCAAGGTCAAGGGCAAGGCCAAGGCCAAAAGCGCAAGAATGGAGAGGGTGGTGGTGGAGGCGCAGATGGTGGTGGGCAGCAGAAGAAACAGGCCAAGTGAGCGGGCCTAGGAACGAGTGTCTGGGGGCCCGTCGCGTGAGCGGTTAGTTGGGCCTCGACTTGACTCCCGACTTCGCATGTCAGAGGTCTTTGGGCGACACAGGGCGTTAGATTTTTCTATTTCGTTCATACAGCATCCATCTCATCACGTCTGAGACGAACACATATCACGATACCCACCTATTTAGAGCGAAAATGGGAACTATAAAAGAGCGGATGGGTTGGTTACAGGAGTTTTTGGTTTGAAGAAATCACGCCGTTGCATATGTCGGTTTAGAGATATTTGAGAGAGCAACAAGTTCAGAAGGAAACATCAAGCGTTTCTAAACTGGATCGGGTTGAACGTGCCTATCTAGATTAGCGCCGAGTATAACAATGGCGCATCTTTGACGATGTGGGAGAAACGAAAGTATTTATATATACATTATATATGCAGTCGTCACCGGCAACAACAACAACAACAACAACAACAACAACAACAACAACAACAACAACAACAACAACAACAACAACAACAACAACAACAACAACAACAACAACTCTCGCTATATGTACGGACAGGTATAGACAACTTCTCAACACTTAACACAACACAACACAGCCATCTGAAGGTCCAACTGAAAAAAGACTCCAAAAGAAACCAAGACAAAAACTCATATACCACACGCTGACAGTCAAAAAAGAAAATGCCATCCCTTCTCCCAGCCGAACGGGGAAAACACCAAGAGGCGGGACAGTATTTTTTGACTGGACTGGCAGTTTCATAGTCTTCCATGATTCAATCATCATCCTTCCTTCCTTCCCCTTTCCCCTTTCCCACTCATCTCATCTCCTTTTGCTCTGCTCCGCTCTGCTCTGGCTCTCGCTCATGGCCGCGCCGCAGCCGTAGGCGGTACTAAGTTCCCCAAATCCAACACATTCGTCAGACTCAGTCCCGACACATCAAGCGTGAACTGGATGCCTCCGTTCGCAACATCTGGCGCTACTGCGGTGGTCGTCGGGTTGGCTGCCGAAACGGCCGGGAGAACGAGGACTGAAGTCGGCTCGGCTCCTGCTGGGACGGCGACCGAGGTCGAGGATGGGGCTTCGACAGAGACTACGGAGGTGATGGCCACCGCGGGGGCGGTGCTGCTGGTGATTTTAACTGAGGATGTGAGGAGTTCCGTGGAAGATGTGGCGAGCTCGGTAGTGGAGCTGAGTTCGGTTGTGGACATGGCCAGTTCGGTGGTAGACGTGGTGGTATCCTCCGCAGCGCTGGTTGAAGTGGAAGAGAGCTCCGCAGCAGCGGAAGTGCTGCTAGCTACTACTTCTGAGGTCGTCAAAGAGCTTTCGGCCAAGGGTACCGAGGCCGTAGCAGCTGGGGGCGGCGGCACTTCCAAGGTCGAAGTGCGCAAAGCAGCCGGGATCGAAACCGTCGTTACTCCCACTCCACCGCTCGCGTGTGGTAATCCGTTGTTGTCATCACTGGCAGGGGCAGCTGTTCCGGCGGGCGCTCCCGCAACCACGCCTGGCACTTCTTGGCTCGAGGAGCATGCTTCCGTTACTGACTGAATCTGGGTGACGGTCTCGGTCGAGGCTACGACCTGCAAGCTGGTGATGGTTTGGGCTATCGTCTCGGTGAGCGTGGAGGCTACCGTCTGGGTGACGGTGGCGGCTATTGTTTGGGTAATGGTCTCGGGGAGAGCTGTGATGGTGACGGTCGAGGGTGAGCCGGTGCCGAAAATTGTTGTCGTTACGAACGAGAGCTGTACGTTTCCAGTGCTTGGGCTGAGTTAGCGGTGTCGTCAACATACTTTCCGGGATGGTGTTTCTTACCCAGGTAGAGCCCCAGCATTTTCCTTTTGGGTCACAGTGACTGTCTCTGTTACGGTCTCAGCTGCGATCGTTCCATCGACACCAGCGCCACTGCCCGCCGTTACCGTCTCTTTGACAGTCTCGGTGACTATCAGAACCGATCCTTGCAATTGCCCCTCGGCCTGTCCTTTTTGCCCTTTGTGCCCTTTCTGTCTGTTCCCGGTCCTCGCTACCCTTCGTCCTGTGATTCCATGCTTATCATATGCGGCAGCCTAAGCATTTTCATGTTAGCTTTTCTCCAAAATTGGTTCATGCCTTCAAAAAGTTGGTTCCTACCTGTACGAGAGACAGGTAGCTCAAGATCAGTACCAATAGTCGCACATATCTTTTGCTCATTGTGATGTCTGTGTATACGCCAACGGGCGTCTAAGTCCTTCTTTGGCGGCCGATCCCCTTTCCAAAATAGCGTGACGTTCAAAGTCGAGAATGTTCGAAAATTATAACAACAGGCCAGCCGTTGGATAGGTAAGTGTCGACGTGGGATCAACCCGACATGGATGGTGGTAGTAATAAGGCTATGTGTAGGTAACGACCGGACTTGTCAAGATACTCTTCAAGAGTTCTGTTGATAGCGTGAGGTAGGTGAAGCGAGCGACGTTAATAAGGTGTGGCGAGAAGCCTTAGATGGCAATCCCGCTACTTGTCGAGTCGGTCGTTGATCAAGAAAACACAAGAAACTGCACGTCCCTTTTGCCTCGAAAGTCGGATGGCGTAGGGAACTGACAGGAAGTGAAAACAACCCAAAAGAAGGACAAGTTGAAGACACGGGGTAAAGAGAACAAGACAGGATCAGCCTGTACCAAAGGTGGAGGAATGAACGAAGTGAAGACACTTGGGGAAGCGAAGAAATGAACGTCAGGTGCGGAAGGTCATTGCATCGTGGAAGGCAAATCTGGACAAGATGGGATGTTCCAAGGGACAGAGAGGGCAACGGGCACCGGGGGAGCAGGCATTTCTTTCATCTTTTCACGATGCTACTATACCATGGTTGAGGCATAGAATTACGAGGCAAGGGGTTTTTGGCTTGAACGAACTGCTCCAAGAAGCGCCAGGGGTGGGAAGTATGGCCGTGATAAAAAGTCGAGATATGAGGAAGGGATACAGATTGTAGGCATCAAGGCCGTCAAGAGATTCTTGGTCTGACCATTACAGGGATTTCCTGTATGAATTGTGGTTGAAAACATCCCGACAGTCGTGAATCTCTGTGGTTGAGGCTGATGTGGGGTGACGAAGGGGGTGCGGATGAGACCGACTCCTGACGGCTGGTGTTTGAGATCGGTCCAAGCGAAACTCGAAGCAGAAGAACACCCAGTGACCAAGAGCAGCCAAGGGTAACGGGGTACCCTTGTCAATGAAGACGGGCACGTAATCTTCATTTTGGACGGTTCCCAGTCGTAAAAATCGTCCGATATCGAGTTGTGGAAGAAACATCATGTCTTCCATGTGGTTTCTCCGATGTGTGGTTGTCACGGCGGTAAAGCGCCGTGATGAGGGGACGGCGGGAAATACAGCCAAGAAGAGCGCGACTCATGGGATTGCCGCGAGTTGGCTGTTTCAATATGAACTGAAAAGAATATGCGATGACACTACCAAGAGACGCAAAACATATCAGCTGGTGCTCAAGGAGTCAAGGTCCTTAGTTGTCGAGATGGACAAAGAGACACAAGGATGCAAGCATTGTCCAGCGGATGTAAAGCCGCCGAAATACTGTCGTCGGGGGTTGGTGATTGCGAGCGATGAAAATTGAACAAGTGAAGTGAGCGCGAATGAGGAAGGTGGGATGGTCGGAAAGAGAGACGATTGGTTTTTCCTGGCAAGGGCTGTAGACGCGTCAAGTAACCATATATCCAAATATTTATGGAGGGTATAATAACTAGGAATTGGACCGGTAGCTCAGGGGTAGAGCGTTCGGCTGCAGTCCGAACGGTCACGCGTTCAAATCGCGTTCAGTCCTCAAACCTCCCAGTTACTTTTTTTTCCCGTTCTTTTGGTTCTTTGCCAGTCTATCTTTATTATGCTCTTCCTTGTTTTGTTCTTTCGTTTTGTCCTTTTTGATTTTCTTTTCGCGGCTTCTCGAAACTTGGATGTTCACATCATGGAATCATAGTAGAAGTACACAGTCGCTGAACTCCCGCACCTCAATGCTCGTTCCCGACTTTTAAGTCTGTTCGTCCACAAGACGTTATTTTCCACTTCTTCTGTTCCCATGAACATTTTCCTAATCTCAACCGCTCACTCATATTACTTCTACGTTTACCATTACAGTCTTCCAAAATTCTCTGCATCACCGATTGTACGTGCTTGAGAACCTTTCTCCCGTGCTCCCACATACGATATGATCTGGCTGATCCAGTGCTTCCTGTGACGAGCTGAACGCATCAAACTCCGAGCATTCCTCATTCGTGCTTGTTGCGTTTTCCGGGATGGGCACCATGGCGCTCTTGGTCCAGATGTGAATTGCTTTCGACCAGTCCAGTCCCTCGATGCATCCACCTTTGACAGAGACGAAGTTCTTACCCTTGTTTTGCCGAATTAGGTCATGTCAGTATCCGATCATCCAACACAACTCTGTCGTCTCGTCTGTCTTTTGCGATGGCACTTACGGCCGTGGAATGAATAAGACGAGTCCCGCATTGCTTGCAGAAATAACTATGATGCTGTTAGTAATAGTCCGTTGATTTCCCCTCGACGATAGATGCTGAACGAGGATGAATGGAAACACATACCATTCTAGGAATTCACCATTGGGGTTTGGTCTCCTTCAGACCAAAACAGAGAGTTAGTATGACAAAATCATTTATGCTCCCGCAACCAGTGTGACTTATCACGTACTTGTAGCAGCTCAGAAGTGCCTTGCTGGGCAACGGAAACCGAGGAAAGATGGCCGATGCCCCAAAGGCCGAGCTCGTCTGCCGCCGACATTCGGCGCAATGACATATATAAAGGGTGAGAGGGTGCCGGAGAGGCGTCTTGAAGGTCACGGCACCACACTGGCAGCTTGCATCCATGATAGATGACTCTCGGAGAACCTCAGGCTCGAACTCGTCGTACGGAGGGCGTAAGTTGTTAGGATGAGTCCTCACTGTTGACTTAAGTCTCATTAACAGAATAATCCGGGATGAGGTTCGTATAACTAAGCAGCCTTCAAGAGGGAACAAGGAAATAGAAAATGGTGTTGTACCCGTAAGCCTTGGCGGGGTTGGTAGAGATAGGTAATACGGGGAGCCAATCACCTCTACAACTCTTCCGTGAACATTTGGGCGTTGGACAGAGGATCATTGTTCACATGATCTTGTACACCACTTCAAGCCACTTCTTGCGCAGTTCGCCAATTATTCGAAGAGTCAGACTTGGTGACTGTCTCCTAGTAAGCCGGAAAAAGTTGAGTCATCACAACCAACATGCATAGGGGCCCCTGTTTAACCATTACCGTCAGGCAACAGACGGGTATGGAATAATGATCACCAAGCAATAGATAGGTGAAAGTAATCATATTCATATTAATCACGAAATATCCCATATCAATGTTCTCAGGGTGGAGGACCCTGCCTGCACCCAAAATCTCGGAATATCACCGGAACGCCATCTACACCATCAACGACGCCTTCCAAAGACCGCTCCGACCTACGGAAAGCATGCTCAAAACATGGCTATACAAAAACATCCAACACTTCATGCGGCCGCCGAATATCCCGGCTCCAGCCGTCTCCCACCCGGTCGCTGTTCTGGCTGAGCTTCCCTGTCCAAACACACGTTTTCCATCTTCCTTGCTATCCGAACAATAGGCTCATCAATCGCTCTCATGAAGACATCAGCCGCCCACACGACAACGGGCCCAAGCACGCACAATCCCAAGAACCAGCCCGTCGTCTTTTGCGTCGTATTCTCCATGCCCGTCATCCCCTTGATCCCGTGCGCCTCAACAGCCACTTTGTAACCATCCTTTCCAAGTTCGCCCTGAGCAGGCACGAACTGGCTGCCCATAACGTAGTTCTGGAAGAGCCCTAGCACCGGTCCGTGGCAGATGTAGATCGCATAGCTGATGCGTCCACAGTACTGCGCCAGCGAACCCTCGAAAAGCCGTATGAGGAGCGGAAGTTCTCCGACAGCCCAGACGGTTCCTACGGCGCAAAGACCGAACCAGAACTTTTGCGGGGCGAGATGGTCCATTTTTGCGAACGGCATCGGCGTCTTTGCAAGGAACCACCTAATCCCCGGCGTCTTGTCCGCCTCGTGGTTAGGCCAACCGCCAACAAACAGTCCCAGGATAACCAGCCCGATACAAAAGATGGTCTTCAGCGTGGACAGGCTGACGAAACCGCCTCCCTGCCTAACCTCCCGATGACCATACTTGTTCAAATCATCATCCTCCTCCTCCTGCGCCACGCTCTCCCACTCCTTGCTTTGCTGCTCCCTCGCGCTCTTGAGCACATGCACCTCGGCGAGGAACAAGCCGGCCAGGAACTCAAACCCGGCCCACTTGCCGCAGCTGAGGCAGTACCCCATCAACCCGAGGACCGCCATCTGCCTGATGCGCAGCTTGGTGCGCGCCAGCATGAGGATCACCATAAACAGCAGCATCGAGTGGGCAAACTCGATCGGGATCGTCCACAGGTGGATGTCGTACCCGGGCATCATGTCCTTGTCCCAGGCCCACGGCCAGGTGATCTGCGTGAAGACGACGCGCTTCCAGGCCATCAGCTGCTCGGCCCACGTGTCGCGCGGGTTTCTTCCCGGGTAGAGGTCCAGCTGCTGCAGACACATGATCATGAAGGCTGAGGCCACGCAGGGGCCAAACAACCTAAAAGCTCGGCGGAAGGTGGACGATGAGAGCGCCGTGTAGCACTTGTCGAGGTCGCGGGCGTGGATGGATTTGATGGGTTTATAGGAGAGAACGAAGCCGGAGATGACGAAGAAGATATGCACCATTGGCCGGCCCGAGAAGATGATGCGTAAAAAGGGCAGCTGGATCCATCCTGTCGTGGCCGTTTCCGGGCGGTCCTTGTCGCCGACGCCGTAGGAGCGTGTTAGAGAGCGGTAGTTGTCTTCGGTGTAGTGGCAGAAGAAGACGAGCACGGAGGCTATTCCACGCAGGCCATCGAGGTACGAAGTTGGGTGTAATCGGGTTGCTTTCCTATGGTCGGAGAAGATGGCGTCGGCTATGAAACTCGGGATGAGAGCCCGGAGAAACGTGTCGGCCCATGATAATGGGTTTATTTGATGGCGGAGCATCGTTGTGTTATCGATAGTCGTATGTTGGTAGTGACAGTAGGTAAGTTGGTAGTATCACCTTAGTCGACTCAGATCCCTTTTGTCGACACGACGGGAAGGGGCATTGGTGAGTCTCTAATAACGAAAGTCAGAGGCAAGAGTAACTGCAATATTCGCTGTTAGCAGTGGATTCTTATTCTTTTTTTGAAAATGGCAAAAAGAGTAGAGGAGCATTGAGCATAGCCCACCGAACAGCAGAAAGCTGAGGATATAGTTGCGTGATGATGCAAGAGTGGATGAACTGCATATCTAAACAGCAAAGAAGCGAGGGAACCGTTGCCTGCCAACTCTGATCGTAACTAACTCCCGAAGTTTCATGATGTTCAAGATATTCATGCTCGAAATATGAAACGTGGACCTACCAATTAGTTTATCCTACCGCCAAAGAGTGTCTGATAGTCTGATGCTTGAGCGATGATCCTGCGCCTCGTCCACGACAACAGAGAGAGTGTGTCGAAAAGCAACAACAAAGCAACAACGAAGCAACAACCTGCAAAGACGATTCCCAACCCGCAAGACACTGGTGAAGAGTCAAAAGAAGCTGATGAATGAGTGACAGTTCCAGACAAGCTTGGAAAAAAAAAAGAGAGAACAAGAGCCAGAAAACAAAACGGTCTCGGGGTCGAGGAGGAGTCGTTCAAGCCCCACTGATCATCCAGGAACAGCAGAACGTCCCCATTTCAAGCCATCACCACCCCAGTCCCCCCTCAACATGCCGTGAGCAGGATATCCCCTGAAGGGAAGAAGGTCTTTGCTTTTCCTGGGAACGATCTGTGGTGGTGGTGGGCTGTGGGCAGGTGGGTTCATCCTCTTCTGTCTCTCTCCCATCTTGCCCCCCCATCATGAAACGGTTGCATGCTAACAGTGTTTCCTATCCCGTCGTTCGTCTCGGTCTCATCAACAGGGCGTCAAGACGTCGGGTCCCCCTATCTCGGGTCCCCTATCCTTTGCCTTCACCGGGTTCGTTCAACTTTTGAACGGTGATTTGCCCTTTGGAAGTTTTGATAGGCTGCCAAGGAAAGGAGGGGGGGGGGGCTGCAACCTTCTAAGCTGAGAAAAGAAACTGATCGTACCGACATACCTACACCACCGGCGTGGCGTCCTGTAAGTTATCGGTCCAATTTCGAACATCAATCACCTCTCTTGATGAGGCGAGTACTGTGTAGTGTATGTAGGCGTGTAACCACCAGACTGTGCCTAGCTGTCTCTGCCAACCCTTAGCTGGGCTGAGAGGGCTGTCATCAAGGAGGGTCTAGGTCTAGAGTCTAGAGGGACACTTCAAGTGACATCCAAAGGTTCAATGGAGTCGTAACGTCCCCCAGCGTCCCACTTCCCATCCGAGCCTTTCCGTTTAGAAACCCTTCGTTTGAAAAGGAGGACCAATCAGCCGATCGGGACCATCAGGTGTAAGAGCAATAGCCGAACGCGAGAACTATGTGTACTGCATAGTAGGAAATTACCCAGCAGGGGAAGAAGCGGAAAGGAAGGAAGCTCTAGAAGATCCTGGGAATGGGCAAAGCCTGGCAAGGGAACGGAGAGGTCAGGTCCTAAATTATCACCTACAATATCCAGGGGTTGACGATCAGTAGTGTATGTGTAGCGCCTGGCTGATGGTTGGGTCCCGTCTGTGCGGGGCAATAGTGTAAGTAGCCCCCTCGTAATATGGCGGTCCAGACTGCTCTCAGAAAGAACAAGCTTTTTGGTGTTCGACTTGGCTCCCGTGAGCGCGAAGCTTATTACCCCAGAACTTGATGCGTAGTGTAGAGAGCAAGGGTTGTTGAAATTTAATGTAAACCAGAATGTCTTGCCTAAGTTGGTAGAGGTACACAGGTAAGGCACCTATCGTTCCGAATAGTGTAGATCGGAAGGAACCCAACAACGGGTCGGTCCCTATGCTGCTTTGGGAACTCTCGGTTCGAGGCAGGGCTTCGGACACTAAGCACATCTACACTACACTACCGAGCTATGTTGAGGTCTAGGCCTTACAAGCGTCCACCGCTACGTCAAGGAAGCTCGTGAAAATCGCATTGGAAGAGCAGGTTACCCGGTGGGGGAACTTCGCTGTTACGGATGTAGCGAGCAGTAACCAGTCATTCAGTTCTTTCTCTTCTTCGACTGAGAGTTGTCAAGTTTTCAAATTGTTGATCAGTGGAAACCAGGGGTGAAGAGGTCAGCGAGCTTTGTGTTATCCCCCTGAGCCTGAGCAAGGGGAAATGAAATTGTTATTGTTAGTAGCGCTAACTCTAGGCAGCTGAATACAGGCCCAGTCCTGTTAGCAAAACGATCTTGGTGACCTCCCGCGTCGACACAATGGTGCTTTTCTCCCGCTTCATGTCGTCTTCTTCTCTCGCACCATCAATCCATCTCGGATTCATCTCCGAAACACGCACACTGCCACCGCCAAAAACGACTCTCGTCGAATATCTGATCTGAACAAAATCCACACTTTCAAAAGCCAGCATACAACGGCCAAACCATCATAGGATAAGAGATCTTACCAAACACCTGCTCCAAATTGAACGGATCATACGATGTCTGCGCGCACATGACCGAAACCTTTTGATTCCCTCGTTCTTCGTCTCTTTCACCACAGCTGTTATTGCTGTTTTTGTTATTGTCGTTGTTAAGTAGCTCCTCCAACAACCGACACCACCCAACCTTCTCGTCGTTCGTCATATACCACCGTCCCCTTTTGATTTCCACATCCAAGCTCCTCAGGCTTCTCAGCTTCACCAGACCACGGAAGATCCAAGCGAAGGAAGATGATGATGACAGCTCTTCTTCTGGTTCATCAACCCCGTCGTCAGCGTCAAGCGCAAGCGCCGCCGCAAAAGAACAACCCTTGATCAGATCTTTGTCTTTGCAGTCGATGCATAACCTCATTCCGCGGAGTCCCGCTCCCCAGTAGGCGGTGGAACATAGTAGCTCTTCCCAGACTTCTTTTGCCTTCTTTTTGCTTTTTATGTCGTCCGAGGAGGAGGAGGAGGAGAGGTCCAGCTCGATCCTCACATATCGCATGCTCTGGCGTTGCCAGTCTGCACATAGCCGATCGTCAAGAAAGTCCCGCGCTGCTTGGACGCTGCTGTCGACGTCGTGCCACGATGAGAAAACGAATTCGTTCTCGTGGAAGGGGGTGGTGCGGGCTTCGTAGTAGATCTGGCGACAGGCTAGTAGAAGGGCGGTTGGGATGTAGTTCATCGGACGGTGCGCGGATAGGAGTTTGCGAGTGGGAGGACGACTAGTGGTGTTGCTATCGTCTGAAGTTTGTTGTTCGTAGGGTGGTGAACTGGGCTTGCTAGTAATGGCTTTTGGCGTAACAGGCTTGAGGACGTGACGGCCGCTGCCTTGAGTCAGATACCATAGTGGCAGCTTGGAATGCCGAACGCTGTGTGAGCCGTAGACGTAGTCATAAATTCGTAGCCGGATCTCGACGGCCAGGTCCATGAAGCCGATCCTTCGCCTATCCTCATTCACTCGGGCGACAGCCTTGATTGTGTGCCTCAGGGACTCGGGCTGCTTGGAAAATGTCATGATTCCGCTCTTCGGAGAGACACCCAGCGTCGGCAATGAAGCCATTCCAGTATAACCAAATTCACAGCTCGGCGCCATTGCATCTCACTGTGATATCGCTGCGACTCCTCAGCAGGACGTTGTCGAGTCTCGAAGTATTGGTGATAAGCTCAGTCTGTAGACGGCTTCCTGTAACAAAGAACACAGAGTGATTCAAAAACTAAACAAGGAAAGGCAAATTCAAACTTCCAGCTAACTAACCACCACTTATAACAGATGAATAAAGTATCGTCTGAAGAAATGCGCAAGAAACCTTCAACCAAACCTGCGATGGGGCGGCGGTTAGGTCAAGTTTGGCAAACATCTTCATCACGACCACGGCTCCAACCTGGCTTACATGCGTTGGTCACGCTTTCCATTGGCTTTGGTAGCTCAGCATGGCCCGCAAACAGCATGCGAGCCTGCCCAAAACAACACAAAGAGCTGAATTTCGAGTCCCAAACTGGCCGTGGTGGCGTGCGTGTTGGGCTAACACGGTACACCATGTTGTCAAGCCAAGAGCAATGACAGATGCCATCACCATCTTAGGTGCTGTTGGTGCTGGCCTTTATGGAGGTGGGTTCCAGTCAGCAAGCATATTGTGTGATCAAATGGCCGAGCACAGACACTATTGAAAAACGCCCAAGTCAATATGAATCCATTGCACCGTAGAGCACAATGCTTTTCCTAAAGTAAGCTAGGCTGACAGTTATAGCTAACCTCCTGGGTTGGCTCTTCTGAATGTTTCTCCAGCCTGATAGCCATGAAACCGGAGCCGGCAGGTTGGGATGAGTTCAGGCCTCTTTCAAAGCTCATTCGAAGTGTCGTCTGTCTCTGATCAAAACGTGTCAACCAAATTGCTCCAATAAGCGGTTTAGGGAATTCCAGCTTATTTCTGCAGCCCCAAACAGAGTCCTCAATGAGACCGTTTCCCGGCATGTGATAGGCGGGTTGCACCAAGCGGCGCTGTTGGATGTGATCGGGTCACAGATGGCACAGTCAGACTGTAGGGAACGCTGTCATCGTCAGCTACCCGCGCGAGAGCTGTTGCAGTGGGTGCGGGGGAGTTGGCGGCTGCTACCAATCAACAACACCATGACCCACCATCACCATGTTGGAGGTGTCTTTCCGGACTTGGATGCTACCAAGCAACTGGACAAGAACATAGCACCTTCTGGGCCATACCATGATTTTAAAGGCAGAAGCAAAATCTGTCTCAAAACCAGCTCATGAACCATGTCCAAAAGCCTCAAAAATGGTGCGCTCAGCAACCGAGGCTTCTTCCAAAACATGTCCCTGAGACGTATCCCAGGTATTGACTGTGTTGCCCCCAGCTCATCGAAGATAGCGAATCGCAGAGATTGCTGTTGGTGTTTCCTGGATCATGCGCGGAGCTGGCTTGAGAATGTCTTGTTCGCTCATTGCGCGGGAGCTGGACGTCCCCTAGGCTTCTCTCTCTTGCGAATAGCCTCCAGGTCAACATTCTTCACCTTCATATTGCCCCTCGAAGCCATCCAGAGGACATGCTCTGGGTGGAACAGGTTGGCCGCGTTGACTTTGTCGACCCCAGCAGCTGCAAGCGGCTTGTTCTCATCATCATCCTCGTCCTCGTCCTCGTCTTCCTCTTCTTCGCTGTCTTCCTCCTCCAGCGATCGCTTCAGACCGGTACGAACATTCTCAATACCCATTTCGCGCTCGGCGATCGTGTAGGGCTCGTTCGCTTGGTTCATGAGGTAGTCCCTGATACTGTCCATGCTGACCTGGAACATGTCGACCCACTGTTCGTTAAACGGATCCGAAGGTGCGTCCTCTTCTTCGTCTCGGTAGTCGTCGTCGTCCTCGTCGTAGCCGTTGGTCTTCTGTTGGGAGCTGGCCAGTTTGCTCGGATCCAGACCGGAAGCCCTTGCCACGCTACGCGCATCTTCGACCCAGCTCTCGACTTCCGGCTCAAGTTTCTTTCGCAGTAGTTGTAGGAGGATGTGTTCCTGGGTGCGACCAGGGAAGTTTGTTGACGGGTGGACGACGATGCGCTGAAATAACTCGGAGTTCTCGTCGGCGAGTTTCTGAATGGTTTCGAGACTCTTTTGAAGGATGGCTGCTGAAGCGGTGAGGGAGTCTCTGCGGAAGAACAGATCGATATGAGCAAGTGGTCGACCTCGAGAGAAGAGGATGGGGTAAGCGAGCGACGACTTACTGGCTAGGGAGAGGCTGGCTTCTCTGGATATCATTAAACAGACTGTTTAGACTGTGAGTGAGCTGGTGGAATCGGTTTCGCAGAACCTCGAGCTGCTTGAACTCATCGGGAGCTAGGCGGAGGGAGTCTTTGCCGTCGGCCATGTTGAACGAGTGGCTTGTGGGATACTGCGAGAAGACGGTGTCGCGCTTGGATTCCAGAGGGAAAGATCTTCGTGATTCTTTTCTTCTGAAAAAGAGGAATGACTCGCTATGCTGGCGCAGTGGTGTCTTGGAGATGGGGGCTCGGGTCGTAGACGTAAACAGGATTGAAAGTAAACAGATCGACGCGTGAAAGGTTCAAAATTCCATCAACAACAGCGAAGAGGGGAGCTGCAAGTGACGTTGGACGTTTTGGCGTAGCCCCACTGTAGCCCCACTATACGATCGCTAACAAAGCTGCACGAACTCAGTAAAGCGAACCCCGACCTTGGCAGGCACGGCAGGGTCCAGAATCCCATAGCAGATGCTTGATATTGATTCCGTTCTTGTCTCAATTTCCCCCGTCACTCACCGCTGGTGGCTTACAACCCATGAAGAGAGAGAACAAATCAGCCAAAGGAAGAGAACCTAACTGAGGATGGCGGCTGGAAGAACCGGCAAGAGCAAAGACCAGATGACGAGATCGAAGAAGCTCCTAAAACTTCGTAGCTTCCGGATCAGTCCAGAGCCGCAGCCAGCAGAAAGGTACGACGGGACGTAGAGGTACCTTCCTTTCATGCTTCCTTCTTTCCTTCCATCCCATCCACCTCTCCTGTTCTGCCCCTCACCCAACGAACCCCCTTCCGTCACATGGAAGTCGTCTTGGGGCACATAGTGCACCTTTTTGGGTTTAACGTATCACCCGATTTGCGGGTGAAATTCCCGCAGAACCTCTGTTCAAGCCCGACTCAGGGGGGGGGGGGGGGGGGGGGGGGGGGGGGGGGGGGGGGGGGGCAACTTAAACTTTGTTCAAGTCTCATGATAAGGAAATATTGAATGAAGACCCAACTTCGAATTCCGGACCGCGCAACCCTTCTTTTCTCTTTTTTCCGCTTCGTTTTTCCGTAAATTCTCTGGCCAGATTCTGCTGATAGTCGTCTTTCTGTCTGTGTGATATGATACTTCCTTCCGCACGGGAAGATGATGTTCTCTCAGAGAATTCAGGATAGCTGGCAGCTTGTTACATATTTGCAGATATATGACATTAGTTTGGTGAGGGTATCGAAGGAGTATCATGTTCTGTTCGGTTTTTGAGTGTTTACTCTAGATCCTAACTTGACACCGGCACATATTGCCATCCACCTCATACCGTGCCCATTTCATGTTTGCGGCCAGTCAAGACGATAGATACAGAAAAGAGTAACCGTAAACGAGCGTAAAGAACCGAAAGTCTTGGAAAACCTCACGTTCTGTTCTCGTCTCATTCTTCGTTTTCCATATAGTTCTGCCCAGGTACTGTACATACTTGTAGAACACCAACTCATACTTCGTTGTCAGAATCCGGTCCGATACTAACCGCCTTACTTCTCTTCCTTGCTCGAAACTCGAAAATTGCAACCTGACATTTTGGTGATAACCGAAAACAGACCTTTCCCCAAACGCCGTATGGTATAAAAGAAGGAGTAACATCGTGTCCGACCAAAAAACAGAGATGAACAGAATGATCTTTGAAAATAACAACCGCCAGTTGTGAAATGGGAAAAGCTAAAATAATGTGTCACAAACAACAAATAAATGAAGAAGGAGAACAGTAAAAAGATCACGATTTCGAGTCCTTTTCGCTGCCGGAGCTTTGTTGAGTGTCGTGTTGTGTGTCATGTTGAATGTCCTGTTGGGTATCGTGTTGAGTGTCATGTTGAGTGTCCTGTTGGGTATCATGTTGAGTGCTACTAATACGAGTTAGTCACAAATATGATCCTCTAGAGACCCCCTTGGCGCAGGGGCTTTGTGAGTAGTAGCGGAAGAAGACTTACGAAGAAGCAACCGAAAGATCATCAACGTGATTACACAACGCTACAAACAAGTCAAAGAAGAGATCACTCCCGCCGTGGAACATCTCCAGTTGCATGGTGCCGCTGCGCTTGAACGTGTTGCGGCCGCGGATGATGAGCGCGAGGTAATGAGCTCGGAGCTTGGAGTCAGTGTCAGGGGTGTTGGCGTAGGCGTATCTGGCAGAGGTCAGGATTGTGCTGGCCATTATTCCGCACTCTGCAGTGATATGGGTCAGTTCGACTGTAAACATGATGACAAAATGACACTAGCAAGCAATGATAAATGCAATGGACTTACGAAGACCTTGCTTCCTCAATGCAATCCTCTTCAGCTCTTCCAGCCCATACTTCTCTCCAGCGCAGTAGATCACCGTATCCTTCAACACCTCGCCATCCACCGAGTGATGATAGATGGTAGGAGCCTCCCGTCCACCACCGCCACCACGGCCGCCGTTCCTCCGTGCTGTTGCTGCTACTGGTAACTCCTCCAATTCCCACGTGTTCTGATTCATATCGTGAACGAGGCGGGGATGGTAGTCGCCTTTGTAGAGGTACTCGAGCACCGAGGCAAAGATCTCGGGTTCCTCGTTGGGAAGCAATATCCGCTTGGTTTCGCCACCGGAAAATTGAGTGTCGAGGACGTTCTTGAAGAAAGGAGAAGCGGATAGCACGTTTTCGTGGGCGGCGAAGATGCGACATTCTTGGCCAACTACGAGGGTGACGATCGGTGAGATGGGGTTGGGATTACTACTAAAAAGAAGCGTATCAGAGCAAGGTTCAAGCGAGTTGTACATGACTTCAAAGTCAAAATCTCCTACTCTGCACGAGCCACGGTTCCGGGAACGGTCGTCGCATTAGGACGACGCTGACGGGAATCATGGCGACGCTTGGAGATGCCCGCTTCTTTGGCGAAGGACAAGGACGAGTTCGATCTGACTAGTCTTGGAGGCTTAGAACCACTCCTGCTTTGGGGAACATCGAGGCGTCGAGAGGACATCGTGAGACGATAGCTATCGATCGCTTAATCTCCTTGTTCCAATGGTGCTGTTTCGAAGCGAAGGTGACTATCAGGCAACCGTTTGCATCGGTCCGAAGATAGTAGGGCAGCATGTGTCGGCGAGGACACGGGCGGGAACGTGATGATTGAGGGGCAAATGATCAACAAGGACTTGATCGTATCGGTCGGATGGTGAGAACTGGCAAATGGTACTCATCTACCCACCGAAAGTGCCGAGTGAGAATCTGAAACCTGCACAGAGAAAGGATGAAAAGCCTCGTTGATAATCGGTGGGCAATACATCCTTATATGAACGCGCTGCGCATTTTCGGACGCTTGGTCGTTTCCGTTTGTGAACTAGGCTCCAACCAGTCTTGAGTGGTACGTTGAACCTTGATGAGCAGATGGTGTGGTAGGCTTGGCTGCCGGAGTATCGTTCACACCATCCAACGTGATTTGACGCGTTAAGTGTTCCGAGGGGGTCTCGGCGGGAAACGGGATATGCGCACGAGGTCACCTGATGGCGCGCTAGTCCATTTCGAGGTCACTGACATGGGGGTCGATATCGTCGGCCTCCCTCCTCTTTCCTTTTCTATGGTTGAAACTGGTCCGGAATGGGATCGATGGATCATGGATGATATGCAAGGGCGAAGAGAGAACCAGGGTAGTGAGCGGGAGGTGGGATGGTGGCAGTCACATACAAACGGCGATCAGAGGGAAAGAACATTGGAATGGATCGTTAATTGGCGTGGAGTTTTACGCCTGAGACAATCTGACCCGTAGCTTCCAAGGTTGTGGTGTTTCCCCAGCTCTTTCGGTGTGGCCTGGGGCAATATGATGGCTTTCAACCATTCACAAGCTCACAAGACCGGCTTCATTGGACTTGGCATGATCTGATGCCTGGTAATGGACCGATATAATCGAACAGGACGGAAAGCTACCTCAATCTCGCCGTCAGATTCGGCCATTGAAGCGGCTCCTTCGAGCTCATATTCCTTTTGAGGTTGCCCGTAGGGTACGCACCTCTCCTGTCGACTCTCGTCATGATTCCGGATCCCACCCACTCAATAGCTCCGAAACGAGAGCCTCATTTTTTTTGTTGCAACCATCCATGTCCTACGGCAGGCAATGTCTTTGTACCACCCCAGCATCAGAACCCTGCGCTTCTGTGATGTGATGCAAGGACGATGTCGGTCTCAGATTTCCTCGTCTTGGTGTCATCTCACAGTGATAATGGCCGACCTCTTCATTTGCTGTCTCTCATCATGCTGCTCACTCACTCTGTCTCTTTGGCTCGGCCGCTCCCATGTTTGTCCATGGTACCTTCCGCGGCCATGGATGAGCAATTGTGCGGCCCATGTTGGTCAGACCAGTGTGGATTTCTGCCGCTACGCGATTGATGCCTGCAGTTTCAGCCGCCATCCAATGCTTGCTTCGTCAGTCGCACAATGCCAAGGGCAGCCAGCCTCTTTCCTTCAACCCTCATAATGGCATCGCTGTGAAACGCCGCCGGAGACTTGACCCGTTCAACCGGCAAGCCTAAGTCCTGACATCTATCGAGCAGCCGCTCGGCATGTTCTGGGGGAACGAGCTCGTCTCTCTCGGCCTCAAGGATGAAAATGTTTGGTGGTCGGCTTCCCCTTTGCTTTGCCGTGCTGGCAATGGTTCCCAGGTTTGCCCAGCTATCCAAATGGTTGCGCAAAAACGGCCAAAGGTGCTTGTACGGGAGCCACTTTTGAGGGTATAGTGTCTCCAACATGGTCCTGACCGACAGGAACGGAGTCTCGAGGAGTAAGCCCCGGACTGGAATATTTGCTGGTATTCTGCCTGTCGCAGCGAGGTTGGTAGCCACACTGCAACCGATACTTTGTCCCCAAAGCAGCAGAATGGGTACAGGAGCCTCGCTCTCTAATCCATACAGATGTTCATGATGCTGGGAGATCCAACGCGCACCCGCTTCGGCATCAAGCTTCAGACCATCCTCCGAGGGTCGGCCCCGGGACGTCCAGTATCCCCTGTAACTCAGGCAAACAAAGGTTATTTGTAAAGGTGCTAGATCCGGATTGTGGCTGTCATTGACATTTCGAAGCACCCATGACAAATCCGGCAGTCGCGGTGGTATTGATGCAGCGTTTCCTGGATAATCATATCAGCTCTGAATTTCGGACAACGCGTCCGTATGAGAATACTAACCTTGAAAATAGAGGACATATATATGGGCCTTCGCAGCCTTGTTGTCTGTAGGGGACTTGCCCTTTTGCATTGGGACGGTTGTAACGGCCATGGCTAGGTCCGTCCCGTCCGCGGCTCGGGTCCTCTCATCCGCCCACTTGATTCCACCGCAGTGGTTATCATAGTTGTCAATGAGCTCCCATCGTGAATTAGGAGGGAATCCGGGCATGTATATGATCTTGTTCTGGAACACAACCAGCATCATACACTTCCACACGTATAAAGCCACCAGAAGCCCCACGAACACAACTGGCGGCATCAGCGCCGTCGGGATGTGAATAAATCTCGTGTTGCGGCTGTTACCATCAACGGAAAACATGCATGGCTTGCCTGCCAGGGGAACAATCAAAGACCTGACAGTAGTCACACCAAGTCGTGAACTTCTGATGTAGGTGCTACCACTACGACAGCTCGGAAGTGAAGATATTGGATGCAGTCGTCCCAACCGAGCCCTTGAGGCGGACGCGAGACAGCGTGAAGCCATTGGGGGAAAACGTGCGAGACAATGGCACTTGTCTCACCCGAGCAATCTGCAGGATTTCACGCAGCTCGTTTTCATTGCTTAATCTCGTGTTCAACTGCCACTTGTCGATTGCTCTTGAAGCCTCCTGCAAGGTGTTCTGCACATGCACGTCCACAACCTCAACTGTCTTTCTCAAAGTCGGAGATTGTTGGCCAGGTTTTGGTGGCGCACTTGAGAGTTCCAAACAATGAAGCGAGTCCAGACAAAACCGCGCCGTTTGGCGGTCTGCAATTCGTACGAAATGCCTCGATAATTTACCGTATGAACCTTGAGAGGCGGCCCAGAAGAATGTGATTTGTTCGGTAGTGTGGTTCCAGGCCTTCCGAGGCTTTTCGAAAGCCTTCAACCTTCTGGATGATAAGACTCAGTGCGTGGTGTCCTCTTGAAATAGTGACCGAAGTGATTGAAGAATACTAGATTGAAACGGCAATGGCGGTGAACGTTGTTGATTCTGATATAGTGGCGGGGACGACGTCGGCTTGTGTCGGATTCTCCAGCGGAAAATCGATGATGATGATGATGCCCCGTTGGACTGCTTCGGATTGATGCCATCCCGTCCCGTCGAGAGCTTCTGCACTAACAGGACCCCTGTACGACCAACCCTTTCTGGTCTGCCCAGGTGTTAACGAGGCAGGCGTTGCACGGTGCACCCACTGATGGTATCCCCGCATTTGTCCGCCCCAGGGGACCAACCAAGGGGACTAGCGCATGACGGGACACCCCAGCGGGTGGCTGGAATTGGTCCATGAGCATGACGATGTTCAATGAGGAAGCGGCCCCTCCTTGCTGTACATAGATGCGACTTCCATTCGTTTGATTTTCTATCGAGGAAAAAAAAGTTTAGAGATTCTCCAACTTCCACGTCTTATAAATGATCAGTCACTGCATCTCTCCAACAAATACTACCCACCACCGACTACCACCGCGCCGCCAATTCCGACTGCGCCATTAACTGATCAACACTGCCTCGAGTCCTGTGATAAATCAAACCGCGTGCTCGGTTCACCATTTTTACCTTTGGACACTTCTCAACACGACTGCGACTGTTGTTCCCTAGCTTTGCGCAACATCCGAGACCAGACATCAATTACACAACCGCCCATATAACACCACAATCATGCCGGCTCCCATTGAGGAAGGCGCCAAGACACCGGGCCACCATTCGCCCGGTCACCATATCGAGCTGGTCGACGACCACCCTTCACCACGACACGAGGGCGAAGCAGGTAGTCCTGCTCTCAGAAATAGTAAAGGCTGGGACGGAAAGCTGCGGGTGCCAAAAAGTGCCGTGCTCGCAAATCCCGAAGCCTTATCGGATCCGGAATACTCGGACGAGGACAACGTTGTTCCCGGCGAGGAGGTTGCGGCGGATGAAGGCAAGCAATCCACAGCGCTCAAACACATACATACACTGGCATTTTCCATGTCTGAAAGACAGTGGAAGAAAAAAACAGTGGCAATGAACTTTTGGCTAACCATGACCGGTTTGTCTGGTTCACAGATATTCTCGACAACGAGCCCCTAGACACCGACGAGATTATTTGCACTCACTCCCGCATCCAGTCCATCTCAGCATTGCGTCTTGAGCGCTTCAAACAAGTTGCCCGTATTTGCCTTCGCCAAAACCTGATCCAAGATATCGAAGGCCTCTCCGCCGTCGCCGAGACTCTGCAAGATCTCGATCTCTATGACAACCTGATTTCACACATCGGCCGCGGGCTGACCGAGCTCACGAACTTGACTAGTCTGGATCTAAGCTTCAACAAGATCAAGCACATCAAGCACGTCAATCACCTGACCAACTTGACGGATCTCTTCTTTGTTTCCAACAAGATCAGCCGCATCGAAGGGTTGGAAGGGCTCGACAAGCTGCGCAACCTCGAACTGGGCTCGAACCGCGTCCGCGAACTGCAGAACCTCGACTCGCTCAAGAACCTCGAAGAGCTCTGGGTGGCCAAGAACAAGATCACCGGACTCACCGGCCTCGGTGGCCTTCCAAAGCTGCGTCTGCTCAGCATCCAGTCGAACCGAATCCGTGACCTCTCGCCCTTGCGCGAGGTGCCCCAGCTCGAGGAATTATACATTTCGCACAACGCTCTCGAGTCGCTCGAGGGACTGGAGCACAACACCAAGCTGCGGGTGTTGGACATTTCCAACAACAAGATTGCCAGCCTGAAGGGCATCGGCCCTCTCGCGGAGCTGGAGGAGTTGTGGGCGAGCTATAACATGGTCGGCGACTTCGCTGAGGTGGAGCGAGAACTGAAGGAGAAGAAGAACCTGACGACGGTGTACTTTGAGGGGAACCCGTTGCAGCTCAGGGCGCCGGCGTTGTACAGGAACAAGGTCCGGCTGGCTCTGCCGCAGGTGCAGCAGATCGATGCTAGTAAGTTTGAACATGCAATATCTGTCGGGAGGTTTAGGAGACTTGCTAACTCCAAAACCACGTAGCTTTTGTCCGCGTATGATCTTTACTTGATTATAGAACATTGCAGCTACCTATCTTTCCATTCTGTTTTAAGGTCTTTTTTGTGGTTTGTTAGACAGGTGATACCTTGACTAAAAAGGAGCAAAGAGGCGGACGGCGGTTTTGCCGGGTTTTGCAAAGCATGATAATTGTGTAGGTAGTCAAGAGTTCATGCAGCATGGCACTGGCGTTCACGGTACTATGGCGTTAGATTCGTTGTTGAAGCAAGACAATCGACAACCTGATGGAGATTTCCAGTAGAACCCGCTGCTCTCTCGTTTTGACCGGTGTTGTCCTTTGCTCCCCATTCATCCCATTCCCACTTTCATCCCATCTTCACCCCGACCACATGGGGCTTTGCACGACGACGATGCTGATAAGTTGGACAATGACGATAGTCACTAAAGAAACTCGGCGAGTATTACAGTAAGACATATCACGAGGGACAGACAAAGAGTCAAGTTAAAAAAAAATCGTGAAATCTTGATTTATGCTTTATAAACAAGAAAAAAATGGCCTGGAGCCGGGAGAGTTGATCTGCCAAAGAAAAACCCTTTTTATGAGCAAGGTACTTGGCAGTAACAACGGGAATGCCCCATCACATGTACACAATCCCGCCGTTAAACCCAGGGGAGGGGAGCATAGTCTAAAACCCGCTGTCCCCCACGCCCTAGTTTGTACGGTGACCAGCCGTCTCTCCTTCTCGGTGTATCTGATGGTATGGTATGGTCGGGTATGAATCGGGGGTGTTTTTTTTTTTCATGAGCGTGTGTGTGCGATGCATGGCAACAACACGGGTAGGGTGACTAGTGAGTGGTGCGCTTCCATTGAAGCGACCAATCTCCCGAGGGCCCTCCCGCGTAATAACCGATGCGTTTATGGGTATATTGCACACTGCACTCAACGGGGGTGTTTAGGAGAATTTTGCGAGGGGAAATTCGGAGAAAAGGGGTTTAAACAATTTAACCGAAGATCCAGAGGTTCTCAGCGGAGAAGTACTGTGAGTAATGTTAGTAAATGATATGATAGAGATTTCGGAGGCCACATTTGGGCGCCGATATGGAAAAAGTTAGATATAAAACTTACGTTGGTGGGCTGGTTGAAGCGGATGCCGCGGTCGAAACCAGAGATGGTCTTGAGGTCCTCCTCGGAGAGATCGAAATCGAGCGAGTTGAGGTTGGACTTCATGGTGGCCTCGCGGCTGGACTTGGGGATGATGGCCAGGCCGCGCTGGGTGGCCCAGCGGAGGAGGACCTGGGCGGGGTCCTTGTTGTACTTCTCGCCGATGGCCTTGATGGTGGGGTCCTCGAGGAGGGGCTGGAGCTTCTGGGCGTGCTCCATGTTGAACTCGCGGAACGAGGCAGGGCCGAAGGAGGAGTAGGCGGTCACGGCGATGCCCTCAGCCTTGGCGAGGTTGAGGAGGTTCTGCTGGACGAGGTAGGGGTGGTGCTCGATCTGGAGGGTGGCGGGGCGGATCTTGGCGTAGCGGAGGAGGTCGTACAGGAGCTGGGCCTGGAAGTTGGAGACACCGATGCTCTTGGCGAGACCCTTCTCGACGAGAGACTCCATGGCGGTCCAGGTCTCCTGGATGGTGGCCTTGGAGGGGCGGATCTCGCTCTTGCCGTCAAAGTGCCAGCCGGGAGGGTAGCGGACCGAGGGGTCGACGTACTCGAGGGCGACGGGGAAGTGGATCAGGTAGAGGTCGAAGTAGTCGACACCCCAGTCGGCGAGCTGCTTGCGGACAATGGGCTCGACGCGGTCGCCGTCGTGGAAGGTGTTCCAGAGCTTGGAGACGATGAAGAGCTCCTCGCGCTTGACGATGCCCTCCTTGATGGCGCGGGCAACACCCTGGCCGCACTCAGCCTCGTTGCCGTAGTCTGTATACAAGCCATGGCGAGTCAGCCAACACGAACTTATGCCAATGTTTTTTTTTTGGTCTGGTGTCTTTGGATGGCGATGCCGTTGCGGGTGAAATCACGGATAATATCTCTTCAGGCGGGCTGAATCGATAGGGGGAGGAAGTGGGATGGTCGTGTAAGTGTCAAACTGCCCCACCATGGTGTCACTGCTCGTCATTGTCCTTTTGGAAAAAAAGAAAAACCACGAGATCGACCATGGGAGAAAGGAGATATTGAGTTGACAATGGGGTATTGTACGATATGTATCGGAAGGTGGAAGGAAGGCTTGAACGTACCGCAGGCACCATCGAAGAGACGGTAACCGGCCTTGATGGCGTTGTAGACGACATCGGAGGCAATCTCGCCGTCGACCTTCCAGAGGCCGAAGCCGACCTGGGGCATCTCGGCGCCGGAGTTGAGCTTGATAGAGGGAACCATTTTGACTGAGTTGGTGAGGATGTAGAGGTGTGTGTGAGACGGAAAGAGATCAAGCAAGCCAGGCAGGATGATAGAGCGGCTGTGATGGTATTTATATTTGCTCTCTTTGTCCGTAGGTGTCCACGCTTGGTGGGTGGAGGCTAGAACTTTCCCGGTCCCTCGTACCGTCGTTACGTAGAGAGGCGTGTATGCAAATACCCCGATGTGCCTACTCCAACCTTTCCCGGCCCATCCACGGACGAATGCTATGCCGGTTGGAGAGAGACCCAGAGCTATGATGGTGATGGGGTTCGGCTCATGCTGTCCCCTCACTCCCTCCCTCCACCTCCACATTCACCCCCCTCGCGCTTCCGTTCAACTCCTCACAGACCCGCTATCAAATCTCCAGCGTGGCAGACAGGAGCTTGGTTTTCCAAGGACCCTCATCTGGCCTGACGGGATGCCAAGATTGCATGTTTGACTGGTCGCCAGCGATACTCGAGATGGCCCAGGGAAGGGTAGGGAAGCCCAGGGACGGCTGCCTTTCCGGGAACGGGCCCTGATTGGCATGGATAATGGCCCGAAGCCTTGTCAGCCGGCGCAGGGCCAAGGTAGTGGGCACAGGATATCTCGACGCCCATTTGCGCGGTTTAAAAGAAAGTTGGAGAATGGGGTGGGTTTGTCCGACGGTGCGACAGCGTCACTGCATCCACATGGACTTCATGTTGTACCTACACTACAGGTACATGGCGCCAGAGCGGCCTGTCTAACCGTTTGCCTTGTACCTTGATGGTAACCAACTTTGAAACTAGGGCCGGGCTTTGGTCAGTCTCAAACTTCGGACAAGACACATTTTCTCTCTCTGTTTGTCTCCAGCTTTCTCGGTCTATCTGCGGAGATTTTCCCGGGCACAAACGCCTTTACCCAAGGCCTGTCTCAGCTGACCTTGAAAATCTTCAAATGCTGTCAACATATCGAAGTCGTGTTCTGAACAATTGTTGGAGCCGCTGGAGCCCGCGAGCTGCGGGTGGTGGATCTGGATAAGACCCGGTAGCCCGGCTTTAAGTTGCCATTTAACCTATTTAACCGGAGCCAACCAGAGGCCGTGGCTAATATGGAAGCGCAGAAGCGTGATGGGTAGAGGCTGGAGTGGGTTTGACAGATGTTTCCACCTCTGTCGACCTTCAACATGGGGTTGGCGGGGCGGCGCTAGGATATTTGGCAAAAAGGCACAAATGCCCCCATTGATGCATACCACGATGAAGAGTGGGTCACCGAGGAATCAACGTCAGTTCAACTTTCCCGACTTCAACTCGATAATGACAATAGGAATTTGGTAACACTCTTTACGTTTTGCTCTTCTTCATGTTCAAGAAGGCTCCTTTTCAACTTTTGTATGTGACAAGAAGGAGGTTCTGAAATTGCAAGCAAGTTCACATATCATGGAGTGTCTATCGTCATGTTGATGTTCACTGTTTGTAGTCGATTCAACCGATGCTGGGGAAGTAGTAAGGAAAACGACTCAGGTCCTGGTCGTAGGGTTTTACGTTGGTTCCTTGTTAATTTTGAGAGCCTCAAGGTCAAACCTTCCCCGTGACCTTCAGGTATTATCGACCGAGTCATTTTCAGCAGGGGGAAGAGAAGGAGCCAACGACATGCACGTCGATCGCATACGACTTCCACCTGTATCTCTTTTCTGTTTTTCTCATGACACTGTCCGTACCGAGTTCATGAAATTCTCTTTTCGAAAACCTTGCTGGAGACAGAACAGATTCAACATCAACACATCCATGCTTGAGGCCACAGTCTGCCCGGAAGCAGTACCCAGTACGCATGAACACCCACTGACCAGACATTCTCCTGGTTCCCGCCAGTCACATAAGGGAACCGTTTACATTCCCGTCCAATAACACCGGGGTTATTTTCATGATGGTGGAGTATAGCCACAGGACCCATGGGTACCAGCTGAGACTTTCTTGAAGAACTTTGACCTCAGATATTCAAGTCTTCTCTTCGACAAAGGTTGACTTCACGTACGCATGAGCCGCTGGTGACCTCCTCAAGACTTGTACTGATCAGACACTTCTTATATCCTTCTTGTTGGGTATACAGAAACAGATGTACACACCATCCATCTCACATCAAACCATGGATCGCTGCTACCGTGCTACCCCAAACGTGTGGTGCCACCATACCACCAACCCTGGAACTCGATGCAGCTAGCCTGAGGAGGAAGCATGCTGAAGCAAGGACCCGCAAGGAAGGCATTGAAAGCACTGCGTCAGTGGAGCTTCCACGGAAGCTAGTCCGGGCAAAAAAGCTTCTTTCTCGCTTCGATACCTTCCAAAGGGTTAGATCGGAACCAGCTTCCTGGCGAGCCCGGCGGCAACCGATGGAGTACCTCGGGCCAGCAACCACGGACGACACGGGAGAACAATACAATTCGATTCCTGCTTGTTGACTGGCTGTCGGCCGTCGTACTCGTTGATGCGCCTTGCCAAGCTGCCTCTTATGCCGTATAAGCATGGAAATATCCGAGGTTGTTGCTCTTAAAGGGGGAGCGGCGGCAGCGTCTGTTTGGTTCGACGGCTACCTTCAGCCCTATGGATCGATCTTCTGCCCATCAGGCTCCACTCTGGCATCATCATTCCGGATCTAGAGCACCAGATAGTTCCCGAAAGGAGTACACACGGGCTCAGCCAGAGAGAGTGGCCCAGTGTGTACTGTCTTTCCCGCGAACCGCTTAAACACTCACTCGCCAGTCGGTAAGCAGGTAAGGTGCCCCCGTACTGCTCGAACCTTTTCTCATGATTCTAGCCGAGTCCCTGATCCTGACTCTGCCCCTGTGGGTTACCAGCGCTAGAACTATTACTAGAGGCAATGGTATCCAGCCCATAGTTCGTATACGAACACCTGCAAATATCTGCTTCATCCACAACGCTCATATCTCTCGCCCTCACCGCCGCCGCAGCCACCTTCATATTATCATTATTCCTAAATACCACCGGATTCCCCGCAGCATCCCTACAATCCGGCGCCTTCTTCCCATTACCCCTCCCATCCTCCTCATACGTCTGTTCCAGCGTCAACTCCACCGCAAACGGCCACGGCGCAAACACATTCGTTGCGTTTATTAGTGGTGTTGGCACGTCGGTGATATTAGCCGGGTAACTCGCGCTCATGCGCGTCCAGATCGTGCCACGGACCACCGTCTGATTATACCAGCATATTGCTGGCTCTGCTGGGGTTGTTGTTGTTGTTGTTGTTGTTGTTGTTGTTGGTGCTTCTCGTGAAATCGTGTTGTTATCCTCCCTCTTCACTGATCTTAACCATCTGCGTCTGGCTTTCTCCCCTCCGTTAGAAGTAGCCTGCGAAGTCGAAGCCGAAGCCGAGGATGATGATAATGCAGCAATCGTCATTGTCGTCGTGGGAGATACCGCTGAGGACATGCTGCTGCTGCTGTTGCTGGCAGTAGTAACATCCGGCACCACAGCCTTCGCCATAACGAAACTAAACGTGAATCGCTCACTCGGTTGGTTCGCATCGATCATGGTGAGGTTGACATCCTTGAAGGTACCGGTGGGCGAGAAGGGGTCGTCAGAAGAGGAGATGACGTAGGAGTATGTCGTTGTGGGACGGATGATCCACCGGAAGGAGGCAGCAGATGTGCTTTCGTCTGTTGTGGGGGAGTAAAGAGCGTAGGGGTAGCATCGCCAGAGGGAAGGATTCCGTTGTGGTGCGCAGGATGCCGAAAGGTTGGCTAGGGCGGCCGTGAAGGTGTAGGAGCCCGCGGGAAAGAGGTCGGTTGGTAATGGGGGTTCGGGGTCGGAGGAGTTGTGTCTGGAGCCAAGTTTTGTGTTAGTGTTTTTGCACGCACGAATCGCGGAAACTCTGCAATGGACATCTACCTGTACTCATAAGAGTCCAGGGAAGAAAATTGGGAAGCAAGATCAAAATACCTTTTCCTCAACCTAACCGTCAACCCAACTGCCAATCCCACAATCAACCCAATTATCAGTATCCCCAAAACCACAACCTTATACCATCTGCCCGGGCTTCTCACCCACCCTCCTAACCCCCTCTTGTCTTTCTCTTTCCCTCCTCCATGTCCTACCGCTCTCCCATCTTCGCTCTTCCCTATCCCTTTCACTGGGCGCACCAAACCGCCATCATTTGTTTCTATCATCTTCCCCTCCCGATCCCTCACCGTCGGAATAACCCATCGCTCACTCCCATCACTATTAAGCGGTATAGACCTCACACTGTCCACCTCGCCTCCCACGGCTCTTATCCCCGGTGCCCGTTTCGGTTTCGGCACATATTGCGGCACGCTGCTTGATCTGGACAATGCCGGTCTCGCGCTGCCGCTGCCGCTGCCGCTGCCGCTGGGTGCCCCTGGATATAAACTGCTGCTGCTCCTCGTTGTCGATGACCGTCGGTGTGGAGAGCGAGGTGGGACTGTGGGCGTTGTTGTTGCCCCTTGTGCTGCTGCTGCTCTTGCTGGGTCGGAGTGTTGTTCGTCTTCGGCGATGACGGGCATGGGGATGGGTGTGGAGGAGCGGACTGAGCGGCGGCTTCCTGGGGCCATTTTTTTTTTCTTTTCTGGTTGTCTTTCCCTTTCTGTACTTTATATTTTGGGCGTTGACGTTCTTGTGGTTCTGGTTCGAGTGTTTTTCCCTGTCATTAAGTTTGTTGGTATATACCTACCCTCCGGCGACTGCGCATGGAGGGTCAAGGCGTAGGTATGTAGTCTGAAGATAGGTATATATGTTGCGCCGTCGGGTGCTCGCCGGATTGCTACTACCGTCCCAGCAATTTTTCCAGTAGCATTCGGGTCTGGTAGAGTTTGTGGATAGCGTAGGGTGGACCGGCCAGCGCAGCAGCTCGAGAGATGGTGAAAGAAGATGTGAAGAGAAGCTAGGTAGGGAGAAAAGTCGTCTCTTAGAAGTAGACCAAAAGTGCGTGGAAAAAGGGTGGGAGTCGTTAGCTCCTCGTCATCACCACCACCACGTCTCCTTTCTTGTTATGTAGCCGATTGTGAAGGCGCCGCAAATACGGTATGTAGAGAGAGAGAGAGAGGTATCGCCTTGTTTCGATAAGATGAAGCGGACCAGGCTGGATCTAGTGTTTGCCAGTTTTCGTGATGGCGGCAAAGACCGAAATTGTAGCAGGAAGGATATTGAGATTGGTGGTGTTAAAAGGTTCTCTCTCTGATGATGTCTTTCCAACCGACGCCTTTCTTCACATGGGGTGGGCAGCCAACTAATATTGCGAAGGTAACCCCGATCTTCTTGTTCGTCCTTCTCATATGACTACTTTTCCACTTTTTCTTCTTTTTATTCTTCTGCAAACTTGGTCTTGTTTATGATCAGATCTGACTTTGCCCAGCCTTTGACTACCTGTCTGTACCTGTGCTCAGACTTTCAACAACAAGGTACAAACACCATTGTCGATCATTTATGCATGGACGATCTTGATCCTGTTGTTGCTACTGCCGAGAATCAGGCGTTGCTGAATGGTGGGGGACCGGAGGTCCTGGGAATCTGGGATGAAAGTGAAAGGCTGGTCGGTCGGGCTTGCTCAACCTGGTTGCTTGGTCAGGGGTGCCAAAGGGGCCGAAAAAGAAGGCTCGAGATATGAATTGGTGATGTGATGAGCGATTCTTGGGGTGTTGTCAGAAAGCCATATTGGGGCGTCGTAATTTTAAGATGAGCTGTGATAATTCTTCTTCCGGGACGGGACTCGCGTCCGGGATGCGCGCGCCTGAAGAATAGAGGTCCTAGTTGCGTCACTGGGCCTACCTACATACATATCTCATATCTGCGACAAGGGGGAGTAGGATGGGGAATCATCAGTCGCCTTGCCTTCTTTCTCTGTTTACCTGCCATCGATTGACAAGGCTCCTGAGGTTGCAACGCACAAGACTTTCGGTGTCCTCCTTCTTCCCCCCAACCTTCCGTCGACCCTCGCCTATGTGTTCTCGAAGCCAGCTCATACTCTATCTAGCTTCTCCGCAAAGGCACACTCACCTAAACCCCTATCGGATATCCCATACTGTCCGCTGTTCCATTCGCACCGAGATCATGGGGCACAGGAAGTGCTCTCAGCCCGGTGTTCTGGTCGCATAAATCATTGACGTTGCTGGGTCTGCGATTGCGTGGCTGGCCGGCACACACAAACCCCTGATGTTGAGCTCCAACCCCGGAGAGAAGCTGCAGGTTGCATGGCCGAGCCATTGGCCGAAAAGATTAGCTAGAGCTGAAATGAGGATCGCGGGGAGGCGCTCTGCTTAAAGCGGCATAGGGCGGCAGTGGCTTGCATTGCTGGATGATGGACTAATGAAAGAGTGGGCTGCAATCGGCCGTTGGCTAGTGATGCAGGAGTCAGGGCGCTATTGGAATCTGGGCCCCCAAGATGTGGGCATGGGACTCGAGCAGAACGACTTCAGGCAGAATGTCGAGGAGGCTAGCCAAGTTCATGAGAGGCCATGTAACCGCCACATGTCGAGTTCTCTAATACCGATGCCATACGGTCGGACAAAAGAATGGACTGGAATGTGTAATCAAAAGGGAACACGCACCTTGAAGATTAGAAGACGAAAATATAAGTAGGGATGATGGGGAAATGATAGGTAGATATATATACGAGTCAGGCCTTGAAAATATCCGGTATTCAAAAGCTGGTCTCTTCAACCAGGGACCAAAAAGTTCAACAATCCAACGCTCATCGAGCCTGTGTCTCGGAACCAAAAACAACTTCACCATAAGTCATACACGCGTGATGGGGCCCTCACCTCACTCACTACCTGCCTGCCAGCTCGCTCAGTTCTCCGTCTCGGTGGCATCCTCATACTCCGCCTCCGTTTCCGTGTGCTCGCCCTGCGTAGCCTCCTCATACTCCGTCTGATCGGTTTCCTCCTCGGGGCGAACCTCCTCGGGACGAACAATCTCGACCGTCGAGTCGCCGATCGAGCGTTGCTCAAGGGTACTTTCGGACTCTGTCTGTGTGGCCTGTCCCTCGCCCTCCTTTTCAGCGTATGGGGGCGGGGCAAGATTCTCGCCGCCCTCAACCCACACCTTGTTGAGCTCCTGTTCGATCTCCTCGCGGCGTGCCTTCCACTTCTCGACCTGCGCAAGACGTTCGCGAAGATCATGCAGTTCACGCTCAACATGCATCTTCTCGCTCTCGGTACCGATGCGCTGCAACTCCCACTCGTCGCCCCGCTCACCCATGCCGAGGACGAGGTTGTACATGTGGTACTTCTTGAGAGAGGCGCGAGTCGAGATGGTAATCAATGCTGTGAATGAGAGTTAGCAGTGACTCTTGTTGTAAATGTAGGCGTTAAACGTACTGATTCCCTTCTCCTTGCAAGTCTCGTAAAGCAGGCCCTCGACATCGCTGGAAACGGCGCTTGTGCCCTCATCGATGAAGGCATACTGTGGCTCATGGTAAAGCAGGCGAGCAATAGCGAGTCTCTGCTTCTCACCGCCACTAAGAATGTCCTTCCACTCCTTGCGGGTGTCCCAGCCGCCTTCACGCTCAGGCAAGTATCCAAGACGCGCCTGATCCAGGGCGCGCTTCAAGTCGTACTCGTTCTTGCGCTTCTCGCGCATGTCGACCTCGCCATCAGGGTAGATAACCTGATCACGTAGCGTACCGATGCTGAGATACGGCCGTTGTGGGAGGAACATAATGCCGTCCTCGCCATTGTTCTTCGGTCGACTCACAAGACCTCTATACACGGGCCAGAGCCCAGCAATCACTCGCGCAATCGCACTCTTACCCACGCCGTTAGGTCCAGAAATCTGTAGCGCACGATATGTTAGCTAGAGCAATATTTGTTAGGATCTGAATTCAGGACCAAAACGTACCAGGAGATGCTCGCCGCGACGGACAACCATGGAAAGTGACTCGAGAAGCTCCTCGCCTCCTTGCGGCCACAGCGCAGGAGCTACAATGGGCACGTTCTCCAGGCGGACACCATCAAAGCCCTTCTGGATAGTACCCTGTACGTCCGACAACGAGTAGAGTTCGTTTTCGCGGCCTCTGACGTAGTATGCGTTCGCATGAGCTCTGTGAAGAGTGGAGATAAGTGTATACACGCGACTGGTGTAACCGGCCAACTCTGAAAGGTCTTTGATGGAGTACATCATACGTCCACCAGCATCAGCAAGCGAGAGCATGAGACGCTTGTTGGTAATGAAGTCCTTCATGCGGTTGCGTTCGCGACCGTGCTTCTCGGCGTGTTCTGCCTGTTGCTCGCTTGACCCTCCACTACCTCCCCAAGCTGGCAAGAAGACAGGAAGGGAAGAGAGAAGATAGCCGTAAGCGCTCCAGCTGTACTTGAGGATGAAGTCCTCAAGAATGTTGTATCTGATCTTGAGCATGTAGATACCCTCCATCCAGTTCTTGAGAGACTTGAATTCCCTGTTCAGGAATGTTTTCTCCATCTCGGCGCCGCCATAGAATGCAATCTCCTCCGCATTTGCGATTAGGCGCGCATGTAGTCCTCTGAAGTCACCCTCCTTTCGTCCTTCCACTGCCTTGAGTTTGCCGAAAGGTGGCGAGAGTCGACGCAGAATGCTAGCCGTCAGGAAGTAATTGCTCAGCAGACCGGTGAGGGCTAGTGGGCCGAGTGAGCGGTAAAGTTGGTAATTGAACACGCAAATATCGACAAAGGGCTTTCCGAGCGAGGAGTAAAGATTGGCGGCAGCAGCACAGAACAGAGTCAGGTCCTGAGTGATGAACTGGTCCGCTCCCTGCCCGACTCCACCGTCCAAGTTCGAAAGTTTGTAGTAGTTGAGGTTATCGTTCAGATACAGGTCGTGGATGTACCGAGTGAGACGTGTTCGGAAAGCAATCGACACCTTGGATTCGAGGTATTTGATGGTAGCGTTGACATAGGAAGCAAAACCGCCCAGTCCGCACCACTTGACAATACCCAAAAGGAACTGCTTGCCATTGCCAGCCACCAGATCACGCACAATCTCACCATCGAGGCGGGCAACAACCAGGGAAAGGTAAGTACGGAGCATGAGGAAGATTCCGTGGCTGACAAGCAAGCCGGCCTCCTTGCTCTTCCATCGAGGAACCATGATGCTCATCAGGCTGAGGAACTGATGGAGGAAGGCAAGATTTAGGCCGGGTTTCGTCTGAGCCGAAGGGACATGACCGTCGCCGAGACCCGAGACCCTTGGAGGGTTCAGGAACAGACGTCTATGGGCCTCGAAGGTGAGCGGTTTCGTGCTATGGATAACGACCTTGGAGGTGCCGTCCTTGTAGGGCACGTAAATGGTCCTCGATCCGTCCTTGTTGTGCAACCATGAGTTGGTGCGCACCAGCTTCCGGCCCTGCTCCCTATCCTCGCGTCTGCGTTTCCACCATCTCCGCGTACCCTCGCCAGATAATATGATGGATGTCGCAAGCGCAAGGGTCGCAAGAAGACGTGTGGTCCTGGTCGTCGTCTTCAGTTTGGAGCGTATGAGCTCCGTGTATTTGTTGATGAAGGACGCGATGGCCTCCTCGGCCGCGGAGCCCCGTAGGGTTGACTGCACTGCCATGATGTCGCTGGGCGTCGCTAGGCTTCGCTGGCTTCCACTTCAGGTCGTTATACCAATCCCGATAGATCCTCGGGGATCAACAGCCAACGCTTGCCCTTGGCATCCGGGTTCGAAACAAACTACGCGCGACTGTGCGCAAGATGAAATAGGCGATGCGATGATTGCGCTTTGTGTGTTCTCGAAGGAAGTCCGCTTCAGCGATGTGACAACGGCAGGGGTCGCGTCACGGTGTTGTTGAGGTTGGGCTTGGATATGGAGGAAAAATAAAGTAATCAATGGGAGCCTGAAGGCAAGGGGGAGCAGTTGATTACACTACTGTACGGACTGATACGATGCCGACAGGATGATGACGGATGGAAAACGGGTTGAATGTGGTGGTTAGCATGGCGGCCGACATTGGCGTGGCCGTGGTGGCATGTGATCGATACACTGAATGACCCCCCAGGCGGTTTCGACTGGGAACATTCCGAGGTGCCAAAAGTCCAATATGAACCAATGAGAGGCGGCCATTTCATTGGCAAAGAGCAACGTCATCATCTGCATCGGTTTCAACGTCCCACTCTTGTCCTGGGGAAAGCTGGGGAAAGCACTCTGAAGTCTGAAGGGGAAGCCTCGTGGAGCACGGGCCATTTCCCCCAGATTCTCCATTGTCCAGGAAGACGGGAGTTGTCAAAAGGTTCGTCGCGACGGCAATCTTTAGCCATGTGCCTGACGGGAGTTTCTCCAAATCCGAGTTTCCTGTTCTCTTTGTCACTCGAAACGGACTTTGCTTCCACTGGCACAATGGGTGTTGCGACTAATCAATCAGTGAGTCCATCTTAACAATTTCACTCCAACATCACGTATGTATCCGGAATGTTTCAGTGTTACTTGAGCCCAAGCAGGGCAACCCTAACAAGAGCCAAAGAACTTTGAGGTCGAACTTCGAGAGAAGAAGTGGAGGGCCTTCCAATTCAACCCCACGGTGATAGAACATCACCATCGGTTCCAAGGACTTGGTATCTGGCCTCATTTTCTGGCCTGGCTTGCTTGCCGTCACGGCTTGCTTTTGGGGTCGGGAGTACGCAGCTTGCTTTGGGTAACCAGCGCCCTATTTGCGGATCATGGCGGCCCTGCGTTTTGCCTCGTGCTCACGTTGTTGCGGCTTCTATTTTGGAGTGCTGGAACGGGGGCGGTATCGATTCCCGTAAGGCGGATCTCGCAAGAGCTTATGGTTCCAACCCGCGTCCTCCGCGTCAGGTACCGAAGGTCAGGTACGCATGCAGAAAGGAGGTGAGGATGCGCACACGGCTTCGAGGCTCTCTTGGCTGCTTTGACTTTGGCAATTTGTTGGGGCAATGGAGCGAGTTGGCAAGACCTCCAAAGCAAAGAGCCTTTGATTCTCCTTTGTATGAATTGGCCATCCGACAATCCGTCCTTCGCCAATCCTCCAACAGCTCAAGTTCACAGCGGATCCAAAAGCTCCCTGCGTTCTTCGGCGCCGACTACTGTGCAAAGAAGCTCTTTATTAAAGTGGACAAGACTGTGACGAGCTAGACGGCGGCCGATGTGAGTGGTCACGGATCACCACAGCGCATGGTCCCGGATTCAGCCCATCACTGTAACGGGCGCCAACATGGCCAATCACGAGGCCCAGTTGCAGCTTCCAAGCTCTTTTAGCTCTGGAACGGTCGCTGTCAACTGGGGCTGCTCAGGGCTGGGCGAGGTCCAGCATCCCCGGGCCGAGGAATGCGGATGACAGAAGGGGCACCAGCATGCTGCAAGGCGAGTGTGGGTTGACTTGTCTGTTGATGGAGCCGTGGAGGTTGCTGTGGACTCTTGACACCTGGGTGGCCTGGAGAGCGTCGTGAGAACCAGCGAGTTGACTGTCGACATCGAAGGGAGTTTTCGGTGGTGGAGAGCTTGTTTTTGAATCTTGAAACATGCCGACAGGGGCAATGGAGATTGGCACTCCTATGCGACGTCTATATGACAAAATGTCAGAAGAACTTCCACTCGTTGAACCATTTCAAGTACGTGCGCTTTCCTGTTAGTGTAGACGACTTGTGTTTCTTATGGGGAGGCACTCATAAACCGGTGCCCTGGCATTGGACCCATGAGAAAAAGAATGGAGCCTGCCTCTCTGCTAGATTTGCCTATAGGAACAGCCGTGGCTGCTTCACTACCCCTACCACCTTTATTAAGGAGCCTCACTGGCTAGTTGGGTGCGCAAATGTCGAGAGATTTGAGACCAGAACCAGGTTAATTATCTTATTACTTGCTGGAAGGCCTTGAGCGCGCGATAACCTGGGTGGGTTCTCATTCTCACCAATTGGAGAGATCCCGTCATCCAACGGTCTTTGAGGTTGTTAAGACAGTCACAACTGCTCACCCCGCGTATACAGACACAACAGGGCCCGCGTAAGTGATCAAAAGTTACCAACATGCCCAAGCACACAAGACATCCAGAGCGGTCAACAACAAGCTGACATTCGGGCTCCAGGCTGCCAGTAACGTTGCCAGGTAGTAGCTCCAGGCCAGGGCAGGGGAGCAGAGGACACAGTCGCACGGCCAGGAAGGTGAACAGGGTATGTGGCGGAAATTTGACGGGACTGTTTGACTGACAACCTAGCTATGCCTAGCATTGATGGGAGATAAGGCGCTCATGGACGAGATGAGCCTTCGGGTGAACAATTGACAGCCTCAAGGAACGGGACGGGAGTCCAATGGGTTCCACCGATGTCTGACTGTCAGCACGTTCCGTCATTATATAGGTTGCTATTATCGACTTCAATTGAACCGGTGATAGGTGAGCTCGGAGCCTTGGGTGAGAGAAGTAAGCGTGAAGACACAAGGTGTCGTCCAATACAGAGGTTAGCGTATGCGCGGTAGCTCTGCCGGGGCATGTTGACGGTCCAGAGACGGGGGCCATGCTGAATGCCTTTGAACGTGATCCGACGGAAATTGGTTTTTGAGTGCCGTGGTTAGGTGCTGGGGCACTTCCACTCTAGTAGTATGAACTTGACACCATGTTGAAAGTTGACTCCCCAATGCCTAGCTTAGAAGCAGAAAAGCACCCGTTCATCCCGAGGGCTTCTAGATCCCAAGAAAGAACGTCGAATGAGAAAGACGAAACCAAGAAACCAAAACCAACTGTAACAGGAAAAGAAAAAAAAAAAGAAAAAAAAGGAGAATGGTGGGCAGTAGCAAACATGTAGTAGCGACCCTACTGCACGAATTTACCTAGCGGCTGCAGGTCGTGGTTGTGGGTACTTTGTGGGTTGCAGAGAACCGATGGACTGTGTTAGCGCATTTCTTGTTCCATGCTAATGTCCACCACTAAAATTGCATGCCCAGCTATCCCATCCTATCCTGCCGCACTACGCAGGGCCGTACCGGCGTCGCCTGGTAGTCACTCGGTCGATGGCTAATCTCTTCGGGGCAATCCACTATTCCTCTCTCGTCGCATCCGCTCCCCATCGCTCCCCATCGCTCTCCCCATCGTCCTCTCTGCGCCGCGAACAATCCCAGAAGCGACCCCATCACCTTTAAAGTCAATCATCTCGCTTGCGCTCTCACGACCTCCAGCTTTGATACGCCCTTCTTTCCCTCTTTTTCTGCATCTGCCCGACCTCCGGCCCGTCCACCACGTCGCCGCCGTTTCTCCTTCTTTGGCCCGCCCGTTTTTGGTCCTCGATATCCCTTCTTGATTATTCTTCTGCCCTTCTAGGTTCCAGGTCCTTTTCTGGCTAATCAAGCACGCAAGGCGTGCCCGTGTGTGTCCGTGTTTCTGGTCGACCACCTACCGACACACCCCCTCGACCTTTTCGGCCTCCGCGCGCCAATTTTCCCACCTGCAACGACAACCGCGGCCGGAATCAGCGTTGTCGCCATTATCATTTTTTTTTTTTACTTTTTGCGGAACTTCGAAAGCCTGACGCCGACCGCCCAGACATTTCAGACCCGTCAAGGAGTTGGCTGCTGTTACTCGACAACAGTCAGGGCCTCACAGGGCTAATACCTACTCTGCCGACCGAAGGGTAGGATAGGGGTTGGGCCTTGGATTGGCGAAAGCTGGATTCAGCTGCGAACAAGAGGTTGGTTGCTTTTTCACTTTCTACCGTTCCCATTGCAATCCAACGTGCCAGACAGTTCGCTCCATCCACTTGTTGTTCCTGTCCTCGCTGGCTGCCTCCGTCGCTGCTTGCCCTCCACGTTGCGTTGCCACTGATCGCATCGCACTGCCCCCAATCCCCAATTGATTGGTGCTGCAAGGCTGTCAACGGGTCTCGTCCGCCTCACTATCCAAACCCAACCGCCGCAAACCTCAGCTCCTACTACGACGCAATTACTACCAAGACCAAGCGCTGATAGTTTTCTGCGTTGGGGTTCAGCGTTCATTTTTTATGACAATACAAAGATACCCTTCAAAATGGCACTGAGCGCGGACGACACAACCCTATCTGCCCCTGGCAGTTCGAAGGAGATGCGGACCCACGACAATGCAGTGGCAACAACAAGAGGTAGCGACCGCTTACCTGTAACCTTGCGATTCACATTCATGATGGAAGAGACTTTCAATTCTCGTGCAGTACAAATGGACTAATCAGCGATATTACAGGCGACCGTGATAGTATCGGTGGAAACTCGAGAAATTCAAGAAGCAGTATGTTGGAACGAAATCAGGATCGCAGCCCATTTGGTAACCAGTTATGTACAGGAACACGAGCAACCGCAGCCATGAGCAACTCGAACCCGGTAGCGCCTAAGAAGAAGAAGGGTGGTTTCCTCGCCATCTTTGGCTGTTGCGGCGTCCCTGATGATGCGAACGGCCTCGATACCCCGGTACCAAGCCACAAGCTCGACAGGATTCCCCCTAGACCGGCGACCGCGAGCAGGCGAACAGCAACCCCGTCCGAGCAACCCACCGCGAGCAAGACTCAGCTGTTTGAGAAGGAACCAGTTCAGCAATCGCAGCCGACCCAAGAACAGTCGAAGAACGGGAAGCGGGTATCAGGAACGAGCACTCAGGATCAGTCGACAGTTGGCGAAAGGGATGGAGAGTCAAAGCAGACAACAATCGTTGGCCCCGGCTCAAGTAGCCCGCAGGCATCGGTAGAGCCGCCACAGCAGACCAACAAGGAAGTGGAGGTGGTTGAGGAGGTGGTCAATGAGAAGGACGAAGAAAGGGATGTGCAGATGCCTGATGCCGCCGAGGAATCACAACAGGCTTCACATGCGGCCGATGCCACGACTGAGGAATCGTACACGAATCTTCCTCCTCCACCTCCGGGCCCGATTCCCGCAGCTCCAACTGCACCAACAAGCGGTGCGCTAATTGAGAGCCCTCCCGTCTTTCCTCCCGACCAACCTCAGAAGTTCCTACTGCCTCCTCAAGCACCTGAGTTCAAGGGCAAGAAGTGCCTTGTTCTTGATTTGGATGAAACCCTCGTGCACAGCTCCTTCAAGGTTAGCCTCATATCTCTCTACCATCTTGTCCTGCTCTGCTTGCTGACTGATTGAATTACAGATCCTCCATCAGGCCGACTTCACAATACCCGTTGAGATTGAAGGCAACTACCATAATGTCTATGTCATCAAGCGGCCAGGTGTAGATCAGTTCATGAAGAGAGTTGGCGAGCTCTACGAAGTTGTTGTCTTCACTGCGTCGGTTTCCAAGGTACGTGAAGTGGAATTCTTTTTAGGGTTTGGCAAACCAAATGCTGACAATCCTTAGTACGGTGATCCGCTGCTGGACCAGTTGGACATCCACAACGTTGTCCACCATCGTCTTTTCCGCGAAAGTTGCTACAACCATCAAGGAAACTACGTCAAAGACCTGTCCCAGGTTGGACGCGACCTCAAAGACACCATCATCATCGACAACTCGCCAACCTCGTATATCTTCCACCCCCAGCACGCCGTACCAATCAGCAGTTGGTTCTCGGATGCGCATGACAACGAGCTATTGGACCTCATTCCCGTTCTGGAAGACCTTGCCGGTGTCAACGTGCAAGACGTTAGCCTGGTCTTGGACGTCACTCTTTAAAGCGTTCAACTCAAATGCTTTCCGTTTTGATCATACAACACCTCGCGGATGGATGGCCTATGGCCAATCCATTGCGGGGTGTTTTGGTTCATATTTGTCTCAAGCAAAAAGGCGTAAATGTGTCATACTGTCTAATTCATTAAATACGGCATGGCGGGTTTCACAGACATGACTGTTTGGTTACGACCCCGCCTTCCAGATCCAAGAGGTTGCGGCCGATCCAAATGGCGGCCCGTTGCATACGAAGGGATATGCACAGCATTATCGCTCTTGTGCCCGGTCACTCCGGCCTCCGTGAACCGAAAAAAAGGGGCAGAGAAGGTGCTGATGGGTCCGGCATAGTTCAAGATCGATCTGAAAAGAACGGGCTTTGGGATTGCCGGGTTGGTACGGCCCAGTGTGAAGCGTAAAAGCCATCTATACACAGCGACATCCCTGTCAGAACGACGGGCTTTCATTATCGAGCGGGAGGGGGGAGAGGGGAGGGAAGAGATGGATGGAGCATCACCCAGTACCATTGTTTCTTTTTCCGAGCTACGAGCGAAGGAACCGTGTTGTACTGCGGTTGGTTTGTCTTGCCTGTCAGCGGGCGCAAAGTTCTTGCTTAGTGCGCACATACACCCGAGTACTTGAAGGGTGTTTATAGTGTTGTTTTCTTTTGTCAGCTTTTTGTCCTCTTATCATGTATCCCCCCCCGTTTCTCATCTTCTTCTTCTCCCATCGGGCTTCTCTTCTAATTCCCCCTTACTCATAGGCACACTGTTCTTTGTCATAACATGTATATCAATGGGTGTTTTGATTTGCTCGCTCCTTGCTGGCTCGGAGGGATACAAAAAGACAACAGCATCTGGCTTCCCGTTATGCCTCAGAAATACCCACGCTACTACTCAATTGATCGAACAAGTTATCAACTCTCTTCATGATTCACTTCTCAGTGGATAAACCGATGCGTTACCAATTGGCCTCCAGGATTCGTGTGGCAGAGGTTTGGATCAAGCGTGCACACAAGAGCACGGGGTGTCGTTCCGCCCAACTCAACTGTTAGCACTTACACCCCAAGTTGCCATCAAAGAGGTACCCGTATCAAACAAGCTGCTTAGAGAAAGGATCGACGTCGGCATTCCCGTGCAGTGTAGAGTCCTCCTACTCTGACAACTCCTGAGAGAGACAGAGTCATCGGAACCAAAAATGGAAGGCCAACGCGACCAAAGTGCTATGCAGCAGAGTTCCCGTCAAGTCAGCCGCAAAGCCTCCTCGTATGGGCTTCTCAATTCGCAATAGTCACTTGCCCGGTTGAAGCTGCTTTTGGCATATCCCTTTGGGCCAGGTTTCTTTAGGCTGCAGAAGTAGATATCAGTACTCATAAACGTCGTTCACGTAGACTTCACATGGCGCGTCATGGGGGGAACATCAACCAGTTCATCCCTCGCAGGAACCTCACGTTGAGCTGATGGCGATGGGGACCACGACCACCTGCAGCAATGCAAGGGGCAGGGGACCCTGACAACGTTGCTTGGCATTTGCACCTGAAATCCGGGGATTTGAAGAATGCCCCCACAGTTCCTCCTGGGCCCAGATCCGTCCGTCTCAACCCTGTAGGAGCGAACAAGGAGCCATTCAGGTACCGTGTACCTTGCGAACTTGCTCCCAAAAGGTGCACAAAAACGCAGCTTCCACCTGGGACCCACCAAGTTGTGCGTGCTCGGCGGACGGCTGAATGAAATTGCGGCCCAAGCTCTTGCCTTGCCTGCCCTGGAAGCGGCGAACCCAGCCTGGGGAGCTTGGCTCCTTGGCTTTCCTGGTCCGGGCGGGCAAGCGATCTTTCCAAACCGTGGCCTCAATTGGAAGCACAGACCAGGCTCGTGATTATTAGGGGGACCCGTGGAACTACAAGGTACGCATCTCCCAAAGCTTCCATCCACCATTGAATTACGGCCACGATCATCATCACCCACCACCACCACCATCTACGCGACGACGATTTATAGCGTGAAGGATCCTTTAGATACCCTCCTTCACCACCCCGTTCTCTTTTCTGCTCTTTGCACATTAATCCTCTTTTAATATCTTCTGTCACAATGGTACGTTCTTCGAGTCTACAAGCAGCTAGCTTCCCCGTTGTTATGTTATTGTGATCACAGTGGCATCATACCATCAGCTTTCGAGCCATGTTATGTTGTTGACTGATCGCATTGGGAAATACGCGACAACATAGCTAACGATGCTCCTACAAAAAGTCTTCTCCTCGTGCCTCCTCCCCCACCTCCGCGCCCGCTGCGGTCGGTGTTAGCTCTGGCCGCCCCTCCTCGCCTCCTCCCCCCGGCGGTGCCCGCACCGCCATCCGTCGCCGTGCTGCTGCCGACCAGAAGGAGAAGATCGCCAATGCCCGCCCCAACAGCACGCGCGCCGCTGGCGCTGGTGGCTCTAGCAGCACCATGCTCCGTCTCTACACCGATGAGAGCCCCGGCCTCAAGGTCGACCCCGTTGTCGTCCTGGTTCTGTCGCTTGTCTTCATCTTCAGCGTTGTCGCCCTTCACAGTACGTTTAACCCTCCCTGTCTTTGGAAACGCCTTGCGGCTTTCTTGTCCACTGGGTTCCCTAGACAGATAAACAGCAATGAACATAGCTGACCTAACTTCTCTCCTCCAGTCATCGCCAAGATCACCCGCAAGTTCTCCAGCTAAACGGGTTAAACACCAGCAAAGCAACAATTCTTATTCGAAGCGATCTGGTTCCTCTTTGGCGCGGCTGCACTCTTCATACAGTGGCTGAGACGAACCAAAAACGATGAATGACGGCAACATAACAACTATATCATATTCACACGAAACACACAATGGCACAGACCTACCCTCCTTGCTGCTGCGATCCTGACAGGAAATGCAACCATTCGACGATCTGTCCCATGTGCCCCAGGGACCACAATACGTATTTCGGGAGATGTGGTGGTGCCGGTAGTAGGCACCCTTGAGCTCAGCTGGGGTGGGTTGTTTCGTGCATAATAACAGAAGGGAAGGGATATCAAGGGACGGACGAACGGGGTGGGCGCGTTTGGGGAACTAGGGATTGGGGATTGGTGGAAAACACACGCCAACCAAAAGGAAACCACAGCATGAAAGGGTTAGAGAAAAATGACGAAACCCATGCAAACCTTTTATGTCTCCCAGGGCGCATAAGATATCCGCCAGCGGTTTTATAGTTGGAAGGATGATGAATTTGGTGGGAACGTTTTTCTGTTTGTTTACCTACTATGTAACTTGGCTTGTACGATGGCAATCGAATTTTTTCTATTTTCTGGGAAGGCAGGCAGATGGGATAAGAGGCGAGCTTTCCTTGGCCGCATGTCAAGTTGGTGTCTTCCATCCGTTCTCTTTTGAGTGCTTCCATCCCTTGTGGTCGGAGGAATTGGCTGTAAACTATTTGGTATTGATGCCTCGGGGACACTGTTAAAGGCTCTTGCTGGCTTTTATACCTGATGCAACTGGTTGCTCACATCTTCACACGCTTGATCCAAAGTATCTTGAATGTTCCCGGGCGCGTTTCAATACCGGAACACCCGATTGACGTCTCATTGTTTCTCCCAGACTTTTACCTAGCTAAGTCTTTAACTCATACTCGGACCTACCTGAGTGTATCGACTCGAACTCTCTGTCAGTGTTTGTTGTCCACTTTCTGCGATTGTGACAGGTCCTCAGCCACTATCACCAAGCCCAAGGTGATGTTTCAAGGTAAAATCCGTGCTGATGGTGTATGTACTCCGGGTTTGCCTTCGGTCCTCTATGGGACTGTCTTGGTCTCTGAAGTAAGTAGAAAATGGTAGGGTATATTTCGACTTAAGAGGGAGTATGGGAAGAGGTGGTTCACGGTGAAGTGAACAACTTTGGTGGAGAGTCTCCAGTAAACATATTCTCGCATTATGACCTAGGTACCTGTGAGAATAACACGGAACATTCTCCGTCATCGACGTCAGACAACACAACAAGCGTTCGACTTCCGATTGTCTAGATGTAACTTACACCTTTTAGGTAAACAAACAAACCTCATCCAGTATACCTTCTCACAGGTTTCTTGCTCTTGGTAGAAACACCCACAACAAATATCTGAACTGCCGTCTCTCGTGCGAGTGACATAGAAAACATCAGAAAGCACAACAGATAGAACAGTACAAACGATGAGACAATGAGATGATAAGATGGTAATCATACTGTATGCATGCAGCCTTGTGGGCTCTGTGGGTAAACGGGTTGTGATGCTGTGTCACGCACGACCTTTTCCCCCTCCTCCTTCCTCCATATACAATATGTCTGTGAAGCTGTGAAGCAGTGAGGTAGGTAATCCGAGGAAGATTTTTGAAAGGTGATGTCCGTATGGATAGAGGACAATAGATGATTTGGTTGGTTGGTTGGATGGTTGGTCGGTGATTTGTATGAGGCTCCTACATATGGGTATGGGTATGTACATACATCCATTACCAGAAGTATTCATGATGGCATCCGTTTTGAAGGCAGGTAAGTGGGCGTGGCTGGTCATATAATATGGGAACTGTTGAGGCTGTATCTCACAAGCTTATTTTTAAGTTCTCATGTGATAGGCTTTAGACACTAAATCTTTTTTTTTTTTTTTAAAAAAAAAAAAAAAGGGTTGTTCAAAATTAAACCTCTTCCGTGGTAGATAATCTGTGTCCTGTGTAGTTGGTTGTCCTCGATCATTCTATAGATTCGAGTTAATGGTAGTAGGCTCTGTAGGTATACGTGAAAGAGAGCAAGCAGGCTGTAACACCTGATCAAAACCTCAGGTTCCCCTCCTCGGATTACTTTATAGGGCTTTCTCTTCATTTGAGTTCGAGGAAAACCAAGACGTGGTGAGGATGAATACAATAAAATTATTACAGGTTTGTTAGGAATCTTGTGACTGTTTAGTTAGTAACCCAAACGTACCTATACTGAGGTATAGCATTCGAAGAACCGGAATATTTCTAGAACTTCATGTTGTCCCATGGTAGCACATCCAATCCACGCTCCACGCTCCGAGCGGTAACGCTAATGCGAGTAAGCCATGCGCATCACATCCCACTTTGGGTTCAAGTTTCACGAACGATCAACTGAGTGGGCGGGCTTTTATGTGGTATAGTACCTAGACGGGATACTTGCGCGCGGTGGGTATTTACCAGATTACGCTCGCTGTGGAAAACGGCTTATCCCTTCCTTCCCCCATGGCCAACAACCGGCCAAGAACCACCCTCCCCGCTCGACCTTGTCCTTGTGCCTTGCTTTCCACGGCTGGTAATCGTTCCCGCGATGGCGGCCCTGCATCGCGGGCGATCTGACTGTTGCGGTTCATCTGAGTGGTGGATGATCTTAAGCCATGCTGTATGCACTTCGTCATCTTCACTTCCTCCCCTCTTGAGAGGAGGGAAAGAATAGGCGGTAAGTAAGTGCCTGTGTCGTCTGGTGACAAGCAAGTTCCTGAGCTGCAACAAACCGTATGGGTATCGTAGACCAACCTGGTAGTAGTTGTGATTGCAGTATCGCACTACCATTATGACAAGGGACACAAGCTCTCTCAAATTTGACACATGCGAGCGTTCGTTCCAGGCGCAGGCGACTTTGGAGCTGTCCAGAACTCACCCTACGCTGGAATGAGAGAGCCAACCTATGTAAAAGGATTCGGAGGAGACGCCTGTTCCTGAACTCAAACACTTGACAGTCGCCAAGACTTCGTTGAGTTTGTCACAACTCCAACTTTTTGGCAAAAGGAGCTTCGAAACGAAAGACGAATTTCAAAAAACTTCAGCTGCACTATTCAAGAGATATGTACGGTGATAGTTCTGAGTACGCTGATTTCCAGTCCGCAATCGTTTTTTTTTCGTATCTCTCCATTCGGTGGAGATACGAGTGAATGAAATCTTGCACTTTTCGTTTCAAAGGCCATTTTTCCAAAAAGTTGGGTTTTGTGACAATCTCAACTAAGTCTTGGCGCGCGCCAAGACTGTCAAGGTGAATGAGGTCGGGAATGTATGTATGTACATGGAGACGAACGTTATAGGGTACCTGATCGGTTAGCAGCGTGGCATCCATGGGGATAGTGACGGCCCAGATATACTTTGCCCATCCATCATCCTGAGCCATCTTCGACATGCAGCAGGAGTAGGTTCAAGTTGGTGCTCCCTCAGCTGTTTGGTACTAGCGGGGTCGAATGTCAGCCCTTACGAGTTCTGATCACCAGCATCGTGGTCCCATGGGAACACAGGTGCCTCTCTCTCTGCGTGAAATTGAATGGACGCCTAGAACCGAGGAACCCATCCGGCCGGTGCTGCCGTTTCGATGTGGTTGCTATGACCGACCCTATATTGCAACCACACCTTTTGTAAAGGTAACGTCTGCTGCTATGGTAAAAGTGGCCCTGGGGAGTCTTCCCACCTCTGCTACCCAATTGTTTTAACCGCGATGGTGTGAAAGAGAGTGACGGGAGAGCCGCCGGCCGCCGCGAAGCTCAGGCGTGGTAGACCATACTTTGTGAGGTCGGTAACCTACAGTGTTCTGTAATTTCTAACCGTCCTTGTTTGAAGGCTTTACACTCACAACCGTAGTTGGTGTTTCTATCCAGCAGGAAACATGAAGGGGGATCCCGACTGACATGATGACGAGCGTTTTTCGGTTGAGGTCGGCAAGTGGAGAACATCGAAGTGTTAAAGGTCCGGGGATAGTTCGAATGGAATCCTCCACTGGTCTCCCCATTGGTGCCGTTTCGCCGTTGTGTTGAGTTAGCTGCTCCAACCTCGTGGCCCCCAGAGACACTTTACCCAACGGGGCAGGTAAGGTTGCATATCAAGTCCGAATGCCCAACATTTGAGAAACAAGAGCGAGAAGACGAATACGTACAGGCACACGCGCCCTTCGTAACCTCTCCCATCACGCGAGGCTTTGCTGTAGTGGTCGCCGAGAACTCGGCCAGAAAAGAACCGAACAAATGATAGATTCTCTTTCTGAATACCTTTTGCTGAGAGGTTACATGAAGCCCAAGGTGATCGCAAGGACAAGTCCTGTAGGTTGTGTAGAACTCGGATCCGATCGGCCGTGTTGGAGAAAGGGGGAGGGAATTGACTGCTAAGATCACCAGGCGGTACCTGATCAATTGATGTTCAATATCATTTCGCCGGGCTGTTGCAAGACGGGCAATGACAACCCGGCTGTGTGAGTGGTGGGAAGAGGCAGTGAGCGGGCAGTGACAGTGGTGAAGTGGACTCTGAAGGGCCTGCCAAAGCGCTGTGAGAGCCAACCCGCGTGGATACCCTGCAGCACAATCCGGGCCCCCGGCTTTCCACTTCCACCTTGGACTCTGGAAATCCACCTCCCACTCAACTTGTTCCACCAAGTCTCCAGTCCCCCCGTCTCGCCAGTCTCGCACCCGGGACCACTAAAAACAGACGGGAATGCCACCATTCCTGCCCTGCCCATTCCACAAGACTTGCGCACTGTTCACCCGACCCCCATCCACCCCGAGCCCAGGATCAGGCAAGCAGAAAGCAGAATCGACGCGAGAATGCTGGAAGTTGCCACGGCCACTGCGAGCCGACACAGCAAAATCAGTGAAGAGACTCTTGGTCTCTGAGGTTTGAGATAACCAAGAGAGAGAGGTACCACTTCTCGGCCAGCCTCAGGGAGTCAGAGCACTACGGTCCACGGTCCACGGCAACCACCTGCTGCACCACCAGTCAACCCATCACCATCCCGCAAAAAGTTTCCATCTCTTCCCGTCTCCCGTCCCCGGATCCGAGTCTGGTTCCTGAAGTTGAAGAAATCTCTCCACTGTGCACACTCTGTACACTATACGCTACAAACCGCGGCAAGTTAATTCCATCCCATCCTGCGGTCCTCAACTCTACTATACAGCTTGGCAACAAATCATAGCTCTATGCTTAGAGGTTCTACCCAGACCACTTGTTCTCGATACTTGACTAGCTCGGCTACCAAGTTGTCCAAGGAAGGCTACCTACCTAACCTGCTTGCTTACAGCGTGCATGCTGGCTCCTGGACCCCTTATTAAACTTCCGCTGCATGTCTAAAGTATCCCCCGTCCCGCCGCCCGTCATCCGTCCAACCTCGAGGCCGTCCGCTCCACTCCCATTCTCCGTCTCTGCCCGTCTCTCCATCGTCGCCCTGTCTGTCTTTGGCCGCAATCCTTCGATTCCAAGTCGTAAACCCGTATCTCGCAACAAGTCCAACGAGTTGGTAGACGGAATCTTGATCGGAAGCGCACTCAACAGCACATTCATTCGCCTGACTGGTCACTGCCAGGTGGTAGCTGCATACAATACCTACGCATCGCAGCATCGCATCGCATTGAGCGACAACGAGCCGGCCCCCAAAGACGATTTCTCCCCTTGCGCCCCGGCCACGCGTGCCTCCGCACTCTCTTCAACCTCGAAGCGACCTCTTCCATTCTCTTTCCCGGACATATCACTGCAATTTGGTCTTTTGCGAATGGTTACAAATAACGCGTTGCTTGCTGTCGTCGCCCGTCCGAGCTTATGCTGCGCAGCAGTAGCCAACTCTTTGACTCGGCCTCAAACTACCTACACGCTCCGCCAGTTTACCTTCTACCCATAGCATTATGGCAGGGTTCTTCAACAAACTGAAAGGCGCAGGTGCAGTATGTCGGACGACTCCCTTCCACATTTTGTCCTCCCAATGGACGGGTGTTGACATGGTCTTTGGATCGCTAACAATGTCGTGCAGGGAAGCTCCAAAACCGACAACAATGCCTCCTCCAAAAACAAAAAGGACGAGCCGGCGGTGGAATTGACTCCCCTTGAGAGGATACTGCAGAATGCTGGGCCTCTCCGAGAAGATGGAAGCGACAAGTACTTTGGCTTGGAAAATGTAGGACCGCATTCTGGGACCCTGCTGTGTGGATGATGTCGCTAACGCATATGACTTTTGCAGTTTGGCAACACATGGTATGCGCAATCCGCCGGATGACAGTAAAAGATAGTGCTAACCTTAGAAAACCAGCTATTGTAACTCGATCCTTCAAGCGCTATACTACTCGGAACCTTTCCGAGAGAACGTCGTTAATTACCCGCCGTTGAATAACCCATCAGAAGGCACGACGAACAAAGTCAAAGTCTCGATACGGCCCCCGGTACAAGTCAACGGAAATGCGGCGACGCCTGGCAAGCAATTTGCCAAACCCCGGCAAGGGTTTACTCCTGGACCGATACCGATGCCAATAACGCAACCGATACGACCCGAAGACAGACCTGACGCCCCCGAATACAAGAAAAAGCAGGCTATGATCAAAGGGCCTGTTTTGGAGTTGGCCCAGGAAAATCCAGATGCGTACGGCATGGAGGAATGCACCTTTACTGGGCTGAAGGATATTTTTACTGCTCTGATTCAGAGCAGCTCCAGGACTGGCGTCATCAGTCCACAACGCTTTCTGGATATTTTCAAGCGCGATAACGAAATGTTCCGCAACTCCATGCACCAAGACGCACACGAATTCTACGGCCTTGTATTGAACGACGTTATATCAAATGTGGAGGCATACGCTAGGCGGATGCAGGAGAGCGGGAAGGTAAACGGAACGATACAGTCTCCATTGAACCAACTATCCTCATCCCCAAGCCTCATGAGGAGCATGATGGCATCCAATTTCAGGACGCCCGAGACGAGCTGGGTCCACGACATATTCGAAGGCGTCCTAGTTTCTGAAACCAGGTGCTTGACTTGCGAGACGGCGTCACAACGAGACGAAACGTTTCTGGATCTCTCGATCGACCTGGAAGAACATTCTTCAGTAACATCATGCCTACGGAAATTTTCCGCAGAGGAGATGCTTTGCGAGAGAAACAAGTTCCACTGCGATCATTGTGGCGGCCTGCAAGAGGCTGAAAAGAGGATGAAGATTAAGAAGCTACCAAAGGTTTTGGCCCTGCATCTGAAGAGGTTCAAGTATACCGAGGACTACAGTCGGCTCCAAAAGCTCTTTCATCGAGTCGTTTATCCATATTACCTTCGCATGTTCAACACGACCGATGACGCGGAGGACCCGGACAGGATCTACGAATTATACGCAGTTATTGTTCATATTGGAGGTAATGCCTACCACGGACACTACGTATCAATCATCAAGACCAAGGACCGAGGCTGGGTTTTGTTCGATGACGAGATGGTCGAGCCCGTCGACAAGAATTTTGTGGCCAACTTCTTTGGCGACAAGCCAGGCATGGCTTGCGCCTACGTACTATTTTACCAGGAAGTCACCTTCGAGAAGATGAGGGAAGAGTTGGATGCCGAAGGACTGGAAGAGATGAGGCTAGCCACACAAGCAGCCGACCTCGCAGCCGGCGTAGAACAGGTGAACGGAACCGAAAAGAACCCCTTAATGAAGGTCAACAGCCAGCCGACAGTACCGGTCGAGGACCTTGACCCATCGGTAAGCCTCGCTCACGCCCAAACAGCTCCAGGCGGAATTGCCAGTATCTTACAATATTCGACGCCGACCCAGGCCCCCGGACCCGAGCCTTACTCCCATCCTCTAGCTGCGGCACCACCTCCGGCCCCTGCCGTCATGACAAAGGCGGACGAGGCAGCCACGGTCCCACCGAAATCCAAGGAAGAAATTGCCAAGGAGAAGAAGGAACAAAAGGCCCAGGAGAAAGCACAGGAGAAGGCTAGAAAAGCCGCTGAGAAAGAGGCAGCAAGGCTTGCAGAAAAGGAGCGTCTCGAAAAGCTCGCCAAGAAGCGCGAAGCACAGCAGAAAGAGCAGGAGCAACTAGCAAAGGTCATGCGCGAAAGTAAACAACTGGCAGCCGAAGAGGAGAGGAGGCGCAAGAAGGAGGCGGCAGCCGCTGAAGGGGGCACCAAGAGTGGCCCCAGCAGCCCCGGGTTGTTCAACCGCGCCGGCCTGGGTAGCAAGTCTCTCTCACGCAAGAGCTTTGCCTTCCTGGGAAAGACTGGAGGCGGTGGTAGCGACAAGTCCGAAAAGAGCAGTGACAGGGCGGGAAGCAGCAGCACCGAGCATAGGAGCAATGGCAGCATGACCAGCAGCGGCGTGGCTGAGAGCAACGCCAGTAGCCGCGCGACTACTGGCGATGGCTATGGCAGCGGCGGCAATGGCTTTGGGGGGTTCTCTCCATCATCACCGTTATCGCCCACCTCACGAGGGGGGCCAAACGGTATTCACTCCCACCACCATCATCCGAGCTCGCCTATGAGATCTATGACTACGCCAGAGGGTCTCAAGAGAGACGTGCGAGCTTCTAGGTCGGCTTCGACGTCATCCATACCCGGCCCACCCCCTACGCCCCCGGAGAGCAGGTTCGAGAAGCCGCCGCTGCGAGACCGGTTCAGCTTCAGCATAGGGAGAAAGAAGAGTTCGCGGTTCCTGTCATAGTGCGATAGGCCTTTTGGATGTCTGTTTAGCAATGGAGGTGGCGGTCTCAAGGCGGTGGAGGAGCGCTCCAACTGTAGTGCGAGAAGTCGGCAATCCAGCATGGGGAGTAGGTGTAGTGTAGAGGGCTGAGTTGTCTAGGTATAGATGAAAGCTACTTGTTGGCGAAGTTGGTGTAAACCTACAATGCGCGGTCAAGGAGTGTGTGCAGAGGGGCTGTTGAGACCTGCCGCGCTTTTATTCGATTCTCATTCTGGTGGTGGTTGGTTGGTTGGTTGGTGGGTGGGTGTATATATGCAGGTTTAAGGGGAGCGGAAAATACACACAAAAAGTAGGAAGCAAACAAGTTTTATTCAAACCACGCGGATGGTATCCTGAATGCTTGAAGATGTCTCACACGATAACAATGTAGAGGAGTCGGGTTGCCCTACAAGCGGTCAGCTGGCCAGAATACTGTGTAGATTCCTGTCGGTTTGCATGTTCCACTTCCCCGATCAAGTTATCCAGTCTCGTCGTCAGGTATATCACTACATATTTCATGGTAATGAACGGCACGGCGAGCTGAGTGCCTACATGGAGACGTTCACTCAACCGTAAAGGTAGGTAAATCGGCTTTAATATCCGCTTATAAGGACTATTTAAATTCGGTGCAGAGCAAAGTAGATTGGCGGGTTGCATTATACGTAGTGGTTGGATATACCGAAGTTCCTTCGAAGTTTTTTTCCCGGTGTCATACGTGATATTCTTCACACATTGAGTTAACATGACTGCACCTCAGATAAAAGCAGTTCTTTCAACTCCATATGTGTATGTCGCGTTTGATACACCGTTTGATACACATACTGCACTTCTTTGAACTCTGATTGATTAAGTATGCTTTTTGTCTATCCGAAGGACCGCCTTAACCACCAGGGCAGCAGAAGAGCGGTTTTCACCTGGTAGCACTGGTGCAGCCTTGAACCGAGTGCATTCCAGATGGAGGCCTTTAATTCCTGCTCCCAGTTACCCCCACACACTTCATGTGCTGCTACTGCTCCCATTGTGTTGATGGACTACGGCAAAGCCATAAGCTATCGCCCGATCACAGTTTAGAACACTATACTCCAGTTCCGGGGAAGGCACCGCTCTTGCTAAGCACCACAAAGCCTCGCTCGCGTGCTATGTAGCCCTTCATGAGGTTCTAAATTCCCGAGTAGTTGATATTAGTGAGTATTCGAGACTGAAATCAATGGCTGTTTCTGGCACGAGTGTCCACATACCTTGTAGATCATATTCGCCATCACACACTCAACCTCATCCCTCTCCATCGCCTTCTTGCTGCCCAGACTTATAGCGGCAACAAACTCGTCGACGGGGATGCGAGTACGCCGCACCCGCGGACCGCCCTCCACCTTGGGCTCCTCGAACCCGCCAGCAAGGTAGACCTTGCGCAAGAGGTTGCGCAGTGCAATATCGCGGCCTCGCTCCAGGGTCAGGTAGATGCGGCGCTTGACGAACTCGTCCCCGCCTTGCAGGAGAGCCAGGTCGAACGCGTGCAGCTCGCCCCTCTTGATGCAGTTGGATAGCGGCAGGAAGAGCTTCTGGAGTCGGGGGTACGGCTCGAGAAGCTTTTGGCTTGGGAGAGTGTGTGTCGTGAGGAGGTGGCAAGGGACGAGGTAGGTGAGGATGAGCCTAGTAAACAGGAGTCAGTGTACTTGTTCGATTTAAACTTGGGAGTTAAGGTACGTGTTTTGACGCACTCTTTGTTCTTCATGGCATCCTTGTGGCAGAGGGACCATGCCTGTGTCAAATGCTCCTCAGCCTGGACGTAGTTCTCCTCCAGGAAACACAGAACTCCCTCGTAATATTTGAACGTGACCTGCTGTGACTTGGGGAAGGCGGATAGGGGCGGCATGTCACCTCGATAAGCCGACAATGTCTTGAGGATGTTTTTGGATAAACTGGCCGAATTGAGTTTAAAGTACGTCTTGAACAGAAGATTGATGATGTAGTAAATACCCCATTTCCGTGACTCCTCCAAGGGTGCTCTGTTGTAACATGTGTCAGTGAGGTTGTTCACCCGGGAACATGCATATGGTGGGTGAAAGAAGTAGTAATACCTGTCATTGAGACACAGCGTGAAGATCCTGTTGAGCTGACGGGCGCAATCCTCCAGCTTCTGATGTTGTTCTGACTCTGGGTCAAAGTCATCCTGGAAGATCTGGCCCGATGTGTCCCCGGCGGCTACGTTGTTGTTGCGCTCCTCGTCGGCCTTCAGAGCGAAGATGCGCAGATTCTTGGCCACGACATACAGGCACGGAATTGACCACGCTTCGAACCCCTGACCGATGTAGCCCCTGTATAACGCAGAGAGCAGTTCCTTCCACGCATCGTACACTTTTGTCCATGAAGACTGCGGCGCCTGGTTTAGAGCAGGGAGAAGCTCGCCGATGGCCTTCCAGTAGGCAAGGTACACATCACTCCAGCCTTGCACCTCGTCCTTGGGCAGTTTCTCGAAGCCCGATGTGCTGTTCTGAATACCGCGCTTTATGAAATTCTGAGCATCATGGTGACCGCAACTTTTCCAGATGGCCTGGAGTTGCTGTTGTGGGAGATCAGGCGATAGTGTCTGTGCAAGCTGGTATCCTTCACGGCTCGTCTGCGCATTTGAGAATGTTCGAATAAGTGTATCCATTTTTGTGTATGGAAGTCACCCGTAAGTCCGCACTCTGACTGATAGATGTTGTTCTTGTTGACTCTTGTACGGGATATGGACGCAAGGCGGTCGCTTAAACTACGTAGCTTTGGAGCTTCTTGACGTCGTTTGCCGAAATCAGGATCCCCGCTTGATGGACAGAAGGACGCAAATAAACGTCGGTTTGGGTGTCCAAATCAGAGCAATGTGAAAGACGTTGAGTTGCTATAAAGATTTGAAATGCGCCGTAGCTTGGAACCGAGGTTTGAAAACGTGACGGTGAATGTTGATGGAAGCTTGCAGTTTAAAAAGATGGGAATCTGGAATGTGATTGGTCTTTGAAGCTCACTTCATCGTTGCACTTTCAGTTGCTGGTCGTTTGCATTGGAGACGGATGCTCCCTGGCAGTCGCGGTTCAGTTGCCTGGCCAGGCGTGCCTGCCGCCCCACATCTGCAACTTCACAAAGGAGGACAACAGCGGGGGGTCGCATGGCGCACCGCCACATTGTGGCTCAAGGTTGTGTGGCCCAGAAATTTTTGGTCCGAGCACGACGAGCCCTAACAAGCACACCCGGATTTTTTTCCTCGCGTGCCCGCTAATTCGAGACATCCTTCAGCTCAACAGAACGAAATTCTCGCGGTACCTAGCGACGAATAATCACAGTAAGTCTTTGCTCCCTGGCATTCTCACGGTTAATCTGAGCATCGCTAATTTTTGAAAAGATGGGTAAGCGATTGCTTCTTTTTCCTGGTCGTCCCGGCCCCTGCAAAAGTGTGAATATCGCGACGGCAATGTGACAACATCGAACAACAACCCGATCGCGAAACCGGCTGCCCGACGAGATGCGACACTCGATATAATACGATTGGAATGGTGGATTTGCTGCTAGGAGCTCCTTTTGGGGCTGTCTAGGCATCCAGATACCCTCAACAACGAATAGAGATGGATCTCCGTGGGGAATTGGCTGTTTCGACCGAAAAAAGCTGGACGACCAAGTTCGAGTGCAACCGGAACCGGGCAATTTTCACAATACGACGAAGACCGAGCGAAACCGATGTTCAACAGAGCCAAACCGATATCAATCATCACTTTTGGGGGCCGCATGGGGACAGTGACGATGGTGATAATGAAGCAGCAGCTAACGTCATGCTTCAGGTCGTCTCCAGGAGTACCAGGTCATCGGGCGCCACTTGCCCACCGAGTCCAACCCGACTCCTGCCCTCTACCGCATGCGCATCTTTGCGCCCAATGCGGTCGTTGCTAAGTCCCGCTTCTGGTACTTCCTTCGCGGTCTCCGCAAGGTGAAGAAGGCCACCGGCGAGATCGTCACCTGCAACACGGTATGTAGCAGCGTCCACTCGGCATGGATATCTTGGGACAAGACACTAACGACCCCGTTATCAGATCACCGAGAAGCACCCCCTGAAGGTCAAGAACTTCGGTGTTTGGATCCGCTACGACTCCCGCTCTGGCACCCACAACATGTACAAGGAGTACCGTGAGCTCTCTCGCACCGCCGCTGTCGAGGCTCTCTACTCCGACATGGCTGCCCGCCACCGTGCCCGCTTCAGGTCCATCCACGTACGTTGCGCCCATCACCCCTGTTTCCAGGCCCCCAGCATGCTAACCCCCAATTGCAGATCCTCAAGGTCGTTGAGCTCGAGAAGACCGAGGACATCAAGCGCCCCTACATCAAGCAGCTTGTCACCAAGAAGCTCTCCTTCCCTCTTCCCCACCGCGTCCCCAGGATCTCCAACAAGAAGATCTTCTCCGCCAAGCGCCCCGCTACCTTTGCTTAAGCGTTTATTATCGTGGCTGGGATTGGGAGGTTCAGGTTTTCATCTGGGAAATGGGATATCCTGCATTTGCTCCCTAGTACGAGCATGAATGAATAAATGGTCAAGCATGTGGTTGGTTTTCGTTCTGCAAGTCGATGCCGCATACACCTAGACTGCGTGCTCCAGCAATGCCAATGCTCGTGTCTGTGATGGGGAAAAGCAGATGGACGCCTCAGCTGCTACGTGGGCGCTGGGGCATGATCCAATTCGGAAGGCAACCCTTTTCCATCTCTTGAGCGATCCAACACATCACTTCCAGGAGCCGGCCACCTTGAAAGTTCGGTTAAGCCATTGGCATGGGGAACCGTTGCAGCTACTTGAACGTGACCGGGAACATACTGGAAGACTTATACCCGTTGGGCGGCCTGACTCATCCGCCGACGGCTGAAGCCAGGGGGCAGTGGATGTGCGGGTGGACATGTAATACCAGACAAAACTCACTTCCCATGAAAACTTTTTAACCTTCTCTTCCCAACTCTCTTGACGTATCTTATGTGACTGTACATCATACGTAACTGCTTACCCTTCCCAATTATTGTCCGCTACCGCCAATTTACGCCACAGTCTACACAATTATTTAAACACCATGGCAGAAGCAGCACCGGTTCCCGATTCCTTCATCACCGTTAGGTCAACACTCCCTTGCTTCTCTCTCCCGCTCATCCCAGAGCGTCCATGGGTCACAACGGAAAGGCTCGTCCTCCGGCCTCTGGCTGCCTCCGATTTAGAGGCCCTGCACGAGCTGCGCACCCAACCGGAGGTCATGATTTGGACGTCCGCCGGCAAGCCTGACAGCAGTCAAGCGGAAACCAAGGCCAAGCTTGACGGCATCCTATCGGACGAAGAAAACCAGAGATCATTCAACTACGCCATCTGCTTCAAGGAGGACCCGAGCAAGCTGATCGGCATCTGCGGCTGTTGGAGACTGAGCTCAGGCCTGGGATGGCCCGAGCTCGGCTACATGTTCAGGAAGGAGGCGTGGGGGCAGGGCATCGCGACCGAGTCCCTGAAGGCCTGGTTGGGCCTGTGGAACGCGCTGCCTAGGCAGGTGGTGGGGGTGAAGTGCGACGAGAGGACGTTGAGGGGTCTGGATGGGATTTATGAGAATAAAGAAGAGGGTGTGTTGGTAGAGGAACGACTGATCGCGTTGACGACGGATAACAACGGAGGGAGCAAGAATATTTTGAAGAAATGTGGGTTTGAACACTTTCTTACTTGGAAGGACAGGGACTCGCACCCAAATGAAAGCGAGGATGGGAAGGGGGAAGAGGTTTGGATTGATTTGCCGACCTTTAGGTATTTTCCTGGGAGGAACTGATGGGGGTTAGCTGCTAGTAGCCTCAGGAGAGAAAGAAACTAAAGATGGATAGGTGATCGATGTCCGCCCCGGAAACTTCATTTGTCAAAAGGACGTCCGTTTGGATATCCGTTCCGGGCTCCACTCTACGGCGTCTCGCTCCGCATCAGTGATCTGTGCATCCCGTCCCGGATCGGATTTGCCTTGCATCGGAGGCCGGAGCCGGAACTAGAATTAGCCAAGTCCCGAACCGGGTGCTTGCAAGACGCATTGAGGCAGAGTTGTGAGTTCATGGTGAGCGCTCACCGTGAGTGCTCAAGGTTCCGTCATGATTCGGCTATCTTTGCCGTATAAATACAAATGTGAAAAGTCGGGTTCATGTGTTCGTGGCGGTGGATGAGATGAGAAAGTGAAATTGGATGAACCGCATGCAAAACCGTGAGAAGATCGGATGGATGTATTCTTTACCCTAACCCCCATTTTCAATGTTTCTCACCAACCACCTCAATGTCTCAGGCAGCCAGGTTGCCTCCACTGCTGGAACTCTGCCCCACCATCGATGATGCAACAGAGTCATGTCGGGTTCCTGTCCCGCTTGTCTTGGCTCTTCTCCAAGAGAATTGTCGATTGCCCGATGGGTGTGAGCTGATCGCTTCGCCTTGTTCAGGACCGTGATATCCTTGGCCAAAGTTGGACCGACGCGCGAGATCTTCAAGGAGGCTGGAAAACACCCAATTTCGTCGAGTTGACGACAAACGCAGGGTCTTGGGGTCGTGGTGGAATCAGGAGGGTTCTAAGGTGGCCTTCTCACTTCGAGAATCTTGGAAATTCGAGAACCGGATTCTGCCTGGTCCCTGGGAGCTGCCATTGGAGGCTTGGAGTCAGACAAGCACCACTGTCACCTCACAGAGCACAGTTGATCTGAGAACGGCGGGGTGCACGTGTCCAGCGTTCACCCGTCAGCCTGTTGAGACCTGCCTATCACCAGCTTCTTAGCTCGCTACATACCCTTCTTGCTGCTCACATATTGCTGCTGCCCTCATCTTTCATCTGCATCCTCACTTGGTGCTCTCTCGCCGCTCCAGTCATAAGCAACCACACACCCTTTCTCGCCAAGCCGAACCGAGTGGACGTCTCTCCGGCTATCCCTCCCCCCTTTTCTCGAAGCATCATCTCTGGAGACATATTTGCTTCCAACACTTTTCGTTGGTTGTGTCCTGTTCTGGCCTGTGTCTCGCGGCGTTGCTTCACCTCGAACGAGAACCGAGCCGCTGTGCCTGTCGGTGGTTGAGACCCCCCGGTTGTCCGACTGATACCTAACCCGACTGGCAGTCCTTCTTCACTCAACGTTCTACGTATCGTTATTACATTCCACGACAAGGCTGTCACAGTCGTTGCCCGACCTACCTAATTCATCCTCGCCTATAGGAATTGGGCCATTCGATATTTCTACCTGAGTGTGTCTACGTTTCGGGAGCCACGAACAAGTTGTTGAGCCACTCTGCCTCAGTCGTTTTATGCAGCTTCCCAAGAAAACACTCAGGCTCACGTTACTCAGGCTCTCCGTCATACTATAAGTGCCGGTACCTTATATCTGCGCACCCGCATCAGCCTGGCCATAACCTGGCAGCCAACAGCTTCGGACTCTGTTACATGATCCTACTCAGCTCTTTACTGCCGCAATTTTCAACCTGTCATCAAGCAACTTGCCTCTGACAGGCGTGTGCATCAAGGACGACAACAAGCATCGAAGTCGCCTCTCTTTTGCCTTGTCTACGACGGCTAACCTTGACCCCTCTATTCCATAACTAAGGTGGCATGAGGCAGACATCATCACCATGGCTTCTCCAACACCCGAGACCAATGGCAAGACCAAGGAGATCTTCTACGGCTACATGTACGATGACCCGAGACCAGACGAAATCCCGATACCAAAACCAAAGCCGTTGCTTGACGCGCTTTTAAGAGCTCTTGCTCTGCACATTGTATGTTATTCTGCCTCCACGTCGGCTCTGGGCTTCACCGCTAACCTGAGGTAGATCAATGACATTGGAGATAAAGATGAGAAGCATTTAGCTCCTGCCAAGATGGCAGCTTTTTACAAGCTTGCAGGCCATGACTATGATAGTGAGTCAAGACATGGCATGTCAGCAGCGCCCCTTTTGTGCTGACCAGACAACGCAGGACTCTTTGTGAACATGCCGCCTCAGTCCATTTCCTTCATCTATCAAGTTCAAGGATGTCAACATATGCTTTTGCCCACCGAGGACGACTTTGCGGCCCCTTCGATTCCGGCACTTACTGTTAAAGGCTTTGCGAGGTGGCAGGCAATTCAGATCTTGCTAGAGCCACAAGTTCATGTCCCGATCATTCAGTTTGCGGTCAAGAACTGGGCCCTGAAGCATCCGGAGTATGGGAGCGTGTTCCCAGACGACTTGCCAGCCACAGTTTTCCCCGCTGATACCGATCAAGATACCGACCGGTGGCACCAAAGCTGTGCGACCAAACTTCGTGCTGAGGCGACAACCAGGGAGGAAGCGAAGGAAGCGAGAGAAGAACCCAGTGTTGACCCCAAAGCGAATGCTTTCCCCGACGACAAGGTTCCATTCTCACACGTCCGCCCCAAACCATCCGTACCGCAGGATTATGATTACTTCAACACACGCTCCGTCCCTGTCCCTGTTTCTTACGTTCGACCCCCTGAACCACGGACAGATCGCTACGATCCTCGCAGATCCCCAGAGCGGCCTAGGGAACCGGAGCGTGAAAGAGGCCATGATATTGACCCAGACCCTCTTGATATTGGCCGAGGCCGCTACGCCCCGCCACGGAAGGCTTTCCCGCCAGAGGAAGAACGTACCAGCCGAGGCCCCAGCTTCACTGATTACCCGCACATCATCCCTCAGGAGACTCAGTCAATGCAGATCCCGCTTCGCACCGACCGAATTTCAGTTCCTCGCCGGCACAGTCAACCCCGTCACTACAACAGCCCTTCCTCGTCCGACGCAGAAATTGAACCAGCAACCTCCAGATCCGGAAGGCGCCATCACAGCCGAAGCAGCCGAGACTCGCGCGAGCCGCCCCCTGTGACATCCCATCGCGTTTTCAACCCCGAAGGTGTCCCCTCCTCCCGAGCCGCCCCCATAGGCGGGCGCAGCATCTCACCACGATCTCACGGTTACTCGTCGCGCAGGGATCCCCCGATAGCAGTAATCCCAGCAACGGCCTCTTCACTAAGGACCGACGACTCCAAGAGAAAGAGCATAGGCTCCGGTATCAAAGACAAGATCTCTAATCTTTTCCCAGGCGTTTCCACCATCGGCGACGATCGACGAAGCCGGTCCCGGAGTCAGAAGGACGACCGCGGAACCGGACCCGACAGAGCCGCAAGGGAGCTGTACCGCAACTCCAGACGCAAGTCGTATTCGGACGATGAATCGGACCTGACCGAGTCGGAGGACGAGGTCGAGCGGCGGCGGAGAGCAAAGAGATTGAGCAAGGAGAGCAGGATATTGGACCAGCGGGACATCGACAGGGAGAGGGAGAGAGACATCCGGATGAAGTCCCGCGACCGCGACCGCGACCGAGAAAGAGACAGAGAAAGAGATCGCGACCACGAGAGAAACCGGGTCCGAGACCGAAGCACCAGGGACCGGGACAGAGATCGGTACCGTGACCTAGACAGAGACGACGACGAACCTACCTCGCGCCGAGAAAGAAGCCGCGGCATTTCCACCGGCACCCTCCGCCGCGACCGCGAGCACCGCGACCGCGAGCACCGCGAGCGGCACGACGACGAAGACGATCTAGACCTCTCACCACACAGTAGCCGCAGCGGCAGAGCACCACGCAAAGCCAGCGGTCCTGGTCCCAGCCCGTACCTGGCGCAAGCCGACCTCGAGAGAAGGACAGGCAGTCGGGCGGATATTGATAGGAGGGATTGGACCGGCGGTGCTGGCGGGTCGATGCTTAGTGGGAGGGAAAGTGATCGGTATAGAGACAGCAGAGATAGGGATAGGGAGGGGAGGTGGGGGAGCAGAGATGATATGCGGAGTAGGGAACGGCCGATTCACAGGGAGAGGTTGAGTAGCCCGCCTTACCGGTAATAGGTGATGGATGGGTGATATCGTCTCGGGCTTTTCCGAATTGGCAAAACGTGGATGTTTGGATACACATGAGATGACATCTTCAGGATGTCAGGATACGCAACGGGAGACACGAGGAGAGAGTGTAATAATGGGATGAATAGGACCTGGACAATCAATTAAAAGGTTCGGTTTGTGTGAATGGGAAATACCTAATTCGATTATCTTGGATGTGGGATAGAATTACTTGAGTTATCTTCTTTCCGGTTTAGCGAGTCAACAAAATGAATACCTTAAGGTTATCAAAATGACGACTTTTTTTTTTTACAGCTATTCCCGCCTTGTCCCCATCGTCCGGGAACAACGAGCCGTTTATGGCTTACTTATGAACGACACCAGCATCACCTACCCAACGACGCCTATCTGAACGTCTCTTCCAGGTCTAGTGGCTCTCTTCCGCAGCGGCCATGCAGACCGACTCTCAACCTTGAAGAGTTTCCGTTTTGATGATGAAAAGAACTGGTTCAATAAATAGATAGCTTCCCGGGAAGAAGAAGAAGAAGAAGAAAGAAAGGAAAGAATGGAAAGAAGGTGATGATTAATGAGTAACTGGTATTAGGCAGTGGCGGTTGCGTTGGTGGTTATATTGGTGTTGTTGGTGGTGGCAGTGTTGGCTATGGCCATTGGTCGCATCTAATCCTGATATTGATCCTTTGAGGTTCCCATCCGTCACTTTTTCAGTCATTGTCTTTTGTCTTCCCTTTTTTCTTGTTTTTCTTCAAGTTAGCGACTGTTGCGTTCGGCCAGCGTAAGTAAGAAAGAAATGAGAAGAATCAAAGATCATGACCATCAGGCAGCAGCAAGATTTTTTCCGCCAGCGAAGGGAGACAAATGAGATTAAAACAAATGGTCACGTGTGCATAGAAACAATGCCGGTCGCTCTCATCCCAGCCGGCCTGGCCTGGCTTGAACCTGACCTGACCCGACCTGACCTGGCCGGAGCGGATGAGAACCTCCGAGCATGCGGGCAGGCGGGGGTCAAAGGTATGCGACCGCCGAAGACTCTGTCCGCTTTCTTTTCCATGTGTGTAAGAATGTGGGTGGTGGAACTGGAAGGAGGCAGCAAAGGGCGAGACGAAAGCCGGTTCAGGAGACTTATATCGTGGGTCGCGATGGAAAACAGGCGGTAAGATAGACGAAGGGAACAGGTGAATAGATAATCTCATCATGTGGACAATTAGGGTGGTTTTACACCAGATAGACAATCCAGGATTATTGGACTACATTGAGCGTTCTGTGGAGGGGTTGTCGCCCTCTTCCGTCCCGGCCGTTGGGCTAGGTAAAGAACGCCCAAATTAGGGAGATCGAATGGAAGGAAAGGAGGGGAAAGGGAAGCGGTCACGGTAACGGCGGCCGGCCGGCTCAAAAGTCGGCGTGGCCGGAGGAAGTTGGGGGGGGGGGGGGGGGGGGGGGGGGGGGGGGTTATTAGAGGGAAAGGGATGCGGCCCAAAACCGGGACCGCCGTGAAAAGTGGGATGATTGGCGACTATTCACCGCCGGTCGGGTACCGAACTGCGTACCTAGAACAAGAATAAATCGCAGCCAGTGAACGTTAAAAGAGTCACGGTCCCAGTTGCCCTCGCCCTCGCCAGTACGTTTGGGTTGGGCTTTGGCGGCCGGATAGCTGCAGATGTGTAAGTGACCAACTGTCTCTTTAATGCTGAGAAGTGAGGATAAAGATGAAGACGTGAGGTGATGATGCTGCCACGGGGGAGGGCCGCAAGATATGGCCGCCTGGCCGTATAATGCACGGCCATTTCCAGTATATCGATGCCTATTCGCTTGGAAAATGGGGAATAAAGAAGGTCGAGCTAGGCCGATGGCGAGATGCCAGATCATCACATACGGAACCGTGACGAAGAACTGGAGGTTTAGCTTCGTTCGCGAGACACGTTACTAAAGACTTTCTTCGGGTTATAAGTGAGACTGATTACCACAGATGACTGGGGGTAACAAGCCGCTGGGATACCAAGAAGGCTTTAACGACTGCTATTGGTTCTTCTCCCCGGTTAGGAACAGCGGAAAAGATCCCTGGTGTACACACATCGCTCCCTGGATGAGGGCTTGGGACTGTGCACAGTCCATGATATTCCAAGATGTTGGTCTAGGTTGAGAAAGCGCCGTGTGGTACTTCGTGGCGGGGTTAGTTAGAGGCGCCTGGTATAGTCCGTCTCACGCCCCAACATCCGGCATCTTGGGGCTGATTGACGGCGTTGTCTGAGAATCCTCCGATTCCCCGGGAAGGAACGGTCTGTTGGCTCGCGGAGCAAATAGTGTGATCCCATCACCATGGCTTGGATGTGATCCCGACACATGTTTCTTGTGTGGTTTGTGGAACGGCAAACCGAGTAAAATCGGCAAAGCCACCAACCCAACAAGTGCATGTTCTCGTGAATGCTCTGGCCAGGGCGGACTGTGGTGCCTTGTTTGCCCAGAGATACCGTGCTTGGGAAGAATCGGGTTGCCCAGGCTCTTTATTCCTGTCTTTTGTCCACCTCCTGTATCGCAACCGCCGACGACCCGATGCGAACAGAGCCAGTTGGCGTAGAGACAGTGCAACACGTTGCGCCCCTAATGCCCACATGTCACAAGAGCAATGTTGAACAAACCCAACATATGGGAAAGTGTGCGACATTCTTCACATCGTTTGGATGAGTGGTACTGAGGCCCATATCAACCAACAAGACTTGCCGCTTCCGCTTTCGGTTGCCCGGAGTTGGTGATGTCGACTATGCCCCAACAGTACCCGAGCCGGAATATGATGTGGTGACATGGTAATAAAGCACATGGTAATAAAGCGCATGCTCCCTGGGCCTTCTTTCTTCGCTTGAAAGTGTCTGGCGCGTTCGGCGTCTAGAGCAGAGGCCGATAGGACGCTTGACGACAATGACTTGATGTGTCGTTGAGGTGCGAACCAGGCTTTCGTAAGCAAGATGTCCTCGAGGGGAGAATCCTTATATCAATATTATCGGTATCATACCAATCCGGGATAAACGGACGGATTGTTGCGGTCAGTCTTCCGCTGTTGTTGCCGCGTGCTTCCGTGGAAATTCCGGCCTTCGTCAAGGGAGGAAAACAGCTGTGCGGCATCCATCATCTGTCACCTCTATCGTCCAGCCTGAGCATCGAGAATAGCCAGGCTCACCAGGGCATGGACAGACGACATGATGGGTAGCAGATAGAGTGGCTAGCTTACCAGCGTGGGATTGCAGTCATATTTTATCTCTGTACAGGCTATGTCCGATGTCATGAGTGTTGGCGGCATTCATGAGGTCTTTTGATGCCAGTGACTTTCTTGGTTGAGGTTTGTGAATTCGAGGCGATTGACGAACACCTCAAATTGCACCTTAAACAAACAGAGGGCGGGTCTCCACTTTTTATCTCCACCAGCTGCCCCCGGCCGTCCAGTCATGCAAATCCCTGGATGCAATGGAACTCCCGACCGCTGGTCGTGAGAGATCCACAGTTTCCTACAGCAGGAACATCGAGTTCATCGCTTCTTCAAAGTATTCCTCCTGAGGCAGGCACTTCTCACTCCAATATGTTGACTGTTGGCGGCGAAATATAAAATACCCGACAACAAGCCTTTGCCCGACCACACATTCATAAACGCCGTGGGCACATAAAGGCTGTCGCCTATCTCCTTTGTCCTGAGTGGCTTCCATCCTCTTTGGTGATCCTTTGGGCCAAAGGCAGGGATCTCAATGTACCTCTTTGGTGGCAGAGACATCCACATCACACCTGCTTTTTCTCTCGGGTTTCTCGACTGATGGGCAAGTACGAGACTGGGCCTTTCTCATGGGCCACTCCCACTTCTTCCTTCCACCACCTCATTGCCCGCTCATTCGAGGCCGCATTCGCCGGTCGCTCATGCTGTTGTACTATACATTCCTACAATACAATGTAAAGCACAGGCACGGCATGGATCCGGCCAGGATGGTCAAGGGTCTGCCGGTCGCCATTCCGGTCTTCTTTCTTTGGGTGCTGTTGGGGAACTGTTATTAATATTTGCCCTGTCCCCCTTCTCACGGCACTTCACTCCTATTGCTCCCTTCCTTTTCTTTTGCCCTTTTCCTTCCCCATATGAACGTCTTGCGACACCAACGATTCAGTTAATCCGGAAAATCTGGAAGTTCACGTTGGAAGTCAGACAGAAAGTGACAAGCCGAGACCTTGCAGGCATCTGGCCATTGTCATCAGCCAATGTACGTATTTCACTTACACAAAGTTACATGTGTCGGTCCAGAATAGCAACCACATTCTATCCCACGTCCTTGGAGCCTCCCTAATCTTGACCCATGCGGCTTCTCCGGTCCCGGTCACACCACGTCCGCTTCACTACCGCCACTCTCCTCCAACTTTCTTCCCTCAGAGTCCAGCCATATTTGTCTTCCTCCCCCAAATTGCTAAACCGAAGTTTCACCACCAGTCCCAGATCAAATTTGCTAAACCACGCCACAGCATAGGTAGCTCAAGCATCAACACTTATAATCACGGATAACACAAAAATACGTTGCGCCGCTGGGTGACGAAGGATCCTTCAAGTCAGCCCAGGATGATGCAGCCTCCGATCGACGAACTGGTCTATGGGTACCTGTTCCCAAAGGCCCGGCCATCGGACCCTTCGAGCTTTGCCGCCTTTCTCCAACGACATCTGATTTACGAGGTTCGACAAGAGGTACATTCATATTATGGCCATATCGACACTCAAGAAGCCAAGTATCCCGGCCTCGACTACAACCACCATATCCACCGCATCCGCCTAAGTCGCTGGCAGTGGCACCGTCGGCTCTTCCGCGCCTTCGATGCTCTCCGTTTGACTGAATGTGAGATTGCCAATCTGACAAAGTGGGAGGGCACAAGATGGGCCAAGGAGAAGTACGAAGAGGAGCAGGGAATTGTCATCCGAGACACTGCGGACGACGGCTTTCCTGATCTTCGAAACCCGGTCAGGACCAAACCTGAATTTGGTTATGAGCTCTATGGGGAGGCTGCGCCGGAGGCTGTGGAAAAAGACGAAGACGAGGTTATGAAGGAAGACGAGGGCATGAAGGAGGACGAGGACGAAGATGAGACCATGAGCGACGAAGACGAGATCCCTCCAACGACAGTGTCCCCATACACTGGGTACCAAAGCGTCGTACCGAATAGCATGCTGGCTATTCCACTGGAGGATTGGCTGAAGAATGCTCTCGAGACTGGTGAAATACCACGCCACTCCGACATTCCCACGCCTCACATAATCGCCGCTGTTCGCGAAGGAAGATGGCATGAGATGCCCCCTAGTTATCGAAATGTGCTACGGTCACGGATGCGAACGTACCTCGGGCCTTATTTCGACGACACTCAACTACCGACAAGGCAGTTTGGCACGACGGCGCGGCGAACCAGGCGCACGACTTCAGAGCTTCGTCTGGCTACAGCCACAAACTCATCTCAGCGAGTTGCCCACCCCGGTGCTTGAGTGGCCAGTCAAGACAGGCGAGCCAAAAGACACGGACTTCGGGAAGGACTTCAGGAGTGAGGCGGCACGTATCTGGGTTTGATCTATTCAGTCGGGTGTTTAGGGGGAATTGCGTGGCCTCCCTTGCGTTACTGCTTTTTGTTCGCTTGTCTTCCTAGCATGGCGTACAGTATGGTGTTGGTTTTGTTTTCTCTCTTCTTTTCAAACATTGCCTCGGATGGCTTTTTCCATGTTATACGTTCGGGGATCGCAACATCAGGAGTTTATATGTTCCTGGGTCACAGGTTGAAGGGTTACAAAACTGGTTGGAGGTCATGGAGGATGAATGGGTGGCGCGTCTGATTTAGAATCGTATACTTTGTCAGTAACATCAATAAGAACAACTGCCAAGAATTTGCATTGCAGTTTGATAACCCTCGAACATCAAATGAAGAACCTTGACTGAACACGGGCTATGCGGTATACGTACGTAACTGAACGTGGGGCTTTGTGTAACACCCAGAGAAATGATACTAAGCATCACTGACATGATTTTCTTTGTCGGTGATACTTGGCAGACTTTTTCTCTTTCCCACCAACGGGTAGAAACTAACCTAAGCTTCGAAGAAAAACACGTCTTCCAGCAACTTGAAATCTGGGCATCCGTGTCGCCATAAAAACGAAGAAAAAAAGTTTTGGCTCGCTGGGACGGACCTCAACAGCTTTAGTTATCCTTCCATCCAACATTTCAATGATAAGCCAAACTGACAGAAGAGTGCAGTGAGAAGGGAGAAAGAGGGCCGGCGAAGGTTCTAGGACACCGACGTGATGGATTTTTTTTTTTTTTTCAGAAGGCACTGAAAGTTCTGGTAGCTGAGGTCAGGGATGAAATTATTTAGCAAGAGAAAAAAAATTTATGGCTGTGCTTTTCTTTTCTTGGTCAAGTCCAGTCTCGCAACTACCTTAGAAAGGGCGTAGGAGGGATAGGATGCGCGAGTAACGAGAGTGAAGAGAGGAGTGAAGAGAGGAGTGAAGAGAGTACGTGGTGTATATATGTAAGAAAGGAACAGCTATAAAGCACAGCAAAGGGGGTAGGTGCATAGGGTTACCGCTATAGATATACCGTTCTATCTTGTTTGTAGACAATCCTACTAAGGCTCCAACATACTTGATCAAGGGGATTAAGACAGGACGAAAAGGCTATCAGGAACTCTCAGTTATCGCACTCCAATGAATTTTAATCTTACCCTGATATCCCCCTTCTAAATTGCTGTAACGTACACTAAGTACAGGCTGGCTAAACACAAAGGGTCTGTCCGTCTGTCTGATAGAAGAGAAAGAAACAAAAAGAAGAGAGCTGTTATGCCGTCGCTATGTCTCGGGGTGAACTGTCTTTCTTTTAAATGTATGTGGTAGGTAGGTTGGGGAAATAATACACACCATGCTTAGCTTCATCATAGAGAGATGTCTTTTGAACAAGCAGCAGGTGAAACTTCACACGGGATCCCTTTGTCTTGTGTACAAGGCATACTGATCCACATGCATTTTTGCGGGGTTGATGATGGGGTGGGTAAGGGAATGGGTAAATGGATCTCGTTGACGAAGCGGTTGTCTTGTGTGTGTGTCCAGTGTTTTTGTCGTCGTTCTTGGCCGTTTCTCGTTTTCCCAAGGCAGCAGTTGGCATCCCTCCTCGGACCGGCGGAGGAAATGAGAGAGAGTGGTGTGTGATCAGCAAACGCCCTCCTCTATTTTTCCTAAAACACCATTCATCGTTTGGCATTTCTCATTTCCCTGCTCCTTTCTTCCTTGACGTTGAAACCCAATAACCCATTGATAATTGCCTCCCTGCGATGCGAAGCGCGTCTATCTTGAACTCGTTCCATTGCGTCCCTCGTTCACAACTTTATCTCTCGGCTTCCCCATTTAGGCCTTGGCGAGAAGCGCGCTGAAGTAGGCCTCGATATCGAAGTTGGGGCTCATGGGGTCCTGGTTGACTGTTTCTTCGAGGCAGAGTTGGGCACCTGGTTAGCAAGTCCATTCTTCCCCTAGAACCTCCTTCCACCGGCTTTGGTCGCGAGTAGTGACAACGCGGGCCACCGGATCCCGGGGAGGACCATAGATCAGATATAAAAATCGGGCATAAACTCACGTCCGCTAGGAGCAGAGACGGCGGAGACGGGCTGCTTGGACTTGGCGTAGGCCTCCTTAGCCTTGTTTATTAGCTCCTGCTTGTGCTCGTACTCGCGCTGGGCAGCAGCGGTCTTCTCAGCGGCGCTGATAGACCTCTGGTGAGTGAAGCCGTAGAAGATACCGGCGCCGAGGGCCGAGTACCGGAGGACCTGCGGGATATCCCATTTTAGCTTCCGAACACTTTCTGACTCTCCAACTGATGCTTCGAAGAATGCGCGACGGTGACTGAGAGGTGTCTTCGAGACGGGCAGCCAGTAGGCGCACAGGATGCCCCCCCTCTCGTCACAGAGCCGACAGGTGGTGCATCATGGTAGTGGTGGTGGTGGTGGTGGTAGTGGTGGTGTCGGCGGCGGCGGCGGCGGCGGCGCCGATGAAGTAACTCACGTTGGATCCAGCCTTAGAAGCGGTTGACGACATTTTTGGACGAGTTTGTGTTGGGCGAGGCCGGATGCGCTCGGGGGTTCGGAGGAAGGGGAATTAAAAGGTGGACTCGAAGATGGTCGGGGTGCGGTGGATGGCAATTGAGGAGGTCAATTGGGTCCCGGGTGGTGCGTCGTCGGGTCGGGCGAGGGAAAAGTTGCGAGCGTTTAGCGTTGAGGGGGGTGGAAAGTTCCAAGGTAGAGTCGTTTACGTCGGTGCTCAGGATGCGAAATGAAGTTTTGGAGCTTCGGGAATTTTCGCAGCCGTAACCGTCCATCGTTTTTCCTTACCCACGGTTCCACTGTATCTTACCAACAGCCCGACCACCAGCCCGGCGAAAGGCTGTTTTTTACCGGTTTTTACGGCAAGAACGCCTTCGCTCCGGCGGGTTGGCGGCCAACGCGGGCTTCCCTGCACAGCGGCTGACTGGCCCTGACAGCATTACCCGCTATAGCGGGAACACCCACTGAACGGCATCGATTTGGGACGACACACGACAGGCCCGGCTCACCACACGCGGCGGGATTCAGCCCACTCCCATGCCCAAGGGGCAGGCACCGTCCGTGACCTCTTTGCCTGACAGCCGGAGAGACAGCCCGACCGCGAAGGAGCAGTGTGCGATCACGTGCATTGATGTTGGGGGAAACACCCCACCGGTGTCATCGCAGCAGGCGGACCCCGGTCGGCGGAAGGAAAGTTAGGTTGGGACCTCGAAGCGGGAGAGGGAGAGGATGCCCACTGCCCGCAGCTGGAGTGCTCCAGGTGTGCTGAATCCCGTCGGCGGCGGGCGGGAAGGTCAGTTCCCCAAATGGAAACATCCATTCATTGTCTTTTGTTTGGTCAACCTCCCCTCCTTTTAGATCAACCGCGCAGAGGAACCAAAGGACATCGCGCTTGGACGTAAGTCTGGAACACAGCACCGCTTTGATTCTGGTTGAACCCTCTTTTTGACTAGTAGTTGCCTTGCCTTATCATTGCTAGAACACCACGTCGCAACTCAGCTTTGCCCCTCTTCACTTTCCATTGTTCCACTTCGCCTGCACATCACAGACCGACGCGACATCTGCTTCAACTTTCCACAAAGCCTCCCAAGCTCGCTCTACTCCCCACGGGTCGCGTCCCCTTTGAACAACCTACCATATATCGCCAGGTGCTGGATACCCGCGTTGTGCCCCCAAGGGCTTGCGCCGGCAGCAAGATTTGGCACTTCAGAGAGCAGTCTAGTCAGGGAATGGGTTGTGGAATTCGCAAAGATGCAGCAACGTCGGGATGAGATCCTCGCTAAGAAGGCGAAGCTCGCCGAGCTGAAGCGGCAACGAGAGCTCCGTGCTACTCAGGCTAATGCCCGCTTGAGCATAGGAAGCGCAAGCGATGTGAGTGGATAGTCCAGTTCTTGCTTGACGCCTGCTCTTCGCTTCAAAGCTGATCCCCTTTTCTCTAGATAGTTAGCCCGACGCCCGGTAGGGCAGAAAGCCGTCGTGAGATCGAAACTCTGATCCAGAGCCTGGTTGGCGAGAGCAGACCCGTATCCGTCTCGACCGGCGCAAATTCTCCCCGCCTCCATGGAAGCCGACCCAACAGCGTAATAAGCGCCGGGGAAACTAGTATCTCGCCCTCGGAATATGCTACTCCAGCTCTCGGACCCATACTCGCTTCTTCAAACCAGACCACGCAGGTCCTCTCGACGACTCTCACGACTGTTTACGAATGCCCACCATCGCCGGTGAAGGAAGTATTTACGTACAGCAAAGGAGTACAGACCACAGACGAGTGGGCACCCCAGCCCAAGGCCCGAAGATATTCGGACTCGGAAATCGACGAACCGCCTGCATCACCCACTAAGACCAGGATCAGCAGAAGGTTACGGGATCGCGAAGAAGAGTTGCGCGAGAACATAAGAAAGGAGATTGAAGAGGAGTTGAAAGCGGCCAAGGAACTTGTCACAGATGGAGTGTACAAGCCCTCTGCTGCGGCGAACTTTGCCACGAGGAATCTCACGGATGAAGAGTTGAACGCCGTTACGCAATCCGACGATTTTATGGACTTTCTCGACAGGTCGACCAAGGTCATCGAAAAGGCACTCGACCAGGAATACGATATTTTGACGGATTATACCCTCGGAGTAAACGATGTCGATGAAGAGGACGAACAGAACGGGAACACGGGCGGAAAGGGCCGGCGGAAAGTGAAGGAATTGGCCCAGTTTTACGATGAGAGGTGGTCCAAGAAGCGCATGATCAGCTCCATTGACTTCTCGCCCAAGTTCAGCGAACTACTTCTGGCATCGTACACCAAGAACCCTTCGGCACCCCACGACCCAGATGGAATTGTACAGGTCTGGAATATGCATTTGCACGATAGGCCCGAGTTTGTGTTCCATGCGCAATCCGACATCTTGACGGCCAAGTTTTCTCCGTTCCACCCTAACCTAATTATCGGCGGATGCTACAGCGGACAGGTTCTGCTCTGGGATACGCGCGCCAGGTCAGCTCCTGTACAGAAGACGCCCCTGACCGGTTCCGGACACACACATCCCGTTTACTGTATCGATATTATTGGCACGCAGAACGCCAACAACATTATTTCTTGCTCGACCGATGGCCACATGTGCGGCTGGAGCATTGACATGCTCGCCCAGCCTCAAGAGAACCTCACACTTATTGCCCCCCATCCATCCAGGACTGAAGACATGAGTCCCACATGTATGGCATTCCCGCAGGCCGACCCGACTTTCTTCTTGGTTGGAACGGAAGAGGGATCCATCTACCCGTGCCATCGGTACGACCGCGCCGGTGCCAAGGCAGGCGTTGATGCTCGCGTCAGCTACAGGGGCCATGCTGCTCCCGTCATGGCAGTCGACTTCCATCCTGCACGGGGTGTTGTCGACTTGGGCGATCTCGTACTGTCTGCTAGTTTGGATTGGAGCGTCAAGCTCTGGAAGGCGCGCGCTCCTGCGGCAACGTCTACGGTTGTGACAACGGGCGGCGGTATCAACGTGCCGGGTCAAGAACATAACGGCGTTCAGCCACTTATGGACTTTGTGCGCGAGGATGTCGTTTACGATGTGGCCTGGTCACCGGTGAAGCCTGGTGTGTTCAGCTTGGTTGACGGCGCTGGCTGGCTTGAACTGTGGGACATTACCGTGGAGACCGAGGAGCCCGTTGCGCGCATTTCTCCTAGCCCACGCAAGGATGGACGACCAATGCTGAGTAAGAGCTTGAACAAGGTCAAGTGGGAGCGTACTGAGGGCAAGAGATTGGCCACTGGCGGTATCGACGGCACGGTCACTATGTTCGAAGTTGGTCCGGATCTGGGTGGAAAGGAGGACCTGAAGAATGAGGAATGGCAGAGTGTGAAGAAGCTGGTGCAAAAGGCCGAGCATATGAATTCTCTGAAAGAAGCGCAGAAGCAGTAAGATGGGAGAATTAGACGCTTGATTTATTAGTGTGCGGGTGGAAGACATTGGAGAGCATACTCTGTTAATCACCAAATCAGGTGCAGTGACTGCCTTTTGAGCTCACGGTGTGTGACAGGAAAAGTGGCTGATGAATAAACTCCCGTTAAACAGAGGGTCTGCCGGGTACCTGGTCTGGTAGGAAGTGTTTGCTGGCTCAACTGGTCACCCCTGAATGTCAACAACACGTGCATAACCCTAACCCTCTTGTAACAATTCGAGTCGAGTCTGCTTACGTAAGGTGGGGCCCAGATATGCCTGCATCAAAAAGGCACATTGAAGAGACTTCAGGCATTTCCTTCTGTTCTCAACCCGCAGCATCGTCTTGGATCACCAGCTCGTGCTACATTCCGCGCCGGAAAGTTATAGTAGCCAAGTTGGTTTTCCTTGCTCAATTCACCTCTGGTAACCCGGCTTTTGCTCTTCTTTTTTTTTTTAATGTAAGTTGATCATTCCTCCATCCTCATCCTTTTCCCCCGGCATTATGATGAATGATTCTTCCAAGGATTCTGCAATTCTCAAGTTCCCTCGGGTAAAACCGAGGCTCACTGTGGACTATCAACACATTACACTTTTTCCCTGAACCGCCATGTCACCATATATTCATTCTCACATTACAGAAATGCTTGAGACTAGTCGCTGACATGAACAAATTTACCAGGTCTCGCGCACTCTTGGTGCCTCATACTGTTTTCAAGATAGAAGAAATAGAATATGATTACGTTATCTGCAACTGTCGAAATCGCATCTACTCTGTCTCTTCTGCCCATCACTTCCATCATGTCGTTTTGAGATATATGTTCATATACCTCGACCTATCGGCCTCTGCTCTTACGTGTTGACAGGAACCCAATCAGGATACCTCGCACCCTTGACATCGAACTTTGCCAGCGTGGCATCGATCTCATCCATCTCTTGATCCGTCAACTCCACGAGCACGGCATTCTCATTGACCCGCTCTACCGTCGTGGCGCCGGGGATGGGGATGATTTTCGGCATGCCCGGACGGCGCGTCAGACAACGCGTCCACGAGATGGCCAGCTGCGCGGGCGTGCAACCCTTCTTCTTGGCCATCTCCTCGACCTGGTGGACGAGCTGGAGGTTGATGTCGAAGTTCTCCGAGAAGCGGGGGAAGTGAAGCAACATCGGGACGGGAACTTGGAAAGGTCATCACGGGATTTGACCTGGCCGGTTAGGATCTGTATGCATCATAGTCAGCACGCCATCCCTCTCCCTCTTGATCTCTCAGACGCAAAGAAAAGAAAAAGGAAAAGCAAGAACTCACCCCCCTCCCCAAAGGACTATAAGCCACCAAAGGAATCCCATATTCCTTACAAGCCGCCGCCACCCCATTCTCCAAAACCTCCGCCGCAAACAAGCTCAACTCCACCTCGACGCACACCACTCCCTTCTTACCCAGTATCTTCACGGCCTGATGAATGGTCTCCGCGCTAACCTCGCTCAAACTAATCCCGCCCAACAACCCCTTCTCGATATACTCCTGCATAACCTCAAACGTCTCTGCCATATCCACCTCGGGATCTCGCCTTGCACACTCGAAAATATCCAGCTTCTTCCGTCCATTCAGCTGTTTGATGACGGAATCCAACGACCGCCGGACTTCGGCCGCCGAGCCGTCCGGGTGCGTCCCGTCGGGACCGCAGGAACCCTTTATGGAAAGCACGACTTTGTCGGCGTCTTCGGGGTATTGGGCAAAGTAGCGCTCGAGAAGGATGGGACTGTTGTAATTGGGCGTGCCGTAGAATTCGCCGCCGTTCCAGAAGTTGAGACTCAGGGAGAGGGCGGCGCGGAGGGTGGCGAAGGCTTGGTCTTGGGGAACGGGGTTGGGGCGCCAGGTGAAGCCTGGGGTTTTTTTATTTTGTTAATTGGGGGCTTCGTTGGAAGGAAGTGGGTGTGTGTGTGTGCGCGTGTGTGAACGAGACTTACCCATGAGGCCGAAACCTGTTGGTCCGATTTCTTTTCCGAGGAGTTGAGGCATGTTGTTCTCTTTAGTTTGGGGTTGAGGGATGATACCGAAATGTGCTTTGATGAGGTGAGTTAATGATGATGCTGTGAGTGAAGCGCGTAAGTATGAAGTCTTTCCAAGTTTCAATGAGGGTGACAGCTTTTTATATGTTTCACACCCACGATGGTTTTTATCAGACTTCAAGCGTTCTTTTTGAACTACAGACTTCGGAAGATTTCAGGCTGTTTACTTTGATACCGCGAACCAGAAATAACACCCGATCCCAAGTTTGAACCCATTCTCCGAATATCTGCCCCACGACCGTTCGATCCATGACGTCTGAACCCCGCGGGCCCGGAGAACCTTGATCCCGTTTTTTCACACTTTCGGCTCGCCGCCGCGTCCCGGACTTACACACAAGGAACCTTTCCGTTTCTGGAAATTGAAGATCTGAGACGTCGTTGCTTATCTCCGGGGCTCGCTCAGTATAAAACCCGAGTGGCTTTTATCTTTACATAAGCCGGAGACCGCGGCTTCCCGCTATTGTCAGCTATTGTCATTCATCACAACGTCTACACTAACAGTTTGATGCTGTGCGAGCCGGATATAAAGAGTGGTGCCTGATATGATATGTAAGCTGACGGAACCCCATCTGATGCTTTGGTTTTGCACATTTTCGAACGCCGAGTCCGGCCGGCCGGTCGGCCGGTGATGAGGGATAGACGACAATATGATGGGAACATGTCAGAATTGATTCCAAGGTGTAACATTGATCGATTGACCCCAGGATTCATGTGTTGTTGAGTTCACTCTTCCATACAACTCTTGCTGTCCTTGCTCATATGTACCCAGAGACTTCAATTGTACACACACATCCGATATTTCATCGTTTCCGTCTCCGACGAACAAGTCGTCCATAGGTATCCCAAACGCAAACTCTATTCAACAGCAAGTACATCTTTCTAACCACATTCACATTTCTTCCCAGCAGCAAATTCCGATTACATTCCCATGATATGACCAGAACTCCCTCTTTCCTCTAGATGACTAGATCTCAACCAACAGCGGAACGATATCAGCCAGCTGCTGCACCGCACTACTCCCAGCCCCGTTCCCGCCGCCCTCATTCTCATCCTCACAGGTAGCCTTCTTGCTCATGTTGTTGCCCGGCGGCGGAATCGTGACTACCACCTGTCCCTGCTGATCCTGCTGCTTCGGAGCATGCATAGAGTTTGCAAGGCCCTTTACCGGCTTCGTGTCATTCTCCCTTCTCCTATCCGTTTCGTCAGTCGCTCCACCACCATCGCCAGCAGAAGCAGAAGGCTTCCCCGTCTCAGTAGTACTACTCGATACATCTGTCGATGAAGCACCGGCAGCAACACCAGCAGGACCGGAAGTGGAAGCAGAACCAGCCTGTCCCTGACCCTGACCAGCGGCAGCGGAACCACCACCAGCAGTAACAAGACTCACCGTCCCATCTTCATTGAACGTAACCTTGACATTCTTGTGACTTCTATCCAGCGGAGTCTTTTCTCCCTTGCGTTCACGTTCGCGTTCGCGCTCAAATTTTTGCTGCTGGTGCTGATGCTGTTGAATTTGTTGAATCTGTTGTTGCAGCAGCTGATGTTGGCCAGGACCAGGCGCCGCACTACTGCCATATCCAGGCATTCCAGACATCCCATGCATCAACAATGCATCAGCAGGATGACGAAGCGGTCCGCCGTAGCCGGGTGGGATCAACATGGAGGAAAGCAGACGGAGGCGTTGGTTGAATTCTCGTTGTTGGGCTTTGAGTTTGCGGTTAGAGAGTTTCTTTGCTGATGATGCTCCTACTCCGACTCCTGCTCCTGTCCCCATAATGGCGGGGAGCATGTGATGATGGAGGTTGTTGTGACCGTGGGTCATGGGGGTGCAAGAGATGGGAGGAGGGGGAGCGCCACTACCAGCACCACTAGTACCACCGCCGTTGCCGCAAGCGGGATTAGTGGGAGATGCAGCAACAGCAGCGGCAGCATTTTGCTTCGTCTTGTTGCTAGACATCCCAATCCCAGTGGCAGAAATCCACCAAGCGGGAATCTCAAATAGTCCAACTTCTAGGAGACCCTCAAGCGTGGTGGGCATGGCGTGCTTGTGACGGCAGAAGGTGCCCCATTTGCAGGTGCCGTGTTGGCACCAGTGACGACAGTATTCCTGGGGGGTAGCAGAAGAAGAGGCAGGAGAAGAAGAGGCGGTGGTGGCGGCGGCGGAAGAGGAGGAGGAGGAGGAGGAGGAGGAGGAGGAGGAGGAGGAGGAGGAGGTAGAGTTAGGGTTAGAGGTGGTGACACCAGGATTGGCAGGGTTGGCAGCAGATACTGGGGCGGTGTTAGTGGTAGGTGTTGCGGTATCGATGTTGACGTTGGTGTTGGTGGTATGGGGTGGTGCAGCTAGTATGCTGTGAGGAATGCTTGCCCTGCGATCCGGGGTCATAGCATCTCGGTGGACGGTCGGATGACTATGTGGTGGAATTTGGGGAGAAGGGGGAGGAGCGAGGAGGGTGGAATGACGACGGGGACCATGTGCTGCTTCGGTGTCTCGGGCCATGCTCCTTTCGACCAAGTCGGCCCAGCGAACTGAATGCTCGTCTTTAGCACGGGTCAACCTGTTGGGATTCGAGCTTGCCGCCGCCACGTTGGGATGAGCAGGATGCGTACAAGGCTCCGCAGCGGAAGGGTAATGGATCGAACGGGGATCACGTCCGGTAGAAGCAGTCGATGAGTGATACGGAACTCGCTGTGACTGCTGCTCTGGATGAGCCATAGTCCGCTGTCTAGGAGGAGCGCATACACCGCTTGAGACCAAGGTGGCTTTGGATGATTCTCCGGCTCTCTTCCACACGAATTCCTCTTGGGAATTAGGCTCGATGATCCGCACCCTATAGGTGTCTCCGTTGTGCGAAACCATACCGAGGTTGTAGAGCCCCATGGTCTGCTCGACCGTCAGCTCCCGAGGTAGGCCGATGTCGATCCAGTCGGGGAGCTCGTCGACGGCAATCAAGGGTACCATGGGACCTTGTTCCCTTTGAATTGCTCCGGTGTCATTGCGCAAAATCTCAGTGTCAGGTCGGACAAGGAAGAATTCAGGGCGCGGTATCATGGCGGGCGAGTGAGGTTGATGTCTTGGTAGTTGGCGAGACAGGAGATGGGAGATAAAGGGCCCTGATTCACTCGGGTTGTGCGTGGGTTGTAGGAGGAGGAGGAATAAGGCTTCTTCGGGTTGACTTGTTCTGACTATAGACGTTGGCTCGAACTCAGAGCGAACGACCCATCTTTATAGAGCTGCGTCTAGTGTCCTGTAACGCTCTGACTAGCACTTTGTCGACACAAGTTTGTTGTGTTTATTTTGCCCGGCAATCTTCAGTAGGGAACTTGTCAAGCGTTGGAGCTTTGGGTGAACAAACAAACGGACAACATCCCAAACACAAGGGGAAAGTTGTCCAGAAGGACTGGAACAAGCGCTTGTGAGAAGCATATTTGGGCCGTAGGGGTGTGTCGACATGGTGGGTTTGCAGTTGAAACCGTAGATGCCGGTCGTCTACCAGAAAAGAACACAGTTGTTTCTTGTGATATCTTCACCGCAGTTCGACCCTAATCTTAGCCTCGAGACCATCCACACGGTAGCCAAGCTGGCGGGGGCCATCCTTCAGCTCAACCTCGCGCCTCACAAATCTTCCTCCTTTCTTGCCGGCTATAGATGTGCCTGCAATGGAGGTGGCGGCATCGTCCTGTTTGCGCTCTCTCTCTGCCTCTATCTCCTCGTCTTCACTGCTATCACAATCATCGTCATCGAACCCACCAACTGGGTCCCATTCACCAGTCTCCCACACCAGTCGCAGCTTCAGAGGCGGGAGACCAAACATTCTCCCGGCAATTCCCTTGACCGCGTAGATGTCAAAGGATTTGGGTATCTGGACGATCCTCTCTCCGACAGATGCGATGTTGTCTTCTGACTCACTGCTTGCCAACTCGGCGAGGTAAAAGTGGACAGTAATTAGCCTTGCCTCGAGGAAGTTCGGGTTAATGTCCTGCTGACGGGATACTACCGGCTCGCCGTAGAGCTCACATAGCTCGGCCCAGCGTCGATGGCGTGCAAGGACTTGGGCTTCCTCTGCCTCTGGGGTAGTTGACAATTGTCGAGCTATGCGAGAGAGGTAGTACATCTCTGCGTTGGTGCGGTCCGCGGTAGTGATGTTGCTGAAGTTGAGAGTCCGGACGGACGGGAGACGGGCAGCCATCAGCATGAATGCTTCATCACTGGTGGCAGTGCCCTTCTTTGTGCCGTCTGTTTCCGGAACGGCTCCATCCTCGAGTCCTGGGTTTTCGTAGATGGGATTGTGAGAGAATCGTACGGATGTCAACCCAGGGAATGAGTCCAAAAGAGCATCGATGAACTGCCAATCGCTGACCTTGTTGTATGACATATCAAGGTATTGAAGGTTCTTGCCGAAGACGGGCACCTCCTTGGAGGAAGAGGACGTGATAGATGATATCAAGTTGCCTTTTAGATGCAGATTTCGAAGGGTGCTAATTCTCGTAAGAGCAGCAATGTCTTCAAGTGATGTGAGCTCGTTGAACTCTAGGTTCAGAGACACTAGTGTCGATGTGAAGGAAAATGCTGATGGGATGGGTGCAAGAGTAGACAACTGGTTTGTGCCGATTTCGAGAAGGGTCAGGGAAGGGAACTTGGAGGCGACGTGACATATTTCAGGCCAAGTCAGTAGGGTTTCTCCCATCTCAAGCTCCTTGACTCCCTTGAAGGCCTCATGATGTCCATTGAGCTTGTCGTCTTCGAGGACGTTTTGAAAGCGATTTCCGCTGTAATATTGTCAGTTTTGTCATCCTTTTGTTATGTATCGCAACAGACAGCGAAAGGGCACATACTTGACCCTTAGACTGTGCAAGGAGTCCAGCTCGGAGCAGATATCCACCACAGTACCGAAGTCGGTGAACAAGTTACGGCTGAGGTCCAGCTCGACGACCTTGGGACAAGTCTGGCGGATAGTCTGATCCTGATCTGTTGTGGGTGGAGATCCAGAGACGATGCATGACCCGTCAAGGATGACAATCTTCAGTTCGCTCAACTGTGCCTGCTTGCGGCGGATCTTGTCAAAGCCGACCTCCTCAGCAACCTTGCCACCGACCACGATCTGCTTCCCAGGGAGCACAGGTCCATTGTCGGAAGGGCCATCAGACGCATACTTGAGCTGAAGTGCAGAGAGAAACGTCTGGGGTGCATCTGCCGGTCTAGTTGGACGGATGAAAGATGCCGCTGTTGCTGACTTGGATTTGCCTGAGAGAGTGTTAGATGGCCATATCCCGGGATTCAAGAGTAGGATGGGTGATTCTCACATGTGAAATATCTGATGCCTTTGTGTTGGCCAGCGTGTTTGCCGCGTGTCGGGTCATCCCATTCAACTCCAAGCCATGAGCCAGTGGTGCCTTTGAGTTCACCAATAAATCGGACGGTGCACAGGGCGCCGTCGTAGGACCTTCTCTGGCCGATGTGAGGGGTAACGGAAGCCATCATTTGACTATATTTCCAATGACCAACGATGGGAGAACGGAATTGTCCCAAGATAGGTTTCGTGCACTTCGATTAACACCCCCAGCCAAATGCCGATTGTCGAAGATGGATTGGTGTTCGCAATTGCCGTTACCGACTTCAGTTGAGCGTGCTGCCCTGTACAACAAATTGGAAGGCACTCGCTGTGGAGGGGCTACTAGAGCGTGCATTTTTAGGCAGCAAAACACTGTTTGCACCTGACGACAAGCCGCCATAAGGTCTGCGTATTTTGGGGCCAAGAACTGGACAACATTACAGAAACACCTTTCACCGCATTACGAATTCAAACTATTACACATTTGGCCCCAAGAGAAGATGGGAAGGATATCATTTGCAACATCACAACATCAAAACATTCAAAATTGGTCATTTTGTTCGTCTCGGAATGGTATCATGAAATCTTTTCCTTCGTTGTCATTCCTCTACTTTTCCAATCATGCAAACAGCAGCCGCTTGCTCATCATGCCTATACATACAAAAAATGATAACGTTTCCTTTTTTACAACTTGGTCTGAGGAGCAGCGACGCACTTCATCAGGGCACGTCCGTTGCTGAGCACGACTTTACCACCCTCGATCTGGACCTGGAAGCGGATCTCCTCCCAGCCATCCTTGATCTGACCAGTCTTCCACGCCGACGCAACAAGCTTGTCACCGCCGCGGACGGGGCTGGCAAAGCGGGCCTGGTATTCCTTAATGTTGGCAGGGTCACTGCCGCCAAGGTGCTGGAGGAGGCCGTGGGCAGCCCAATTCCACGAGTACAGACCGTGAATGATGACACCTCCGAAGCCCATCTTCTTGCCGGGCTCGGGATCGGCGTGGAGGGGGTTGTAGTCGCCGTTAAGGCGGTACAGTAGGGGGGTCTCGGGAGTCGTCTGGTTCTCGAAAACGACATCGGGCTTCTTGTCCTTGGGAGGGGGGAAGCTCTGGGTGGCGGGACCCTTGGGGCCACCCCAGTTGCCCTGGTTGACGTAGAAGGAAGAGGTGTGGATGCGCGAGTAAACCTCGTTGTTGGCGGCATCTACAATATCGGTCTGGGTCTCGACGACAGAGCCCGGGCGACCCTTGTCATAGACGCCGACAACCTTGGTCCGCGACTCGAACTTCTTGCCCTCAGAGGAGGTGGGAAGCTGCTTGAAGAACTCGATCCGGCGCTGACCATCGACGACACGGGTGGGGTCGAAGACAGGCACGCCAGGGATGGCAACGGACTTCTGGGCGGCATAGAAGTCGACTACATCTGAAGAGTCAAGCTTGAAGGCTGGAAGACGGTTAGTTATACACTGGCAACACTGCTGAGCGGAATTAATTTGCAATACTTACACAAAGCGAGAGGGTAGGTGGGGAAAGGAGTGAAGTTGGGATGAAGCTCGTAGAGGAAGTGAAGCTCCTCGGCCTTGCATCCAATGGACTGGGCAAAGAGCAAAAGATCCCTCTTGCACCAAGAGACACTCTTGGAAGGGTATTCGAAACCAACACCGGGGCCGGACATTGTGAAGACTGAAGCTCGGTGACGAGAAGATATACAAGAATGGGTGAGGGGTGATGGAGGTTGGTCCGTCGAGATTAGAATTACAGAATACAGTCTACAAAATGACGAGCTCGAAGGGGGGGAGATGTCACAGGCTTTTTATGTATCAAGAGTCTCCCTGTCGCTTCTCGGACAAGAGAATCGCCTGGTTGCGGAGGTGGCACGGAAACCCGGTCGATTGCGATGCCGGTGGAGGGATGAGGGATGCGGGGGATAAGGCAGGCCGATAGAACCTCGGCAGGCCTGAGCTACCTACGCGTACTTCTGGAGCCAGAGAGGTTCACTGTGTGGGGTAGTGCCCGCATTCGCGACAGCTTTTAGACCACATCGGGTCAAGCGCCCGCTCGGCGCCCTTTGCACTCCGGAGTCCTGTCCCTGCCCTGACTGAAAAAAAGGGCGAGCAGAGCTTATCAGATCTTGTTTTTTGCTTTTTGTTTTAAAGTGACATCGAATGTTGCGATATTGTTTCTACACCGCATATATAGAACTCTGCCAACTCAAGCTTGTCCTGGACGGGAATTCTACAAATGCAGTTCCGTAGCAGTGGCCTTGACGCAAGATGCACCGTGAGCCTCCAAATGCCTCTTGTCTTCTTCAAGGTTAGCGTGCTCTCCATGCCGGTTTGATGCCCTGGAGAGCAGGAGTGGATGTCCCCCAAAAACACAGGGGGCACAGGCCTGATAAGATAAGCATCAACACCAAAAATTTCCAGACCACCGCCTCTGCAAGTGAAGGGGTCGTGAGCCCTCATCCAGGTTTCCCTTCACAGTGAACAGCATCATTGCATTCGTCATCTTCCCTCCAGGTGTTCTTGTGGCCCGTGATTCACTTTTTAATATTTCTTTGAAGAATCGTTTGTGCCCCCATTGTTGTTCCTGCTGGCCTGCCGCAGTGAATGATTTTTGGTCTTTCATTCAAAAGTCAACACCCGCTCATCCCCCGACCGCATCACTTTGCCCTTCAAACATTGCGTCTTCGTCACAGCATCGACAAACGCCAACATCGGCCTCACAATAAGAACCATGGCTAGAAATAAGAGCAAGGCGGACGGCATGCGACCGAACGGGTCAGCACAATGCACTTCTGCTGTGCAGAGCGCTTCGGCCACCGAAGCAAGCCCTTTTCTTTTCAAAACGGCAAGAGGACAAGTTGCAGAGAGCTCACCTTCCACCACCCCCAGAAACCCATTCCTGTTGCCATCAGTTCCAAAACCCACAAATGGTCCGAAATCTACCACCACAACCGCCATCACCGAAAAGAACACGCACAAGAAGGCCCTTTCGAAAGACGAGTACCTTGCGGAAGCCCAGAGGCGGCACAACGTCAGCCGTGCCAGGAGAGACGCCGAGCTGAGGGAGTTGTACCGAAGTTGCCCATCTATCAAACGTGCCATCAAGCGTTATTCCCAAAGGAGGTCCCAGTGGGCGAAATCGATGAGGAAATTACAAAAAGCCGGCGCTTTCTTGGAGAATATGGGCGCCCTCGGCGGTGCTCCGCAATTACAAAAGATGTCACCCAATGGTTCAGCCATAGCCACCATAGAACCACCATCAGCCAATTCTCCGGCTCTTCCTCAGACCAATTTCACTGTAGACGACCATCCCGATAATAACAGCAGCAAGGCTCCCAGTGTCACCAGCAGCTCCGACGAAACAGTCAAGTCGGACACTAGGACGGTCGACTCCCTTTCGACGAACATCACGACACCGGACCTGTCCGACTGTGATAGCCTGGTCAAATCCGCGACGAAACCAACCAAGCAAAATACGACTTCCTCCTCAGCTTCAGTGACCTCCTCAGCTTCAGTCACCCCTTCACAAGACAAGACCGATGCTGTCACAGAACAGCCCGCTCCCAAAGCAGAGAAGTTCAAGATTACTATCAACGTCGAGACTGTAGCCCCATCGAAGGGGTCCAAGTCTTCCACCCAAAACGCCAAACAGGATGCGGCACCAATAACCACCAGCGGCGCTCTGACGCCCAAGAAGTCGGTTGACGAGAAGGCCGAGAAGAAGCAGAAGACGAGCAGCGACAAGGCGGACGGTCAAGAACTCCAGAAGGAGAAGCAAAAGGAGAAGAAGCCCAAGGCCGACGGTGCTGCCCAACCAACGCCAGAAAAGAAGTCCAAGAAGCACAAGCGGGATGAGGACGACAAGGACAAGGAAGAAGGCGCCACTGAGGAGCCCAAGGCGAAGAAATCCAAGACCTGCAGCTCAGAACCCCCAGCCATGACTCCTGCCTCAGGCATCGACAAGTCCTATAAGCCCTACCCGAACGTACCCCCAGAAATCAGGAAAGAGCTCTTCATCGTCAAGGCCGAAGAAATGATTTTCGACCCGCTCGGCTACGACGACTTGGTCTACGACGACACCAGGCCCAAGAGCAAGCGGCCCAAGTGGAGGAAGACCGGTCGCAACACGGGTCACAACGATATGATGATGTCCGGCGGTATTGGTCCTGCAGACGGATCCTCCTCTTCTGGTTCCCACAAGTCCAAGAAGAACCGGTCGGGCGGTGACGACAGTCTCTCCAAGCAGGTGCTCAAGAAGGGGCATAACAAGAGGGTTGCGGAGGAGGTTTCTTCGCTCAAGGAGTCGGGCTCGAGCTCCACTTTCGGGGAGAAGAGGGAGAAGAGGGAGAAGAGGGAGAAGAACGAGTTCAAGAAGAACAAGCACGGCCACGACCACGGCCATCGGGACCAGCACGAGCGGGACGGCCAGAAGAACTGGAAGCATAAGCCAAACCAGTCGGGGAGTTTGGCGGCCAAGTTCAGGAGGCACAACAAGTGATCCTATCCTGACAGTTGCGCAAAAAAGCGACGAGTGGGTTATCCATTTGCGAGGAATAGACCCCGCTATGGAGAAACAAAACGGGCGAGGATTGCAGGTTCGAAGAGACCGGTTTTCACGGCTGTCAAAGGCAGAGACACCATACCATCTCCCCGCTCAAGCATAAGCAAGGGACGCTGCTCTCCCGCCGAGCGCTTCCTCGTCGCGTGTCATTCCACAACTCCTAATCTAGGGATAAAGCGAAGGGAAGCAGACGGGTCCTCATAGACGGGTCACCCAGAGGAGGAAAATAAGCGGGTGGTATATCCAACATGGCTGTCCTTTTCACACAAACAACCATTGCATGGCTCTGAAGCGCATGGTTGCATGGTAGCATGGTAGCATTCACAGTTGGCGAGCGGAAGGAAGGTCACTTATTATGCATATTTTGCTTTTTACTTCTCATTTCGGCGCACCGGGTGGGTAAAAAAAAAGTCGGAAGATTTCCTCGACGGACATCGTGGCAGAGAAAAAAAGGGGGGAAGGGGTTGCTGGATGAGATGGGCGCAATACACGGCCGGCGGACTACTACTTGTGTGGCGTGGCGTGGCATGGCGTAACATAATTGCATTTGAAACCTTTTCGGAAGACGGTTCTGGTGGTAAGAATACTAGAACCTTTTCTTGCCTTCCATTCTCTTCCTTTTCATGGCTACCTCTAAAGATTTGGTTTGCTCTTATCATTGATTGCTATATAGAATCATGACTTGGTTCAGTTGGAACAGATACCCGTCTTAGGTATCATCTTTTGCGAATAGTCACAAAAGCGAGGACAAGCGAGTTTGCTTGATAGACGGAAAAGTGTGCCGTGCTATAAGCAACACACAATTCAAATATTGCACATACATACAATCTTGTGATCTTGTCAATCAAACCGGGAATCAACTGTGAAACCATGACAGCAGCCGCTCAGACGGGGCCAGCCATTTCTTGAGATACATGTAAATAAAATAGTTTGATCGCTCATAGCGAGGGCCAAAGAAAATCCATTTCTAAAAAACGACAAAAGAGAGTGAGGTATCCTTAATAACACGCCATATGTACCAAAAAAACATCCAAGAAAGCAGAAACGACCCGTATAACCGTACCCTTTGCTCCCACCCACTTATCGTGTACCGATGATGATCATGAACCATCAGCCCACAGATAACCTGATATCATTACAAAAGAGATCCCTCAACCAATCACCAATCGACAGGCAAAGGAAACCCCTTTTAAAGAGTTAGAACCTCATCGCCCTTGCACGATCGCATTCCTCCAGGAACTTGTAAATACCCTCTAACCCTTCATATCGGTCCTCCGAGTAGTGCTCACTAGAAGCGCTCTTCAGAGACGGCGACATGCTCTCGTAACCTTCTAACTCTTCCGAGACAACGGAATGTTCCGATGCCAACAGCCACGGGTTCTCCTCGACCTCCTCCACAAACGCGTCGTCGAGTTCGTTGGAGCTCTCTGACGAGACCCTGGTACGAACGGTCTCGTCTGGCGACGTGAGCGTCTTGGAGCAGCCGTCGTCAGCAGGGGCATATGGGAACCGTAGTGCGACCTGGACACCGGCGTCCATATCGAAGTCGGGATCCTCCTTGATGATGCCGCGCTGGACGCCGACGTCATTGCACAGCCGCTCAACCGTTTCGGCATCCACGCCCGGGAACCGAACCCTTAGCAAGTCGGCCCGCTCCAGAGAGATGGGCAAGTCGCCTAACCGCGCGAGAGCCTTCAGATCCGCCATGACGGCCGCGAGATCCTTCAGGGTGCGGGCAAAGTCCACGGAAAGGACATCGAGGAAGTTGTCGGCGAGAAGGGTGGCGCCAGCGGTCTGGATCTCGGCCTCGACGCTCTGGGAAGAGGGGATCATGGCGCCCAAGGGGCTAAGAGCCGTGACGGAGGGGCTGATGTGGAAGTCAATGGACGAACCCGGAGCGTGCGGCGCAACCGCGAGCTTGTTGCGTGCCTTCTCTTCGTCCACGCTGACGGCCCGGTACAGCTTCCGGCCATCGGCCGAGTAACCGTCAAAGTGAGCCCGTTGGCCAGAGAACCAAAAGGCGCGGACGGCTTGGCTGACGTTCTGGACAACTTGAGCCGGGGCGGCGGGTGTGTGGCTGAAGTAGCGCTTACCGCCTGCACGGCCGGCTCCGGAGAAGGAGTAGCCGCCTGCGGTACGGGGGAGGGCGCCTCCGGTAAGGTTCGGTCGGAGGGTGGAAGCGAAAGGAGCCCGGCCAGGGAACGCAGCTACGGCCTGGGAGGTGGCCGAGACGGGGAACTTGGACCGGTCAAAGCGGGATTGTTGACCGGATGAAGGGGACTGTTTCCCGGCGGTGTTGCTGATGTAGCGACGGACAGTGGCATTGATGTTGGCGTAGGTCGAGTGCCACTTTGCGCCGCCTCGGCCGCTCTTCTGCTGGCGAAGCCATGCGGCGGGGTGAATAGGTTGACGGGCACCACTGCGTACGGCAATGGGCTGGAGTTGTTGTGCTGAATTTGATGAACGTGTCGCGGCGGCGGCGAGCTTCGAGCGAAGCATCTTGGACGTGCGCGCCAGGTTCTTGCCGAGAACACGCAGGGCGGCGGCGGCCCACATGCCTCCCACGGCGGGAGACATTCTGCGTGGTTGTATCGAGATTGAGTGAGATTTAGGTTCTCCCACTTCAAGTCTGCAACACGACGCAAAATTTGACAATGTTGTTGATGTCGATGTTTCGATGTCTTGGGGAGGAGATGATGACGATGAGACGGGTGTGGTCGGGATGTTAATGAATGGGATGCCTTATCGATAAGTATTCGCCACCGCCGGCGGCAACTGTTACAGATGAGGCAGCTGACGACTAACATGCAAGTAAACGAGCTCAGCGGGAAGACCCAATGCTCCGATTGATGCATGAGCGGGCCGGCAGCTGGCAGTGCTGCGGCGGAGCCGAAACCTGGTGCAAATCCAGGTGGGGTCAAGCCCTCTCCTCGTGCCCGACCCAGCCAATCTTATCGGCCGCCCCACACGGATTTTGGCTCGCGGTTTTAAACCCAAAATTTCTCCCAAGCTTCAAGCTTCGACTTCTTTTCTTCTTCCCCAACCAGGAAGTCTGGAGCGTCGGTCGCGCGCGCGACAAGTTATTCTGTCGCCGGCACTTATGCTTCAGACTTCATTCCACAGCAAGGTAAGAACCGCAACTTCTCGTTCTCCCTCCCTGCCTGCTGCGCAGCCATTTGCTACTGTGATGAACATTCACGAACAATCCAATTCTTACCTAGCCCATGGGGACTCCAATTTACTCTAGAATTACCCTGAGAGCAAAATTGGCAGCAAGGCTTGTTGGTATCGCTTGGTCATGAACTTGATGCTAACTTTCTGCCTCCAGTGCTGGTGTCTTTCATCAATGGTCGATGACAACCGTCCTGGTTGCTCTTCATGATCTCATTTCTTCACACATCAAAAGGTTTGTGCCCACATCTTTCTTCCTTCCCCCAATCCACCGTGATGATAAATGTACAACAGGGATTCCTCAATCTTAATACACCATGTAGAGTTTGTAACTAGTTTCAGCCTTGTCTGATTGGATACACAACCATCTGTCGCTTGTTTCATGCCTTTGTTTTGACACATTTGCTAACTCGCGAATCTTCAGGTATGCTCATGGCTCACGATCAACATCCTGGCACTATGACGAAGATTTGAACGAACGGGCGGACATAAATGAAGCCTCTCTGTCTTCGTCCATCAAAGCAGGACTGTACATCCTGTGGGCGGGGTTCAGGGAGAAATTCTTGCTGAGAACTCGTCAGCTGATTTCGTGCCCTTGCACCATCTCTTGTCAACACATCAGAGCGTCTTGGGGATCTGTAGACTAACATGCCGATCCGCAGGTAACAACTTCTTCGCGTTCGCACTTCCTCTTCCCTTATTATTATGATGAGACGATATTCACACTGTTTGACCTTCCTTCGGGTTGGAATGAACACTAAACAAAATCTGATTTAATGAGGTATGTTTCTGCCGCATTCTCGCTCATGATGGGCTTTTTGCTAACAGTTTCCACCAGACTGAAAATAATCTTTATCGAACTACGCTTCGTTTGCCATACCGAATATCTGGCAGTGGCTAACAGTTTCTCAGTTCTAGGCATTCCTTCGAGCAATTAGCATTGGGGTGGCGTTTGGGTGTCTGTAGCATATCTGAATCGATGCTCTTTTCAATGCTATGATCTGATTGTTGTTGTGACCAGTCCCATGTGATGAACCCGTATCCTGAAAACTTCTGCCTTTTGTTTATCCATGTACTTTTTCATCGCTTCAACTGCAACCTTGCGTTCCAACCGACGATGCAACGTATCAAATCCCAATCGCCGTTATTTCCAACCCAATCTGTCACTACGATGCCAGTCCCAGCATCGCCAACGGTAAGCTCACCTGGTTGCTTCTGAGGAGCTCCGTGACCCATACACAGATACTCGATCATGGATGGGTTGATCTTCGCAGCAATCTTTTCAGGCCAGCAACTCGCATTGAAGAAGTTGCTGCCACTCAGAAAGTTGATAAACAGAGGCAACGGACCGCCAGCAGCCTCCGATCCCGGCATGCCCTGTGGCACAAACACCTGCTGTGCGGCCCTCATCAACTCCTCCCTCGCGAACCCAATCTTCTTGTCAATATGCTGCGTCTGCCCAACCTCATAATAATCCTGGATCCGAATCATCCCGCTTCCACACGTCCCGTCCGCGCAGTTATCAGGCCACACCGACCCATCGATACCCATTCCCGAAGCCTGCAGACTTGGATCCACGTGAAACCGCCTCACCAGCACAATACGTCCCCGTGCCTGCTCCAGCGTCGGGATCTCAGGCTTCGTGTACCACCTATCCGGCGTCAGATAGCGAGCGGCTAGGTAAATAGATAAGTTCTGATCTGTCCCGCGCCCCGTGCCCTCGCGCTTGATACTCATCAACACCGTCTCGGATGGGTTGGCGTCCAGGAAGGCGTAGCATTCGGAAAGCAGGTCGTGGAAGTACTTTGTCCCCGACAGCGCGATGGGGAAGGCGGAGTGGACCAAGCTGAGGTTGGGCCCTTTGGTCTTGTCTTTGTGACTTGGTTCCGGGGCCTGCGGTGAAAGTTCGGGTTGGGGAGCGGGCGGGTTGGTGTCTGTCGGTGACTGAGTTGGGTCCGTCTTTGTCGCCGAAGTGGTAGGGGAGATTGGGAAGGCGCCGGGTATAGAGTCGGGTGTGTTGAGACGAGGAGAAGCGGTTTTGGTGGGCGAAGGGAAGCGGGAAGGGCAGGAGACACGCACGTCTAGGAAGCGCACGCCGTTGTCGAGCTGTTTGCGGACGGAGATGGCTTGGCAGCGTACGGAGGGCAAGGCGACGTAGCAGGTTGGACTGTTGTGCGTGCCGGGGATGCTGAGGGCTGATAAGGGGTAGGATGGGTTGAGCTCGGCCATCCAGCGGTTGAGGTGGGCGCTGCTGAAGATGGCGAGGAAGGAGTGCTGGGGCATGTAGATGAGGGTGAACTCACGGTCGGAAGGGGGGACTTGAGATTGTTGGTCTGAAGGTGGTGGGTTGGCTTTCATGACGATGCTCCGCGGTGAGGGACCGGGGATGGAGACGGAGTAGGTGTATGGCGTGCCGGGTTCGGCGAAGGTGAGGCGGAGAGATTCGCCTTTGGAGGCATCGGGTAGTGAGATTGAAATCTCATGCTCGGAGAAGGGCCGGATGTTGACATCGGTGATGTCTTGCTTGGTGACTGGTTCCTTAGCCGCACCGTTGAGGTCCGTTACCGCGGCGGTTGGTACCGACTTGGATTTCCCGGTAATGCGAGACGTGATCTTCGCAAACCCGTTCGGCTTGCGAGCCTTGGTAGGGTCCTCGTGGCGCTCCACTTCCTTCAGCTCGAGCGGCGTGATGGTTAGGTTGCGGATGGTGAGATTCCCCATCTTGACTATCTTGGCTGTGGTGTCGATCCGACGGTTCCGCCGGGTTGATGATGGTAATAGTATGGGTACGGTAGCAGCCTTATGCGGTATAGCATATGCTCTCGTCTCGAGGTAGCTGGACATGGAAGTCCGTTCTCTCCCGTCTTTTTTCAAGACCAACCGTGGTTATCAGACTGTCTTGTCTTGTCGCCTGAGCCTACTCCTGAGCTGAGCTTGCGTGACGTTGTACAACTGGGATGAACTCGTCAGAGAGGTACATAGAAAAGTTCCGAGCCCGCAGAATGTGATGATATCGTTACGCTATTTCGTCGGAGAAAGGAGGCAAGTCTACTTGATCCATGATGTCTTACATGTTGACTTGTCTGTTCGTCTGACTTGAGCTTTTGGAAGCATGCAAAAGTCGTACCTGATGTTTCTTTGGGATGGACGCGGTCAAGGTTATTTTCTTGGCTGGATGGATGAAGCACGATAAGAACTGAATAACGCAATTGGGGCCAAATCGGCTAGCAAAGTCAACAAATGTTTTGTTTTTGATATCCAAGGTTCATCTTGTTAAAGATCTTCGATGATTTGAGGAAAAGCTAAAACCAAACTCCTGAGCTACACCGCATTCCCCAGAAAGTAAAATGAGGTTTCGGATTTCCGCCCACATTTGTGAAAGCGATAATGCGCAGTGACGTAAACGTAGCAAGCCATTAACATAACCCAGCACAGTATCGTAAAACTTTCGAAAAATTATTGAACACCGCTAATGGCATTTTATCAACGAAACCCCATAAACATTAATTGATGTTCTTGGGCCCCTCATTTAGGGCTGAAGATATTTTCGATGATCTCTGGAGGTAGTGTACATGTTGATGCGTCTGAGGCAGTGGCCAGTGGGCCTCACGCCGAACGAAATGCGAAAAGAAACGAACCAGGAACTTCACGAAGTGTTGAACATCGCCAATGAGGAGCAAATGATTTTTGGAACAGATGAAGAGCAATTTATAAGGGGGCTTGGTGGCATATAAACAACATATGTTGCTCGACGAGAACAGCCCAAAGATCGAAGACCAGACGATAAAACATGACTGACCTCTAGCAATTTGCCGGCTTCAATTGTCCGAACCCTTCCTGAGAATCACCAACTGCAACCATAAATTCAGAATGATGCTGCGAAGGTTGCGATGAGAACTCCCGTCGCCGCCAAGCCTCGCAATCCCCGCGTACGTCCGGGAGGTCCTGCAGGTCTCTCGAATCTCATGTTGAGCCTCAATATCGTGAATAAGCAATGGGAATTCTAACCGCGCTCTTCTTCGGTTCCTATGCGGGGACTGTTACTTTGGGGACGGATCTTATCTACCTTGTAGGAACGAATTGCAACTTCATGAAGGCACGCCGCCTAGGTCCAAATTGCTTCAACTTCGCTATCGACTAGGTACGGTGTTTCCCCAAGTTGAAATGCTCATGGTATGCCATATAGCAGATTGCCAGATCGTTACGGACTAGACAATGATCGATATTGTCGGGGCGTTCAGCATGGAGGTAGCAGTCTTGGTATCGGACGTCCGCAAGATGGTTATTAACCCAAGGCCGGACGTCGCCTGGATAAATGCTGCGCAATATGAAGCCTACCAGCTGGGACGGCAACCGCACAATAGCCGGGTTTTCGGTGCCGGCCTCACTTCACATTCGGCATCAGGCCGAAGTTCGATAACTACGACCGTATATCCATGGAGAGGCTTTGAGGAGTATAAAGAGATGGAAAGTCGTCGCGAAGGAAGTGGTGATGTCGGCCATCGAAGCTGAGCATCGCCAACCCTGCACCCACCTCAAAACAAACACTCCAAGGTCTGAACAAAATGCGCTTCTCAATTCTCGCCAACGCAGCCTTTGCCAGCTCGGCACTGGCAATCCCCTCACTCGCCTCGGCCATTGCTCCCCGTCAAGAGAGTGCCTGCCTAACCAGGGCCGAAGCAAAAGACATCGTGGACATCTACGTCCAGCTGATCGCCAACTACACGGACGAGGTTTGCGCCAAGTACTGCGCCTCGGACTTTGTCGACCGGTCCGACAGCATCAACACCTTCATCTTCACACCCCTCGGGGAGCCAACCTTTGCGACCAAGGAGATCTTCATGGCGGCGCAGAACGCGAACCCGCCCTTCCCCGTCGTCGTCGACAGCATCGATGCCGTCGACTGCGAAGCCGTCGCACTCCGCTGGCACGCTACCTTCGGCGCTGCCAACCTCCCCAGCAAGGGCATCACCATCATCGGCACTACCAAGCGTGAGGGATATGCGCAGATCAAGAGCCTCGATCTCGAGTTTAACAGCTTGATCTGGCTCCTCAACATGGGTGGCAACTACACCTGGGAGGGTTAGACTTTTGTGAGAGGGTAAACGTCATGTGAGGGGGGCATCAAGAACGCAGGTATAGATCTGGACGCTTGACTTCGCCACATGGATTTTGATGTTCGGTTTCGCAATCGGAAAGGTGGGAGCTGGAAGACGGAATGTATATCAAGAATGGTGCTTTTTTTTTTTTTTCGCTTGGCAAGGGCGAGAAGGAGGTGTAGGCTTGAGGTCATAACATCGCGGATTCGATTCTGGAGTTGATGTTGTTACCTGTTTGTACAATGTTTTTTGTTTAGTGAAATATCTATGGAGTTATTGTTCAAGCGTCGTGCAAGTTGGGAATAGTCGATCTAATCTGTGTAACAGGCCAATGACCTCACCGGCCGAGACGACCACCCTCAACGTGATGTTTGTGAAGGAGTAGGTAAAACCCAAAGGTATTACTGCGTCTGTTTCCATCAAATGTTTTATTCCCACGCTTTTCCGTTGCCGTTGTTGGTATCTCCGTACCTGGACTGTAGGGCTGCATGGTGACATGTGGGACAACATCGGGGAATCGCAGGTTTGATGGGGAGGCGTTTGCCAGAGACAATCAAACCATGCCGTCGAGTCTTGGCGCACCTTGGACTTTGAAATTGAAGCTCGACAAAAGACCTCGCATGAATCTTTGGAGTATTGAACGTCTGAAGATGTCGACTTCGGCCATCAAGGGAGGCTGGAATAAGGTTCCATCATAAGCTGCTTTTCAGCGGTAAGACGGCTTGGGGGGACGTGCGAGGTACCAACCGACTCGATCTCGAGAAACGATGAGTTCGAAGTGCCCCTGCGTGGGGATGGCGTAGGGGCGCTTGGTGAGGCGCCTGAGCTGAGCGACTGACAATCAGGAACAGATGAGGTCACTTCTCACGCTGCGTTTGTATCACTGAAGCTGATGATGATTTGTATTGTATGTCCGATGGATTGTCATGACTTCAATTGCACTCAGTACCATGAAGAAGCCTCTGTTGACCGAGAGGAGCCATGTATGTAGTTGCATTCCAGGAATACTCGCCTCGATCATAGATGGAATTCAATATCAAATCATGCTTCGGCTTGTGGGTGAAGGATAAGACGTGCCGCCTCGACCGCCAATCGCGGAAGGGGAGAAACGCCGACGGGAGAAGAAGGTTGAGAACGGTTGCTGGGTTAAGAACTCGACTGGGGATCCGGAGAGTGGAGACGGGACTCAGGTACCCTGAAGACCTCCAATTGCCAGCCGAGGTGCGGTTACCAGGCTGGCTCACTGTGCAGGAGCTGCTCGACCCTTGCAGAACACCGAGCCCAATGCGTCAAACGCCGCAGGAATCTACGCGTTTTGATTGGTCTTTCTCGACAATCACCAATCGGGTCCCGGTTCATCTCCCCTTTTTAAATTTGAAGGTTCTGCCTCGCACTCGCAACTCGCCAGGCTCGCAAAAGCCCGTGAAAGGGGACTTCTGGGCAAGACAAGCACTCGAGCGCCGAAGATCGTTGGTCGCGTAGTGTACAAGCTTGAGCGAGTCTGGTGATGTGACTGACCACTCAGTTGACGTCGACGGCAACTCCAGACCTGTCTGCCCTTGTCCATGTCTCTGAAGCGTTTGTTTGTGCTTGTCCGGGTTGCCTCTCCAGCGTTGACTGTCCTCCGCTGGGATCATGTGCGCATCTTATTATCCATTCTTCTGGGATGGAGATCGACCCCCTGGGACGGGCAGTCGACAGGCTACACAGAGATCCCAAACGCACAGCATCTCGCATCATGTCCATTCCAATGACACGCCGAGCATCTTGACAGTCAACGAGCGTATTTCGTCCAAATTACCAAAGGATCCTCTTCCCAAGCCAAAGAGGTCGTCAACCCCACAGCATGAAATGGTGAAACTGGAGCGCTTTCAAGGTTACCCGCCCAGCCCGTCCATGAGGATCCCCTTCCCAACGGATTACTTGGGACCCTGGACTGCCTGGCCGAAATGAAGGGACCCCATGGATATCCAGATTCCTGAAATTCCGTGGCTGCAGAGGAAGCCTGGGAAACCAGAATGTGGGAAAGGGGGGTGTGAAGGGTTTCATTGGTATAAGGCGCAGCGCCTGTAAGCTTGTCTATTTTGTATATCGCTAGTGCAGCGTTGCACCGAGGAAACCTTCACTTCTCCCATTTCAGTATTTTCTCATATTTCCGCCTTCCCCCCCTTCCTCTTCACACTCCCTTCGTCCTTCCATTCTTTTCGGCTTCGCCTCTTCATCCCGCGTTCGTGTTTCTGCCTTAGCTCGTGGTCATCGTCGCCGTTGTCACTCATTTACAACATACATATATACAACAGTCACTCATTCAGTCTTACTCTTCATCACTGCCTCTGCAGCCTTCCGATCTTTTCTTCAGATTTCTGTCATCGAACCATTTAGTGGCCCAGTCCCAGCAAACATCATCACATTTACCAATCAAGTCACCAACTCGACATAAGCAGCAAGATGCGTTTCTCCGTCGCCGCCGTCCTCGCTTTTGCGACCGCTGTCTTCGCCCAGACCGATGGCTTTGATGTCATCTCCAACCCTTATGCCGGCGAGAAGGTGCTTGCTGGCAAGCCCTGTGAGATCAAGTGGGCGCCCTCGACCGACCCCAAGTTCCAGGGCCCCGTCCGTATCGATGTCCTTGGAGGTGCCACCCCTCAGTCGTTGGACATTGTTGGATCCGTTGCCAGTGAGTAGTCACGGTCCTATTCACGTTACCATAAGAAGAGTACTGACCAAGATCCCACAGGCGGCGTTGACGGCACCAAGGGTTCTTACAAGTGGAGCGTCGCCTCGAACCTTGGCACTGAGAACACCTACGGTATCAAGATCACCTTGGAGTCCAACGAGAAGATCTTCCAGTACTCGTTCCCCTTCCACATCATTGGCGGCTCTGCCGACTCTGACGATGCCACCACCGTTGTTGTTCCCACCACCACTGCCGCTGTTACCGCTAAGCCTCTGACCGTCACCGCTCCTTCCACCACCAAGGCTGCCACCACTACCGTCAAGGAATCCGAGGCCGCCGAGACCACCTCCGTTGCCGCTACTGCTTCCGCTTCCGGCTCTGCCAGCGACAAGGCCTCCACTTCCGACTCTGCCAGCGACGAGGCCTCCGCTTCCGGCGCCGTTTCCTCCTTCAGCACCGTCGTCAGCGCCTCTGCCTCCAGCGAGGCTTCTGCCACCTCTGACGTCGTCGCTACCCCTTCCGCCTCTTCCACTGATGTTGTCACTGGTGGCGCTGCTGCCTTTGGCGCCAGCACCGGTGTTCTCCTCGGTGGTGTTGCCATGGCCCTCTTCGCCCTCTAAACAAGGGACTTTTTTGGTCTTGACTGGATACCTAACGTTGGAAAAGGGGTTGTTGTTTTGTCTTGTTTGATTTTGCATCTTGCTCGGCATCAGGATGGATACCACCTGTTGAAGAACGAAGGGCATAATTTAGACCCGGGAAGGAGAAAAAGCACGGATTGCAACTTGAAATATCCCGGACATTTTTGTAAATGATCACTGAGACCTTAAAAGTCATTAATCGAGCGGAATCTGCTTCCTCAAAAAAAAAAAACTGATATATTGTCGTATAGTCCTGGTTCCCTCATTGGCTCGAATTTGTTTGGTGTGATGTGCGCGTATGTGGATTTTCGATTGGATGTTAAGTATTCGGACGGCAGCTTTTGTTGGCGTATCATCAATGGTGACGGACATGATTCGCTTGAGGGTGTGTAACGACGACAGCAAGGTGCTGTCAACACGACGTTGTTGGTCCTTCTTCGAATGCCCTGATATCGGCTAACGAACAAGATATGACCTTCGCTAATGTTCGCGCGCGGATTGGCGATGTCGTCGTCGATCTGGCCTGGAATGTCTCCCGATGTTCAACGTTGAAGTGCCGGTGATCCGTCTCAGATGAGATATTTTAAGGTACTCCGAGTGCATGTTTTGTAGGCGTTGAGAGCAATAAGCCGACCTTGTGTTGTCGAAATACGCTCATTCTAGGTCCGCTGCCTCGGTGGATTGGCACATGTGCTGAAATTCAGCATATTCATGTAGGTTGATGAATGAAATTGTCTCATATGGAGGCTCTGGCTGGTGCGTGGTTCCTTGCATTCATTTCATGTTGTGCATCCTCATCCCGACTGAAGTTCCTCAAAGACGCTGCGCGGGTGATCTCCAAATATGTAAGCACAGACCACAAAAGCTAAAGATGCCAAGCCAAGCGGTGAGACTTGAGAGCGTGCCACATGTAGAAAAATGCGGGGCAAAAGAAAAAGGGACTTGAAAGTCGTAGTGACTGTTCAACTGCTTGTGCAAATGCTGGAGTGTGGAAGTCTCAAGTACAAGGACAGCTGTGTCGGTGCCCCTCTCCCCAATCCAATGGACCCATCAGGAAGGGACAGTCTCGCAGACAACACAGCTGCCATCAACTGAACCTCTTGCTTCGTCTGGAGTCTGGCCCGCCAAAACCCTCCACGAGCCCTCCACTGTTGACAAGGACTAGCCGCCAACCTCGAAATCCCATCAGCCAAATCGCCAGCCCCGTACACTACAGACCTCGCTCTAGTACCCGACCTCCTCTCTCTCCGTTTTCTGTTTTATTTCTCTATTCCGTTGCTGCCCGCGCTGCGCGCTTCTCGACTCCGCTTTTCCTGTAGACATCAAACACCAAATAAATCAGTTCACGAAGCAAAGATGAGAGGCGAGGTAAGACATGCGCCCGTTACCAACACCTCGCGATCCTTCTAGCACAGACAGCATGACCCTGGGACCCGACCCCTATTCCGCCGCCGTTGGACAGCAATCCCATGGTACCCAAGCAACGAGTTCAACGACACGCTCCTCTGGAGCTGGGAACGCTCGCGACAACGACGACACGCGCCGATAACCACTACAATTGAGTAACAATTAAGCTCGACAACTCGAATTGCCACTACTATAGACTCGTTCACGACATTCAGCAGTCCAGCATTACACGCTAGTAGCTTGGGCTGTCCACCACCCCGGGTCCCATGTCGAAATCCTCATATGCCATCTCGCACACTCATATAGCGCATCATGGAACTACTACCTTAACGCGAGCACAAGTAGCTGATACAGCTTCAAACAGGTTGTTCACATCCACTTGGGCCAGGCCGGTACCCAGCTTGGTAACAGCGCCTGGGAGCTGTAAGTGCTCAAAACACACCGCTATGCTCCTTTGGCGTCACCTTCTCTAACACATATGCTCTCTCTAGCTACCTCCTTGAGCACGGTCTTACCCAAGATGGTCGCAAGGACCCTGACTCTGCCGTCGCCGGCGAGGGCGGGTCTTATGATACCTTCTTCACCGAGTCCAGCAACGGCAAATATGTCCCTCGCTCCCTCTTCGTCGATCTTGACCCTTCCCCGATCGACGAGATCCGTACCGGCCCCTACCGTCAGCTTTTCCACCCCGAGCTCCTGATCAGCGGCAAGGAGGATGCCGCCAACAACTACGCCCGTGGTCACTATACTGTTGGCAAGGAGATGGCCGAGAACGTCCTTGATCGCATCCGCAAGATCACCGGTAGGTTATCTTCGACAATCTTGGAGCAGGTAACATGGTTCTAACTGGCCTGGACAGACAACTGCCACTCTCTCCAGGGTTTCCTTGTCTTCCACTCTTTCGGTGGTGGTACCGGTTCCGGTTTCGGTGCCCTCGTTCTCGAGCGCCTCGCTCAGGACTATGGCAAGAAGTGCAAGCTAGAGTCAGTCTTTCCTCTCTACTTCCCAATGGTGTCAATGGGTCATCTTGACAGATGATTTGGTCTTGTTTGAAAGGCTGGGTTCTGGACTTTCAACCTCGTTGGTCTTTCGAAGACTGCGCCTGGACTCTGTTGAAGTTCAGCCATGCGGGCGAAAAGACCGGGTTGGGAGACTCACAACCTTGTTTGGAACAAGACCGATGTGCCCCGACCTTTTCATGGAGGTCACTCTCACTGACAGCGTCCTTGAACAGGTTCTCCGTCTACCCTGCTCCTCGCGTCGCCACCGCTGTCGTTGAGCCTTACAACGCCGTCCTCGCTACCCACAGCACCCTCGAACACAGTGACGTTACCTTCCTTGTCGACAACGAGGCTGTGTATGACATTTGCCGAAGAAACCTCGATATTCCTCGTCCTAGCTACGAGCACTTGAACCGCCTGATCGCCCAGGTCGTTTCTTCCATCACCTCGTCCCTCCGTTTCGATGGTGCTCTTAACGTCGATCTCAACGAGTTCCAGACCAACTTGGTTCCTTTCCCGCGTGTCCACTATCCTCTTATCTCTTACGCTCCTGTTATTTCGGCTACCAAGAGCGCTCACGAGAGCTTCAAGACCTCTGAGCTTACCCTCCAGTGTAAGTGGAATCTTGGCGTTTTGGTTAGCCTTATCATTGCGATCCTAGACACTGACATATTTCTGAATAGGCTTCGAGCCCAACAACCAGATGGTCGTCTGCGACCCCCGTAACGGCAAGTACATGGCTGTCGCTCTTCTGTACCGTGGTGATGTTGTTCCTCGTGACACCGCCGCTGCGGTTGCTGCGCTCAAGGCCAAGTCCTCCTTCAACCTCGTTGAGTGGTGCCCCACTGGCTTCAAGATCGGCATCAACCACCAGAAGCCCATGTCCGTCCCCACTGCCTCGCCCGCCGATGGTGGTCTTGCCTCTGTCGACCGCTCCGTCTCCATGCTTTCCAACACTACCGCCATTGCCGAGGCGTGGTCGCGTCTTGACCACAAGTTCGATCTTATGTACAGCAAGCGCGCCTTCGTCCACTGGTACGTTGGTGAGGGTATGGAGGAAGGCGAGTTCAGTGAGGCCCGTGAGGATCTTGCTTCGCTCGAGAAGGATTATGAGGAGGTCGCTGGCGACTACAACGATGTCGATGTCGATGCTGAGTACTAAGCGGTTGCTTTTCCTATGGTCAATCATGGCGCGATTGTTGGGTCCAGGGCGGTTGAGTCGGTTGATTTGACTCCGAAAGGTGCACATCAAGCCGAAAGCAATAGCGCAGCCCGGGTACGCCCTTGACAATCAGCACCTTAGCCCCATAGTCTCACGAAAAGAGCGCGGAGTTAGGAAGGACTAGACGAGAACATGACGACTTATGTAATTCCCCTTTGAAAGCACATACATACCCACCCCTTTAATCTTTGGCCTTGATTGTAGACCGAACAATGTATGAATCTTTGTTCCCATATACCATACTAAGCCATGAGGGAACGTCCGGTTGGCGCTGTTCATATGACATTGTGACCTGATGTGACAGATATGCGGCGAAGAATAAACTATGAAGAAGGGTAGCCAAAACTTCTTTTAAAACAGAAGACAAACACATGCAATATGCGAAAACAGACCAGGATAAGCCACACAGGAGGGGATACACTCGGGGTAAGTTTTGTTAGAGGTCTAGGTGTAAGTAAATAGTCGCTATGCCTTACACCAAATGATGTCTCAATAGTTCCTGCGCAGTACATATTATGAAGTGAAGTGAAAATATTCCGATACAGAGAGAATTGGTTTTATATATTTAATTGCCTTTCGCACTCTCGTCATACTCTTTTCTTTGTCTTTTGTCAACTCTCTTCACCTCTCTTACTATCATCTCTTCACTTCTATTTTCACTTTATCTTTACGTATATATGTACTTTTTCACCTCCTATTTCACTTCTCTTTTCATCTCCTTTTCTCTTCGATTCCATCCTCACTTCTCACCTCTCCTTTCACTTCTTTCTTTGGTGATATGCCTTGACTGATTCCCTCACGCGAGCTATACCGGAATCTCGAGGACACTCGCATCAACGCTCGTACGGGCCAGACCAGAGCAAAGTTAACAGTGCCAGTACCAGAGAATGTTCAGTTCCTGCAAACTATTCTGTCTGCAACTCAATCCACTCCATTGCTGATTGACGTTGCCAAGCATTGCATTATAACGTAAAATTGTGCAGTGAGAATTATGACGCACCGCTGGACAGTTCCTTTTGGAGACACCTTCACATGCAATGGCCACATTAGATTCTACTCAGTCCATACATGGGGTCTTGGGCCGAAATCGCCTGTCTTTCTCATCGAACTGAACCGCATTCTTTAAAGCCTAAATAACGGACCGCACGGCACGGCATCGAACCGCGCCGCTGCAGTTGGTGCCGGCTTCATACTAGCAAACACCCTTCCTTCCTTACCCCCTGGCGAAATATCTACCATAGTCTAGCACTTATTTCTTTCCCTTCCCTTGAACCTTCCACTTCGAAGCCCTCGCCGCAGCACGACCTGTCTTCTTCTTTCCACCACCCGCATTCGGCGCCTTGTTCTTCTTGGCACCCTTGAACTTGAGATCCTTGGGCTTTCCGTCCGCCGCGCTGGCACGCTTGCCCTCGAGGATGAAACTCTCGGGAGACTTGTAGGCGCCGGGAACTCTGGGGCCGGTCGCCTCCGTGTTGGCGCCCGAGGCCTGACTCCTCCTCTGCGAGGCCTGGTACCGGTCCTGCTTGTTGAACTTGTTCTTCTTGTCGGAGCCGATGACCTGGCGGGCGGTGAACTTGCCGAGCAGCTTCTCGGCGCGACCGGCGATGGTCTTGGCTTCGGCCGAGATCTTGGGGGCGTAGTCGGACTTCTTGGAGCCCTTGCCGTTGCCGCCCTTCTTCATGGTTTCGGGCGCGGTGCCCTGCAACTTGAGCTTCTTGGCTTCGATGGCGCGCAGGGTCTTGTGGGGGGCCTTGCAGCGGCTGACGCGGAGCTCACGGGGGAGCATGGGGGGAAACTTCTTTCCGTTGAGAAGAATGGCTGACTCGACGGCGTTCTCATCCTGTGATGGGGGAGAAGGTCATTAGTTAAGGACGATTAAGGGTAGATGTAGGTGGGGATAAACTCACGTAAAACTGAACGTAGGCGAAGCCCTTGCCGACACGGGTCACAGGGTCGCGAACCACACGGACGCTCTCGACCTTGCCGCCCTCCTTTCCGAACACTCTCCAGAGACCCTCCTCGACATCCATGGGCTGCTTTGTCCGCTTCTTCTTCTCGGTCACCTCCTTGCCTTCCTCGTTCACTTTAGTTTGCAACACTGACTCGTCATCCACGAATCCAAGGTTACCGACGAAGACGCAGCGCTTGTGGTCCACCGGGGCAGGATGGGCAACGCTGTCGACACGAACGTGGCGATCCAAGACAATGGTGCCATTCAGTTTCGAGCAGGCAAGACGAGCGGCGGCAGGGGTGCTGAAAACAACATAGGCGTTTGTCGATTTCGTGGTGGCCTCCATGACGGACTTCTTGATATAAGCGGCGCGCTTAGGAATGGCAGCTGTAGCGAAGGCAGTCGAGCGGAAACGTATCGACTCGACCTTTTGCGCAGGCTTCGCCTCCTTGTCCAACACCGAAGCCATATGCTTCATCAATGTCTTCTTGGCCGCGCGGTCGGTGACGGCCTCAACGGCGACATTGCTGAGGAAGACGGTGCGGTTGGCCTTTTCGATCTCATTCTGGGCAGCATCGGGCGCTAGCGATTCGTGGGCAGGGACCTCATCCTCAGACTCGCTGTCGTCGTCCTCCTTCTTCTCGGCCTTGGCAGTCTCCTTCTTTTCGTCGGTTTCCTCGTCGGCCTTGAGACGCTTGCCAGCCGGCTCTTCATCGTCATCCTCCGCCAATTTCGCCAGGTATTTGTGTTCGAGATTGTCGTGCTGATCGCGTTGCTTGCGCTTCCGTTTCCGTCCATCTTCTTCCGGGACCTTTCCTTGTTCTACAACAGCTTCGAGGATCTCGGCGGCTTGAGCCTGTTCGTCTTCGCTGTCGTTGTCGTTCTCGGCCTCCTCGTCTTCGTCGTCCGAACCAATGCCGACCTCAGAATCGTATTCTTCGTCGAGCTCGCTCAATTCCTCGTCGTCGCCCTCGCCCTTAACTTCCTCCTGTTTCTTGGAAGGAACTGGCGCCTTCTTGGGCTTCGGTGGTAGGGGCTCCGAGTACTTTGTGGCAGGGCGAGGCTTTGCTGGACCAACCTAAGCAAAGTTAGCCATGTAAACTTCCAATTGTCTGTCTGGTCGGAAAGAGATGGCTTACACTGGTAGCGAACAAGGCATCCAAGCTAGGATCAACCTTCTTCACCGGCGCAACAAGTCCTTTACTATAATAGTGGTGTCAGAAACTGAAGAATGGTGTTGGCTAAAGGTAGAGTTGCTCGCACGTTTTGCCCATTGTGAGGTTTGCGTCGTGTGTCCGATCGCAAAAATGGATGTAAAAGTTGCACGGTTCGCCAATCAAGCGCTATGATTGACTTGTTTCTAAGAGCACAGGAGAACAACTGAAGTCCGACAAGGCGAAAGAAGAGCTCGACTGTCAATAGTACAGCAGTCGAATTGGGTAAAAAAAAAAAGGCTTCTGATTTCTAGGTAGGATGTTGTACAAGTCAAGACCAGTTTCTGGGCGGGAAGGTTCAATGGCCCAGGGTCTCAAGGGTCGCTGTTTCTACCTTCCCCACTGCTGCGCATCGCAAGGACGAGTTGAGCACCGTGGAACATGATGCATCCAAAAAATTCGCCTTATCAGTCGTTATCGGAACTGCCAAGTTTGACCGCCTGCTATCACCTTTCTGTCCTGTCGTGCGGTGCAGTGCGCTGGGCATGCTGGGGAACGGGCGGCGGCGGCAGCGGCAGGCAAGCGGGCAGGCAATGCCCCCAGAAACCGGTTGCCCATTTGTGTCGTGCTGGTGCGGTGCTGTGGGCGCTTCTCCAGCTTCCAGTCTCGTCAATCCCCGATAACTGCTCCCACCCACCCGATCTGTCTTCCTAACCCGACCGCATTTCTCGACAATCGCTTCCTCGTTGCGACAAGATTGCCATACCTATCGCCGAGACATTTTATTCTGTGCGAACGCAACATCCTTCTACCTTCCAGCATTAATACACATTACCCTACTCGTCGCGCCACCACTCCAGGCGCTGTTCTTGAGCTGCCCGTGCAGTTCGGAAGTCCAGTCCGCCGCCCACTACTCAGTTCTACGTGGCTTACAACTTCACACTTCTTATCTGCTCAAATCGACATCGGCGCGTCGTTGCTTAGCTTCAATCTCGTGGGATTCTATGATCCGCGATGGCTACCGGTGACACCGCGCTGTCGTTGGCTCTCTCGAGCCCCCCTCCGCCTCTGCTACAACACAGCCCCAGCGATGTTTCAAGCCCACTCAGTGACGTGGAAGACAAGCATGGAGACCCCGATGACATGGATTTGGACATGAACAGTAACCACTCTCAACATCGCGAGGCATCGGTCCGAACTGACAATCGAGATGCCGCCGACTCGGACCTTGGCGCCGAGACTGACGACGAGAGCAAGCTGTCGGATGTGGATATTAATGACTCCGAGGCAGAGACAGAAAGGCTTTACGATACACCACCGAAAGATCGGGTATCGCGCGACATCGTGGACACCGCGGGTGAGCCCGGAACTCGACAATTCACCGACCGCCGCGATCGGACGTTCGAGCGCAGCCCCAGCAAGCTTCAACAGCAAATCAAAGCTGATTACGAACCCGAAAACACCGCCAGTGGGCGAAACACACCCTCAGAAGAGGCAGAAGAGGCCGACGAAGATGCATCCGAAGAGCTGAGCGAGGAAGAGCCTGAAGAGCCCGAATCCGCTGCCGAACTACCACCTGTACGATCACCCGTGCTGGCGAAGAAGATACAAGTAGTTTCCGCCTCAACCGAAACAGTCCTTACACTATCTCCCCGACATGATACCCTGAAGCGGAAACGCTCCTCAATTACCGAGCAGCAAGATCTCGTCCAACCGCTCAAGAAGCGGGCCGACTCAAATACCTCGCCCGAAGAGCTCTCAGCCGATGACGTGCCTGTTATTGACATCGAGGTCATCTTAACGAACCCCGAAAGCGGCAATCAAACTACCGAGGAAGATAATAATGACGAGCCAGTCACCACGGTCGGTGCCGATAGCGCAGCGAAGGATGAAACGGAGCCCGCGGAGGCGATCGAAGAAGACGCGACAGATGGTCGGACCAAAAAAGGAAAACGCGGTGTTATGAAGAAAAGAAAGAGCCCGACGCCTAACGTACCAGGTGGAGATGAGGTTGAAGAGATGCACGCCGACGCTTCTGCTGACGCAGATGTCGTTGCCGTCGAAGAGTCCGCGGCGCAAGCTGAAGAGGACCAAATGGACGATGTCGATGAGGAGGCTGAAGCAGCCCACAGAAACGAAGAAGAGCGTATGTGAAACCCAACTCTTCCATCCAATATTTCTTGCACTTACTAATTGACCATCGCAGTAGAGCGAAAGAAGACCGCCTGGGAGGAGCTTACAGCAATTGAGAAGAATTTCAACAGTTTCCGGGAGCGGTGAGTTTACCAGGCGTCGTTTTGATTTCTGGACTAGACCTAACAGCTTCACAGCCTATATCAGGAACGTCTAGAGTTGCTCAATCAGGAAGAAGCCATGCTTACCTGCGAAAACCCCACCCATCCTGAGTATCTTGCGATGTTACAGTGTCTGAATTCCCGACGGGAGGAAAGGATAAAGACCAGCACACTCGAGTTACAATTCAGAATGGCGATGCTTCAGAGGCGCGCTGTAGCAGAACGAGCACAGATCTTGTCACAATACCACCAAGCCGTGCGCGAGTCGCGCGAAAAGGTGCTCGAGGAACTTGGCCAGGAATGGTACGATATACAACAAGAGCGCAGACGGTTTGCCAACGCCATACCCGACTACGGAATCCATTACCCCGCCGCCAAAACGCAGAGTATTCGCAATGCTGTTGCGTACAATAAGGAAGTGTCGATTCTGTCGGGCTTTGCCAAACACGTTGGATTCCCTGCTGCGCCACCAATACATGGCGCATCGGAGGATCAGGTGGAAAACGATCTCGAAGCTATAGCTGTGAGTGTTCGAGGTATCTCAATGCATACTGCCTACATCTACTAACCGCGGCTGTAGCGATCTCGCGAGCCTGCCCCTCGGCCTATACCAAACTATCCTCCTGCTTTCCACCAAGAGTATTCCTCCGCCGGGCTTCCGTTTGGTCGAACCCCCCTGGGTCCAGCCGGAGAACAATTTATCGAACAAACACCTTGGGCGAACCCAAATCACCCGGCCCATCAGATGCAGCGGCAACAATTACATCACGAGGTGCCTTTTGCTGGGCCTCCCTCTGGACCACGACACCACTCTCAACAGCCTATGGCCCCTTATACCACAAATGGATTCGTTGCGATTAACGGGGACGCGCACCCGGCTCATCTACAAAAGGGGCATGGTACTGGTGCTCATGAGCCAGTGAAGAGCGCCAAACTTGGGCCAGAACAGGCAATGAAGCGGGAGGGCGTGCCTCAGGCTTCATGAAACACTTAGGAGCACTACCGGGTCGCAAGGCCAAAATCACTTCAAGCAGACAGATTTGTTTTTTTTCTTCAGAGGCATTCGGATTACCTAGTCAGGCATGAACGGTGTTTTACTCCGCTCTGTGCTTGTTGCGGCATTGAGCGACGGTGGGAAGGAGTTATTGGGGTTCATAGATGATTTATTTCTCAGTGGCATGTTTGGGAGGTTTAAAGTTTCGGAGTACGGGTGGGATGATCGTTGGCTAACCAAGTCAACCAATGTGTATATGTCAGTGCAGGGTAGCTGGGCAAGTTGTTATGCTGAGCGTCTGGGATTTTGGGGCCATTCACTCCTTGCCCCTTTTACATACGAAGATATGGTCGGGCTATATATATGCCTGTTGACAAAGAAGTTACCCTTTGGATACTTCCAACCACAAATACATCACGGCTGAGGTGTGAACTCCTGCGCGAGGGGGTCTCTTGACTCCTCATTCCATCCAAAATACTGTGTTCCGTCCTGTTCCGTTCCCTAAACGCCATCATAATGTACAAACGGCCGGGACCGCTCTCTTGGATGCCCGTGCCTGTCCGTAGTGGCCGAAGCCACAGAGGTCATATTACAAATCTCTATTTCTTCTCGGGAACCTTGACGTCCTCGAATTCGTCCTGGCCGACAACGTTCAGGGTGTAGGCATCTAGAAAGCAGGGGCGGTTCGTCAGCTCAAAGGTTGTGTATACTGGGCGGGCAGGACGGTGGTGGTGGGTAATAAATCGCGTAGTCTTGTCTTCGGCTGGTAGAAGGTCTCATATAGGTGTGTATAAAAGGTCGGACGACGTACAGACGGCGAGGGTGAAAGCGGTAATGCTGGCACCGAGAACAGCGTTCTTGAAGATGTACGGACGACGCGCGCGAATCAGAGCCGCCGACTGGCGGTGGTTGCGGTCATAGTAACCGGAGTTGGGACGTGGGATGCTGTTCATCTTTGCGATTAGTGCTGTACGTGGTGGGCGGAAATTTGACACAGTAGAATTGCCCACTCACCCGGACATGTTGCTATTAAATTGACCGATTTATGAGAGCAGCTCTGGCACCGGATGATGTCGTCTTCGAGACAGCAGACAGGTCCAGGAAAAAGATGGGTGGGTCGGATGTTGCCGTATGCTTCTACGGTGCACTAGAAAGCTTATCAGCTCTCAACAGCCCCAGCGCTGTGCCGCCGAACAGGCGAAGCTGCCCGCTGTAGTTCGGGTTCCTGAAACAGCCGGCAGGCAATCAAAGCCGCGGCAGGCACAACCACCACTTGCGCTTGGTGTACCTTTGTACCTACCCAATATGATCCGTGCACCAACACCCTGCCCCTGCCCACTGCTTCAAGACAATGACGGCGCGTCAAGAAGGTTTCTAGGGAAAGCTCCAGTTGCCAAATCTACATGGATACAATATAAACTGCCACTGCACCTTTCACAACACAACCAACTACCACGCAACTCGAATCAACACGAAGGAGCTTGTCTTTCAACTGCGCGACACCGATCATTGTTCAAGAGAATCAACGAAGGCTCTCAAACTGGTTACCAATTCCGCTGCTTCCTGCTATTTATTGAGCGACACCAGCTACTAGGACAGCAGCAACACTCGCAACTCTCGACAGACGCCGAGTCACAGCACAAGACAAGGACGAGGCAATACGCAGCGCTTCCACGTCGCGTAGGATGAGTGGCATTGTCCTGGGTCCATTGGAATCAACATACAACGGAAGTGGGCGACTGTGTCTGGATTAAGTCTTTGGTCGACGACAACGGGCACAGCTAGAGAAGCTGTTGTTGCCTGGGCTTGATCTTTTGCGTTTAGCACCTGCGCACCCGTCAAGCAAGCCGCCCTTCGTAGACAGTCTTTTTGACCTACATCACAATCACATACTTGCACCTACTCACTTCGTTGTTTCGTCTTGCGATCACAACCAGCAACGATCTCTGTCCATACATCACACGCCCCTCACTACACCCCGGGTAGCGCAGTGCATATATCTGCCCATTGATCACCATGGCTTCTCCTGTAAAGATGCCGCCTACGACGAGCGAGCAGTTGCAGCAGCTCAACAATGCTCGGAAGATGGCTTTCGAAAGCCCTGCCTATTTCAAACAGATCATTACGGGTATTTTCCCCCTCACGTCCATGTCTGCTCCCGTCGAGCTGCGCAGATGGGCCGCCGAGTTTATCGCAGAAGCGCTCGCTTGTCCGGCTTTGAGGACGCAAGAAAAGGACGACTTGACTATAACCGTAATAGACGGGGGCGCGCTGCGGGCACTAGTGGAAGATCCTAAACAGGACCCTTTGGTACTCAAGGCTGGTATTATGGCGGCGGCGAGTGCGTATCCAGTTGTCGTGAGATGGATGTAAGTAATGCACCTACTAAGGTCGATGGCCTCCTCGCCTTTCGCGCTATGTGGTCTCGTATATTGTGTGTCTGGTGATGTCCATGATATCTCGTGTTATGGTTCCCACCCGTTTGCTATTCATGCACTCCATCAGACACACATGTCTTCCGGGGTTACCAAGGCTTTCTCCGGGCCAGATCAACACACCTCTCCATGTCACCTGGTTACTAACACATCTTACCATACAGTGTTTCCAACGCCTATCACCCCGAGACCTGGATGACTATGACAGCGATAAAGTCGAGGATATTTTCAGTATGGGACGGCGCTCCCACGCCGGTCAAGCTATGCTGTATCAAGTTCGTTCAACGAGTTATCCTTGCCCAGACGGCGTCAAACGGCACGGAACCGAAGGTTAATACAGTCTTCCTCCTCGCGTCCTTGGGTTATTGACTAACAGTTGATGGCAGCATTCTGGCTTGGATGTCAACCTGAACATGATTACTCCTAACCAAAATCTCCTGGACCCTCGGTCTCTCGAGCCTGAGGCCATTGGCCTCCTTGACAGAATGCTTGGTGGTCTTCAGGATAATAACAGGTGCGTAAAGGTTATCTTTTCCACATGTACAAACCGCTAACCATCCTTCTTATTGTCCCGTACAGTGATGTTCTCATTGTGGATGCCACTCTCAATACTTTGTCCATTCTTGTCCGCACTCGCCCTGCCACCTCCAGCCGTATCATCAATGCGGTTCTCAACTTCAACCCTCTGAAACTGGCCAACTCGCCGATGACCCCGAAGAACAAGGTCATTATTAAGTCGATGATGAAGACCACCTTGATGCTCTTGGGCAATATCCTTAGGAGGTAAGAAATATCTTGATACCTGCTCACGATCTATTGCTAACTTAAAACAGGGATCCAGACAACCCGTTGGCTTCGCGAATCTCTTCACAGCATCAGAGACTCATGCGTGCCCGAGATGAGATCTTTAACGAAGCGAACCGCAAGCGGGCTCTTCCCGAGCAGACTGCTGCAGGTTATGGTGATGCGAAGAGGCAAAAGACGGAGGCAGCCGCCGCACCCCAACCTCCGCTTCGCATCCAACCACTTGCTCCAGGGCCACACACTCTGGCTGAAGTGTTCAGTCTCACCAACAACCCAGGCTTGCACGGCTTTGATGTGACTGTAGTGCCTGCCCCGTTAACTGCTAGAATCAATGTCAGGACGCTGGCGTCCCTCGACCAAGGGCAGCTTGATCTGGCCATCAACGTAAGCTTTCAGCTGTCTTTTTTTTGTTTCGTTTTCTCAAAAAGGAGTACCGATGTTGACACTATCACAGGGAGTCCGTGATCGAATAACTGCTCTGTATGCTGCGGCACCTGCCGTGCCACCAGTCCCGGTACTGGTCCCAGGAACGGCGACAGCGCAACTAGCCCCGGCTAATTCCGACCCGGCTGCTTTGGGTCTCGTGGATGATGACGATGACTACGAGCCCGACCTCTATACTGCTGCCGAAGATACCGAGCAAATACTCAACAAGCTCGATAACGCGCCCCCGGAGGCACCACCCGAACAGCCCGCTGAGCCCTTGGCTCTCGGCCCGTTCAGGCTCCCGCCCCCGCCTGTTCTCAATCCCGACACTGCTGCCAAAGTCAGCCAGATCACCGCCATGCGCATATTTGGGCCTCTCGCAGGTCTTGAGGACCCTCTTGTCCGCAAACCTAAGGCCGGCCTTAACCGACTAGCTGCCAACTCGCATGATCGCGACTCATGGCTTACACTGATCACGCGCCTTGCAACCCGCAGCACCATGGGCCTGGAGGACGATATCAAGACCGAGACCGACGCTACCGCTCTTGGCCGCCCCCAGATGAGCCTGGGCAACTTGATTCGCGAAATGCTCTTCAACTACGTTCTCGAGGACTGGCGGCGCCGCATCGAGGTTGCCGTGGCATGGTGCTGCGAGGAGTGGTACAATGACCAACTAGCCAAGCGTGCGGAACTCGAAGCGCCGCTGAATTATGAGCGGTGCGCGTTGCGTCTGATGGATGGCTTCCTCAGTTATATCACTGCCCAAGACAAGGTTCTTATACGTTTCTTGGCGGAGATTCCCCAGCTCAGCAAGGAGCTTCTCGGTCGCCTCAAGGGTCTTTGCAGCGATCCATCTACAGTGAAGCTTGCTATGACCAGTCTTTTGTACTTGGTGATGATGAAACCGCCCGCGAAGGAGCTTGCTTTGGATACCGTGTACGAGATTTGGCTCGAGTGTAAGTTTTGCCTTTTCCCAACGATGTTTGAACCGTTTGTTTGCTGACCTGTTTGATATTTCAGATGAGGATGCTCGCGGTCTGGCAGAGAAATACCTTCGCACGTATCGGCCTGGATTCGCAGGTGCCCAGGCTGCCGCGGACGGTGCCTCTAGTGGTAATGGTTCGCAGGCAATGACTGCATGAACCTGATACCTGCGTCACGTAATATGGAATCAATACAGACGGGAGCTTTTTATTGCTTTCAGTAGAACAGCCTTGGCTCACCATGAATATTCAGACGGACATGAAGGCTTCGGCAGGAGAAAGCGGGCATGGTATCTCTGCTTATGCATTTGGGGTTACGAAATCCTCAAGCAATGGCTTATTGAGCTGAGGTGGTTTGCAAATACCAAGGGAGCGGGGAAGAAGTTTACAAATGGAAGGCTATTACATACCTTCATTAAGAAAAGAAATACGTTGTAGAAGTAGATAGATTCGTCAGGCATTGCCGCTGCTACAGTACTGCGGGCGTAGCTCATCGTTGGCACCAAAGAGCGTGATGATACGTTAGATGAAGTTGAAGTTGCGAAAAGGGGTTGATACCTATGTAACCCTAACCCATGGGCTTGTGAAGTAAACAAACCGGCCTGTTGAGCATCTTGAGATTTGGTCTGCATCATTGGAGGTAAAACATCAGACCAACCTAAAGCACCTACGTCACAATCTGTCGGCTGGCTTTCACTCGGGGCCGATCCAAGATCAACAACAGTCAGGACCGGAACCGATCTAGGATTCGGCGAGAACAATCGAGGTGTACCGAAGGTTTAACTCAGGAAGGTGTGATATGGCGGCAGTTCCCGTCACTAGAACTAATGGCCGAGTGCAGGTGAGTTAAAGCAGGTACGGCGGAAGTGCCAACCTTGGTGCTGGAGGATGCACCGATGTCGCAGAACTCGCACTGAAACTCTCCGCATTTTACCAGAAGCTCATGATGGATGGTTTGACTAGGTAAATTATAAAGCCTTGAGCTAACCGTTCAAACCACTGCTGCAAACATCGTGACATTTCAAGAAGTTGTTGGTTTGAGCAATGTTAGTGGAGGTGTTGATATCAGACCCGAGAGATGGGATGATGGACCGGGATGTCCCCGCCATTATTTGAAGCCCCTGCGTCCCAGCTGCCGTAGCAGTGGGCTAGGCGGTCCGCGGCGCTATCCCACAAAATCCACCTGTGCTGAGTTCATTATCCTAGAGAGAGACATTGGGGGAGGTACAGGAACACTTATTTAACCTGAATATCACAACTGCTTCCTTGCTGTCCAGTCTGTTGGCGATTTCGGTCACTACCTACCTACACTGGGTCCTGCTCACTGCACTCATCTTATCTCATCCTCTCTGCGGGCATTACAGCAATCCCGGGGCGACTGTATTGCAGGTCCAGGCATCCTGCAAACTCGGAAGCTGCAGTGGAACCAATTTTCTTTCGTTTGACGTTCATCCCCTTGCGCTCTTGGAGAAGGTACAGCCTGCAATCTCCAGTTTGGCAATTGGGATTGCCGCTGGATGTGTAATTCGTGACGCCCTGGGAGCTATCGACGTTCAATTAAAGGTAAACGAGCAGTCTTGGATCTGGGGCATAGATTGTTTTGAACCACCCATTCTGAGGCTGTAAATCAAGCAAAGACTCCGTCGTCCCAAGTCGGACACACGGTCCTGCATCAAGCAGAAGCAGCGCATCAAGTAGCAACTACACCCGTTGTGTCACTCCTGCATTTCAGGGACACCACAGGGCACCAGGGGCACAACTCCGGAAAGTGTGGACCCGCCTCGAAGGTCTCCATGTGCGCCGTCTGGTCCGCGTAGATCCACCGAGCGATTCCACCGATTCCACCGACCTCAGGCACTGGCGGCCACTGACTGGGCATCCCCCTGGCCAGCCCTGGCGTGCCTGACGAACCTGGCTGCCAACGGGTCCAAATGTCAACCGCTAGTCGTAACCTCTGCCCGTACCTGACTCCCGACCGGACAAGAAATGAGCAATCGTTCTGTCAAGTGTCTTCCACATTCCAACAACAACCTCGCCTTCTCCGTTCACATCAAGACGACGAGGCTGGTATGTATGTCTATCCCTCCTTTCCAGCCAATACCCGGACGGGATATCCGTGCCCGAATGAGCACATCCATACCATGTACCTAACCACAATGGACGGGAAGAATAAGACAGTGTTACCTTAGCCGCACCCGCGGTGGACGGGAGTGCATGTCCAAGTATCTGTTACGGTGCCTTACCTCCTCCCAGAGCCTGTCTGCAGTGCGCGAGGTTCTCCATTGCATTGTTTCTCTTACCATATTTTCGCCATCGCCGACTCTATAGGTTCCAAGCAATCTGGGTGCTAACATTGACATTGACCAACAAAGACTTCCCTGCCGAACTCGCCTGTCACGATAGAAGCCGTGCAATTTCCGTCCCCAACGGTCGATCCAATCTACACAAAGACTTTCGTTCGCACGACCGGTGATTGACCGGGCCGCCGGTTCGTCCTGTCCGACCCTCGCGCACGCTTCCGAAGATACAATCAACGTCGTCATGTCCCAAGCGTCTGTCAACGGAGTCAACGGCAAATCACTACTTTCCGCACCAAAGTCACCCAGATCACCCAAGCAATCTCTTTCGCGAATGAACTCTACGATACGCGCCGTCCCTAGCTTCGACGACAGGATATCAGAGGACTCGAGTACCGACACGGTTCCTACATCCAACACAGCTTCGCGAAACTCGACTCTTTCCAGCTCAGTGAACAGCTCTGTCAGCATGGGTTCCGCCTCCCAGGAACTGAAGCTACAAAACGGAGAGAACAAGACACCTGCACCGACTGTCAGGCTAAGGCCCAGTCCATCCTTCAACAATATATCGGAAAAGCCGATATCCAGCTTAGATGTACCAAGGAGGCTGGGCACAAAATCAAGCTTTGAGATCCCGAACCGAGAAAGCAGCCTAAACGCAACAGCAGCACCACAGAGTCCTATGTCAGACAACGGAGGTTCCAGCATGCAGGAGACAATAAGCGCCACAGAGGCCAACCTTGCCGGGGGGTGGGACTCGACAATCGGGAAAGCTGGGTTAGGCAAGACGGGGCGAGTCATCAACAAGCTGGTGTCTGACAACGAGACGCTGAAACGCGACATTCAAATCGAAAGGTTACGAGCCGAGGAGTCGAAAAATGCAGCGAAACTGTTGGAAGACAAACTCGAGCGCATGGTCGCTGACTATGAAAGCCGGCTACTGGAGGCCAACGTAACAAAGACACTCCTGGCGCGTAAGGAACGACAGGTGGCGAGCCTGCAGGAGACTGTTGACCTGGAGCGAAAGCGAGCCGTTGACGCAGGCGAGCGCGAGCGGACGTGGAAGGACGAAATGGAGCGTGTAAAGGCCGACGCCAAGAAGCAAGTTGACGACGCAACCAACCTGGCAGCTCTTATGGAGGGCCGATATAACGCCATCAGCAGCCACTGGAAGGAACAAGGGGAGGAAGTCAAGCGAACTGTGGCCAAGATGCGAACCGAGATCGCCAGTCTTCTAGAGGAGAGGAGGAAGGATGATGACCGGATAAATACCCTACGCGACTTATGTGACCAGCAGGATGGAAACATACGCGAGTTGAGGAAACAGAAAGAGGACATAGCTGCGCAGTTTGAACGGTATAAGGCTGCGCAGGAAGAGTCGTTAAAGGACATCAAAGCCAAGGCAAGACAAAGAGAGCTTGAGCAGGAAAAGACACTTCAAGAGACCAAGGAGGTGTTGGACAAACTGAAGTGGGCACTCAGTGTCAAGGAGAAAATTGAGTGGGCTCAGTAGTCCAGTTCACGGGCTAAATCAAAGGGCGGTCGACCTCTGCTCGTTTTCACTCGCAAAGCTTGAGCTTTTCCCTGCACCTTACGGTCACAGCACACCAAGGAATCCCCGGCTGTCTTATTCCGTGAGAGTGAGACGGGTGTTCCACTGTGGTACTCATGACTTCAACACGATCAAGATATCAGATGAGAACGGCGGTCATTGACCATTTCTTGTCTGGATACTGTACCCTAATCTTATTATCAACACTATGTGTCTTCTATTTTCTACAACCCTTTTTCAAAGATCATATTCATTGGGGTTACGGAGTTTTAAGGAGCTTGGGAACTCAGCATGATCTCCTTTGGGACCGATGGGATGGCGCATATACTGGTACTTCTTTATGGGCTGAACTGAAGTTTAAGGAAGGATTGTATCATATCAAAGGGGGGGTGAAACCCCGTCATATTTCTCAAATTTTTTATTTTCGCTTTTCTTGCTACCTACCTAATCAAGGTCTTTTCCCCCCAGCATGAATGCAAAAAGCACTGCAATTTGCTTGCCTGGTTTTCATCTGTCTTCTTCTTCTTCTTTTTTCATTATATGAAGTCACCTCCCTCTTCATCAATGCTTTATGCTACACCGGAAGGAGCGGGTTTGGTTCTGGACGCTTACCTTAGATACCTTTGCCCGAATGCGATACCCTTTCCGCATCTGCTTGTTGATGTCTACCGTTAACTTGAAACGGAAATCACCATTTGCATGCCTGTTTTTCTTTTCAATAGTCTTGTTTCTTTTAGTAAGAGGAGCACATCACTCTGTGATGGTTGAATGAGAGATCAGAGATTTGTGTTAAGTGCACCTGGTGCCCCCATGATGTCCGAGGCAGCTACTCTCAACAGATAGGTCGCTCTTGCCATAGCAACCAAGTCATGCCGAATTCCACTCAACAATCTTTCTTTTGCCTTCCATCCGATTTTCTCAAATTTCCCGTCCGTTTGTTACAATTTTTGTACCGCTTTCCCCGCCACAAGCAATATCAATCTGTCACCGCCCCTCACACCGCAGGAATTCCTCGGTCACATCTTTCAACTTCGGCTGATACACTTCAACAAACCAACCGCGAGCCCCAGCCGAGGCACACTCGGGTTGCTCTTTCTTTCCCTGCTGATTTCTAGCTCTCTATTTGAACTGTGTTTGGCTCTTCACCTCTGACTTTCTCCGGTTCTCAAACGTCAAGCGGCCATCTGTCCGCCCCAGACACCATGGCTGCATCTCATCCTCTTCCATCTAGGAATGACAGTCCCGGCAAGGCTGCGCGCGACGAGTTGAAGCAATACTACTTGTGTTCCGCGTGGAAGTTCACGGATCGCGCGGTTGACCATCTGATTGCCAAATTGCGAGGCCAGAACATTGTGAGTTACCGCATCGCAAACTGGGATGCACCTCGAACACCACCAAGCTGACCTGCCATTCGTAATATTTAGCAAGATACCGACTTCAGCTGGGAGCCCAAATATCGATGGATCAAGGCTATTTCGCCCGCCAGCAAGCAAGCCGAGATACGAAGGTTTTGGCAAGAGCTGGTGACAGAGATTGAACAAGACGCCTACGAACGTGCCGAGGATGATATCATTGACTACAACTTCACGCTCAAGGTAGGTTATTCACCAACTCCTCAGAAAGCACAAAGTACCGTGGGCTAATTCTTTCTACAGCGCGGATTCAAAGACGAGATGATCGAGTACCCAAGTGGTCTCTCCGACTCCGGCGACGATGATGCCGACACCTACAGCAGCAATGGCTCCGACGAACACGCAACGCGCAATACCTTTCCTCCACAGTTCAGCAACCGATTCCCTTGCCTTGGAACCTGGACCAAGCTTGAGGGAGTGCACCCGTCTGTCACAACTCAGAGCTTCCTGAATGAGGATGACCGACTCCAACTTCAGCAAGATACCGGTGTTAAGATTTCGTACGATCTCGGAAAGGTTGTCTACCTTGGTGCAGAAAGCCAAGATGCAATCAAGGAGGTCAAAGCGAAATTAGATATCCTCCTGGAGTCTTTTTCAACTTCTTGGGATATGGTAAGTTCTTGAATATTCAATCTTTCCACCGGTTCAATTGTTAACGTTTTGACAGACTATATCCGGATATGATGTCCAATTTGTTCCCTATGCTGAAGGCTACAAGGACCCGGTGCTCAAGGAGTTCAAGTCCGACGTCCGATATCTCGCCAACATCGACCCCAAGCTCCCATCTACAACTCTTCTGGACCCACTCTTATTCCCTGATCTATCCCAAGAGTATGCTCGCATGTACCACGTTGGAAGTTCAATTCGACTTTGTCCCTACAACTCCGTGTTACGCGCACACTCGTCCTTGTTCGGCCCTGAGATTTTGACCAGGAACCGGAAGAAGAAGGATCTCTTGGTGCCACGTCCCATTCTCACAACTAAGTCAGAAACGGTCTTGATTGACGTATCTACTGCCTCTGTCGGCGGGCTACCTGACCCCATTCTCAACGGAAAGGTTGTTGACCAAAAGCTGAACGTCAACAACTGGTTGAGTAACGTTCCCGAAGACTTATTTTCAGTACCGACACAAGGCTCCCTTGAATCGAGGCCTCTCACGCCTGGCTCAACAATTCCAGCGCCAACTATTCCTTGGGATGTGCCCGTTATCTCTTGGAATATGCCAGCCCTTGTCCCGACACATAGCGCGAAATCGTCAGAGAAAGTTGAATCATCCAAAGAGGACACAAAGACAACCGCTGTCAAGGATGAACCTTTGAGCCTCGATCAACAAAAGAAGCGAGAGAGGATTCAAGAAGTCCTTGACTCTGTGCCCAGGTTTCTCGGAAACGGCCCATACCTGAGGGGAGAAGTCATCGTCACAGCAGACTTTGGGCGTGTAATCATTCCCGAGCTCGCAGCAAATGCTATAGCTTTCAACGGCAAGAATACCAAGAGCAATGGATGGAAGAAGGTTGCTCTATCGCACACACTGCGTAAGATCAAGCGTGCAACCACCGGCAAGGAGTCTCTGGTTGCCGGAAATGTTTGCTTCACGAAGATTTTGAGCACACACGGCTCCGATCTGGAGACGTTGATCAATACGATGGACGAGAAAACATACCAGCGTCTGTGGCAAAAAGCCCCTTCGAAGTGCTGGACAGTGTACTCTTTTCACTGCCAACTGACTGGCAAAGCCCCTGATCAGTTTCTCGTGGAGATCACGGACTGTGCCAACGGCACCTTCTCTTACACGATTCGAGGACTGACCGAGCCTGGATGTTCCCAGAAGTTGATTTATGTCAACGCGCTGTTACGCAACTAGGATCTGCGTATCATGCGGACCGTTCATTCGCCTTTGCTGGAAACTCGATATGGGAAGTTTGCCAAAGCGTTACTGGAGTCGCTGAAGATCTCGTAAGTCAGGAGTTCATGACAAGCTTGACAACTCGCTAACTTAACCTCTTAGTGAACGCAAGCCAGATGACAAAGACAGCATCAACTTGGGCTTTTCTGTTGATTCTCAGTCCAAGACAGAGATCACATCTGTTCGGATACTTTCCAAGTGGCGGTATTTGAGCTTGGATAAACGAGGTGCTCTTGATATCACCGAGGTTGAAGAGCTGGAGATCAAATGGAATCCCAACCGTCCTGGAATGCCAACATCTACGGGAGAAGCACACACGTTGAAGGTCAAGACTCGCAAAGAGAGACTAGCCCAGGGGAAGGTACAACGCTGGTACGAAGCATCTGTCTCATCTCTTAACCTTGAAAAGCTCCTAGAACAGAACAAGACACTAAAGGCAGGAGAGAGTGCCCAATGGTCTCAGGCTGAACTCAGCAAAGATGATATCCTGGAAAGTCTCTGTTGTCCTGCCCTCCAGATGCTGAAGCATATGGATCAAGTTGGCGGACTGGAGGACAATAAGCAAGCAGAGAAGCCTGGAACGGCCGTGAAGAGGGCCAACGATCGCTCAAGGGCTGTGCCAGGCTCTGAGCCTGCCTGAAAACCTGAAGTTTCTGGCCAAAGAGAATGGACGGGGCAAGGCATCCGAGGTGGAGGATGGTAAGGAGATGCGCCAGAGGTCACGGTTGGGGCCACCACCAACGGAGGTGGAGCTTAGTCTATTCAAGACGTCAATGCCTCGAAGCATGGCCTCTCTGTCTACATGTTCTTCGCCAATGAGTAGCGCGAGAACGTCCGTGAAGAAACCTCATGCATATCTTTTGGTCAGGTTAGCATGATTCTTGGAGGAAGGTGGAAGGCTCTCACCGACAAGCAGCATGCTTCCTATGAGGCCAAGACCGCCGCCGAACGGAAGCATTATTCGATTGTTGTCACTCATGAGTAGCTTTGAGGAACGGAAAGATCATAGAAAGTAATTGAATGGGAGAAGGTGGTAGAATTAGATGATGGATTTGGATTTGTGCTGGCCTCCAAACTTTACGGGCCATATCTGAGTTTCAAGTAAAGATATAAGCGTACCATCTTACCATAATCGATGATAAGCCTGATTCTACGAAGAGTTAAATTTTCCTACACGGAGACTCGAAGGGAGAAAATGCTCTATTGTGTGAGCTTGTCTGATTGAGGGATGTGTTGTCGACCCGAAGCGCCCTCGAATACTATACAAGGCCGATAATGTTGGCCTAAAAGCCAGTCCCCAAGCAAACGCCATGCTTTACTCCATGCCAAAAGAAATATCCCCAAGAAAGGGGGGGAAGCGAGGGAGGTGGGTTTAGCCAGCCGATATAGAAGACAATACATCATACAAGTTCGAGTCCCAACATTAAGATCCTACTCTATAAACTGAAAAGTCAAAAGCCAAAATGGCAGATAAGGGTATATGGGACGCGAAGAAACAGAGGCAACCACATGTTACTAGTAAACAGTAAACAGCAACAACATCATCTGTCGAGGGCTTGATTATGACACTGTTTGATGTGATACACCGGTTAGAATGATTCTTCCATGTCATGGAGCAAAGAAGTTCGAGAACTTGGTGACTTACCATATGCCAATAAACACCCTTCATCCTGAGCAGCTCGTTATGGTTGCCCTTCTCCAACACTTTGCCCTCGCCGAGAACATAGATGATATCCGCCTTTTGGATGGTAGCAAGACGGTGGGCCACGGCGATGGTTGTTCGGCCCTTGGCTACGCGCTCGAAGGCGGCTTGTACGAGTTTTTCGCTTTCTGTTTTGGTTTTGGAATTGTTAGTAACCCATAAGGTAGGGAGGTAAAGGGGACGGGCGTGGGCATGGGTAGGTAAGAAATAGGTGAAGAAAAACATACCAGAATCAAGTGAAGAGGTAGCCTCATCCAACAACAATACCCTCGGATTCCTGATCAGCGCCCTCGCAATTGACACCCGTTGCTTCTGCCCGCCGCTCAGATTGACTCCCCGACTGCCAATATTCGTATCGTACCCCTCCTGCAAACTGATGATGAAATCATGGATGTTGGCGTCCCGGCAACATTCATGCAGCTGCCCCTCCGTTATTGTCGACGGATCGACGCCCATGAGGATATTCTCCCGAATCGTCCCGTGGAACAGCGACGGTTCCTGCGCGACGAGCGATAAGAGCCTTCGGTACTCGAAGACGTTGACTTGGCTGATATCCTTCCCGTTGAAAAGGATCTGGCCGCGGTCGACGTCGTAGAAGCGTTCCAGCAAGCTGACGATGGAGGTTTTCCCGGACCCGGAAGCGCCGACAAGCGCGGCAAACTGCCCCTTTTCGATGGTCAGGTTGAGGCCTTTGAACACGGAGATGTTGTGCGTCGGGTACTTGAAGTGGACATCCTTTAGCTCGATCTTCACCCCGCCCTCGGTTTCGGGGACGAAGTGATCGGGGGTGTTGGTGTTGGTGGTAGACACCACCCGCTCGTCGCGGATCCGGCTCTCGCGCGCTTCAAGGATGTTGTTCGCCGCTGCGCTGGCTTGCGCCATGTTTGGCCCGAAGGACATGTACTGCCCTGCGCTTTCCGCGCCCTGGATCACAGCCATGTAAGTCACCAGGAAGGCGACCTGGGTGTATTCTCCCGAGGCGATCAGCCGGCCACCGTACCAGAAGATCAGGGACTGGCAGGCTAGCGCGACGCTATCGGAGAAGGCGAAGACGAAGGTGGTCAGCCGGGCCTTGCGGTACGCCGTCACGACGTGGTGTTGGAGCAAAGCTTCGTAGCGCGAGCAGATGCTTTCCTCCATGACCAGGGCGGTGACGGTTCTGAAAGCGCCGATGGACTCGGCGCCGAACTTGGACGATTCGCGGAACACGGCCTCGTTCATGGCGTTAAACTGCAGCTCGTAGCGCACGCGGTAGAAGCCCGCGAGTATGTTGAGCGGGACGGTGACGCACAAAGCGACGAGCGCGAGCTTCCAGCCGTAGATAAAGGAGATGATCAAAGCCCCCATGAGGGAGAAGACGCCGATGATGACCATCATTAGGTTCAGGCCCAGAAGCTCATTGAGGGACTTGATGTCGCTTTGAAGGCGGCCGGTCAGTTGGCCCACGGAGTTGCCGTCGGCGTCGAAGAAGGAGGTCTTTTGGCCCATGATGGACTCGAAGTATTCCTGGCGGTAGGTGGCCGAGATGGAGCCCTCAATGTGTTTTGTTATCAAAGAGGTCAGGAAGTAGCAGGTGCCGATGACGGCGGCGAGGGTGGCCCACATCTTGGACCAGAAGGTTACGCTGTCCATGATGGTGAAGACATTCTGGAAGACGGCGATGATCTTGGCAAAGAGGTAGGCTTGGAGGGGAACGGCGGCTGCGGCGCCCATGACGGCGATGAGCGCGAGTACGTATAGAGGGAAGAGGCGTCGTTGCTCGTAGAGGAGTCGGCCGAAGCTGTTGATTAAGCCACGCTGTGCCCAGAGTTTGACTTCCTGTCTGTTGGAGCCGTTGCCGTCAACTTTGCCAGCACTCTTCTCGCGCGCGAGCGTGGTGCTGATGTCTTCTTCGTCCAGAACCTCCTCTTTATTCTCGCCCTGACCGTCGCCCAGAGAGAGGGTTTGAGCGTGTACGAGGCCGTAGTACGCACCATTGGGGTCTTGGAGCAAGCCATCATGTGTTCCCTGTTCGACAACCCGCCCGTTTTGAAGGACGCAGATAACATCGGCGTTCTTGATGGTGGACAGCCGGTGAGCAATCGTGATCGTGGTTCTTCCTACGGACGCTCTTTCCAGCGCAGCCTGGACGATCCTTTCGCCTCGAACGTCAATGGCTGAAGTGGCTTCGTCGAGAATTAGGATCTTGGGCTTCTTGATGATGCTGCGAGCAATGGCAATGCGTTGTCTCTGTCCGCCACTGAGCTTGGTGCCTGAGTCTCCCACTGGGGTGTCGTAGCCGTCAGGTAGTCTGTCGATGAACTCGTCGGCGAAACTTTCGGCACAAGCCTCTTGGACGAGTTTGCGCTGGACTTCTTCCGGTTCGTTCTCCCACCGGGTACCGATCAAGCCGGAAGCGACGTTCTTGAAGATTGTGTCGTTGAAGAGAAACGGCTCTTGCTGGACCAGACCGATTTGGGATCTCCACCACTTCATGTCTATCTCATCCAGCGAGTGGCCGCAGGTCGTGATGGTGCCTGATAGTTCCACGGGAGGGCCTTGGTCTTCGATATTGTCGATTGTAGTAGCAGCACCAGCGGCGGAAGCAACCGAGTCCTCATCGCCACTCTCATGTTCCTCATCCTTGGCCTTTTTGGCATCCTTCTTTTTCTTTTTCTTGCCCTTTACAATAGCCTTGGGGATCGAAAACTGGTCGTCAAGGGAGTACCATTGCTCTACAAGGCCAACAACTGTACTAAAAAAAAGAAATTAGTATACGTAGCAAATAACAAAACTGATAGAACAAACGTACCTCTTGCCCGAACCACTTGGTCCCACGATAGCGGTGTTCTTGTGTGCCTGAATGCGGAGGTTGAGTCCATCCAAGACCTTCTTGGACGGCCGGCTAGGATACGCAAAGTGGACGTCCTCAAACACGATATCATCAGTTGCAGATACTTCCGGCTCCCTGAGGCTCCCGACCTTGGGTTGCGGTGCATCGATGACAGAAAAGAATTCGGCCGCAGCCACCATTGCCTTGGAGATCGCGATCAGAGGCGTTGAAACCCGCTCCAGAGAGATGACCATCATCATCACGGAAAACAAGACGATGACGACGGTTCCGACATCATCTACCCTACCAGCAAGCAAGCTCTTCATACCCCACCAGAAACTGAGGGCAAAGGTTCCGTAGAGACCAAAGAAGACCAGGCCGAATTGGGTAGCGAACAAAGGGGCCGTAGCCTGCTCGGCCTGCTTGGCTTTCTTGACCCATTCAGAATACTTTTCAGCAACTCGAGTCTCAGCACCGCAAGACGTAACCATACGGATAGACGCAAAAGCCTCTGTTGCAATCGAGCCAGCCTTTCCCTCTGCCTTTGTGATTTTATGCTGCCCCTTGATGATAAATGGCAGCATGATCGAAATAACCAGCACAATGAAGAGCAGCACGGAAGACGTCACCAACGCCAGGGACCAGCTGTACGTAAACGCCACAACGACAGCAGCCGTGATCATAGCCGTGTACTCAAGAAACGTCCCCAGCTTCTCCGAGACGCCGATCTGCAGCGTGTTAGCCGTGGAAGTTATGGTAGATGCCGCGGCTCCGGATGGCATCGAGTCGAGCACGTGTACCGTCTGGGCAAAAAGCGAGCGTAGGTAGTCCAGCCGGATGGCGGCCGACATGCGGATGCCGATCAGTCGGAAGCAGAACTTGTTGATGTAGTTGAGCCCGAAGCGGGCGATGAAGAGGGCAAACATGTACAGGGCCTGCCGGTTGAGTAAGCGGTTGAAGGCCGCCTGGGTCTCGGCGTCGCTGTCATCCGGTCCCGCGTAGCTGTTGAAACTCCCAATCAGCCGGCCGAAGACGACGTTCATCAAGGGCATGGTGATGCCGGCCCCGATGCTGGCCACGGCGGCGCCGGCCATCAGGAGATAGTCCCATTTGGTGGCGTAGGTGAAAACACGCAGGTAGTCCTTGAGTGTGGCTTCTCTCTCGGGTTGTTGTGGTTGCTGCTGCTTGTTCTGAGTCGCAGCTACCACCTTTGGGTTTGGTGTGGTGTTTGATGAGGAGGCCGTTTCGACGGCATCGTGCGTCAACTGCGTCGTTTTCTCCCCGGGCTCTGATGGGAGGCTTGGCGCCATTGTGGTGGTGGTGTCTTGTCCCTGTTCAGCAGGACAAGGACCGTACCGTATAACCTCTGGTTTGCTTGGGGATCGCAAACGTCGGGTATGACAAGCCAGTTGAGTCCAGCCAATCTAATCCATCAATACCTCCGAGTACTTGGGGGAAGAGGAAAATAGAACGGAAAAGACCGAGCGTACGATTCGAGCTATGGCGATATCTCCGTCTTGTTCGATGATGTAGGAGAACGATATGCAGAACAGCGCGCAGTAAGCAGAACCAAGGACAAACAACAAACAAAAGCCACCACAGCTCTAGGCTGGGCTACTTGCAGACGAACTATCGAATACCAGTTGAAGACAGAGGGTATCACATAGGGGTTTGTCGAGGAAGTGATTCGTCTTGTGGAGGACGTTTGATGACAGTAGCTGAGATGCTGGTTGAAAACGGGCAAGATGTTCTTATGGCGTCTGTCAGACGAGATGCATGGAAGGCTGAGGAAGGTTTCGCGGTTGGACTCCTTTACCAACGGTCTCGGTCTCGATCTCTGGATGGCCAAGCTTTCACAATGTAACTGTGAAAGTTGGCGAATAGAAGGATCGAGGATTCGGTAGATGGAAGTTGGTATAGGGTCAGATTCCGTGAGCCGAAAACAGCAATAGAGCCGGAGTCGTATTTGGGACTTCAATGCTCAACTCAGCATTTGAAGCATCATCAATAATGCTGGAAAGAAATGCCCAAATATCAGGCATTCTTCCGTTGCGCCTTGCATGATGCTTCATTCATTTTGTTCTTGAAGAGCTGGTGCCTTGAAAGGCATCATCGACGGTTTTGATTCGCTTACAAAAGAAACCGGAAAGAAGTCCAATTGGTTCTGCTATTGTCTGACCACCAGCTCCGTGGGTAGAGTCAAACGCCACTAACGGGCACTAACTGGATGGCGCCGAAATCTGGTAAGATTCTGATAACAGCCTGATAGCATGCCGTGTGCCATTCGACGATACTCCAACCATTGTTCTTTAGTCCAGACCATTCTTTTTAAGATTGCGGAGAGATGGAAAACCCGGGGTCGCTTCGGACTCCCCGTTCAATCCGGGCCGACAATGAGAGGTATTGCGTTCCAAGCTCGTATGGAGTTCAGTGAGAGTGTTGGATTCGACGACGCCATGGACAAACTGGTCGATCGTCATTGTCTTGCGAAGGGCAGGACGTTGCTTCAATACCTTCCAGTTATATCAGCGCCATTGGAACTTCCAAACCTCCAGAGTCGACTGGCACCAAGGGTCTCCTTGCGCATATGTAGCCATTCAAGTGTTTGCTTTTCTGGCAGGTTCCGAACGTATCGCATGCTTGATGAGGACGTCGGTGTAGGCCGATTTGCTTTAGCCACGATTCAACCTTTCTTGGTCACATACAGATAAAAACTAGGGGAATGAATTCCACTGTGTCTCTTCAATCGATGTCCATAGTCTTGCCCCCAGGTATATTGCACCATTGCCATCTAAGTCATGTTGACTGTTGACATAAGAGGCTCAGTTGTGCGACTTGTTGATGGAAATGCCGACCGCATTTTCTCGGTTCGGTTGTGTGACTGAGAACCGGGGCATGGTCACGAGGCCGGTGCGACCTAGAGGCAGAAACCATCAGTCAACCTTAGCCCATCTAGTTCCAAGTTGATAAAGAATCCAGAATGGAAAAGTATAAGGGGTAGTGGGTGAATGAGATAGGGGGCTTCGATTGTTCAACGTCAAAAGCGTTTTACGTTCAGCCCGAATCTATCGCTTCCAGCTCGGCTTGGCGTTTGTGCGCTAGAACTAGAAGCAAGCTTCTTCAACGTTCCCTGACCGGCAGCCACTCTTGCTTGCCCTAAAAACGTTGATGTCTCAAGCCCAGTGTGTGCGGGAACGTCAAAATCGAGCGGACTGTTTCACCATAGACGCACACTCCGCCGGCTTTGCCATGACTGGAAGTGTCCGGGTCCCTTTAGAGCTTCGGTGCCTATTGAGATATCTGGAATGGTGTTACGCTGCGCTTGGCAATCATAGCGAGATACTCAGCAGACTCGTCGAAGGTCTGGCATGAAACAACCATCGACGTGCTCATGAGGGGGAATGCTAATAGTTGGTTGAGCGTGTGCGTATGGTTACATGTTGCCGGCTGAAGTTGAGTCAAGATATATAGGATGGGTGACTTATATAGCACAGCTCGGCTACAACGAGGTAACCTCACACTCCGTTTCTGAATCAAGTCTCATCCTTCTGTACATGCTGAAGGCCTATAGAAGTATAGCTGGGGTAGGTGGCTGGCTGTTGTTCATATATCGCGTCTGAAGGAGTGAATCTTTCAATATCGATGAAGTCTCTTTGTGACTGTTTTGTGCACCCACCACAACCAGACGTTCAGACCTGCGTGGTGCCTAGTTTTGAACAGTCCGAGTTTCTATCCCGTCTTCCAGCGGTTCTGCTTTCCAAGCTCACCGGTCCGGTGCCAGGGTAACATGGAAGCGGAGAGGGGCTGGGACCGTGGTCGACCGTGGTTGTCTTCCGGAGTTCCAGATAACGACGACCCAACCGGAGTACTACATCGCAGTATGCGGGCCGAGTGGAACTCGCACACCGCACAATGGATCCATGATCGCTCTGGTTCCAACCCAATTGGTGAGTCCTGACCTTGTTGGGGCTATGGATTCGCTCGGCACTAGAGGGAGGTTTAGGTGAGCAATCAAGGTTGAAAGCTGAAGAGGGCCTGGAGGGCAAAAGAAATGTCAAGAAATATCACATCCGTGGCGTTGGGGTGTTGGAGATGTATGTATCAGCGAAACCACCGATACACGACGTCCAGAGGCCATGGCAGGCTGTTCACTGGCGCCTCTCGGGTGACGAGGCTGTCGAAGAATGTATAGTGTAACCGTGATGGCCTCCCGAGACTCGACACAGCCCTCAGCCGTAGAACACGGGCATCTGGACCAGGACAAGAAATAGGTACAGATGTCTCGTCTCCGGGAAAGCTGGAATTCTGTCAGTTCCGGCGGGTTGCGGTGTACTGTTGTTAGCAGTGTAGTTGGAGGCGACCGAAAAGGTTTGCTCAGGACAAGCTAGCAAGGTACGGGAACCTGACTTTGGTTCCCGGCTTTTGGCCATCACGACCCGTCTTGTCAACCTTCTGACTTTTGACCTGTCCCACGATGCTCGATACTTCTGTGTGAGAATGTACGTACTGTACTCGAGCCAGGGGGCAGCGTCGATAGTGGCCGAAAGAGGGATAACGGCACGCAAGAGGACGAATCGTTTGCGTCGGGTCCCTGAACCCGGCTGCCGGCTGCAAACTCAGCTTCCCAAGCGGTGCTAGCCAGAAAAGCAAGGAAGCCATCGCGAATCTCGACGCTATTCCGCGTTGGTGACTAACCGGGGGCCTGAAGCTGCACAACAGGTGCAAGATGTGCGGGATGCTCAGGGGTAAAAAGTGCTCCAACCCTCGTTCCAACCTCCACCGCGATAGCCGTCTCCGCTGTCATGCGTGCCTCTCAGAGTGCCGCTCAGTGGCCTCGAATCATGAAAGCCTCGGACCTGCAGCGTGCATGTGCCCTGCTGCTGTGCCTGTGCCTGTGCTTTTTGTGCTTTGCGTATGCAGTCGGGAGGTGGGCGACGAGGTGGGAGAGTGCCTGAGGATGGTGGGTGGGAGATGTGCGGTGATCGGTTAACAGGCACGGACCCGGCCTGTTCCTCTCTGACTCTCAGTCCTTGCGTCCCCTTCCATCCTCGTGTTTTTCCCAGCTTCCACTTCCAGTACCAAATCATCCAATCTCGTGCGGCCTTGTCGAGACTGTGTGGTGTCTCTGGTTCCACCGTTTGGAGAGTCCAGATGCGTGTCTCTCATCGGATTCCGGGGTCCCCAAATCAGCCAAATGACCGCCCGAACCGCTGGGAGTCCTGCGAGCTCCAGGCGAAGTTCCAGGTGCTTCGCATGATTTTTTTCGCTGCTATTTTGGACCGTTCCGTGATTGTTCGGTGCAGTACGCCAGTACGAGGACTCCATCGGCGCCCCATCGCCAGGAACCTCGACGGGCACCCAAAGGTTCCACATGTTCGAGCGAGGGAATCCACATTTAGGTTGTCTCCCCATGTGGATGCCCCCTTCCAGTGGGTACTGCCGGGTGTCAAGAAAGTGGCAGCAAAGTGGCAGGAACACAAACACGCCCAAATCCACGCCCATTGTTTGGCGACCTGCAGCAGCTGCAGCCCGGCAAGCCAGCAAAAGTGGGCGACAGTGGGAAAAAAGCAGCCGGAAATGCCAGAGGGACGGTACGCCCTAGTCTCGCCTAGTGTGTCGCGTAAGAATGCCGCCAGCGCGATAAAGGGATAGCGTCTCATTGTGTCCCCACCCGCTTTCCAAAACGGGACCCCTGGCAAATCACTGGAAAATCTCTCGTCACCGGCCCGGGTACGTCCCACCACCAGTGCAACCGGCGTGAGCCCCGGCCCAGGTACCTTCTCATGCTTCCCATGCTTCCATAACCTTTCCCAATTCCAGTATACCGTCCCTGGGGTCCCATCCATTCCGTCTTTCATCCCACCTTCGTCACCTTCCTCCTCGCTCTTCAGTCCCCAAGAATCAGACATCTCGTCCTGGCATCAACCTCTTGTCTCCTCTTTTTGACAGATCGTGTGCCGTCCATTCGTTTTCTTCCCACACAGCAACCTCACTAACAGCCGATTGCCCAATCAACGGACACCCACTGTCAATATCAGAGCTGTCACCAACTTACAAACAACAAGACTACATTCATTGGCCATTGACGGAAACAAAATAACATCGCCTCGTGCTTTTCTCGACTTACGTACTAGCTGCTCGGCATTCTTGGTGAACGATACGTCGATTTCGAACTCTCCGTCGGTCTCGACAGCATATCAACGTGCAGTGATAAGGCCCAAACACCCCAACAACAACAAGCACCGACCATCTCTCCAACCATCTTGACAACCCGTCCCCAGTTACCGAACGGGATTCAACAGGCCTCTCCCGGGTTACCACAGGAATTCCCCGTGCTATTCCACAGATAAGACAACGGATCTTCCATTGTCTCCCCGTACTATCTCAAGCATATTCCTTGCCCCCGCAGTCGACCTTTTGTCTTTTATCAACACTTGTTCCGCCGCCATTGGATATCGGATTCCTAGCTCTCCGCACCTGGTGTGAAACCTTGACGGTTCCCTTATCTGCAAAATTTTGCGCGTTGGAGGACGACTATCGACGACACTCGACTGTCATCTGGAAGGAACAGCGTTTTAGGTGATCGAACAGCCGGTTGGTAACGCAAAAATGGCTGGATTAATTCCTCTTATGCTTGGGTCGAGCAAGCGGACGAGTCTTGCGCCCACACAACAGCAACAACCACAACCCCAACAACAGCAACATCGCAGACATACTTCAGAACGAACATTCAGGACAAACAGAGATTCCACATTTGCTCTTGCAAGGCAAAGCGTACCCAAGCGACAGTCACTCCCTGTGCCTGCCCGTGCCTCCACGTCATCTTCATCCGGCCCTGCGTCACCAGCTCTTCCAGCCACTCCTGCGCTACCACAAAACCGCAGCGAATGGAAGCGAGCAATCGTCGAGATCAAGAAGCTACATATCGGCAAGAGGTATAGGGCATGCTCAGCGCGGTGTATCGAAATCCTAGACAACATCAAGGACAAGGAGGATGTGCGCGTCGAACCGCTTTACTTGATCTACCTCCACTTCTACGCTGCCACCTGTATGGAAATCTGCGCCCGACCTCTACCCACGGCCTCCATGTTCCGGACTACCTTGCTTCAGCAAGCTCGCACCCACTTCGAACAGGCTGCCTCACTCATCAGTGCTGCTGAGAACTCTGTTCTCAAGCAAGCATGGCGCAGTTCCGGCACCTTCTCTTCTTCTGGATCTAGCTGCCACTCTCCCACTAGTTCTATCAGCTCATCCATCGATTCACGGGCATGGAGCCCAGAAACCCGCATGTCATCACCAACCGACTCGGTTTTCTCCCAGGAAGATCTGGCAAACCACACATCAGAGTCGGCCAACCCCACAAAGCGTGTCAAAAAGGTATCATTCTCCGTTCCCCATGAGGAATTCGACTTCGGCTTCTCTGAGCCAATGGTCCGCCCTGATTCACCGACTTTGGGTATGAACTTCGGCTTTTTCCCGGCTACGAATACACAAAAAGTTCCGGAAGTATCAGCGTCGAAGTACCAGGAGTTCGAGCTTCCGCTCCCGTTCAATACGGACAGCCAACAATTCGAGAACTGCGAGGAGGATGACGACACTCTCAACATCACAAAATCGATCGACCGTTTCCGCGATCAGCTGCACGAACTTCGTGAACAGCTCGAGAGGCACTCGGCCAATCTCGACCAGCAGCTCGAAGCCATGGCAACCGAGCCTCCAAAGTCGCCTACCCGAGGAAGTGGCGTAGGGAAGGAGGAGCTCCGCGCGCTTGACAGGCAGGCTCGCATTGAGCGGCTGCGCAAGGATGGCTGGCAGCGCAAGCGATTCGATACCCAACGGTACGAGGAGCTTTGCGAAACCGTCTTGGCGGAGCTAACCCCCGCCTAACTCTCCAAAATGAAATATAATGATCGCCAACCGGCATTTCATCCAAATTCCATTTTATCGTCACAGACATCATTAGAAAGGGTCCAGGGCAAAAAAGTTCGTGCATGACAGTTAAATGAACGGTGTTTTTCTCTACCCATCCAACATCTCATCACCGCGGGGACCATTACGGGGACCACAAAAACCCCCCACTGGCGATCATGCCAATCACTTGTACACTATACAAGTCAATCTTGTTCTACATCTGTACCAAATCTGTGCAATTTGGTTGCACGAGAAAAGTTAGACCGGGGTTACCATTTCTTCATCATCATCTTTGTCATCAAATCTGGGGGATCGGCGGAGTCAAATTTGTTTTTATTTTACACACACATGGCGAAGGAGTTCAGTCACATTGGTTTTGGTTTTGGGATTTCATCTTCTCTGTATATATCGCTGTTTATCCATCTTTTTTTTCTAATCATTGGGCGGGCAATTTGACTTGGCTTTGGTTGGGAAAGGATAAACGGACGGGGAGATGGGATGTGGGAGACTCGGAGGAGATGCACTTGTTGCAATTTTGGCTTTGACAGATATACAACATCCCTTTTGCGCTCTCTTGCACATTGGGATCAAATAACAAGGACACTTCACTCTTTGGAGTGGTCATTTTGCTCAATGTCCTCTTTGCTGTTTTGTTTTCGTTAATATTAAACGAGGCTTTCATGTCTATCACACACAAAGCATATATCCATTCAGTGGCTTCGACCATGTTTAGGCACAAGTATAAAAGACGACGTCCGAAATGTTTGGGCTGCATCGTGACCGTGACCGTGAACCGCAACTCAAAACCCAAGATGCATGGAATAATTCACGGCAATAATCATAATTACACAGAACCACGCGCTTTCATTGGTAATCATTTGTCTTCGCTGCTTCTCGAGTGAAGCAAGTGAGGCAAAGTGTGAATGCAAGACGCGGCGTGTCTAAAACCAGCCTAACCTCAGACCTCCCGTAACGGTAGGTAAGGGAAGGAACAAAAGAAAAGTGAAGACGGGAGGCAAGACCTATCCACGCTATCTTAGCTACATGCCACCCACCTCCGCGCCAGTCCACTACCGTCGTCCCTTACTTATGGAAGTTCAGTTTCACATCCATCAGTCGCGCTTCTCACGCGAATGAATGGAGTCCAGTTAGGAAAAAATGAAAAATGGATTCTGACAATCTGACACGTAGATATCCAACTCAACAATGTAAACAATGTGAACAAGAACATATCAAATTCCGTAAGTCTCGCTGGGAAACCCGCATGATATGATATGTCAGTGCCAATAACACTGCTAGCTAGATAGCTAGATAGAGGTAGCTATGTAATAGGAATATTAAATATCCAAGCTCAAGGTATTTAACCTCTACATACACTACACACACATACACACACAACAACGCTATCTATGGCAGTAGGCCTCGGTTTGCCCTCGGATTAATGGTTTTGGTGGACAATTAGGGCACTGCTCTTAATTTTGTATGCTAGACTCACCGGTGCGGCACGTCTCATGCCCTACGGGAGGCGGAAGTAGACGTTAAAAATAACAACAACAACAACAACAACAACAACAACAACAACAACAACAACAACAACAACAACAACAACAACAACAACAACAACAACAACAACAACGCTATCTAAAAGTAGCAGCCGCTTCTGACAGTTTACTCACTATTTTACCTCGAAAATGTTTCGAACAAACATACTACACACATGTATACATACTCGTATTAGATACCTACGTATCTACATATACACACCAATTGAAAATAACATCCACATCCTCCTGTTGATAAACTTCCTACACTTACTTGTTCACGTATCTACAATTCATATCTCCGTGCTATTTACCTATGCAAAGAATCAAACAGAGTAACTATAGCGTAAAACCAAGAGAAATACAGCGCCGGTCCCTGATTCAATGTGAATTGGTCTTTGATGATCAAGTCTTTTTCTCCAAGCCATGGTTAATGTCATAGGTAGCACGTAGATTGAGGGCTGGCGCACCGAAGGATTTGACAAAAATAGAGATATCGAAGATGAAGAAGGATGAAGAGGAGGCTAGTCTCGAACTGATGGGATGAAAAGCCAAAGACCGGATGGAAACCCGAGGGTCTGAGATACTTCATCATCATACGCTCAGGGATGGTTCAGATACATATCCCGACCTCCTCAGCAGAAGTTGACTGACAGGACCATATTCCTGTTATATCACTACGCGGAACAGCAACGTTTTGACGTGCGAACATCAACGAGAAAGATTTGCTCATACTATATTCAACGCTGGTGGACCGCTCCAAGAGTTCCCCATGGGTAGAACTGATCGCAAAGAACGCATAGCCTTGACTTCCACTTCCTCCCGGGTATACTGGTAATTGAAGCGCTCAATCCAAATACCAAATACAGAGCCCAATATTGTACCGGAGCTGGCAACCAGAACCCCAGCCAAAACGCGCAATATGCCCTGCACACTCACATCATATCCGCATGCATCCAGAGATGCCCATGCTTTGGTATCAAACAACATTAGAAGCAACAGCAACAAGAACCCACCCTCATATATCTATGATACTTTGTTCCCACTCAAGCATCCCTAGGCTTGAAAGCTCTTGGCCTTCGTCTCCACCTCTTCCGCGAGCTTTTTGGCCTCTTCCTGCTCCTTCATCTCGCGAACCTTGGCCAGAACGACCTCGCGGAAGATAGCCGTCTTGATAGTCTTGGAGAGCGTCCGCTTTTCGGCGGGTGCAGTGGCGTTCTCGGCATCTGAGGCTCCGCCCGTGGTGCTCGCAGCGGATAGAGCGCGATGGCGGGCCTGGGCTTGGTCGGCGGCAAGTGTCGCATCGCCGGGCATATCCGTGTTCTCCGGGTCATCCTCCTGCATCTTGAGCTGCTCGATACGGTTCGCGAGCTTGACCATCTCGATGCCACGTCTGAGGCGGGCCTTGGTAAGGTAGGCCTTGATCTCGGGCAACAAGTTGTGGTTGGTTGCGGAATCGCCGCGGAGCCAGGGGTGAGCCAGAGCTTGCTATTGATCGGGGCATGCGTGTCAGTAGCCGTATTCATTCATCGACGTCAGCTCAGCACAGCAGAATATGAGTAAGTCTCACCTGACTTGTCCACCGGTTCTCCGGCTTGGGCTGTAGAAGCCTCAGAATGAAATCCTTAGCGTCATTGCTGACGTCCTTCCAGTAACGCTCATGGAATACAACGTTGCCGCTGCTGCACTCGTCGATGAGGTCCTGAAGGTTCTCGGAGCGGAATGGCGAGTAGCCGCAAAGGAGAGTATACGTAATAACACCCATTGACCACATGTCGACAGGCTTGCCGTGACCCTGCTTGAGCATAACTTCCGGCGCTGCATAACCGAAGGAGCCAGCCATAGTCGTGAGGACCTCATCCTTATTGTCCAACATCTTGGCAATGCCGAAGTCGGCCAGGACGAGATCCGAGTCGGCATCTCGAGTAAGGTATAGGAGGTTCTCAGGCTTGAGATCTGTGACATGAGGGGTTAGCCAGGCAGTTGAAAAATTGGTCAAGGAACCATGTGGACTAACCTCGATGGACGACGTTGTTCTCATGGAGGTAGTTGACGGCACCCAAAACTTGCTTGATGGTCTGCGAAGCATCCTTTTCCGTGAATTTTCCTTGCTCACAGATCCTGTCGAAAAGCTCGCCTCCCGTCGCGAGCTGAGTAACAATGTAATACTTGTCCTAATGGAGGAAACAGTGTTAGTTTCGCCGTAGTTGCCCCAAGTCAGCCGTAAACCGTACGCACCCTAGACTCGAACCAGTCGACAAACTTGACAATGTGAGGGTGCTTGAGGCGCTGAAGCATCTCTAGCTCGTCAAGAACCATTTGCTCATTACCCTTGACGTTCTTCTTCAATATGATCTTGATAGCAACCCTGCCAGTAGGGCCGCTGGCCTCTCTGACGATACCATAGGTACCAGCACCGAGCGTTCGACCAAAGGAGTACTTGGACCTGATATAGGGTGTTAGTACCATAGGCGAGGCAAGCGAACGGACGAGAATGGGGATCGGAGGCGTACTTCTTGTCGTAACTCTCGGGTTGCCCGTGAAGGCGGTTGAGCATGGTGGCGACTGCGCGTGAGGAGTTCATGGTCAGCTACTGATGTGATCGGAAAGGAGGTTGTATAGGGGGGCGTGACGGGGGGCCAGTTCTTCGTCTATCCGAGGGGGAGAAGACTTGAGAGGAGACCTGAAAGGAACAGACCGAGACTGACGAGACCGCACGGGAGCAGAGGGAACTTACAGCTCATGGTGTTTGATGTCTAGTGTACAAAACGAATCAAGAAGGCGTGATGGACGAATCCGGGGAGGGGGAAGAGCTGTTTGATTCTCTTCCTTCCGCTCTCGAGTGTGCAAGTGGCAGGAGGCTATCGAGACTGATAACCGAACCGATCGAGCTTGAACTTGGACGAAACTTGTAGGCTGGCTTGCGATCGACTAGGACGAGGGGCTGAGGTAGGAGCTGAGATTCGGGAATGGGCTGCAAAGGAGTGGCAGAGCAAGACGAGGGGATGCTTGGCAGCAGTAGATTGGGCTGGACAAGAAAGGCGGCTATCAGAGTTCAAGTTCTGGGCAAAAGGTACACACGTCAGGTAAGACGAGAGGGGACCTTGGGGGTATCCGCTCAGCGTAATACGGGCTGAGGGCAGGTCCCACTAACTCCACGATGAGTGGGAGTACTTACCTGCAAACGAACTGATGGGGTGTAAGCCCTGTGCAAGTGCAACTGACCAAATGGAGTTGTTGAAATGTCGTTCGCTTCACTGCAGAAATAGGGATGAAGGGGGGAACGTGTAAAACGACTTTCACAATCGAAACTTATGAGGGCTGGGGAGAGGTAATAAGAGAAGAGAGATCAACCAAACCCCGTGGCATAAAGGATGCCTCCGCTCCTCCTTGCTCTTCCATTTCCACTGTCCCGTCACTGCCACTGACTGGCCTCCCGTCATCGTCCATCATTCCACTCTACCAAGCCAGCAGCACTCCATCAGACGGGCGGGTCACCTTGACGTGCGCCTGGGGCTGTTTTGGGCCCAACTCTTAGAAATTCTTTGCAAGATACGATCAGTTATTGGTAACGGGATTCCAATGATACACCAGGTGCTTTTCGTTTCTTTAGGTTGAGCTATCGCTGCAACAACATTCAAACTAGAGGCATCCAATGCGACAAGGCGTGAGCAAAGGTGGGCTATGAAGGAGGCCGTGGAGTGCTCAGCCCACGAACCGCCATGACCCCCAGGGTGCGCAAAGAGGGGCACCATCTGGTCTTGGCGAGCCTGTGATTGGGGAGGGGTAAGGCATGGCAGTGGGATCTTTACCCGACAAGGGTCATGTCTTTGGGCTCCCGTCGGGTCATGCTAGAGATGCAGCCCTGACGGAATGAGCACTGCATCGAAACCAAAACAGACAATGCGAATACCTAACTTCCCTTGAACATCTCAACTTATCCGACCCCGTCACCGGTTAGGCGCACTTCAAACCTCGATCCTGTGGATCGGGATGCTCACCGAGAAAGGTATTATGAGTCGGCCCATCTGGACCCTGCTTACCTCTAGATTGTGATCAAGCTCGTTTGAATCACTGGAGACTCAAGCAATCAATGATCATCAGTATCAAAGGCCATCGCTATCGACCTTCACAGCCCGCCTTTGGCGATAGTGTTTCCAGTCAATATCAGATTAGCGATCCACTTTTCCAAACTTCAAACATCCATCATCGATTCTAGAGCTCCCTCTGCGTCTTCACGTCTTCCGCTGTTCAACTTCCTCATCGACTTGAGCTTTAGAGGAAGCCTCCATTGTCTGTTTCTTACACTATCTCGAGGGAAAAGTCGGAACACGGTACAACGGACTTTGAGTGAGTAATCACCACCGCCAACTTGCTGCAGTGGACCTCGATATTACTCTTGCAGTGTCGTGGCTTGGCTTCATCTGTATACACGTAATAGTGGGACATGGATCTGTACGACCTCATCCTCAGGTTGCCTTTGTAGTCTGATGTTTTGCAGAGACGGATATGGAACCAAACGGGGCAATACATGAGGATTTCCCCTTCGGATCCTCCTCCATGTACTAACTACTGTGTAAATGATATCAAAATTCTTGATGGCCTCCGATTGGTATTTTTGATGTGTGACATGGGATATGGTCCGAGCGCTCTCGTGATCTCCTTATCAGATTACTTACAAGTGGTAGCCGGATGGAATACAACATAACCTGCAACCTATAGGGCGAAGTGAAAGGGCTGGAAAGGTCACCAAGAGAAAAGGGCTCTCTAATATCGCGGTTGGTTCCAAACGGAAGCCGCAGCCCTGCAGTTGTACCGACCAATCGATGGACAGTCCCCGCGCGTGGAATCAGTGGACTCCGGCTCCTCCAGGCGCGAAATGCGGTTTCCTCTTTCCCTCTCCTGGGTCGCTCCTGGTCTCACCACCCGTGGACGTTGTTTTCCGTCTTGAGCTGTTGTTGCGGAGGCCCTTCTCAGCCTCAGCCCTACCAGTGATCCCTTTGCAACTCAGAGCAAACGTTGCGCGGTTCAACCCACTCAGTTAATCTGGCATTAGCAAAACCTCAGCTTGAACTTGAACGGACAGGGACCGCAAGCTCAGGTCATTATCCAGCATTCCTTTCAAACTCTTTGTTCAGTGCTTCTGCTGCCCCTCCAGGATTGGCCAAACATAACTTCGCCAACCTCCAGCTTGGTCATCTACATACCTACGATTACCAGCCCGCATTCACTGCCATTGCTTTGCGAGGCTCGCCTGTTCGTCATCGCGGGCCATCACGTCGCTGCTGCAACAGCAACTTGTGGTCACCCAGCAAAGATGCCGGTACAGTTTGCTGCCAAAAGGCTGGGGAAGGAACTGAGCAAGGTCAGTTGGATGTCCGAGCAGACCTCACACCACATAGGTCGAGATGAATTCAAGAGATTGATTGCAACAACTGACGCCATAACATTCCTGTTCATCAGATCCAGAACGGCTTGCCACCTGGGATCGAACTTGTCTCCGCCGACAACTTGGAAGAGTGGCTTCTGGACATAAAAGTCCTCGACAACAACCCGCTTTACCTCAACGAGACATATCGACTGAAGTTCCGGTTCAGCCAGTCATACCCCATCGGTGCGCAAGATTGATACAGGCTGCGGTTGATAGTACAAAAGCTGATCAAGACTTAGAGCCTCCTGAAGTGGTATTCGTCAAACAAACCGACCGGCCGATTCCGATCCACCCGCACATCTATTCTAACGGAATCATCTGTCTCGACCTACTCGGTCAACAAGGTTGGAGCCCCGTGCAAAGCGTGGAAAGCGTATGCATGAGTCTACAGAGCATGTTGACCGGGAACACCAAGGACGAGCGACCTCCCGGCGATGAGGAATTTGTTCGCGGCAACAAGCAGCGCCCCAAGGATATTGAGTTCTACTATCACGACAATACCGTCTAGAGGGAGGGCGAGTCTCAGCCGCTGGACAATCTTCGGAAATTGCGCTGGGATATGGGAAGGTGTTACTTTTTCGGTAGACGGCGCCTCCGGCGTTTGATCGGGAGGGCCAGGACACTCACACTGGATTGGGTGTAGTTCGTATCTTCTGCATTATGAGGAGTTCACATATTTGCAAGTTTGGTTGGGGGATAATACTGGCGCTTAAAGGATTACTCAGGGAAGGAGGCCTGGAGCTTGAAGAGCATTCGGAATTGCTCGACTCAGCACTCTTACAGCGAGCTTTTTTTTTCTTTTTTTTCTTTCAGAAAGATTGATGTTCAATTTATACCCAGCATCGGGTAGTCTCACCACATACGGAACATACATCTAGGTAGCGAAAGACATTGTTCGTTTCTCTCTTGGTGGACCTACGGGCTCTCTAACATCGACAACAGATGACGTAAGATTGATTATCTTCCCGGTGGTGAAGACATATCTTATCTGTTGCCCTCCCCCAAAAGCCGCGGACGTAGCGGGCCTTTGCTGGACCTTCTCAGCCCTGAAATTTTGGGGCACTCGTAGGCGATGGAGCTCTCCACATCGGATACCGGTAGTCGATGGGATGATTCCATCAGTTGATTACCTCACCCGTGCTCAATCATGCACATTTTTATTTAGCTGCTTACATCTCAGGAGGTTCGCGGAAATCGAGGGTCATTGGGGTGTGAACAACATTCCAGTCTAACCGATCGACCCACTTCAGCCCACTGAGATACCCCAAAGCTTTGGGGTTCGCGCAGTGAACCAACCAATGTTCACTGCAGTTCCACTTGGTAGCACAGCATAAACCCGGAGCTCGAGCTTCACCCTCCTTCTTCGTCATCAGCTGCCCGCCGTCCCAGGATCCACACCACAACACCAACAGCCGCATGAGGTGAACTCGACCACCATGGCTCCCCATGCGGAGTTTGACACCGAACAGATTAGAGAGAAAGGTCGCAAGGACATCCTATATCTTCTAGAATCAGTATGTACAGCCATTGTGCCCTCAAAACCCACCCGAACTGGGCAGCATCGGCCCAAAGCAACGATTTGCGTTGACGCTTGGTGCAAGTGCTGAACTGACGGCAGCTTGTGGGATTCCGTGCAGGTCCGTGGAAAGAAGAACATTGTGATTGAGAAGAGCCTGGCTGGTCCACTTAATGCCTTTGTCGGAGCATCAACCTTGCGTGACTATGGCGCTGATAACTTCTTCTTCCTCGAAAACAACAACACCGACTCGAGCCAGCGCAATGTGGTCTTCATTGCCCGGGGCGAGTCGGCCCATCATGCTCACACGATAGCAGGTACGAATACCAACCACGACATCGCAGACGAGAGAAACAGTCGGCGGACCTCTGAAGGTGCTGACAGCTAGCCAGATCAAATAAAACGTCTACAGCACGAGAGCCAGTCTCCCCACGAATTCCATGTCTTCTGGGTACCCCGCCGAACGCTGGTTTCAGACAAGGTGTTGGAAGAGGCCGGCGTCTTGGGTGATACCAACGTCGCCGAGCTACCCCTATACTTCTTTCCGCTTGACACCGATGTCTTGTCCCTCGAACTAGACGACTCCTTCAGAGACCTTTACCTCGCGAAGGATCCCACACCCGTCTTTCTGCTTTCAAAGGCGTTGATGGGCATCCAACAGAAGCATGGCCTCTTTCCCAGGATCGTTGGCAAGGGCGAGAACGCCAAGAGAGTCGCTGAATTATTGTCCCGTATGCGACAGGAGCTTCTCGCTGGCGAAGAAGCAGCCGAAGGAGACAAGATCGGCCTATCACCCAGCACCACGAACGAAAGTGTTATCATCATCGACCGTGAAGTCGACTTTGTCACGCCCCTTCTGACACAACTGACCTACGAGGGCTTGATCGACGAGGTATTCGGTGTACAGAATAACCAGGCCGACGTCGACTCGACGATCATTGGCGCACAACCGGAACCACAAGGTTCAACCACTGCCGCCGCTGCCGTCGTGAATAGCGGGTCTTCGCGAAAGCGCAAAGTCCAACTTGACTCGTCCGACAAGCTGTTTGAGCAACTACGGGACGCCAATTTTGCCATTGTGGGGAGTCTTTTGAACAAGATTGCTCGTCGTTTGAAGAGTGACTACGAGAGTAGGCATAGCTCCAAGACGACAGCCGAGCTCAAAGATTTTGTCTCGAAGCTCCCGGGATACCAGGCCGAACAGAAGAGCCTCAAAATTCATACGGGACTGGCGGAGGAGATCATGAAGTATACTCGCACGGAACACTTCAGCAAAATGCTGGAGGTTCAGCAGAATCTCGCAGCTGGAGCAGATCCGTCTTCCCAGTTTGAGGCCATCGAAGAACTAATAGCACGCGATGTCCCTTTGCCGCAAGTATTGCGCCTACTCTGCGTGTACTCGTGTATCTCGGGCGGAATCAAGACGAAGGAATTCGACCATTTTCGGCGCCTTATACTGCAAGGATATGGCTACCAACACATACTCACGCTCCATAATCTAGAGAAGCTTCAGATGTTCCTCTCGAGGTCGTCTCCCCTGGCATCCATGATCCCCATGACCGGGTCCGTTGGTGCGACGGGAACGAAGACTAACTACACATACTTACGGAAGCAACTGCGGCTCATTGTCGACGAGGTCAACGAACAGGATCCCAACGATATCGCCTACGTCTACAGCGGCTACGCTCCTCTTTCAATACGCCTCGTCCAGTGCATCCTTCAGAAGCAATATTTGCTCTCCATCACAAAGGGAGCAGCTGCCACTAACACAGCCGGACCAGCCGCAGGAGGCGCGCAAGGATGGCGTGGGTTCGACGACGCTGTCAAGCATGCTCGTGGTCCGACATTTGACGAGGTGCAAAAGGGCGAGGATAAGGCTGTTAAGGCTCGAGCGCTGTTATCGGGCAACGACGGCCAGAAGACGGTGTTTGTCGTGTTCGTTGGCGGCATCAGCTTCAGTGAGATCGCGGCTCTTCGCTTCATTGCGAAGAAAGAAGAAGGTATGTCGTTATCCTATGAACACGCGCACTGCTCAAGCTGGCCGCAAAAGCACACGAAGCGAATCGATCACTAACTGGGTGTCACGAATCACTAGGTCGGAGAAAGATTATCATCTGCACGACGTCCATTATTAGCGGAAACAAGATGATGGAGGCCGCGATCGAGAATGGGACATTTGGAACCGAGAGCGTGCAACAGGAGACGGAGAGTTGATATTGCTTGATTGATACACGAAGGGTTGATGGATGTTTGATTCCGATCGGGGGAAATATCTACAACAGACGCAGAATATAGGAGCATACTATGGCTACAATTGGGGAATCCGGGTTTTGCTCACAATACGTAGGGGTAAAGGGGAGTTATATCGATGTTTGCTGCGAAGCTGAAGACAGACTTGGAGCATCCGGATGGAAGAGACCATGAGTCTTCTCCCATTCCTCACAGGGATCGTTCTCCTCGCTCTGCGCCTCACGTGATTGGACCACGGACCTCAAATACTCGTAATAACGCGTAATGGCTGAAAAGAAAGCATTTGCAACGATCAACCAAAACGAGCAGCGTTAATTTCTTGTAACTGAAACTTTGAGCATGCGCTGAACGTTGCCGGCATTCCGCACTTTTTAGGGCGCTGTTACCAGTGGGAGTGGGTTCTGTTCTCGCGCAGCAGATCCGTCAGTGCAACTGTATCAGCAGACTGGAGACAACGGCAGCCAGACAACAAACCTCGGACTGAAGCAACAACAACAGCAAAGTCAAGAGATATTGTTTTTTCCATTATGTTAGTCAACCAACGACGACTGATAAACTGAGGAATATCGATGCACCACCTACCAAAGACGTCGTAGTCAACACCGCAAGATATTCCATTCACCTTAACCACTCGACGACATCTCAAACCGAGACGGCGACATACCAATCGTACGACGTCTATGAGACGAAACTTCAACATTGCTCCATGGGCTGCGATATGATATTTCGAGGTACATACGCCATTTTCGATGTCCACTTCCTTCACCCATATAAACACAACGGCGCACATGGTCCAATCATATCCACTTTCCTCCATACCGTTTACACATCCCTCACTGTACAGGTTCCTCAGGCCTTTCTTCAATGTTCAACTGGGCTAACCAAAAGACTTAGAAGCCGGAGCATATCTTGTATCATAGCGATAGACAGCCCAGTCGAATGGCCGATCTTCACACCTTCATCATCACCACCACCGTAAACGGCTCGATCTTAACCTTCACCCTCCGCTAAATCCGGTATCTCCTGTGTATATATGGAAGGAGGTCCACTTCAACGTGAGCGAAGACGACGGTGCCGACCTATCACGCCCATCTTCCAGCCCAGCGGTTTTCCCTAGTCATCCAGCTGCTGTCCTTTGAAAGAAATGGGCAACAGTTCGCGGTCTCGTCCTGGGCAGAGTACTAGTAGCAGCTTTGCGAAGGGTCCCACCAAAGACGTCAAGGAATCCAGCTCATCTCGCCAAAACCGGTCTAAGCCCTCCAACTCCGGCAGGCATCCGCCCATGAAGAGAGCAAGAACGCCTGTAGGCGGCCACTCGGCAGATACCAGCTCGTCGACGAGTTCAGAAGATATCGCACCGGAAATTGTGGTCTGGACGGGAGACATGGATACGATGGACTCGGAGGAGTCTTCCTCCTCGAACAGCCCACTGGCGATAAATGAGTATGTTGTCATCTTTATTTCTTCCTCATCGAGTCCTTTGCACCCCTATATTGACCCACCGTTTGCCATCAAGTATTGTCTGTCCCTTCTTGCTGACTTCCATGCAGCTCTCCGCAGTTACCGTCGCTATCGCAAGCCCCAGAAGAGCGAAATGTCGAAAATGAAGACGCCTCGAGCCAGTTTTCAACGCCCTTATCGCCCTTGTCGGAGCTTCCAGAATTGTCGCCGCTTATATCACCTCAAGACGATAACGCGGTGGAGCAGGAAAATCCGATCACACAGTCCGCAAGTAGTCTTTCGGACCAACAGTCGAATCCGTCATCTCATGCACCATCGGTGACAAGCAAGGCTACGACGCCTGTGGATGCGGATGGACCGAAGGAGCTTTCAACAAGAAAAGAGTCATCTGAGCCACTGCCTTCTTTACTGGTATTTCATACTCCGGAGCCGCATGCGGAAGAGCAACAACCGGAACCCGATACGGAGGAACCTCCTCAAGCGGATGAACAACCACAAGCTGAGGTACAAATACAGCCATCAGCTCAACCAGAACCAGAAGTAGTCCGCCTTTCGCCTCTACCAATGACGGACGAGCCCCCTTCCGCAGTATCTGAAATTGCAGCTCCACCCCATGAACCAAAGTCACCGGTCCTCGAGCGGAAGATCAAGGAAGAATCGCCTAAGGGGCCAGTCCTGGAATCAGTAAGGCAAGCCTCACCGCCTCAAGAAACTGAAACCTTGGATGTATCAATGGAAGAAGCTCCAGCTACGGATGCGGTCGTACAAGAAGCCCCAGCGCAAGATGTCCCGATGCTGGAGGCGCCGCCTCAAGAAGCACCGGACCAAGAAGCACCGGACCAAGAAGCACCACCACAGGATATAGTCATGGAAGAACATCCGGCTCACGAATCTTCGGCTCAAGAACCTCCGGCAGAAGAGCCTCCCGCCCAAGGCACATCGACCCCCGATGACCCAGTACAAAGAACACCAGCACAGGAAGATTCAGTTCAGGTAACGCTAGCACACGAAGCACCAACCCAGCCAACACCAACGCAAGGATCCTTGCCTCGAAATACAGCAGCAAATGCGACGCCGACGGAGCCCTCCCGGCGGCGGTACAATGTCCGTCCCAAAATCGCCATACCTCCCGATCTTTCACTACAGGAATATGCCATGCAATGTATTTCTGCGGCGGAGGCGTCGAGACTCAACCCATATGCTTTGCATCAGGAGGAATATATGATGCTTCGAGACCACATCAGCCATGCCCAAGTAACAACATATCTGAATATCAGGAATGGTATTCTCAGGCTATGGGTTAGGAATCCGCAAATAGCTGTTACTCGAGAAGAAGCGGTTGGGTGCGCCAAAGACACCCGTTGGTTTGACGCCGCTAGTCTATGCTTTGACTGGCTTGTCCGTCGCGGATACATCAACTTTGGGTGCGTAGGTTATCGCCATTCGAAGAAACATGCTTCCAAAGACCCATCGTCTACAACCCTCAAGCAGAGAACAGTCGCTGTTCTGGGAGCAGGTATGGCTGGACTGGGCTGCGCGAGACAGCTCGAGGGACTCTTTGCGCAATATGCAAAGAAGTTCCGAGACATGGGTGAAGAGCTTCCACGAGTAATTGTAATCGAAGGTCGAAACCGCATAGGTGGCAGGGTTTACTCTCGCCCCTTTGCAACTAAGCCTGCCCGAATCCCAGAAAACTTTCAAGGGAAGCGATTCACTGCAGAAATGGGAGGAATGATTATCACGGGATTCGAACGCGGTAATCCCATCAACATTCTTCTCCGGGCACAGCTTGGAATTCCATACAGGCCGTTGCGGCCAGACACAACTCTGTACGACTCGAACGGCAAGCCGGTAGATTTACACCGAGATCAGCTGGTTGAAAATTTGTACAATGACTGCCTCGACCGGGTCAGCGAATATAAGTTTAAGCAGCCCACGTCCAAGCTGATTGAGGGCAACAGGGAGTTGATTGACGAGGGCAAGGATAGCTCCGCAGAAGCCTACAAGACCATAAGGCAGGTGGAGGAATCAACTGCCGCCCAACCGCATGCGCCGCCTGTGTCCGAGCAGAGCATAGCACCACAAGTGAACCTCGTGCCGATATCATCAGACCGTGCCACAGGCCGCGTCCACACCGAACCTGGCACGCCGGGTGCCCTCAAGGCAGCATACAAAGCGAAACTCTTGGGGTGGGCCTTGAAGCAGAGCGTCTCAGAAGATGCCGACCTCGACCTGGAGACACCTGCCAAAGAGCCGGGTGCCAACCTCGGGAGCGTTGTCGACAACATGATTGCCCAGTACAGAGATATTGTGGACTTGACTGCACAAGACTACAGGCTCCTGAACTGGCACGTTGCCAACCTGGAGTATAGCAATGCTATCAACTATAATAAGCTGAGTCTCCAGGGCTGGGATATTGATGCCGGTAACGAATGGGAGGGGAGTCACACCATGGTCATTGGCGGCTATCAGAGCGTACCAAAAGGTCTCATGCTGCTGCCTACGCCGCTTGATGTTCGACGAAAGTCACCCGTCAACAAAATAACATATACTACGGAAAGCACGACAAGGCCAGCTGTGATCGACTGCGAGGATGGGTTCACGGTGGAAGCCGACTTCGTTGTCAACACGATACCTCTGGGCGTGCTCAAGCATGGTAATGTCAAGTTTGAGCCACCGCTGCCGGAGTGGAAGTCTAGTGCCATCGAACGTCTAGGCTTTGGTGTTCTCAACAAGGTCATCCTCGTATACAAAGAGGCCTTCTGGGATGAGGATCGCGACATCTTTGGTGTCCTCAGAAACCCACCCAACCGGCACAGTTTGGACCAGAAGGACTACGCCTCCCAGAGAGGCCGTTTCTTCCAGTGGTTCAACGTGACCCAAACCAGCGGGTTACCCGTCCTCCTCGCTCTCATGGCTGGCGATGCCGGCTACGACACGGAACAAACCTGCAATGACGATCTCATCAAGGAAGCCACCGACGTCCTGCGCCGCGTCTACGGTTCAAAGGTCCAACAGCCGATCGAGGCCGTCGTAACCCGATGGGCATCGGACAAGTTCGCGCGGGGCAGTTACTCCTCCGCGGGCCCGGACATGAAAGCAGATGACTATGACACCATGGCCAAGCCCATCGGCAACCTCTTCTTCGCAGGCGAGCACACATGCGGCACCCACCCCGCCACCGTCCATGGCGCTTACCTCTCCGGTCTGCGCGCCGCCTCCGAGGTTCTCGAGGCTATGCTCGGCCCCATCGAGATCCCCGCGCCGCTCATCATCCCCAAAGAATCCACATCGCTCTCCCTCAAGCGCAAAGCCGCTGCTCTTTCCTCCGAGTCAGCTACCACCACCGTCACCACCAGCAGTACAAACAGCTACGGCACCATGTCCTCCACCCGCAACCCCGAACAAGCCCGCCTCGAAGCCTACGACATCGCCCTCTGGGACTCCATCGTCTCGCAAATCGGCCCGCGGCCGCTCAAGCCCTCCAAGCCGGTGGTTTCCGGCTACATCTTCTTCAGCAAGGCGCACTACGACGACGCGCGCAAGCGGTGCGAAGCCGGTCGCAGACCGGGCAAAGGGAAAGCGTCGGGGAATGAAGTTAGAATGATGAGCGCCAAGATGTGGAAGGATGCCTCCCCCGAAGAGAAAAGGCCGTTTGAGGAAATGGCGGAGGAATCCAAGAGGGTGCATGCCATCGCGATGAAGGAGTGGAATGAGAAGGCGGGCGAGTGGGATCGGAAGGCGACGGAGCTGAAGGTGGTTTATGAAAAGGGAAATCCGTATGTGCCGTTGAGTGCGTTGGGTCACCAGAGGCAGCAGGTTGTTAAGAGTGAGGAGGGGGTTGGTGGAAGTCCTGCTGGTGCTGGTGCTAGCGTTGCTAGTAGGAGTGGGAGTGGCAGTGGGAGTGCCATTGGGAGAAATGGAAGGAGGGCGAGGTGGGCGGGTGAGAAGGTGGGGAGTTATGCGGAGGATGAGGGGAGTGATGTTGATGTTGAGATGACTGGGTGAGTGAGTGAGCGCGTAGGCAGCAAAAGGATACCTGGTCTCAAAAAAGGGTTAAGGAGAAGGAACAGGCAAGGCAGAAAGACTTGGGTGTTGTGTTACCCGGGGGTCAGTCGCCTTGTTTTCAAAGGTAGCTGAACAGGGGAAGGCATTCATTCGTATGTACATGTTACTGATCAGGCGTTTGGCAAAAAAGGCATGAAAGAAGGAAGGGGGGGGGGGGAGGTGTTGGTGACAAACTTGTATTTATTAAGTTTACTAAGTCTACACTACTACCAAGGTGGCAAAAGGAAAAAAGCAAAATACGTTTTTATTTTATCATGGCTTCACTTTCAATTCCTCACATTGTTCACACCCATACAGACACACACATACATATACACACGGCGTAAGTCTTTGTTCCACTCTTCTTTATCATTGTTCTGGTGGCCTGGATGCAAGCGGGCATCAACTTCTACCATACCAGGCAAGTGAGGAGCGAGCAGAAAGTTCAGAAAGTTCCACAGGCGAAAAAACCAACCTGAACCGTTCTGTTAGTCAGCAGACCTGTTGATCACCCGAAGACGAATTGTGGTGAAATTTGATCTCATCTTTCATTTTATGGGTTTATCTACCCACTTTAGTCCGATCAAACACCTGCATCGCTGCATGGCGGCGGCCGCGGCGGTGAGATAGGATGAAATTTGTATGTAAACGCTGGCCGGCTTATGTACACGAACTCACCGAGACTGAAACATGTAAGTCTGGACGGAACTTGCCTGCGACGTAGTCAGGTTGCTTACTGAGGAATTGCCAACGGACGAATACCTTGGTGGATGAGCTTGTCAAACATGTGTAAGCGCTCTCGTCTGGACTGTGATTTGTTGGAGTGAATGTAGATGACTGCCTGGCTGGAGGGTTCGTTGAGCCTCACTCAGCCCAACCGAGCAACAGACATAGATATATAGGATTGCATGAGGAAAAATGAGGCTACGACAGCTGTTTCCTTTCAAGCGGCTTACTGACCACGGAGCGGGCAGGCAGGCAGATGTATGAAAGAAGTCGTACAATTTATGGACTGAAGGCGTTGGTACACTAATGAGAAAGCTACATAGCTCATCATCGAGTGGTACAAAGGAGGACATTGGCACGCAACTTTTTGGACTGGGACCGGATATACCACGCCACATACGCTCACACAACTTCGGCCGTGTTGATGAGGCATGGATGATGATGAATGTTAAGTGGGAGTGCAGATAGGGATGGATTTCGGCTCTGGTCCTTTTTCCGTTCAGGTCTCCTCTCCCCTTCTTTTCGCTCAACAACACATCTTCGTCTGCTATTAATAAACTGCGGTGGTTGTAGTAGCTGTTTACATATCGGCCGAAGCGGTGGCACCAGTGATAATTTCGACCAACTCGCCGGTAATGACGGCCTGGCGGGTACGGTTGAAGAGAATCTGGTACTTGCTGATCATCTCGCCGGCGTTCTTGGAAGCGTTCTGCACAAGGGGTAAGAGGATTCACGTCAGCATCAGTCTGTCCGTCGTCATCGTCGTCATCGACTTCAAAGAGGTGGCATGGAACGGGAGAAGAACTCACGTCCATGGCGTTGCGACGGGCAGAGATCTCGCAGGCGTGACCCTCGCAGAGAGCGTGGTAGAGGGAGTTGGCAAGGGCATACTCGCGGAGGTTGGGGAGGACCTCCTCATCAACCTCGAAAGCGGAGAAGTTGGCTGGATATCTTCATGTTAGCGAGCAAAAACCTCGACGAGCATCACGGTGGCCGACATGACGTACGGGAAGCGAGGATGGCCTCCTCGGAAAATGCCTCAATGACGGTGGGCTCGTAGGAGGTGGCGTTGATGAACTTGTTGTAGACAATCTCAACGGAAGCGTAGTCGCCCTTGAGCTGGGTGATCTGGTCGGCGATGGCAGAGGCCTCGGCGAAGGTGGGGATGTCCTTGCCAACACCGGAGAAGTTGAGGACGATGTCCTTGCTGTTGGTACGGGACAGCTGGGCCTTGGCCTTCTCGCCGATGATGACGATGTCGAACTCGGGCTCGGTGGCGGAGCGGCGACGGATGAAGCGCGCAAGACCGGAGTGGACACCACCGCAAAGACCCTTGTCGGAGGAGCAGACGACGACGAGCTTCTTCTTGCCCTCAGCCTCGAGGGGCTTGGTCTCGGCGTTGGTGAAGACCTCGTTGCTGGTGGCACCGTAGCCGCGGGACTCGGTCATGGCACGCTGGGCGCGGTTGAGCTTGGTCGAGGCCACAATCTTCATGGTGTTGGTGATCTTCTCGATGTTGCGAATCGACTTGAGGCGGGTCTCGATTTCACGGAGAGTCGCGAAGGTGGCCGCGCCGGGAGCAGCCGCTCTGTTGTCATGACCTTTAATCAGTCTGCATGTTCTGTTTCAAGCTTCCTTTCGATGTGTCGGGGCTATCGTGTGTCCGTCCTCGTTCTCGTATGTGTGTATGTGTGTCGAAGTCATCTCCTCTCTCTCCCCACACCCAACCCGTTCCCTGCTTGCTTGCTTTGCTGCCCCTCCATATATCGGACGTCATGTATCGGGGCCCCGGCGGCGCATCGCATTCTTTTCGGAGTCGCACAGAGAGCTGAGAGCTAGATGAAGACCCGGAGGAGCTGTAGTCGGTTTGGTACACGGCGGTTGACGAACAGACGGAGGCGAGACGACGAGATGTTGGACGGAGACGGAGCACTCTAGGAAAAGAAGGACATGTATTTTTTTTTCTTGGGAGAGCACCTACCGGGACGAGACGGCGGCTCCAGCTCTCAGGGCCGGGCGGGCAGCTCTGGACAGCATTTTGAATGGATGTTTGACGAGGGAGAGACCTGCTGGAGAGGAGTGGCCCGGGGTTGACCACTTGATATTCAGGCGGCAATTGATCGTGGGGGAGTGATCAATGGGAATAGGACGCAATTGGCGTGAGAGGTTTGCTGAGGTCGGTTCCACACTTTCCGCTTCCTCTGCTCACTTTCCGGCCGTGCTTTCTTCGTGAGGTGTGGCTCGCCGTGTAGTGCCGCTGTCCAGTCCCAGTCGGGCGCCTTCGCCTTTTTCCCGGCTCGAGCCTGGCAATGGCTGAGGACTGCTTCCCGGCCATTGGCTTGGTTGTTGGCCGCCTGCCAGCTGTGCAGTGTTCGCCAGTACTTTTCCATGACGGTAAAATACGTCTGGACGGCCAGCTTTCCTGCCAAGCTCTGTCGTGTCTGCCAGCCGTGACAGCTGTCAGAGCTTCCAAGTGGGTGGGGCACCCGGTCTAGCCCGCACCTGCAATCCTGCACCGCTGCATGCACCACGTCCCAGTCTGGCAGCAGACAGACATGTGGTGTGTGTACATCCCACTACCGGCGGCTTTACAAATCGTGAAAACTAAAATGAGCCGTCCTGTAAAGTTCCTTCCGTTCTGTTTGGAGACCGTGCCATCCACCTCACTGAAACCTGCCTGGCATCTGGGTGTGAATTTGGTGCTCATTGGAACGAGGAAGAGCCTTGCAAACGTCTGTATCAAAAGTGTCGAGTCTCACCTCAGTACCTATCCTAAACAATAAACAACGTTAGTCGTCCAGAGAGTGTTGAACGTAAGCAGAAGCAAGCACAAGGTTGAAGGATATCAGACGAAATGTGTTTCTGTTTGGATACGATGGGTGAGGTGGTTGTTACCTCCCGTCTAGCTCTGTGGTGCAATCATCATGAGGCTGGGTGATCACGATCGCGGTGCCCGCCCTGGTGTCTATGACGGACGTGCTTTGTATTTGTTAGAGCGTCTTGCCACAACTGAAGACTCCCATTCCATATCACACTCACGACACTGACGGGCGCGCACCACGCTAGAGACTCACAGACTCAAAAGGTACCAAGAGCGGGGACGCGCTAAAAAGGTACCGGCCTCTCAAAGTCAACCACCTCACCAGGGATTTTTACAGGTGAGATGCCCCGACCCAGAGCGTGAACGTCCTCCCCTGCGACCGCGACGACGTATCGAAACCTTGGCTGGGGTCCCGACTGGAGACTCACTTCTATCTCAGTTCTCAGGTCGCTCTCACCCACCCCGATCGCCCACACCACACCCACAGCACCCACACTTCCACAGCCTGGCGGTCCTGGCAACGACTGCCCAGAAAGAGTTGCAGGGTGGAGCCCCAGGATTTATCTTTAACAGCCTCCCGATTGCCCTTGCTCTCCCCAACTTCGTTCATGCTGCCATCCGCCTTCGCTTTTTTTCCCTTCACTTCTTCTCCCTCACCTTGCGCCATTCTGCTTCTCTCCACCCTCCAGCCTCTCCACATCCTCTCTTTTTTCACACACTCATTCCATTGACCGACCATCTCGATAACTCGCGCAACCACCTTGACGAGTCTCCGAGACCCTCGCTTTCCGGTCTTGGTCACCAAGTGACTTGCACCAAGAGTCTATCCACGGCAAAAAGGTGAAGGCGGTCACCTCTTCCGGCAAATTCTTTCTCGCAACGTCTTCGATTCTACCGACGACCGACGACCGACGACCTCTTCGACTTGGTTACCTTGCAAATCTCAAGCCAGCAACCTTCGCCACTGTTTAGCGACCGCTGCGTCTCTGATCGGCTTTTGCGCCCTTACGCCCTCTCACACGTAGTGCCGACACCGCAACACGCTTTAACAACCATGTCTTCCGGCTCTGAAGACGACAAGCCGATCGCTGCCAAGGTCAACGGCCACCACGGTACGTCGATGCTTCTGTGACCAAGTCACACCTTTTCCCCCATCAACTCTCGCTCATTACCCCTTCACTCTATCACCTGCCCATCGTCACACCGTTTACCAGCCGATTCGAGTCAACGTGTCATGCCTTCCATGGCCTCGTCTTCTAGACGTAACCTATCATCGTACCACGTCCATGGGACTGACTTTCCATCAACTGTAGGCTCGGCACCGACTATCTCCAAGGCTGATGATCGTGCCATGGACGCCGCTGACTCCAAGCTTCATATGGCTCCCGTCGGTGTCTCCATTCGCAACGGTCCCGTCGACCAGGACAAGATGGACATCGACTCCCCGGTAAACGGTCAGGCTAAGCGCAAATCGCGGGCATCCATTGATCAGTCTGTCAACTACAAGGATGAGTCCAGTGATGACGAACCCATGGTAGGCTTTCCTATGTTTCCGGCTTGGTATCCTCTCTTGGCCTGTGGCTAACTAGGACAGGCGAAACGTTCAAAAACACAACATAAGCAACCAGACTCCGATAGCGACGACGAGCCGATTGCAAAAAAGAATGGCGCGAGATTGCCTCCGTCTGCCAAGAACACGGATATGGAAGTGGATGATTCCGATGATGACGAACCTCTCGGAAAGATCGCCGCGAAGAAGGCCAACATCGAGAAGGCTGCCGCTAAGGAAGCCAAGAGTATCCGTGCTGATACCAAGGCCAAGAAGCCTGTTGCTAAGAAGGCCATCAAGGATGAATCCTCCGATGACGAGCCCCTTGCGAAACCCAAGCGACAGGCCAACGGCACAGCTGCGAAGAAGGCGAACGGTGTGAAAAAGGAGGAATCTGACTCGGATGTGCCCATCGCCAAGAGGGGAAAGAAGGCACCTGCTGCAAAGCCCGCCGCGAAGGCTGCCGCGAAGGGCAAGGCTGCCGCTGCCAAGAAGCCCATCAAGGAAGAATCAAAGGACATCACTGATGAGACCGATGAGGAAGAGGAGTATAAGTGGTGGGAGGAGTCAGCGAAGAAGGAGGACGACAGCATCAAGTGGACCACCTTGGAGCACAATGGTGTCATCTTCCCCGAGGATTACCAGCGTCTGCCCAAGGATGTCAAGCTGCTCTACGATGGAACGCCGGTCGAACTCGACATCGAGGCTGAGGAAGCCGCCACCTTTTTCGGCTTCATGCTCAACTCGACAGTGAACGTTGAGAACCCCACTTTCCAGAAGAACTTCTTCAGGGACTTCAAGGAGATCCTAGATCGGACAGGCGGCGCCAAGGACAAGAACGGCAAAAAGGTCGACATCAAGGAATTCGAAAAACTTGACTTCTCCCAGCTGTGGGCTTACAAGGACGCTCAAACGAAGGCCAAGAATGCCCGATCGTCAGCGGAGAAGAAGGCCGAGAAGGCCGAGAGAGACACGAGGGATGCCCCTTACCTCTATTGCAAGTGGGATGGGCGAAAAGAAAAGGTCGGTAACCCCAGAGTGGAAATTCCAGGACTTTTCCGCGGTCGCGGTGACCACCCAAAGACTGGGTGCATCAAGAAGCGTGTCTTGCCAGAGCAGATCACCATCAACATTGGCAAGGAGGCCAAGGTCCCAGATCCGCCAGCTGGCCACAAGTGGAAGGCCGTTCAACATGACAACAAGGCGACCTGGCTTGCAATGTGGCAAGAGAACATCAACGGACACTACAAGTATGTCATGCTGGCAGCAAACAGTACTGTCAAGGGCAAGGCCGATTTCAAGAAGTTCGAAAAGGCCCGTGAGCTCAAGAAACACATCGACCGCATCCGTGCCGACTATACAAAGGATCTCAAGAGCGAGGTCATGGCTGACAGGCAACGTGCAACGGCCATGTATCTCATTGACAAGTTCGCTCTCAGAGCTGGTAACGAAAAGGATACCGAAAACGAGGCCGAGACCGTCGGTTGCTGCTCTCTCAAGTACGAACACGTCACCCTTAGGGAACCCAACACTGTCATTTTTGACTTCTTGGGTAAGGACAGTATTCGTTTCTACAACGAGTTCACAGTCGATCGCCAGGTCTTCAAGAACCTCAAGATGTTCAAGAAGCCTCCCAAGGAGGACGGAGATGACATCTTCGACAGACTGACGGTATGTTTATTCTGCTTCGTCAGATGATTTAGAACGCTGCTAACTCTCCATGCAGACGACGCAACTCAACAAGCACTTGTCGAGCTACATGCCTGGACTTACGGCCAAGGTTTTCCGTACTTACAACGCATCTTACACCATGTCCAAGCTGCTCCAGGAGCTCAAGGTCACGAATGCCACAGTCGCCGAGAAGGTCAAGCTCTACAATGACTGCAACCGCCAAGTTGCTATTCTCTGCAACCACAAGCGCACTGTCGGTGCTAGCCATGAGCAGCAGATGAAGAAGCTTGTTGAACAGATTAAGGGTCTGCGGTACCAGAAATGGCGGACAAAGATGATGATGCTCGACCTTGACCCCAAGCTCAAGAAGAAGAAGGGTGCTGCCTTCTTTGAGCTTGATGAGGACCTGACAGAGGAGTGGGTCAAGTCTCATCAGGAGTTCCTCGTTGAGGACCAGAAGACCAAGATCAACAAGAAGTTCGAAAAGGACAACGAGAAGCGGGTGGCCGAGGGCGAGAAGCCTCTGCCTGCCAGCGAGCTCAAGGAGCGACTCAAGGCGGCATCCGAACTAGAAGCCAAGTTCAAGAAGGAGAACAAGACCAAGAAGGTCGAGGCCGAAGGCAAGGGTCCCAGTGTCGAGAAGCTGGAGGCAGCTCTTGTGAAGCTTGACCAGCGTATTAAGAACCTGGAGCTGCAGTCCGCGGATCGTGAAGGAAACAAAGAGGTCGCTCTTGGTACCTCCAAAATTGTAAGTTTGCTTGATTGTCCGTATGGATGCATTCCGTCGCTAACTCTCCGTCATAGAACTACATCGACCCCCGTCTTACGGTCGTCTTCTCGGCTAAGTTTAACGTGCCTATCGAGAAGTTCTTCTCCAAAACGTTGCGCGAAAAGTTCAAGTGGGCTATCGAGTCTGTCGGAGACGACTCGACGTGGGAGTTTTGAGGTTGGCCAGGTATCGTCGTTCGTATTCTGAGAAATTATCCACACAAGCCGTTCATATAGACAACAACATGAGTTTCATGTTTTTTTTTTTTTTTTTTTTTTGGCGCCTTTCACTCAAATCACACACGAAGTAGCCTTGATAGACCGTTGGGTGAATCGTTTGATCATTCTCATTTGGGCATCATGGGTTTTTGTTAGAAAGCTTGCCGGACGCGTATGCCAAAAACAAAAGCAGGCGAAGCGAAGTTTTACACGATCTGATGGTTAGAGAAATGATGGAGGCAGTTTGCTTGCTCTTGATGAGTCGTATGGAGTTTCCATTCGCATTGTGCATAGCTTGATTCCGGAAGGTAGATTTACGGAGGCCGGTGTTCAGTCAAGGTTGAAAAAGGGTTAAAGGATGCAGAATCGAGAGAGATGGTCGCTATATCCCAAAACTTAGAATGGACTATCGTTAACAGCGGAGTATGGAGATCAACTACCATCATTACCTGTTGCTGCGACCACGCATGTTCGTGAGGGCAGATATCCCATGGTATGTGCAAACACAAAATGAGACAAAACCACTACCGGAAATTGACTACATATGTGCCTGGACAAAAGGAAAATGCCGTTTGAATGCTGAACAGGTTGTCCAATTTGTGTGTGTATGTGATGTCTATCGTGACGTAGGAGTACAAAATTTCCCATACCAAAGGTACATACATACATTATCATTCCCTCCACATTTCCAATCATGTACATAACAACACGTCCGTCGTCGCCGATACATCAGCAGATCTTTCTATCGAAACCAAATATCCCTTAAAACGCCATATTAGGTAAAATGCCCCAAACCCAAATCGAATCTTACGCCTGCAAATGCATCGTATCGTGGTGCTGCTGGCTCCCTACACCTCCGACCCCCAAGGGAGAAAGAAGAACGAGAGACCCAGCTTATCACTGAGCAACAGCAAAGGATGTTTGCTGTTCGTGATTCCATGATTTCTCTCAGTCTCAAGCCAAGCACCCAACAAAAGCAGCAAGAGCCACTGTCACAAGCGACGTAGCAACCAGCAGTCCCTGGGGCGGCCTCATCATGGCATTCGCCGCGCCAACAGGCACGATCTTCCCATCTGGCTTCATAACCCAGCCATCGGGAACACCGTGGGTGGTCGTCGTGCCGCCAGTACTGCCGCTTCCACTTCCAGATGCGTCGCCGCTGACCGCACCAATCCCACCGACAGGAACCGACGCAGATCCGGTATTCGACGCCGCCGGTGCGCTAGCCGTCACCGTGACCGTGCCGGACTTGCCCAAGTTCCCGTTCACCTTACCGCCTTCGGCGATGATGCTCTGCCACGTGCCGCTCGTGTCACCGTACCGGTATGACTTGCCCGTCGAGTAATCGGCGACCATGATGCTCTTGACCACCATGGAGAACGGGCCCTTACTGTAATCGGTGGGACCCCTAGCCCACTGGATCGTCCCGGGCGGGTTTCCGCTGTCGCCGCCCGACCACGCGCCGAACTTGACCTGCATGGGCGACTGCGGGTACTGTCCGCCGGCGTCGTTGACCGTCAGCGACCGCACCAGCGTGCCGCCCACATACCATGCGATCCTTTCCGACGTCCAGTCGATCGTGTACTTGATGAACTGCCCCTGCGAGTTGGGCGCCGGGTTGAACTGCCCCCTGTCGTACGTGGCCGTCTTTCCTTGCGAGAAGAAGTTGGTTTGCACGTACGTGTTGTCGGCGCCCAGCCACTCGAAGTCAATCTCGTCCAGCGTGTCGGATTGCAGGACAACCGAGGAAACGATGCCCGCGCCGGGAGCCGCCTTCATGGTGATTTCCACGCGCCCGAACATGATGTAGAAGATGGAGGATAGCTGGGGGCTATCGCCGGATTTGGCCACGGTGAAGGAGACGCCGTCGTTTCTCGAGTAGGTGGGCGTGCCGCCGTAGGCGTTGAACGAGTTCACGCCGCCTTGGGTGAAGTCGACGTTGATGGCCATGCCGAGGGCGGTGTTTGGGGAGCAGTCGGCTGGAAAGAAGGGGAGAGATGGTGTTAGACATGTCTCTTTCTCTCTTTCCTTACTTGGGGATATGAATATCGGCTGGGATGAGAACGGGATTCCGAGAGACTTACTTCGCTGTGTTGGGTTACATGCTGACCATGTTTGTGCGGAAGCTACACTTGCGAAAGCAGCTGTCACCGCTGTTCGCCAACTTAGGGACACCATAATTGTTGTTTTCGTGTTCCACGTCTTGTGGTGACACAGGGAGGGTAGGGAGAGTTATTTAGGAGCTTTAGACTGAAGAGGCAACCAAGGCTCGGCTTTGGGATCTTGAAAGTTGAATCGGTGTTCTCGATCGCGGGGTGTGTTGGTGAAACGGACTTGTGTGAGCGGTGATGTGATGATGGTGGAGAGCTCGAAGCTGAAGCGGCGGTCACAACGTCGAACGGTTTTCGGGAATCGGGATGGGTAACAACAGTAAAGTCTGAGTATAAATTGACAGATGGCTGTTGGTGTATGACGACAGATGGGACGACAGGTTCAACGAGTGAAGATCAACGGTCCCAGGCGTGGTAGTAGTCTTATGTATACGAACAGGAAAAGAAGGGTCGCGGGATCTTGCATGACACTTGCCCTGTTCCCAGCTTTTAATGGGACCCAGTCACTGTAACGAATGCAGCGAATGCGTAAACGCGCGTGGAAAAAGGAAAAGAGGGTCCGGGAATTCAGAATCCTAGAATCACACTCTCGGATCACATCGATCCTTGTGAGAAAAGGTCCTGGTCGGACTGGCTGAACGAAGCGGTTGGCGGTCCAGGTCTTGTCCCAGCTTGTCCCAGCCTCTCACAAGTCACCAACCTGCCAGAATCGTCATCGTAGGCTCCCCACCGTCAGCTCTTTCTGGGCCGCCTAGGCTTGGAGCCAAGGAGCCTGTTTTTTCGAGGGACAACTGGGACCATGAACTGGGAGCCCCATCGGACACCATTTTGGCCATTGAAAAACTTTCGTCCTGTTTCCTTTTAGCCAACTGTGCTTCATGAAACAATGTAGAAATGTTTCCTTGGGTCCTTTGCGAGTGTTAGAATTTTGAAACTATTTTTTGGTTCTTCAAAAGACGGGTGGTTGGAGAGGAGTGTTCCCTTGGGAGGCACGGACAAACGCTGTTGTTTGTTTTGTTGCATCGAGATTGGAGAGGTCTTCAGCACACTGCCGCCGCTGCCATGAACCATCACTGACCCGTGAATCGGGTGGTTGGGAGTGGGTTTTCTTGGCGCGACGCCAACGCCCATCGGCCCGCCAAATCGTGAAAAGGTTTCGGTGGTTCCGGGTCCATTGTGGCTCAGAATCCTCGGCGCCGCTTCTCCGTTAGTGCTCCACTTTTCCGTTGTCTGGTCTTCCGTTGGGCGGGGACGGCGGGTCACTGCCGTTGTGTTCCACTTCGGGGTTTCACGTTGCCTCGACACCGCATTGTTGATTTTTGTTGTGATGGAGAAAAACAAAAAAAGGGGTGAATTATTGTTTGTTGAAAGCACTGGTTGCATTTCCCCTGAATAATGCCCGTCAACCATTCAGGCACGTACTGCGCCTACATGATCAGGAAATATCAGATGTCTGTCGCCAGGTGGCAGCAGCACTTCCGTTGCACTTCCTACATACCAACATACCAACAGCACATGATACATCGGTGAGATGGTTCCTTCCAGATCAACGACCGAATTGACCAAAGCATGGTCTTCAGTTACCTTCCGCAGTTCTATGACGATACAATGTTGAATTCTTTCCGTATTCCGTAATCTATTCCCCTTCCTCACACATCTCTGTCCTTCTCTCTTCCAATCCCAGATACTTCAATCTCATTCATGAGTTCCTCGCTCCAGCCTTTGAAATCCAGCCAAGGCGCCTTTCGAGGACTTGGTTCCTCGTCTTCGCCGCGCCATCTTTTATCAACATGAATGGTAAATACATGGCCTCTTCTTGATTATCTGCCTATACGATCTCTCGTCCATGTCTGAAATACGTTGCTGACACCGTTGTTTTCCAGAAAAGGACAAGTTGAAGTAACCAAGATGTACTCTTCTTTTGTTGCTGACCAAAGGTGTAGTAGCTGTTGAAGCCGCTTTGCCTGCTCGTCCGACCAGCGCCGAAATGCGTCCAAAATGACTATCGCGGCCTGCACGAAAACCTGGAATAGCAGAGCGGACTTGAAATTGACTATCGCCATGCATATGCCATGCAGTTCAACGTATGGGTTGGAGTTTCTCCTCGTCTCCTGGACTTGATGCAACACACTTCCATCTTCTGTAAAGACCGTGGCCCAAAAGGCTGACCGCCATTGCGATGCACATCGACTGCGGAAGATATCCCAGCAGCATCAGATTTGCACTCGCTCTGGCGGCATATCCGATGACTCCAGCGCCGGTGACGAAAATCAGATAGACGAACAACTGGAAGGGATCCTGCTCCTGCCGGCGATGAATGAATGACGAGACACAGCAGCCGTACACCAGACATGACCAAAGCATCAACCCGTCTGACGGAGATACGATGACGCCTTGCCCATTTCTTCCCCCTGGGCTGTCTATGCGGTTCTACAAGCAGTATGTCAACAATAGGATTGATGCGCTCGACAACAGAGGGTTACTTACCCCTTTGTGGCCAGACTCATGGTCATTGTGGGAAGTGTACCGCCAGATCACGGCGCTACACAGAGTCGTGAGAAATATCTCGACAATATCGGATCTCCAGCTCCATGCTGAAGCTTGTTCGGGTACCTTCCCGGCCCGGTGTCGAAGGGGGCATGTTCGACAATTCATTGGATGGATCAGAGCTTCGGCTAATGAGTGGTTGCGAGGAAGCTGACGAGTGGCAATGGCATGGAGGTAAATACAAATGCCGCCACCGATTCAAACATTCATGTACCATTATCATGGCACTCCCATCGACTAAATATTCAGAAAATTTGCCCTATCCCTCTTATCAGGTTTTCAGCTTGCCTAAACCAGCAGATGTGATTACCGGATGCCCGGGCGGTTGCATATGACTTGAGCACCCAACCTGCCCTGCTTGTTCGGTCAACAATTTGCTCACTTTTTCGGTCAAAGACGCAGCCTTACTCCAAGCGATAGCCATTGTCTCACCCTCATGCATGAAGACCCAAGGCACACCGGTTGTGTATCAGGTTGCCCCTCAGCGGAATAGGCTGGCAGTGAGGCTGACAGCTTTCACCGAAAACTGGGCCAATCCGGAGACAGAACTTATACGACTCCTACGCAAGGCAACCTGCGAACCATGGCGGAAAACCTGCGTCAGGCTATGAAACAAGGTAATAACGAGAAATCAACAACGGAGGCAACCAGGACGAGTTACAAAGGATACCATGATTGGTTTACTAGCCTCTCGGAATCATCTCGCTGGCCTCCAACATGTGGCAGCATTGCGCCGCCCAACGGTGACTGTGGCAGACGACTGACTGCCTTGGGTTTCCGGGAGCAAGATCAAGCTCTCAAATCAACCCCATAGCCCCTCGTTATCACTCCGGATGTCTTGTAACAACAGGTCAAGCGATGGACCGGGATTTCTTCTATAAATCCTCCGCCACTATCCTGCTCCGACAGTTGACTCCGTCGCGTTTCGAACAACAACTCCCAACCCTACACACCTTACATCTATTCAGCCGGAAAATAGTCTTGGGTACTGGATAAGATTGGTTATGAGCCGCCCAGGGACTTGAGAGCCTAACACTTTGCCCAATATGGATCCCAACTTGGGTGATGCGGACTTTATGTCGTTCTTCCGTCCTCATCATCCTTTGGTCCACAGCTTTCTTCAAACCGCAAAAATTATTTCTTGCGGGATCATGGTCGGCACCGCGGTCTTGTTCCCAATCGCCAACGATGGGAACTTTTCCTTCATTGACCTGTAAGAAGCCCTGTACGTAGTTTTCCTTACATATGCCGTGTACTAACAGCTTCACAGCACTCTCGGCCTATTTATCGTATCGGCGGCGGTCTATCTCGCCATCAATGTTCACTCGCTTGTGAAGTAGGCACAACCCCTTTCAAATGATTGTTTTCGTTTTGACTAATGCTCCGAAGAATTGGCCCATGTACCGCCCCGATAGCATTGTTTGTGTTGCTGCAAGCTGTTCTGTCTGATCAATCCTCAAGCAACAGCCTTGTCCCTTGGCTACCCCTGGGATTTGCCTTTACTAGCATCACTACCGTGGCCATGGACAAGATCTGCAAGCGGTTCAAGACTCCTGTCCCGGTACCACCAGACATAAGACTCCCACCCACCTTTTCGGACCTCCAAAGCAATATATCCTTCCGGTCTAGCCCTGGTCCATCAGACAACAGGCCCCCTTCGGAATCTTACCGTCAGGAACCGGAGTTCTTCGAAAGGCATGGGCCGTCGTTTGACTATACCTGCAGCACGCACACAGTGAGTTCGGATATCTGCCTTTCGGATGTTTCTGGACGATGCCAATCGGAGTGGGATCTGCCAACCCGGAGCCATTTTGTTTCTGATTTCTATCTGAACCCTTCCCAAGGAGCCGCCCATGTCGGGGGACGCCAGGATGACGGGGTCTTTGAACGCAACCTTGGTGACCCTCACCATTCGTTGCTGGACATTCCATAACATGTTATTCTTCCACAGAAGCCAGAGATTCAAGGTACCCGGACTAAGTATTCAGTCACGTTGAAATACATGGAAATTGATACTTCTGTTCGAATTCATCACCAAGGTTATCCAACACCAACTGAATGTGCATGTCCATTATGGATGGCTCAGAGCAATTGCTTGCTTGGCCAAAAGAGGCATTACGTTTTATGGAACTCCTAGCCGAGCTCCAGGGAGATATCATATATCTGCCATCACTTCCAGGATTGAAGCTTCCGTGTTCTTCTCATTCTCGTATTTTTTATTTTGTTTTGTCAACCATAAGGATACCCAAGCACTGGATCGCTTCCTCCGGATGGCCTTACAGGATGGAAGAAGGATTGCCTTTACATACTGAGCCGGCACGGAAATCCTCTTTAACATCACCTTTAAACCCGGATTTTGCCTCAACGATTCCACCACTCGGCTTGCCATTTGTCAACTCCAGGTCATATTCTGTCAGCGAGTCCTTTTCCTGGTCGAAGCAGCTATCGTCAATCGCATATCAGCATGTCGAGGTTCGTAACGAGATATCCGGCTGGAGGTGCGGTGGGCTGGTGTTGTCGCAATGGCTCTCAAAAAAGCATATGGCTGCACGCATAGAAAGGGAGGATCTCTCTGTTGTGGCATTTCATACAGGAGTCGGAAGATAAAGACATACCGAATAGGTCAACATCAGCGTTGGTGGTCATAATGAGAAATCGGGTATCGGTGTTGGTGATAAGGAACGGGTGGAACGCACGGTTATCAACAGACTCGAGCTGCACTTGAGATTAGTCTATGTATGACGGTTGTGTCTAGGCTGTAATGAGTGGTAGCGGCAATGTACATACACGTGTACCTATTAACGAGTTGGCCATACCGCATTTGCAACGCAGAGCCGAGCCGATTTTCTGTTACGTACAGCCACTGAAGTTCATTCCTCAACTTGAACGCTTCAAGGTCACTTGATGTCGACATTCTTTGCTTTTGTGCCGGGATCATAGCTTCAAAGACCCCTTCTTGGCCCCTCAGAGCCCCTCAAAGACACTTCAAGCCCCTGTTTGCCTTTGGGTAACAGCGGCTAACAGCGGATGAGATGTCATTCTCCCCCGCTATCGGCTCATTGCTATCAGGGGCGCTTGTTGTCATTGATGCTGGCTCTTAGTACAAGATACCCTCGCTTATCAACATCAACATCCCTTCCAATATCTGCATTCAATCCACTTCACAATTCGAGTCATTTTTCTATGACTCCATCTATTACAGTCATACCTTTTCTTCAAGAGAGCGTTCAAATACCGACATCCTCGGTTTTCGAATTGGAATCCCTAACCAGGATCAATCACTTTTATATTTGCGGAGCAAGCACCCGGACCCCCCGGCCGATATTGCGGAGTTCAACCCACCGGTTCCCCGAACCCATCAGCACCACACCCGGCCATAATGATCAACGGCTCTGACGTCGCCCTCCGGGGCCATGAGAACAAGCCCAGCTCCGATGGTGCCAGTGCATTGGGGACGCATGGTCCCGCTGCCAAGCTAAAGGACGCCAACCCTTCTGAAATCCCACCTGCATCGGGCCTGGGTGGCCGACAGAATGCAGTCACCATCAGTGACATTCTGGAAAGACGTGCCAAAGCTGGCAGGCTCATTGCGCCGACCGCTTCATACTCCGATAGCGACATGTTTAAGGGTCCGGTATGTTTATCTTTGGCTCAATGAACCCTAACCCTCAACCCTTCAAATCTTGAGGTTATCACTTACACGTGCCCTCCCCTCTACGGACTGACCAAGTGAACTGACTTATTTCAACCACTATATAGCAAGTAGGAAAACCTAAATCCAAGTCTATGGAGCGTAAGGTTCCCTCTTTCACTTCAGTTCTCTTTCACAAAAAAACCACAAAAACTAACACGCCACGCAGACCACCTCTCCCCGGAATCCCTCTCCCGCCACCCCTGCTCCCTCAAACAAGCCGCTCGCCACCTCAAAACCCCCGGCCTCATTTCTCTCGGCGGCGGCTTGCCTTGCGCCGAGTATTTCCCCATCGACTCCATCACCCTCAAGGTGCCCAACCCCCCTCACTTCTCCGAAGCCGCCACCGCCTCCTCGGGCGCCGAAGTCCGCATCGGCAAGTACGACGTCACCGACCCAACCATCCAGGGAACCTACGACCTGTCCATCGCGCTCAACTATGCCCAAGCCACCGGTTCCGCTCAACTGTCGCGGTTTGTCACCGAACACACGGAACTGGTGCATAACCCGCCGTACAGCGACTGGCGGTCCTGCTTGACGGTCGGCAGCACGGGAGCCCTGGAGCAGACGCTGCGCATGCTTTGCGACGGGCCCGAGCGCAAAGACTGCATGTTGACGGAGGAGTATTCCTTCGCGACGGCGCTGGAGACCGCGGGCCCGCTGGGGATCAAAGTGGTGGGTATCAAGATGGACGAGCAAGGACTTTTGCCGGAAGCCATGGATGAGCTGTTGACGAACTGGAAGCCCGAGGAGAGGGAGGGGCGGAGGAAGCCGCATGTTTTGTACACGGTGCCCAGCGGACAGAATCCCACGGGCGCCACGCAGGGGCTGGAGAGGAGGCGGGCGCTGTACGAGGTGGCGAGGAAACATGATGTGTTTGTGATTGAGGATGAGCCGTATTACTATATCCAGATGCCGTTGGAGATGACGACGGGGTCTGCGAAGGAGGAGGAAACGGTGGAATCCTTCATCGCCTCCCTCATCCCCTCCCTCCTGTCCATGGACGTCGACGGCCGCGTCCTGCGCATGGATTCCTTTTCCAAGGTGGTCGTGCCCGGTTCGCGCGTTGGATGGGTGACGGCCTCGGAGGACATCATCGAGCGGTTCATCCGGCACGCCGAGGTGTGCAACCAGGGTCCCAGCGGCATCTCACAGGTTATTCTGTACAAGCTGCTGGATGAGCAGTGGGGACACGAGGGCTACTTTAAGTGGTTGATGAACTTGAGGGGCGAGTATACCAAGCGCAGGGATACCATGGTGGCGGCGGTTGAGAAGTTCTTGCCCAAAGAGGTGGTGAGCTGGAGTGTACCTGTTTCTGGCATGTTTGTAAGTCACTCCCTGAACCCCGATAGCACCTTGGAAGATACTAACTTCGTGTTTCCTAGTACTGGCTCAAGGTAGACCACACCCAGCACCCTGGTATCCAGGCTGGAAAACCCATTTTGGAAGTTGAAGAGGAGATCTTCAACTCTTGCATAGCAAAGGGCGTTTTGGTCGCTCGAGGATCTTGGTTCCGTGCTGAACAAGACACGGAGCCAAACGAGCTTTTCTTCCGTGCGACGTTTGCGGCCGCAACGGCTGAAAACATGACGGAAGCGATTAGGAGGTTTGGAGATGCCGTTAGAGAAAGTTTCAAGTTATGATCGGGGCCTGGACTGGCCACTGAGGGAACATGATTTGCGTTCTTTTTGGATACGGGCACAACATTGATGTACAGCGAACTTACAGGAGTTGCTAGCAAAATGTATTAGAGTGGCAAAAGTGGTACATTGATTGGAAACAACGGAATTATATGAGCAGAGAGGTGAACTGCTCAGCCGCCTTGAATACATTATTCTTCTTTAAGCAAACTTCAATACAATGCTACTGATTCAAATCAATCCCGCTTCGCCTCGAAGAACGCGACCTTGACTCCATCACCGGGCACCAAAACAATATCAGCCTTCATTTTCGGCTTGCCTCCATCAATCTCATCCATGTAGCTCACCACCCGGTCATATCGCTGGAAGAGTCGCGTGAGCACATATCCCATCTCGGTAAGAGCGAATTGCTGGCCGATGCAGATACGCGGGCCTCCGTTAAAGGGAATATACTGCCACGGCTTCGGCTGCCAGTGGAACCAGCGATCGGGAGAGAAGGTCTCGACATCTGGGAATTTCTCGCTGACCGGAGGGTACAGATCGGCTCGGCGTTGCATGGCAAGAGTGCTATAACCGATGGGTGTATCCTTGAGAATAGCAATTGGCTGAGAGCCATCGGGACCGCCACCACGGGGAAGAGTCGTGTCCTTAAGCGCCATGCGTACACTTTGCGGGAAAACAGGGTTAGTAACCTGACATTTGGGTAAGGGGGGATTTGGGCGATCTTACTTGAAAGGCACTACGGGGTATAGGCGCAAAGTCTCGTTCATGACATTCTGGAGGTACTTCATGCTCTTGAGATCGTCATATGTGGGAGCACGGTCAGGTCCGACAACGGAGAGAATCTCGGCACGTAGCTTCGCCACAGCTTCGGGATGGCGGGCGAGCTCGTAAATGGTCCATGAGAGAGTGCAAGCGGTTGTGTCACGTCCGGCAAGGAGAACGGCCATTAGCTGGTCGTGCAACACTTGGCGGTTTTTGGTGAAACCAGCAAGGGCATGAAGGAAAGTGTAGCCCTCGTCCCCCTTGGACTTGCTCGCAAGCTCCCCCTCGTCAAGTCGAAGGGCGCGCTCGATGTAGAAGTTGATGGTTTCGTCAATGATTTTCAATCCTTCCCAGAATGTCTTTCTCGGCACGAGACTGTTGAGGGGTCCGGCCCTGGCAATGACGCTCTGTACTCGTTGTACCTCCTGGAACGCATCGGCAAAAGGTTGTACAGGGGTGCTACTTTCTGTCAGCAGCCTAACATAAAATGAGAGAGGCATCGGGTGGGACAAACCTCAACGACTTGATATCCTTGCCAAGAAGGAAATCGGTGGCGGCGTCCAGAGTATATCGGAAGAAGAGGTCGCTGATATCGACGGGCTTCCCATTTCCGGCTTCCATATCGACCAACTGATTCTCGCCATTTAGGGCTCCTCCATTGGCAATGGTTCGGAAGAGCATTTGCATATGATTCTCGAAACATTCCAAGTCACTGACACGGTCCTTGATGAACTGGGGACGGATCAGTTGACGGCTGGCGTGCCAGACATCGCCGTCGGTCGTGAAGATGCTGTCACCCAAGAAATCCTTCCACTCCCGATGAAAGCCTTCACCCTTGCCGTAGTCTCCAAACTGTGTGGCTAGAATGGCCTTGATGTTTTCTGGCTCCGAGGTAAAGACAATTCGACGACCAACGACCCTGACCTCGCCAGTGTATCCACCGATGCGTCTGAACATATCTTGCCAAAACTGGAGGTTTGCGTGCTCAGCCGCCATCTTGATGGTGGTCCTGATAAACTTGGTGCCTTCGGGATGGTTAGGACTATCTTAGTGCCCTGGAGCGTGGTAGGAAGAACACCTACCATATAATCCGGTGTCTTGAATCTGGGGAGGCCGCAAGCCCATTCTGTTGATTCTGATGTTTTGCCATGCTACCTGCAAGTGTCTGAGGACAACCAAGCCTACAAGCAGCCCTCCAAGAATGATTGGGATATTCCTTAGGGAGAGATTCTCCGCAAGGTCTTCGACTAAGCCCATCGTGAATAGAGTAGGCTCAGAAGCCTCCCTCCGCCACGTGGAACAACAAAAGGGTTCGAGGTTCTGGGAAGACCTGATCACGGCTTGGATGGAGTGAAGTCCAAGGTATCGTAGGAAGGCGGAGAGTACAGAATAAAAGGTGAGTAAAACAGGACGAGACCACTGATCTCCCTGATGATATTTGGAGAGTAAGGCGGGAACTATATAGAGAGGTGAGGACAAAAAAAAGAGGAGGGGCATCAAATTCTTTTTAACGTAACAGATATCTGTCGTAGTTGGGGATACCTGCTCTGCAGCCAAGCGGAAGCATACCACCCTAGCCAGACACTAGACACAAAGGTGGCAGGCCGGGGTTGAACGGAGACGGGGTAACAATGGTGAATAAGAGACACGAGGGGAGGCAGGTCTTGGAAACATGGGGCATGTCTGCCCAGTAACCCCAGGTTCGGATATTATCCAAACACGCCAATGTGATGTTCCCGTTGAGCCTGAGACAATTTTTTGCGCATTCTGGACGAGAGCGTACTGTACTGGAACCATTCCGACGGAATGATCCCGAAGTCCCCATCCCTCACCGTGGTAGCATCTCCTCATGGCCATGATGTTGGTCATCAACAGGATATTGCACACCTTGACAAGCGGACCCCCATCGGCGATACAGGTTGGACGTCATGAGCCCCGCAGCATGGCACAAAGAAAGCCATTGGAGGAACGAAGGCTTGGACCTTGGGGACCTGGGAGAATGGTGATGCTCATTGTGGTGGGAGTTGGGAGCTGTCGAGCAAGAAAAGAATGGAGGTTCATCAGTAGGCCAAGCCGCACGGTCCAAATGATGGACATCCGTGGCCTGTGATTCGCATTCCTGTCCAATTGCGTCTTCGGTTTCTTTGAATTTGACTAGGAACGGAGGCAGTGCCGAGGCTCTCTTATCGCCGAGAAAGATCTGAAAGAGGGGAAGTGATCAGGCCGGACGGACTGAACAGGAAGCGGCGCAATGGTCAATCCGCACTTTCCAGTTCGCGTACAAGCGAGATGTGCAACGACTGGACGGCGGAGGAAGGTACGTTCCGTCCATGACTGCGTAGCATCGAGGACGAGGCGCTTTCTCTTTAGTGTTGTTTCCTGTCGCACACAGACGTTGTAGATCTGGGGTCGAATGATGGCGGCTGCGTTGCGGGCTCCGCGGGGCTGTCTGCCATTGCTGTCATCCATCTGGAGCCGGTTCAACACCATTCCTGCCGGTATCAAACACCGATTCGCAGTTATACGTTCGGCGTGTGTTTCTATCCGTCGGACCGTTGCACGACGTCAACTAACGTGATGTGAGTTCCACCGCCAAGAAGCATGGAGGTGGCAGCCCCATGATAACGGCAGCGGCCCCCAGCATCATCAACCTTCTGAGGTAAGCATATTGGATCTTCAAAGGCCAAAAAACCCTACAACTAGCCTTTTGCACTATGAAGCAAATGCTCGGTAGGTAGTACGAGTCTGGTGCTACCGCAGATACCGGTCTGCACAACATCGCACATCTGAATGTTCGGCACGTACCAGAACCCGTCTCTGTGGCGCTTTTGTCTTTCTTCTACGAGGTATATGGCGTCCCATCAATCTGGGAATGAGTGCTTCGCCAACGAGAAACGAATATCGGAGGTTTTAGTTCACAGGTTGGTTCGAAGCAGAACTCTGCAAGGTCGAAAGGCCAGTGCCAAACTGTCAGGTACGGCCCTCATTTCCCCACAGGAAGCCCTGGACGCTCCGCAAAACGTGATCTGCTTTCCCCACAGCGGAAGCAGATTGGCGCGCGACCGAACCTCAAGTGGACACTTGCACTCTTGACCCACTTACCCCACACTTGTACATATTCGGTCTTATGATTTATGATCTGTTTGCTGCTTCATCGATCCTGCATTCTTTGTCACAACTCACAAGGACCGTTGACTGCACTCTGAAAGTACAACAAAAGTCGTCGGGAAAGTGCAAGGAACTTCTACTTGGTCATTTCCGTCATGTCGATAGCTCCTTCAATATTTGGTACTCCTTCAACAAACCTTCTCGGCCGAGATGGCTCATTGCAGTGATTGCTCTACTGAGTGTGCCTCCAGGTCCCCCGTGGGGCTTGAGTCTTTTACCTATCTTTCATCCCCGTGACACCACCAATCCAACATCTACGGCACATTACAGAATGTACCGGCGGACAAGAATCCAGAAACCACTATCACAAGTGGATGGCTACTCAACTACTACACCCCGCAAACCTCTATGGTAGATCCAGAACTTCAGATGATCGCTTCTTTGCGGCTGGGCGCTGCAAACCTCGACTCTTTTGTCAACCATACTATCCTTGTTTTGGTCACGCAGGTTAGTCTTTCGGGATCATTCCGACCCCGGTAGACAACCACAAGAAGTTCAATTAGCGAGAAAGGCAGCCCTGGATGGCATTAAACAACCTCGAGGCACCCATCATTGTACCTATGTTTATCTGCCATTCGATCTTAACAAACAGCCCTCACATCACGGAACCAGCCCGACTATGGCCTCCTCACCCTTCATGTGGACGACATCCCTCGAAACGTTACACCGGTCCGAGACTAGCAGAAATGGCCAATCCCTAAGTTTGGTACGCACTTTTATACCCCTCAGGTACAGCTAGGCACACAGCCCTCTGAATTTGCGCCAGGAACACCTAGTGGTTAAACTAGAGCAGAGCCTGCAGTGGTGGACGAGTGTTACAGAAAAGGCATAATATGTGTGGCGGTTTCGAAACATTTTGACATTGACCACGACTAAGCTATGTTCACAGCTAGAAGAAAAGAAAACATAAGCAAACGCAAGGCCCGCCTCATCCCTTACTGCGCTGTGAAACCGAAGAACGCCTATCACTTCCGATTCGGTTTGATCAAATTCTTCCTTGTCCAGCAACGGCAACCGTCCAGGCCACCACGCGGCCTCCGTTACGTTCTCACACCAACGGGTACTCACACGACTTACCCGTCGGATCCTGCGTGCACCATGTCATGTACACGGAGGACGACTGCACGCCCCTAGCGACCAAGCGCTCCCTGAGCTCCGACAGTCTCGGCGCCGCATCCAGCTGCGTCCGGTTCTGGCCCGTGGCCGGGTCGATACGTCCGGACCAGAGAACCTCGCCAGCAACGCTAGCCCGCGGCCAGATGATGGTGTCAAGAGTGATTGGGTCAATGGACTCGGCCCACACGGCCACCTCGCCACCGAGAACGAGTTTGGCCTCTTCCGGGGTTAGGTTGGCGGCCGGGTCATGCGAGTAGACGTGACGCCAGCCCTTGTTGGGGTTGCACCAGTCGAGGAAGGGCGAGAAGGCGGCGTAACCGGCATTGTCGAAGTTGAGCCATTGTCCGCGGCCGCAGTCGAGGTACTGTATTTGGAAAGGTTAGCTTTTCTCTTTGCTTTCTCGTGTCCTCATGTTTTCAAAGTTGCCTATTAGGCTCCAGACACCAGGGTGCGAATCAACTTACCCAGAAGTTGTAGTTGCTGTCAATAACCTTATGACCTTTGCTGGTCAAGTTCTTGACTGAATCTGGTCCAAGCCACGTCTGCACTACGACATCCTTGCCAACATTGACATTCCACTCAAGTGGAATCTCCTCCCAAGTCAGGGGAGTCAGGCCCTGCTTCCGGACGCGATTGTGCTGCTTTTCGATGAACTTCTGAAGCAGCGGGCGCAAAACCTCGGTGTCGTTGGACTTGATGCCTTCGTCCAGCATCGAGTCATTCCTGTTCAGCTCGTCTCCGCCAGTGTGGAAATAGGCCGAATACGGCGTAACGCGGGGCAGCAGGTCATCCCACAGCTTTCCGAGGAAGTCGTCGACCTTGGTGTCGTTGAGCTTGAAGGCGCCACAAGGAGGCTCAGCGCAATACCACTGATACGGCCACTGATCATATGCGACGATGATATCCGGGTGCGAGAGCGACACGGACCCGATGTGGCCCGGCATGTCAATCTCGAAGTAGACCTGCACGCCGCGGAGGGCGCCATACTTCTGGATGTTGTCGATGTCGGCGGGCGAGTACGTCTGGCTTGGGTGATAGGCGCCCTTCTCAGCTACCTCGGGCATGGAGATGATCTGGAGTGGCCACGATTGCGAATCGGTGACGTGCACGTGCAGCCGGTTGAGCTTGCTGGCGGCCATGCCATCAATGGTCCCCAGGATGTTCTTGACGGGCATGAATGTGCGCGCAACGTCGAGCAAGATGCCGCGGTGCGGGTACTTGGGCTTGTCCTTGATCTCGACCGGTGCCCACGGTGTGTACCACGAGGTGCCGGTCGAATGCTGGAAGAAGAGCTGCGTGAAGCTCTCGAGGCCGTGCAGGACGCCGATGTAAGAGTCGGCCGTCAACTTGACGTCGCCCTCGGCACTGAGCGTGAGGCTATACTCTTCGCTGACCTCGCCGGCCAGCGCAGGCTTGACGATGTTGTTGGCATCCTTGGTGTTCTGAACGATCTCGAGAGACTTGATCCACTTCTGGCCCTTGTACACGTCGGGCTCGAACTTGGACAGCTGCCCGCGGGGCTGAAGCATCCAGGGCACGAAGTTTTGGGAGAAGATGGAGCCCAGTGCGCGTGAGACACCAGCCGTGACGATCTCCTTGCTGCTCAGGGCCGAGGCGGGATAGTCTGCTGTGTAGGCGAGCTGTTGTTGCGCTGGTGTCTTAGTAAACAAGCCCTCATAGCCCGGACCAAACGTTGTTGGGTGAATATGGGGAGGAGAAAGAAGAAGAGGAAGTTGAGAGCCTTACAGGTTCTCCATTATAGGTTATTTTGATGTTCTGGTGCAGGTACAGACTCGAGTTCCCCTTGGTGAAGGTTTGTGGTGCTGGCCATATCGCGGATACCGGCTGGAGGAGGGCAACGAGTGAGACTGCAAGCAGCCTCAGTGATGGCGTGAAGACCATCTCTTGATGATCAATTCAGGGTGACGTGAACGCTCTCTGAATATGTCGATCTTGTTTATCTGAAGATGTGTGGGATGCCGCAGAAGTCGGGCATGAACGACCTGAACCGGAGGTACGAGGTTAGTGTAGTGGAGGACGAGACCCCGAGAATAGGAAAGAAAGGCTCCCTTTGTAAGAACGTTATACAAGGGGGCCAAAACTTGGTAAACAGAGTGAAAGGCGAAGAAGGAGTGGCTTGGTTTTTATATATTGGATGAGAGAGATGATCATCCGAAAAGCGGTTGAGCCTTTCAAACAACAGAAGGGCTGGTGACCAATCAAACAGGGGTCATGAATGGGCTTGAATGGATGTAATGATACCCCGGAAGCCCGCGCCCCTTGTTGTTGTGTTGCAACACAGCAGGTAGGTAAGGTAAAAAGACGGGATGGATCATGGATGGCCATCCATCCGACCATCTCATCATGCTGCTGTCTTGCCTTGTCTTGTTTCTGTCTTGTCTCTGTCGAGGTACCACCTGCATGCGCCCGACCCTCTAACATGCAGTTGAGATGTGTTACATAAACCTAACTGCCTTGCGCTTCGCTGTTGTTGTTACTGTTGGTTCGTTGGCGAAATTCGAGACGGGACTGAATGGTTGGCAGGTATTGTAAGTAACTAGTCTAGTAACCAACATGGTACACACTAAAAAGAAGACATGCGAGAAAGATGCGATGCAACGAACGAGCGAGCGCCAAATGGATTAGGTTGGGAGGTAGAGTAGGTTGGATGAAAAGACTAGACTCGGAGACTCGCTCGGTAGGTGGATCACCATTCACATCATCACACCCGCCTTTCAGGTCAGGTACTTGTACTCGTCAGGTCAAGCATGTCAAGTAAAAAAACAGACAAAAAAGAAAGACCATACAATGGACAAAGGCGAAGCCGCTGCGTAAGAAAAAAGGTTTGTGGCGATGGGATGATATCAATCGTATCGTATCGGACCACCACCAAGCAAAAAAGCCACCATAAGCTGGAGATGGGAAGGGATGTAACCCTCCGTACGGTACTTACGATGTACCTATCCCCTTCCAGCGGCCCAGCCCGTCGTTTGCTTCCGTTATTTCTGAAACTGAAACACTTTCTAATTTTTTTTTTTTCAAGTTGGAGGAGCGGAAGAACTTGGGATGATGAAAGGGTCAAGAACAATCTGCGACGTTCAGCTGACTCGTGAGATCTGAACTTTCTTTGTCAGTTTGTCTCTTGTCTCTTTTTTGTTGTTTATTGCTTGTTGTTTCTGATTTTCCTTGTGCTGTGAGTGTATGTGTGTGTGTGTGTGAGAGACACGATGCTTTACTTGGCGGTCAAGGGAAAAGTGTGACTTTTTGCCAACCTCCTCTTATAAAAAAGGAGGAAATTTCTTAATAGAATAGCGAAATATTATAAAACCATGCCGATCGATCGTATACTAAATCGTCTATTAACGCTACGCAAAATTACTGATTTTTATTATGATTTCGAACTTTTTATTGTAATACAACGCAATATAATATACTGCTTTCTACTGTAAATTTATGGAGAAGAATGAGTAGTTTATATATTTATAAACTATTAAATAGATTACTAATTCACTATATAATATCTATTGATTTGGATAAATATTTCAAAGAGCTAGAGCTAGAAAAGATGCTTGTTAGGTATAGAAGTACCTATATATATTTCGTTACTTATAATTATTATATAACTCCTCGCGATAGAAGTACGAACTTATTAATCATTAGAAATATCACTATTATTACAAGAAATTTTCGTATGTAAATTAATTATTATATAAAGTCTGTTAACGTCTGGCTAGTACTGTGCTTTGTAACTGCCTTATACTATCTTGTAGTATAGAAGGTTGATTGAAATATTTATTTTACGAAATTAGTCCATTCTGCCTTCATAGAACGTGCTAGAATATAGAGGTTTTGCTATTGTATTCTGGGATTCTCTAACTTGTTCAGCATTACTTCTAGACTAATTTGTCATTATGGAATGCACCAGAAGCTCATAGATTCAGTTTATTCCTTTCATAGTATAGTGATCCTACAAGCACTCCTATCAACTTACAAAAGCTCCTACACTTTGAAAGCTTTTAGATACTTAACATTCGTGTATATAAAGACCTCTTCTCTTCTTTAGTTAGTCACTTCTTAAGCAAGCAAGCACAATCCAAGCAATACAATATAGTTTACTCCTATAGTGCAGAGTTCACTATAATAGTTGTTTCTCATAGTGCAGAGTCTTCTCTAAGACCTCTTTTACAACATCCCTCTATTGTCCTTGCTACTGCGCTGCTTCCTTCAGCACTGCTATCGTACTTTCTACCGCTTCCGCTCCGCTCTGCTACAGGTACATAATTCACTGTAGCATCTCTATACTGGTGCTATTATTATAGGCCAGTTAGGGCATTGCATATGACAAGCTAGCGTGCATATGCCCAGACGGCCAAACCTATAAAAGATAGGACGATATTCTGCTTGCAAAGCAGAACTCGAAATGCACATTATATAGCCAATGTCAACCTGTGAAATTACCTCCCCTTAAAGCGAAGTTATCTTTTGATAATCTTTAAGATAAGGTCCCGGCCCCGGCCTCATTTCCGAGGGCGACAATGTCGTGGAGGATTTATTGCAATGCGACGGCTTATATAGCACTACCTGAAAATGCAACTTCCCGCTAAGTTGGACATTTTCCAATGAGCCGATACGTGGCATTTCAGTACTCTTCGATTTGCATACACGGTCCTCAATTGTCATTGCATTCTTAAGAGCTGCGCTCGACTAAGTGTCAACAAGAGTATCCCAAAATCGCCTTTGAAATTGCCACAGTCGGGAATCGAACCCACCGTTTTAAGCAGAACATACTATGACAGGCTAGGGTGCATATGCCTAGACGGTCAAACCTACAAAAGATAGGATGATGTTCTGCTTACAAGGCAGAACTCGGAATACACACTATATGGCTAATGTCAACCTGTAACATTGCAGCAAACAAAGTCCTTGTGTGAATTTAAGAAACTTATTATATTAGAGTGCTCAGCGGGGAGGCTATGTTTATTAATTAGCGCTAAAGAAGATACTATTGTGTCATAGGTTGACATTGGCTATATAGTGTGCATTCCGAGTTCTGCCTTGCAAGCAGAACATTGTCTTATCTTTTGTAGGTTTGGCCGTCTGGGCATATGCACCCTAGCCTATCATATATTGTTATATACGTTATATTATATTTTCAAGATAAATTTCTTATGCTATATGAAATAGTTGTAGCGGCGGTAAATTGATTGTATTTGCTATAGGGAGTTCTAACTATTTGTAATTTATAATAATTAATATAATTTTTGGAAAATTTTAAAAACTGAAAATATTAATCTAATATACTATCAATAATAAACGATGGTTTTAGAAATGAAATAAGAAATCTATTAATGAGTAATTTAACTATTAGAAAACTATAATTAAAAAGAATATAATTTTAATGAAAAGGATATTTAGAATTGTAATAGAATAAGAATATAATCAAGGTATATAGCGGGTGGTTACGTAAGAGTAATTGTATTAAGAAAGCTAGTAAAGTAGAAAGTATATTTAATTTAATTAAATTGTATTAGAAAAGTAATTAATTAATTTCGTTATAATTAAAAATTACAAATATTATTAATAAAAAATCAATTACCCTTATTACTAAGATTAGTACAATTGAGAAAGTTCCATTGATTTATATAATTTTTAAGACTAATATTAAGAAAAGTTTTATCTGTAACAATTTCAAAACTAATGTTAAATCTACTAAATTACCAACTGTCACAACACTAGCGGACCATTACATCACTAGGCTATGTTTTAAAAGGATACAAGTAACTAAAGCTAGCAATTCGGTCGCTCAAGTGGTCTTATATAGTTGTGATGACAGTCGAGAGGCACAACTGCAAGGCTGCCATCACATTCTTCCCCTTATATTGAGAAGTTCGCCCCAAACCTTGACTCTCTCAGGACAGTATGCCAGCCTGCGACAATTTCTAGGAGCCAATCAAACTCGAACGAGAGCTCTCAATTAAAGTTAAAGAGAACCTATATAAGGGTATCCGAAAAATCCGAGGACTTTTCCAACTACAAAGTTCGAACTCGTAGCCTTTTAGCTTTGGTTAAATGTTACAGCGCTGGCGGATCACTACATCACTAAGCTATGTTCTAAAAGGATACAAGTAACTAAAGCTGGCAATTTGGTTGCTCAAATGATCTTATATAATTGCGATAGCAGTCAAGAGGCACAACTGCAAGGCTGCCATTACAAGAGGTATTTATACTTGCACTTATACTTATACTTATATTAAAGAAGGTATTAGAGGACGCACTTGTATTAGATAAATAATGCAATTCGTTAATTTGCTTATTTTCTACCTTATTAAATAGTATTCTAAATTTTATAATTGCGTTATAGTAGTAAATATCATTGTGTATTTTGGTAATGCAAATAAGTATAAGTTAGTTTAGTGGTAAAATAATATAGAGTCTGTTCTATAATATTTCACTGTCTCATTGAAAAAATTTTCCCCTCTTTTATGAGAGGGGGTTGGCAAAAATTCCCACTTTTCCCTTAACTGCCAAGTAGTTGTAGTCCGGGCAGTATAGTAGTGGAGATGGGTAGATGGTGATGTTCCAACGTTCTCTTGTTGTATGTCATGGAAGCAGGTCGTGTAGGTACATCGGTGGAGGATGGATGTGATGTGGATTCCTCTCCTCTTGTTTTCTTGTTGTTTTTCACAAGAAGCAGCTCAGCTTCTGCTTCGGTTGCAATTGTACAGTACCGTAGTGACATTGGCGCAACGTTACGTCAGAGCAAGATTTAAACTTAGTGGACATACCTATAGCTGAGGAAATGGAACAGCTTCATGAAGACGCCTCCTCGTTCTTGAGAGAGAGGTGGTTGGTGGTCGGTGGCTCGGTGCCAGTGGTGGCCATGGTGGTGGTGGTAACGGTGGTAGTGGTAACGGTGGTAGTGGTAACGGTGGTACCTACGTAACCGGTATACCTTACCGGTAAGGTATGTATGCGGAGAATTATAGGTAGGTTGAGGTCCGCCCGGACGGTGGACCCCAAGTACGGTAAGTTACACCACAGCTTTTTAGCTGGGCGGTAAGCCATGCGTTATGCTCTCTCCCTGAGCTGGGCTCTTGGCTTGGGTTGTGAGCTGAATGGAAATGGAAATCTTGTGATCCCATGCTACAATGGATTGCGCCCCGGGAGAGTCGTAGGTCTCTTCTTTTGTTGGTCACTGACAAAAGCCTTTGCCTTTGGCTGCGGCGCTTGAGAAGGGAGCAACAGGATCGTAATTCGATGCCTGTCTAGGCGTCTTGGCGACTTGCGACTTACCAACAGCTAGTCTGATGAAAGTTGCCGAGTCTTTCAGGCTTCAGGCTTCACCGTAAGCTAGAGGAAAATTTGGACAGGAAGCAATTCGCAATGCAGACGAAGTGCCCTACGAGGCAGAGTGCGAGATTGGAGATCGGCATGGGCTGGCCGCTAAACGAAAGGATTGGCGGTGATATGTTTCCAGTGAATCTTTGGGTCGGAGGCGGGGCAATTAACCACGAATGACCGCGGATGCTGACCCGAGGCGGCACTCGACATATAGTCGTATGAACGCCATGAGGCATGAGGAGGTGCGCATGCTAGCCCACAACTGCGGTTGGGTTGGGGGTTCCAGGTCGCAAGGGGACCACAATGTTTTATGGCCGTACCTATCACACATCACACACATTCACGATGTCTTCTCCATGCTTCTGCTTCTGGTAGGTAGCTCGAGCCTCAACGTAGGCTTAAGGCGGTGTTCTGCCATACCGGCATACTCTGCCTCGGAGTGACAGATCTCTGAGGCCGGCTCGTGTCGTTGGTTGGCCACTGTCCTCTTTCCTGTTCACTTATTAGCAAAGCCGCAAGGAGCAGGTGTCTGGAACGAGGTGTGTCTTGTCCAACGAGCACAATGATGCTTTATAAATAATTCTTTGGTGGTTGCACCGCAGTTGGGAGGATCCTGTTGTTCGGCGCCACTCAGCTGCCATACTTGATCTGTAACACGCTCGTCCGTGATGAGCCACGATGCATCATCTTTCCTTTCCTCTCTTCTCTTCCTGCTGATCTGAAACCTGGATGAATGACGAACACGCTTGCGGTAGCCGTAAGAGAGGAGCTAGAAGGCGTCGATATCGATTGCTGCTCTGTTGCTCGAACTCTTCAACTGTTTACATCACGAACCGAGAAAAACCAAGGGGCATCCCGAACCGCTCGTAACACGTCCGACTCAGGAGTGCTTTTCTAACGTCCGCCGGGAGAGGGAAAACCACGAACAAAACGGCTATTGGTGTTGCGAGTTGGGCAGTTGAGGAGGCTTTGTCTGATATACCTCGGGCTAGCAGTAGACGGTAGCGAAGTTGGATGCATGGTAAGGGAAATCGGGGCAAAAGGTAGCTCGAGCTCGAAGTTGCATCGCCCATCTTGAAGGTTTTACAAACCTCGTCCTTCGAGCAACCATGCCGCGAAGTAGAAGACTCTGAGCAAGCACCATTACATGTTGCACCCGACCCGTTGAATACGTTCTTCCCCGCGGCAAGGCTTCAATGGAAGTGACTTCGGTTGTAGACTTGTACGTGGACTGTGCAGTGCTCCCGTCTCACGTTGAAGGTTGCGTACGGGCACGCAAGGTGGAATCAATTACAACTTGACTGTTCGAAAACAATCAATGACTTCATAAAATGGTTGGTAGGGTGCGTGACGCAGAGTATATATGCGAAATCCAAAGCACGCACAGAAAATAAGACAATTGGAATCGAGCAATGGTAGTAAGCAACAGGGCAAATGCTAGCAAACAGGATTCTCTTGTTCACTGACATTACCAAGCATTTCGGCATTACAGGTTGATAGCAGTCAATGGTAAAGTACTTGCGCTGGAACTAGTACAGGAATACTGGTAGCCGCAACCCTTGGCCCCGAACACGGCAGGCATGTCACGGTATTATATGTAATGCGACAGCAATAGCCGGTTTAGACATTTTCCGGTATTCAAGAATAGGAAACACCGTCCGACCGGCTGATACCAACTGCTACTTTGCTGATTAAAAGGCGAGTTAAAAGTGACGGAACCAAGCGGACCGGATTGGAGTTGCCCAGTTCCTTCTCCTTGACAAAGCGGTTCCGTCCCTTCAATGGAAGTGAAGGAGTTGGACCAATCACGTATTACCACTGCGCTCATCCTAGCCACCTACAAGCCACAAGCGCCACTTCACTGGTCCAACACCAGCCACAGTTGTCAGAGCAAGTCTCAAACACGTTCAGTTCTGCTCGGCTTGGAACCAGGCTTCAAGCTCCAATCTTAAAATCTTCATCTCCAAATCAACCTACACGATCTCTCAACTTACCTACATCTTACGAACCCGACAGCGTTTGTATCTTTAATATCCGAGCGGGAAACTCACGACCTTTTCGAGAACGACCAGACTTCCTCTGCACAGAACCGCTGCACGAGCCCCGACCGACTGTCGCTTTCAACTCTCGCTTCGCGTTCTGACAGAGCAAGACTGAGGTCTGCACCGCCTGCGGCCTTCCGCTGACCGATTTCGTCGCCACCGTCTCGACACGAACTCGTCAGCCTTCTATAGTCCTTGGCTCTCCGTCGAGAACGGTCAAGCCCCAAAACGACCTTTTCTTCCCGACCTTGCGCTTTCGTTCACCTTGGTCCAAATACGCCACCCCATCGATCGTGAACCATGGCCACCGAACTCACCACTGGCACCCCTCTGGCAGATGCTCTCAACAATGCCATCCAGGAGAAGATCGTAGAGGTAGGCTGGGCGGGTAACACCACCGAAGCCGCCCCTATGGCTGAGTACCTCGTGCTCATGCTGGCCAACGGCAAAACACAAGAGGAAGTCGCCGCCGAGATTTCTGGCGACCTTCTTAGTTTGGGACCTGACGACCCAACCGCATTGCACTTCGCTCAGTGGCTCTTTGAACAGCAAAATGCCCTCGTTCCACAGTACAGCTCCGCGCCTGAACCCGTACCCGACGAGCAGGGTGCGATGGATACGGCACAAGACAACTCGATGGGCGACTTTAACATGGACGTCACAACAGACGGCTCTGGCAATGAGCTTAACGCGTATGTCACTGCGTCATCAACCCTCTCTGGACCTGGCACCCTGCTAACATTGCAAAGTCCTACTGGACCCAAAGCTATGCGGAACGGAAGCGGCAACGGCATGCGTGGTGGACGGGAAAAGCGTATCATGGGCCAGATCAACCGTGCCATGGACAGGACTCACGACCCCAACGTAGCTCTGCATCGCGTTCGCGGCCAGTCTGGAAACGAGAGGATAGCACGAGGCCCTCCTACAGGCCCGAGAATGGGCGTTGGAAGACAGCCACGTACGACAAACACGCGTGTCGCCAGCATCGCGCAAGGATTGGCGAACATGGGCGGCCCTGCCGGGCCAGGCGGCATGGGCCCGATGAACCCGATGAACGCCATGAATGGTATGGGTGGGTTTGGCCAGCCGGACATTATGGCGATCATGGAGCAGCAAAGGCACATGTTGCAACAGATGCAGATGATGATGCAACAAAGTGGTGTTGCTCCCAACGGTCATGCCCCCCATGGGCATGGTCGCGGTCACGGACGGCCGCTATTTGAGCGCACTAGCCGGCCAAACTTCCGCGGCCGTGGTGGCGGCTTCCAAGCTGGCGGTCACCAACACACACAGGGTTCGGATGCCGGTCAAGGTGACCCTACGCAACAAGGTCAGCAGGCTGGTGAAGATGTCGACATGATGCAACCGAAGCGCGAGCCCCAGAATCCCGAAGAGACAGTCTGCAAATTCAACCTTCGCTGCTCTAACCGAGATTGCAAGTTTGCTCACCAGTCTCCGGCGGCGCCGCCTAACGTCCCAATCGACGTGAAGGACGTTTGCAGCTTCGGTGCGGCTTGCAAGAACCGGAAGTGTGTTGGCCGTCACCCATCGCCGGCAATCAAGGCGGCGCACCAGAGTGAAATGGACTGCAAGTTCTTCCCCAACTGCACCAACCCTCATTGCCCGTTCAAGCACCCCAGCATGCCCCCCTGCCGAAACGGCGGCGAGTGCAAGGTGCCCGGATGCAAGTTCACCCACGTCAAGACGCCTTGCAAGTTTCACCCGTGCACCAATCGATTCTGCCCTTTCTCTCACGAGGAGGGTCAACGCGGTACATTCCAGGATAAGGTCTGGGTAGCCGGCGAGGAAGGCGAACAACAGCACGTCAGTGAAAGGAAGTTTGTGGACGAGAACGCCCCCGAAGACGTGATCTTGCCCGGATCTGAGGACCAGCAAGCGGACGCCAACATGCCTGAGGTTGTCGTTTGAGTGATAGGGTCAAGGAAAGAAGAAAAGTGTGAATTTCAAAGGCAGGTGCCACTTAAAGATATGTGGCAATCGTGCGGGAAGGGAACTGGACCAGAAGGACTTGGTGGTCTTTAGGAGGGTGTTTTGGTTCTGTATTATATCACTGGGATGTGTGGGTCAAAGACTGGATGCTTAAGATTTATTCATGATTGCTGTCCATGCGGCGTTCCGGCAGAAAGGGGTTAGCATACAATTGGAATCCAAGGAAGGAGTCGACTTCGTCTACATGTTTACTATATTGAATGAGGTGCTCTGTCTTGGAGGAGGGTATACCTATGGCACTGGAAGGGAACAAAGGAATTGGTCTCCGTAGCATAGCAGCATTTGCAAAATTTAAGCGAATAGCTATAAGCATTATACCTTGATTTGTTTCAGCACTCCTTACATGTTTGAGTGTTTCTCGATTTTCCGTGTGATATCCTGTGATGACCCGATCACGATCGGCATGCCCGGCAGTCGGAACGCGGACGGCGGAGCGGCTCAACCCCGGCCTGGTCTGCCGTGACTCGACCTGTCAGGCCACCAGAGCGGGTTACGGGTGCCGAGGAGGGGTGGGTGGCCTTGCCGGAGCTAATTCTTGTCGATGTTTGTAACTGGGCCTGTCCACCCCGCACCTTCATTTGGATTTCTTCCAACATTTTTCTTTTTCTCTTTCTGTTCAATTGGTTTGCCAAAATCCTTTCACGGCTCAGGATTTTAGCTATACGTTCCAAGAACTTGTGCGGCCAGACACCCACGCACATCAGTCTTCCAAGATCGGATAGCAGTACAAGGTCCCTTGCATGTTGTGCGTCACATGCATGGTGGCCCCTTGTTCTTCCCGTCAACAAAAACCTAATTTCAACTCTTCGGCCCGGCAACATCATCGAACGCTCGTCGACGATACCGAGCTTTTGCATATCTAACACAAGGCCAACACGGCAGGCCTTTGAACGGCACGGGATGAGGATCACGAAGGCCTCAAACTTCTCATGATGTACAGTACTAGTCAGCGCAGTCTGGCGCGCAACACGCGGCGGTGCGTCAGCAGCAAGTGGGCGCAACCAGCAACCCTATCGAGTTCACGGCTCGCAAGCACTTGTGCTTTTGGCTCCGCGGTAACCACCAGCAAGAGACACAATGCCACCTGCTCCGCCCTCGCCGCCACTGGCAAGACCCGATCATATTCGACGTCGGTACCGCCCCCAACGACAGAGCTCCCGAAGGATATCGCGATCATCGGAGGTGGTTTGACCGGCTTGGCCACGGCCTACTTCGCTAAACTCCACAACCCCCATGCACGCATCACAGTCTACGAGGCGTCTAACAGGCTCGGCGGCTGGATTGACACGGAGGAGGTCCATGTCACAACCCCGTCAGGCGAAGAGGGCAAGGTGCTCTTCCAGCGCGGCGGCCGCATGCTCAAGACGATGAAGAACAAGGCCAAGTACGATGATTTGATCTTCTGGAAGTTAGTATGTACAGCCTCTGCTGGACGCCGGTAGGTACTCGGTAGCTCGCTATGTTGGACTGTCCTTGCTAACCTGCTTTGATCTTATCTGTCACTAGGTGGCCGACCTCGACTTAGAAAACGAACTTGAAGTTACGAACGAACACGAGCCTTTGGGCAACTACATCTATTACCCCGATCATCTTGTCGCGATGCCGCAGCCCATCTTGGACAAGAATCGACCCCTTGATTCGGCAGCTTCGATTTATAGCGCGGTGCAAACAACCTTAAACGAGCCCATTTTTAAGGGTGCCGGTTCGGCCGCTATGAAATACTTTTTTGGGGGCGGGCGCAAAAAGACGCTCAAGGACGGAGAAGATCAATCGGTCTACGACTTCTTCCGGCGCGCTACGGGAACTCCTGAGCTTATTAACAACACTCTCGGCGCTTTGATGCATGGCGTATGGGGCGGCAATATACGGAACCTCAGTATGCAGAGCGGCCTGTTCTCCAAGGTGACATTACCGAGCCCGGAAAAGGGTAAAATCTGGTATCCAAAGGAGGATTATGAGTTCATGAGGAGGATGTTTCGGGTGTACTCACCCGACGACATGACCAAGTTCCTGCGCAATTACATGGCCAAAGGAGAGAACTCGGAATATATCTGGTTCAAGAATGGCTTTAGCACCATGACAGACGCACTCATACGGGAGTTGATGGATAGGGGGATGAACGTCACTTTCAAGCTCAACACTCCCGTGCAGTCTATCTCTCTTCACCCATCACAAAAGATAGCGGTACGTTTTCTATGGAACGAAGGCTTATACTGATTCGCCGGCGATCTACCAGGCTGATCACCAGCCGTGGTGACTATGCGGTATCACATGCTAACTCTTCGCGCCAGATCAAATCCAACAAAAATGTTCAGGCCGCCCTACACGACAAAGTCGTGTCAACAATCTACGCAAAGACTCTGGCCGGGCTCACAGTCAACAAGCTTCCCTCTCTAGCACGCTCGACCGCCGTCACCATCCGAGTCGTCAACATCTGGTACCCAACCCCAAACCTCAACGCACCATTCAACGGTATCGGCTATCTTATCCCCTCAACCACGCCGGACAACCATGAGGGCATCCTCGGCGTGCTCTTCGACTCGGACCGCGAGCATCGCGGCCGCAACTACGGCGGTGACACCGTCCCCGGCACCAAGTTAACTGTCATGATGGGCGGCCACTACTGGGATACGGAGCCGTCCTACATGTACGACGAGAACAAGTGCATCAACATGGCCAAGAGGGCCGTCGAGCGGCACCTGCAGATCTCCGAGGAGGACGCCGCTGGCGCCGTGGCCACCACCAAGCTCTGCCGCGACTGCATCCCGCAGCACACAGTCGGCCACCGTGAGCGCATGGCGGACGCGCACCACGAGCTTCTCAAGGCCTTCAAGGGCAACCTGTCCGTGGTGGGCGGCTCGTACCAGACGCCCGGGATTAACAGCGCGCTGCGCGGCGCTGCGGACATTGCTTACGAGTTGTCGAACAAAATGGTGCCGCACCCGGTTGGGAATACGGGTCTGCAGCGGTTCACCAGACCGATGTCGGAGTCTTGGATCCAGGATGAGAAGGAAATATTCCCGTTGAAGTTTGGCAACCCGTTCAAGACCATTTTCAGGATGCTTTCGGCCGATGCTCGCAGCCGGCTGGAATAGGGACGAAAAACATATTTTGGCCTGTCGTAGACTTGGTAGGAAGCAGACCGAGAGGACCGGGCCGGCAACGCAACGCAACGGAAAATAAAGAGAAAATCTGAAGAATGAAATAAACAGTCAACCAGTGTACATTACAGATATATAGAGATATAAGGGAACAAGTTACCCTACCCTACCCTACTTGACTCCGTGGAGGAATGGGCACATACTCAACTTCCATGCATACTATCCATATATTGAATCTTGAATATCATCTGGTCAAGCGTGTCCTCCTATGTTATTACACAAAGAGCCTGTATACAGCACGGAGGCTACATAGCTATCATATAGGCGTGTCGTTCAATATGATGATGATGATCCATCATCAAATCTATTTTGAGTCCGGCGTGAACACTCGTACGCAATGAACGGAATGACTTCATACACCAAGACCTCATGCACGCAACATCCTTTCATATGGAAAACCAGTCCTGTCTAGCAAGCAAGCAAGCCATGCGAAAGAAAGCTTAGGACACTCAAGCGAAAACGGACGGACCCGCTCGCTCGCTGGTCAACTTGTTTATCTATCTAATCTATCTATTGCCTTCCAAGTACTTCGTTTGTTCTCCTGTGGCGTTCGTTGCAGTGGCTACTCATGCTTAACTACCTCTAATGGATTCCACACCCGCTCCGCACGCACGATATTCCGTCCTTCCTTCAGTCAGTCAGTCCCAACAACCAACTAACTCCCAGCATCAAACCGTTCTCACCGTCCCGTACGTACGTACGGTATCCCTCTCTAGATATTGATGATCATATCATAGACCGCCCGTCCGGCAGGTGGCTCGCTTGCGTATATATGATACGATGTGGTGACCACCTAGCCACCAACAAACGAGTTTGGTATGTGTCATGAGATTTAGTATTTTCATACTAGCTGGCTGGCTGGCTGGCTCTCCCACTCCCTCTCAAGCTCGCCCAAATTTTTTTAAAAATTTTAACGTTCACCTCTGTCTCCTGCCAGCAACAACTGCTAGGCAAGTAAACTGATAGTCAAGAAATGCTGTCACCCCTAAAGTGCATCCAGTATAGGTGAGGGTGACCGTACATAGAGTGACGGTCAAAAATTACTGTCCCTCCCGGCGGTGCATTCAACATGGGTTGGGAGGGATAGTATTTTTTTGACCATCACTGTATGTAATAGAAGGGAAATCTCCCCATGGGGGTTTCTTGTTTTCCCCTTTCTGTTCCCGCATCTCTCCCTCTCGCACACACACGCATACACAAACTCTCTCTTTCTCTCTTCAACTGTGATCACCTCCACGCCTAGGGGAAGTATGTAATAGAAGGAAATTTCTTTCTAATAATGAGCTCCGAACTCCTTCCTCTGCTCCCTCTTACTTTTTCCTTTCGCCATTTTCCCCTCCCCTCTTTTCCAGATGCGTGGGTAAGAAAAAAATATCAGTCAATACCAATTCAGTTAAAATCCGCTTTCTCTTTTTCTTTCGTGGCCTCGCTCCATAAATGCCTGGTAACGACTAACGCAACTACACAACTATGACTTATATACATCCACCTCATTCACTCGTGCGAGTACCCGGATTTCCTTCTTATTTTTTGCTTGACCAACGAATAGTTATCTTCCCCTAATCGATAACTACCACAGGGGCATTCTTCCCGCCCATACCACCACCACCGGCACCACCCTGACCCGGCTGTCCCTGCGGCACGCCCTGAGGACCTCCTTGGCCGCCGTGAACAGGTCTCTGGCCTTGTTGGACTTGACCCCCTTGCTGTTGGGCGTGCTGTTGGGCGGCCTGCTGCTGTTGCTGTTGTTGCATTCGCTGCATCGCTTGGGCCTGTTGTTGGATCTGGTACCGTTGCTGCTGCTGCTGTGCCTGGGTTGGAGGGCCTGGCTGCCGCTGTTGTGGCTGGCCAGGATGGGCGCGGTTGACGAACCGGTTGTTGTTGGCGCGGGCTTGTGCCTGGCGCTGAGCTTGGAGCTGAGCGACCTGAGCCTGTGGAAGCTGGACCTGAGTTTGGGGCAGGGCCTGAGGCTGAGGTTGAGCTTGCGGTTGGTTTACGGACCGGTGCTGCTGTTGTGATTGGGATGAGGGAGGCGGCTGCTGCTTCGGTCGTTGTGGGGGAATTCCCTGTGCAGCTTGTGTAGCTTGTGTAACGACCAGCTGTTGAGGTGGTTGCTGAGGGCTTTGTTTAACATCTTGTACTCCGCCTCCTGGATGAGGAGCGGTGATGGGCGGTGGCGGGGCTGTACCGACCAACGATTTCACTGACTCGCTGATTGACCATAGCAGTGTTTCAATACCGATCTTTGGGTCAGCAGCGGCGCTGGTACCAAAGCTCTTCCTTCCATCGCCATGAGCATGCCATACCGATCGCTGGAGAAGTGTGTCAAACTCGTCCTGCGGGCCGTTAAGAGGACGTTCGTGTCCCTTTTCATCAGTACGCTTGACGTGCCACAACAATCTACCTTTGCGACCCATGGTCCTGATGTCAAGACACAACAACCGCCGAGTGGTCGGAGCAGGGAGTTTGAACCTGACCGTTACCCACTCCGCCGCTTTTACCACGATCGCCACACTGCCTGCATTCTTCGCCGCAATGTTGTCCCACTCGTCCTCGATCCTGTCCAGCACTCTGTACAGTGGCAGAGAAAATGGAAGATAAGACGGCAGGAGCTCGGTCTTGGTAGACTGCGCCATCTCTTGCAACATATCCAGCGCGCGCATATGAGGGTTCCCTTTTTCGAGGGTAAGGATAACCTTGGCACCTTTGGGGAGGTCTAAGTGTACGCTCCATGCACGAGGACCTTGTGGCGGGTTGGAAACAGTTTCTGCTGGATCGTTGCTGTAGGTGAAAACAACCTCGCGGAGCGCAACACTTTGAGGAATTGCGTTGCTACCAGCCAGTCTTATGGCCTCAACAAACTCCATCAAGCGTTCAAGGGCCTGTACGCGATCGGCAAGCAAATCGACTACGGGAGTACCCATATCCGCCCGCAGCTTAAGCGAGAACTGGCCGGTACGATGGTTGTAGACCACATCGTGGTCTACATTTCCGCGAAGAGATTTGAACTTGCTCCTGTCGATCACAGTTAATCTAGCTTCTGCCCGAATCTTAGCCGGCGTATCACGCCGGACCTGAGCGGCTGTGGCATTTGCTGGACCCTCTTGGTCACCTGTGTGAGTCCGGACTCCCTTAAAGATGATGGGCACGAAGTCCTTCGCCCATGCCAAGGTGCGGCTGCTGGATCCAGGACGTTTTTCCAGCATTTCTGATAGCCGCACATATATCGTAGGCAGTCTAACCTGTGGTGGTAGGCTGTGGTTTGGCAACTCGAGTGCGGTGTGTGATTTCTTGAGGGTATGTAGCTTGCGAAGATCGGTGATATGTGAAATCATGCCAGCGGCGTAGACAGACAAGTTTCGGAAGAAGGTGTCCGACAACGTCAGTTGGTTGGACGTCATGGGCATCTTGGTGAACAGCCTCAGGCGGCCGGCAGGGAAGTTGGGCTTTGGTGGTGAGCTATTCAGGTTAGCACATTATCAATCATCAATATTATCTGATCAGCATTATACTCACAGGTCTATTAGCCACCATTGGTCCCCACCAAGACTCATGCTCATCATGACAAACCATTGTCGTGTCATCCAATTTGCCTTTCTGAGCCAAACTGCCTTGAAAGGTTCCCGAGATCCAGAAGCATCCGAGTAGACGATAGCCTTGGTCTCTTCCTGCGTAATTGGCGGACGGCAAACAAACCAGCCTATACTCCTTACGCGGCTGTTGAGATCCTTGACTGTATAGTCGAATCTTAGTTGTTCCATGAGGTGTGCGCCCTCTTCCGCCGCATTGGAACTGGTATTCAGCTTCATTTGCCCCTTCAAGAAGACCGGAGACCTCGGGAACAGTGTAAATAAGCCCGTCAACGGTTCGATCTTGATGACAGCCTCGTCATTGTCGAATAGCTGTACCGCCAAGGAAGAATTCTGTGGCTCCTCCTTCGAGATCTTCACGTCAAGTCTTGCATGCTTCTGTGCAAATCGAGGCTTGCTGAGAAGCTTGCTTGATATCGACGTGAGTATGTACTCAACGTGACTTGCAATAACTGCCGTCAGAAGCTTTTCCGCAGAAATTGTCTCAACATCGAGCGGAATCTCGAAATCCTTGACTTCTTTGTTGTCGCGGAACCACCGTAGGTTGATGTAACTTGAAGGCTTTGAATCGAGGTCTTCTTGGACACTATTTTCGCTCCATACCCCTAGCAAGATCCAGCTCTTGGCAGTTTGCGAAGAAGGACCCTCCAGGCTGTTCGGAGGCTTGAGCCAGTACTGGATAGACATGGCACGGTTGAGTTTTTCGACCTTCAACGTATCAACCCACCTGCCCACGGCAAGCTCGTTCGCCTGACGACGGAACTCAACAATTTTCTGAGTCAACACGAACTCATGAAGATACTTATAGCACCCTGCCAAGCCCTCGTTTCCCAGGATTATGTTGATCTTGTTCTCAAGAAAGGTGCGCACACCGTGAGACAGCTCTGCTGGAGCAGGGGTGAAAAGAAAGCGGAAGTCGATGAACCAGAATTGTTGCTCAAAGTCCTCATCACCAATCGTCAAGTCGACTTCAAACTCCCCTTTTGCTTTGAACGTGACCCTTCCGTTCGCGATGTTGTAGTCACGGAAAGGAGCCGGGATTTTCTCGTGTTCGTCGAAGGTCAGTCGTACGCTGAGCATGGTATTGATATTGTCGATAAACGCTTCTTTCTCCTCCCAGGTTATAGGAGGAGGCTCGATATATCCCAACTAACGTTGTCAGAACATCAAGCCACAGAGCATAATCTGGACCATCGACTTACCTCGGGCATCCAGGGCGCCTGACCAGTTGTCAAAACTTCCAGGGCCGTCTTCAAATCTGGGCCTGGTACTTTCGCCCAATGAAGATCCTGCTTCATCCTGATCAACTCCCAGAAGAGTTCTTGGTAGTGAGCCTGTTTGGTCAACAAATGCACCCTGATGTCAATCAGGGCTCCAACCTGAGCCGCCTTCTTGCTCCATTCGGTAATAACAAGGGTCTTGACCCATTTCGAGTGCATGTCCTGCAGAAAGTTGAGGAGATGAACCTTCTTTTCAAGGCTCTCCTGCGATGTGTCGTGATTGTCCGCGGATTGGTGGCTAGTGTTTCCGTTCAGAACGGGTTGTGGTAGGGGTTTGGAGGCAAGGTATGCGATCTCGTCTTGCAACTTCGAGTGAGTCCATTGTGACAGTCTGGTCAGGAGTAGGCTTAGAGGCATAATATCCGCGGTGATGTGTTGGATCTCCTCGGGCAGATCGTTGAACTTGGAGCCGCCGGGCGGCTGGCTGTCCACGTCCATGAAGGAGGCACTTCCGCCGTTGGTCATGGCTGACGAGCCCGACATGTTTGCGAGAGCTTTACCCTTATCTGGCGAGCCCTCCCGCTTGACCACGCCTCCATTGACGCCGTTCGTCCACGAGTTCCTGTCGTGATGGGTGCGTACTCCGTTCATGTGTCCGTTTTCCATCCTGCGCGTGCCTTACTGCCGCGCGAACAACGCTCGCCCAAAGAGCGTCCCCAGTGTCGTGTGGTGCTGAAATAATGTCTAGAAATGCAATCGCAAAGACGGGAGTCGGTTGTCAAAGTGTAACAGCTTCGGCAAATACCACGCAAAATCGGAAGCGTGTCGCGAGATAGCGGGATATCGTCGGTCGTGTGCCGGTTGTGATCGCGGACGTGTCGATGATGTCCAAAAGCGAGAGAAGGCGAACGGTAAGAACGCCCACTACGGAGTTTCTTCGTCAAGGAGGCACCGGGGAGCGCGCATCAAACAGCGGCTCAAACGTTGAGATTGACGTAGACAGAACGATTGCTTATTACTTCGAGTGGCGAGTGGATTGAAAAAAAGCTGCACTGGTGGGCGAAGGTATGGCACCGTATCGGATCGTGGTTGATGTCAAAGTGGCAGCGGGTTTCAGATTTGCCCGGCAGTGGAGGTGGGCAAAAGTGGAAGTCGATCGAAAATACAACACGCGCTGGTTCGTAGAGTGAGGAAGGCGGTAGGTGCCAGGTGCGAGCCTAGAATGGGATGCTTGCCCGAGTCGGTCAAAGAAATCAGATTTACGCTAGAAACGGAGGTCAAGGGAAAGAAGCGACAGATGATTACGTGGAAGTCGAAGTGCGCGTGCGCGTGGATCACTTGTCTGGTTCGGGTTGCCTTTGAAAGGTTCGTTGTGGTGGTGCCGTCACCTCTGTTTGGCAGGCGAGGCAGGTTACCAGTGATAAATGCCCTCCCTGTCGGGCAGTCTGCGATAAAGTGGGCGCCCAGGGAGGAAGAATGGAGATCCGTCCACCGTGGCAGGTGAAATGTCCTTCTCTACACCTCTGCATGGATGTAACTTGCTAGCGTGGTACAGCCAAGGCGCTAGTGGCGTTACAGAAAACTAGGATCTTTATATAAGAAAGAAAGAAATTTATTATTTAATAATTAATGGAATTACTATTCACTTCTATTACTTTTCTTATTCTTTCTAGTATTGAATGAGCTAACTTTAGAAGAAATTCTTTTAGAATAGTATCCAAGGCTTCTTTTACTGCCTTTTTCAGTTTCTTTGGTGTTAGGGATTGAATATTGTATTTCAACTCTATAAATGATTTTATCTATGGCTAAAAGTTCTCAATTGGTATTAAATCTAGAAAATATATAAATTTTCCCTTTCTGGACAATAATGAAATTCTTAATTCTTCGATTAATTTTTAAATAATTTTAGCTTAATAAAAAAAAAGCGTTATTTTATTAAAAGACGAAATTGTAGTAATCAATGCCTTCTTTTTTTCGAATAAAAGCTACGATTATAGAAAAAATGAAAAACATATATTTTAGGCGGAAACTCCTCCAAACTCCTTTTTCCAAAAAAGATAAAGTCATTTTTTTCTTCTAGTAAAGTATTGCTAAAGCATTTATTTATGGAGAGGTTTTTTTTTTTGCTAAAATAAAAATTTTAAAATTGTTTCCTGGATTTAAAGTAACAAATTACTCTTATATAGACTAAGCCTGCTCTCCGGTTGAGTGCACTCTTGAGGTGCGCTGCACGAACTACATTTCTGACCTTGGCGTTTCTGGTACCTTTGATATCCGTGTTATGGCGCTGGCGGACCACTACATCACTAGGATATGTTCCAAAAGAATATAAGTAACCAAAGCTGGCAATTCGGTCGCTCAAGTTATCTTATATAATTGTGATGGTAGTTGAGAGGCACAACTGCAAGGCTGCTATTACAATCCGCATCTCTCTTGTGTATTTAGCTGTAAGCTGTATGCCATACTGGCACAGACTTTCCTTTTCCTCTTTGTTAAATATTATCACTTTCACCAAGGCCTACCTGCGTGTATATCTCGTAGAACCCTTACAAGGAAATAAAAAAAAAGAAAAAGAGGAAGGTTACCCTAAAAAATGAATTTCCGAGTTTTATTAATTCTTATCCATTTTCGCAATTTATTTTTTAAGATATTTTTTAAAAAAAAAAACGCTTTTTTTTCTTTTCGCTTTTAGAGAGTAATAATGTTAATGTATGCGAATTGCACTTGCCGGATGGTGAAGCTGGTGTCTGAAAGATATTAGCGTAATTTATTTTAATTTTTTAAAGAGGTTGAATTTGAATTCTTTTATTTCAAGATAATTGAGGAGTGTTAGTCTTTTTTTATAATTAAAAAGAGAATTTAAAAAGTTAATAATTGTAATGCTTCTCGATTGAGATATTGTGATGGTGGTGTAAGTTGAAAGTGAAAGAAGTTGAGGAGAAGAGATAAAATGGTAGCCTAAGTAGAAACCGGCCGCCGGAAGTTCTACTTTTAAAAAAGAGGTACTTTGCTACAGAATCTCTTAGAAAGAGTATATCAAGATATATTAGCATCTTCGTTGCTACTTTAGAAATAAGAATTCACTATCTTTAGAAAGATCTGCCAATTCCCACACTAATAAGTTATATCCATGCAGAGGTGTAGGTGGTGAGGCTGGGGTCACTACACTTCTCGCCCGGTGCAGTACCCATTGCGCAGCCAGCCAGAGCAGGAAGTACCTACCTTACCAGCACCTAGAGGTAAGTACCACTGTGGATCTTCCAACCGACACAATGGAGAGAAGACAGCCGCAAGGCTGACTACGCCCATTGAAAGTTTGGAAAATTTGGAAATCTTCGCATTGAGACATTCAGCTGTTCAAAATACTCGTACTATGCTTCCTATCCGGCTATCAATCACAAAGAACGTACATACCAGATTTCATGTTACGGTTACAACTTCAGCACCTGTCGTCTTCCCCCATACACATTGGCTTCCTCAGGATTTGTTACAATACGCTCGGAGTATTACATTGTAAATACGGTCGCATGCACTAACATTGAATCGGTACCGTATCAATCCATGACGTTACGTGCCTGCCCTCTGGTGGGCATTCTGGTTGTGTACTGCGTATAACGCCTTGGGTACAATATCTGTCCGTAGGACGGATATGGATAGTTGCAAAGTTAGATCCAAAGATTACTGTAAAGTGCGCAATGTGCAACGTTCGATATAAATGTGCTGGCCGTTAAGGTAAGAAGCTTTCTCTAACTATTTGGCTACTCAAATTCACCTCAGAGAGAAAAGACATCCCTTCATGTCTTCAACCATCCCAGGCACGAGAGTGCCGAGTCACCACCTGTATCCCTAACACCAATAAGAAAGGAACCTTATCATAAATTGTTCTCTTCGGATCGTGAAGGACATAACAGCTATGCCCGCTGTTACCTATAAACCCATACATGCCTCTTTTGACTCATGAAATTGTCTTTGAATGCTTTTCCCAGCATCACAGAAAAAGAAAACGCAGAAAAACTAAGGGGAATATGAAAGCAAGATCTAGTCCCAACGTTTCTGCTCATGACATGATACAACTGCTTCCTCTGCCATATCATGACGCAGATTAAGCGACGTGTACCAAAGCACTTCCATCATTCGGAGCGAACGGATGAGGGCCAGCACCCCGCGAATTTACAGCTTCATGCCCGAACCCATAGCGGAGGTTGTGGGCCACTGGTAGCCCGCAGCATCGCTAAACTTGTAGCCGTACGAGGCCGTAAAGTCATCCAGAACAGCCGGACCCCGAGAACCTAGACAGTGTTAGTGCTGAGTCTTTCCATAGAACTTTCTGGCGATTACATACCGTAAGGATACTCCATCGGGATGATTTCCTTATTATCATCGAGATAGTGGAGCAGAGGGGTAAAGATTCTCCAGCTGGCATCGAGCTCATCGTCACGGACAAAGTTGGAATGATCGCCCTTCAAGCAGTCAAGGATGAGAGACTCGTAGGCCTCAGGAATCTTGAGGTCGGAGAAGCGTCTCCTGTAGGTAAGGTCGAGCTCAGTGACGACGGTCTGCATGCTCAGGCCAGGAAGCTTGGAGTTCATCTTGATGTAGACACTTTCGTTGGGCTGAATGCGCATGACAAGCTCGTTGCGAGGAATGTCCTTGAAAATGCCCGATGTGACATCCTTGAACTGCACGCGGATCTCGGTCTTCTGCTCGTTCAAGGCCTTGCCTGCCTTCATGATGAAGGGTACGCCGTCCCAACGCTCGTTCTTAATGTACGCAACTAGCGCACAGAAAGTGGGGCAGCGGGAATCCTTGGGGACGGTATCGTCTTCTTTGTAAGCAGGCTTGCTTCCGTCAAGCGACTTTCCGTACTGGCCAATGATGACGTTCTTGGGCTCGATTGCCGGAATGGCGCGGAGGACCCGCACCTTCTCATCACGGATATCCTCAGCGGAGAAAGAGATGGGGCGCTCCATGGCAAGCAGCGTAAGAACCTGCAACAAATGGTTCTGCATGACATCGCGTATAATGCCGAACTCGTCGAAATAACCGCCACGACCCTCGGTACCAAATGGTTCCTTGAATGTGATCTGAACGTTGTCGATGTGATGCCTGTTCCAGGTAGCGCCGAGGAAGGAGTTGCCGAAGCGCAGGATGAGAATGTTCTTCACCATCTCCTTTCCGAGATAGTGATCGATGCGGAAAATTTCCTCTTCCCTCCAGTCGGGCTCAAGCGACTTCTGCAATTCCCGAGAGCTCGCCAAGTCCTTGCCAAACGGTTTCTCGACCTATTGTATGCAGTGTTAGACGAGGGCTGAGGTACAACGAAAACAATAGCTGACTTACAATAACACGGGCGACGCCCTTGGAGGGGTAGCAGCACTTCTTGAGGTGTTGTGAAACAATGGTGAAAACACTGGGGGGCAGAGCCATGTAAAAGAGTCTGTTGTTCTCTTTCCTTCCTTGCTCGAGTTCCTCCAAATGTTTGTTGAGCTGCAAAAAGGAGTCGTCGCGATCATACTGGCCGGAGACGTATGTGCAGATGGAGCAGAACTCCTCGAGCTGCTGCTCGCTTTCCTTCGTAGGGGTCTTGATATACGACTTGATGCGGCGGATGTACTCGTCGTGGTCCATCTTGGTTCTAGCATAACCCACGATCCGGATGTCCTTGGGCAAAAACTGATTGCGGTACTACAAGAATAACGTTAGTTCCTAGTCGTGGGCATCCCAGAAGAGGGCATACGCACCAGTCCGAAGAGCGCGGGATACTAAATGCACGTCAGTCGATTGCCATATGAAGTAGGTAGCCCCAAGGGTAGGCATAACTCACGGTCTTCTTCTTAGCGAGATCGCCAGAGGCACCAAGAACAACAACGACGGTGTTGTCCTTGAGCTCTACCGCACTGTGACGCCATGTTTGTTAGCAAGCGCTTCTAAATCACCAACAATTAACCGTATAATGAGGATGCCTATGGTGGAAGCTCTTCGCCGGGCTCGCTCAGACAGGATTCGTAGGTTGGCAGATATGCCCAAACACTAATCCGCACAGAGCTATGCGAACGAACCCCAAAAGCTGTTGAGCTCCACCACGCAATGACTGATAATGGCGGGGCGAGGGGCACTCACGCTCCATGATGATCAGATGCCATCGTAGCGGTCGTCTTGTGTGAATCGATATTCCGAGTTCGTCGCGTTGGTGGTTGCGCGAGGGAAAAAGAAGAGACTGTGAGGGCGACGAGAAAAGTGGAAGAAGAGGATTGTGTTGTTGATCGATGGGGGTTGAAGAAAGTATTAGGACGGAGTGGGCAAGCTTGGTCAGGTTTCGGGGTTAAAGTGAATGGTATTTCTACGGCGTATTTGGGTGAAGGAACCTTCCTCAACCTGGAACCTGGCCGGTCCAGGGCACCTTGGGAGCGAATGATGCGCAGACTGCCTGCGACCCTCGAACTAGAGCTGCTGCTGCTGCAGTCAGTCCAGTTGATGGACCACGGCCCACGAGGGGCAAGCTTACTCACGGCCCCGCACCGCACGCTAGGTAGGTGCGTACCCTGGCACCACTTACCTCATGAAGGGGAACGACCGAGTGAACATGCCAAGCCGCCTCCAAAGCTTTGGCCCCATCTGATAACAGCTTTAACAAGAGAGCTTTTGCTTCTTTGGAACAATCCCCAACCCCGCCGGCCTTTCCGGATGGAACTCCTGTCCCGTTCATGTTACCTAATGCATGATAGATGCCCATATTCCTCCTCCGGAATGATCGCATCAAACAAAGGGCCGCCAGATTGGCTTCTTCCCCCGTCAGATTCAGCGATACCATGCATGCTTACATCCATTCCATGTCCCAGGACGGGAGCTGTGGAGGTTGGCTCAGACTTGCTCAGTTTGGCCGGGGTTAAGACATGCGGTGTTGGGTGCTGGTAACCTCGCGAAGCTGGGCATCGGTCCCGCTCCGTGCTTGCCCTATAGATGTCATGGTTCCACCGATCTCCGGTTGATAGATGTCTTAACATTATCCGGACCCCAGCGTTATGGAAGCCGTCGTCTGCGTAGCCTCTGGCGATGGAACCGAGAGCCAGGGTATGGATCCGAAGCGAGTGCCGTCAAATGGTTCCTCGACTGCTGACCAGATGACTCCCGCCGGATAGAAGTCCAGACAGTGACAGCTTTCGCTCCGATCTTGCGCCGTAACAGGGTTGCCCCTGGACAATTTTTGACAGTATAGAACGAGTGGGTACGGTCATAATAAGCTACCTGAGCTAATCTGGTCCTCGGTCGGTGATGGGTTTCACGCCTCAAGAGTTTGATACATTAGGTAAACGTTCCGGGTCTGAAGAGCACACTTGCATAATTACAAGACGAGGACCTGATGAATTTGGAGCTTGGAGAAGTCCAAATTGCATGGATGGATCCCTTTCGGCTTCTGTTGGGAATGGTGGGGGGTTGCGAAAAAGTTGATCGGATCCGTGTTCAGGACCGTAGAGGTACGGATGGCTCCATACCTCAACCTCTTTTCCAACCGTGAGCCTGTAGACTTTGGACGACCCATGCTCTCTTCAGGGTCGGTCGGGGGTAAATATACCGCAACCACCGGACTATGTTGCATGGGCTAGAGATTTGGCTTTGCTCCTCTGACAGGTTATTGTTCCGATATCCGTTCACAGCAGGAAGGCGCAATATGTTTTCTCCTACTGAAACGCCGCCGGAGTACCCAAGACAGGTACGTGGGACAAACCATCCAAATTCCGTTGGGGAAGGGTGAAACCAGGTAACTAAGCTCCTAAGGTACAGACAAAGCATGTTCTCTTCACCGGTGTGAAGAAACATGGAAGTTTGCCAGAACTTTGCAGTTCGCCAGACGAAAATTGCCAAAGTATAGTACCGGTCATTTCACTTCCAAATCGGGATTTGAGGTAAATCGCCGGTCTTACGCCACGCGCACTCGTGAAAGGCGCCGTGTCAACCCACACCTTAGGGAACAGGCTAACAAAGTAGATATATGTACAACCCTCAAACCTTGAGGAAAGCAACAGTAGTTCAATGCCTACCTTTAGGTGTCCGGGACGTTTTCTACTCGAGAGGTCGGAGTTAACGAAAACGCATTGTCCCGGAAAGCGCTCTAGGTTGTGGTGTTTTACCTATATGCCATTCTACTGTCATAGTCTCTGCCGGTAAAATTGGGCAGAACGACATCTGCAGCTTCGGATATAAACAATAGCACACACCGAGTGGAGTGTGCATGCCCCGGTTCACTAGGTTAGCTGCGGAAACAGGCCCGAAAGACCTTTTGTTTTGAGCTCACTAGATCTATGTTGTAGGCAGTTCGCCTGCTCTCACCATCGTCAAGAAAAAACGAAAACTTTTACGGGTGTTGGTGACAGGGATAGAGGCCATCTGCAACACACTTTAAAACAACAGTATTCGTTGGTGTTGCAAGCTGCTGCCGGGAGCCCGGGCATTCTTCATCTCATCTCAAGGCTGTGGAAGTTGAGGTTGGAGTGTGGATGTGGGGGTCACAGTCAGTTCGGGAGCTTGTCCGGACTCGGGACGGGAGCCATTGACAATGACAGTGAGGGGCAAACCAAAGGGGAGCAGAAAAACCCATCGATTGCATCATGGATCGCAAAGGAGCTAAGATAACGATAACGATAAAGTCTGGTGGATACCATGCGTTATCGGAACATGCACATGAAGGTCGCGCTCTTACAGGGATCATGTGAAGTGGCTGGTGCACGAGCCTCAGCCACACCTGACCCTGCTGGAAGGACGCGCTCTGGGCTCTCATTCGCGCGGCGCACACTTTTCGGAAGGTAAGAAACTCCGAACCGTCCAAAGCACCACAAACCCTACCAAATTCCCACCAGGCAATTTTCGAATTACCGGGAGCCGTCGAAGTGCAGAGCCACAACCACGTCGCCCAACGCAGGACTCCGGATCAGCAATTGTCTTCATACAAGACTCCTTGCTGAGTTCCCTTTTATCGTGGCAGGGAAATTTTGATCAAGCGGAACATATCGCCAGTCAAGATGCCTACCGAAGCCGGCCACAGATGTGAGACTCCCAAACCACTTGCGCAAAGAACATTGCCGGTGTTGTCGTCGTCGCTTTGAAGGCATCGTCGTCGCGAAACCCGTGTACATGTGTCTTTGTGGCGATTTTACAAGTTTGTCCATTGCTGACCCTGTTTGCTGCAGTATATGTCAAGTGAGTAGCCATCCCCGAAAGGAATCGACGATACGAACAAATTTCCGATTGCTGCGCCGCCACGAAACGATCCCCAAGAACGACAGTTGCTGGGAATTGGTTATTCGGGAAACGACGAAGCGAGAAACGACGACGTACCGAGCAAGGACTGACGTGAGGAATCGCATAGGGGTCGCCACCTGAGCTATCAGCGTGGCCGTCACACCACCCACCCCAAGACCAGCTTGATCAAGATCGAGGGTGTTGATGACACTGCTGCTGCCAAGTACGTGGTAAACCTGTTCGAAAGACACGGTGATGGATATTGACAGGGGATACAGCTTCTACCTTGGCAAGCGCGTCGCCTATGTCTACCGCGGCCAGAAGGAGGTTCGTGGCACCAAGATCCGCGTGATCTGGGGCAAGGTCACCAGGCCTCACGGTAATTATTCCCATTTCCCGATGTTCTGGCTAGAACGATGAATGCTGACTTTTGACTTCACAGGCAACTCCGGCGTTGTTCGCGCCAAGTTCGCCACTCCCCTCCCCGCCAGGTCCTTCGGTGCCTCCGTCCGCATCATGCTCTACCCCTCTACTATCTAAAGGGAGCGTATGAGGCCGGAGTTGGGTGGTAAAGGTGGTTTATGATTTCGGTGCATCAGGGATTAGCAAGGGTCGGCAAACGGGCCTTGCTTCTAGCATTCAAAATCAAAGGCATTACCAAAAAGAGACATGCCAAACAATTGCCATTGAGGATCCCGCAGTTTACTCTGCAGGGTGCGAGACGAATGCTTCATCAACGGAAGTGGTTCATGAAACGGCGCAATGGAGAGGAGATGAGAGTCTTCTCATGTCACAAATCAATCAAAGCCAGCCTGGGCTAATATTTAACAGGCCCCCTCAATCACAATAGCCACGCTTTGCTACCCAAGACCATGAAACCTATCCTTGAACACTTGTAGCTTTGGTTAACAATGTTCTAGGATTTATGACAGATGTGCGGCCCGCGACCTCAACACCGTGTTTCGTGAGAACCTTGATGGGCATTTAGTTCAACTGCTCCATGTCCCTGTGTCCGTTCGGTTCGATCTCGAGATGAAGGGTCTCCGCACGAACCAACAACCGCGTCCCCGTACCTCAGCAAGGGCAACACTACCCAACCAGAAGGATATATGCCATAGCAATGATCATGTCTTAGGTCCTCCCTCGAACGCTCCGGGCTCTTGCTCCACCATCAGTCTTCGGATATCGACACAATCCCCCTATTCGACAGACTGTTTGAACTCGAGACATCCACAGGCTCGGGAATGGGTTAGGCAACATTGATATCTGTCTTCTCGCCCAAGACCCAAGCATGACGGATCCAACTTCGGATAGGTTGGTTATTAAGGTTCCAGGGGCGGAGCGCGGCAGATGTCAGGAGCTTTGGGACTTGGTCTGGATGCTCATCGCCTCTGGGAATACCATGAGTGGCGTATGGACGCGGACAGTTTGGGGCCACCAACGGCCCACTTCATCAAAGTGGGATTCTGCATTCGGGACCACATTATGAGACGAGATAGATCTGAACCAAGGAGTTAACAGATTATGCAGATGACGGAATACAAGCCCCTATTATCGAGACGGGACCCCGAGATGCGACATTTGGGATGACATGTGCCAACCAGAGATGTTAAGCAGTCACTATCCAGTTCCTCCTTCATGGGAGAAACGCACGACACACTGTGAACGGCCCGGGCTCCAGCTAGCTTGGGTATGCCCAGTACCAACTCAGCCAGTGATCGCAGTGTCCGTTTGGTCACACGGTAGGAACGGAACTGCGTGGCCCAACGCCTTGGGAAGTGGCTGGAGTAATACCTTGAGGAAAACATCCGTATGGGGACGGTTCGGCCGGCGAGGTCTGCCTATAGTGACCAATATGACTTGTAACAACCGAATGCACACATCAGTCTGAAGCTCGGGAGGCATTTCAGGCACGTTGGTTTTGGGCAGAGGCATCAACGGCATTTGCGTTACTGAAACTTGGTTCAGCGGTAAATCGTCACATTAGAATTTGTCAAAGGGAGAATGGACATTCCGGTCTCTATCGACGAGGTTCCTTTAGGGTCATTCGTTAAGGCAATGCGATCTTCATCAACATATCGTTAAGTGCCAGCCACACCGGATCAGCAGATCATGTTTCGACACTCTTTCGTTGCCAATGGCTGTCGCCTTCCGTCCCGGGCGCTTGGAAGTGCAGTTTATCAGCCGATTTAGTGGTTTGTGGCCTCGGTGGCTCCTAAATGGAGGCATGCGAAGCAGCGTATATCTTCGAGAAGTCATGTCGAAAAGTGGAGTAATTAGCAAGGCAATTGAAAAAGCAGGTGGAGATTTGTAACACCAGGCTGAAAGCCACCACGCCAACTTGCAAGTATTAGATAAATGAGCCAACTGGGTCTTGACGATATATCTGTCCAAGGTTCGAGAAGAGAATGCGGGCACCCTGATTCATAATAAGTACGATGCCGGTTGTACGACAGGAGCGGAAACATGCGAAAGTGTCCATCCAGCGTCACCGCAGTGACGATGTTCTTTAGATAAAGATAAAGAAAGTAAACAAATCCCCTTTTTATGCTACCATCAACTTGTCTCCATCCTTATCGATTACACGACCACGCTAAAAGTCTAAACACACCGTTGCCAAGCCACCCAACGAGAGCTGACCAACCCGGAGAAAGTGGAGCGAGAGAGAGCCTCGGCCGGGCGGGGCGGGAACCGGCAGGATGGGACCCCCAATCGTGGTGGTCTTTGTCTTATCGTTCGAACGACCGTAAGGTATGCTTCAACAATGCCTGTCCTGCTGAAAGCCAAGCTTCGGCCAGCGAAGAGTTCGTTTTCGGACATTGAAAAGTCGGATTCCATCCGCTTGGGACCGACCCGGAGTTTTCGATAGTCAAAGAAAGAAACTTGCTTTTCGAGTTCGTTTAAGTTTTGTCGTGGCAGGTCACGATTCGCAACTTTGGCAACTTTCCCACACTCCTGCATGAAAGATCCAAAATCACTTTGTTGATGCTGGAGATTAGTGTACACAAATACCGGCGACAGGGACAAGGTCGAGCCCATGAGTTTGTAACACTAAAATACCGGGCCGTTGGCGTGACGCGACGCGGCTTCAGTTGACAAGGCAAAAGTTATCCACACTGGGCTCTTCAAAGAGGCGAGTATGATGTGGTGATCGTGGTTTGCGTGGGACAAGGAAACCCATAAACCGGTCCAGAGAAAGTCGGTGCTCGGATTGGGGCAATGCAAGAAAATCAAGATAACATCCAATATCAATACAAAGAACAGGAACCATGGTTGATTTTGTCAGACACAATGGTCACGGTGGGTTTCCTGGTTTCAACCAGTGCATCACAACGCCAATCTTGTGTGCCTGACCAGGAAGACTTCTCCGAGAAATGGTGTGTGGACGCCTTTTACTAAGTACCTGGTGCCTCACTGATACTACTCTGATCTACTACGCTGCAGGTCAGCAAGCTCGTATTTACCAAGGCGTGGGTAGCAACGTTCTATGGGTGTGCCTGGCTCCTCAATCCAGGTACAGACGCATGTACCGAAAATTCTTACCAAACCTAAATGCGGTGTACGTATAACATTGGCCGTTTTTATGAGGTGCTGGAATAACAATCATCAACAGAACATCGAGTCTCTTGAGATGGGACACAGTTCGAGATCTGCCGTTCACTTGGCTCATAGACAGTGAAGACGTGTACCACAGTAACATATGTTTGGAAACATGTGGTCGTGGTGGGCCGTGTGCTTTTGGTTGAGAAACCTGATGGGTGAGGAGATGAGCCAACAAGCTTCGATGGATCATCTCAAAGGTGACGCAGCATCTTTCGCCATCTCGTGTTCATCAGTGGGCGCAGCAAGTAGCGCAGACCATTTGCGGGCAATCCGCCGATTCAGGTCTCTCAATGTTCCGGCATTACTTAAGCAACAGCAGAGTCACTGAAGACTATCGAATGGAAAACAGACAGGCCATTGCGAAGGCTCAGGTGGGTAGCAGCAGCCCCTGTGTTGCCCTAGGACAACGGTCGCGTGTGTCAGTTCCAGAGACATTATCGTGGCCTGGGTTGGACCCCAGCTGAGATAGATGCGTTTTGCCGGCTCCCTCAAGATGGGACGTAGGTACCCTTCATGCTTGCCGTCGACGCTTCTCGGGTGTCTCAGACTTGCCGGCGTGTACATCCAGGTAGGAAACCCTAAAAAAAGACCGTATCCCGCTGTGCTTCATTCCATTGGCATCCAGCGGCGTGAGCGGTAATCCGAATTCTCAGGTTCCGCTTGCGAATCACCCCACCCGGCCTCCTTGTCGGTCCTTGTCGGTCCTTGCCGGTCCTTGCCCATCTCCTCACCACATCCGGGATCGAATCATTCTTTATAAACCCGTGAAGCCCGCGAGCTTTTACCCGCTTTTTCTTAGCTTCTGAAACTTTTGGATGCCGCGGTTTGTATACTTGCGTTTATTGAAGAAGAAGTTCTGATTCGGGCATTCCTACGTTGTTTTTCGTTTGTGGCTTGTTTGGTTTCTTTAAGCTGGCATTCCATTCCTCGTTGTCGGCTGCTGCGGGTTTTCCGGTGTTCTCGCATTCCTATTTGCAAGTCTCGAACTTTTTCGTGGCCCGCTTCACGAATCTTCTCCAAGCAACTTTTTCGCTGCACGGACCGCTGACCGGGATCGCTGGAAAAGGGTAAGTCAGCCCCTGCTTGTCGTATTAAGCAGCGCCCCTCCCTTGTGCAAGACCCGATTTATCTCTTCCTCATGCGTCGAGCGAGGTCAATTCGCCTTATTATCTGCCGCGCCCGCTCCTTCGACAACTATCGAGCTCTAGGGCAATCCTTTCGCTAACACCCAACCTCGCATCTGATCGACGTCAGTCCTTCATCAATCCGAAAAAGAACTCTCGCACGAACATCGATATTGGCACGCCCTTAGGCACCAGATCGGATCTTCAGAACAGAACAAGACGAAACGGATTTTCGAGACGACGGCCGCAGAACCAGCAGCTGGCGAAGATTTCTGTCAATCGTAGCCGCCAATCAACACCAATCGCCCTTCACTTTGTGGATCGTTCGGCCCTGACGTCAGCGCCAATCTCCACCCATCGAACGTCGCAACCCTGCTATTCCGAACACCACCTCACCAATAACCTGAACCCCGGTCCCAGGCCTGTCTGTCGCTCCCCCGCAACAAAGCCTGTCGGTCGTTCTTTTTGCGTCCCAGAGTGGAGAGACCTCCCTACAGATCGTCTACGGATCGCCGCGCCTTCAGATACTAAATCGGTCAATCAAACAAGGGGAATTGAGGCCGGAACGCTTACCGAAGATATCGATATCATTTGGACATTGAGATTTACCGTCACTTTAGCATCTTGACAGGTGAAAGATTGACATCTGACACGCCACGCGCCATCGACGCAATCACAGCGGAGCCAACCGTCAAAAAGAAACGCAGCGCCGAATTTTGGTTAGCCGACTTTGCTTTGCTGGTGCCGCCTTCTGCGTTGTGACCGACGATTTGTCCGATTTTCCAGCGAACCAGGCGCAGCACCCAACGACATCCGCTTTTCACCCCAGCCACCCGGGGTGCCAGGACACACTTTCCCTGATTTTTAAAGAGTCTGCGACACCAAGATTACGGATCCCAGCCCCCAACCCAAAACGCCCAGGGCAACCACCAGGGGTATCTATCCACGCCGGTCCACTTTCCACCGATTTACAGTCCACATCAACCGCTCTCAGGGCGCTATCTGAACCTCTCCGTTGTTGCCTCTCCCATATCTGCTCCGTGCAACACCACTTTGGATACCTCTAGCTCTAGACCGGTTATTGTTGCCGATAAGCACTTGTTTCGAAGAACACCCTTAAGATAAGCAGGCATCTTGATCCATCTGAACCTGCACGCGATCAGAACGACCACGGTCCTCTCTCCATCTGCAACCACCGACAGGCATCGACATCCACCCCGGACCCCATCACGGACCCTTCCTCCACCGCTCTCACTGCACCCCCGGGCTTTGCGTAGAAGACAGATCAAAATCTCTCGTCTCCCCACCAGCCAAGATGGCGACTTCCAGCAGATACCCCCCGACTTCCAACCCGCATCAGCTACAGCAGGCGCAACTGCAGGGACAACAGCAATACCAACAGTACCAGCAGCCACAAGCGCCCATCGCGCTTGCCACTCAGACAAAGGCCCGCCCAGCGAGTTCCCAACGCAAATCGAGAGCCTTCAGCTTCAGATCCCACAAGTCTCAAGACTCCGGAGACCAAAGGCTTGACTTGCACGAGACCAGTGCCGAAAAGGACGCCAAACGGTTACATACAAAAGCCGACCCTACGTTAGCCATGAACGAGGCAGAGCCATGTAAGTTCAATCATGTGTGGCATGCATTGCATTAGCCATCTCCTCTGCTTTTCCCTGCGTGCAGCATGTGAACTTGTTACTGACCCTCTACCAGCCGAGGTGGCCGCGCATGTCAAGACATCGCTCGCTTCTTTGCGGAACATCCAACACAAAGATGCATTTGGAAATCCAATCTGTAAGTTTTCTCGTGGACGCGCTAAGAGACAAGTCTCACCGCTTCAGCTCAATCCTGACCTTTTGTGTAGCCGACCCCGATCGTTCAAATCCCACCCGCAGTCGTTGGGAACGGCCCTTGGATACCATTCGGAGTTTCGAGGCCGCCATTGATGGAGCGTACAGCAATCGTAGGTCAATTTACCGCTCAGGTATGCACCGGCTTCTCTCGAGCTGATGTGGTCCAAATCCAAACTAACACTGTTAGCAGAATCGGAGTCAACATATGGCAATAACAGCAAACGAAATAGTTATTATGGCACAAGTACGACCGACTCTAAAGCCCTGCTCGGCAAGACACGGAAGACGGGAATGCTAACGGAACCAGGTGGGCCCGGTTACTACAACAGCCGACCGGCTTCGACGATGTATCCGAACCGTCAAGACGGCAGCCAGCATGATCTAAGGCAAGCACCACGGGACACATACTATGACCACCAGTCAGGATACAACACCGGGTATTCGTCGCCGCCTCAGAACCAAGGCCGACGTCGTGATCCCAGGATCATGCCTAACGCACAGTTCTCTTCGCCATACCAATCGCCGAGCGCGAACGATTACCCGATCCCGAGTAACCATCGCTCGTACGAGACCGTGGCCTCGGCCTCCGGTAGTGGCTCATCAGATCCAGTGGGGTATCAGACCGACCCGACAAGTAGTGACAACAGCTCGATCGAACGAGCTCAAGCCGGACCGGTTTCCAAGCGACCGTCGGAACCAGCAAATGATTATGGAATAGGATTCAGCCAGAATACCGAATATTCACCTTCGGCCTTCACAGTCGGCTATAACGGGAAACCTGCTATGGGCATGAACGGCGGCGGAGCAAACAACTACCAGGCGAACGGCACATCCGGCTTCGCCAACAACAACCCCAACAGCTTCAGTCAGGGAAACCCCAGCGTTGCACCTGTCGCAGCGCCTGCTCCGCCCCAGAAAGACACCCGGACACTACAGAAGAAAGCGACGAACGATACCATTCAACCAGAAAGGCCAGGTGCCCCAGAGAAGCGCAAGAGTTGGTTTTCGCGCAAGCTGAAGAAATAGGCTGGCCTATTTGGGAATGGATGTTTGAGTCACGATTTTCCTATCTATCCGAGTGTGATATGATGTTGATGAATACGCTTGCTTTTTGGGCCTTGTCGCTTTCCTCCTCGCTTTCTCTCTCGATGGATACCCGCGCCTTTGCCTACATGTCATCCTGAGGACGTAAGAAAAGACGTCCCTAGGGAGCCGGCAGAATATCCCAGCTGTTGAGAACATTTGTATGGAGGTTTGCTCTTGCTGAAGAGCGCTTTCCCGAAATATATCTTTAGGAAATTGGGGACGGGGTTTTATGGGAGGTTATCATTGGACACGGAACTGGTTATGAAAAGTCGGTTCTCCGTGGGGAAATCAGATATTATTCTAATGATGTTATGGGATCGAAAGGCAATCGGGATGGAAGGCATTTTGAGCTACGCAACGAAAAAGGGATTATTAGGGATGACGGGCGGCAATGTGTGTGATCGGAATGAGTCAAGGGGTCTCTTGTGTTCAACGAAGAAAAGGATTTCAGCGGCTAGCAATCACCGATTGACTGTGAAGGGAAACGAAGCGGATTAATCTGGAGAGTGATTGGGAGACCTCGTGGGTCAGTCCACGCTTACAGGAGATCTCCGCTTGCTCTTCATTGTTTTTGCGACGATATCTTCAAGAGATGGCGTATATACGTAGGCCACATATAAGCGAATAGATTAATGCTTGTTTGATTGTACAATGACTCGGTTTCCTGTGCTCATTTTTGTGAATTACACCGTGACGTTCAACTATGACTGTGGGTTCGGGTCGAATTGATAAAGCTTGATCTTGTATGTCCCCAGCTGAAAGTTCTGGATATCTCTACAAATCGGTGAAACTGCTGTGCAGTTCCACGACACGGAAGGAAATTCCACGGTGCTCTAAACCAGAGAAGATGCTTGTTTGAACAGGAATCGGGAATCCCCCTGTTCAATGCCCATTCCAGTCCTGATACCTTATCGATGTCATAAAATTCATACCCTACCTACTACTAGCCTGACAAATTTAAAGGTCCTTCTTCCCTTCTGATTTCCCACCACCTCCTTTCTTCTCATTCTCCTGATCCGACTGGTCCTCCGCCATAGCAACAATGATATATCCAATTAAGACCACATTGGCCATGATAGCTGCCGTGGCTCCGGCGTATGTTGAGTTTCCTGCGTGGTTTGGTCAGTGGATGTTTGTTTGCGGAGCCCGAACGAAGTGCATAAAGGGGCAGTATCGAATCTCAGATTGAGATGGTGTTCGACGACTTTCCTTGAAGCGTCTTAAGTTGAGAGGCGGGGATAGAAAGTGGGACAAGGGGCAAAATACAACGTGGGATTACGTACCCTTGAACAAACGGTCGACTGTGAGGAAGTAGGAGCTGATGGGGATGACGATCATGGCAAAAGTGAAAGCTAGGAGCTTGATAATTACGGAACTGTGGGCGGTTGTGGTATTAGTTTATGAGTATTCCGATCTAGACGTGAACTTGTGATGACATGGGACGATTGGGGGGAACCAGGGCGTATGAGTGTACGATGATACTAGATGAAGTGAAGCTAGGAGTGACAGGTGATATGATGGATGAGATTGAATGGGGAGAGAAAGCGTACGCAGGGACGGCTGGCGCGATGTTGGACTTCTCGCTTGCCGCCGGGCTGGAACCGATACGGTCATCCTTTTCAAGGAGAGTCTTCTCTTGGGAGATGATTCTGCGGGTGGCCATCTTGTTGGTGTTTGTGGGTGAACGTTATCGTCGTATGTTCTTCACGGGATGACGGGTCGAAGTGGGATTAATGAAGCTGTTTGTTCTGTTAGTGAGTCTTCTAAGGCAAGTCCTGGCTGGCAAACAGTATGAATACCAAATGAGATCTTGACTTACTGATATAGAGATTTGCAGTTTGATGTTCAAGAAAACTAATGGTGTTGTCAATGTGTCACAGAAGTCTTCAATGTCAAGATGAAAACAGTAGCTCGGCTTGAGCAATTGCATAGCTCGCTGGTTGGCTGGGCGGGACTTCCCTGTCCTCATCGGTGTTTAAGTGGTTCGTTGCCTGCCGGGCCAGCTGCGAGCTTGCACGTGGAGACGTGAAGGCGTTCAGTCGCGTTTGTCCCACATTATTGCTTAACGAACAAATGAATGCCCGGGCGCGTCGCGATGGATGGCGGCGATGTGGGGCTCCAGATTAGAAAGATAGGGCTGATCGCTGATTGCTGGACGGCAATCTGGAGCCGGTTGCACGACTGGATGCCGTGTGCCCAGCCATTTCTGTTCTGGGACGGCACCGACAACAAACTCCAGTACGACTCCTCTAAGGTTGTCATCCCGTCTTTCGCATCACGGGTTTCTCAAGGGCAAAAAGTGTGAAGACAACGGAGTACTTCTTCGGACCTGGATTTTTGGGTCAATTGGATCTCTTCTTTCAGCGAAGGTTCCTCTTGTTCGCCTTTCTACAATTTCTTTCTGCTCTATACATGCGCCGCTAAAAATTCGCCTTTGCGCCTTTGACCGCGTCTGACAAACGACGGGGTCCTTCCCGCCTACTCCTTTGATACAGCCCTCCACCACCATCCATTTTCCCTTCACACCACCTATTTGGAAGACTACACTCTCTTTCATTGATCGAACCTTCCAGCGATCGACAATGGCTTTCTCGTCACTACCAGAAGACGATTCCTTACGCTCCTCAAGCGTTGTCGTTGACAGCCCAGTCCCCCAACGGCGGATCAAGCCCGATCTTGATTTCATAGACAAGGACGACGAGGACGAACTCAGCATTGTCTCCCAATCGCCCTACTTCACCCAGCCTACTCAGATCGTTTCACAACTGACAGTTAAACCGAGAGACGCCGCCATCCCATCTTCCCCAACCGTTGTCGAGGTACCTGCATCGTCACCTTTCCGTCAACAATCGTCGAGCACCGGAGGCCGACTTGCGAGCGCCATGGCCCCAAGGGGTACCGATTTCAAACCCCCTGCCGCACGACCACCCCCAGCAAAAGCAGGGGCAAAAAGAGACTTTATAATGATTGACGACGACGAATTTGATAAACCCCTTTATGCAGGCGATTCCTCAGATGATGAAGGACCTGCACGCGGCGATATCCAGTCCGCTTTCATAAAGCCCAGCTCCACATCTGCAAAGGCTGCGCCTGCAGTGTACCTCAAACCGTCCAAGGTACTTGAGCCGCACTTCTCCATTCACATTGCATGCAACGGTGTTAACAGTTGACTTTTGACAGAAACCGAAGTTGTCCAACGATGTCGGAAGCCCCATCACGAGCCCCGCTAAACCATACGTATTACAAGAGGATTGGGTGACGCTCCGATCTTCCTCGCCAGAATCCTTGAAGTCTATCGGCCCTAAAGATTCTCCCGCAAAGCCTGCCCCGGCACCTCCAGCACCGGCTCGCCGTCGCTTAGTTCAGGGTCGTCGGCGACGCAGCCCGTCGCCAGAAGCCTCTCCTGTCAAACAGACCGAGAAGCCCGCTCCCAAACTCAAGCAGACCAAGATCATCACACTCGTTAGCGACGACGAAGATGACGACGACTATGTTCAGAAAAAGTCGGTGCGCTCGCCGGAACCGCAGCCCGAACTTTCCCAACGGAACCCCGAAGAAGATGCGTTCGAAGAGCGTGTCCTCAACTACCTCAATACGTGCGACCCCATTCAATTGATGGCCATCGCCAACGTCAAAGAGGACGTCGCAAAGCACATGCTTTCCTACCAGCCTTTCGACAGTGTGGCTGATGCCGAGAGGGTAACAATGGCAGCGAAGGCGACGAAGGCGAAGCGCAAGAAGTCGACTAGGGCTCCCGTTGGTGAGGATATCGTGGGCTCAATCAAGGAGTATACCAAGGCCTTGGATGGCATTGACCATGTTATTGCTGTGTGTGAGTCACAAGCAACCGCGATCAAGGACGCTACTTCGAGATGGAAGGTCGACCAGACCGGCCAGCCTCGGACTGTCAAGAACAAGGATGGGACAATTACGCCTCTCACCATTGAGGGTGCGACTAAGCTGGTTGATCTTCCTCTAAGCCAGCCGGAGCTCATGAGCGGCTGCACGATGAAGCCTTTCCAGCTGTATGGACTTAACTGGCTCTACCTCTTGTACGAGAACCAGTATGCGAGTATTCTGGCTGATGACATGGTAAGTAATTTTTGTCTCCCGACTCGCAAGACCTTGCCTCTCCGTGGCTGTTGCTGACCGTTCTACTTATCTAGGGTCTGGGCAAGACTTGCCAGGTTATCAGTTTGATCTCAGCGATTGTCGAGGAATACGAGAAACATGAGCAGGATGAGGATAGCAACCAACCCTGGCCAAACATCATTTTCGTCCCTCCCTCCACTCTCGCCAATTGGGCTGCCGAGTTCAAGAGGTTCGCCCCGGACTTGAACGTGACCCTGTACCAGGGGTCACAAGCTGTTCGCGATGAGATTGCGGACAACATTCTCGACGATCCCGCCAGTCACCACGTCGTCTTGACGTCCTACTCCCAGGTCTCGCGCCCTGACGATATCTCAAATTTGAGACGACTGAAGCCGATGGTTGCCGTGTTCGATGAGGGCCACAAGATGAAGAACCCCAAGACAAAGCTGTACAAGGATCTTCTGAAGATTACCGCCACATGGCGACTAATCTTGTCTGGCACGCCCGTCCAAAACAACCTTATGGAGATGATTTCCTTGCTTCAGTTCGTTGAACCAGAACTCTTCCGGGACCATTTCGACGATCTGGAGGCCCTTTTCAACCAGAAGTTTTCCTTGACGGCAGTCTCGCAAGGTGCACTACTCCACAGCGAACGAGTGGCGCGGGCTCGGACGATCCTAGAGCCTTTCATCCTCCAACGTCGCAAAGAGCAGGTGTTGAAAGACATGCCTCCCAAGACGGCTAAAGTCGTCTACTGTGAGATGGACGACGTACAGGCGTCAATCTATAAAGACTACGAACGTCGATTTCGGAAGACCGATGCCACTGGCGCCAGCAATGTTGGTCGTGACAACGACAACAACAACGTCTGGATTCAGCTCCGGAAATCGGCCATCCACCCGCAGTTGTTCAGGCGCTATTTCAATGATAGGACGGTGGAAAAGATGGCCGATATCTTGATGAAGAGGGTCGACCAATCGGAGCTTCGGCAGCCGAAAATCGAACATCTGATTAATGAGCTCAAGGCGCTTTCAGATTTCGAGCTGCATCTCTGGTGCAGAGACTACAAATGCATCAGATCCTTCGATCTTCCAGATGGGTCTTGGATGGAGAGTGCCAAGGTCCAGGCTCTACTGAAACTAATCAAGCAGTACCAGAAGAACGGCGACCGAGCATTGGTCTTCACACGCTTTGCCAAGGTGATCGAGATTCTGGGAGAATGTCTTGCCTCGGAGAAGATCGAGTATCTTTCATTACAAGGGAACACGGACGTTAGCGAACGTCAGGAGCTCATCAACGAGTTCAACGCCGACGCCACCATTCCTGTCTTCTTGCTTACGACAGGCTCGGGTGGCACAGGCATCAACTTGACTGCTGCCAATAAAGTCATCATATTCGACCAGTCCGACAACCCGCAGGATGACATTCAAGCTGAGAACCGTGCTCATCGTCTCGGCCAGACACGCCCTGTGGAGATTATTAGACTTATCAGCAAGGATACCGTCGAAGAGTTGGTTTACAAGGCCTGCCAGAAGAAGCTGGAGCTCGCGAACAAGGTGGTCGGCTGGTCTACCGTGGAAATGTCCCAGAGTGAGATGGAGGCCCAAGTCCGGGCTGCCATTATGAATGGTGGCTCGGTTGCGACTCCTCCATCCGATTAGGTCTCGGGAAGTGTAAGGAGGTCCATGAAGCTTTAAGTCTTGGGAAACGTGTGTTTGTATAAGATACAAAATGTTGAGGATATCGGGGCATAGATGATACCCAGTGTTCGCATGATTAACGTCAGGCGCAATAGAAGTGGTTCTGCGTTTGCTTACTTTTTCTGGCATATTTTAGAGGGCACGATGCATTCAGGGCTGGCTATCATGGCTTGTATAGAGGCTTCATGTTTTTGCTCTGGCATATTGTCTGGTTTACACATTCGAAGATGAGTGTTCAGCTCCCCGGGACGCAGGAAACGACCACGACTTGTGGTGATGTTGCTTTAGCAGAAAGGATCACAAATACAACTGATATTGACGCGAGAGATATGCTTCGAGCTGGGATTTGTGATGTTTCAGACATGGCAACAGCTTCTTTACGAATATTAGTGATAACACCTCGTCACTCAGATTCTTAGTCTCTGATTTTCGCTTTCACATGTCTCGTGAAAACAGGGTTTTATTTAGACATAAGATTTTGATAGCCCCCTTGTACTGCGAGGTTTAAATCATGGATGTCGTGCGATAACGATGTCCGTCACCCCCGTCACACGTGCCACTGCCGGCAGCCGAAGCCATTCCGCACTACATAGCGCAAGGTACCAAATCTCATTATCCCCATCAAAAGTCTTACCAAGTTCCTGGTTGCACTTTTCCATTCATTGCGCGTCTTTACATTACGTCAAGGTATTCTTGAATGACAACGGTAGTTAGTTCCCTCATCTTCCTTAATATTCTTACATCAATGCTATCTTCCATTCTCACGATAATCACTGTCGTGAACAATTATCTTCAACGGCAGCCAGGGCCGTCGGGCCCTGTCAGGCCAAATGTGGGGGAGCGAATGAAATCTCGGCGATGTGACGATAGGGCTTGCCCGAAAATTGAGATCCCATTTTGCTTTCACATGCCACAGGAAAGCCTGCATTAACTGAGTGGGGAGCCCCTGCCTCAGCAGCTGACGTCGGGCACACAGTCCAGTGTCCACCCAAGTCCGCCTCCACACCCCCTTAACTTCCGGCCAGACTGCCGTTTGCACCTTCTTCCACCGTTCGACGCGCCTGTGAAAGAGCACCAAAAACCGATCCAAAACATGGAATGACACGGACCTTGGTCCATTCCAGTATGGTTTAAGCTTTTTTTTATTTTATTTTATCACAACACATCCCGGACATCTTCATCCGAAGCCTTTCGTTTCCTTAGTTTCGTTCCATTCAATTCCGATCACATCACAAGGCGATAGGCGAGGGAAAACATCGTCGAACAATCCCTTTGTCAGCTGATTGATCTCACTCCCGAATATACATACACACCGTGACACAACACTCGCTCATTCTTGTCCAACACCAACAACTACGTACCCAACCGTACCTACCTAGGCATACCCGCTTGCCGCCGCCGCATTCCTCCTTCTTCACGCTCGTTGACACTTCTTTTCGCCGCAACTGACTCAAGTTGCGCCGCATGTTTCCGTTCTTTCCTACCGCTTCATCTGCCACCAACAAGTAAGGACAGAAGAGCGAGATCAGGATATGTCCTTGATTCAAAAAACATTTATACCAAGCATTACACATTCTTACTTGTTCATAACACCACGGCGGGATTCTCTCTTTGTTTGTTTACAATGGGGTCGGTGATACCCTCAATATTCATATCATTCTGGCGGATATTTGTGGACATTGTACTCTTCTGGTCAGGTGTGAGTGCTTGAGATTTCATTGTGTTCTTCATGACTCTCTACGCAAGTGCTCTTGTTTTGACTCTCGACAATAAAGCTTAAGACATGCACACAGAGGACTGTTGACGTCGGCCCATCTAAACATGACCAAAGCTGACCTCATCCACCTAGAAATTCCGTGAATGGTATCGACGCCGCAGCCCCGTTGAAGTCTGGCTCGACGTCCTTCGCAATGCTTCCGAGTTTGACGAGTGGGAGGAAGCCGCCATCCGGCTTGACACTCTCCTCGGCCTCGACTTGTGGCGCAACAACCCGATTAGCCGGCATTACGATTACAAACTGATCAACGAGCGGCTGGATAGTATCGAAGTTGCGCGCGACAATGGCGACGTTAATGCGCTCGTTAACCTTTTGCGCAGCGGCCTCGTTCGAAACCTCGGTAACATCACGGCACCTAAGCTCTACAACAAGAGCTTTGCGGGAACGAAGATCCTCATTGAGGAGTATATCACTGCGGTTGCGGAAGTAATCGAGGAGATTGGGATGTTGCCAACGAGTAGGAGGCCCGGAACCAACAACTATCCCAACAACAGTCTTACACCCGGGTTCAGAGGAGCACGACCTGTTAGTCCCGGCTTGGCGAGTTCTGACGACGGCAAGGACAGTGGGAACAGTACGGCTGGTGGTGGAAACTGTGGCAACACTATGGGTTACATGTCGACACAAATGAAGCTCGACTTTATCCACGATACCAGACAAGCTTTCGGACGAAGCACCCTCGTATTTCAAGGCGGCGCCATCTTTGGTCTCTGCCACCTTGGTGTTGCCAAGGCGCTGTTCCTACGAGGATTGCTCCCGCGGATCATCACGGGCACGGCGACCGGCGCCTTGATTGCCGCTCTCGTGGCCGTTCATACGGAGGAGGAGCTGCTGCATGTCTTGAGTGGCGAAGCTATTGACCTCTCTGCCTTCTCGAGCAAGGTTGGCGGTGAAAGGAGGGACAAGAGAGATTCCTGGTGGACTAACCCCTGGTCAACTCTGGTACGTAGAGTGACTAGGTTCTGGAAGGAGGGTTACTTTCTGGATGTCAAGGTGTTGGAGCACTGTATCAGGTCTAACTTGGGCGATCTTACGTTCGAGGAGGCGTACAACCGGAGCAAGAGGGTACTGAACATCACTGTTGCCACGGCAGGACAAGGAGGTGTTCCAACCCTTCTGAACTATCTCACAGCGCCCAATGTGGTATGTTGATAAAATCGCCGAGAATAACATTGGTAGCGCAGTTACTAACCTAACTCCTTACAGCTTATCTGGACAGCAGCGCTAGCATCCAACGCCTCATCGCCCTCGCTTTACGGTGACAGGGAAACCAAGATCCTCTGCAAGGACTCTCAGGGCAATATCGTCCCCTGGAAGCCCGCCAACACGGTCGATTTCCGCCATTGGACGCACGCCTCGTACTCGGAGCGCGAATCTCCCCTACAGCGCATCGCCGAGCTCTTCAACGTCAACCACTTCATCGTCAGCCAAGCGCGCCCCTACCTGATCCCCTTTCTGCAAAGCGACATGCACGGCCCTTCCCTCTTCGAGACCCGCAACAAGACCATGTCGGCAACCGCTTTCCTCGTGCGCATGATGGGTCTCGAGATTCGCCACCGGCTCAGCCAGCTCGATACTTTGCGTTTACTCCCCGCCGGCATCCGCCGCTTCCTCGTGGACGAGCGCGTGCCCGGAGCGAGCGTGACACTCGTGCCCGAAGTGACGGCCGGCGATTTTATCCGCTTACTGGAGACGCCTACGAAGGAAACACTTCAGTACTGGATCCTCCGCGGTGAGCGTAGCGTGTGGCCGGCCGTGGCGGCGCTCAAGATCCGCTGCGCCGTCGAGACGGAGCTCGATCGCGCGTACCAACAGGCTCGGAGACTGAAAGCCGGCGGGCTGAGGCGCAAGGCTAGTAGCAGGGGCCCGATGTCGTCGGCACAACAGTCGGCGCCTTCGCCGAGTGGGAGTGATCGAGAGCGGTTCGAAAGGGAGAGGAGGTCCGGGGTGGGCAGGGCACAGACTACTGGTGCTAATTACTAAGGTAGTGTGGCGCAACTTGGGTGATTTCTTCTGTGTTGCCAAGGTAACGTGTCAGTGGCCTTTGCGGGCTTGATCCACCGACTCTCACCAAGAAGACGGGCTGTTAGGTAGCATGTATCATTCAGCTTTCTGTTTCGTTAGTATATACTATATACTATGTACTACTATGGTTCCGTCCGTCTACCCTCTTCCTGAGCCGCACACCTTGTTTTCTGAAGACACCGCAAGCGCCGTATAGTGTAAAAACTAAGACAACCCAGTCGGCTCACATCCACCCACTCGGTTCATATCAACTCAGTCGGTTGTTGATTCTCTCGCCCCCGCCGCTCTTCCTTGCATCTCAAAAACAAGCTCGACAATTTGCCACTCTTTCACGAAAGTGCTGTTTCGGATCCAGACACCTGAGGCCCAAAAAGGCCATAGAGAACTTGGCGACATGACCGGTGAGCTGCCGAGAAAGAAAGCCTAGCTGAGCGCCTGTTTTTCCTGGCCAGTCATTTGGTTTTGTTTGCCGTAAGCCTCGATTAGGCAAGTGCATGGAAGGGTCTGGAAGGTTGCCTAAATGGGTCCTGCGGGCTTCGCCTTTTTTTTTTTTTGTGTGTTGCACGCCTGGCGTATCTGAATTTTGAAGGCGCGCACCACCACTTTCTTGGAGGGTAGGGGGGTAGGCGGTAGTGATAGCTGCTGACTGGCAGGTTGAAGATAGGCAGGTTTGCACTAATCGGGTTGTCTGATTGAAAAACAAAAATAAAAAGAAGACTTTGCGTAAGGAGCGAGGGGAGTGGGAATAGGAATGGGACAGGGGGGTCGGCAACATCGCGTCAGGGTCAGACTGCTTTGTCATGGAGCTAAAGACATTCCCCTCGCGACTCCTCAGCCGAACTGATCCCAGATCTTGACATCTACTCCCTCTCCTCCCCTCCCCTCCCCTGTTCAATGACGAACGCGAAGCGAATTGTTCGTCTGACGTGACCGTAGACGGGCCTGGGATGGATGGAACCGGGATAGATAGAACTGGGATGGACGGGTCTGGAATGGGATGGATGGGACTGGGATGGACGGGCCTGGGATGGGGTGGTTGTGTAGTCGAAAGGCTTGAAAAGGGAAAGACAAAGCCGTTGTTAAATTGCCAGGGGTCTTGATTGACTTGTACCTGCAGAAATGCAGGACTTTCAGAGCTAAACCTCTTTTGCAGGAGTGATCGGCCCACCTGACAATCAGACATTCAAGTCTGAACAGGCTGGACTTGTCATGAAAGGCTATTCGTGTTGCCCTTTTCTTGTTGGATTAATTGACAGAGTCAGGCTGGGTTCACTTGACTTGTTGATGACCGTCGAGGCACGACGCCGGTCGGAAAAGGTGACAGCGGAGACGGATAGGATCGACTTTGTCCAGACGCCAGTACCCGTCGATAGATGCAGTATGGCAATGTGATGGCTGTCATTGATGGATTCGAATTATCTAGCTTCCTGAGTTGTCGGGAACTTACATTCAAATTGGAAAGACTATCCTCACGAGGAAGGTGGTAAAGACTCCGGCAGATTCACTTCTTTCCCAGAATCCCAGCTCCCGAGCCGGATGGCACCTACCACTAGAGGTAGATACTAGGTACCTACCAGGCAGGGTTTGTTGCCGGAATGGAAGGGCACTCCTACCTCAGCTGGCAAGGAATAGCGAGTTCCGTTTATTCGTAACCGAATTGAGAGATACCGACACGCATGGCATACGTGGCGGGACAATGAGGTGGACTGAACAAAAACATGAGTTGACCTAGTATTCGGTGTAGTGAAATTGGTGAAGATTGAAATATGTCACGGTGGTAGACTGAACAATGCAGTGCACCGGGTGGACAACGCAGCGCGGGGATATCATCACAAAGAATATGCACGTAATCAAAAGAAAGAAAATTTTCTTCGCTCATTCGGTCACGGAATCACAGTGCCTGCATATGCATGATTGAAGTTTGAGCCTTCTCTTCTCCGAGATGTCTTCCAGTTAATCAAGTGGAAGGTTCGAATGCGATACTTCACGGGACCTGTACGGCAGGGTAATGATGATGGTGAACGCCTGGGGTTGTGGTTCGGTAAGTGAGCCCCACTTGCCCTACTTGTCCTGATGCTGGTGTGATCTTTCCTTTCGGGATGAGCTTTTATGAAAAAGGAGGGAGGGGTGCGTGCAAAAGAACATGGCTTGAAAAAGATTTTTTTCGACAAGAGGGCGAAAAGACGGACAGGCCAGGAAAAGGGCATTTCATGGAGGCGCCGTGGTGTGGATGGACGGTGTCACATCTGATCTTGAGACCCTATCCCCTGGTATGCAGCAGATCTTAAGAATTTTCCTACTAGTGTTTATCCAGCCAGCGAGGAGCCAAGCGAGCCAAACTGAAAGAGATAGACAAGCCCCCCCGTGGTTGGACTTAGGGGATGAACGGTTTTGGTGTTGACGTTGAGAAATTGGGTGAGATTCCACCTCACTTGTATGAATCTCGGTCGATACGATGAGAGTGTCACGATGCATGTACTGGCGGTCTGTTAGCTGAGAGATGCCATTTAGTTACCAACATTCATATCCTTTTCTTTACTTTTTCAGTTCGTCCGTTCTTTCATGTGTGTAAAGCCAACTGATATGATATGACAAACCGTACCAGATCCCGAACAGGGAATACCCTCGTCCGTAGATGGTCAAAGGTCGGTCGGTACCACCACCCACACCACAACTTTTGACATTTTGACCTTCGAAACGATAACAACCAGATTTCATTTGCGTGCAACTCCACCAAATGAGGAGATACAGGAAAATTGAGAGTGATTTCAGAATCACCGTACTTGAAAATACCGCTATAACCATTCTTTTGAATGTTTAAAACAATTGCCTGATTTTCTTCTTTCGTTTCGAAGGTCCAAAACGTCAAAAGTTGTGGTGTGGGTGGTGGCGCGCACCACGCTAAGACTGTACAGGTGCTTGAGCATGGGAACTGGGAGCCTGAATGGGCGCATCCACATCGTTCCTAGCTGCCGCGTCTATCAACGACTTCCTCGAAACATCTCGATATGAAATAGGCAAGGAACCAAGGCCAAAGGAGAATTAATACAGAAGACCAGTCTTTTCGCAATGCAGTTTCGGCAATCTCCAGGACAAGTTATGTTTTTGTTTCTCATACGTACAAAGAACCGGACTTGCTGGGCGCCCGAGTGGATGATCGTACCGTGACCCACAGGCCGCAGCGACAGACGGGATGCATGCATGCGCTACAGCAAGGGCAAAGCGACCTAGCAGGGCAGCGCCTGCGAAGCAGAGCACCCTGATAACCTAAAATTGGTAGGTGGAGTTAGTGGAGGGTGACCGTAACTGGTTTTAGCAGCAACGACGGATGATGACATCTCGATTTTTGACGTCTCGACCTCCACTTCTTCTGTCTTGACCTTATCACAAAGACATATGAACCAACCACGAAAGAGTCTGAATGTGGCCATGAGAACGCTTTGCAGTTCTCACCAGGCTATCGATGATACGAGCTGCCAGAGTCGAAAGGGTCAACGGTACCTTGCAGCAGGTGTAGTTTACTTTCCAACATGGAACCTTGTCACGATTCGAAGCACACCCCAACAACATGCAGCTTTGATCCAACTAGCTGTCCCAATTCGAAAGGATGGGCATGGAATTCAGGAACGTAATGAAACAGCGAATCATGAAGCGTTTGTCGAAAATTTTGTTACCATCAGGTTTAATGCCCGAAGCAACCCACTAAGTCTATAGTTGCGTTTGAACGATACTTGGGCTGTTGATTTTCGAATGTGAGGTAGTTGCAACACACCACCACCACTACCACCATAGAAGTAAGTGACAAAACGCTTTGCTAGGGTGCCTGAAATGGTATGTTTTGAGAGCTGAGCTCTCGAAAAGAGATCCAGGAGGACGAAAGATAAACACGACGTGATCTAAACTTTAGACTACCACTGCCCGGCTGCTTTCAGTCGACACCTCTTCCGACCTGCCGGGGGGTTGCCAATTGCGAGGATCTCTGCTGCGACGCTACCCCTGTGACCGAGATCACCCTGGTTCATCAGTTCTAGGATCGTAATTATAGCCTACCTAGAGCATACCTGACATACCAAGTGGGAATTCTGTGACGAGCGGTTGCGATGCCTTGTGTCTATTTCGGCTGTGAGAAGCCTGCGTTCAGTTCTGCTAACAATCGTCGAGACCGAAAGGTCTTCTTCTCGGTTTGTTCACGGTGGCTGGCGATGGGAAGCTTCTTTGCTCTTGGCTTTGCACAAATCCAGAGTTCTCTACTGAGACTACCGCAGCACGAGCGGTGCCTGGCAACTTGCTAGTGCTGATGAACACCACGTCATCTGAGTGGTGGGTCTGGAAACATTTGAGGGGAAATGCAATGCCGGAGTGTGCAAAATGAGAAGACGAGGTACCGGCAGCAGACGGAATCTCCCAAACAGTATCCAAAGGGAGCTACATGACAACAGTCTACCAAGGCTGGAAGTCACTCACACTTTGATGTTGGAAAGCTTGAGTTATCATTACAGTAAACTACGAAAACTAGGAGTGGAGAGAAGGAAGCAACGAGGACGGGCCTTATACACTATGACCCCAGTCTTCCAGTGACCTGCTTACCTCACGGGCGAACAGTCATAGTCGGATCCTATTGGCGACAAAATAATATCCATTCAACGACTATTGTCATTTGGTTCTCAAATCCATTATATATTGACAGCGTCTTTATTTAGCTTAAACTATCAGCATCAGCGTGCAGTAAATGCAAGCTTTCCTGTTCGCTGTGAAAATTAGCTGAGAAGGGAAGGAGTCAAATGGCACGATGGTTACACGAGTTCTAAGTTGTGCTAAAACTCTGTGGATAATCAATGCTACGCTGGGCCGGCTGGGAAGCTATCCAAGCAATCGTCGCCCTCCTAAACTCCGATTCCTACACCTCCTTGGCCTCTCCTCTCATACACTCCTCCCCGCAACGCTGTTCCTGTTCCTGTCAACTTGATCCTTTCCAGCTACATCTTCACCCGCTCAAACTCGGCGTTTGAATAGTTAAAGTGTTCGTTTACGAGAGCCTGTACGCATATGATTGATACCATCATTTCTTTCACATCATCACTACCAAAATGCTCGACCGTCTTCTCGTTAAAGACCAATTCGCTACCTACGACCCGGAATACTTTATCCTATCGACCACCAAGAAGCATTGCAGTCGATGAAACAACGGATGTCGAAGCATATGGTGAAAGACAAGTCATCGTTCACAAATCCACCAAAAAAAAACTCAAAATTCGCAAAGCCAGCCTAAAGCACCATAGCGGCAGGTTCATATGCCAATAGCTGATTCAACGGAGACTGGTGCTGGTGTGCTAGCAGTAATACCAGGCTGAGGTCTGCCTCTGTGAGTACATCCAGGTATAATCCCCTGATTTGCAAGCATGTTTCCTGTGTCTGTAAATGTACATGATGGTAAGAAGCTCATCTTACCCTGCTACTCGTCTTGCACTTCACAGGCAAGTTGAAACTGAGGTCATGTTCCGATAACATAGCCCAGACACCCCCCAGGATAGTCATGGGAAATCGTTCATTTCTACAGACCTTCCTCCACTCCGTTGCTGCGTCGGTCGCTACCTTTTACGTCACTGTTTGGGACCCGGCGGCATCGTGTTCCATGGCTATTGCAGTTACGCTTTTACAGATGTTGCCCGTCCTGCCTGTATCTAGCCGACTTTCCTTCTTCTCGATTATTTTTTCGTGCTCCCCCTTCCTATCTGCTTTTGGGAGCGTGTCGAACTGTTCCCCCGAGTCGTGTCCCTTGTCCACGCAAGTTGCCCGGGTTGGGGTGCTAAGACTGTAGCAAGAGAGCCAAAGGTTACACATGAAGATCCCCTGGCCCTGACTCCCCCGTCAACCTACGTAGCCGCACCCCTCCGTTGCCCTTCTCGTCACCCTTCCCAACATCTTTTATATAAGGTCCCTCGCTCTCCGCTTCCCTCATTTCCTTCTTGACATGACCTTCATCCTTACTCTCCATCTGAACCTTACTTTGCCTACAGCAACAAGCTCACTTCATCGCCGACGACATCATACGCCCCGAACCTTCAACTCCTACCTGCCGTCGGTAATATCGCGCTGTCCCTGCTCTTGCAGAAGGAGTCGTCAACCCGTCCCAACGCCCTTCATCCTCCCCGGCAACTCCGCTTCCTCAATCGGCCAGTTACCCAACCCACTTCAAGTATGTGACTCCTCTCCCAATAGCTGCCCAGTGAACGTTGCTAACTGTTTGTTGTAGACCCGAAGTCCACAGACAGACCACTGTTCCCGTCGGTCGCCCAAACACTCGAGCACCCCCAACCCTATCACCATTCATCCGAACCCATCGATCGGAACCCATCGATCCGTCGTCTCGATCCCATACATCCTTCCCCGTCACACGACCGTACATTCTTCAACACAAAACACCCTTTCCCCGACGCATCACCAACTCGTTCGAACTCGCTACTCCATTGGATATCACCCAGTCAATCATTACTCGACAAGACTGACAGAATGCGCTCTTCAATGAGCTCCGAGTCCACTGCCAGTGATGGCTGGACGCCGATCGAGTTCCATGCAAGCCGCCACACCGAGGACAGAGAGCCTGAATACAACGATGACAACGAGCCATCAGCCCAAGTCGTCATCATAGCCTCGTCCAGCTACAACGCCGATTTGACATCCGAGAATGCCCAAGGTGGCAATGTCGCTGGCACTTTTGAGATACCCTATCGGGTAAGATCTCACGGATGTTCAACGGAGACCGCAAGCTCGGACCAGACCTTCTTCGCCGACGAAGTCGTGAACCACCAGGAAACCTTGGCTACGGCTCCCCCTCTGACGGCTAGTCAGTCCCTCCTCAAAGGCCCTTCCCTCACAGCATCGGTCTTAGGGCGATACAGTGAGGTAGTGGCCCAGCCCTACGTTGGCAATATACCCAGCTGGATTGAGGGCGCCGGCTTTGTTGGTCGGTTTGCCGGACCTGTGGTCTCGGAAAACCCTCCGATTACAAGGCCTCCCAAGTCCATGTACAGCATTTCGAGCAACGACGGATCCGACTTTGCTTACGTACCATCGCCTCAGGAGCAGGCGAACCTTGTTGTGGGCTCCGGCGGATGGTGCGGGGAGCCAGATGGCAAACATCCCCGTCGAGTCTCGACCTTCGACCTGCTTGAGGACCTCATGCCTCTTTCCGACTGAGGAACATATGCCCCTCATGCGCTTGCCCTCATCGTGGCATCATGTGTTTGATGTTGATGATGATGATGTCCCGTCAATTGTTTCTGCTTTTTCTGGTCAGCCTTGCTTCTCCTGTTGTTCTTAACACTTTTCCTTTTGGGCAGTTCTTCCCATGATTGTCTCATCTTTGTACCATTTACCTAGCCTTGTATTACACCCATCTTTCATTTCCTCCTTGACGATTTTCCATTTTCATTTGGACTTGTTTTGCTTTCGTATTTCGGGTCATAGCGGGAAAGCATTGTCGGGTTGAATCCTGTTATTGTAAGGAGAAGGATGGGTCGTTTGGATTAAAATCGGACAGCGGCGTACTCAGCATGGCAAACTCTAGTTGGAAAAACCAATGATTATATTTTGGATGCCAAAGAGAAATAGTTGTATGTTTGGGAATATGGCTGCTTTCTTTCCACAATGTTTAGAATGTCCTCAATGGCAATACATAATCATGATATTTCTTTGAACCAACTTGGCCCATGAGGGATCATTGGGATGATGGAAAAACGACACCACCTGACGGTGACGTCCAGATAAATGCAATGCGACTTCGCTACCCCGGAAAATCTCCATGCGGGGTTCCAAGTATAACAAGGGTGAAAGGAATAAGGGAACAGGAAAAACATCGGCCGATGTGGGGATTGAAGGATGCCGGACAGTTCTGAATGGCGTTCTCCTCGTTCCACTAGAGCGTTTGGAGAAGACCGAGCCATGCTCCGAACTATTCCCATGTTTTTCTCTCCAGTCAACCAGACAACATGGCTTGCTAGCCATCGCCTAGTGATGGTAGAACTGGGGATATGCCATTTAGCCTAATATCTCACCGTGATACCTTGGGATATCTCATCCCGGGTTCCCGTAATGGACTCTCTTACCGACCACGAAAGAGTTACACCATTCGACATGTTCCTGCATATCGATATATAACCTGCCCATCTCTCTGGATGGATCGCACTCAAATATGGGAGAGTAGCCTGACTCCTTGACGAGGTTGTGCTTTGGTGTTACTGCACAATAGCATCGTTCAAGAGCCGTCCTCGCCGCTATGTTTGGTTCACCGTTCACAGGCTTCGGCCTGAAGAGTCTCATCACTGGAGCGCTACTCTTGTGCTCCTCTTCCTCTGTTTCCGCGAAGAGGTCGAACCAATGGATCGATATCTGGGGTTCTATGCCGCAGCTCGTTGAGCCTGGAAACCTTCCTCCTGCTCCTTATGTAAGTTGTGTCCGGAATCGATACTCTGACTTTGCAACAAGAAGCCGAGAGAGACTGTATACTGACAAGAACTCAAACTCCCAGAATGGCGAAGACGCGGTCTTCAAAAACGCCACCCTGCGCCAGACGGTCTACATCACCCAAGATGCCTCGACCATCCGGCTGAGCTTCAGCAACGCCTTCGGCGGCTCCGACCTGCCTATCACCGCAGCCACCGTCGCTCTGCCGGCATCCAGAGCAGGCGCCGGTTCCAGCGCCATCAAGCCCGGGTCCGTCAAGACCGTCACCTTCTCAGGCGGCAAGCCCGACTTCCTCGTTCCCAACGGCGCTCTGGTCATCTCGGACCCTATCAAGTTCAATGTCAAGGCCCAGTCCATCCTGACCGTTACGCTATACCTCGCCTCTGGCCAGGCCGGCCAGTCCATCACCGGCCACCCGGGTAGCCGCACCACCAGCTGGCTTGCGCCGGGTAACCTCGTTTCCGCCACCAACTTGACTTCGGCCGGCACCCAGTCCACCGACCACTGGTACTTCCTCTCCTCCATCGAGGCCTACCAGCCCGAGCGTGCCTCCGCCCTTTACATTGTGGGCGACTCCATCACCGACGGCCGCGGCTCCACCACCAACGCCAACAACCGCTGGCCTGACCAACTCCTCGCTCGCCTGCAAAAGGCCGGCCGGTCCCTCTCGTCGATCTCAGTCATCAACCAAGCCGCTGGCGGCAACCGCGTCCTAGCCGACGGTCTCGGCCCCAACGCCCTCGGCCGCATCGAGCGCGACGTTCTCGCCCGCCCCGGCTCTGGCGTGTGCTACGCCCTGATCTTCGAGGGTGTTAACGACATCGGCACCGCCGCCCTCGACTCCGCTTCCCAAACCACCGTCGGCGACAGACTGATCTCTGCCTACGAGCAGATGATCACGCGCTTGCACTCGCATGGCATCGCGGCCTTTGGGGCCACCATCACGCCTATGAGCGGACCGGGCCAGGCGTACGGTGGGCCCGAGAGGGAGAAGACGCGCCAGAGGGTCAATGAGTGGATTAGAAGGAGTGGCAGGTTCGATGCGGTGGTGGACTTTGATAAGGCGGTTAGGGATCGCAGCAATGGGACGATGCTGGATAAGAGGTGGGATAGTGGGGATTATCTGCATTTGAACCCGGAGGGGTATAGGACGATGGCGGAGGCGGTGGATTTGAAGATTTTTGAGAGGTTTGCGGATGGGGTGGATGTGTATTTGTAGATGTTTGTTGGTGAGTGGATAGAGTGGTTCGGTCGATGTTGCGTTTTGTTGGTTGGGTTATCGAGAGGTTTATAAATATATGCGGATGTGTTCGTCTTGATACTTCGTCATCATTGCGCCGGTCGACTAGGTTGGAGGGCCATGTCGAGGTTAACGTTCAGGGGTCCTTTGTGAGCGAAATGGTGTCGATGTATGTGAGGCTTCTTCCTGAGGCGGTTTCATTTTTTCTCCCCCTTGTCGGAGGTAATAGATGGAGATGTTGTGAATGCTGTGGATGTTGTATGGCTTCTGAGTGCTTTATGGTCATTAGAAGCGTTACAGGCCGGACAGATTTCAAAGATCGGAAAGGAGCACAACTCGAAATGGATAAAAGAGAGGGGGCAATTAGATAGATATGTCCTCGTAGGGCTGATTGATCGGAGTGGAGACTTGGGCACTCGGGCACCAACCCTACATATCTCCGGCAGCCTAGGATGCACGATGAATCAGAATACATATGCAGGTTTGCGTTGTGCGGATTCAAACAGACGAGATGATTAATTGGTAGAACCAGGACAAAGAGAAGCAATGTGCGCAGGAAGAACGTGTGCCTTGCACGATAACGGCAGAGACAAACAGGAAGAGCGGCTCACGCATGCCTCTTATCCCTCCCATTCCCGGGTTTTCCGGCTATCGACCACAGAAGCAAGACTCGGCATTTAGTGTAGCCGTTGGCTTACACCTTCCGACGTTTCATAAAGCATCATTTCGGACGTGAGACCAAGGTTGAATAGACAGGGGTCGTAGGCCACACGAATAATCCCGTCTAACGTCCGTGGTGAGACCTCATCGGTCCAGATATACCCCCCTGCTACCCAATAGTCAAGTCAAGGAACGTGAGGACGAAAATGTGGTATATTTCCTTTAGCATTCCAAGAACTCCGCCAAACATACATGTAGTCGACTTGTATACACTCCAAATGGGCCTGTGTATCTTTCTAATCATAATAGTAGCACATCCGAGCACGCCAATCAAGACAAGCAGACTGATTAGCCTGTCTCCTCGCTTTCCTTTTCCCTCCTTTTATCCTGTTCATCTCCCGCCTTGTTCCATTACACGTTGTTCTTTTACATCCAGAGACGGATGGTACCGTCAGCACCGGCAGACACACACCAAGGCTCACGAGGATGCCAGTCCATGTCCAAAACACCGAGCTTGTTAACGATCTTGTGTCCCTTAAGCACCTTGACGGGGACAATGGTGGGGTTCTCCAGCTGATCGTTCGGGACCTTGCCATGGAAGATTTGAAGAGTGCCGTCGTCACTGGCGTCAGCAAAGAGCGGCAGCCCGCCCTTGTGGTACTTAACTTGACGAACCGCCTCGCTGTGGAACCTCATCGTCTTGTACGGACGAATGGAAAGGTCCAGGTCGTGCCACAAGAGACGCTTGTCGTAAGAACCAACAATCAAGTTATCACCACCGGGGTGGATATCAAACGAAGAAATCCTACAAGTCGATAGAGTTAGCAAATTTGTGCCATGCACAACATCTGAGAGATCATGGGTACGTACCACTTAGCGCCAGGCTGGACAACCTTGACCAGCTCGAGCTTTTGCAGGTCGTAGCAGCGGATTGTTCGTTGGGTGGCGACGAAGAAGAGAGGGCGGAGGGGATGGAAAGACGCTGTCTGAGCCAAGCCAGAAAGCTTGCGGAAGGGAATCTGGGTGAGGTGCTTGGAGAGCGTGTGAATCGCGACGGAGCTCCTCTGTCCGGAAGGCGATACTGTCGCAAAATGGTCTCCTTTCCTGTGCCAGTTGATGACCTTGACGGTCGACCTAACTGTGATCCTGATCAAAACACCCTCATCCTCGAGCTTAGCACCGGGGCGAGCCCACTTGGCAGGAGGCTCCTTTCCGGGAGCAGCACCGTGTGTCTGACCGCCTGTAGCATAACCGAAGCCAGCCGACAGGACATCTCTGCTAGCCTGTTCCAAAGCAGGAGTAACGCTGGCATGTGTAGGAACCATGAGGTAGACCTCCTCGCCCACAGCAGCGGAGAGAATAAAGGAGTCCTTCGAGGGCCTCCACCTAACAGTGTTGACAGCCTCCTCGCTGCTGAGCTTGACGGACCAGACCTGGCGACCAGTCAACAACTCCCACACACGGACCGTACCGTCATCGCCACCGCTAGCCACAGCAACACCAGTAGGGTCAATGGCAACGCTTCTTACACGGCCATCGTGGCCGCGGAAAACTGTTTGCGCAACGGTAGGGAAAGGCTTGAGCTCAGAAGGCGAGGGGAGCTTGGGCAGGAGAGAGTTGGGATCGATGTTGAGCCTGTTCTTCCGCACACGAGGAGCAAGGTAAAGGTCCATGCACCTCTCGAATCTCTCCTTGACGACCTCGCCATAACCGGGAACCTTCCTCAGCGAGTCGTACTTCTGGGGGAGGTACTCCTTCTCGCGCTCCTCAGGGTCGAGCTTCTCCCACTCCTCTCTCTCCTCCTTGGTCGGTAGGTATTCTGCGGGCGGGTTGTAACTCATGTCGAAACCAGGAGGAGGCAACTTGGGCGCCGGGATGTGCAAGGGATTAACTTCTGTAGGCACCTCATCCTGCCAGATATCGAAGTACTGCTCGACCTCCTCCTCCTCCTTCTCGCGCTCCTCAGGGGGCTTGTAGGGCAGGATCCTGCCTTCCCTAATAGCGCGAACAAGCTTCATAATCTTCTTGGCCTCGTTCTTGGAAGGGAGGAAGCGACGCTTGGGCTCAGGGGCAGCGCTCAGAGCTATTGGCGTGTTAGTTGCACCATTTCCACAGTGGAAAGTATGGACAGATTAAGACTTACGCATCTTCTCCTCAATACCAGTAAAGTATTCCACTGTTTCGGGGTAGGGGTCCTCCAAGTCGTTGGGGATCATACCCATCTGGACACGACGAACAAGCTCCAACTCCTCGTCACTGCAACATGACAGTCAGTAAACGTATCCCACAGAGCGTAGACAACCCAAAGGAGACGATGGAATGCGTACTTAAGGTTGAGAGGGTTGCCAGTGTGAATGTCGGTAAGGCCGGTCCAGCCCTTGGGCACTTCGATGCTGTCGAGGAGGGCGTCGAGAGCGTCCTTAGTGGCCGGGCGCATAATCTTCTTGCCGTTGATGTCATAACCGATATGAGGATAGCTGTCGTAGAAGCTCATGGGGATATCACCGATGGTGTTTGGCGCTTCTTGGGCATCGGAATCGTCCGAATCGTAGACGGGGTCGATCTCACTGTCGCATTCATTCTCGAGTTAGTTATGCTGGCATGGAAGGACAGTTTGGTCCAATGTCGGAGCAATAACATACTCGTAGACGTAGCGTTCATTGCCGTTCGCATCCTTCTCGACCCGATAGTTCTTCTCTCCGTCATCCTTCTCCGGCCGCTTGGGGTCGACTCCAGGTATTTCAATCTTGAGTTCCTCCTCTTCGTCCTCGAGAACAAGTTTGCCCATGGCCTTGTCACCCTCAGCGTCGGAGGGGATGTCGTCGCTTAGTAGGGAGCCCTCATCATCTTCGTCGTCGCTGGCCTCGCTTCCGCTTTCCTCCTCGCCATCCTGTTCGTGCTCCTTGTCGTCGTCGAAATCGGAATCGAACTCGTCTTCGCTTTGCGACAGGGCGCCGTCGAAATCGGGTGCAATCTCGTCTTCGGACTCAGGCTCGGGGTCCTGGACCTTTCGCTTCTTCTCAATGGTTTTTGGCCCCATTGTGAATGTGTGGTGGTTTTTGGCGTGTTTTCTGCTGGAAAGTCAGCCAGATAGCGTCGCAGCGATAGGCGTCGAAAATTCCCAGCGTACGAATTGGCCTGGGACTTTTTTTTCTGCCGGTTCTAAAGCTCATGGCGGGGACCATTTGGTCTCACCGCCCTTGGCATCCGCAGCAACCAGTTACCCTATCGGGTTAGCGCATCGGAGAGCAGATGTGAATGGAGACAAATGGAGAGCATGCGCTCCCCTGATACTGACTTCTCCAACATTCTAGCCTTATCTGTCATGGATGAGATGAACACCGAACAGCAACCTCGATGCAGCACCGTCTGCACCCCTACACCCGGCTTCAACCACGTACGATTCCACTTCTGTAGCCCGTCCTACCCGTTTCTGTGGGCATTGGCAGCCAAAAACCGCCAAACCAGCATCAATCAAAAACCCGCATGACCAGTATGGATGGCTCGTAAAATACACAGTTTTGTCGAGTTTCACCCCATTGCCCCTTACGTTTTTGTTGACATCGCGGTCTTTTTGCGCTTTTCTAGGCCATGGCAGTTGGGGTTTGGGAATAGCACGAAAGCCTGCTTGGGCACCTTGATGGGCTCGGGGTTCTCGATACCTCTACACAACTCCCATTAAACTACACGTGTAGACTCTAGTCATCCCATGACCAGCGGGAAGCACATGCCTCCGGCAAGCGAGCCACATAGATTTCCAAAGGCCTAGATGCTTTTGTTCGGTAGATGCCTGACACCAGTTGAGGCAAGACCATCAGTCCGACTGAATTATCCTCTGTGTTAACTGCGGCTTATTAATAGTGGCATCAGGTCTGGCGCGACTAGGTGATCTTCGGTTGCTTGCGTTGGCTCGTTAGCCCTGCTGCCCTGGAGCCCTCTGCCTAGGTGGTAGCTGGCCTGTCTGAATTCTGCTCTCTTTGCCCTCATTTGAAAACGAGTCAATCCCATCGTCCCAGGTCACTGGTTACAACGTCCATATCCATGCTCTTTGCCCATCATCTCAACACTAGCGCCTAAGCAGTGTCTTGGACCACTCATCACCGGGGCGATTTCCGCGACTTTTGAGCGGGGCTTGCGGAGAGCCTGAAGACGTTTACCTTGATGCTCAACCCCCTTTATCGCACCACACATCTACGCCCGCGGAAAAGGCAAAAAAATTAGAGGACAGGCCGTCTGCGAAAAATCAAACAGCCATGGTCTCAAATAGCGAGGGCGCTAAAGAGAAAGAGCCGGTGAAACGCCGTGCCTGTGATGAGTGCCGTATGTTTCATCCCATCTCCCCGTTCCCATCACCACATATGTCTATCATATGTCTATCATCATATGTCCACCACATGTGTATCTACATCCTGTCAGCTCCCTGACTGCCCAACCCGCGCTGATGTATATTGATTAATAAAAACAGGGGCACGGAAACTGGCTTGTTCAAAAGAACCAGATGGCTGTGCGCGGTGTAAGCGCGAAGGCGTTCACTGTAACTATTCGGCCCAGAAGCCCATGGGTAGGCCAAGGAAACGTCCTCACGTCGACCTGAGCGAGGCATCGCGAAAGGAGGCAAAGACTGAGGATGTTTCTCCCAGTGAGACGTCGATGGCCTTGACATATCCCGTCCAGATGCCCTTTGACGGCACCCTGAACCTGGATCTAGACATGTGCTTCCTTGACGTCACCAACACAGACATAAATTTTGTTGACATTTTCGACCCAAATTTCCAGTTCGGATCCTATGGTTTCCCCTTCTCCTTGGACTATGACATCCCTCTGCCGGGACCGGCACCCGGGCAAATAGAGGCGATGCCCAAGGAAGACACAAGACATGCCGACAACGCATGGATGGATTCCTCGGCTGCCGTCAACGCACAATGGCAACCGGCACTTGGAGGATACCTCACTGGCAATGTCAACTTCGACAGCTTTGACGTACAAGCGTCAACATCGGCTTCCTCCTCCTCAATACAACAGTATTCCTCGCCGTTCCCGAAGCGAGAGCAGCCCGAGGGGATATACGCCTACCCAGACTACGCCTCCTACCATCATCCAGACACCTCACAGAATGACCACGGCTCGCGCCCAGCATCGCTATCGGAGGTCTCCGATTTAACTGTCCCCCATCTGACACCCGGCGGCTCCTCCTCCACCAGTCCCTGCGACAGCACCAACACCAACGACCATACCAGCAGCCAGCCCGCCGGTCACTGCGCCTGCGGCGACAACCTCCGCGAGGCCATGGAGTCCCTCCGCTACGTGCCCACCGACGACATCACCCAAGCACTCTACACCGTCCGGACCGTCACCAAGATCGCGCACGAGACCATCCTCTGCAGCATGTGCGGCGACCCTCCCAGCACCCCGTTCTCCGCCGACAGCGAGACCGAAAGCCCCAACAACAACAACGCCGACGAAACTGAACCTCCCGTCTCCGCCATCCAGAACATGGTCCTCCTCGCCGCCATCCTCCCCTCGCTCTCCTCCTCCTACACCCTCCTCCTCGACCTCGTCGAAAAGGAGACGCACTCCGCTACCGTCGCCGGCCGCAACATCTTCTTGGATCTCGAAGGCTACGGCGGGCTGTGGGGCCCCATCGCAACCTCCTGGAAGCGATGCGAGGACATGGTCGCCCTCTTAGCCCAGCCTTTGCCGCCGCTAACTTGGCGCCTGATGACCCGCGCCATGCTCAAGCTGGATGTGTACGGCCAGAGCGGAGCAGCGGGAACGGCGAGCCAGGGAACGGTTATTAGCTTGGGCGGTAGGGACGGGAAAGGCAGTAGGATCGAGGGGCCGTGTGACACGGTGATGCATATCGGGCTGAAGGATATCTTTGCGAGGATGGAGGAGAGGAGTCGCAGGAGACAGGAGAGGCTGGAGGCGTTGGTGGCGAGTGGGGAGTTGGAGTTGGAGCCGTTGGTCCCGTTGGGCGGGTTTGTTATCGGAAGTGGAAGCGGAAGTGAGAGGTCGTTGTCGCCTACTTCGCCGACGAGGATATCGATGACCACCGGCACCGCGTCGAAGGCGAAGGCGGACGCGAAGGGTGGAGCAAGGAAGTCGCAGGGTATGAGGATTATCGATTCTGCGAAGAGCGCCATGGATAAGTTGTTGATTCCTTGATTTTTCTTCTTCTTTGGGATCGTGGTTAGGGTAAGGAGAGTAAGGGCGGGGGGCTGAAGTTCCACACATGACGGAAGCTTTTCTATGTTTCTCCTGTTGCTTTGGTTATGACAGTTTCATGTTGAGTTCCAAGCGTGGAGTTTTTGAGGTTTTCCGGAGTTACTACTAGGTACACTACTTGGATATGGACACATAGCGATGGTATAGCGAGATGCATGACATAAAACCCTTTTTTTTTGGTCGTCATGTTGGGTAGCGGTTGGGAAGAAAGGTGAGCTTAGCGTTCAGCTCCTCCTGTCTTGAAAATTTGCTTCTTCACTTACTAACGCAATTTCTGTGTAGGTACGATTTTGGCTATGATACAATTGGGTATCTAGTGGCACTATTAGTTGCTGCTGCTGTGAGCTTGTTTTTTTGGCTTTAGTTTACCATGCACCTTGTACAGTACAACATGTATTTTCTTTTCCACTTGGGGTGGGAGTTACGTCGGTGGCGCCTCACAGTGCTTCCGGCCCGAAGGTGTTGGGGGGTTTTCTGTTGAAAGTTGAAACCGGCCAGCAGGCGGGCTTTTGTATGAATCGAATCATGGCGTTACTAGTACCGTCCTGATGGACGTAAGGATAAACCAATATAACAGTGTAGTACCAGTCGCTTAGGTTGAACAGGCCGCAACGAAACAGTAGAACGTCTTGTGTCAAGCTGGACACGGTTTAGACTCAAGTCCTGTTGGGATGTTTCCATCCAAGAGATGTCTCGCAGTCGTAGAGTTCATGAAAGATGAGTTTGTACGTGAAATACTATGCAGAGGTGTACGGTATCTCAAGTGCTTGGCATATTTTTATGACCACTCGTGTTACAGACGAAACCAGCCTGCCCTAATCGTCTTCCCCTCCGAAGGATCGTACATGCGTCTAACGAAGAAACGGATTCCTGATTTTAGTGAGATCTGAAGCGAGATTCCGGTCCATCACCAACTCTATGGAAAATCCTACAACTAAGGGCATTTCTTTTCTCTCATGAGTATTTTTGAACATTGCGACTACGCTGATGTACGTTGTGTCTTCAAAATTTCCCATAGGGACCGTCACCAAATATAGACCCAGCCAAAAGGATTGTACGCCGCTAATGATCAAATGTTACCACATCACATATCCCGCTCCTAACTCTCTCCTAGGCATCCGTGACCTATTTTGAACTCCCAACTGAGTATCGAAACATCCTCCACATAGCATTGACCTATGTGACAGGCCGTACCTATCATGTCTCCATTCGCTCGTTTCGCTCCCATATCCGTGTATGCAACACCCTTGCCTGGCTCTGATTACTGAGCTCAAATAAGCGAGGGATGCTCATGTACCCCTACGCAGATCTCCCTTCACTTAGCCTCCTCTTGCCAACCCCTTAGTAGACCTTCTTCTTCTCGTCAATGCTGAACTGGCCGGGGCCAGTGTTGGTGAGGAGCAAGAGACCGCCGACGATGGAAAGAATCTGGAAGAAATCGTACTTGGCGAAGTCCTTGTGGGGGTGGTGCTCGTGAAGCTAGAAAGGCGCACAGTTAGCAGCGGCTCGGAAAAAAAGACAACAAAACCGAGCTGTATCTGCTGGGTACACAAAATCCACTTACAGTCCAGAAGTTGTTGACCAAAAGGTTGAAAATGCTGAGAATGACGACCAAGAGAGTGGAGCTGAACTTGGTCTTGAAGCCGACAACAACCATGACGCAAGCAACAAGGCCAATGAGCGAGACAATGATGCGCCAGATGGTCCACTCTCCGCTAAAGACGAATCCGATGAAGAGGAAGATCAGGAGGACACGGCCAGCAAGCTGGAAGTACATCTTGCGGTCCTTCTCCTCGAGGGTGGGGAGACCGGCAAAAGCCTTGGTCTTGCGCACCCAGGAATCCGAGAGGACCATAAGAAGGCCGCCCATGACCGAGAGGTTGCGGAGGAAGAAGTTGAGGTCGAAGATGAGGCCGTAACCGAGCGCCTGGGTGATGACAACACCGATAAGACCGCCGACGGCATATTCAGAGTATTTGCGGATGATAACGAGGGTGGAGCAGGAGGCCATAGCAAGAACGTTCACGAGAAGGAAGAGGTGAGTGACGCCGTTAGGAACTGTAGAATGTCGACGGTTAGTAAACGCTTGTCCAGCTGTGCACAAGTCGCAGGTTAATTGACGCTCGAAAGGCACATACTATGACGGTAATCGTGGAGATACAGCAGCTGGTCGTTCCACTGGGTTATTATTCTGAGCGCATCCTCGATGAAGGTTACGACAATCAGGAAGCGGCCAATGGCAGGGAGATAGCTGTATGCACCACCATTCAGTCAGCAACCCTTTCACACCCAAGGTAGAAGACACTGTCGACCAGGTCTGACATACGGCTTAACAGGCTCGCTGAATGAATCCAAAACGTCCTCGATCTTGCTAGTCTGCTTCCTGATTGCGTCGAGAGGACTGGATTCGGTCGTGTCGTCGTTGACGGGACCTCCGAAAGGGCTCGAGGCACCAATGCCATAGCTGCCGGGTCCCCGCATTTGCGCCATTATGTGAGATACGATCACGTCAGTTGTGGTTAATCAACTGAATATGGCGTCGGGAATCGAGGAGTTGTCAAGCGCAGGTGTTGCTCCTGGATCGCGAAACCAGGTTGGTTGATGTTTTGTGGAGGGATGAGCGCCGAGAAGTGGAAGTGATGACGGAGGGGTTCCTGCTCAGGGCGGACTCCAGAGAGCAATAATGAATGCGGGACCGAGCTCGTGTTAAGGTTGAGAGTGGAAGATGGGTCCTCGTTTCGATTCAGGCGCAGCAGCTTTCGGATTGAAACCTGGTGGTGAAGGGTCAAGGTCCGGCTGTCAGCTGAAGAGGTGGAAGAGGTTGCAAGGCAAAGGTGAATTTGAAGATGGAAGTGCTGGTGATGAGGTCAGTCAGGTACCTTATTAACATACAACTGTGTCCTTAACCAAATATCATTCCGTGATTTCCTGCAAGTGCCGCATCGAGAAGCTGCCAAGCTGATGGGTGCTTATGTTAAGGAGTACCTATAAGTCAGTGGCAGTCACGTCAGAGAATGAAGTACATTCCAACGGAATTACACACCACGGGCAACTGTGGGTCCCCCTTACTCTTGGTCGACGGCTACCTTCCGGTGTTTCGAGTTGCCCTGCTGGAGTGCCCACGCGCCCAAGGTCGCCCGCTGAAAAGAGGCCTGTGTGCCTGTGAACCTGCAAAAACACTGAAGGGCACGGGCCAGCGGTTGTTTTGGCGCGGGAAGAATGGAGTCTCGGAAGCGATGGATCTCCAAAAGACCCCACGCTACGACTGGGTTCAGCTTTCTCGAATCTCGACTGTTTGGAAAGTGCGATCTGATCCGAATTTCCCCCTTTTGGAGACGAGAAATGGCTTCAAGGTTTGACTGAAAAGGAGCCTCATCGTCATGTCCGACACTTCTCCTAACTCCTATTCACCTTGAGAGCCTCACCATTCGCCTTCACCTTGATCTTACAATCTGTAAACACGCTATCGCAACCCCGCTGCAAAAACTCAAAACAGCGCAAGGACCCTCGGAGCCTCCTCAATGCAACAGCCCGATCGGACTACGAATTAGGAAGCTCCTCAGGCCTTTTTTTCCACCCGAGCGCGATGCTGACAAGGTCGAGTAACAGACCAGTACAAGGGTCAATGTCTTCTCAGCTTCCATTGCGGGCTGGCGGCAGTGGCAGGGTCGTTTCTCCGATCTCCGCTTGCGTCCGCTAGGCCCGGTCCGGTGGAGAACGGGACTCGGTAGCTTGTCTTGTCGTCTCCAACACATGGAAGGCAAGCTCAGCATGCTCCAACGGGCCAACCTTGATTCGTCCCATTGCCGCCATCCCATCCGGCATTGCGGCGCGGCAGCATCCGGGATGAAGCAGGACAACCGACAAATGGCTTTCGGGATCATGAGGCCCATTCTCGACGACGGCGAGAGGACCGGTCGAATTACCTATCCTCACTTGATTCAACATTTCATGGGAAGTCATGCTCTCTTCACTTGGCTCGGTTCATGATATCTATCGACGAGGACACTCTGACGAACTGGTGGAATCTAACGATTTTCATTTCGGTGACCTTCTGTCTTGTGAAATGCTCAAGCTCAGCCCATTTACTGAAAAGTCTTTAGACAATTCATCTACATTTCCAACAATCAAACATCTGAACACCACCAGTCACTAGTCGCGTCTAAGTCCCTTCCAATATGCTGTCAGTGCCAAACCCATAAACTGATGGAAATCACACTCGTCAACACCACCTTACCAAATTCACCCTCCGGCGTGTCACCCAAGGCTCAAGAAATGTGATTCAACAACGCCTCAATCAAGCTTAAACTCTCCCTAAACTCCTCGGCAAATAAGCCTATCAGCTGCCGAGAGTCGGCTAGCCACAAAGGAGAAGGTCAAGAAAATGACGGGAAGGATGGAAGGGGGACAAAGGAATAGGACACTCTTCACATCCCACTTCCTCTCCCTCTTCCTTGCCGTGCCTCACAAGTCACCTCGAGAACTGGTCATCACAAGGTCACTATATGCACAGATTCAAACCCTGTACGTGACCAAAACTAAATCAATCTCAACTAAGCTGCCCTATTGGTGAAGTCCCTAGCAAGATAGCTAGCTATTCCTTCTTCGGGGTCGATACACCTCGGCTTTTCAAAAATATATATATACAAAAACCTTTAGGACGTTCAAGTCGACCGAGAGTTATGTCTTGCTGAACAGAACGAATGGGCATTTCTTGACGCTCAACCAATTGAGTTAGGCGAATATAGGAACCTACGGCAAAAATAAACCCCAAAACCAGTTTGGAAACTTTGGAAGTTTGCCTCCTACGTATTATGTTGACCGACCGACTGGTTCCTGGCAGTGAGTGAGTGCCTGAGTTCCATGAACCACGAGGGAACAAAGGAACGAGGGAACTCGTGCGAACAAACGGGACACGGCGGACAAGGGACGGGACAGGACAGGGCCCGTTCCTTTGTGAGTGCGCGCTTGTGACGGACCGATTCCATGAGAGGGTGGTGGGTGGTGAGCCGGTTTGGGTTTGGTGTTCTAACTTTGCTGGTTCGGAAAGATCATTGGGGTGCGGGATGAAATTGTTGTAGTGAGAATTGCGGTTCAGAGAAGTGAGGCCATGGTTTGAAATTGGATTCTGCTAAGTAATCAGTCAGGACGTATTTGAGGGTCTGAACTTCGGTGAGGACACTAAGGCTCAATCGTCGAGAGACATTGTTACGGATGCTCCAATTGTAACTGAGAGGAGAAGATTGAGTACCTTAAGTATCATTCATTCAGTTTGGGATATCAAACTAGGCAATGTAAAAACATCAAGAAAATTACAGTCGACAGCAGCCAGATAGATAGTCATCAAAATACCATCATTTGATTACAAGTTCGAGTGGCACATGCATCTGCCTGCTGGCGACCCCACCAAAAGAAACCCCCTTTTTTACCGTTTATATTCTTTCATTCATTAAGCGCAACCGTTATCTGACTAACAACCTGGACTCATGATTGCTCATCGCTTCTGAAACTGATTCTCCTCGCCAGCAGCCCATTTTTGTGTGGGCGCGCCGCCGTTGTTGTTGCCGCTCTCATACTGCGGAGGAGGCGATCCCGGCAACATCGATGGAGGCCTGACAGAGGGACCGTCTCCGCTTGGTAGTTCGACAGGAGCTGGATCGTTACCGCGCGCGTGAGGAACCCTATCACGAAAATGTTAACGACTGCCTTTTTCTCGTACGCTAGTTAAATTTCTAAACTTACGAGCTGAGTTCTCCAACCATCAAAGGCGAGTTAGGGCCAGGAATAGGCGGACTGCCAGCTGCAGACACTGCGTGTCCGTTGCAAGTGTTGAAGCCGTAGACAGGCCCCGGCGAGAAAGGGTTCTTGTGCGGTGGTGGCGGCGCCCCATAAGGGTATGGCGGATGCTGAGGGCTCGCCGTCATGCTTCGGTACGGGTCATTGGGGTCCATGTGCGGATGAGTTGAGAAGGTCGCGTAGCTGGCTTGACCGGGGCTCTTCAGGCCTGCTGGCGTGGGGACAGGGCTGGCAGGATTGTGCTGGTTGTGGTACTGTGTCTCTACCATGGTCGGAGGCGCAGCAGCAGCATCAGGAGCAGGTGCCGACGGCTGAACGACGCTCTTGCGGTAGGCCTTCTTGAACCCTCCCCTACGCCCGCAGAAAAAGAGCAAGGCGGCTGCAATAGCTACCACAGCGGCTGCGCCAATAGCAATGCCCGCGATGGAACCAGCACTTAACCCCGACTTACCACCGCTTCCTGATAAAAGAGCTGAAGTAGAGGAAGGAGTCGAGGTTGGGGTTGGAGGTTTGCCTTCTTCTACAGGCCATCCCTCTCCCGGCTTTAGATCGAATGTTGCTTTCGATGCTTCCGCCTTTTGGACGTCGAAAGTTTGCGTCGAGTTAGGGTTGATGACTCCAATTATTTTGTTTTCCGAGCAGGATGACTTGGCCGCACAATAGAAGAAGTTGGGCAGCGTATCATTGATAATCAGATCCCAGTGAGGAGGCTAAGTTGTGGCTTTGTCAGCTTTCTGGTTCAGGCAGTCGCTCCTAGGATGATGTACTCACCGGGTTCCGATTGAACTCCGGGGAGAGCCCTTCGCCGGTAAACCATCCATTTCCAGGTTCTCCACCAAGTTCATAAGAGACACATGGATACTTGTAAGGAGCTCGCGCAACAGAATGGCCACCAGGGTAAAACAGGAAGCCTAACGAGCTTGTTATTAGTAGCTTGACTTAAGTTAGGTACTTTAGAGTATGTAGTCTTCTACAAGATGCAACGTACGAACGATGTCGCCAACCCTAGCCGTCACTATATCTGGCTCGAACTTATGGCGGCCTCCCTGTGAGCACAGTCAGCTATTGTTGCTCTAATCCTTAGCCCTCGTTGCAATGACTTACTTCTCCTACTTTTACCAGAATGACTGTTGGACCAGATGGCTGCGCAGATGTTGTGGAGGTGGTTGTCGACGTGACCTGTATATGTTGCTGTTGATCTCAACCAGGCAGGTCCTTCCTGGTGAATGAGGTGTCCCGTCAAGAGTGGTATCGTCTGAAGGAAGGCGGAAGAAAAAAAGAACCCCGAAAGTACACAGGGACGGGGCAGGCTCCCAGATAAAGAACAAGAGAGAGCGGAAGAGAGGTCAGTCTCTTGGTTGGGGATGTCCAAAGCCACGGGACCCAGTAGGAACAAGCCTACGACGGATACAGTGCAACTTTTCTGCTGAGAACTAGGGTGGGCTGGACCTTGGGAATCGAGCGGGGAGGTGCAGCTTGGAGCGTTCTGGTATCAATAGTGTAGACCGGGGGCGAGGTGCTCTCAGTCGAGAACTGTGGTGATCCGGGGGAGGGGTGGCTGAACGAATGATTGATAAGTAGCTGAAACCAAGCAATTGCCTTACTGATCACTGTCTGGCAGCGACTGAACCATAAACGTAATAACCAGAAGATTTTGGAATAGATCCTAGAATGGGCATGCCCCAAGTTTTATGAAGCACAATTCCTGTGACTACCAAAACGTGACACCAGTATTGCGTACCTGTGGAGGGCAAGTCCTACAAAGGAAAACGTCTGCCGGTCGTGAGACCGGTATCCGAGAATAAAGAGACAAAGGACACAGGTAGACGACTAGTCGAGCTAGACGCATGAAATGGTTCTAGGTCAAAGGATGGGGTTCAAAATCTGCGAACGCCTCCGAGGGAAGGCCGGACAGGAACCCGTCTCATGAAGCCTCGTCGGGTCTTTTTTTTGTCATGATGACGCTCAACACATCGTCTTCATGTTGCCATCAAGTCCCCGCCTCCAAGCCGTCATTGCCGTCCACGAGATTCAAACGGTCTGTTGTAAAGTTAATAAAGGTTGAAAGGCTCCGAGGCTAGAGATGTAGAGCGATGGCAGAAGTGAAAACTCTACGTCACGACACTCTCGTACGGACATGACTGCAGGAAAGGTTACAGAAAGGCGAATGAAAGTGATGTTGTGACAACAAACCCGACCTAACTCTGCATAACAACACCAACGACAGACAAAGTGTCATCCAATGCGGAAGGCTGGTCTGTCGGGTACCTAACCCAAAGGGTATATCTAGCTTCTCATAGCCTGTTCCTGATTGGGTGTCGACACCTTGGCTGGGCTGAATGTTCAAAGGATGTGGAGGAAATTGACCACTCCCTAGGGTTGAAAATGAAGCTGAAACCCTGGGCTTGTGGAAATTGACAAGTCGCTAAACCTTATAGGGCCTAACCTCTTGCTGAGTATACCTGTCAGATTTGTTTAGCATGGCTATTCTCGTGACGCTTAAACGAGCTTCTCAGCCTTACCGCACAGCGTCTCTCGTCGGAGAATACCTACCCCTCACCGACAGGATGCCGGAATCCTTCGAAGGTGGGCGGATGAGGTGAGCACTTACAGATTGACCGTAGCCAACGTCCAGCCCATACAGTTTCCCTCTGACCTGTTCCACGGCAAGTGACACCCTGTCAGCCCGCCTCTTCAAAGAATCGCGACATGCCAGCCCGGCCTGTCCACTCCTGATGATAAAAACATTTCTTTTCCCAGTGGCCTATTTGATTGTTGCGTCAAGGATTCCCCCTGAAAAATATCGATTGCAAATTCCAACATTCCGAAAAAGAACACAGCCCGGCCCTGCCCGACTAGCCTCCACAGAAGCCACCCGGAGAAACGACGCTGATGTCCCTGCATCTGGCCCAACGTGGCCCCCACGACACCAATGTGAAGCAATGGACGAGGCCAGCATAGCGGCCGGCGTGCGATGATCAATGACCAGTCGTGTCGGTCTTCTGCCATGCTTGTGACACTCCCCGCTGCTGCCGTGTTCTTCGTCCTTCCCGCTGCGGCAGCGATCCTCAAACCTCGCCACAAGTGTGCACCTGTTGGCACGTACACATGGCAGAATCTGTTGGCTTACTCGAGTGTCCATGGATCGGGCCGGGGTTGTAGAATGCGCCTCCTCTCCAACATATGCACGCCTTGTACATGTAGCACAGTGTGGAACGTATTTGCGCGCGCCGTGTGAATTCTTCTGGTTGCCCGAAGAGAATGGAAACTCGTGGCCTCGTGTTCCAGAATGCCCAGGTTTAGATGGAGAGAATTGAACACACGATAGGAAAAGAAAATCCATTGAACATTGCTGGTATTGCGGTGTAATTTAACGGCAGGTAGGCTGACCCAGAGGAACGGTTTATACAGTCCGCGCCGTGGTGTGTAACGCGGATGAATTTCCGTGACGGATTTAACCCCCTAACCATCCTACTGAGTTTTCGCTTTCGTTTTCTTGCCGGTCCAAGACGTGGGTAAAATCTCACTCTCGATGATAAGGCTCCCGAGACACCAAAGATAGCACAACGAGAACCCAACAGCACCAACGCCGACGTTGGCAACCACCCAAAGATCTGGCTTGTCCTTCGGAGCCACGACGAACATGTCCAACACATGCCAGAACGCCATTGTCAGGTAAAAGAAGCCATGGATGAAGGCGGTGGCCCATTGACTCCAGATGCTTGAACCGTCCTGGAAGTACGCATTCAGCGAAGTCGGGGGCAGACCGAGGAGGTACGCCCAAAGAAGAGTCAAGACCGTATACGGGACTCTGAGATTGACTCGTTGCAGCAATGGATACATGGTCCAACAGCCCAGGATATTGGCAAACCCTACCCAGGCACGCGTATCCTTGCCCAACCCTTGTCTCCCCGCAAGCAGCAGGGTCATGGGCATCAAGGGGAGAAGGACACTCTTCTCGTGGACTTGGTAACTGAACAGGAAGAAGCCCCAGGCGGTTGTAGCAAAAGCAAGGGGCAAGAGGTGCTTGCGCGGTCGCAGGAATAAGATGAGGTTAGGCGGAATGATTGCTGCCAGTGTCGCAACTAACGCACCTCTCTGCAGCAGCTCAGCCGGATAGTTTCTGAGCTTAATCACCACGTTTGCGGCGCACCAGAAGTTGGCGACCTTGTCCTCGAAGAGACCGCGAGCAAAGGGAAACACGCGGTGGATCATCTGGACGAGCTGTTCGACGACCGGGTAGTAGAATGCCTCGGTGTTCAAGTGCTTTGCCAGATCCGCGAACAACGGGAGAGGGGGATGAGCACCGTTAGGGTGGGCAGTGATTCCACGGCTGGCCTCGGACAAAGTGCCACTCACAATGGGGAGAAGCAGGATTGCGAAAGACACCGCGGTGACCAAAGCAATCCCGATGAATCTCGGGATGTTGATATGGGGGAAAACGCAAACTCCCAAGAGATATGCGAACACCGAGAAGGCATAGTAGAGGGCCATCTGTTTGAAACCCAGCGCCATAACAAAAAAGAAGGAGGCCCAGAAGTTGCGTCCGGCAAGCATGCTTGACATGCTAGCAAGCACAAAACCCAGCATAACCGTGTTATACTGGAAATGAACGTGATCGATGAGGATAGTGGCCGGTTGCATCAGTATCGCCACAAGAGCAACAGAGGAGGTCCAGGTGGGAACACCGCTGAGCCTGCTGAAGCGGCGTACGAAGATGACGGCGGCGGGGATATAAATCAGGTATTCGGAGACCAGCACGGTGGACCTCATGAAGATCTTAAGCGTCGGATCATGGGAGCCCCTCGAGTCGTAAAGCGCAAACCATGCCGGGTTGATGAGAGATCCGATCTTGCCACAGATCCAGCTGTGATATGCTGTAAGGGGAGGATAGTCCAAGCCCCACCACTCGAGGTCGTGAAAGTACCATTGCGAAATGGGAAGCTGTGTTGTGATTTCCATCCAATGACGCTGGGCCTCGTAGTCGCCGAAAATAGGCGGTTTCTTGAAGCCTTTAAGTTTCTGAGCATCAGTCTCTGGTGTGTATAGTCAAGGGCGCAACAGACTAATTGGTCACATACCCGAATAGCCCCAAAGACCTGCAGCCCAACGGAACAGGCCAACAACCATAAGTATCAATGGCAACAATTCCCATTGCGATACTGAGCTCCTAGCTGGCCAGAGGAAGGCCGCCAGGGGAAAGGAAGGGACGCGGACGAGAGCTTCGCGCTCCATGATGACAGGAAGGTTGCTTGGGCCATTGCCGCCAGCCCGCTTCGCCTTGCGTCTCGGCTTATGAGGAGAGGGCCCGGCCATGGTTATCGGAATCGAGACCGAAAAGAACTGTGTCGAAAGGAGGGCGGCATTGAAGCCTGGTGTTGGGATATACTCGGGGAAATTGTGACGATGGATTCGCAAATGTCATCCATTGTTTCAAGCAATCTGGCGTCGCGCGGCCGACAAGGTTCTTGGGTGGATCCAATATGGGGAAAGCTCCAAAAAAGATGGGTCTACCGGGTCTAAGGACAAGAATGCACGGGCCGCCAGCAGCTGGCCGCCCCTCATCAATCAGCGAATTGACAGTGACGCAGTGAGCGTTCTCCAACGAGTCCCTTGCGATATTGAGAACCTTCCTGGCCAAGCCCACCACGGGAGCTTCGTCACTTACACATCGGAATTCGACAATGGGTTGAGAGTGGACGACTTTATGCTGAGATATTTGTCCAATTGAGACGACAACCACCATGCCTTATCCATTTGTGCTTCCTACAACCTCCTCATTTTCATTCTCGTTCTGTTTCAACTGCGAATCCCATCCCTCGCTGCCCCTCAACGCCAGCACCCGCCGCGGCGTCGTTCGCGAAGACCTCAAAGCCTTCAAGCGCACCCCGCGCGAACACCAAGCCGCAAAGCTCCCGACCGTCGTCTCCAGTCTTACAGCCTATCTACCCTACCTCTTCGCCATCGATGCGGGTCTAAGCCAACAAGCCGTCAACGGCGAGGAGATCGCCGTGATCCTCAAGACCGCGCCCACAATCGAATGGCGGCCTACGCTATCTGACACCGCCGCCGTCGCCGTCCCCGGCAAAGAGCCCGCCCGCGTCAAGGTGCACTCGCTCGAGTACGAAGTCTTCTTCGCGCTCTCCTGCCTCGCCTACGCGCACACACTGCAGGCCCGCATCGCACTGCATCCGCTCTACGTGCTTTCCACCGCGCCCGTCGGCACGCAGCAGCGCCAAGTGGCCGTCAGCGCCGCGACCAAGTCCCTGCTCGATGCGGCCTCCATCTACGACTACCTCGCGCTCCGGGCCGAAGGACTCACCAGCGGCTACGGCATGGCCCCGCCCTGCGCCGACATCTCGCCTGCCGCGCTGCGAGCGCAGTGTTCGCTTGCTATGGCCGAGGCAACCTTACTGGCCGTGCTGAAGGACGATCCGTACCCGGCCGTGGTTGCGCAAGACAGAAATAAGAACGACACCGAGTGGATGTACAAGGCGCCGGATATTCCCAAGGTCAGGGCCCATCTGTTTGCAAGGCTGTGTCTGGCGGCGAGCGAGCATGCTGCGCAGGCTTACTCTCTCTGTGCGGGATTGGGGAGAGCGGGCGGCGGAGGCAAGGTAAACGAGAACTTTCTAAAGTATCTAGATAACTTGAGGCGAACGAGTAGAGCGAAGGCGTGCCGGTTCTTTGGTATTGACTCGGAGCTGGGTGGACAGACTGGGACGGCAATTGCATGGTTGAATGCTGGACTTCAGGAACTAGGGGTTGAGAGGAGCCCTTCAGACACTGGTGGCAAGAAGAGCGGTGGGCTGGGTAGGCTAAAAGAGAAGTGGACGGAGAAGAGAGAAGACAAGAAAGTGGAAAGAGGGCTAGATTGGGGAGCAGATGCGGGACGGCTTGAGGAGACAAGAGTATATGAAATGCTGTGGGAGAAGTGGTCGAAGCAAAATGATACGGTGAGATTCCATTCCATATTATTCAAACATGTCGCACCTTCCGGCTTGTACCGTGAACTAACATCGTGGCCTCTTGTCTCAGATAATGACCCAAGTCGTCCCTCCATCGGGGCCATTACTCCAACAGATGCCCATGGGTAGAGAGATTCACACTCTCAAGCCCTTTCAGCCGCCACAACTAGATCCCCCAACTCTAGAGGCCATGCGCGCACCACCAGACAGGTCGGATGATGCTGCTCTCTATCCGAGCTCGGATGAGGACGATACGATGATAGGTACCCCAATAGGGGCATTTCCAGGGACGCAGGGGGACTATAGGACTGGTACTCCCAACTACTATTGATGAAGGCCTTACCGTCTTTCGACGTCTTTCGCGAGGAGGGTAAGGTCTTCCGGCGTAGTGGATCCGCAATGATGTCTACTTATAACATTAGGCTACGTGCCATGCAGTCACGCAACGAAAGACCACAGTATATGAACCACACCAGCACAGGTGAACCGCGGGAGGTTGCCCAGGCGAGCCACCCAAATTTGGAAACAAAGGTGAAAAAAGCAAAAAATTCCAAAAATTTAATTTATTCGCCGGGAAACCGCTTGGTGAAAACCCAGAATACGCTTGTGGTATTCGCTGCCTCCACGGGTTCAGGGGGTCGGATTGGAGACGCAGTCTAGAAATACCACGCGAGAGTAGTAGAATCTTGGAAGTTAATTATGACATGTAGCTTCTATGTCTGAATTCCCCTAGCGATGTCGACGCGGGGAGAACACCCACATCGGTAGCGTATAAACTCTGCGCGCCATCCATGACATAACACATCAGGCGGCTAACATCTAATGCTGAGATGCAGACATGCAAGTATAACCATGTTCCTCTCCAGTCTGTAGACTCAGGGACATCCATGCGTCCCTTGGAAATATGCCAACAAAGACGCCCAATTTTTTTGACTTTCCTGATGACCAAATGCGCCGGTGAACACCTTGAAGAGCATACAATGAAACATGCTTAGAACCCAAACTCAAAGAGGCAAGATGATGTTATTACTCGTCGTCGTCATCAATGACGGCGCGTCTACGGCGGTGCGAGGTGGTGCCGGCGCCATCCTCATCATCCGCCTCCGCCGTCCTCTGACGCTTACGACGAGGTGCCTCTTCCTCGTCATCGTCATCATCAAGGAGCTCCTCTTCCTCCTCATCATCCTCAACCTCCTCGCTTTCCTCGTCACTGTCAACAAGAAAGCCATCATCCAAATCGTATTTATCGTTGGTTGCCTTCTGGCCGGGCTCGTCGTCTGAATCGTATTCGGGCCGACGGTTCTTCTTCTTGCCGCCACCAGGCGCACCACGCTTCCGGCCGCGCCTTCCACCTTCCAGATCACCGATCGAAAGTGCACCACCCTTAAATCGTCCTCCAGCGCCATCCACGCGGGCGGCAGCGGTTTCGCGCCGACGCTGCGCCTTGGCACGTTCCCTCTCAGCCATCTCTGCCTGCTTCTTCTGCAACTCTGGGTCTTCCTTGGCGAGAATGATCATATCGGGCCCGCGTTCCTTCTTGGCGGTCGCTAGCTCCGCCTTAAGGCGTTCGAGGGCGTGATCCTGAATGTTCTTGTTCGGCCTCAGCATGTATTGTTCTGTAAAATGTCCGATGATTACAAGCGAATTCGTCGTCAAGTGGGCCGCAGCGGCATAATAGTGCGCGTCTTGGACTTCTTGGTAGGGCTTGTTGGCTGGAGGAGCCAGGGGCTTGGACTGAATCTCGTAGTGCTCGTCGCCAACTGCCATCGTAACGGATCCGTCACTCCAGCGGTAGATGTTGGTATTGCTCTGCAGCTTGCCCGTCTTTGGGTCGCGGCGGCGCATAACTGTAGGAACCGGAGTATCCTGACGGGCGTTTCGAAGATCCCATTTGCTTGGCTCCCAGATATCAGGGTTGTACTCGAGCGGGTTCAGCTTGATGAAATCGGGGACTTTGAAAGAGTAAAGCTGTGATTCCGTTAGTAACTGTGTTTGGCACACGTGTGATATCGCAGTAACTGCACGTACGCTGCCGTTTCCGGACTTGGGGATGCGATGTCGGTAAAGCGGTGTGTCGACAACGGTCTTGTCGCGGAATTCCGGTTCCACGTCCTCCATACCGTCAACTTCGTCATCATGTCTGTCGGCAACCTCGTCTTCCCTGTCCGAATTCAAATCACGGTCGCTGAGCTTATCCTCGCCAATCTCCGAAAGCGGTTGGTCGTCATTAACGTCTTCATCTCCAAACAGATCGTCGCCAGCATCGTCTGGGACGTTGTCGATATGATCCTCCGAATCGGACATTTTGAGTGACGGTCGACTTGAAGTAGCAGAGAATTGGTCGATCTGGTTGTGTAATGGGTACACTTCAGTGCTCGGAAGAGATGATGTGCGCCGGCGGTAATGCGGAAGGAAAGTTGATTTTCAGATGTTGGGTTGGTTGAAGTTGAGTGGTGGTGGATGGTTTTACGCGATGCGGCTTGCAAGTTGCAGCGGGAAACTTGAACGCCGCGTCGAATCCACGGTCGCACGCACCCGCACCCCTGTGGTACAATGACCGCTGCAGCGAATGCCGGCAGGACAGCGTCAATTCAGACAAAGTGTGGCTTGAGCACCAGTAACAGTGGGTCAGGCTGAGGCTGCGATAACGATAAGGCGGTTTGCGGGGCCAAAGCCGCGAACCTTGAAGGTCCCCTGTGGCGCAAGAAATAGCGGGGATTCCTTGCTCTCTCCCAATCATGTACCGTAGCATCCAGTCCTCCTTCATGAATCCAGCGGATGCCCCTAGCGACCTGACGGGATACCCCTTCGACCCCTCTAGACCCTCACCATGGAGCCTCCTATTTGTGGCGGCTCGCTCCTGTTGCATGTGCGAGATGGAGCTGACGGGTTGGCGTGTGAGAAGGGGCAAGCCAAGCACGCATTCAGAAACAACCTCAAGATGGGAGCAGCGAGTTTCTCCGGAAACTCCAACGTTACTACCACTCAGACGTTTCCAAGCAGCTCAAGGTCCCGTCACGGAATCGGCTGCCCAGTCACAGACGGTCCTTAGCACCTATCCCCGTGGATGGCGGTGGGGTGCGGTCCTCCTTAGAGGCAGTCTCCTGGCCGCCCTAGCTCTCCCTAGTCCCCTAGTAAGATTCTAGGTGCCCTGTCACGCCTGTCTCCTGCTCGCCTCTTCCCGTCCCTTAATTGCTGATGCCGTACATCTCCTCGTCCGCTACTTGAGACCATGTCCAACCTTTTTTCTGGAATGTGAGTGGTTTCTATATCTTGATCTTTGTTTCCAATCCAACTTGGAGTCCTCATCTCCAGAACTACCTACCACGCCATCTCTCCGTCTCCAAGCATCTCCGTACGTATACTGCCTAGAGGTACGAACGCCTTGGGCTTCTCTACCTTATTCCCCCTCGTCCACTTCCCATGTCAGGTCTCCCTGGTTTAAGATCGTCTTCTTCCTTGTTCATCAACACCTGCAAGTGCTTTGGTTTGAAGGTCCAAGTGAGGTTCTCTCATGAGATAGTCACATCACTTACAGGTAGATGAGCAACGTTACCCCTTTTATGCCAAGCACATCATGGCCTAACACAACTCCCAAAGTCCGTTGAGGAAACAACATCAACATCTTGAATGTATGGTTTCGATGTTCACTTTATGGTATACGAAAAGAGGAGGCCTTTGCACGGGTTTTATCCTTTCGCAAATGGCCAAGTTGACCAAGTCAACTATACATGTAACCTTTACCAGACATCATGTCCCTTCGCAAGTGTGAGGCTTGATGCTCAACTAGCCAGCTTGACAGGTCCACGAGCTATGAGAATAACTTGACCTCATATTGCCAACAACGGACTATCGACTCACTTCATGACTGATAAATCCACCCTCGAATAATCAATGCAATATCAGGAACTAACAGGTCACTATAGAAACGCTCGGTTTAGAGGACACAAAGGCCCAACCAGTCCCACAAGCCCTCAGACTTCTCTGCCTTCCATACACTCACTCGAGACATCCTCGGGATACTCATCACCAACTCTTTCAGTGAAACTTCCACCCATCCAGAACTCGCCTTCCCTCGCTGAAAGCATCGGCATGGATCCGAACAACGGTTCAATTCCCTCTGCGGAGGAGGTCCTTGCTTCATATCATCTACCCCAAGTGAAGCCACAATGGCTAAACTGCAATTATGGCAAACATATTGTTAAGGGAAACTTCCTTACCCTTAGTGCTAAGCCTAAGACGGTAGAAATGGGAGAGTGGATAGCACATCAAGGTACGATACGGTTGTCGAACATCATCAGGAAATATGTGGCCCTGCTAACTACTTAGCATAGTCGTGGACCACTGGCGGATGCTTATTACCTTCATCAAACTCGTCCATGACCGGGAAGAAGATGGCAGCTCAATCTGTAACGCTCGGAAATGTCCCAAGATGTCAGCGGGAGCGTAAGTTTGTTAGCAATTCAGTTGCAACAACTTCCAGTATCCAAGGCTCATATGTAAACTGACCATATCAACGCAGCTCCCACTCCTTTACCTGGCTAAACTCGCGGCTCCAGCCGGTGGAAATCCCAGCATACGAATACCTCAGCCTCGTCCAGCGCTACATCAGCGGCAAGATAGACGACGGCAACCTGTTCCCCACCGACCCGGCGGGCGTCTCCTTTGCCGACAACCCAGCCTTCTGCACCCCCCTGCCCGAGTCCGGACCAGACTGGATCGGCAAGCGGAGCGGCTTCCCGCAGAACTTCATGGAGACGTGCCAGACCATCTTCCGGCAAATGTTCCGCGTCTACGCGCACCTGTACTGGTCGCACTTTGAGGACATGTTCTGCCTCAACCTGGAGAAGTCCATGAACAGCTGCTTCAGCCACTTCATCCTGACGGCCACCACGCTCGGCCTGCTGAAGAAGTCGGATCTGGAGCCGATGCAGCCGCTTATTGACCTTTGGGCTGCCCTGGGCACTTTCCCCCAGGGCTGCAAGGCGTATGAGATTGCCAATATCTCAGTTGGACACCTGCTTATCCAGAAGGCGGGTGGTCCACCCTCGAGCTAGTCGTGAGTGGTTGGGTTTCTTGGCCCAGTTGTCTGCTTGGAGATGGACTTCTACTCGGATGTTGTATGTGTCCAGGAATTTGGTATATATATAGGTGTCAATAAGATGTCATGTGGTGTGTATTTAACAGCGCTTTAGCGAAGCTTTGGATACCTTTGTTCACGACTTGTATCATGTTACAGTCATGTATTGCAAATGCTTCCATATGCTTCCTCATTACGTACAGACAATAGTGCACACATAATATCATCATAGCACATTGTCTCAACAGGGTCATCTCTATAGTCATAACTCATGCTTTATTATCATGAACCACACTGTCTAAGTCTAGGAAGCAGTCACCTCGCTAATCTTGTACTCGACCACAACCGGCTTACCAGGTTCAATGATGAACCTGCCAGATCCAACAAAGACCTTGTTCTGGAGAGGGCCAAGCCTCTCATCGCCAGTCTCGAAGACGTGATGGGTGACTATAAGTGATTGTATCACTCGTTAGTAAAAGAAGCTCCAGATTTCTCACCCAAGATATAAATCAACCCCGATTCCTTCTTCTCTCACCCAAACCACCATCCAGCAGAACCACCCCGTAGCACACCCCTGAAACAATAAGGAAAAAAGAGCCAACACTCACAAGCATCACCGAACCCTGTCGTGGCCATATCCGGCTCGCCACGGAACACCTTGCCCGCGGGACCCGCCAGGGAGACAGTGCCCGTGTAACTGAACCGGAAGAGCGCGCCCGTGGCCTTGTCCTTGGCGACGCTGTGGATCTCGAGTCGGACGTTCTCGCCGTTCGGGTCCATCCGCACATAGTCGGCGCCGTGCACGAACTCGGCGTCCAGCTGGATCGGGTACGAGGCCTCGGACTTGACGGAGCCGCTGTTGGGCACGAAGGGGACGAAGAGAATGGTGCCGCCGCGGGCGGTGGTGCCGACGCTGGCGGGGGGTTCGATCACAATCTAGACGTCGGGAGAGGGCGGGTGGTTAGTTTATGTTCATTGATGTTCCTTTCTGTTCCCGTTGCACCAGAGTAACATGGAAGGTAACCATACCTGAGCCGTGAAGGCTGGGATAAGCTTCGGGAAGGACATTTTGACGGTTGTTGATGCTTGTTGATGACAGCGGAGGCGTATACTGTAAGAGTGTTGTAAGTTCAGAACGTCCTTGTGGTTCGAAAGAGGGAAGCTGATGATATGATCGATCGACCTTGTTGACCAAGCTGTAGGCTAACATACCCCACGCCACTTCGTTCTCTTCCCCGCAGGTAAGGAGGGGCTATGTCGTACTAAAGGCAAGAGCAGCATAGACATATCGACGCTACTGGTGATGAACATATTCGCCCAGACATTCCATGGTATAAGTTGAAGAACATCAACCCATTTCCGTCAACATCCTAGTTGGGGTTACTCTTTCATATGATCGATATTTTGTACCGACTGTCAACTGACACGCTGAAGTAGTAAGCCATGCTTGATTGTGCCACATCTCGATAAACTACTGTAGTTGCAGTGACAGCATAGATCCGATCTCGCACTGGAGAAGCACAACTAGAACAGCGAGGTGGCACGCCGACGATGATTCCCCGGTGTCTCTTTGGTGGACTCCGAGCCTTGCTGCGTGCCAACCGGTACCAGTCGGATCCGTGGACAATGGCGGGTGTATCGGTAGGTGACTTACACTAATTAGTCTATAAGGTAGTATGGTGTCACCAAGTATGTAGGTCATTCAGAGCCCTATGTTGTAGTAACGCCGGGTAACCGCAGACCTTCCGACTCCATCAACTCAAAACGATGGCGCCGACCGAGATGGCGCCGACCGAAATGGCGCGAAAGATGTTGCTTACGTCCATCATCTCAACCCCTCAAATAGTTGACCAAGACCCGTTGATTTTGGGTGGAGAGAATGTGTCCATAGTTTGAACTCCACGGATTGTCGGCGTCGTGACCGCTTCTCAGCGGTACTGGGCTGGAGGTATCTCAGACAACACAAGGGATTCTCAGGGTCGTGAATCCACATGGTCTTGGTGACATGGAGACACCCGACACCCGCACTCACACCCAGGGGCACCCATTCAGGTGAAGCTCCATTGGCATGCATATGATCGAGGTACTCAAGACGGACAAGTTGATGATTTTGGCGAAAAGAGATGATCTCTAGGCATCAGTTCGAATAAACTCTAACCTCATCATAGACAGACTGTTGAGTTCAAGTTTGTGAGACCATCTTTGTCGGTTGAAACTTGAGCGCAAGAACCCGATGCCACGACGAAGCTGACATTCGCTCGCCCTCCACAGCGGAGAAGGTGCTGTGTCTGGGTCACCCACTGCGGCCATAACCGTTGACCCGACATGAGAAGCTACGAAGTACCCTGCAAACAGCTGACAGGTGTGCTCCGCTGGTTCCCTGTTCCAAAGGTACTTAGCCTTTGGATGGTGGTTGCACAAACGTCCAATCACCGGCTGACCGGCAGTAACAGTGGATCCCTGCTTTGGGTTGACATCACCGGGAATGGAAGTTGAAACCAAAGTCTTCACTTGTCACGGCCAGTCGATAAGGAAGGCGCCGGCACATAAACCCCGTCATAGCTCGATGGTCTGTTCCAATCCCGTTGAAGTCCGCTGTTTCAAGAACCTTCGCTCTTGTATTTTATCATTTCTGTTTCCAATGCAGAGCCGCGTCCATACCTCCAGCTCCGCTGTTACTGCTACAGGCACCTACTCGTCATTTCGATACTTGCTGAGCAACAGTCGGGTGGTACGTCGTCGTTTCGAGAGGTCCCGTCGCCGACATCCACGTTCGAGTGTAGGGCTTCAATCACCACAACACCGAGTCGCACTGCCTTCGATAAGATATTGGTCTAGTACCTGATTCTAGAGGTGCCACGGCTTTTCGTATTGACGTGGATCCGAACATTTGTTGCTCCTGCCGCCATCCAGTTCCCAATCAGGTCGTCTGCCTGCTGCGTCGAAACCGAGCCCGTTGCCATTGCGCCCGTTGCCATCGCGCCCGTGCTCGCCTACCGGTTCTACTCACGTCATCTCTTTCATCCCAAGATTACCACACTTGTTGCGCCAGGCACAGACCGGCTTTCTTCAATCCCATACCACAGCTTCATCCACCTGGAGCTTCTTTCAGCTTGCACGGGGCTAAAGTGGCCTATTCCACTAACTGATTAGGAACGTGGTTTTCTGTCTTGTTAGCTTCCCTGGGCAGAGAGGATCCATTCTTTCAGTCCAACCAACAATCATCCACCAACCACCCACCTCGTCACCTACAGATTCATCGAAGACGGGATCCAGGACATACAACTCCACCGACCGAGTCGCGAATTGCTGACCAATACCATGGACGAAAATACCCTTCCACGGCGCAATGCCTCAGTGTCGAACTCGGGGCCATCCGCGGGCCAACCTACCCAGAATCAACCATCTCGGAGAAGAAAGAACCACAGAGCGGGCAAGAAGAAGAAGAGCAGAAGAAAGTCGTTCGGCGTAACCTCAGAGGATATGGCCCAGGAAAGCATGAATGACGAGGTCCTCGCGGAAGCCAGAAACGGCTTCTATTCGCGGCCCGGAAACAACTTTAGTAACACGAGCATTGATAGCGAGGCGCTTTTAGATCACAGGTGAGTTCTATCATCTTCGAGTATGTCTCCGGCAAATGCTTACCCATGTCATGGTAATAGAGAACAACAACCATTCCTACGACCCAGACGGCCATCGATGTTAGTGACGCAAAGTTCGCATTTGACAACACCACAGGTCGCGAGCAGGCTTAAAACAGTGGTGGCCAGCAGCAACAACAGCGAAGACGAAAATGAAGGAGCACCCCTTCTCTCCAGTTCCGTATTCCAGAGAAGCGGGGGCTATTCGGGTTACGGTTCTAACGACACCGCACGGAGAGCCTCACTCGCCAGCCGTCGTGAATCGAGCAGGGACAGCAGTAAGAAGAGGCGGGTCACATCACTTGGCGCAACCGGCACAGAAGGCTATAATGTCAACTATCCTCCATCAGTACCTGGAAGCCCTCTCATGCGCGCGACCGACCGCGATATGAGCATGAGCTTCGGTGACATTATGCTGCGGGATGACATCGACTCCATGCCGCATTCCCCGGGCAGGCGAACACTCAACGAAGAGAGCAACTTGGGAGGGTCCTTGGAACGACGAAATACAATTGCACTACAAGCCGAGGAGGACGTATGCTTTCCCCAGGATGGCCTCTCTGAAATTGCTGACGAGGATCTTCGGACTCGTGATCCCACCGCATATCGCATGAAGAGGAGACGGCGCGGCAAATGGCCGGATCTCGCTATTTTGGAGGAATGGAGCAGATATGAGAAAGAGGGCCGAAGTGAGGAGCGTCGAGCAAAGAAGATCACGGAGCCTCAGTTGATTAACGGACGGCTAAGGCCAGTCCACCGTGGCTGGTACCGGGCCCAGGAGGATGCGCCTTATCGCTTCACGTACTTCAATGAAGAGTTCCAGAGTACTATTCACAGCCAGACGATCTCAGAATTGGTTCAGCCAGGAGGCTCTTTCAAGGAGCTATTCATCCCTGATCCGCCACTACTTTCAGATTCCTCTGATGACGAAGACGACGACGAAGATCAGCATCATGTCGGTCTGGATGAAGTGTTGGGAGGTCAAAACGGTGACCCAAGGATTCCAAGCCGCCAGCCATCGCTTGCTACTACAACCCAAGGCTACTTCGATGCTCGAAGGGATCGTGCATCGAACGCCGGAACAACAGCCACCGAGTCAAAGCGTACATCAGGAGAGCATACGCCAACAGACGCCAAGTCTCCAGAACGTTCCAAGTCGCCACCAACCGAAAAGACAAGCAAACCACCTAAATACGGAGATAGGCCAGTGTGGTGGCTGGATATCTATAGCCCAACCGAACAAGAGATGAAGATCATCTCCAAAGCGTTTGGCATTCATCCGCTCACAGCTGAAGATATCATGGTCCAAGAAGCCCGCGAGAAGGTCGAACTTTTCCGTCACTATTACTTCGTAAACTACCGCTCCTTTGACCAGGACTCAACCAGTGACAACTTCTTGGAGCCCGTCAACATGTACGTGGTCGTGTTCCGCGAGGGCGTCCTAAGCTTCCACTTCTCCCTAACACCGCACCCGGCCAACGTGCGTCGCCGTATCCGTCAGCTGCGCGACTATCTCATCCTCTCGTCGGATTGGATATCGTACGCCATTATCGACGATATCACCGATGTTTTCGGTCCCCTGATTCAGAACATCGAGGATGAAGTCGACGATATCGACGATGCCATTTTGAGATTGCACTCGGAGGACGACGACCCGAATTCGTCAACGGATAATCTCAGAGAGAAGTCAGACGCCGGCGACGCAACATCGGCGGAATCTGGACGCGACATGCTCAGGCGCGTGGGCGACTGCCGCAAAAAGGTCATGTCGCTCTACAGGCTGCTCGGCAACAAGGCCGACGTCATCAAGGGGTTCGCAAAGCGCTGCAACGAGCACTGGGAGGTGGCGCCTCGCTCGGAGATTGGCCTGTACTTGGGCGACATTCAGGATCATATTGTGACCATGACTTCGAACCTGAGTCACTATGAGAAGTAAGTATCTACTCCCTAGTAGCCCACCCAGTTGCCCTCCACAACAGTCAAGATACTGACACATCACGCCAACCCAGAATCCTGGCACGGTCCCACGCCAACTACCTGGCGCAAATCAACATCCGCATGAACGAGCGACAAGAGCAGACAGCCGACGTGCTCGGCAAGCTCACCGTCTTGGGCACTATTGTGCTTCCCATGAACATCGTCACCGGCCTCTGGGGTATGAACGTCTGGGTGCCCGGACAGGGGAACGACGGGGACCTGAAGTGGTTCATAGCTATTACAGCGGGGTTGTTGTTCTTTGGATTTGGTTGCTATCTCATTGCGAAGCGGGTTTACAAGATTGTGTAAAGAGGCGGGGAAGCGAAGTTTGAGGAGGGGCTAGGGGAGATTTATGAAGTATATGGGCATGGGCCAACGGACATTTTTATTTCTTAACGAACGATACAGTCAAGAGCGGATGTACTTATGGAGGCTTTCCTTCTTAGTAGTTTACAAGACATGACAGCGTTTTGGATTTTTTGTTATTAAAGGGAACGGGCAAGATAAACACAAACAACGAAGGCGTTGGTGAGCGGTCGCGGCGTTTTTTGGTTATTGAGATCGATTCAGTTGTCAGTTTTTTTTTTTTTAGTTTTTTGCGCGATCTGGTAGACAAATAGTTTATAGGAATAAAAGTCAAAGTAGAGGATGCCTTTGTTTCAGTCTCGTGTTGCCCTACAAGCTTCACATACATATGTCTATTTGCCTGCTCAAAGCTGTGCCAGTGTTCATTACTACGAAAATATCAGTTTGTTGAACAGCTCACGGTAAGCTTTCAAATTGTAGCTCTGAGAGTCAGTGATATTTATCCTTTTCTATTAAACCTTTGCAATGCTCCCATTTAGCGTGTGAAAACCGACCGCCGCCACCATTAACGCCTGACCAGCCTATACAAGAATGCATGATGAGAGAAAAACAAGAACAATGACCCCTTTGGCGCTCGTTAACGCAGACCACCCTGAGCAGCAAACTGAGCGCGAATAGCCAAAACCTGCTGTCTTTCCGGCTCAGCTAGCTGGTCAACCGTCTCCTGCGGAAGTTCCAGAATAGCACGGATCATCGCGTCTGGATCCATCGCCGCGGGGGCGGCTGCAGCCGAAGCTGGGACAGGAGCAGCGGCAACAGGCGGTGCCGCGTAACCGCCAGCAGCGGGACCGGGAGCGACAGGCGGGGTGGCTGTGGGGCCGGGATAAGCTCCGTATGGCGCACCACCCACAGGGTTGGGGACGACCGGGGCGCCCATAGGAGGGGGAGCAGCAGCAGCAGCAGCGCCCGGGTTCTCGAGAACCGAGTTGATGGCGTCCGGCGAGACCAGGCCCATGATAAGGAGCGCTTGGAATATCGCGTAGCTCAGCTGGGGCGCTTGGTTGAGAAGCTCGGTGGCCCTGGCAGGATCATTCGTCGCCAGCGTCTTCATCTGCTGGAGGATGTCGAGGAGCTGAGCTGGGGGCAAGGTGTTGAGCGTGCGGGAGATCGCGTCGGTGCAGCTGACGTCGGGGGGGAGGTCTTTGCCCTGGGGCAACGGGCCGAGAGCGGGAGGGGCGGCGCTGGCAGGGGGAGCGGCGTTGTAGCCCCCGCCGTTGGGAGCTTGGGCGTTGTAGCCGCCGGAGGTGTTCTGGTTCGGCTGAGCCGAGTCCTGATCAGTGAACTAAATGTGAAAGAAGGGTCAGTTAAGCTGCTGGTGCCATACTCCGCTATCACGGTCTCTACCGCCATCATCATCACTAACAGTCTCGTTGCTGAAATCGACACGCAGCTTGCGGCCCATGATCTCGTGGTCGTTTAAGTTTCGTACGGCTGATGCGGCGGAATCTGGAGATCGGGGGAAAAGGTGGTCAGCGTGTGCGCGCGGGAAGAGACTTTGTTTGTAAAGAAGGGTACGGACCGTAATCGGGGAATTCTGCGAACCCAAATCCCTTAGGCCTTCCAGTTTCGCGGTCATATACAAGGCGGAAATTAAGAACTCGTCCGGCGCCGCTGAAGATTTCTGTAATCTGCTCTTCGGTGAGGCCTAGATTGTTCCAGTTAGTGGGTGGGCTTTCATAGATGGTTGTCGTCCAATGTGAAGAGCTGGTTGTTTGCGTACCATAGGGAATGTTTCCCACGAAGACCACACGTGAAGGTTGGCGTGTCGACATGGCGATTTCGCGCGTTCACTCTTTCAACAAAGCTGTTGTACGGAGGAGCGCAAGTCAAAGCAGTCGCGCTACTGAGGATGGGAGAGACACAATGCTGCGTGTAGTTTGACTGTAAGCTCTGTGGGCCGATCGAATGGAAATCACCAAGCGAACCAGATGTTGGACAGGTGGGAGATGGACAACCAAGAATTGGGATGGATCGATGCGAACAATAGGGACCGCGCAAGAACAGCGAACTTTTGGCAGATGGATGAGATGGAAGTTAACACAGTCGTAGTTGACTACCTGAGGTACACCGTAGCAATTGGGTCCTCTTTAGCCTTGCTTTTCAATTTCAAAGCCCCAAGCCCGCTGCCAAAACCGTCGAATTGTAGAAGTGATGTTTTGTGGTGCTGACGTGACAAAATGTTGGCAATGGAAAGATGTCTGGGAATGGAGTCAAACTCTTGGTGGTTGCAAGTGGAAGTTTGGTGTTCTGGATTTGCAGATGTCAAAAATTGGAGCCTCTGTCGCTGTCGCTTGCGAGACGTTGGAATGGAAGGCAGGGGCTACGTCGCGGGGGTGGATACTTGGCTCGAGCTCCAACCCATCAAGGTCGCGACGAGTGAGCGATCCACGTGAGCGCATGGTCTGTGCTTGACCAGGCCAGGCAGGCGGTAGAAGTTGCGCCAGCGGGGGGCCAGGCAAATGGCAGGTGGATTTAGTGATGCACCCCAGCAACTGCACGCTTGCGGTTCTGCCTGTGAGTGGTCTTAGCTCCGAAGCTCAGTGAGGACGAAATCGAAAAGCTCGGGCAAGCTATCGTGACGACTTCATCCCCATTTCCCCACCACCTCCGTCAACCAACCTAGGCATCCTACTCCGAATCACCATTGGGCCGCATATTATTTCACAACAGCCCACCATGTCGAACAACCCATATCAGGATCTCCTGAACAAGATTCAGCAGACTGCCCGGTCGCGCGGCGGCGGCGGTTTTCCTGGCGGCAGGCCACCCATGCCTCCCCGGGGTTTGGGTCCTGCTTTGACCGGCTTCGCCCTTCTTGGTGGTGGTGCCTGGGTCCTTTCCAACGCCATCTTCAACGTCGATGGTGGTCACAGAGCGATCAAGTACAGGAGAATTAACGGTGTTAGCAAGGAGATCTATGGTGAAGGTTCGTCTACTCTCTCCGCGCGTCCTTGATATTGCTGGGTTTCCCGGTTTCCTGACAAGTTCGATAGGAACCCATCTTATCATCCCCTGGTTCGAGACCCCCGTTACCTACGATGTCCGCGCAAAGCCCAGAAACGTTTCCTCCTTGACCGGTACCAAGGATTTGCAGATGGTCAACATTACTTGTCGTGTCCTCTCGAGACCCGAAATCACCGCCTTGCCCCAGATTTACCGTACCCTCGGCACCGATTATGACGAGCGTGTCCTTCCTTCGATTGTCAACGAGGTTCTTAAGAGCGTTGTCGCGCAGTTCAACGCCAGTCAGTTGATCACCCAGAGAGAGATGGTTGCCAAGCTTGTTCGTGAGAACCTCGCAAGGCGTGCGGCCCGCTTCAACATCCTGTTGGACGATGTCTCGCTTACAGTACGTTTACCGCACGAAACCATATTACGTCGTGGATTATTGTCGGCTAACCATATTTTAGCATCTCGCTTTCTCCCCCGAATTCACAGCGGCAGTAGAGGCCAAGCAGGTCGCACAGCAAGATGCGCAGCGTGCCGCTTTCGTTGTCGACAAGGCGCGTCAGGAGAAGCAGGCTATGGTGGTCAAGGCCCAGGGTGAGGCCCGTTCTGCGGAGCTCATTGGTGAGGCCATCAAGAAGAGCAAGTCGTATGTGGAGTTGAAGAAGCTGGAGAACGCGCGTGCGATTGCAAACATTCTTCAGGAGGCTGGCGGCAGGAACAGGCTGCTCCTTGATTCTGAGGGCCTGGGCCTCAACGTTTTCGAGGATCGCAGGACCAAGGACAACTAAGCTGGGACCTTTGAAAATCGGAGGAGGAGCATGAGATGACGGATAAAAATCTCCGCTGTATATGTATCTTATGGATGTGACGGAAACCCCAGATGTACAACAGACTCTAATGAACTATCGGAAAGGACCGGATTTAGCGATGATCTTCGGGAAAGGAGCTTTCGCAAGATATGCACATTGAACAACTTGTCAGCAAAAGGCTCTCGTGGGCGTGAGATATCTCTGTTGTTGAAAGCAAGCGGTTATTCGACCTGGCGCGGATGACGCTGCTTGGTGGATCACTTCAATATACCGATACAGATCATGTGTACAAATGCTGCGCAGGAACAATGGTGGCCCAACGGTCCCCGCCGGGAAGGAAATAAAACACAGGTAAAAGGGATTTAGTTCAACAAAAGCCATATATTTGAAAGTCGGTTGCAATATCATCTGTTCTTGACTATGCCTTGAGGTTACTGGCCGTTGACCTCGGAGCACCTTCACTGTCGAAGCTACCGAAGCTGCCCCGGCAACCAGAAGGGGTATCAAAACAACAGAAGCCAGGGCTGCCCCATTCACAGCGGCTACCGTCCCCAATGACCCCTACCATAGGCAGTCTCGCCCTAGTCTACCGCCAACCGCGCCGGTAGCGCCTGCCCCACCACCCCTCCCCAGCTCGTCAACAGTTGACCGTGACCGTTTTCCCCAATGACAAACTCAACTCCTTAAACCGCAACCAATATCAAACCATCTCGATTCAGTCAGCTTCTTGAGTCAAAAGAAGTTTCGCATCCGCGCGCATAAAGAGACAACTAGACCCGTCTCAGCCCCAAGAACAAATCCCGTCCACATATCGCTCCAACGAAAACCGAAATCTTCCCCATTAAACCAGTCGCAAACTATCCAAGATGCAGATCAAGTGAGATTTCCGAACTTTCCTCATCTTCCAACAGTTGCAATCGCAGTATGCATGTTGCGGCTGCATAGTTAACCCACACCTTTGAGCTCGGGGACCAGTCAATCAGAAGCTAACGTTCACTTTGTTCGCGACAGGGTCCGGACTCTTACAGGCAAGGAGATCGAGCTCGACATTGAGCCCGATACCAAGGTACGTTCTTTTTTATACTTAGAAAGTTCGCGTCTGCGCGGGGGAATCGCCGACATGACAGTCCTGGTTGCGAAAAGAAAGAAACCGATGCGATCGATCGATTGTCACCACCGCCACCACCACCACAAAAACCACCACGGCGATATCAAGCTTCGCTCGCTCGCTTTCACTCGCTGGAGATGGTTACAAACTCGTTCGAACATCCGACTAATTCGGCACTACGCACAGGTCGCCCACATCAAGGAGAAGGTCGAAGAGAAGGAGGGTATCCCTCCCGTACAGCAACGTCTAATCTTTGGCGGAAAGCAGATGTAAGTCCTAACCTACCTTACATTCAACGCCATATCAAGAACTAGAAAAGGCTGGTATCTGACAAGAAAACTATATACGAAAAAAACAGGGTCGATGACAAGACGGCAACCGATTACCAACTCGAGGGCGGCGCAACTCTCCATCTCGTTTTGGCTCTTAGAGGAGGTTGCTAGCTTTGGAACAGCTCCGTTTTAGTTCGAGAAACATACATACGCATAAATTAATGAAATAACGACGTTTTTCCGATGAAAATAATGACATGGAAGAGATGCGTTGATGTTGAAGCACACGCATACGGAAACTATGGTACTTTGGCGACGAGACTACCGGCTCGCAGAAGGTTGGAGATGGGGCGCTGTTGGCGGAAGATAAAAGAGACGGACTTGTACACTCGACATCCAGAGACCAGACGCTATGGGGGCAAATACCTGCCACTGGGAAGCTTATGTGGCCTAGGGGGGATATCTCCTTTGCACAGGGAGGCGGCGACTCAAATCACTGGTAGGTAGGCAAGGTTCATTCAGATGAGGTGTCAAGAGGATATGAGTTCACCAAAATGTGTTCTATTGTCACGCTGAAATCTCAAATATCTCGCTGCTGATCCATCTCCGATTATAGATTCGACCTGAGCCGTTGCGCTGTGTAGTAATTCTGTTGCTTGAAGATCGTAACGCCCGTTTCCCATAGAAAATCCCAAATAGCTCAAGACGCCAGAAATACCGATCCTCCGAACCCGCGGATATAGCAACGGAAACTTCTTCCTTCGTATCATCATATTCCATCCCGTTCGTTCTCTTTCGACGCAAGCAACATATGTCATATCCCATCTCGATCTTAATAACCACCCGACTTCATACCTTCCCTCAGATGGACCTGCTCCTCTGATATCCCCCTCTCGGACCAGACGAGGATCCTTGATTCCCAACTCTAACCATGCTCCTTCAAATCCTCCTCTCGGACCACACGAGGATCCTTAGTTCGCTACCCCATCCTTCTCCTTCAGAATCCTCCACTTAGACTCGACGAACTTTCTTGGCAGGCTTCATGAAAATGTTCGCCTGCTTGCGCTTAGCTCCAGGCGGACTTCCAGACGGACTAGCTGAAGATGGTGATGCCGCAGGTTGAGGGCGTCCGGAATTGAATGACCTGCTAGCATGTGATGTCGAAGCTGGAGGTCGACTAGTGGTGGTGTTGCTGGCGGGCCTAGCACTGGTAGCAGTGGCTTGTGGTCGGGAGTTGGCACCGGGAGCGGCTGAGAGAAGACCACGCTTCTTGGAAGGGGCCGAAGCACTCTTGTGAGGTGGGCTGCCAGCATCGTCGTCGTCGTCCATATCGCCGAAAAGATCGTCCATGTCCTCGCCTAAGTCGCCCTTGCTGTGACGGCCGTTGTCGTAATGGTGATCATCGAGGTCGTCGTCGTCGTCAAAGCTCAAGACGTTGGGGGCATGGCTGGAGCTGCTACTACTTTTTCCTCCGTTCTTGATTTGCAGTAGGCGAGCTTCGCGGTCTCTCTGTTCTCGCGACCTCGAGCTCGTTGCGGGTCTGATGCGAGGGCCCTCGAGGACCGAAGCAGAATCGATGTCGAACTGATTTTGGATTCGCTTCTCTTCAAGCAACCTTTCAGGAGCCTTGGTGAGCTCCGTCTTCCTGGCTAGGAGCATGACGGAGGGCTTGGCGAGTTTGCGGCGGTGTGCGTCTAGCTTCGCTTCCCTGGTGGCCTTTTGCAGGAATGTTGCTCTTTTCATGGGCGGATCGATGCTGGTTTTTAATCCACTAAAGCCACCGGTTCCGAATGAACGAGCCTTGGGGGCCGGAAGCCTGCGAGCGACCTGGGCAGAGACAATAGTGGTTGTGCGTGATGATTTTTGGTTGTTGACGGCAGCCATCGTGGCTCTGAGAGCTTCCGTAGCGGCTTCGTCTGACTCCTTCTGGAGTTTCCCGTACTTCTCGTAGACCTTGTGCCATGATCTTGGGTCGCTCGGTTCCCAGCGGTGCTTGTTGTGAAGAAGGCCGTACTTGCGTTGGATGAAGCGGCGCCAGTGTTCAGCGGTGAGCTCGCAGATCTCGTCGCCACTGTGCTGCTCGATCGTGCGGAGGTGTTCTGGTGTTCTGACGGCTTTGAGTATCTGGCTCGCAATTCTTGGTGGCACGTCGTCCAGGCAGGTGATGTCTTGAACATTGTCGATGGCTAGCTTGAGAGCCATGTCAAGAAGTGAGCGTGGCCCAGGCATGGTGACCGAAGTAATAAGGGGCTCTTCGTGGTTATGCTCGGGTAACGGGTACGAGTCTGGAATTTCTTTAGTTGGCGGCGAAACGATGTTGAGGACCATGGATAATCGAAGGCATACGGTAGTGTACTAAGCAACAGCGTGTTACAGCCTTCCCTTTGATGGTTGACCACGTAATGAACGGGAGGTAAGACGAGGTGTAGTTGGATGACGACGCTGTAGAGCGCTGATATGTTCGCTGAATTTCGCTTCTGGTTGAATCGAGAATGCTCTTCAAGATGTCTTCAAACCGGCTGATTGAATAATGGTATTGCAAGCTGACAATCAGGTTGGTGGTATAAAAAGGATCTGGAGTGAAAGGTTGAGGTTGAGTTGAAGTTGACCGACTGGCTTTGGAGTTGTCTGTTCCGATTGTAGGTCTCAGCTGTTACTAATGTACTCGGAAGTACACAGCCCACCAGATGCAGCAGTGATGCAGCATAAAATATCCAAGGGTACATACTAGGTACACCTGGTGATCAGCTGGAGTCGAGCCTATTCAATGCATTGAACAGACAAGCGGAACCTTGACGGCTACTACGTATTTTGTGACCCACCTGCCCTGCAGCGCAGTGCATCCACCAACGAAAATGCTCCTTTCCGTTCTCCGCCAAGAGTTGGTAGCCATCACAGTCTTCCACCCATATATCGGACTATCAGCCTCATCCTCCCCTTCACCTTCGTACACTCAACAAACAAAGAATTTCACAAGATTTCACGAACTCTTCCGGCGCAATCGAGGACTTCACTTTTCACAGTTTTGTTTTGTCTGCATTATTGGAGTGCTTTTTAACCATATCCACTTCCATTGGAACAAAGCATCCAGCATTGACACCAAACATCTCGATACCGGCATCACAACTACAAGATGGCTTCCTGGGGCCTACTCGACGACAAAGAGGAGAATGAGCTCCACAAGTTACGACTTCTTAACGTGGAGGAGAAGCCGTTCAAGCGCGTGACCAAACGCCTTAGCACCCTTCACTCCTTGACCCTCTCGAGAGCTCGTCAAGCACCCACCCCGCCCCCAGAGGGCAATGCCGCGACTGCGGGAACGACTGAGCAGGAAGTCCAGACGCCCACCGCGACCAGCGACTCGGCCACCTCAGATCTTGCTCAACTTAAGGAGGACATCATCTTGGACTTTGCCGCCTTTGATAGCAGCATCGCGCGGCTTCAGTTTCTTCTGACTGCCAACGAACGTGAGCGTGAACGATATGTCGCCGAGCGTGAGCGCATTCTCAACACGGCGCAGGCGGTGCGCAACAATACTGTCCAGCTACGTGTCCAACTGGAGCAGGCCCGTGCTACGCTCGAGCAGCGCAAGAAGTTTGATGAGCTGGCTGATAAGATCACCGGCAACCCTGCGCTGCGTGCCAGAGCAGAGCAAGCGGCCAACCTGAGGAAACTGGAGGAGGAAATTGCCGAGTTGAAGTCGGAGAGCGAAACCTACGGTGTCACGTGGCATGAGCGGCGCGACCAGTTTGCCAAGATAATGGATGAGAGCATGCGTTTGAGGCGGCTGATCCGCGATGAGAAGGAGGAAGTGGAGCGCCGCGAAGGCATGGGCGACGACGAAGGCGGTGCCGGCGACACCGAGGCGGACGCCGGACAGACCCCGCGACCCGGAATTTCTAGCGGCAATGCAACCCCAAGGCCGGATAGTGGACTCCCAACAAAGAGCGGAGCTGAGAGCGGCGACGTCGCTGGCACTCCCCATCCCGTCTCGACCCTGGGCGCCAGGACACCGGCGCGCGATACTCCTGCCCCTGGTGATGCGAACCAGTCATTCCTCAAGCCACCCCATGATATCGCGGGAGGTTACTCGCAAACGACAAGCCAGGACGCAAGCCGCGAGGGTTCTATGGATAGAGGCGACGGTGGCGAGGCAACTCAAGGAACTGATGTTGAGATGACCGAGGTTAAGGATGATGAGGAAGAAGTCGAGGATCCTGATAGTCCTCTCTCGCCTCTGCCAGATCAGACCCCGCCGCGGCCGCGGATTACGGTTGACGGTCCCAACGCCGACGAGGATACCATGGACACCACATAAGGGGTGTAGACGGAAAAAGAATGGCAACAAACGAGAAGTGAGACAAATGATATACTTGTGTACGTTAGAGTGGTTAGACCGTATGGCGTTTTATGATCAAGCTTGATTGTAACTGTCATTCATCCCTTATTATTACCTCTTAAGTCTCCGAGAACCGAATCACTCCATGGGCTAGGTCACTTCTGAAACAGAATACCTGCTAGAAAAAAAGTTGCCATCATTTCTTCGTCCAACTCTTCACTTCTTAAGCGCTCTCCGTCAGCTTCTTACCATTCTCCAACGCCTCCTTGGCCTTCTTCAGGTCCTCCTCAGAAGCAGACCCCTCGCTTTCGGAAATAGCAATCTGCTCCTCAAGCTTCTGAACCGCCTCAGCAATCCTATTAATGAGAGGGCCAAACACAGCCTTGGTCTCCTCAAGCGCCGTTTGCTATTGTCATGAACAAGAAAGGGTTAGGGTTGGGTGTATCCGAGGCGTCTGGGTTTGCATGTTTGCTTCATGCACGGTACAAGGGGCACGCACCTCTTGCTTGAGAACGTAGGGTGCGTTGCTGTCCAGGTCGGGGCTGTTGGCAGCAATTTCGTCTTGGAGCTTCTTGATGCGGGCCTCTTGGGAGGTCTGCTCCTTGTGGTAGTAGGATTCCTCCTTGACGAGGCGGTTGACCGATTGGGTCGCGATGTTGAGAGCGGAGGGAGGAGCCATGGTGCTTTTTTTTTTGGCGGTGTTGGTGAGCGAAAGGTGAGAAAAGTAGTCGGGCTATTACAGAGCCTGGTAGTGTATTAAGCGAAGATTTGCAGGTTTATCGTTCGGATATTGTTTCTGTATAGTCTCTAGGACAGTTGTAATGTTTCTTTCGAGCGTTGTCTGCCTGTCTCAGGCGGTTTGTTGACTTTGGACGGGAGGTGGGGTTGGCGGGGTAAATTTCATCGAATTTCATCGGGATCAAACCTGACTTTCTTGCTCTCTTTTCGGAGATTATGCTCATTAACAAGATCAGGTCGCAAAGCATCAGCCATAATCTGTTCTCTATGCACAGCCTTCGTAATGTCCGTTTACATGGTTCTCCGATAATCTTGATGCGAAGCTTTTCGCGAATCGATTTGGGTATCGCATTCACCTAACCTAATCTCTGCTTCCAACGGCTCATGGAGCCGCCGAACAAAACCACCTGCAGATCGGTCGGCAGTGTGGCTTGTTGGAAAGCTGCAGGTGTCATATGCACAAATGTCTTCTCGATAATGATTTTCATGTGTCCAAGTACCGCACTGTTTCTTTTCTGGCAGTTCATCGGGACGAACTGATGGTGTTCATCAAATTGTCTTTTCCAGATCTGGAAGGAAAGAGGCTGATAACGAGAGTTTGAACTAGAAAGTTCTAAAACTTACCCACCCCGAACGTTCCTCTCTTCTCCGCCCCATGCGTTTGCCATGGGCGCCCTGCTTTCAGCTGCATCTCCAAAAGTTTCAAACGATTCGAAAGCAGCATGGTGAACAAAGCGTTATCACTTGTCTTCAGAAATGTCATGGCTACCGCGGACCCTAGCTCGAGCCCAGTTCACCTGGACACTGTCAACACCGCCCGCCCCTAATATCTCTGACATTGGCTCCTCTTTAGCGATGACTGTTCGAATCTCTCGTCTTGTTCTCCTGTAATTTAAGAAAACGATCTCGAAATCCAGTGACGGCATCAAGATGCAGGGCGGTGCCACTTGCCGGGGCCCGGCTCGGAAAGAGGGTGGGAATGTGGGGGCACCGTGACAGTTCCGCATCGCTTGGCGATTTCGAGGTTCCAGTTGGAGGTTGGCCCAGGGGCCCGGAGAAGGAAGGTGCTGGTTCCATTCCGCTAGGGGAGGATCGCGCCTGCCCTGTCAGTGGCTCCCGTTCCGTCACTGGTGTGGACAGCGACTGCCCCAGTGGGAGGGGAGTGCCCCCCAACTGCGCCGTTGTACAGCGTCCGAGCCACCGCATTCCAGTTGAACCATACTCGAGTCAGAAACATGCGCCGAAGAGAGGCGACTTTTGTAGAACTGGACACGTCGCAGCACAACATGTACCCTGGCCGGCGAGGTAGTACATATCAAGGCTGAACTATTCCAGATTTTTTAGTTTTTTTTCACCATAGGCAACCTTTTCGACGAGGCTAGCTACGATCTTTTTCTCTTGCTCTGATTCCATGATACTGCTATAAGCGTGTCTTCCTACCGTTCTCTATTCAAGGATTTGTTCTTGAAGACTGTGGACTTTAGCTCCAACACTGCTGGGGCATTTTCCATTCCTTTGTTGAAGCTCTTTGGAGCCTTCACACTTCGATTTTCCCCCAACACCGCCGTTACGCTTTGCTTTCGCAACCTCGAAGAAACCTTTGTGAACATGGAGACCGCGTTCGCAAAGCCCGTCGATGAGGTCCTCAGCACCTTTGGCGTTGACCCTATCACCGGTCTAAGTGACGAGCAGGTAGCTCAGTCCAGGGCCAAGCACGGGAAGAATGGTATGCGCTTTCTCTACAAGATTCCCAGAACTCAGCTTAGCTGTTCTGTCAATTGCCTTTGCTAACGGTTTTTCCTGCCTCAGCCATCCCCGAGGAACCTCCAACACCTATCTGGGAGCTTATCCTGGAACAATTCAAGGACCAGCTGGTTCTCATCCTCCTGGGCTCTGCCGCCATCTCGTTCGTACTCGCGCTTTTCGAGGAGGAGGGTGGCTGGAGTGCCTTCGTCGACCCCGCTGTCATCTTGACAATCCTTATTCTCAACGCCGTTGTTGGAGTGTCCCAGGAAAGCAGTGCCGAGAAGGCAATTGCCGCTTTGCAAGAATATTCGGCCAACGAGGCCAACGTGGTGCGCAATGGACAGATTACCCGTATCAAGGCTGAGGATCTTGTGCCAGGCGATGTCGTTGACGTTGCCGTTGGTGCCCGCATCCCTGCTGACTGCAGATTGATCTCGATCGAAAGCAACAGCTTTGCCGTGGACCAGGCTATCTTGACCGGAGAAAGTGAAAGCGTCGGGAAAGATTTCCAGGCCGTTGTTAGCGACGACAAGGCGGTCTTGCAGGATCAGGTCAATATGCTGTTTTCGGGTACAACTGTTGTCACTGGTCACGCCAGAGCCGTCGTTGTCTTGACTGGTTCTAACACTGCTATCGGCGACATCCACGAGAGCATTACCGCACAGATCTCTGAGCCTACCCCCTTGAAGCAGAAGCTCAATGACTTCGGAGACCAACTCGCCAAGGTTATCACTGTCATTTGCGTTCTTGTCTGGCTCATCAACATCCCCAACTTTGCCGACCCGAGCCATGGAAACTGGACCAAGGGTGCCATCTACTACCTCAAGATTGCCGTCTCTCTCGGTGTTGCGGCCATTCCTGAGGGTCTTGCGGTTGTCATTACTACCTGCCTTGCCCTGGGAACCCGCAAGATGGCCGCCAAGAACGCTGTTGTGAGAAGTCTTCCGTCTGTTGAGACCCTGGGCAGCTGCAGCGTCATTTGCTCTGACAAGACCGGCACTTTGACCACCAACCAAATGAGCGTTAACAAGATTGTTTATTTCAACCAGGATGGTACTGATCTGGAGGAGCTAGATGTTGAGGGAACCACCTTTGAACCTAAGGGCGCTATCAAGTCGCAGGGCAAGGAGGTTACCGATCTTGCTCAGAAATCCGCTACCATCCTTCAGTTAACCGAAGTCGCCGCTCTCTGCAACGATGCCCATCTTGACTACCATCCCTCTACCAACACTTTCTCGAACGTCGGTGAAGCTACCGAAGGCGCCCTCCGTGTCTTGGCTGAGAAGATTGGCCCTTGCGCCCCCTCCGATTGCCCTCCTAAGGATCGCGTTCACTACGCTAGCTCTTGGTATGAGAAGAAGTACCAGCGCCTTGCCACCTACGAGTTCTCCCGTGACCGCAAGAGCATGTCTGTCTTGGTTCAAGGTGATGGTCAGCAGAAGCTTCTCGTCAAGGGAGCCCCTGAATCGCTCATCGAACGCTGCACTCACGCTCTTCTCGGCCCCAGTGGCAAGAAGGTACACCTTGATCGCAACATGTCCGAAATCCTCATGAAGGAGGTTGTTGAGTATGGCAACCGCGGTCTGCGCGTCATCGCTCTGGCTAGCTTGGACAACGTCACCGGTAACCCTCTTCTTCACACCGCCAAGTCTACCGCCGAATACGCCTCTCTCGAACAGAACCTTACTCTCATCGGTCTCGTCGGCATGCTTGACCCTCCTCGCCCCGAAGTTGCTGCTTCTATCAGGAAGTGCAAGGATGCTGGCATTCGTGTCGTCGTGATCACCGGTGATAACCGCAACACTGCTGAGAGCATTTGCCGGCAGATCGGTGTCTTCAATTCTAACGAGGATTTGACTGGCAAGAGCTACACTGGTCGCGAATTCGATAACCTTAGCCCTGGTGAGCAGCTCGAGGCTGCCAAGACTGCTTCTCTGTTCTCTCGTGTGGAGCCTACTCACAAGTCCAAGTTGGTTGACCTCCTCCAGTCTCTTGGTGAGGTTGTTGCTATGACTGGTGACGGTGTCAACGATGCCCCTGCGCTGAAGAAGGCTGATATTGGTGTTGCTATGGGTTCCGGCACCGACGTGTCGAAGCTCGCTGCTGATATGGTACTTGCTGATGATAACTTTGCCACTATCGAAGTCGCCATCGAGGAAGGCCGCGCCATCTACAACAACACCCAGCAGTTCATCCGCTATCTCATCTCTTCTAACATCGGTGAGGTCGTCTCTATCTTCTTGACGGCCGCTCTCGGCATGCCTGAGGCTTTGATCCCTGTTCAGCTTCTGTGGGTGAACTTGGTCACCGACGGTCTCCCCGCCACCGCCTTGTCGTTCAACCCCCCTGACCACGATATCATGCGTCGCAACCCCAGGAAGCGTGACGAGAAGCTCATCGGTGGATGGCTCTTCTTCCGCTATCTCGTCATTGGCACCTACGTCGGTCTCGCCACGGTCGCCGGTTATGCTTGGTGGTTCATGTTCTACTCGGAGGGTCCCCAGATCAGCTTCTACCAGCTGTCCCACTTCCACCGCTGCTCTACCGAGTTCCCTGAGATTGGCTGCGCCATGTTCTCGAACGACATGGCCAAGGCCGGTTCGACTGTCTCGCTCTCCATCTTGGTCGTCATTGAAATGTTCAACGCCATGAACGCCCTTTCCTCCAGCGAGTCTCTCTTGACGCTCCCTGTGTGGAAGAACATGATGCTCGTCTATGCCATTGCTCTGTCCATGGCCTTGCACTTCGCCCTTCTCTACACTCCCATCCTTCAGACCCTCTTTTCCATTCTGCCCTTGAACTGGGCAGAGTGGAAGGCCGTGATCGTCATTAGCGCTCCTGTTGTGTAAGTTCATCCCTCCGTCTTCTGTGTCAATTTCTGAACAGTACGCTAACATATATTCTAGGCTCCTCGACGAAATTCTCAAGGCCGTTGAGCGCAAGTTCTTTGTCCAGAGCACCCCCAGCAGCTCGGCGCCTTTGGAAAAGAAGAAGGATCTCTAGGTTCGGGATGTATAGACTTGAACTGATCTGGTAGCTTTAGATCTAGACGTAAACAACTTCTTTTGTCTATATAAATAGATCATATATCCAGTTATTATGCAAGGCTTTTGCGAAAATTGACGTCTTTGATTAACCACTCTTGACCCGCACGACTGTCTCGCCCGCTCGCTAATGTGTCATGTTGCAAATGTATTTGTTCTACAGAGTCCAAGGGTACCGATAGTCCATTAGCGCGTATGCGACTTGATTACTCTCTTGGCCCAGATTCATCATCATCATTATGCCCGAACGTCCCGCTTAATCCTGTCGTCCCTTCAATAGCCTCTTGGTGACCTTGTCCTTCTCGATAATGTAAACGTGGGCGCCCCAGCCTGACAAGGCATCTCTATCAACGGCGTTGAGGAGAGCCTGTGATATGGTCTCGAAAAGGTCCTCGGGTCCCTGTATTGTAACGTCATCGTTAGTTTCTCCCCTCCCTGACGAATAAAGATAAATGGTCGAGCCAGTAGCTTCTCTCGAGCGGTAGGCCAAAAACAACATACCAGATTCGGCTCCCACAAGCTCTCGCACATGCCAAACAACTGCTCCGTCGCCGTCCCGCTCACAATGAAATCCTTCGCGAAATCGATGCATCCGATGCTGTCAAAGCCGCAAATGAACGGCTCGCTCGTCTTGGGATCCAAGCCCGCAACGACGGGGCTGACGAAATAGGGCCCAAAGCGGCGCTCGTACAGGCTGCTGGAGACGAGGTTGGCGAAGGTCTTGGGGGCAATGTTGCGCTCCTCCCGAAGTCTGTACATGTTCACCTTGTACCGGAACAGGTCCGACACGGTCGACACGTCCGTCGCCAGACCGGTCAAGCCAAGGAAGACGTCGCCGTACTGGAAGATCTTGGGGAAGTTGTTGGAGACTGTCAAGGCCTGGAGACCGAGGCGCAGGTCGCAGGCGATGGCTACGCAGTCTTTGCCGACCATGGCGACGCAGGCACCGCCGTCTGCGGGAGATGGGGAAGAGCAATAGTTAGTTATGATGTTATGTCATGCCTTTCGGTCGAGGAGGGGTCATTGTTTAGAAGTTCGGGTAGTGGGATATCGTACTTATCGAGAAGGGGGACGACTGTTTGATGGTATAATCGTTAGCTTCAGATCTTGTTTATGTTCCCTGGGAATGGGGGGTTATCCAAATGGCTGTAGTGATCGGGCAGCTTACCATCTTGTGCCTGGGATGTGGTGATGCAAGTGGTGATGATCGTTTACTCGGAAGATGGAGGAGGATTCGGCGATGGCGCTCGTGTCGTTCTTTGAAGTATGATTCGGGGAGTATGGGCCGTTCGTCTTTGCCGCGCGGGGTGTTCGCGATGGTTCAATGATGTCTGGTGAAAGTGATTTGGAAGCTTGTTGTTTCCGTCGTCAAGCTCACCTTCGGGGAAGCTCCAGTTGACAAGGCAAGGCAACACGCAGCTGGCGCGGCTGGCTGGGCGGAGGACTGGATGGAGGTGTCCACTACAAGGGTGCCTGGCAGGACAGTTACTGTGTACCTTTGTAGCTGCCACTGCACGGGGCATGCGATGGAAGCTAGAGGGTTCTTACCTCTAGGATTGGTCTGTACCGGTTGCTTCTAGGTGGCAGGAGCTGCCCGCTGCTTCTCCCCTTCCCCGTTGCTGGGTGGATGTTGCCATGCAAACGCACTGCGTAATTGCCCCTCCTGAGGTTACAAGATGCCCGCCGGCCGTGGAAGCTCTCAGAATGGAAGCTCCTTATGCATTTTGTATACTTGACGAAACGACGGTGACTTGAAGCCACGACATTCACTCTCAGCTTTGATCATTGCCATACATTCCGTGTCCATCTTTCATCTGACAAAGCAGACATTCAAGCTTCTCTATCATCCCGTCTTATCACAAACTGAAGCATTATAACCCCTCTCGTGCCGAGCTGGTATTCGCCGATTACGTTACGCGGGGTTGCCTGAAGAACAACCGACCGCCAAACACAACATCCACAAGCAACTACGTAACTGCTCTTTGGAAGGACACAATCGTCTTGATTCAAAGGACAACTTCAACTGTTATCAGACTCTCAGCCACTCCAACCATAAAGCTTTACAGCTACGTACATCGACCTTCATTTAACCGATCTGTTGCGCCGGTTCAGCGTTAGCAGCAACCTCATTCACCACTTTTCTCACCATTCACCATAATCATAATCGAGACCGCCAATATGTCAGCGCACGTCGAAGTAGTCTCTACGGACCTGAGGAGGACGAAGGTCAAAGTTACGCCTGGAACCTACCTGGTCGATGTTCTGGGAGAAGCTTGCCAAAAGTTCAACCTTAACAGTGACAAGTACCAACTTAAGTGAGAACGAAAGCCCTACGATGCCCAGTTGCCAGATCATGTTGGACTGACACTTCCATACAGACACAAGCAGAAGCTCATTGACTTGTCTGGCCCCTTTCGGACGTCAGGTCTTGTGTCAGGCGCCAAGCTCGAGCTCGTTCAAAAGTCCAAGAGCGCAGCAGTAGTATCGATAGCCCTCGATGTTAACGGCCAGCGGTACACGAAGAAGCTATCCAGCGACATGATGCTGTGGCAGGTCATGCGCCAGTTCGAAGTTGCGGAGCAGGGGTTGAATCTGACCGGCAGAGGCACTCCTAAGAGCAGTACCGGCCCTCAGGGAACCAGTGGCCAGTTGTACTTCGAGGCGCCGGTGGTGAACATCATGGGCAGGGACTACACTTCGATGGAGGACCTACAGAAGACGCTCTCCCAATGTGGTATCAACTCTGGCAGCATCGTTTTGCGGGTGTCCTTCCGCGACACAGACAAAACTCTGTACGACGCGATGCAAGATATCGGCCAATATCTCAAGGAGGTGGAACCAAGTCAACCAAAGACGCAGACAGGCGAACCTTCAGCACCAGCGACTGGGTCAGCACCGGCGATAGAGGAACCTATAGAAGATCTGACTCTAGCCGCTGGCCCGAAGCCGGTCAAAGAGAGTACGTTGGCAGAGCCAGAACTACAGGTGGGCTCGACAGAGGCAGCCAAAGCGGTGGCCCCGGTTGTCCCTGCTCCGGAACCAGTTGCGAAGACCGACCCGATGGACATCGTCGATGAGGTGGTCCCTGCCCCTCCTGCTCCTCCGATAGGGACTACGACGACCATTGCTAGCGAGCCCAGCGACCCTCTCGAACCCACGGGCGTATTCAACGCCCCGTCCTCTACCACTCCACTCGCCGCCCGGGTTCAGGTGGACGATGCCGTGTACGAGCCAACCATTGCCCACGCTCAGCTACGGCAACAACAGCTTTTGCAACGGGCGCAAAATCAACGGCTCAAGTCCGATGCTGAACTGGCGGCTGATGCGGCGGAGGAAGCAGCTCGGCTGGCCAAGATCACGAGTGTCGATATCAAGGTTCGTTTCCCGGACCAGACGTCGGCGCAGTGGACTGTCACGCCAGAGCAGACTGGCTCTTTCCTGTATCAGGCCGTCAAGGGCGTCATGGCCCATCCGGACCAGCCTTTCCGTTTGATCCTCCCCGGCACGCATCCGATCGTTGCTGTTCAAGATGGCAACAAGAGGCTGGTGGCGGACTATAAGCTCCGGGGAAGGGCGTTGTTGAATCTGGTATGGGATGATGCGGCGTCGGAGGAGGCGCGCAAGTCGTCATTCTTGAAGGGCAGTGTGGCTAGCCGAGCGCAGGAGGTGGTGGTACCGGATGTCTCACAGGTCGAGGGCGAGGACGATAAGGAAGTCCAGGCTGGACCATCATCGAGTGGCCAAGAGGTTAAGCGAAAGGGTGATCATGGTCTGGATTCCGATGCTGTCAAGAAGAAGTTGGGCAAGTTGTTCAAGCTGCCTGGTAGGAAATGAGCAGCTTGCAACGGCCGTACAGCTTTCTGGTAGCAGTATCTACAAGGTTGCGCGTTCTTTGGAAGGTAGTTGTACAAGGACTGGATAGATATTCAATATGCCAGCGTTATGAACATGCAATCAGGGTACTACGCCGATGAAGTAAAATCAAAGTTCACATAGACAAATGTGACATCACAGTCCAAGAGAGGGAAAGAAGTTTCTCCGTAATTCAGCATCTTGTCATTCGAAAATGGCGTTATATCGTTTCTATTCCCAGAGGCCAGCTAATTTTTAACCAGTTCATAAGGAAAAGGGTTTTCACATTTGATCCATAGCAGAACGAACCACGCACGTCACGCCGAACAATGCCAGAGAAACGACAAGAGGCAGAATTCCTTTTTGGTATTTTAATCACACTCTCCAAGCAATCCAGCCATCGGAATTAACCGATTTAGTGGCCGGCGCGGCGAGCCTCAGCGATGACGCGCTGGAGGTCCTCAACCTTCGCCTTAGCACGGCCGAAGGTACCGAGCCTCTTCTTGGCGAGCTTACGGGCACGCTTGTCCTTGGAGTTGCGGAGCAACTCAATGACGCGGCGCTCGTAGGGAGCAAGGCTGTAGTGGAAAAGATGTGTTAGCGATGGGTTCATCTGAGTATATCTTTCACAGATGCGCCGCAACAATTCCCCTCCTTCAAATCTGATCAAGCACTCGGCTCCAGTACTCTCAACGGAAATTGTGATATCTTGTCGAAACGGGCACACGTCTGTGTACCACCCTCCCAAGAACCATCATCTCCGTCGGTTGAACTGCTATGTGCGTGTCTGATTGGGTTTGGCGAGGAGATTGCTGCGTGGCGCAAATATTTCGATGTTGGGAAGACTGAAAATCGGCAAAACGTACCCAGCGACCTCCTGGACGATGGAGCGAACGAAAGCAGTGCGCTTGCTCAGGTGACCCTTGGTGCGGGAAACACGGGGCTTGGAGACACGAGCAGTGGTCTTCTGTATTTGGGTAAATTGGTATCCTGGTCAGCAATCACAGTTCCTCCTTCGATATCTTTCAATCGTTTGAGATTTTCGTGTTGGGGTTGGAGTTGTTGAAAACAAGAGAGGTAGATGCAGTGTCCATCGTCTGCGATAGCCCTGATTTCCCTTTTTTTGTTTTCAGGAAGGCAACGCAGAGATCCTCCACGAGGTGAGACGTACGTGACCCTTCTTGAGGCCAACGGCGAGGCCGGTCTTGGATTCAGCAGCCATTTTGATGGTTGGTTGGAGAGGTGATTCCGAAAAGGGTGGTTGTCGGATGCTCGAAATCGTCGGCTGAACGTCGAGGGGACTTGGGAGAATAAAAGTTCGCGACTGATTTTTGAAGTACCCGCCCGAAAAGTGGAAAATGTTCTGTGGGTGTGGCTGGTAAGTGGGGGAGATGGACGCGTTTTGTGGCTAGTGAGCTGTCGGCTGTGGCTTATGTAAGTTGAACCACCATCCCGTCCTATACGGTCACTTGGCACCAGTCATTTCATATCAGTGACAACATCTTCTGTCGGTTACAGCTCAATTCAGTTCAACCCCAAAATGCATCGACAACTACACTTCAGCATGAAGCGACCCTGAGATGCTGCTTAACTCTTCAACTTCACCTGTCGCAAAGGCAACCTTTGTACTGCACCTCCAGCTTTGAGACTCCCCCGCTCCGTCTGCATTGCCCTGTCCTATTTCGCGAGGACCTTTCGACGATTAGACATGTTCCACGCAACAAAGACGGATACAATGAAGACGATTGCCTTGCCATCTTGCTATTTCGAGATAAAACCAGGCATCCTAGCTCTCTTTGTCATTTCCGAAGTACCACCTTAGGATCATCGCAATTCGCAAAGCCAAACACTCGCCCGGACCTGAAACTTCTTCTCTTTTTTCTTCCGTGCTACGACGTTGGCACGACGGCTGTGTACGAGGAGATGTTGGACAGGATCCTCGCCGAAAACATCGAGAGCTCTATGCTAGACCATCATCCGGAAAACCAGCCTCGTTCGAATAATGTTTGTGCGGTCCACATGCGGTCCGCGTTATTATTTTCTTAAACCCCGGGGGCTGTCTCGGCCCGGGGCCAACCGAGAGAGGACCTTTTCAATAAGCATGACCTCTGTCGACTGAAAAGATGATCGGTCAACATGCCGAGCTCAGTTATCTATGGGCGGCCTCACCTTGTGTTCACTGCAGGGTATGCGCACCAAACATAGGCCATAAGGAGAGGTCGTATCAGAGCGGTAGCGCATACGCTTCGTGATCCCGGACAAATTCTCGGGTCTAGAGTAGCCGTTGGATACGCACGCAAGCTGGCCACCATTCGATCACGTTGTGATGGACGGAGCAGTGGTAGGGCGAGAAGGCTATGGAGCCGTAAACGGTTTGGGAGCACCAGTAGCCGAAACTATGCTCTTCCCGCGGCATTCCTTCGTTGTTGGTATTCCTTGGACATCCGCCATGACGAATCTTCAGATACTGAGGACCAGAGCCAAGTAGGGTACTTTCAGTGCTGTCAAGCGGCGCCCTAGCCGATGAACCCCCTTTGGCAAGATCAGTAGAGAACATGCTGAACAAGCCCGAATTCCCTTGTGATCCAGGGGATATCGTAACACGCCGAACTAGGAATCTGCCGAGATTTCCCAAGGCCGTGCAAAGGAAAGTAACGGAAGACTGATATCAACCGAGCATAAAAAAGAGTATCTCAGAGTCACTGGATATCAACTGATAGTAAGTCTTGCTTGACTGAAGCTGATGTACATGTATACGTGCTGGTACTTGGTCCGTCCTGTCCGGATCATGGTAGCTAGATCTACGCTCGACATTTCCAATCATTGCCCACCCGAGCCACCTCTGTACTTTATGCCCTGCCAGATTTGCAGATCGGATAGCCACAGTGTGGTACGCCAGAGTGCTTGACTGCCACCGGTTTGGGTCACCTTACAAGTATCTCATTGCCGAATGCTGTGTGGATTGGATCTTCAAGGTGTAGTGTACCGTTGTCCACTGCGTATGCTTGGGTAACGGGGCAGGGCAAGACAACAATGGATTTGCTCTTGCTGCCTTTATAAAGGCATGGGCTCACTAATCATTCCTGAACTATTTTAGTTTTCGTCATTGCCCCTTCCGTGTCTGCACGACTGTCAACTTGAGCAGATATAAACCACACCTGCACCCAAACGTCCCAGACATCCCGATTGCACACCAGGATCACTCGGGTATTATGCTTGTCACCGCCATCATGCTTATCACGAACCTTCATGCCCTCGTGGCTCTTGTCCCTCTTGTGGCTTCTCTACCTTCGATGCCCTCGTTTATGAACCGCCTCAAGTACCTCTCCTCACACGATGACCAATGCCCGTACCCGGTCCATTACAAGATCACATCGCTCCAGGTATGGACACCAAAGAATGGCAACACCCACCCAATGGTCATCGACTTTCAATACGCAGACGAAGAGACAAAGATCGCAACGTCTTGTCACTACAATGGAACTCAGCCCAACATAGCGCCAACGGGTTTGAGAAGCGCCCAATATGCTTGCGAAGACCCAAGCGTGCGTTTCATATGGGACACGGAGGAAAGCTCGCTGTCTATGATCGAGCTAGCATGCCCCCATACACCAGAGTCGTAAGTTCCCCATCATCATCCTTCTCAGTAGATGTTATCAGATTTCTAACAATGAAAGCAGGGGCATGGAGGCCTTGGACCAGATCACCCCTAGGCTCAGCTGCGTCGATACTAGCAAGTCTACCCCGTTCGGAGAAGGGTCGCAATGCTTCTCTCTAGACTTTGCCATCCTCGGGAATTTCACTGCTCTCGACCCCATCGAGCCCCCCGGAAATAACTAGATCCCGAGAGGGGAAGGCAATCGCAAAGATGACAAGCGGATCACGGTTGCCTCTGTACTTGGTAAATAACGGGATACGGAATATGGGAAATGGTAATGAATGAAGGAATGAATGAATGAGATAATGGACAGGATTACTAACGAGGGATGAAAACACAATATCAATATCAAATCACGCCCAAGATTGTTACCGTGACTGAGGGAGTGGTCCCAGGTCCCCTTGCATGACATGACAGCACTGTGTAAGTTTGTGAGGAGCAGAGTGAGGTGTAAGTGAAGTTGAAGATGGATGAAAGTTAAAGTTCTGAGATATTGCGGGGTGTTGCAGCGGTGGCGCTCGCTTACCCCTGCTTATGCGGCGCCCCTCCACAGCGGGCAGGCATGCACTCGCATGGCAACTCCCGTTCATCTGACCACTGAAACTGCAGTGTAGGGGCGTCCCTGAAGCCTGGAACAAGACCAACGTCACCACTTTCCGCTTTGTGTTCCTCTTCCCATTCCGCTTGCTCTGCCCGCCCAATTTCAACCTCCATCCTCCATTCTAAAAGCTCGTCGATGCTGTGCTGTGTTTCACACTCACGCAGAATTTCCTACACCATTACTCCGCTTCGTTTTCCGAACCTTAACAAGTGAAATCACAGATCCTGAAAAGATTAATTCAAGGAGAAAAGCAGCTGAACTCCCGCCTCATCAATTACTTACGTACGTCCCTGGTCATCCTTCCCGGTTCACTCATCAGTCACTGGTCCAGGGTTGGTCACGCGGTACGTTCTCGCCGCCCGGGAGGCCATGTCCAACCGACATCTTGAGCAAGAGATATTTTTCCGAGAAACTTCTGGCCTTTCAAATTCGTCGTCTTGATAATTTCCTCCATGTTCCCTTTGCCATAGCCGTGAGTCTTGCTCGGCACGATTTCAACAACTCCAGAAACCACCCAGAGCATGCATCATCATCATCTTCCGCAAAGATGCATCTGATACACCACCTCTTTCTATTCCTCCTTCAGCTCATTTCTTACTTCGTTGAGAATGTCTACGCAAACCCATTAGCCGTCCCAGGAGACCCGAACAAACCTCGAGGACAGCATCTCCTCGCTTCACTCCATGACCACGCCTCGGATACCTCTACCGATGGAGAAGTTCATACCGGCACATCACCAGCCCGGCAAGGCAGCGGTGTCTCGCTCCCCTTCTTTGCCTCACTCGAACGCATGGCTCGCCTAGTCGACATTACCTACTGCGTCGGCACAACCGGCGTATCGAAGCCCTTCTCATGCGTATCCCGCTGCAAAGATTTCCCTTCACTACGACTCGAGCGGACCTGGAACACAGGCTTGCTCCTCAGCGACAGCTGTGGGTACATTGCCGTCGACCACGGCGAGAGGAGGCGAGACGAGCGGACCGGGCGGGGAGTGGTGGTCAGCGAGCCGGCTATCATCGTGGCGTTTAGGGGAACTTATAGTATTACTAACACAATTGTTGATTTGAGTACGGTGCCGCAGGAGTATGTGCCGTATCCGGCGCCGGACGATGATGATGAGGATGAGAATGCAGTTAAGGGGAGAAACGACAACGAGAACAATTGCACAAACTGCACAGTCCACATGGGTTTCCTCGCGTCCTGGCGCTCCGCGCGCGACTACGTCTTACCGGCCCTCAAAGCCGCCCGCGCCAAACACCCTAAATACCCAGTCCATCTGGTCGGACACAGCCTCGGGGGCGCCGTCGCCGCTCTCGCCGCGCTGGAAATTCGGCTCTCGCTAGGCTGGCACGACGTCCAGGTGACGACCTTTGGCGAACCGCGTATCGGCAACCAAGCACTGGTGGATTACCTGGACAAGGCCTTTGGTCTTGATAATGAAGACAACGAGGTCAAGGACGAGGGCGAGAACAGAGCCTACTGCCGCGTAACCCACGTCAACGACCCCGTCCCCCTTCTCCCCCTGACGGAATGGGGATACCGCTCGCACGCAGGCGAGGTACACATCTCCAAGTCTGACCTGCCGCCTGCCCCTGAAGACGTGCGGTTGTGTCAGGGTGATAACGACCCGGAGTGCGTGGCGGGGGCTGAGAAGTCGGATGGCGGCGGATGGTTTGATGGGAGTATGTTGCAGGTGGCTGACGTGCCGGCGCTGACAGCGGCGACGAAGGGGGTTGATCGTGGTTTCTATTATCGAGATCCTGTTGCTGTTGGTGTTGTTGATGGCGACGGTGATAATGGCGAAGAAGACAATGGTGACGCTGATGCTGGGAATGACGATGTTGATGTCGAGGGTGAGCCACCCACGACCGCAAAAGCTCCCACAATCAGGACAAAGAGGATGTTTCCCACCAGATTCAAGCTCTGGCAACTCTTTTTTGCGCACAGGGATTACTTTTGGCGGCTAGGTTTATGCGTGCCTGGTGGTGACCCGGCGGATTGGGGGAGAGACAAGTATAACTTGACGACGACGACGATGACGACGACACGGGAATCTTTTGTGCTTGGTGATGGCGAGTTATGAAAAACGTGCTGCATATCATCATGTCCATTGCTTTTAAGGGGGTTTGTTTATTTGACCACAGAGAAGTGCCTGCCGTGGGCACACTTTGTTGTCTGTTTGTAGGTGGACGGAATAATATCGGCGTGGGCGTTCGGGCGTAGGTATGGATTTAGTGAACCTCAACGAGGAAATAACAGTATTGGAAACCCCGTTGTGGGAAGGCATTGAGTTATGTTGACAAAAGCATGATTGGGTTGGTGGCATATGGTAGGCGTTAAGTCCTGAAAAATGGGTTGTGATGTTGAACACATTGTCTCAATGTCACCGAGTAGATTATCATATGCATATTTGATTTGAAAAATTGGCATGCCTACACACTGAGCAAACTGTCTATTCAACATGAATCTCGTTTGATGTGTCTTGCCGTGGGACATGACGTTTGCGCCACCCACGGTCTACAGCGATGCAATGCCTGGCCAGGCCTCTAAGCTTAGTCTACAAGGCAAACTTTTGAGGAATGGTAAACAGTCAAAGGGCACTTGCAGGCTACGCTGAGCAATGTACGTGAACGTCCTCACGAGAGGACAGGGATATATCTCTGATCTGAGTATCATTTGTTTTCCTCGCCAAAAGGGAAGGTGTAGTTCCTTTGGCTTTTTTGGGGGGCGTTGTTGTTAATAGAGACCTCTTGTTCCTTCTCTTACCCTCTTCCCATCTCAGAAAAGCAGGTGGAAGGGAAAGGTGTGATGTGTGGCGACAGGACGACGGGGGAAATGATAATAATAAGAGAATAGGAAACGTGACCGTAAGAGAAACGACTATCATGCCCTGCATTTCAGTGGCCCCCGGCATCAACCAACTCCCTTTAGCGACGCCCCCGCCCAGCCAATGACCAATGTGCCGCATATTTCACGCTCCATCCGCCAGCCGGTCAAGTCCAGAGAGAACAAAGCCCAGCTCCGAGTTTACAAAAATCCTAGCTATCAAAGTCAAGAAGCAACACAAGACCAGTTGCGCAAAAGACGGGCGCTCCCCTGCCACTCCGGTACACCTCAGGCGACCAGCGAGGGCATGCACCCGTCATGGCGAAAGAAACCACGGTCCGAAAGAGTGCGCTTACTGCTCCTCGGGAGCCTTCTCCTCAGCGGCCTCGGCCTTCTCCTCGGTCTTCTCCTCGGCCTTGGGGGCCTCAGCAGCGGCCTCAGGCTCGCCGTTATCGGACGAGGTCCAGAGAGTGAGGTTATCCCTGAGGAGCTGCATGATAAGGGTGCTGTCGCGGTAAGACTCCTCGGAGAGGGAGTCGAGCTCGGCGATCGCATCATCGAAAGCCTGCTTGGCGAGGTGGCAGGCACGGTCAGGAGAGTTAAGGATCTCGTAGTAGAAAACGGAGAAGTTGAGGGCAAGACCCAGGCGGATAGGGTGGGTGGGAGTGAGCTCGGTCTGAGCAACATCGGTAGCGCTCTACATGATAGTGAATACATCAGGTTAGCAAGAGCCCGTTTGTAGCAAATCGCGCGAATTTTCAGAAGCTCGTACCTTGTAAGCCTCGTGAGCCGCGGTAGCAGCGTTCTTGCGCTTCTCGCCGGAGGCAAACTCGGCAAGATAACGGTGGTAATCACCCTTCCTGTAGAGAAATACTGATCAGCGACTGCCAAGGCCAGGGGATTGCGCCTGGAATACATACATCTTGTGGTAGAAGACCTTGGACTCGCCAGTGGCGGCGTTGGGGATAAGGGACTCGTCGAGAACCTCGAGGACGTCCTTGCAGACGGTCTCGAGCTCGGTCTCGATCTTTTGCCTGTACTGCTTGATAATGGCGACGTGCTTCTCGGAGCCCTTGGACTCCTCCTTCTGCTCAATGGAGGAGATGATGCGCCAGCTGGCGCGGCGAGTGCCGACGACGTTCTTGTAGGCAACGGAAAGGAGGTTGCGCTCGTCAACGGTGAGCTCACCACCGAGCTTGGCGACCTCCTTCATGAAGGTAACCATCTCATCGTAGCGCTCAGCCTGCTCGCAGAGGCGGGCGAGGAAAGTCTTGCTGTTGATTCACCGTCTCGTCAGTACGCAGGTTGCCAGTGGGGTCAGATACACCGATGCCGATGCCCGCGCGAACAGCGGGCAACAGGCAGCAGGCAGCGAAATCACACACACCTCTCGCGCTACACGAAGAAGAGGGCAAACGTTAGCATAATTGTTGCAACCTGACAGACGAACGGGCGGCGGACGGACGGGGGCGACGAGCGTGGCTGCCCTGCTGGCCATGACTGGCGCCGAGGAGAAGGCGGTGTCGAGGAATGGGGGAATGGGCCGTCTGCGCCCGAAGGCCGGCGTTGACGGCGGGCTGAAGCTGACTTACTTCGGTGGCCATTTTGTTTATGGGGTTGGGTATAAGGTGCGGGAAAGGATCGCTAGAGTTGGAGATTGGAGATGGAGGAGGAGAAAGCGGAAAGAGAGGAGAAAAAATAGGTTGACCGGAAGACTACGGTGGTTTTGCTTTGCTGGCTTGTGACGTGATAAGATTGGGAAGCGGGCAGGTTCGAAGGAGTGTCGCTGGGTTGAAGGCAAAGGGACTTTGACTTTAGGGAGAGGGCCTGAGATTCCCCCGATCCCCGCTCAGTCTAGTGCGAGCCAGCCGTGCTGGGGGGGCCTGCTTTTTTTTCGGGGCCAAGGTTGAATTAAACGACGATTGGCTGCTAGCGAGAGACCTAGGCGCCTAAATGGCTCGGGCGGTGACCAGGGCAAATAGGCAAGGAGTCGGGAGTCTCTCGCTAACAGGTGGATGAGCATTTGGGATGAGAACCAGAGTGGCCTCCACGCGATTGCTTGACATTTGCGTGTGCCCACCCTGCCGCACAGGGCATCTTGGGATCATTCACTCCCACTCCCGACATCCACAGGTCCGCCTTGTTCTCTCGTCTTCCCCGAGTCCAGCCATGTTTTTCGGAGGGGAGAGTTGGAGTTGGGCCCAAACCAAAACGCTCCCGTGGCTCCCAAATTTGGCAGCAAAACCAGGGAACAGGGCGACATCATCTCATCAGGCTCGCACCTGCCCTCTTTCCCAGCGTGGTGTTGCGACTGGTGGGCGACGGACGTTGAGGAGATGGATCGTAAGGTGATCCTTCAACTGAGCTGCCCCGCCACTTTCTCTCAGTCCCGTCCGCACGGCATGGCATCCATGATCCTGATCCATGGCGTGGCATGCGTCGACGAAACAACACAACATCCCATTCCCCTTTCTATCCTTTCCCATATTTGCAGACGGGCCTCAGCTTGCACCTAGGTAAAGGCTCTCTCACAAGCTGTTTGCATCTGCAACCTTCTTGCCATGGCCATCACACATACTACGACGCCCGAATATCACACTCTGGAATGTCACCCCCACCATGAGGTGAAGTTTTCTGAAGCCTCATTTTTCTTTGTCGACCATTGGTGTGTTGTCCATTTGACGCCAAGCGGCGGCTCAAAAAGTCACATTTCCAATCTCACCTATACATTGCCGGGATTGTCACAGAGTCCACTTGCCATCCACTGCGGCGGATTCCTGTCACCTTGGTGGTGGTCTTGGTGATTTATCCCAATTCCCCATGTTGGCCAGGCTGGCAGGACCAGAGGATTGCGGTCGACGGCATCGTCGACGTCTTGGCTTGACAAGCCCGGCGTTTCCATGTGCAGCAGTCGCATCTTCCTATCTCTTACACGCCCATTCGGATAGCGGCCCAGCAGGATCATATCGGGATATGGACGGCGTGCTCTGTTTGGAGTCTCTGCAACCTTGACTCAGAGCCCCGCCATCGGCAGCCCCTCATCTTCTTGGAACTAGCACCAGGGAGTTCCCTATTCGCTGCCTCTTTGTCACCGCATGGCACACGTTGTCTCGTGCCGATGCTAAACAGTGGGCAATTTGCCAATTTACCTCAACTACTTAATAAAGTACCCCCTATCAAGTACCTTCTGGTCTGTGCGCTTGTTCTCATGCGCCTGTGCCATCGCCGCCAATCGGTCCTCTCTCGCCGACTGCTCATCCTCTTCCTCCTCGGGCTTGCATGTCATCTTCTTCCTATTACCTAGCAGGGAAAGGGGTTCGTGGTTCTGACCACTTATGGTGGTCAAATATACTTCACCGGATGGACTTGTTAGAGCATTGGGTTAACTCTGGTTTTGAGGCTATCTACAACTCCCATTCGTCCCATCATGTCCCATTGTTCGGAAGCGAACGATAAAGTGGGGTCTTCCGCGGCACCTAGCCAGTGTTGTTTGGGCGTTTCCAACTTTGTTAGCACAGCGATCATTTGCTGGGCAGAGACTGGGTGCAAAAGGAGGGGACATGGAAACGGCTAGAAGACTGCGAGCCTTCTCCAGGCGGGTTGACCACCAAACGCTATCCTCCCGCTCCCGTTGCGCCCTCGTTAGGTATTTCTTGAGGTTGGTGGTCAGGTAGTGTACCTACCCTTCACTAATGGACGTCTCGATCACAAGGCTTGTTTCCTGCCCGCCCCCTCCATTTGCTGCCTTCTCCCTCACGGGTATGAGACGTGCGAGGCGGTCCTGGTGGTGTACCTATTTCCTAAGCTTTGGCATGGACAAAATTCGAGATCAGGCAAATCACCCAGTCACCCAGTGTACAAACCAGCACAGCCCTGTGTTGCAACCTTCATCACATCCAACATCCTTCAATGTTGTGTTTGGCGAGATCGAATGGTTGGTGGTAACTCGGTAGTTATCTTTGCGTGTTGAAAGACCACAAACCTATCAGGCCGGGTTTACGCACCTCTGTGGTCAAGCAATTGTTGGTCCCAGTTCGGATCTCCCTCGCTCATCACCCTGGCCTTGTCCCTCACAAGATCATCAGGGACCCCTAAAATGACCCCTAATGACCCCTACAAGACCAATTGGGACCGTACACCCCCTAAAAGGGACGTCTTCGTGCTGCTGATTGACCGGATGTTTACACCTCCGCGGCTTGACTATGCCAACTGCCACGGCCTGTCCGCCAATCCATGATACCTACCCCCTGTTTTGGGGACATCTGTCACGCGACTCTCACAATGAAATTGCGAGCGACAGCCAACGCTTTAGGACAGCTGAGTAGGCAGCGAGTGGTTACCTTATGCCAATGCGAACGATGGTGATAGTGATGGTGACACAGGGCACAGGACTGAACGGCTGATGCCACGATACGGAAATCTACTTCTATCTATAGTAAGAATTTGGGGTAACCCGTAACGAAAAAGAACCTCGAATTTCCCTCTCCTTACCTGAGAACTCAGGCGTCTTGTCGTTGTTTCTGGTGAGGTACAAGAGCATCAAGTTCGTTTGCGTATCCCATATTCCACAATGTCGCTCTGTGTGATCAATGTTCACGAAGGGGGAGAAAACTAGAACTAAGTATGTAGGCGAAGGCCGTCAAAAGGAGTACCATGCAGTTGCCATCCTCTGATGTATTTTGTAGGTCTTCTGAACACCAGCAAGCCATGGACTCTTCGGCATAAGCTGCTCATATGTGGCGTCTGCTCCGTGTCGTTGTTCGGGAACTGTGGGTATCAAATTGGCTTAACCTTGGACCGTAGCTGAATGAAGACGAAGCAGCGAGAGGGTCTTTGCTACATAGTCTCGAATCTAGTATCACCAATCTAGCCAATGCAAAAAAGCAGATGGGCAGAGTGCAGGGTCTGAACGAGCATCAAAACAATGCAAAGCGAGACAAAGAGTGCTAGATAGTCGGTTGCTACACCGCGATCTGTCATGAACGCTGGATCAGATGCCCATATCTCACCCATGGCACTTACACAAGGTAGGTGAAAATGACATAGCTACCATATAGACCACCCCATTGCCACAACCTATCGGCAGCATCTTCATAGTTCAGGCCAGTATTGTATAGCCCCAGACCACACCCAGTAGGAAATTCAGCATTTTGTGTGAGGCGAATGTATGTAGTTCTACCGAAAAGTTTTTGAGCAAAATGTTGCAGAGGTTCTGAGAAAACTTACTTGATTAATCTGTATATCTCTCGGCTATAAACTGTCAATTTTTACCAGTCAGGTGTATGGAGACACTAGACTAGAGCGTAGCTCACTCGTCGTCTAGGTATCGTGTTTCCTTTTGACGTCCATCTGTGATGTTCACTGCTACTGCTGCGCTAAGGTGAATGGAGCCAAGCAGAAGCAGTTATATTTTCACTATCATGTTGCCTTACGTACACGGACTTGAGTTGAAATGTAATCAACCGTCCAGGGATGTCTTAAAACTTGCTAGAGCACCCGAATGCTCGTCTTCTTGACTAAACAACTCCGCCGCGCGTTACGGCTATGGTAGACTCGGAACACTGGACGACGGTAACGCTGATAGTGATTACCTGTGCATCATCCAACTCTCTAGAGGTAGTCACTTGTCATAATACATACGCCAACATTAATACGTCAAGGAAAGACCAAACCAGTGCCGAAGAAGGGAGAAGGCATGGCCAGACTGCACGCGACTAGGTGGAGACGGGAGGTACCTGTAAGAAAACGAAAAAAGAAAGAGCAGTAGTTGTTGGTTACCTAGACTAGCACGCAGGTGGAAGTTATGACCGCTTCTACCTACACTAGTTGTCAAACTCTGCAAGGCTTTGGGTTTATCATTTGATTTTGATCATCTAGGCAAGTGAGGATTGAATTGAAAGCTAACGCTTCTTTATCCTCAGCATGACGGCACTTTAAGAGAATATACATTTGTTTGCAATCTCATTTCCAGATGATAATAAAGTATACACTTGAATCACTGCAGCCCCTTCAATCTCGGCTTATGGTAGTCATCTCCATCCTCTTCCTTCACTTCGTTCTTCCTTTTGATTTAGTTGAGCTCCAAGGCAGATATGTTGATACTAGGGTGATCTGACGTATTGTCTCATAAGTCCAAACTGCTGTTGGCAAACAACCAAGGATATATATACACATACATGGAGGAGACTCACCGAATGAGAAGTAGAGTCTCCGGTGAAGGTGAACAGTCCGTCCTCTTGTTCCGTATCTTCGAAGACATACTTGTTTATTCTACTTGTATCTCTTCCACCATTAGTTTCTATTCTATAGCAATCGACACGGGTTTATTTATGTAGCTTGAAAGTTCCATTTAGTTAACACAATTTCACCACGAATCCCATCCCAAACAGACAACCACGTCCAATGCAAGCGTCTATGAGTCTCGAAAATCATTGCAAACATCGCCGACCAGTGAATGATTAGAGGAGGTAAACGTAGAATATATCTATATAACCGTAGTGTCAATACAATGCTTGTGTCGCGCAGTCAGCGTAGTACAAGTGCATTATTCTTTCCGTCCTGACAACAACCTAACACCATACAATAGTCCTTTCCCATATATGCCATGTGCATGCATGCATTGAATGAATCTGGGTATCAAAACCAGCCAACCAACTTTCCTTCCTAAATCAACACTCGGAGAAGAGAGAGGCTCCTCGGCATGCCTGCCTGCCAACTGAACCGATCCACCCTCGTCCATTCGTCTGACTCCTTCTCCGAAATGCCAAACCTCCCGATGCTTCCTCCCCCTTTGAAGTAAATCCACCCAAGCCTGGTTTAGGCAAGAGCTTCCCGGCTTGGTGATCAGTGAACTCCACACACTCCAGAAAAGAGTAAACCCCATTTTGCGCCTATTAACCCCATATATGCTGTGTTGTGCTGTCTATCTTTCTCCTTCTAGTCCTCACCCCGTCTCGTGCGATATGAATTTGCAAGACGCTTAGGTGCATTAGGTCCTTCAGCTCGAGACTCTTTCTTATTTGAATAACCGCCGCTGCTGTCGTGCTTTCCAAGTCTTCTCCCGTTGGCTTCGTCATGACTTATTGCGCTCCAAAAGCTTAGCTGCCCGCTGCAGACGAGCATAGCTGACTTTCAATCCGATCTTGCCGCGGGGGTCATCGGAATCGCTCGAGTCATCGTCTGACTCTGACTGCAGTTGGTTATGCCCAGCGCGCGTGCCATTCAAGACAGCCGGCTGCCTCGGAGTCGTTGGCCACGAATTTGTCTGCATCTTCGGTTGACTATGTGGGTGAGGGGTCTCCTTCGACATTATGGCACTGAAACCGGACAGACGAGACGGCTTGGACTGAGGTGCCGCGGGTCTTTGCTGTCTGTTACCGTAAGCGCCGCTCACGGGTGTCGATCTGGCGTTCGAGTTTCTATCCGAATGCTTCTGCGACTTGGGTGATGCTTGGCGATCGCTATCGCTTCGACTGGGTATGACCCGGCGAAGTAGGCCGCTGAGTCGTCGTGTAAACTCTGCTCGCGTGCTCTGTCTGACCTTCTCCTCTGGCTCTTCGACGTTAAGCGGGCCAAAATCTCCTGTGGCGGGGGTCGGCGATGCTGGGCGGTGACAGTTGCGACACGTGTTCGCTGTGGTGTCAAGGCCGCCAGAGAAGGATCTGGTAACAGGCAAAATGGCTCGTACACCGCTTGAAAGGTCACCTCCTTTACCCTTCCATCCGCGGCCCCTGACCAGCAAGTGTTCTGAGCAGCAGCAATATGTCGTGTTTCCAAGGTTAACGACAGACTCGCTCCATCCCCGGATCCAGTCGGCCTTTTTGACATTGCGCCCGGGTATGATTTGTTGACGAGTCGCCAGCCAGTTCTGGGCCGTTACAGGTGGCGGAGATTCCAAGGGCGTCGCCGTTGATAGAGATTCCAGTGTCCCTTCTTCCTTCCTTGCAGCTTCTTGGTCCGGACTTGGGGCACCGATTGAGACAGTTGAAAGTCCCGGATACTTGGCCGGACTGTCACTTCCTAGCTTGGCCATCGGTACTGTTGCTGCCGATCTTGTTCTACTGGTTTCGCCTAGTAACTGGGGTTGTGACGATTGTTGTTCGCCTTCGGCCAATGTATCGTCTGGACTCGCGGCCGCTTGTCCGTCGTAGGCAAAGGAGTATGGCGAAAGTGGCCGTTGAAGTATGAAATCTGAAAGGGCGAGGGGAGCAGCGGGGCTAGGCATAGAAAGCCTTCCTGGCGAGGAGACGGCTCGGTGAGAGTGATTCATGGTCGCTTTTCGTCGTTTGTCGATCTGCGGTAGGTAGTCGGTCACCGATAGGGGGAAGGGCGGTTCAAGACCAGGGATGTGATCTGCCAACCAAAAGCAGGGTGGGTTAGGGTTGGTCCGATATAGATTTCCCAAATGAACTTCGACGTAGTTCTGGCGCGATTGTATGGTACTTCGGTCGTATGATAGCTGGGGATTGCGGGAGGGCTCGTTCGACAGAATCGAAGAATAAGTACGTGACTAGTTCGGTATAGGTGGGATTCAGAGGTCGAGACGGCGCAACGAAGAGTAGATGTTCAGGTTGATGTCACTGTCGGCAGGAGAAGGCGTCCAAGTCCATATGATGATGATGATGATGAAAGATTATGCGGTTGATGAGAGCAAACAAATCCAGCCAACCTCTTTGCTCCTCGCTGTCGTTGATCTGCACTAGTGTCGTGATATGCAATGTGTAAACATGTGCAGCCCAGTCCTGGCGTTTGCGATGTCGTCGATGCCGAATGATGATGGTGAGGAAGTTGCGACTGCTAGTGAAGCAAGAAGCAGCCTGAATCGCTAGTACAAAGCTGACGGAATTGTAGTGTCAACCCGACAACAGCTCAAGTGAACATTCGTTGTTGAAGTGCTGCGTGGATGGTCAAACAGGCCAAAGCAAATAGAGAGTGAAGAAGCAGTTGTTTTCCTCCTTCGGCTTGACCCAGATGCTCGGGTTCCTGGTTGGCCGGACGAAAGACAGAGAAGCAGATGGCGTTTACTTCCTGGTAGCTGCCATCTTGCGCGCAATAAAAGGATTCGAGGTCTTCAAGATCTGTTTAAACGTGGGCGTAGGTATCCCCGACTTTTGAAACTTCGGAGTCGGCAAAAAGAACGAATGAAGAACGGAGCTCTAGGTGCGTTCAAGACTTGACGGAGAGCGAAAGCGGACAGGGCGAACTAGGCGATCAGCTGGAAGTTGCCATCATCATGGTAAATCGCTAGAGAGGGAGTCGCCAGTCAGTCTTCAAGTTGGGATTAGTTTTGCGGAGCTAGAGGAGCCCAGAGGAGCCCGCTTTCCCGTCCTTGGCCGTCCTTGGTCAACCGTGGCCCGTGACGGCGGTGTGGAATCCCCCCCCCCTTTGATGAGATATGGGGTCTGTTGGGTCACGATCTGATGGGATGGGGAGCAGCTGAGAGGGTGCCTGGCTAGCAACCTGGAGCCCGCCCGACCTGCTGGGGGGAAAACCGATATGACTGGGACTGGGAAGATGTAAAGATGGGGTTGAGATCGCACACGGCCCTGCACCGCTGGCTGGCGCTGCGTTATGCTGCGGTGTACTGCACTGCACCTACAGAAATCGGAATGAAGGGTGTTGAAGTCTCGATGTTCCCGTCGTTTGACAAAAGCAATAAAGCATAGAATGGCGGGATGCGGGTGTGAGTGGAAAGCGGAACCGCGTCTCGGTGCGACCCGGTAGGAGTAGCAAAAGATCGAGCCTCTTCGTTAAAGCTTGTGAAGTGCCAGTGAGAAGGCGGGAGACCGTACGGTAGTGCGAGTACAGAGTTGGAAAGGAAAGTAGGTAGAGGTAGGTACGTTGACCGGGAAGGCGCAAAAAGACAAGATCGGACGGAGAAAGGAACCGCGATGTGACTTGTACCTGATAACCTGACTCGGATGAACCCTCTCAAGACCCCCTGTATCTGGGCCTGAAAATGTCCGGGGGGGTTGAATGAGGAGTTTAATCTACAGTCTAACGTTAGTTCTTTATAGTGTCGGTTTGGCATTTCTTGACAGGCTCTGCTACTCCGGCTCTCAGACGCTTTTCTCAGGTTCGTTTCGGGCTTGGACGGATGCCAAGGTTGGACGATGGACTGTCGCTTCATTCGTATCCTTTCTTCTTCTTCTTCACGACAGCCGCCGTCTTTTCCCTATTTTTCCACTCGAGGACTTGGGATCATCCGGGAAAGGGGGAAAGGCGCCAAAGAGGGTCATCCCTCCATGTCCTCGTGTGAGACACGGTGTGTGGTGGTGGTCGTCGTCGTCGTGCTTGTCTACGGAACCAAGACACTAACAAAAAAGCAGTCGCTCCGGTGGTCACTCGTTCTGGTCGGTCACTCGTCGACTCCGCCCGTCGAATTGCAAAAGCCCTGGAAGAGCGATGCAAGACACAGGAACACGGCATGTGCTATGACGTACATGTATACCCTTCGCTAACGTTCACCCGTGCCTCCTTGCAGTGTTGGCACAGATACAGTGTCCACCCGGACATCACCACACTGTCGATCTGGCGACTCTGCCTGGATCCCACAGTGTTTTCGTCGTGATCATCGCGGCAGATTGTTGCCGGTACTGTGTGGCTCTGGCTTGGCACCCCCTTGTTGAAGCAGAGCAAATCTTCGACCCCAGTCAGTCATCCGCCATCACGCCCACTAACACGGAGTCACCCGCATAGGTATCCTCTGTCGCATTTAATGCTGCATTGTACATCCACTCCATCGGCTCCATCGATCTCCAGATGCCTCATGCCCTCGCCAGCTCACCTAACAACAACTGACATCAGCATCATCGTATGTACCTACATGCATCAGGACGCCGGCGGAAGTGAAGATATGTGCGCTAGACCTACCTAGACTCCGTGACTCTTCAGACGGGCATTAGGTGGCCTGCTCCGTTGATCCGTCCCGCTGCACAGGTTCTCTTATTACCGTGCTGTCATGTACCGTTCTCTAGGTGCATTCAGGGGGTTGTCATTATACCGTTGAAGCATTCGTTTCATCGTCCGAGTTTTTCCCGCCTCGTCCGAAGAGCCCAGTATTAGATGTGTTTAATGTATATAACATATGCGAGCCTCATGCATCTTTGTCTATAGCCAAAAGCCGACCAAAACCACCATCATCATCATCATCGTCATCGTGAACCAAAAATATACCGCCTCGGTCCAATGCCAATAAACATGTGCGATGCGTCCTTCATGAAGGTTTTAGTGCCTGCCATCCTCCCATCTGCATGCCACCACTGTCATCATCATCTAAAAGATTCACGGTGTTTGACTTCCTGGGCGGAGGCGGCTGCGGAGCCTCGGGCTTCGTCGTCGCCTTCTGAACAAGCGCTGGCGGGGGTGCAAGCGCAGATACAGGCACAGGCTTTCGTCCCGGAACCTGTGTCTTCTGCTGAACATCGGCCAACCCGATAAGACCAACGCCTCCAGGTGGCGTGTACCGTGCCTGAGGCGCAAATCCCGTACTTGTATTGACACGCCGAGGCGGCTGTAGGGCCGCGTTAGTGTCTCCAGTTCTATCACTGAGCGAAGATAAAGATGTGCAACTCGATGAGCTCCCGTTGGCCTTGGATAAGGATCCCTGCAGTCCTGAAAGAGACGGGTTTGAAGAACGCTCTGGCTGGAGAGGCTTCCAATTACTAAGTGTCACCGTGTCTTCCATGGGCGCAGGTGCCGAACTGCTGGACCCCGGTGATGAAGGTGCTGCTAAGTGGGCAGGCTTCTTTGCTACCGGTGGCGCGGCTTTCTGCTTAACGGTGTTTTGAGACGATACAGACATCGAGCGGGCCGGGAGCGGCGGTGTGGCTGTTGTCGCTGCCGTATTGACAGGCTTCCTGGCCACTGGTGAACTGGCCATGGCAGGTCCCGATGTAGAACCTAAAGCACCCATCCCGGTCTGCCTTCGTGGAGGAGGTGGTGGCGGAGGGGTATCGAACTTGCCGTTCTTCCCATCTTCGGTGAGTTGCAACCTTCCAACCTTCGCGGGAAGGTTCGACGGATCAAATGGAGGAGGGAGGGGCCTTCTAGGCGCCGAATTTGACGCCGAAGTAGAGAGCAGCATCGAATGATTGACATGTTCAAACGGTGATGTCGAGAGGCTTGAGAAGGAGGAAAGCCTTGACTCAGACCTGGGGATGTTAACCCAGTCAGGTTCGTCAGTGGGCATGTAAGGGTTGGCTGGCCTTTTGGGGTTAAGAATGGTTTGGAAGGCGGGACTCTCGGGTTTTGGTGGCTGGATGGCGGATCGGGGCATTTTGCCATTGTCCATCCACCACTTCTGTCGATCAGAGCTGGCTGGAGGGAGACCAGGCTCGATGGCGTCGTAGCCGATTAGATCCTCATCGTCAGAATCATCCGCAGCTAGGTTGGCCATGTCACCGCCAATATCCGCTTTCCTGCGTTCGTAAATGTCGCGGCTAATCTTGTTGCGAATCCTTTCATTCACAATATTGACGGTGCACTCAAAGACAGCATATACTGGCCGATGATCTGAGAATCGCAATGGCGCCGAGTTGTAACACAACTGGCGGAGATTGTGTCCTTTCCTCAGAATACGGTCCGTCCACGCCGGTATACGTGCTTTCTCCCTGTATAACGTGTTAGCATCCACGATCGTGCGAACGGCGATCAGTTGGACTTACGATGTGTCAAAGGTGTCGGTACCGACATCGTACTTATATGTCGGATTAAACGTGATGCGTGCCTCGGAATAATAATGGAACGCATAGCCGGCCATCATTTGTAGGTTCAACTGCAAGGCGTCAGCATGATGAGTGAACATGGGACAAGTGGGAGACATACCTGGTCGTTCGCATATAGTTTCGGAAGGTCACCCTTCCTGACCAGGTCCTTGGTGTTCTCGAGGTCCAGTCCAATGCGGTAGTTGAAGTCTCCAAACCAGATGACAGATTCTAAAGGTTTTAGTCATGCTCGACAGTATATATGGTGTGGATAGCTTACCGTGATCGTTAATCCCCCTATTTCTTTGGAACCGGAGGCCGTGACTGATCGTGGCATAATCTCTATTTCGTTCCTCATAGTTGGTGAAACCGGCAGCAAGATGTGCTGTAACGAAGCATATGGGTGTGTTTGCGTAATCGAGCCTGATCGCAACAGCGCCTTTGTTTCCAGCCATTCCGGAAAGCCCTGTCTTTTTGACACTGCCTTCAACATTTTTGATGTTATGGAGAGCAGAAGCCTTAACGAAGATGCACAATGCGGCACCCACGAGCTGGCCACTTCTCAACAAAACGTATTTCTCATCATCAGGTCTGTTGTAGTGCCGATCCAGAGTACCCTTTATCGCTCGCTCCCACAACTGCTTTCTGGTCGGATCACTGTTCATAATCTGCTGTGGGTTAAGTTCGACGATTTCTTGGAAGCCGATCGCAACAATTTCGGGTTGAGCTTCGCCAAGTTCGGGGGGGCAAAGCCAAGACGACAAGTCCTCGTCGATACCGTCGGTCTTTCCGTTCAGGTTGAAAGTTCCGATTAAACTGTCTATATCAGCACCATGCAACACCAAACTGACACGGGTCAAACTTACATCCGAATTTTTTCGTTTGTAGAGAACTCGTTGCTTCGCCGTTGTAGCTCCATAGACACGTAATCACTGATCGGGTCGTACAGATGAACTGGCCCCTGACCAATCATCCTGCCAAGAAGGGTATCAATGGTCATCTGTCGCTGTTTGTCCGTGAAGTTATTCACATATAATCGGGTAGCCGACTTGCGGACGTCGGCGATAGCACCGGCAAAGGACATTTTGCCTGATCGAGTGAAGGAACTCTTCAAAGCACCGGTACCGGCATAGATACGGGACAGCGCATCACCGTTATCAGCCCAAAGATTGGCATGTCGTGACCAGAAGTCCGATGCAGCACCTTCGCCTTGATGACCCAAAAAAGTCTCGACCGCCATTTGTGATACTATCGTCTGAATGAGGTTCGTTCTGTCGAGACAGTCCAAGCAGTTTGTTCTGAAAACGCCCTCTTGTTGTAGCACGACCACATAGCGGCGTTGGCTGGGCGAAGATGTACGTTTGTCAGAGCCCGCGCTCTCTTCGCCGTCATCTGCTTCGTGGGCCAAGTAGTATGCGAAGCCGTCGGCCGAGCTCTCCAGGTAACGCCTGATCTCATGTGCTGCCTCATAGCCTTGAGGCCCCTTCGTCTCAGCATGGAAATCGTACTCGGTAGCTCTAAGAAGAGCATGGTCGCGTGATTGGCCCTCCTCTGGCCGACTGAGGGGGCAGTTCCGAATACCAGTACGGTAGAGTGACGTCAGCTCGTACTCTCCCGGCTTCGACACGCTGAGTAGGTTTATTACGTGTACAGCACCGTATGCCTGCTCCAGATCAGAAAAGTGTTTGTTGAATGCCGGCTGCGTTCCGTCCGGTGATCGTGTGATGGTAATCTTCTGCTGGTTTGGCAGCAGCCCGGCTTGCTGTTCCCAAAATACAGGGACTGAGCCGCGTACTTGAGCATACGAGAACACAACGCCTGATGGGCTCCAATACGTCGTTTCAGTTTCCACAAAATTGGCAACATTTCCATCGTCATCGATACCCCGCGAGTTGAATCTCGTGCCTGCCCTTCTGCAGGACAGACGTGAGATGATGGTCAAGTATGAAGGGAGGCCTGTCTTGGCAGCCCTCAAAGGGGCCGAGGTCTGAGGGATAGCCCATGTCCTACAAAAGCCCCGAATTGCAGAGGTCAGGATCCGCGAGGCATCCAACGCATCTCGTTCCTGTTCCTGCAGCTTGGAGCGGAATTCCACAAGCGGGCGGATCATGTATGAGTTCCAGAGAAACGACTCGTCGAAGTTGTCGATGTCGAACGTTACGGCATCAGCTGGCCTGTCCTGCATGCGGTTGGTAATGTCGAAGTCTGTACTGTAGTAAAATGTCCCGTTGCTAAGAAGCTTTTGCAGCTCGACACATGGATGCTCCATTGGGTCCCTACGGCCCAGCGGTTGGCCATACACTGCCGTGGCATCCATTTCCTCGTGAACATCAAGCAGGAAAACATCATCGTAAGCTGGTGAGTTCAAACAGAAGAATTGCACACTCTCTATCTTTTCCACCGTCTCTCCTGGACGAAGAGTAGCGACCCTGGAGGCTTGGGTGATAACACAGATGAACACGTCCGGCCCAATCGAGATCATCCCCAAAGTTCCATAGATGGGCCGTGACGTCAAGGGACGGTAGTCGAGCAATAGTTTGTCTGTCCGCGATGTGAACTCCACCATGCACTTGGAAGGGATGTTGTCGAAACTGCCGGATCGTGGACGGGCGGAGGCAACGGAGGCGAGGGACCCATTCGCAATGGCTTCGCTGGTGCTCTGACTATGTCGAAGGATGAGAGCATGGGATTCGGAGGCGATTGCGATCGCACGGTGAGGGTACTCGCGGATGAGGATCTGGCTTGACTTGTCGAGAGACGGCGATTGGCCCGACCAAAGAGCAGACGATGTAGAGCTGTTGTAGTCCATGTTGGATAGCAGTTGTTTTTATGCAGATTGGTTACGGCGGAGGTTTAACGTAAGCTAGAGCTCCCATGTCGAGATCCTTCAGACAATCGGTTTCGTATGGTCGTGGACGGTTCCGCGGTGAAAGCCACCTGGCAGCAAAGTTCCGAGTATGCTTTCCAATACTACTATTCTCAACGAGTAATAGTAGCCAAATGGTCTAGGTCGATCGAGGAAGGAGCAAGTGAAACGGCAGGCCCAAGCGACCTCTTGCTATATTGAGAGCGAGTAATGGGGCAGCATGGGATATTGGCAATGCGTGCGGTCGTTGAGGACAGGAAGCTTCCTGAGCAGCTTTGGCGATGGGTTGTCGCAGGACGATAGCTCTCGTGGGTAGGATGTGGTGTAGGCGAGAGACTACCTTGTCGACTCGGAACCGTCAAGTGTTGCTCGGTGTGGATGCGGACAAACAGGGGCGGAATTGAATTAGGTATAAAATGTAGATCTCAACGTAAGTATATACCTGTACAGTAACAAGAGACAAGAATGATCTTCAAGAACGGATGTGGAAAGATACAGTCGTCCAGATGGAAACTTCCTGGATAAACTGCACGATGGAGGGGAGCCGGATGACGGCGGCAAGGTGTCGGTCTGGGGCACCCCCTTGCCCCCCTGAGCATCGCTTTTCAGCTGCCTCCACTTTCCGCTACTGCTCCAAGCCTGGCCGCAAAAGCTTCCTGCTACGCTACGCCCTGGCCCGTCAGGCTATCAGCCCTGTTATACCTTACCTTAAGAGCCGCAGTTACCTTACCTTGACGCGGGGCCCAAGCTGAAGAGGCACGGGAGGTTGCGGTGCGAGTGCCTTCATCGTTGAATGCAATCGGCCAATTCACACGCATAACACAGCAGGCGCAACAAGTGCAATGTTACGAGGGGCAGAGAAGCGCCATTGACGCCGGCCTTCAAACTTTTTCAAGTCAGACCGACTGAGGGAGCATGAGATAGAAGACAACGAGAATTCCACCATTGCTAACCAGAAGGCCGAGGGCAGACAAAAATGCGATTTACCAACATCAGGCATACCCAAATTCCATTAACGTATTGATCTCTCCCTTCTCAGATTATACTTGTTGACATCTTTGCTGCAGCATGTTTCGCTTTGTTGCAGGTAATGACTTCATGTGATTCCTGGAGATAATTTATGGGATTCTCTGAAGGTCTCAAGGGAGTGGGTGGGATAGCTTCGCAAAAATGCGTCCGCGAACCACTGAAACACGGCAAGGCGAGTGATTGCCATCTAAGAAAATGCTCAAGGTGGAAAAAACAAAAGAAGTGTACTAGAGAAAAAAAAAGATAGTGGCATGTAATGCCACAAGAAAGCTTGTGTGGTTGATGGCTTCAGATTAGCGTATGGTGAGATCATGCACTCCTCTATGGGAGTATTCATCCTCTTCCTATCATAATTTTATGTTTTGTCATCATCACTAGCCATATGGAAAAAAAGAAAAAGAAGAACTTCAGAAGTTTGCAAAACTTTGCCCGTTTTATTCTTGGACAAGTCTCAGCATCTTATCTTATCGCATCCAGCTTTCTGCTTCCTTTGATTGGACAAGCAGAGGCCACGGTGGAGCTCGTTGCGTTTCGAGTGGGTACGTACCGACAAGGTTCCGGGCGGTGTGACAGCTTTACCAGCCGGCCTGCCTGCCAGCGAGCCCAGGGCAGCTTTTGCCGTCAGTTGCATGCCGCTGCTGGAGGTTTGCTTTGCCAGTTTGACATGCACCTTCCTTCTCTGGACTCCAGACTGGAGCTCCATTCACTTGTTTCGATTCCGTCCTCCATGGGTCCGACCCGCGCGCCGCTGCCTTCCACTTCTTTGTCTCCCGTCTCCACGGATTTTTGCTCACCGTCGGTCAACTTCATTTTCGCAACCAGTTTTTGGATGTGCAAGACTGTATCCATCACAGAACCCGACCGTTTATCTTCTCCATCGTAGCCGAATCATACGTTATTGCGATTGCACTATCCGCCACGCGACCCGTCTCTACAGGATAATCGTGATCCTCAACCAACAGTAGCCTTCACATCTGCGAACACAGGAAACAGCCTCGCCTGTTCAGCCGCGCATCATCGACCACAATGGGCGACTTCAGCAACTACGGTGGCTCCGATGAGGAGAACGCCGAGATCAAGAGGCTTAGCGCTGAGGTGGTAAGTCGATGCAGATATCCGCTACTGGGGGCATCATGTCCAGTCGCTAATCGGAGCTCATCGCAATCGCATTCAGGATGCCGATACCGACAACTTCGAGAACTGGGAAAAGCTGGTACGCGCCTGCGAAGGACTCGAAGGCGGTCTCAATAGAAACTCGAGCCCGCAAGCTCTGGCAACCCTCCGCGCCACATACGATCGATTCCTCCTCAAGTTCCCCTTGCTGTTCGGCTACTGGAAGAAGTATGCCGATCTCGAATTCAACATCTCAGGTCCTGAGTCGGCCGAAATGGTACGGACAGAGCCCAGCTTTCTTCTCGCTGATGGGTCTGGTTCTAACGGGCATGTCTAGGTGTACGAGCGAGGATGCGCTAGCATCACCAATTCGGTCGATCTGTGGACAGAGTATTGCTCCTTCAAGATGGAAACTACTCACACACCCCATCTCGTGAGAGAGTAAGTTCCCAAATCCTTTCCGTCCCCACCCCCCTCAAGACCACCTTACCCGCAGCAAACTGCAAAGCCGTTTGCGGCTCTTTGTCGACTCGAGAGGGACAAATACGAATCCGCGACCGTACGAACACGGTGAGAGCAACCACAAGGCAGACATCCTATGCTGGGACAGTTCTCTCACAATTCATACCAGGCTCTGCTCTTCATAGCAGATATTCTTCGTTCACGTCTTACCTCTTTGCCCGTTCCCCGCTCGCGTATGCCACTGAGAAACAGTTTGGTCACTTTGGATGGATGCTTCGTTTACACCGAGTTTCCCCTCTTGTACTTTACTTCCCTTCCCGCCCCTCACTCCCATCCTCGGTCATGCAACACTTATTGACACTTTCTTAGGCTTTTCGAGCGCGGCGCTACTCATGTCGGTCTAGACTTCCTTGCCCACCCCTTCTGGGACAAGTACCTCGAATACGAAGAGAGACAGGAGGCGCAAGACAAGATTGTCGCGATCCTCAACCGGGTCATTCGAATTCCGATGCACCAGTATGCGCGCTACTTCGAGCGACTCAGGACCCTCGCTCAGACACGTCCACTTCTGGAGTTGGTTTCTGCCGATGCGCTAGCACGCTACCGGGCGGAAGTCGAAGCCGAAAGCGTCACATACGGCATTCAAAAGAGCGAGCCCGAGATTGAGCGTGACATCCGAGCCAAGATCGATGCGCAACTGTATACGGTTTTCCAGCAGACACAAGCCGAGACCACAAAGCGCTGGACATTCGAATCAGAGATCAAGCGGCCTTATTTCCACGTCACGGAGCTTGAGCATGCGCAGCTGGCCAATTGGCGCAAGTATCTCGATTTCGAGGAGTCTGAGGGCAACTTCAGCAGAATCGGTTTCTTATACGAAAGATGTTTGGTCACCTGTGCTCTTTACGACGAGTTTTGGTTCCGCTACGCTCGATGGATGTCGGCACAAGAAGGCAAGGAGGAGGAAGTACGCAACATCTACCTCCGCGCAACGACTCTGTATGTCCCGGTCAGTAGGCCGGGAATTCGGCTTCAGTATGCCTACTTCGAGGAGATGTCCGAGCGTGTCGATGTCGCCCGCGACATCCACGCTGCCATCCTCAACAAGCTGCCCGATTGCGTCGAGGCTATCGTCTCGTGGGCTAACCTTCAGCGCCGCCAAAGTGGTCTGGACGCCGCCATTGAGGTGTACAAGGCACAGATTGACTCCCCTACTATAGACATCTTCACCAAGGCCGCTTTAGTCACCGAGTGGGCTTATCTTTTGTGGAAGGTCAAGGGGTCGAGCGAGGAAGCCCGCAATTGTTTCTCCAAGAACGTCCAGTGGTATTCGGACAGCCGCCACTTCTGGCAAAAGTGGCTGGAGTTTGAACTGGGTCAGCCCACCAATGCTGAGCTTGAGGAACAGCATGGTGAAAGGATCAGGGACATCATCCAGACCATTCGCAGCAAGAGCCGCCTTTCCCCAGCTGTCAAGCAAGAGTTGTGCCAGGTGTACCTGAACTATTTGCAGGACCGTGGCGGTAAGAAGGCCATGAAAGAATTTCTGGCCCTCGACCGGGAACTCTATGGGTATGTCTTAGCTTTATCTGCTAAAAAGAAGCCCGAAACCAGTGGACTTTCATGCTAACTTTGAACTTTAGCCCCCAATCGATTTCGGCCATTACTAAAGCCAAGGTTGGTGGTAAGGAGAACGGTGTTGCGATGGGCGAACTCGACGAACCCACTCGCCAGAAGGCCGAGAGCAGATTCTACAGCTTTTACCAGCTCCATATGGACCCTGATCCGAATGCTCAAGGGCCGGCTAGCTTCAATTAGGCACACGATGCCACTGCTCGATACTAGGGCTCGTCCTGCCACCCATGGCATCTTCCGCTGATCTTCGGACATCGACAAACTGAACGGAAAAGAGTAATCGGCATCCCTCCCCTCCTCCCCCCTGAATGCGTCATGTAGCCTTTGACTTTTTAGACTTGCCCAGAGACCAATGCGAAGCAGAAGAGGCCGGTTGAGGCCTCAGCAAGGTTGACTAGTTTGCGAACTTTAAACCTTTCAAGACGTTCCAGTGATGGCAAGCTAGCATGGTTGTTAGATACTTTCCAGGCCCACAAACTGGCATTGTGGATTGACATATTCCAGTTTGGCAATCTGGTATCGTGAAAGAGATCATCTGGTGTGGAATCTCAAGCAATTTGCGGCTGGTAACCAGCCAACCTTAAACAAACAATGAAAGAACGAGGACCGCAAAACGGAGGAGGTCCTTTGTATTTCTGTGATGATAGCGAACAAAAATGACCTTGCGTTAGGTAGAGTCCCTTAGTAATTCTGATCATCGCTGAACAAGATACTTGGCATCCATTTGGTGCACAGGAAAAGGCCATGCCTGCTCTGCCGCATGTCACACAGACATTATATCTAGCAACACACGTCTGATGATCCGTGTTTTCAAAGGCACCGAACACTAGCATGAGGCAGGTCACGATTACAAGGCTACCTCGAGCAACTTCAAGTGCTACGTACGATTATTGCACAACGGACAAGGCTGCCCGAGGCTGCCAAGAAGGTTCCGCGATCGGCAGGGAGCCCATGGAATTCGCCGCCACCCGCCACTCTGTGCCTGTGAACTTTTTCACGGTTCGAGCCTCCAGTGACACTTCGATCACATGACAAACGCGTACAGACGAAACGGCAGCAGCTAAGAAGCAAGAAAAAGGCGAAGAAAAAAGAGCGAAAATAAAATCATAAAGTTAAAGGCAATATGTGATATACCCGTCTCAAGAAGGAAAGGACGCCCGTTATAAAATATTGACCATCTCGTCCCAATGTCGCCACAAACTCGACGTTGAATTCATAGTGTAGAGCGTCGGAATTGATTACATAAGGACTTGCCTTCTTTGCATAAGGTGAGGGGTACGCAAGAGTGACTTCTGAGGTTCGGCCGGGCCCATCCATTTATTATGGGACGCTGTCATATGGAGAGGTACCTCCACCGTGCGGCATGCCACCACTCATACCTCAGACATGAGAATGGACCCCGCATGCTTTTGCTGTGCGCTTGTTAAAAGTTTTGGATTTGGAATCTTCGGACGATGTGTGGTGGTTCAGACGATCTGGAAGAATTGGAGATTTGATAACGCCAACTCGTTTGCCACGTGTACCCGTGAGCACCGTCTCAGAGATTGGACTCGAGAATCGCTATCAAGACATCTTCGCGCTACTGGGTATTAGTTGCTTTTCTAGAAGCACTATACCCCATTTTTACAGCGGACAAAGCCTGAGAGGGTTGTGGAGGGGTTTCTCGGTTTAAGGCAACCGAACCGGAAGAAGAGCCAATGGATGAGGCAAAGTCGCGGTTGGATTTCGACATGTGCCCGTTGCAAACTATCTGCCCTTTCTGGCTACCTAGCCGACGGTATCTGTGCCACAATAATCTGTTGATAACTCATTGCTTTCAGAACAATCATCGCAACTACCCGCCGTCGTTCATCTGGAAGGCAAAAGATCTGTCACAGGGTTAGCCATCTCTGTTCTACAAAGTCAACGTAAGCTTCCATCTGGAAGACCTCCTCGGACTCCGATATAGCTCCGCAGTACCTATCTCTTGACTTTTGAGCACGTTCTTTTGGAAGCCATTGACAACTGGTTGACATTGTCACTGCCTTAGTCAGCGGTTGCCGCCTCTTGTCGTTTCGGGTGTACCCAGAGTCCCAGTGACAAATGCCGGGATATAGCCGGCTTCGTGAGTTTTGCGGCGGGTTTCACTTTCCGGGTCCAATGGGGAACCACGGGGATCTCGATGGTGCTCAATGCCACTCGACGGCACTGACGGGATCTCGAATTCCCCCCTGGGAAAGGCTTGGAAATGTGCCCAGAGCCGCGCTTGAACGGGATGGAACGGCCTGAACTGGCACTGACGGGGTCCCTGAAGAACAGACATGGGCGAGCTGGCCACTCAACGCGCACGCGATTGATTTTTTTTCGATATGATTCCAGAGTCGTTTTGCTTCGCTGGAACTCGTGTGGCATGTCGAGACCACAGCCCCACCGGGGCAGTCCCGGGCCTCGTCTTTCCGGGGCAACAGCCGAGCTACGAAAGGATACAATTGCACCATCCCACCTGCCTGATCCCTCTGATTTGATAGCTGTAGACTAGTGCTCTGTGAATTCGTCGTCCTCGCTTCCTTCCTTTCTCTCTTTTTCTTCCCCTCGTTGTTGTCAGTCGCTGCTGCTCTGCTCTCATCCCTCTTTCCTCCTCTTCATCGTCCTGCCCTTAGAGAACCATCAAGGTACGCATCAAGTCATTTTTCCTTCGCGAGTCGTTTGTCCTTTGCTTCCCGTCCTCAACCGTTTGCCTGTCCCTTCTCGTTCGGACTCTATGGAGTTCGGCGATGCCCGTGATGCGCGATCTCTTCCTCGCGTTCAACACCATCATATGGGACTCACCATGATAACAACAAGAGTAATGTTGATGCTAACAAATTCTCCCTCCACGTAGATGGCCGCCTCCCGCACTGCCACCCGCACTCTCCGCGCTCTGCGCACCTCGACTCTCCCTGCGCTCACTGCCACGCCCCGCGCTGCTTTCCGCCAGGGTGGTCGTCGCCTCTACTCTTCTGAGCCCGCCAAGTCCGGTGGCTCCAACATTTGGGCCTGGGCTATCGGTGCTGGTGCTCTCGGTGCCGGTGGTCTCTGGTATCTCAACCAGGACGGCGCTTCCGCCACTCCCAAGGTTATCACTCCCAAGTTCGAGGACTACCAGGCCGTCTACAACGAGATTGCCTCCCGCCTCGAGGAGAAGGACGACTACGACGATGGCAGCTACGGCCCCGTCCTCGTCCGTCTCGCCTGGCACGCCAGCGGCACCTATGACAAGGAGACCGGCACTGGTGGCTCCAACGGTGCCACCATGCGCTTCGCTCCCGAGTCTGACCACGGTGCCAACGCCGGCCTGAAGGCTGCTCGTGACTTCCTCGAGCCCGTCAAGGGTAAGCTACTACCATCTTATCTCTAATCGCGGGGTTTTCAACTTACTAACGCCCTGAACAGCCAAGTTCCCTTGGATCACCTACTCCGACCTCTGGATCCTTGCCGGTGTCTGCGCCATCCAGGAGATGCAGGGCCCCAAGATCCCCTACCGCCCCGGTCGCCAGGACCGTGATGTCGCTGCCTGCACTCCCGACGGCCGTCTTCCTGATGCCTCCCAGGCCCAGGACCATCTCCGCAACATCTTCTACCGCATGGGCTTCAACGATCAGGAGATCGTTGCTCTTGCCGGTGCTCACGCTCTCGGCCGCTGTCACACCGACCGCTCCGGCTTCGACGGCCCCTGGACCTTCTCCCCTACCGTCATGACCAACGACTACTACAAGCTCCTTCTCGACGAGAAGTGGCAGTGGAAGAAGTGGAACGGCCCCAAGCAGTATGAGGACAAGAAGACCAAGTCCCTCATGATGCTTCCCGCCGACATGGCCCTCATCCAGGACAAGACTTTCAAGCAATGGGTTCAGAAGTACGCCGCCAACAACGAGCTCTTCTTCCAGGACTTCTCCAACGTCATTGTCAAGCTCTTCGAGCTCGGCGTTCCCTTCGCCGAGAACTCCGAGCGCTGGGTCTTCAAGCCCGTCAACGCCTAAGTTAGTGCTCCTAGCACCTAACCACAAACATGACGGACTGGTGATCTTGGAAACAGATTCTCAGGTCAGCGATACAACCATGATCGTGCCGTGATGATGTTTCATGGAGGAAAAAGCAGTTATGATGAGCCTGCAGCGGAAAGAGGATTCTGGAAAAAGGTATTGAGGGTTTAGATGAGGAAGGGCATAGACTTTCGAGCTCCCTTTCCTCGTGTATATCATATCTTGGCATACCACCTCGTTTCCCTCAGGGGTTACGGAAGTGGTTTACTGGCGCGTTTTGTGTTTTAGATGTTAGCGAGGACTAGATTTTGTGTCTTAATGTCGATACCTTTTTCTTTTGTGATCTCATCTCGTTCGTCCCGCATTCGTTAGCGAACTGCTTAATGAAGTGAAGTGTAGAATTACCACGTGCGCCGTGATCAGTGACTGGGTTTTTAAAAGTCATTGGGTCCAGAGGGCAAGGTGTCCTTTCGTTGCGGCATGACAGATGAGGGGGAGGAGGGGCTGAAAGTCTGAGGAAGACCCAATAGGTTGGATCCTTCCGGGCGGATAGGTAAGATCCAGCCGTCAACGCTTCGCCGTTGATGGTTCATCGGTAGTTCATCGGTGAACCCATCCCGTCGTCCCGGAGTCATAGGGAGGGCGGGGAAGGCAAGTCGCGGGCCATGACGAGTGGGTGACCTGGGAGACAACCCGACAGGTCGAACACGAGGTCCGTCCAAGTCCCAGCAACCATACTAGCTTCCCCCGCATTCTCCATCTTCCACTTGGACCCTGGCGATCTTGACTCGCAGCCCACAGCCTCGCAGCCCTACCGCATCTCCATCATGCATGCCTTGATTTACGCGCGGGGAGAAAGTTTTCATTTGTGGGGTCCGGTGGTCCAGGTTCTGGTGGTGAAGCACAACATCTGCACTCCTTCATATCACCGCGCCTCTGGATTTCTGGTTCCACGAGGTGCTTCAACTCAACTGGCGCAACGCAAAATGCGATGCACAATCATCAACCCAAAGGAGGACTGCATACGGCCTGCATAAGTACGCTACAAGTGAGGGAATAGCGGATCTAGTTAGCTATCCGGGATGTCAACTTAGTGAACTGTCTGATAGGCTTGCGTCTCCTTCAAATGTCTACTAGCTAGGGCAGTTAAACGTTCCACACAAGTATCATATTCGAGTATCGTGCCGTGGTCGAATTGATCGCGAGTGACGGCTTCGTGTGGTGATTCTCTGGGTTTCTCCCAAAGGTGCAGCTAATTATCAGGGTTAGGGTCAGATATCCTCTTCGGCTTTAACTTGACGTCAACTTTTTATCCTCATCTTTCACTCTGAACTCACTTCCCCTTTTGCAACTTCCGGACCAAGATTCTTTGAAGACCCATCACTGTCATGGCCTCCCTTCGCACTGCGGGCATGCTTCGGCATCTCACACACCCATGCTCTCACGTCCGAACACTGCGCGCCTCCAACCAACGGCGATGGGCTCAAGTTCACGACGTGCGCTTCCTTGCCACAACTCAGCAACCTCGCAGTGTCATCGAGAAATACCGCCAAAAGTTGGAGAGCAAGGCCAAGGAGGAGGGTCTTCCTGATATTGACGCCCTCAAGCAGGCGTACAAAGACAAGATTGAGCGCCTGCGCAAGGAAACCGACGCTGCGACTAAACTACCGGGTGCTCCTGCTCCGGCTGCCCCCACTGCTGCTGCTGCTGCCGCCGCCGAGTCTAAGACTACCACCACTACAACAACGGAGGCCGGAACACCTTCTTCCAAAGCCGCACCGCAAACGCCAGCAAAATCCGGAGGTTCGGGCTCCGGATCTGGCATTAAGCCCCTCTCCGAGATCCTCGACATGACCAAAGCCCGCGACCTCCCCATCAAGGAACTCTCCGCCATCTGGCGTCTTCGCTACGCCACCAACCCGCACTCCTTGTGCGCCGTGATCCCGTCAGAGACCTACTCAGCCATGGACACGCTCGCGCGCTCGCGCCCACAGTTCGTGCTGCCCGTGCCGCACCCGGACCAGGGCGCGGAGATCCACTTCCTGCAGTGGACCTGGGACGCGGCGACGGCGACGTCTACTGTGCTGTTCACGCAGCTAGCCGAGTACAAGAACCGCGGCGAGTTCGCGCAGCCGCACACGACGGTCACGCACTACATGGACTTTAGCGCCGACAAGGGCGTGGTGCTGATGCAGGGCCAGGTCATGGAGGATAGAGGTGTGACTCCTGAGAACGCCCAGTGGTTGCTCATGTGTCTTCAGAGATTCTATGGCGGTTGGGATGGCACTGGTGGCGAGCAGGGCCAGGAGAGGGCGAACGAGCGCAGGAATCTGTTAGATTGGTTTGCGATGGGAGACCAGAGGTTTAGCGTGGAGAAGCTGTTGGAGGAGGCGGAGAGGATGGGTTAAAGACGTTCGATGGTATGGTCGGTCGTTGTAAGTGTCATGGGAACAACTGTGTATGATAATGTTGGTGAGGGCACCCAGATAGTGCGGCTCCTGGTATGTATAGAACGATTTAGATGCCCGCCTCTAGGCGGACAGTACAGTATATTAACACCTACCTACCTACCTACTGACTTATCTTTCACGTAGGCATCCAGTTCACAACCCGAAGCCGGAAAAGGGCTGTTGGTGTAAACGCACGGTATCCAAAATCGATTTTCGCAACACACGAATCTTTCAACTACATCCCTTTTTAAAGCTTTGATCCCGCGGCACGCTCCTCCTGCCTCACTTTGTCCCTCAACAGTCTCCGGAGGATCTTTCCGCTAGGCGACTTGGGCACCTCTGCAACAAACCGAACACCTCCGCGAAGCTTCTTGTGAGGTGCAACTTGCTTGGCCACGTAGTCAACGATCTCCTGCGCCTTGCTATCGCTGGCTTGAACGCCTGGCCTAAGGACGACATACGCCCGAGGTACTTCGGTAGCCTGGCTGTGGTCTTCGACGCCGATAACGCACACGTCCGTTACATCGCTATGGCCAAGGATGAGACCCTCAAGCTCTGCTGGTGGGACGGGGAAACCCTCTGAGAATGATGTCAGTGATCAGTCAAATGATTATGGTTGTGTACCGGGCGAGACAAGGCAATGACTTACTGTACTTGATCAACTCCTTGAGACGGTCCACGCAGTACATGTTGCCGTGCTTGTCGATATGGAACATGTCTCCGGTCTTGAAGTAGCCGTCCTCCGAAAAGGCCTCCTTTGTGCGCTCTGGATTCTTATAGTAACCCTTGAATACATTAGGTCCATTGATCCACAACTCGCCGACCTGTATGTACAACACGGTTAGTTATACCATTTTGATGAAAAAGGAAGCAGGGCACAACTACACACCTCTCCATCAGCAACCTCCTTGCCTTCCTCATCTACCAGCTTCGCCTCCATGTTCGGCATCATCTTGCCGCAAGAACCCATGAACTTGGCCCACTCATCCACAGTCTGGCATGTCACCACAGGACTGGACTCGCTCAGACCGTAGCCTTGCTTGACCGGAATTTTGAGACGTTGCCACACGGCCTCGGTGAGTTCGCTCGTCAGGGGCGCGGCGCCCGAGTGCATGACCTTGAGGGTGCTGAGATCGTACTTGTCCACCAGTGGGCTTTTGCCGAAGGCCAACACGACCGGAGGAGAAACGTAGAAGCCCGTGATGCGCTGGTCTTGGATCGTCTGTAGGGCCTTTTCGAGGTCAAAGCGCTCGACCACGAACATCTCCCAGCCGAGGTAGAGACACATGAAGAGGGCGCAGGTGAGACCCTGTGATGGTGCATCGGGGTCAGTCCAAGTTTTCTGGAATTGGGTAGGGGTTGACAGAGAACAGAACTTACATAGATATGGAAGAACGGAAGCACGCCCAAAAACTTATCACCTTCACCATCCAACCCGCCAGTCGCAGACCAATATCTCCCATCAACATCCGCGCTCTGCAAGACGTTGGACACAACGTTCAGATGTGTCAGGCACACGCCCTTGGGCAGGCCCGTGGTGCCGGAGCTGTACACCAAAAAGACGAGATCCTTCTCCGGGTTGATGTTGGCCTTCCTGAAGCGGGCGGGGAAGTCGACGCACTTGACGTTGCGGAAGTGCTTGAATTGCTTGGACGGGTCGCTGTGCTGGCCGATCAGGATGATGCGGTCGTTAGGGATGCCGGCCCTCTTCGCGGCTTCAACGGCAGTCTTGAGGAAGGGAGCTTGCGTGACGATGGCCTTGGCGCCCGAGTCTTTGAGTTGGAAGGTGAGTTCTTCGACGGTGTAGAGCGGATTGGCGGGCGAGACGACGGCGCCGGCCCAGATGGCGCCAAGAGTGACGATGGGGGTCTTGGTGGTTGGAATTGATGTCAGCATGCTTTTTCAGTCCTTTTTCTTTTCAGACAATCACCGCCACACTTCATGTATCGGCAATGGCTTACATCAATGCTATTCGGCGTATACAAGGCAAGAACTTCACCCTTCCTCCATTTCCACATATCCTTCATGCCCTTGCCAAAGTCGATAGAGGCAGTCTTTATTTGGTCCCAGGTATGCGAAAGCTTGGTGTTTTCGGCGCAGGTCATCACCCTCTTGGAGGTCGGGAACGGGACATCTTTCCGGTCAAAAACAAGAGACCAGACATCGACATTGGTGGGAATGTCCAAGTCCTTGAACGGCGAAGTGAAAGGCATCGTGGACGGTCGGGGTAGTGACAAGAAAACACAGTAAAATCTACTTCTACAACGAGCAAGGTGGGAAGGAGGGGTGGTGTTTGCTTTGTTTCCAAGAGTCCAGACGAGAGGAGCTCGAGCAACAGTTCTCCAAGAAACGAAGGGATGGATCTATCTTAAAGATACAGCCAGCCATCACGGGTATTGCTGTTGGGTTCATCCAGTGGTTGGCCCGAACCGAGCTACACAGTAGGGAACACCAACAGTGGACTCCAAGCTGCATTCGACTAAACCAAACAAGTATGATATCACGGGCTGGCCATCTGGCATGTTCCCTTTCTCTATGGTTATCCTGTCCAGTACGGCGGGTTTCGTTGCTCCCAAGGGGAAACAAGATGCCGTGCTATCGAATCGGATATCAGCGGGCTTCTCGCAGAAAGAGGGGATTGGATGGATTTCGAAGTTGTTGATGAGGGGAAGTGCAGTCGATTTCGCCTTGTGGAGGGGTGACGCATGACCCGCCGCTGCCCTCCCGAGAACTTGGGGTAAAGTTGGGGTAAAATATGGGGTGCCGAGGCCCGTCGGACGGCATTGGCGGAAATGCATTTCCATCCAAACCTTCTTTCTTTCTCCCCAACAACACTCCGATGTCGTCCCATGTTCGATTGTGATGAAATGTCATTCCGTTATCATCTGCCTGGGAGTTGATAAGAGCCCCAAGTTAGTTTGATCGGAACGTCTTTTTGTATCTCTGCTCAATCCCTCCTCTCACTTCGTCATTCCATTCGCCTTGCAACCCTACTCCCCTCTTGCACTCAAGAGTCTTTGCGTTTTGCTATCATCACTAACCGTACAATAGGAGATGTCTGTCTGATATCTATGGCGCTCTTTGTCGGAACAAGCGTGAGTAAGCAAGTGCTGTGGACGAGATCTGGGTTTGTTCGCTCATCGATTTTGGTCAAATAGACAACGTTTGGGCGGCCACCATCGAATACGAGGAACCAATGGATTATCTATCAACAATCCCTTGGAAATTCCCAAGCCCAGGAAGCGCCGCCATGGATTCAGATTAGCTTTGGTTTTACCTTTCACTGCGTTCGAACTGGAGGAGCTCAATCCTACCCTACGAGGCAATCCGGAACACAACCGAAGGGGTCAACAACACTCCCATGATGCAGGGGTATGAGGCTGTCAGGGGAAGTCCAAAAGGTGCGACGTTGTTGAGACAGCTCTTGGCATCTTGAAGGGGAATTGTCAACTCCTACAATTGGGCAACCATACCCATAGTCACCTGATGGCAACTCTAACCGCCCGGCACCGATATCACCAGGTCGGTATAGTTGGGATCTTGGGAAACCCGCCGACTGCAAATGAAACAAGAACCCAGTGAAAAGGCACCGGATCTTTCCTTGGCCCTAGCCATTCCCTTGTCTTTCGCCCTCAAAAGGGGCTCCAACGTGGTTTGGGTGGCATATTTTACCACGAACCATGAGTGTCATTCGGGGAAACATGTTTGGAAATACGGGCAGGTGTTGGGATTTGAGGGAGCTTCCAGTTGAAGCTGGGTCTCAAACACAGACCACAGTGGCCTGGTAGTGCTTCAGGCGGATAGTTATGTTTCAAACTGACCAAGCTGGTCCGAACATGTTCTATAAGATGGAAGAGCATCCGGCGAGAGTGGCCGATGTGTTTCCTCCATTCTCATCCTCTATCAAAGCCCTTCACTTAAACATTCTTTTCGATTTACAGCCGTGCTGTCTTTTAGTTGTACTTTCTACATTTTCTGCGTTTCATCCCAAAAACATTTTCATTCTATACCAGGACCTCGACGGTTCAAACATCCTCCAACAGTCAAAATGCAGTTCAAGTTCGCCTTCGTCTTCACTCTCCTTACGTCCACCCTCGCTGCGCCCTGCGCAGTCGACACCCGGGACTTGAGCAAGCGGGCTCTTTCAGCCCAAAGCTACTCCCAGTTCCAAGTATCCAGCGGCGTTGGTGGTAACGCCCTGGCCGAAGTCAAGGCAAAGTTTCCTGTGAGTCATTCCGTCCTTCTCACTTTTCCGCCAACAACCCTTCTGTGCCGCACACGTATCTAACAATTCTCGCAAACAGATCGACGAAAACAACCTAGCCTCCGTCTCCGACGCCGACCTGGCCATCATCAAAGCCGCGCGCCAGACCGCCGAGAACGCCGAGACCAAGGCGGGCGGCTTCAACGAGGCCATCAACGCTGCCGGCGGTACCAAGACCACGGCTGGCGCGGCCCTCCAGGTCGGCAAGATTAAGAACAAGGTCCTCAAGCTCAAGCTCTTCACCCTCGCCCAGCAGATCGAGCAGGCTAAGGGGGGCAAGGACAACTCGGCCAAAATCGCCGAAGAGACCAAGAAGCTTAACAAGAACATTGAGCTTGACAAGGCCGCTGGTGGAAAGAAGAGCACTAGCGTTAACTTCCAGGGTACTAGCGAGCCTTGAATTGGTGGTCGACGGCTGCCTATGAGGACTGAATAAAATGGAGGAAGGGCTATCTACGGGGATTATGGTCCCTGTGCAAGGAGAGATACGGGTGCCCGATAGGTAACGTAGAGTGGGAAAGTGATCTTTCTGGGATGGAACAATTAAAATAATACAGTGTTGGGCTCATATCGTTTTCCCTCCATCTCTCCACCGGTCAGCGTGACGGTGCGTTCATTGTGTCGTGATGCGGTGATGTCAAGCATCAGTCTTAAAGAGCAATCGGCCGCAATTGCCACGTCCCGGACTCCGGCCGTCACCAAAGGTGTTTGAGGGCTGGATGCCTTCCTTGAAACAGCGGCGCCAAGTGCCGTGCTCTTGCGTATTTTTCAAGTTATCTCTCTTTGGCGTATTCCAGGGAAAGAGCGAACGCCGGGGATTCGGTAACAATGGAATTCCATCTCGACTCCCGGCACCGCACTACATAGAAGGCGCACCCCCAGCGGGTGTTTCTTGCCTACCTCCAGAGGTACCTTACTCAAGTTTAACCGACTATCAACATCCTCGCAAGATTTTCTCCCAGTACTGCCTCACATCTACTTGGCAACCGAAGATGAAGAGATCACCAAATCGTCGAACATCCACTGCATTACAGCATACGGCGACGCTCGGCATAGAGTCCGCGATGTGGCTGTTACGCAAAGGTACCAAACTCGATTGTTGTTCTCCCACTTTACAGGCCCCTGGTCCGACTGACTTATGACAGGAATTCAGCGGCGGGAAGAACACAAAAAATCATGTGTGTACAGCAACTGCAAGACCGACCGACCCTGTTCAGAAAGACGGTTGAGGTCTGGCTAACTTTGGAAAGAGCGGGCTGTGGAGGTACATCGTTCGCCGCTCCAGTGTTTTGACATGTCGTTCGTGTCGGTGAGTACTCAAATTGTGACCATGCCAATGTGACATTTATAGCAACCCATTGATTTAAGTTCGGTGGAAGATGGTGTATAGCTCCAAAAGCTTGGGAATACATATGGCCATGGGAGGTATGCTCGTATGGTAAGTACGCCAGGTAAGGATAAAGCCATTGACCAATCCCAACCTCCAAAAGTGACCATTGTCATATCTACGGTTCTACACCGCCTAGAGGATGTAACATCCCATCACCAGAGCACACATGTGTGCTCTGCATTCGATCTAGAAGAGAAACTGAGACATGCAATGCACGATACTTTTATAGTAACACTCACCTGGATGTTGACGAGGTTTTAGACTACCGACCCTTATCACGTAGCCTAACTAATGTAGTCATAGTATACCCCTTGGCTGCACGTCAAAGTTGTTTTAACACTACCCTGGGTCACCTTGGGTCACCCTGGATCACCGAATCGGAAGTCTGGAATTGTTTACCCGTCACACCTCCCATTTCACCCCTGATCATGAGACATACATACATGCGTTTCCTGGCATACAACAACAGCAACCGCAACAACAGTTTACAGAACGTGGTACAACAGATAGCGTATGTCAGCGAACCACATCTTCGGTACCTTGTGTTGCTACATACCCATGTTGGACAAGGTCATTTCTACTCGGATCCAAGGAAAATGGGCAGTAGAGGGTATAAGAACTTCAATGCCCCCCTCGCGGGTTCAGTATGTAAGTCGATGTTAGGTCAGTAGATGTCTCGTCCTGTCTGTTCGAATAGGTGCGATCGAAACCGGCTCACCGACATCAACTACAATCACACCTTGGTCATTCGTTCAACAAATTCTCCCAGCTCTTCTGCCCCATCGAAGGAAGACAAGAAGTCTATAGAAGAAAAAAAGTACGAACACTTGTTCGGAGAGGCTTTGGCGTTCAATGCTGATCTTGAAGATAGATAATACAATACCAAAGCCACCATGGCCGACAAGCCCTGTGACCACCACGCGACACACGGGTGCAGGGCGGTAGTTCCAGGGACCCAGAGTCTATGCGCGAACTGCGCAAAGGGGAACTGTTAAGACGACAGTAAGACAGAAGAGAAAGGCTACACTATCGGAAATTTTGAGAACCACCAAGAACATGAATAATCAGATGCGAGTAATGGACGAGAATCGAAAGCACAACGAGGAGGGATGAAAAAACTTTGTCAGAAGCGAAGGCGCCGCTGTTTTGTTCATCGGGATGGAAACAGCGCGTTGGATTAATGGGAGGGAAGTATCGGGAAGGTAGAAGGAAGTCTTGCACAAGGTTCGAGAGCAATGGGTGTCGGACATTGTGCAGACAGCTGAGGTTATAAGCGGCGTCGTCCGTGTACCTAACTATGTAATATCCACACTGAGGCTGGTCGGATAGACACGAAAGAACGATCGACGACGTTAGTTGCGGAGTCATCAGCCTTCCCAGTCCCAAGACTACGTTTGTGAGATTATCACTTCCCGTGACGAGCTGCTGATCCATGATGGGGAGGGAGGGGGGCTACATTGAGACAAGGTTTCAAAAGCCTATTCTAGCGTGCATCGGTATTTCCTCCACGACGATAGGGCTGAACAACGATATTACCACATGAAACAGAAGGCAGAGACTAGTTACGTCAGTCGGAGACGGAACTGTGTTTATCGCAAAAACATTGTGGTCACACTGGAGAATTATTCAGTTCTTTGACTGTTATATCCCATTCCATTTTCGGCGGCACATAATCGCATACGACATATGTTCGCCTAGGTACGTCGTCGTCGAGCGACATGAAACCTTTCTCTGTATAGACACCATTCCATTTTCTTTTCCACCCCGACGCCGTTGGCTTAGTAGGTCTTAACAAACCAATAAGCCACCCTGATGTCGAGCATCCTTGTTTCTCTAAAAACCTTTCTAAGAATATGCCAACCAGTGACCCCAATGGAACAAATTTTTGTCTGAGGATAAAGGGAAAAAATATCAAAAAGGTTTTTGTGGGCTTGTCCAGCATGTTGTGGTATCAAACAAAGAAAAATCCCTTTTCCCGCCGCCAAAGAAGCCCCAAGCCATTGTAACACCACCCCCATTGTTGTTCAAGAATCAAAAGATACGGGTATCATCCGTTGAGTAATCAGAATCGAAAGTCGAAAAAAAAAAAAAAAAAAAAAGTAGCACCAGAAAAAGAAGGAAATTCGGATGCGGTCGTTAAAATCACGGTCCAGTAGATGGCGCGCGAAGATGATGTTGATGATAAAGTATGCAACTGATGGTCTTGTTATGTACATGGCCCAGTCACAAGACTAGATCAAGACATTTAAGCCAAGAGAGCGGCGCCCAAGGCCAGGACGCCCATCAAGAGGCCAGACTGAGCGGCAAGGCCAGCAGCACCACCAGTGACAGGGGCAGAAGGGCTGGCGGGCTCGCTGGCAGTGACGATTGCGCTCTGGGTCTGGGTGATGAAGGCCGAGGTGAGAGGCGCGCTGGCGGTAGGACCAGCGAGAGTGGTCGAGTTGACCTGGGGGAAGGACCAGGACAGCGTAGACGAAGAGCTGGTGGTGGGGATGACAACGATCGAGCTGGAAGAGGTGGTCTCAACTGGGGCCGCAGACGAGGTGGTGAGGACGACGCTGGAAGTCTCGATGGAGCTGGTGCTAGTGCTGGTAGCAGGAGCGTTGCCGGGGCAGTTGGAGACGGTAGGGTTGCAGGAAGTGATGGTGACGGTCAAAGTCATGGTGGCAGTGGAGGTCATGGTGCTGTCGGCGGCTTCCTGGGCGGCAACCAGAGAGAGGCCAGTGGCCAAGACGGTGAGGATGCTCTTGAACTGCATTTTGAAAGTCTGTGTTTGTGAAGGTGATGCTGTTGTGTTTTGTTGTAAGGCTGATGAGCTGTTTTGATGAGGCCTGCCTTGAAAGTGTCGAGGGGACGTGGAGAGAGTAGATCCTCGGGATTCTCAACTCGTTGATAATTGTGATGTGCTGTAAAGGAGCGTGGGGCTGAAGCCGGAGCAACAAGCGAATGAGTCTGATGATTGCTGGGATAGCGGTGGTTGAAGGGGGAAAGAAAACAGGAAGATCGAGAGAGCGGCATAAACTGGGGAAGGAGGTGGGAACGGACCCTTTTGAAGCAACTGATGGTCCCTTCCCAAGACAGTTTCCCGACGGGACGCTTGGACACAGCCGATGAGCTAAATTGGCTTCCTTTCCACGACTGCCTTGACACCATTGGTCAGTCCCCGCTGGGATTGGGAGAGAAGACTTTTCGGCGCCGACTCCCAGTGCCACTTGCCATGCGGCACTCAGCTGGATCTGGTGCTTCGTTGTCACTCTGTGCCTGGCACCCAGAACTCTTGTCACTCACCCTAGTCGGAGGAGCCTGACAAGCCTGGGCCCGCCGCGGGATTGGGGAACCGCAATTAAATTGGGTTCAAAGGCAAACCGTCGAATGACAAACAGTCTTTCCAAGAGATGGCAGGGATTATTATCCTGTTGCCCCGGCCATCGCCACCACCCCTGTCCCTTGTTGGGCGTCGAAGCCGAACGATGAAGAAGGACGATGTTGGAAGGAAGGCCGAGCGAACGCGCAAACCGCTTGACCAGCGAGATTCGCAAAAAAGGCGGGAACAACAACCCCTGTCAGGTACCATGCCGCATGCGAAGCCGGTGCCGTCTGATTGGCTGGTACCTGAAAATCTGCAAGGAACAGACGTGGACGGGCAAACTCATCGGCCATTGAGACACCCGCACCACAGCCCACCGCATCCAGCACACCATCCACCCACCATCATGGCCCGTGTCCACCATCCAATTCAATTCCACTGCTGGCGATCCGGCCTCTTCCCTGACCATCGCAAATTACCAAAATGAAATGCCGAATATGGTTTTCTTGCTGACTGGCCGTGCCAACCACTTGGCATGCGCCGGCCAGGCTCTCGCCAGGCTCTCTTGCATTGCACCCAGCAGCCCAGAATTCCCAAGCGAGCCTACCTACGACCCTTTGGTACGTTAAAAGAGTTTTTTTTGGGTCCCCGGATGCGGTGAGGTTGCAGCCGGCTCAGAGGACTTAACTGGAAACTTGGAAACATGTTGCTTGCCGTTACGGTCGCCAGCCCTGCGAGAGAGTCACCGTCAAGACATTGGAATGGAGAGAAGGCATCCTCCACCATTGTATGCGTGCCACGTCGGATGTCACCCGCATGCTTGCTACCATGCTGTCCCCGTCCTCCTGGCTTCTCCTGTCTTCCACGCATTCGCAGCAGGTTCGGACGCCATGCGCGGAGTGCGCCGCCGGATTTTCTTACATGACACCATACATGACAAGCCGAGGAAAAAGAGAAAAGGACTCCCATATATGGGCTGGGCTTGGGCGGTGACCGTCTCAGCCGTTCTTATACATAGTACGCTGATATCGCCTAGAGATACCGGTAATGACAGGACGCTTGGTTGTTCCACCTTCCTAGAGTTGGTAATAGCCTTGCAATTCGCTAGGGTATCACAGGAAATGACGTGCGTTGATTATAGAATTGGAGACAAGGCCAAAAACTGCAAGGGGGAATTACCCTCTTGGTTAGGAGCGGGGAGACACGACTTTGAAGACATTCCAGAAATTGGAAGGAGGATTTGGCGTTCTGACCCCTGATTTGCTCCTTCTCGTATCTGACGTTTTCTGTGCAACTGGCAACTGCGTCGGACGGCGCTTGTGGTACCTTTAAATCTCCGAAGACGCAGCCGCAAAAGGTCACTCATGAGGTCAACATGCGAATGAATGGAAAAAAAAAAAAAAAAAAGACTCCAACGAAAAGGGGAAAAAAGAACAGCTTTCCATGCGTAAGAAAAAGAAGGCAGGCCTATGAAAAAAATGCCAAAAGAAAAGGATAACGACGCGAGCAGGATTTGAACCTGCGCCTCCGAAGAGATTTGATATGTTCGAATAGGGTATTCGAGTCAAACACCTTAGGCCACTCGGTCATCGCGCCAATGGAAAGTTAGATATTAAACTGCATACATTTTGGTGCTTATGTAGCCCAGCATCCTGAGTAGTAGCTCAATCTCTGGCTGCCTTCGCTTTGATGCTTCCAAAACATATCATACCCTATTCCCCATTCATTTTGAGAAAGGGAAAGGGAGTCTCGGTTTCAATGAAAAGGCTCAAGGGAGCAGGAATAGTTCCGTTTAGGGATGAAGTGATGTGCGAGCCGATCACCTGCAAAAGACCAAGAGGAACCAACCCAACTCTCACCCTCTTCCAAGTCTTCTGTGCATCTTGCAACAACCAACCGACCAACAACCGAACTAGCATAGCAAGTGGCAAACTGAACCGCAACCATCACATCGCATCCCTTTTTCACTCAACAAAAACTTAATAAATCCATTGATCATCCAAAACTGCAAACTCTGCAAAATGCAACCTCAAAGAGGTTTACCTAAAGTGGTTGTCTTCGCCGTTGTGCCCCCACGGCCCACACACCCATCAGCAATTCAGCATCACAATGATGATGTCTTTGCCGCGCGCTGCTTGCAGAATCTTTCGTTGTTACATACTAGTGTAGGTACATTTTCGGATTTTTACCAACGATCGATCGCGAGTACGACGCTTACAAGCTGACTAGGTAACTACACGTGTGCTCAAGTGAAAGAAGTACACTACTACACGTACACGTGTGGTAAGCAAAAGGCAGACACTCCACCGAATGAAAATCAAGGCCTCCTACTTGAGAGACTCGGTACCGAAAAGCCGGCAAAGCGGTCTGGCAGTCCGACGACGGAATGCCATGCCGCATCGCCGCCTTATCAAGTACACGTGTATATACGCACAAAGCGTGTTAAAGAAGATGGCTTTGAATGTGTGAACAAGAAGAGGGGTCTAAAGGGATATAACAAAGGCATCCCTCCGGGTTCCTGAACGCAAACAAAGCCTTTACACAGTATACCAAGGGACAAAGATAGCCCCTTTGGCATCTGTCTTTGAGGCGGCTTGCAATTCATATCCGGGTTGGGACTCACCGCATCTAGACCACCAGATGTGTATGTAAGCGTATTGAGCGAACTCGATGAGGTCGAGACACCCCAGTCCAACTTGCTGGGTTGGACAGTTCGGTTGATAATGCGGCGATGAAAGCGCGCTGGAGATCGGAGGCTGTCTTTCAAGTGATGTTGAAGCTGTCGTATGCAATTGTGTTGCCTTTGGGTTACCATCTGGCCAAGTGCATTTCCATGCGATGTGGTTGATGAAGATCAACAGCGGACTTGACCCCTAGCGCACTGTTGAATAATTGGGTGGTCGAACGGAACAATGAACGCCCAGTATATTATGTATGTTTGGTAATAACGAACTCAAACGCTCTGCCATGGGAGAAAAGTCTTTAGAACAGCACAACAACTACAACAACCTACGCCACCCGAACAATCGTCCTCGCCTTCCTCCTCTCATCCTCACTAAGCACCCACAACATGCCATCCTCCCCATCCTCACCCGCCGCCCCATCCATAACAATCAGCTCCTCCCACTCCTCATCCTCCATATTCGCCACCATCAGTATTTGCAACGTGCGCCCAAACACCTCGCGCACCGCATAGTTGCCCTTGCTTATGGTGCCAATGATCCCACTGAAATCTCTCTCCATCCTGATGGCGCCATACGGACTCGCTCCCCTAGTCTGCGAGCCCGCATAGTTCCACACGCGCTTCTCCAGCCAGCGCGCCAGGTGCTGCGCCGTGTGGTCCAGGACGGTGCTAAAAGTCTTGGGGGTCATGAGGCGCGCGATCGGCTTCATGAGGGCATCCCAGCCCTCCTCGAAGCGGCGCGTCACCTGCTCGAGCACGTCGTCCTCGTTCTCGTCGTTCGCGGCGCACAGGTCGAGGAGCTCCTCCTCGGTCATGGTGTAGTCGGCGTCGCGGAAGGTGTCGGAGAGAATGGGACGCAGACGAGGGCGGACGACTTGGCTGAAGAGGACCTTGATGCCTTCGCTTAGTAGCTCTGTGGCCTTGGCTGTGAATGAGTGGTGGAGGTTGTTCAGGCGGGTGGTCACTTCTTTGAGGTCGTTCTTGAACGGGAAGGAGTTCCTGAGGGAGCTGGCCTGCGAGGGAGCGCCGCTACCGCCATTGGCTGATTGTTCTCCGGGAGTCAGGATGCCGGTGATAATGCGGGTGAGATATTCCTCAGCCATGTCGAGACTGTTGATGAGCACAATGAATTGAATGATTTTGTCTTCTGGTGGGAACCCGCCTTGGATCACGGGCTTGGGGTAGCACTCATCACGCATCTTGCGCTGAATCATGCCGACCAAGTCCGAGCCCAGTAAGCTCGATATTGTAGGGAGAACAGAGTCTATAACGCCTCTCTGAGACGTAGATATGGATCTGATGATCACCGTGTTCGCGATGTACATGACATCTTCAACTGCTGAAATGATAAATGGCGGGCTGCTGTCGATGGGTTTGCTCATCCTCAAGGACAGTCCGGTCGGCCATTCGTCTAGCTGGAATGCTTTCTCTACAGATCGCCGGAAGAAGAAAGTGGTTAGAACATTGTATGGCAAGACAAGCTTGCCTGAAACCTTTCGGCTCAGGTTTGACTTGGTGAGCACCTCGGGCATGGTTAATGGTACGTCTTCTGGAACGCCAGGCTCCTGTGACAACCCCAAGTTAGCTATGAACGTCTCAGTGAACAGAATACGGAAAACTTACCATGCACTTCTGGGCAAGAAGCTGGGAGTAAGCGGACCACCTGCTTAGCATGATGGCTATCTCACTGAGCAGGGCATCCACCTCCCTCATGCTGACACCCTCATCTTCGCTGTTGCGACCATCGGTGCCAGGAGCAGGAGAGTTGAGGCGCGGCGGAGCTCCAAACCCACGGTTCTGTGGCAGGAAGCTCTGCACAAGAAACGAGAACGGATAGCTCTTCACATCTGTCAATGCCCGGTCGACACCACGCTCATCACTCCAAGAGTCCACGATGATGCCGCCCTGCACATCTGCTTCGCCCTGCAACCGTTCAATAACCTTGATCATCTTGCCCCCGCCATAGTGCCTCTCGACCAAGCCACCATGGCCATCCACGATCTGCGTGATATGTCCAAACAGCATATTCAACGCATTAGCATAGAAAATGCCATCCTTTTTCGGTCTTAGGGTCGCCGGAGCATTGGCATCAGTTCCTCCCAGCGCCCCAACTCCATCTTTTAGTATCGCTCTCGCCCTATCCGCCACGCCCTGGCAAACATACTGCCCGTACGCATCCAGTCCAACATCCCCCCTTCCGATCAACGGGAAAAGTTTAAAGAACCGCGTAATCTTCGCCGGATCATCCTCCTTCGCCGCTTTCCAAAACTCCCTCAAGAATAACACGCACAAGCTCTCCCTGGCATTCTCCAGCGTCACCCACGGCGCATCAGGCACCTCAACAGTCGGCACTACCGCCGCCGCAAACCCGCTTCGCACAATCTCCTCTGGCACGCGGGCCGCCCTGGCAATATACCCCGCGGCAGCCTCCCAGTCCTGCGGGGCGCCCATGCTGCCCACCACACCCGCCACGCACGCTTTTAGCTCCGCCACTTGCTCCACCACGCGCAGGGTATCTTCGACGCGCTGCTTCTCGAGGTCGAGCTGGCGTACGCGGCTGGACAGGTGGGAGGCGGTGTCGGCGGCTCCCGCTAGCATGTTATTACTGACGGAACGGGCGGCGATCACCTGGGAGCCAAGGCCGGCGCGCAGGTTATCGAGGCGCGAAAGCGAACGGGCGAGGTCCTGGTGGGAGGCGAGGACGGAGGACAAGCGGGTTGTTAGGGACGATTCGCGGGCGTGGAGGGCGGAAAGGGCGGCGCGGATGTCGGATGAGGACGAGGCGGTGCGGAGGGCCACGAGGGCCGGGTCTGCTGCTGCTGCTGTGTTCGCATCGTTGGCACCGCCATTTTGGGGGTTGGTGATGCTCCTTATTGACAATTGAAGGGAGAGCGGTGCTGTCTTATCGTGGGATTTGTTCGTAGCGTTCGCCGTGGTGCTTAAGGAGGGATTCGTGACATTATTGTTGATGGCGCCAGTTGTTGGGGTACCTCTAGCTGCTGTGGCTGCTGTACTTGTTGGAGCTGTGGAGGGCATCTTCGACGACGAAGCTGTGGTATCGACGCCATTGGAGAGGGCAGACATCGGTATTGCCGTGTGGACGCTGGCAACGCATCGCTGCTTTGCACTTGATGCCCTGCGTGGTGGTCGTGTACTTCGGTGTTTCGAAGCTATAAAGGTGGTGTAGGACGTCGAGGCTCTAGCGGGAGGGACAGATGTCACTGCAGACCGGGGGCCCGGTGCCACCACAGACGACAGGCGGTGATTGAGCCCCACGGCACTGCAGGGGCACCTGCCAGGATCCCAGCACCGGCCACTACCACAACAGTTGACGATACCCCTGAATCTTGAGAGATACTGCGAGACACTTCGTATGAAGCAGATACGTCTGTGAGTGAGCCAACACCAGATTTATCCAAATCTGACCATTCAGAGGCCGATGGTATATTACTATTTAAATCCAATGTTGTAGTGTATGTATAAGTTCATCATCAAAACCTGGTACGTGGTTACTTTACCATGTACCACCTCATCTAGTCTAAGTCTTTCTCGCCCTTCTTCTTACACCGGCCTCATACAGCCTGGCTGTAGTTAACACCCATATGTCTCCTTCCCCCGTACTTCCACCACTTCCTAAGCTCATCAGCAAAGAAAACTGTACTGCATAGCAACATCAGGTACACCAAATCAAGGAGCCCGAGCGCCTCAGTCTGGAAAACTTCCTGCAGCCACGGGAAGTAAATAACAAGCAACTGTCCTGCCAAACTGAGCGAGACGGCCCAATTGAACAGCGCGTTTGAGAACAGCCCGATCTCGCCGCGAAGAATGGATTTAGACTCCGACCGGCAGGCCAGGGCGTTGAACATATCGAAGAGAACGAAGCAGGTGAAGGTCATGGTGGTGTCGCGACGGGTGACCTGTCCGTCCCCCAACATTTCGTGCTTGTACACTAGCATGGTACCGACCATAATGATGAAAGCCTGGGTAAGCACACGGGCAATAAGAGGGTTGGTGAGAACTGCATCGCCTCTACGGCGAGGAGGACGGTTCATGACGTCCTTATCGACAGACTCAACACCCAGAGACTGTGCAGGAGGGCCGTCCATAATAATGTCTGGAAAGCGTCTGTTAGTAAAGGTCGGATGAAATTGGGAATAAGGGGGATTTATCTTACTAATCCAAAGAATTTGCATGGCATTGAGCGGCGACTTGTAACCCAAGCAGGTGCAGAGCAGCACAAGAGACAAACCAGCAGCGCTCGTGCTGAGCTGGAATGTCAAGAAGTTCTGGATGTTGTTGAAGATGGCCTTGCCCTCTTCGATGGCATGAAGAATAGTAGAAAAGTCGTCGTCAGTCAAAATCATGTCGGCCGCCTCCTTGGCGACATCGGTTCCGTGCTTGCCCATGGCAATACCGATATCAGCCTTCTTGAGAGCGGGAGCGTCGTTGACTCCGTCACCCGTCATGGCGACAATATCACCACGAGACTGCAGAGCCTTGACAATCTTGAGCTTGTGGTCGGGGTTCGTGCGAGCGAAGATGGTGGTATGGTCCATGGCCGCAGCCAGCTCTGCTTCCGTCATGGAATCAATCTCATCTCCGCGCAGAACAGATCTGACACCTGAAGTGTTGGGCGCGCCCTCAGTTGGGGTAGCAACACTCATACCGAGCTGTTTTCCAATCGCAACGGCCGTCGTCTCGGCATCACCCGTAATCATGATGACCTTGACAGAGCCACGCATCAACTTCCTGATAGACCTGGAAACACCGGGACGCGGCGGATCGCTCATGCCAACCAAACCAGCAAAGGTAAGACCCTTGTATTGTTCTTCGACAGTGCTCGTGGCAGACGACTTGTTCTTGGCGGATCTGGTGACAGAACCGCTAGCAAAAGCCAAAACACGGAGACCTCGCGAGGCCATCTTCTCGGCGGCTTCGATCGCTTCCTGGCGTCTGTTGGCATCCATAACAAATTCCCGGCCATCCTTGGAGAGATAGGTATCGCACGCATCAAGAACCTTGTCGATAGAGCCCTTGATGTAGGCAAATTCCTTGTCCGACTTTCCTCCTTCCGAGCCGATAGTAACACCCATCCACTTGCGCTCGGAGCTGAAGGGAGTTTCGCTCACGCGAGGACCGATGGAGTCGCGAACATCGTGTTCCTTAAAGCGATCAAGCAAGTCAAGCATGGCGACGTCTGTGGGCTGGCCGACCCAACGAGTATACGTCGATGGGGCATTCTTTCCTTGGGTAGAAGAGAGGACCGCGCGAGCCCCAGCACCGTTTTCGGTGTACTGCATGGCAAGACGGGCATTATTGGCGATATTACCGATACGAAGGATTCTAAGAGTGGCGGGGTCGGGTTTGGTCTCGGTAGCTTCATCGTCAGAATCCACGTCCAGAGCGTCGTCGGTGCCGAAAAACCACATCTTGGCAGTAGTCATGTGGTTCATGGTCAAGGTTCCTGCTCACAGTTAGTTTTGTGTCACCTGTTGTCGAGTGGTATTTGGACGTACCGGTTTTGTCTGAGCACACAACATTTACAGATCCTAGGGTCTCAACCTTGGGCATCTTGCGCACAATGGCGTTATGCTTTGCCATGCGGTGCACACCCAAAGCAAGAGTAACAGTGACAATAATGGGCAGGCCCTCGGGAATAGCCGCCACTGCCAGAGAAATGGAGATGGTAAAGATTTCGAGGAGCTTCTTTCCTTGCAACCAACCAACGAGAGAGATCAGACCAATGATCACGAAAGACATCTTGCTGAGCTGAGAGCCGAGATCGTCCATAGACAGTTGCAGAGGCGAGCGAGGGCTTTCGGTTCCAGATACACTAGTTGCGATGGTTCCAAAATGCGTGTTTCCTCCTGTAGCAAAGACAACACCTTGCCCATATCCGGACTTCACAAGTGTGCCCATGTATACAACGTTGGTCGAGTTATCTTTGTCGGTGGCGGGACCAGGGGCTCCGCCACGAGTACGGGCTTCGGCGATGATTCTGACGGGCTCATTTTCTCCAGTGAGGTTGGACGCGTCGACTGTAAGGTCCGTAGCCTTAGTGACTCGGATATCGGCAGGAATCCGATCACCGGTTGTGAAGAGAACCAGATCCCCAGGCACTAACTGTGCAGCCATGACCTTGGATGATTTCGCATCCAGAACATCTTCGGGGGGTGTAACCGAGCCAGCAACATCGCCAATGTCGGAGGAATCGTCGCCATCAACGGGTTTCGCTCCGGTGTGTTTCCGTACCAGGTGCGCATGATTAGGAATCAAGTGGTTGAGTGCCTCGATGGACTTTTCCGAACGATATTCCTGGATAAAGCCCACGCTCACAACGATGGTGACGGCAACCGAGATACTGACGGCATCGTCGACGTTTCCGACAACTATAGACGCACCGGCAGAGGCGAGGAGAAGGAGGATCAAAGGCTCTTGAAACTGCTTCACGAATCGCAGCCAGAGAGGCTCGGGGTCCTCGTGGGGGATCTCGTTTGGGCCGTAATCGTGTAGTCTCGAGAGGGCTTCGGCCGGAGTCAAGCCGTGTGTAAGAGAGGTGTCGAGGTGGATGGCGGCTTCGGCGGGGGTCATGTAGGAGAAGTCATCGGCCACGCCCTGTTTTGCTCGTCTGTCAGTGTTTCCGGACTGGCTTGACGTGTCAATGCCACAGGCAATGTCATGGGGTCGAAGCCTACTCTTGATTCCGCAGACGTAATGCGGTGTCGCGGCGTGTTACAGCCGGACCGCGACTGTTCGATTTCTTCGAGAGTCGCAAAGGTGCCCTGGCCAGGGGATTTTTGGTAGAAGGGAAGGACATCTTCATTGTCCTTCCGCCCACCAAGTCGGTCCATGATGGTGAGAACGGTTGTTGCTCGCTCGTGAGAGGTATTATGAGAAAGGCGGAGGCGAAGACGTGAAGTGCCGAACTAAAAGTAGTGGTAAGGTATGTGGTCTAATAAGGCCCGGGCGCAAAGGGGCCCGAAAGGGATAAGAAATCCAGGCCGAACGTCATGCACAGCTGCAGCGGCAGCACCTAGCAGACGGTGGTCAAAGTCGAGGATAAGGAGCGTCCGAAGGGGTAGTTCTAGGTGGAAAGAGAAAGGGCGGTTTACAACTAATACAGACAAACGGAAAAGAAGATCATGGCGGCCCCTGAGAGTTGGAGACGGAAAGATTTTGGAGACGGGCCGCGTAGGATTATATTTATCGTATGGCTCCGGGCCTGTAATGGGTATGGGACTCGTATGGGGTTACCCTTTTGCTGGATGGAGTTCGATCGAGGATCCAGACTCGCCAATTATCTAGACCGATCCAAGTCTCGCTGGGATGAGGTGGCGGGTACGTACTCTCTGTGGTGCTGTGCACTAGGGAGAGAGCGGTAGAGTGGGCGAGCACTGCCGGTTCAAAGTGGTCATCCAAATGTCTCGGTACCCCACGACAGCGGCGCTTTGCCCTTTCCTCCTGCTTGCTAGACTGTTTGCGGAGAAGCGTGCGAGGCTGAAAAGGGGCAACATTAAACAGCAAGATTGAGAAGCTTTTTGGATGGAGTTCTGGAGGTTGCGAGTAGCGGTCTTTGCAGCCTTATGAATACCTACCTTCTAGGTGTTCCATTCGACTCATCTTTTCAGTCAGGATAGGTATCAGCCCGTCGGTGCACCAAACATGCATATGATGCTTGCCATAGAGGTACATAGGTCTGGTATGTACTCTCATCAAGCCTCTACCCTTTCGTTGCTGCATTGTACCCGGACATGATTTGCTGCATCGGTACAATTCCCTTCAAGTCACGACAGACAACAACTGGTGATATTTTCATGATGGAAGTCAGCGAGCTCGTACTCCGGCCTTTCAACCCTCGCTGCTCCACGGTTGATCCTCAAATTTGGGCATATTCAAAAGCCGAACGATCGGCAGAAAACGAACCCCCCTTTCACCAAAATTATGGCATGGTGAACTGGTCGTTGAAGGTTACGAATACACTGGCGTGACTGGCCAGGGTGTACCGTGCCGAAGCTGGGTCCCCCTACCGCCTTCCCCAGTTTAGCCACAGCCAAAGGACCACACCACGAACCACGTCTTTCAATGTGTCTTCAACAGGTTGCAAAGGTAAATAGCAAAGGCTAACCAATGAAAGAGGGCGACTTGACGGATGGAGAGACTTCTTGCTGACGTCGACGGCGTCCCTCGGCTCATTGGTGGTTGTTAACCATGTTACTGTAAGAAGTTGCCCTATTTCGGAAGACGAACGGATTCAGGTGCTATCAAGCCACTTCAAGTCCAATTCCAGAAGTGGCTGGTGGGACTGTTTCCTAGGACATCAGCCCAGCCTCTCAGATTTCATAGCGGCGTCGGAATTTTGTTGTGTATCCACTCGCTCTCCCGCAAATGCACTGACGCTCGCTCACTCAAGACCCCGGTCTCTGCCGGGTCGTCCCAATCCTGAATCGTCCGCCAGAACCTGGAGCTTCGCTGCCGCTCTTGTCACAGATCCCCTCTTCTTCTCTTCCCACTCTTTCAGCCCAACAACAACACTAGCTTCATCATCGCCATCCAACCCTGCTGGTTGTCGCATCACAATCGCGGCTTTCGGATTCGGTGCCTGAAACAATTGCTGAGCGATTCTTCAACAATTGACCCGAATGCGCTTTCTCCTTGCTGCTGCTGCACATGTGTACGAGTAGCGCCCACGGTCCTTGCAGTCTGTAATTTCAACGCGCCCTTCCCTGCTGCTGCTGCTGCTTGCTGAGCTTTGGTTTCCAAACGACGCGCTCTCGCTTGCCGTGTCCCTACCCACCTCACCACCGCCACAACACACCACCTATCCGGGCATCGCGAAAAACACAGCGGGCAGCAACCGACACCGCACTGCTGCGCCATAGCCCGGTCGCTTATCAACACCAATCTCGTCGCCGCCAATTTGCTCCGTATACTTGCTGTCCCATTGCTACACCTAACAAGAAACTCTCGTCGCCATGTTTTGGTCCGGCACCCTCCTTAGTGCCACAGGGCCGTTGGCGAAAGCCTGGCTCTCGGCCAACCAAGAGCGCAAAGTCTCCAAGGTCCAGATTTTGCAGCACAACCTCCAAGACAGTGTCGATGCCATCATTGCCCCTAACGATGCACCGCTGGCCCTTCGGCTGAGCGGTCAGCTGCTCCTCGGTGTCGTGCGCATTTACAGCCGCAAAGCGAGGTACCTCCTCGATGACTGTAACGAGGCCTTGATGAAAATCAAGATGGTAGGCCCAGTCTGTCTTGTTTTGGGTTCCGCTCGCCTGCTAACTTGTCATAGGCCTTCCGATCTACTGGAAACCACGATATTCCTACCAACCTACATGTTCAAAACAGTGAATCTCTCATGCTTCCCGATCAGATCACGCCATATGATAACCTCGATCTACTGCCACCCCCGAGCGCCGACTACCTGGCGTCACAGATCGAAGAGGTTACTGGCGCTCCTATCATGGCTCGCAAGGTGCAAGTCCGTGCCAGCCAGCGCGACATCAACCTTCAAGAGGACTTCAACAACAGCCAGTTCCTGAATAACACCATGGTCGACGAGGAAGAGCTTGCGCTCGCCAACAATGATGATCTCGGCTTGGAGTTGGACTTCGGCATGGACATTGACGATAGGCCGAGCAAGTTTATGGACACAACGATCGAAATGGGCAGAGACGCGCCTGACGCCAGAGCCGTTGAGGATGACATTTTCAGCGAGTTGAGTGCTGGACCCGGCAAGCAGCGTAACACTCGCGAGCCGTCGTTGGGACTTGATTTGGACTACGGTGATGGCGTACGGATCCACGACGACGAAGGGGATATTCAGATGGGCGATGACGACCTCCAGTTCCACGTTGGGGACCACTCCGAGATTCCTGAAGGCCTTTCTACCCCAGGTGCTCCCGATATGGCTCGTGCTCGCATTTCCGAGTCTCCCTTGTCGGATATCGATGACGAGTTCGCCAAGGAGGTTGAGCAGGAGTACAGCCGCCACAGCAACTCGGACATGTACGAACCTGGCGAGGACCCAACCGCCAGTACGATAATCGCCCCCCAAAGGTCGAAGAAGAGAAAGCTTCTCCAGCCTGATGAGCAGACCATGCTCTCGAACGCCCAGATCAAGGAGCAGCAGTCGAAACGCGACAACATCCTCAAGCCGCAGACTTTCGGTACTCAAGATCCCTACCTCATGGCTTTGCTCGACCTGCAGAAAACCGGAGCGTTTGTTAGCAATGTCCTCCTCGAAAACCGGAGTGACAGCTGGGCCGACGAACTCTCGGACATGTTGTCTCTTACCACTTTCCGTCCCTTCGATCTGAAGAGGAAGCGAGATAGTGCGATTGCTGATATGGAGGTGGACGAAGAGGACGGCACACGCAAGTCGCCCCGCCTCGAGCTTCCCGATGACGAATCTACGGTTGTCGGCCGCGCCGAGAGTATTAACGGCAATCAGAGTGAGACTGCCGAAGGCACGGAGATCGAGCTGGCCGCAAACGAAGACGGCGCTGTCTTCCACGACGAAGACCAAGAGCGACCTGGCTCTAGGAGTGCCAACAGCCCCGTTCCCAACTTCGACGAGACCATTGCACCCCTTGTGCACCCTGCGGACAGCGGCCCGGTTTCGATCGGCACCAAGCACGCGGTCCACATTCTTCGCGATCTCTTTGGCGCTGAGGCCGCTGACAATGCCGACAAGCGCAAGAAAACCGCTGTCGTCTTCCAAGATCTTTTGCCAGAGGGCAGGACGACCAAGGCCGATGCCACCAAGATGTTCTTTGAGTGCCTGGTGCTTGCGACCAAGGACGCCATCAAGGTTGAGCAGAAGGAGGGCGCGCTTGGCGGTCACATCCGTATCCGCGGTAAGCGCGGCCTTTGGGGTGACTGGGCGGAGCGCGAGGCCGGTGGCGAGATGGCTCAGCAATCCCAGCAACAACAACCCATCAACCCCGATGAGCCCCAGCCTTCCATCGAGACCGCTGCTCAGCCCGTCGAAGCCTCGGCTTGAAGCATGAATTTTTTACGTGTTGGTGTTTCAAAGGTTCATGACGACTTTTAAGGCTCATACCTTGTACAAAAGCATTCATTGTCTTGATTTAGCGGTTACGACATCACTTTGTCAAGTCTAGTTAGTCGGTTTATTCGGTTAGTCTTGAAGGAGATTGAAGGGGGAATGAGGATCAGAGGAGGAGAACGAAGAGGAAGGAGCATGGCGGCTATTCTGTATTTCACTCTTATGTTTTCCTGATGATTTCTTTTTTTTCTTTATGTTTTGTTTCTCGGTGTTGATTGTCGTTTTTGGCATACTATATCTCTCTTGTTGGTCGTTGTCTGTCGTCAACAGCGACCAAGTGGCGTTTGTGGCGCACTTCGGATTTTTGTAAGACTGGAAAGATACCATTACTTCATCTTATCTGGTCCCTGTCTCCTGCTGGCTTCCCCTGTTTCTCGGTCGTATTTGTATTTTTGGTTATGTGCTTGGAAAAAGGGGGGAAGCGAGAGCGTACGGTTCGGATGAAAATGTTAGCAGATGGTAAAGCTGGAAGGAACGAAGGTTTCATGCCTTGTATGGAAAGCGGAAGGGGGCTTCAAAAGCAATCATTATGAGCATAAAATATCCGGGATAAAAGACCTGTTCCACGCTGCACCGGTGACGTGAACCCGTGGCCATTGGCATCATTAAACCTTTTTGGAGTAGGGCGTAGCTATGGATTCAATCGTCTAAAACATATCCAACCCCGAAGAAAGACAAGTCCCCTGGTGACATTGACATTTTCTCGTATCATAGCACATTAAACCCACATTCTTGTTGGACACCAATATCTGCAATCATCTTTCCTGCCTCGTCACCTTGTACACTCAGGGGTGAGTAAACAATCTCCAGAAGTCTGCTTATTCATTGACCGAGCTGGCTAGTAACTAAGGAAAGAAGCAAAATGGCCCAAGTACAATACGCTTACGCTAGAGTAGAGAGATAGTAGAAAAAGAATATGCAACATCTCCCTCGAACAAAGGCCTGCAACCTGAAAGTCCCCAAAGAATTTCCGAGTTCCTGGGTGCAGAGTGCATATCCGTCCACCAGTAGAGGTTCCATGCCATTATGTCTTCCTCCTCCAAGACCACCATTCATTTCCTGGCCCGAACAAGAAAAAGCGTACCACACAATTGCCGCCCACGCACATGCACACACACACTCCGTCTTCCTCGTATACCCCACCCAGTCATGAAGTCATGCTGCTGCTCACCAATACGACAAACAAACAACAAAGCCCGACTGGCCTACTACATCGCCTTCTGCCTATTATCGTCCACAACAACTATCTCCTTCACTTTTTCCTGGGTTTCCTTGTCCACCCCGGAGTACTTGTTGATCCATGACAGGACTTGCTGATGCCAGACAAGACTATTCTCCGGCTTCAGAACCCACTTTTTTTTTCCGGTAGTCCTTAGTTAGCATGAGGTGTCTCATTTCATTTGCAGTTTGCGTTTGTGATTATTGTCCCGTTGGGTTGGGTTGAGAAGGTGGGTTCTTTGGGATGATTCGGAAAGTTGGAAAGTAGACTGGATGTGAGGACAAATCACTTGCTTGCTTCACGGCTAGGCTTCATGGCTCCTTGAGCCCGGAGTGAGAAGAGCCCGGAGTGAGAAGGAAGAGGAGGTGGTGGTGGCGGGGGAGGACTGGTTGGTGTTCGCTGCTGAGCTTTTTGAAGGTCATCTCCTAGGATGGAATTCTGGCAGTGGACGACTTCCACTCACTACACGGGAGTTCTGACTTAGTTATCTGTCACAATAGATGCTGCTTACGTGGTTCTCATCGGGGAACATGACCAGTTTGCTGGGAATGCCCTTGGATTGGAGGATGTTGAAAGGCGCGAGACCTTCGGTTATGGGGAGACGGTAGTCGAGTTCGCTGTGGATGATCTGTTTCGGAGGAAGAAAAAGCGTGGGCAGTTAGCGGGAGGGTTGCTGCAGTCTAGAATTCTGGTATGTGTAGAGGTGTTCGAACTCACCAACTGTGGCGTAGCCCACTCGTTCACATGCTGAGCGGGATCCCATTTCTCGTATCCGGCGCGGTTGTCGTAAATGGTTCCCTCGAAGTCGTGGATGGGGAAGAAGAGCTCCTCACTGCCCCACTGGTTCAGTGTGCTGAAGACACCATCGTGGCAGACGAGCGCCTTGAACTTGCGTCCGAGGGGGTGGCCTTGGATCCAGTCTGTTTTGAGGAAAGGGCATCAGTAACCGCCGTATGTCCTTTTATCGGCTCGCCAGAATCACTTACTGATCATATAGCCACCATAACTAGCACCCAACGCAACCGCCTTATCTGTATCCACATACGGCATGTTCTTCTCAATGTGCTCGAACGCCTTAACCAGATCTTCATACGGTCTGCCGCCCCACTGGCCCTTGATACCGTTCTGGAGGGCCATGCCGTAGCCCGTACTTCCTGTCGGGTTCGGGCTCACGACGACGTATCCTTGCTCCGCAAAGACGGCTGGGTTCCAGCGGTTGCTCCATCCGTCTTGCCAGGCACCCTGGGGTCCGCCGTGAATCAGGAAACAAAGAGGGTACTTCTTCTTTTCGTCGAAGTTGGAGGGGCGGACGACGAGCGCGTGGACGTCGTAGTCACCAGCTCCCTTGAAGGTAATATCTCCAATGCAGGATCTCGACAAACCGAACGTCTTCCCTTGCTTAGAGTTAGACGAAATGATGTCGGTGGTGTTGGAAGAGGGGTCGACGATGCTGTAGCAGCTGTTGTCAACCAGAGAGGTAGTAGAGACCAGAAGCTTCGAGGACGAATCGGCCTCAGCAAGAAGTCTGACATCGTTCACACTGCCGTCTGCGGTCTTGACAATCGTGGGAGTGTCCTTGGCATCGGCTGGGTTGGAAGGGACCTCCCAGAGGCGGACACGAGCGTTCTTCTCGGCTGTCACGTAAAGCGATTTGTCATCGGCGCTCCAGAGAATCCCTTCGGGGCGATAGTCCCACGCTCCTTCACCGTCATCCGTGGCGAAGAATTCTTCAGTCTTGCTCAGATCGCTGATGTCCGGTAGAAGCATCAGACGGGGCTTGTCAGATTCATATTGCTTGCTCTTCATGCGGGTGAAGGCCACCTTGCAGCCGCAGTGCGAAAAGACAGGGCTGTTAGTATAGCCTTCCAGGCCAGGTGTCTCGACAATCTTCGGGGATGGTGGCTGCTCCTCGATGAAGTTCTTGAGCGGAACATAGTAAAGGTCGGTCTTTGTGTAAATGGCAGGGTTGAGCTCAGGGTCTTTAGCGACAAACACCAATCCTGTGGAACTAATGTCAAAATCACCAGTTCCTCCGAAGGGCGGTACTGGAGATTCAAGCTTCGATCCCGCCAGGGCGTTGACGAGACTGCGGCCCGCTAGCGTAAAACGACCGTTCTTCTTCTCCAACGCGGTGTACCAAAGGGAGTTCTTGTCCTCTCCTAGCCACTCGTCCCAATGGCGGACAAAGAGACTGGTATAGACCTTAGCACTAGAATATGGCTTCTTCGCCGTCACAGGGTTGGACAGCTGTCCATCTGGAGTAGTGGAGGCGGAGCAGACGAAAGCGACAGTGCCGTTAGGGAGCTCTTTGATCTTGATGTTCGAGATACGAGCCTTGATCGTAGTGACCTCATATGCTCTAGATGTTCTGTTTAGCAAAGTGTGACCTTTTCCCAGATATTGAAGGGTTATCTTACTGAGAACCTGGGCGGGCGGTCTTGTCAACCAAGACGGTAGTGTTACCCTTATCACCAGTCTTGAGGTAGAGGAACTCATCGTCGCCAATCCATGTCGGTTCGCTGGCGCTCAAATCATCGACAAGAAGTGTTGACTGGCCAGATTGGATATCAAGCATTCTGATCTGGGAAGTCTTTCTGTGTGTTTCGAACGAGTACGTGGTCGCCTTTGTGTCGCCAAGGCTCTGGTTAGCGACGGAACTTACACACAAAACCCCCACCCATCATTCCTCAGATTCACATGTGGTCCACAGTCTTGTTACGCGGCACGCGATCCCATCTCGTACTCAATCCGACTTACTGTGAATAGTGCCTTGGTCCCCTTGGCGTTGGGGACAGCTGGCGAGCGGCGTGGTGCCGACAGCAGCACCTCGGGGGTGAACTTGGTTGCTGTGAGAGTCATGTTTGATACTGCTATTGATATATCAGATGCGTCCGCGCCAGGAAAGGCTGATATGAGGAGGATGCAAGAAAACACCAAGTTCCAAAAACGGTGAAGAAGTAGTAACGACCTCATCCCATCTTTCAAGTCTAGGCATCTGCTACTTTAAGGCATGTGACGATGTAGCTTCTACAGTGACAAGGCGTCGTGAGGGTTGCAAGCGGCCTGCTTCCGCCGTGAGGGGTAGGTAGCTATGGTAGCCTCCGTCGCTGCCAAGGCATCGCCCGGCGAGGGGAAGTTGTGACCCCACCTCATGGTGTAATCGACGGCGCTCAGTTTCCACCCCGTCATGAAGGTAACACATACCGGAGATGTTGTGGATCTGATTCGTGCTGCAATGATTCTCGTCGAGCATTTCACCGGCCGGAAGCTTGGTGATGTGTCTTCAAGGCAATCCTTCCGTGAGTCGTGGTTCGTAGATATTTGAACTTCCACCGGTGCGCTGCCAAACAACAATAACTTGGCGCGCGGAAGGCCCAAAGTACAACAGTGAACGAGACCGCCGAGAGATGAAACGCGACAGAGCACAGACCACATCCAGTTACTGAACGGCAGGTTCATCGCAACTCTAGGCAGAAGCGCACCAAGAGCAGGCAGATACGGGTAAAAACAGCATGTGCGAATAAATCACGAGTGCGAAACCCAAGCTCAGATATCATTTGCTTGGGGATGTTGGACATCAAGTCAATGTTTCTTCTTCACGCTCAGAGCCGAAGCCCCAAGATCGCAATGAAAAAAAAGTTCGTGATGAAAGCGGGTCAGACTTCCATCGACACCCACCCCGCCAAAGCGCCCGAAGGCAGAGACCTCTGGAAATCGGGGTACAGATCATCGCCACTCTCTATACAGTCGCCGTGAGGCAACCGCCACCTTTGCAGGCAGAGCGAGAGTAAATAAAGGACCTCACTGTTGGGCGCCGAGGATATTGATCATCAACCCCGGTGGGATCTGTGGCTCCTTTAGGGAACACAAAAGAGGACAAATACTATAGAAATGATTCTCCTGAAAAGCGCAGTGTGGTTAGCATCGTGTGTTGCGATGAGCGCATCTCCCAGAGAGTAGAGCGGATCCCAATAGTTAGGGGGGGTTACTCACTGAAGTATTGTCGACATGAAGAAAAAAAGAAAAAGAAAATTAGAATAGTGGGAGGGAGGACCATCTTTTATACCCTCCCGGAGGTGCTGCACCCGGTCTGTGCGCACCTGCAAATTTTCATGGGTGATGCAATTCCGTGTGGACCGTCCTGTGACCGGCAACCAACCAATCAGAGCAGAGATCTAGGCAAACCCGCCCTGCAAACAACCGTCCCGTCAAGACCGACGGCTCACGTCCTGGCACTGGCAGTTGGCAGGTGGTACGTACTTCGTTTGTCACTGCACCCAGCTCAGCTCTCATCCAGATGGACGGGAGGACATACTTCACAAATCTCGCCCCAAGAATATGAACATGATGGCAAATCAAAAGGCTATCATCTCAATTCAGTCAAACGGCATCAAGATTCTTCCTTGGAAACGTTGTTCACCGGGCGCAAAATGAGGATCACGAGAATTCTGGATATCATAATGCATCATGCTTGGCAAGCAGAAACAGCAGCAGACTGAGTGATGGTATCAGATGTGCGGTGCTCTCCCGTTTCCAGCTCCTTGAAGTCGCTTCCTCAAGAGATTCACTGTCCATCAGCAGCAGGTAAGAAAATTGCACTCTCCATTCATAGGATATCCTGAATGCGCTGAAGAAATTTGACAAAAAGCCCCTCCCCAAAACGCCGCGCTCTGCTTAATCCATCTGTAATGACCAAAACCAAAACGCCATGTAATCCAATCCTTCTCCCTCTCGTGCACAAACGAGTAACGCAAACACAACAGAAATCCAACCGCAACACGCCGCAAGCCCAACTCTGATTCTTCTTCTTCTTGACCACGGATTCACTTGCGAACAGCACCAAAGTTCGTCCTCGCCTTCTTCGTCTCTCGTGAGTCCGTCTCGCTATCTTCGACTCCCGCACCCGAGGTTGTCGCTTTCTTCTTCTTGGAATTGTTCACCTTTCCGGTCGTGGCTGATGTGGGCGTCGGCGCACTCGATGCGCCGTCCTTGTTATTGAACGTTGTCAAGACCGGTGTCGGAGCATGGGAAGCGGGGGCTGAAGAGGCTGGTGTTTGCGATTCTTGTTGCTGTGGTTTTTGCCAACTGGTTAGCTTGACGAAATCCTCTTATGACGCTCAGTCTCCAAGTGAGATTGAAGTGTGTTGAAGTGTGGTACTGCATTAGGGCAGGAGGCGAACGAGAGGAAGATGATGGTTTGAATGGTGGGTGGGAAAGCGACTGGGCGTAGGGAGGGGGGAAGAAAATACAGAACGACGCACAGCCGCCGGATTGTACGATATCGAGCTTCTTGAGAAGACACGGTTCGCGTCTGTCAACCCCGTCTTCCGGCGCTGTGCTGCAACGTTGGCGGTGCCCTTGGTGTAGTTGTCGAAGCCCGTGATGATATTGCCCGCTGGCGTATTTTCGAGGTACTCGGTTTCCTTTTGGTAGATTGATTCTTCTTGCGCAAGCTGTTAATTTGTTCCTGAATCAGCAGGTATTTCGACGATTGGCCCGGTTTGTTGGCGGTGACAGCAGCCGTACCAGACGTTTTTCTAAAAGCTTCTTCTTGTTCAGCAGCTCTTTAAGATGCTGTCGCTGCTTTTCGTAGTATGGGATACCAGCTGCGCCGTCGGTCGTGCCCATTTTTAGACCCGAGTTATCCATCATTGCAAGTTCGCCAACTCCAATCCGGTCACTTCGCCGCTTGTCGTCTGAGGTCTGTGGTCTGTGGTGATAAGTTTCGGGGAAATGTCGTAGTGTTGCGTGGTTCGGATGGTGTTGCACGCGTTCGAGACGCTGCGATAGTGGATAAGGTGCGGGTAGCTCTTTAGGCTCATGCAGGTGATGATGGAGCTGCTGAGCCTTGGCGCAGGCGCACGGGCGCCAAGCGGGACACAAGCCGAAGGGAATGGATGGCTGGATGGTACCGTCGTTACTCTTTTGTTTACATTTGAACATCAGCCCCTGAGCAACAACTGCTTCTAGGCGGACACTTTTGAGTTCTGTTCCATCTGTTTCGTAGATGATTGAGCATTTAAAAAGTGGAGAGCTTGGCTCACAAGTGTTTTTGTTGTCCGGTTCATTATCTGATTGTTGATATTTAGTCTCTTTTACTTATCAGGTCTACAACATGGATCAGAGACACGATAGCCCTTCTGCCACAAAAACATACGGACAGTAAGATGCAAGAAAATACTCACTTATACCACTGGCGAGAACAAAAAAGAAAAGGTCCGTGACCTAGGAAGAAGAAATAATAATAAGCAAAATAAAAACATGCGACCGAGAAAAAAAAACATACAACACCAGGGATTCGCTGGTCGTCACCGACCCAACTACTAGTCTGGCCCTCAGTGAGCTTATCTATGGGAGGAGGAAGGACGGGAAACGGGTCTTTTAATCACGTGGTAGGGTCAAAAAACTGAACCACCACCTCCCATATCCATATCGTTTGGACGGAGGCATAACGGTGGAGTGGAGAGGCGGTGCTAAAACAACGAATACAATTGGGCGGATTACGAGAAAAGCAGCTTATGTATGGGAGTTGGAAGGATATGAACCGGGTCGTTTAATCACGTGGTAGGGTCAAAAAACTGAACAACCACCTCCCATATCCATAACCATTCGGACGGAGGCAAGACAGTAGGTGGCAAGCCGGGGCTAAAAAGATAAATATAATTGGGCTGATTACGAGACAAGTTGGCCGTCCTGACACTGCGGCTAGCCCCGTTAACGTTTGTCAAAGTGCAATATCTACGGTATAGGTATACTAGCACAATTCTCAGTCGCGGCCGTACAAGCTCCTCTTCCAGTAGCTGAATTATGGAGTTCAACGAAAGCATTTCTTTGGCAGTATAAACAGCTGCTTTATGTCTTACTGTCAGTGCGATCGCCGCTTGGCGTCCGGGTTCCACGCGCCCACGAATCCCAAAGGAAATGGAAAGTAAGGCATCAACGCATTGTCCGCTCAAGGACACTGGTTATCACAACGCCTTGGTTGTTGGCAGCAACTGGCAGCCTAGGCTCTACTGTAATTTGCAGGTTCCATTCGGATTTACAGTCCTACCCGCGCCACGCTCGCTGCTTGGTACACTATTGCCAATCCTGTAGACCCCGTGACAGAAAGCCACGATCCTCGCCCAAGTCGAGTTATTGACTGGTGCCCGGTACCTTCCGGGTCCATGGATTCCCAGCCCCAAAAAAGAAATGGCGTTTGGGTAATTGGCGTGTAATTGGGAGGAAGCCACCAGCCATCCTATGCCTGACAAGGTGACAACATAGAAAGCCCCATTCTCCATCATGGCCTCGAGAAAACACAGTGCTCTAGTTTCTTTTCCTTGTTTTGTCCTAGATGGCAGGAGAGAAGAATTCCCGGTACTTTCATAACCTCGATTCATTAATCCTCAACCGTAGCATCCTCGCCGCAGTCAAGACGTTCCTTCCTCAAAGCTACGATGCCTCGACGACTGCGCTCATGGTTCCAGACGCATGTTAAGCGATACAGAAATGCGGAGGATAGGAAAGGTTCTAAGGATCAAGAACAGTCTCGCCCTGCACCTCTGCTCAAGTTGCCGACGTCTACACAGCACATCCCCGCCACTCCCTCTACGTCCACCTCCCGACTCCCAGTCACTCCGGCTACCGGCTCCATCGATATAGAGACGTCCACCCCACAGCCCCCAGCCGCTCCAGCTACTGGTTCTGCCAACATAGAGACGTCCGCCGGCGCGGATGACACCACTGTTCACCCCCCAGCCGCTTCGGCTACCAATCCCACCAACACAGAGACGCCCGCCAGCGCAGATGACACTACTACCAGCTTACCTGTACGACTCTGGGACCGTGCCTATAATGAGCTTAAACAAGAAGAGGTCAAATTGGTGGACTCATATGAGAAGATACTGTCCCGACAGCTACAGGATGGCCCCGGCTCAACGGTGCCCGAGTCCCAGTCGAACACCATCGCCCACAACACCTTGGACAGGCGCTGCCAAATGACCCAGCTTATCAATGCTGGCCTAGCCAAGACTGAGAGGGAGGTCAAGGCGAAAGAGAGCCTTGGCGTGGCCGTAGATGTCGTTCTATCGACGAAGAACACTATAAGTGCGGCAATCCAGGCCGTGCCCCAAGCCGCGCTCGCTTGGACTGGCATTTGTATCGTTTTAGAGGTATGTCTATTTAGAGCGTGATATAATACTTTACATACTAACCTCTGCAGATGCTTGCCAACCCTATAAAAGCGACCGAAGTCAACCGCAAAGGGATTGATTACGTTATTAAGAGAATGGACTGGTATTGGAATTTGTCGACTAGCCTTCTCAGGGATCCCACCAACAACATCAGCGAACTCGATGGAATGAGAGGCGAATTGGAGAACCAAATTGTTGACCTCTACAAAGCGCTCCTCTCTTATCAGATTAAGAGTGTTTGCGCTTATTATCGCAACCGTGGCTTAGTCTTTCTGCGGGATATGATCACGCTTGATGACTGGAAAGCTGATTTGGGGGCTATCCAAGGTGCCGAAAATTGCTTCCAAAACGACACCCAAGCATACACCAATCAGCAAGTGACATCTCGTCTCGAGCAGCTCGTTAGCTATACAAAGCACCAAGAAATACAACAAATGTCAGAGAAGGACCAGCAATGTCTAAAGCACGTACGCCTTACCGATCCTCGCCACGATAAAACCCGCATCGAACAGACCAAAGGCGGCCTTTTGCAAGACTCGTATCGTTGGGTCCTCAATAACGCTGACTTTCAACAATGGCGTGACGACCCACAGCACCGACTGCTCTGGATCAAGGGCGACCCCGGCAAAGGGAAGACTATGTTGCTGTGCGGCATCATCAATGAGCTGGATCAAGGCAATACTGCCAACGCGCGTCATTGCAATGTGGTTTACTTCTTCTGCCAGGCTACCGACTCTCGCATCAACAATGGAGCCGCCGTATTGCGCGGCCTGATCTACCTGCTTATCGAGCAGCAGCCATCTGTCCTCTCACACGTGCGGAAGGAGTATGATCGTGCAGGTGAGAATCTCTTCAAAGATGCAAATACATGGGTCGCCCTATCAAATATCTTCACCAATATTTTACAAGACTCAAGCCTCCGAACGACCTACCTAGTCATTGACGCGCTTGACGAGTGCGTTGCAACAGACCTGCCGCAACTTCTCGACTTCATTGCTCAGCAATCATCATCTGGATCTCGAGTCAAGTGGATCGTCTCAAGCCGTAATTGGCCGCAAATTGAGGAACGGTTGGAGGAAGCCGCAGATAAAGTGAAGGTCTCCCTGGAGCTAAATGCGGGATCCGTCGCAGCGGCTGTCAATGCATTTATCCTGTACAAGGTGGATTACCTGGCAGGGCGGAAGAAGTATGATCCAAGGACAAAAAAGACCGTTCAGGACTACCTGTGCTCCAACGCGCAAGATACGTTCCTCTGGGTGGCGTTGGTCTGCCAAGTACTTGCAGGCCCGGAGGTTCAGAAATGGCGTACCGAAGAAATGCTACGCAAATTTCCGTCCGGGCTGGATGCTCTATATGCGCGGATGAGAGAGAACATGAGCCGGTCCGAGGATTCTGATCTCTACAAGCGCATTCTTGCCGTTGCCGCAATTGTTCGTCGACCAGTAAACCTTCAAGAACTAACCACCCTCGTCGCGGTGCCTGATGTTATTTGCGGCGATCTTGAATCTCTAGAAGAGATTATAGGGCTTTGCGGTTCATTTCTAACGCTACGAGAACAAACTATTTATTTTGTCCATCAATCAGCCAAGGACTTTTTACTTGGCAATGCCTCTGATAAAGCTGGCAACCAAGCTTCTCAGGAGGCGTTCAAGTGGATTTTTCCTGCTGGAAAAGAAGATGTGAACTATACCATCTTCTTGAGGTCACTTGATGCCATGTCTAAAATACTGCGACGCAACATACACGGCTTAAGGGCACCGGGATTTCCGAGTGACAAGGTCCAAGTACCGGATCCGGATCCGCTAGCGACGGTGCGGTACTCGTGCGCCTACTGGGTTGATCACTTGTGTGACTCGATTTCTGACACGAACACAAACCGAAATGATCTTTTACAGGACAACGGGGTTGTCTATACATTCCTCAAGACGAAGTACCTTTACTGGCTGGAAGCTCTAAGTCTACTCCAAGCTATGCCTGCGGGCGTTGTTGCTATTAGAAAGCTCGAGAGCCTACTAGTAAGTACAAGTCTAACTCCACCTAAGGAACTTGGTCTAACTGAAGATACAGGGAGGTAATGACCAGTCGCAGTTGTCAAAGCTTGTTTGGGATGCTTACCGGTTTGCTCTATCAAATAAGTCAATAATAGAGCAAGCTCCACTTCAAGCATACATATCAGCGCTTGTATTTGCTCCAAGCAGGAGCTTGATAAAGAGAAATTTCAAAGGAGAAGAACCTGAATGGATTCAAACGAAGCCGGCTGTGGAATTGGACTGGAATGCCTGCCTCCAAACCCTCGAAGGCCATAGCGGCGAGGTTGGCTCAGTGGCCTTCTCGCCGGATGGCCAGCGGCTGGCGTCCGGTTCGTGGGACGAAACGATCAAGATCTGGGACCCGGTGTCGGGGAGCTGCCTCCAAACCCTCGAAGGCCATAGCCACTGGGTTAGCTCAGTGGCCTTCTCGCCGGGTGGCCAGCGGCTGGCGTCCGGTTCGGGGGACGGAACGATCAAGATCTGGGATCCGGCGTCGGGGAGCTGCCTCCAAACCCTCGAAGGCCATAGCGGCGAGGTTAGCTCAGTGGCCTTCTCGCCGGATGGCCAGCGGCTGGCGTCCGGTTCGTATGACAAAACGATCAAGATCTGGGATCCGGCGTCGGGGAGCTGCCTCCAAACCCTCGAAGGCCATAGCGGCGGGGTTAGCTCAGTGGCCTTCTCGCCGGATGGCCAGCGGCTGGCGTCCGGTTCGTGGGACGAAACGATCAAGATCTGGGATCCGGCGTCGGGGAGCTGCCTCCAAACCCTCGAAGGCCATAGCCGCGAGGTTGGCTCAGTGGCCTTCTCGCCGGATGGCCAGCGGCTGGCGTCCGGTTCGGGGGACCAAACGATCAAGATCTGGGATCCGGCGTCGGGGAGCTGCCTCCAAACCCTCGAAGGCCATAGCGGCGGGGTTAGCTCAGTGGCCTTCTCGCCGGATGGCCAGCGGCTGGCGTCCGGTTCGTATGACAAAACGATCAAGATCTGGGATCCGGCGTCGGGGAGCTGCCTCCAAACCCTCGAAGGCCATAGCGGCGAGGTTGACTCAGTGGCCTTCTCGCCGGATGGCCAGCGGCTGGCGTCCGGTTCGTGGGACGAAACGATCAAGATCTGGGATCCGGCGTCGGGGAGCTGCCTCCAAACCCTCGAAGGCCATAGCGGCGGGGTTGGCTCAGTGGCCTTCTCGCCGGATGGCCAGCGGCTGGCGTCCGGTTCGTATGACAAAACGATCAAGATCTGGGATCCGGCGTCGGGGAGCTGCCTCCAAACCCTCGAAGGCCATAGCCGCGGGGTTAGCTCAGTGGCCTTCTCGCCGGATGGCCAGCGGCTGGCGTCCGGTTCGTATGACAAAACGATCAAGATCTGGGATCCGGCGTCGGGGAGCTGCCTCCAAACCCTCGAAGGCCATAGCCACTGGGTTAGCTCAGTGGCCTTCTCGCCGGGTGGCCAGCGGCTGGCGTCCGGTTCGGGGGACGGAACGATCAAGATCTGGGATCCGGCGTCGGGGAGCTGCCTCCAAACCCTCGAAGGCCATAGCGGCGGGGTTGGCTCAGTGGCCTTCTCGCCGGATGGCCAGCGGCTGGCGTCCGGTTCGTATGACAAAACGATCAAGATCTGGGATCCGGCGTCGGGGAGCTGCCTCCAAACCCTCGAAGGCCATAGCCGCGGGGTTAGCTCAGTGGCCTTCTCGCCGGATGGCCAGCGGCTGGCGTCCGGTTCGGATGACGAAACGATCAAGATCTGGGATCCGGCGTCGGGGAGTTGCCTCCAAACGATTCCTACTACTACTAGTATAACCGATATCTCGTTTGATCCTACCAATCGCTACCTACGTACCAACGTTGGACATATTAAAACAGTTACAAAAACTACCGAAAGCCAAGTTGTACTAGATAACTCAGAAAGCCATAGCTATAACTTGGGACAGGATAAGTCTTGGATTACTTGCAACGGCCAGAACGTACTTTGGCTACCACCAAATTACCGACCGTCTTGGTGTTATGTCCAGGGACAGATGATATCCTTCATCTGCGCATCGGGACAGATTTGGTTTATTGGCGTCTCGCAAGACATATAGTTTATTCCATTTCGTTCTCAATTCTTGTCTCTCTATTTCTTTTTTCTAGCGTGCCACCAGAAGGGTCTGGGAGGACAGGTAAATTTATAAGAATTTTGTACATTCTGGTACCTTCTACTGTTGTCAAGATGACGTATCCTATTATGAAGAAGCAAGACTGTTCCATCCTTGACTCTCCTTTTCCAGGTGCCTGTGCGATCCAGATGCCACGGGATTAACCCGTGACTGCCCAATCTTCACCGGGTTAGCCTGTGACATTGTCGCACTGCACGTCCGCGCACACGGACTGGCCTGTCTGGGCTCTCGCCCATATAGCCAGTCCTTCACGCACATCCTCCTTTTCTCTCCTTCGCACAACAACGCATATCTTACCATACCCTCAACAGTGCGGCGGTGATGGTCCGTGCGAGGTGTTCAGCTTCGCGGGCATGGGCTGGAGAGACGACGGAGAAGCGGGCGAACTCGGTGTCTAGAGCAGCGGCGAAGGAGCGGTAGACCTCCATTTTGGCGAGTGCTTCAGAGATGAGGGTCTCAGCGAAGGACGTGATGGGGCCGGAAGCAGTAGGGGTGGCGGTGGTGGCATGGGCGGGACGGACTTCCTCGTCTGCAGTCCGGGCTCTCTTGGCCGACTGCGCCGTCGTGGAGGGCGGTGGCGGGACGCAAAGGGTGTCCGGCAGAGGAGTAACCGGCGTCATGACCGGCGGCGTTGGTTGAGGGACCCCAGGGAGCGAAGGCGTAGACATTTCGTACTTGTGGTTGTTAGGATATCGACCGTGAAAGCGGCGATTTTGGTAGTGTTAAGGATTTGCGGGCAACAAAGCGTTAGTGCTAACGCTTGGCGCCAAGACCTTTTGTTGCGAGAGGAAGATGGGACTGTGGGCAATGTCCGTGCGACATAACGAGCTCAGTATGTTTGGGAGTAGGGGCCGTAATTGATGCGGTAGAATCAATGCGGTAGAATCAACTGAAAAGAATGGATATGCAGTGAATGCAGTGAGAATGTGATAGAAGTGTGCTTGTTTGGTTCAGTCGGAAATCTGAAGGTAAAGACGCGATTTATATCTTGAGGCCCTTCTGATGTTCACCAAAGCTAACCACACCTCCCAATTAAAAGTATCAAGTATATAGAGTAGGTGTCGGGGGTAAATGGCAGGGGTAAGTACCTTGTGTAGTATATGTCTAGCCTACTCAGCTGGGCTTGGCGTAAGTGGAACGGTGCACTCGACGGCGCGAGTTTTCCAGTGGGTATGGTCGTATGTGCTTGATGTGTGCAAGTCTATGACTTATATTGAACCTGTCGTAAGCTCTGTCCCCAAGTTAATATTATCTGCTTCTGCAGACCAAGTCATCGTCTTGAGCCACCCTATTACCTCATTGCACACATATTTGTAATCCTTTCCACCAGGGGTCATCAAAGAAGGCGGTGGTGAAGAACAAACTTACGCGTGTTTTCAACCCTTGTTTGAGAAGCTCCATTGGGAGGAATGTTACTTGGATGGTGAACGTGAAGTGCAATCCTGCTGGTTGGTGTTGATAATTGTCAAAGCCTTGATCATACACTGAATCCAAAAACTGATCCTAAGACAGGAGTTATTTCAACTGATATACCGGCTCCATCGTGCCAAAAAAAGGTCATCACGATCGTAGTTTCCTACACATTCCCCCCCTCTTATTCAAAAATTTCCACTCCATCTCCCTTCACACTTCAAACCTTCCCCCTTCTCAATTCAATTGCTATTGCACCCATTCGGCCGGTCACTCAAGCATTGCGTCGTGCACGTCCTCCCAATGAGCGTATCATACGACTTGCCACTCGCCCATCTAGTCGGGCACCCCTTCCTGACCGCATTCGCGCCGTTGATGAGGTGTCTGTAAACGGCCCCGGACACGTTGTCGGCCCAGCTGACGCAGCACGTGGCGCCCCTCTGGTAGAAGCAGATGGACCGAGGGCTGGGGGGAATGGGGGTGTCGCGCAGCAGGACGGAGGTGTCCAAGGTCATGACCTCACAGGTGGGCATGAAGGTCTGGTGGTCGCCGTAGCAGGCGACGCGGTTGGAGCCGCAGCGGCGGTTGAGGGCGTGGGTGGATGCTTCGTCAGGGACAACAGTGTTTGTGGCGTTGACGGGATTCTCGTCGCCGAACCTGTGAAATCGGGGTCAAGTTTGTTAGCCCAAATCTTGGGTTGATGTGGTCATGAGGTTGGAAGGCTTGGGGACGGACTTACCAAACTACGGTGCCTCCGCTTTTGGTCTCGTACTGCTCGAGGATCTTCAGTCCCTCGGGAACGTCAATCTTCAAGGCGGTAGTGTCACTGCTGGCACTGCCGGTGGCAGGAGCAGCCGTGGAGAGAGTGGCGAGGAAGGCCGCAGCGATGAGGATTTGCTTGGAGAACATTTTGGCTGAGTTTGTTCACTAATGATCCTCGAGATGGGAACTGAATTTGCGTGAGGGAAGAAGCTGATGCTGGACCTGATGAAGATGGTGCTTCTTTTCAGCATTGTCGTCGGCGAAGCTCCTGCCCTTTTATATCTTCAAGGCTCCGGATTCCTTTCATGTTGCCTCTCGGCATTCGGCATGCTGTCATGTTGCCAAGTGCTTGTTACTACAAGGTTCTCAATCCTTCTCCCTGCCATCGGTGAGAATCAGGCAGTGGTATCTTTACTTTGCCGTCGGTGATTTATGCTTTGTGTCAATGGGTCGAAAAGTTTGTGTAAGCTGACGGTAATGGAAATCTGTTGTCTCGGTACCGATGTTGTCCTAACGTAAGACTCTGGGCAGACGAGGCCAACTGGTTCCGGAGGATTCAAATGTAACCGCATATCATAGAGTAAGTGCCCTAGGCCGCAATGCACGGATTTCGAGCCTTGTCTTCTTCATCAACTTCATTTGTTGTGCTATACAAGGTAATGCGTGTGTGATCATTGGTTTCCGTCTTGGGCTTGCGTCGCAGAATGAGACTCGAAGATGTTCCAAGGTAGGATTCGGGCGGTCTTCCAATTCGAAGTTTGTGTTATATAGGTCCATGATGGTCGGATTTCGTTTTCAAAATGGAGGGCATCAAAGAGCAAAAAAGTTCGGTGATGTAGTGCAATTGATGACCAAGTGTAAAGACAGTCAGACATTGCTCTCTTAACGCTATGAAACAAGCTGACTCAACGAAGTCTGGCATCTTGCGGGACTTATGCTTCGCGTTCTTGTTCAGCTTTTCGCCTTGTGTTCTGGAACTCCGCGCTCCTCAGGGCAAGTCGAAACCACTCCGCATCATTCTGCGAGACCGCCATGGGATTCCGTTCCAATGCTCTCGAGACCCGCCACCACCGCTGCATGGCTTCCACGCTCATACAAGGAGGCTCACCAGGCTCGGTGTAGGGGTCTCTGAATGACTCTCCTGGGCCAAATCCCGATCGAAGACTGGGGTCAAGAGGAGGATTGTTGGGTCGGAAATCAGCCGAGGTATTATCTTCCGACTCGTCGTCCCATTCCGAGTCAATCTCTCGGTACATGGCGTCGATTTCTCGATCGTATTCCATCATCTCTTCATATTCTGAATCAACCCATTCCTCCTCTTCTGGTTCTTCAAGCGACAGCTCATTTAGCATAGGTCCCAGAAATCTGTCTTCGGGGTGAGAAAGCATTTTGTCGTAGTCCTGGATGGTTTCGAGGAAGAGAGTTACGTCGTTGCGGTAGGGTGCAACCACTTCTTTGTAAACTTTGGAAGCTAGGACCAGGAACTCCATCATCTTGCTTTCTCCTCCCACAGGGTCGAGCACCGTGGAAAATATGTAGCCCACCACGAAGGGAAGCTGGTGCTCCCTCTCTATCCAAGTCGGCCCGGCAACACGGTTGAAGTAAGGGTCCACGGCGGTTTTGAGACTGCGCAAGAAGTCCCAGCATTGTCGGTGCATTGCCAGATAATCGACTGACGTTTCGGGAATTTCGGCTTCAATATCAAGAGCCAGCTGGTGTATGAGCTGGGATGGTGTGGCCTGAGGTGTCTTCTGTGGATTTGGACTTTTCTTGCTGAGAATCGCTTGCACATCGTCCACAGACAACTTGATTCCTTCCATGCTTGGCCTGTATTGGTTATGGAACATGGAGGATACCTTACCTTGAGCCGCGAGAGAGCGTGGGCCTGCTTTTGTGGGCACGAGCTTTCGAGTCTTGTTTCTTGTACTTGCTATGAAGCTGGTTGCCGAAAAGCCCATCATCATGCAAAGCTGTTTGTGGTAGTTTTCCCGCTCTGTGGGCGCCGCGCCGACAAAAAACTTGTCTTTACCGCCTTGCAAACGATAGAAAAGTTCCATATCTTCCCATTTCGCGGCGTCGCTGATCAGGTTCTCATTACACAAGGCGTTATAGAGATGGCCAGTATAGAGGATGCCGCCCCAGCAGCGCTCGAACTGGGCTGCAAGGAGGTGGTAGGTTGTGCGGATGTAGTGAATCCAAAGGCCGCAGAAAAGGGGATGCATCTTAAGAAATGTGTGTTCTTTGTTGTTACGGGAGGTTAGAAGTCCTGTGGACTCGATCACTTTGTATAGCGGGTTCTCGGTGAACCAGCGCGCCTCGTTTTGGAGCCTGATAAGTCGCTTCTTGCCGTCGACTTGATCCCAGCCCTCTGTTGCGCACCGTTAGCAACGGACCTGGAAGTCCCAGAGACTATAGAGACTGATCTTACTAATGGTTAAGCCCTCATAATACTCCAAATTCTGGGTTATACTGTCGTCGATGGCCATATTGTAGCGCATCATGGCCCAAAACGGCTTCTCAGACTGCCGTCCTAGAACACGGCGTATATCGAGGTGAATAGCTGTGGCAAATCCAAGCCAGAAAGGTATGGCCTTGTCCTTGTTGGTAAGGAGAAGACGCAGCCCCCGCAAGAGCTCGTCCTCAACAGGCATACCTGAATGTAATCCTTCCGGGAGGGCATCTGGAGGGGTAGTGTTGAACCGTCCCATAAGATCGAACTGGGGCGCAACTTCCAAGAAGGCAGCTTTATCTTGCTGCCATTTGACATCCGCTGGCGCTGAATCATAGTCGATCGTAAGATCATACCAGCCAAACTTGCCGTTATAAGTCACCACCTCGCTCGATGCCCTTGCCTGGTTAATCCACGCTTCGAGAAGGATGAACGAAACGGTCATAGACTCGTCCATCATGGGAAAGGCGTCGAGGTTCATGATATGGCCTGGAGTGGGCTTGGCCATATCGATGCCTTGGCTGCTGGCAGCCATTTGGCAGTAGAAAAGGGCCCAATCCTTGGCCGTCTTCTTGTCCCCGTTCAAGCGGATGCTATCGATAGCATCTTCCTCCATGAATCGGGCAATATTGATGGCCGTGTTTGTAGCAATGGCCACGGAAGGCAAAGACAGCTCGTCCTCGGCATAATCCGCCCATAGACTCTTGACCTGCACCCGGAGAGCGCGAACATCGCGAAAGAGGGTAGCAAAGGCGACGAGAGAGGACGCAGCGTCTTCAGCTTCATAATCAACAACGACGCCCTCGTCGACTGCTTCCCTGCTCTTAGCTGCTTGCTCCGTGCTTCCTGGGGCGTCTCCCCCGAGGTCAAAATCGGGTGCATCATAGAACTCGAGAAGATCAAACGGGTTGCTGGTTGCTGTTATCTTGGGCAGCTTGGGAAGGGCCCTCTTGGCCCAAGAGTCTTTGAACAAAGGCTCGAGGACATGACGAACCTTCTCTAGAACCGAGACGAAATAGGAGTGGTTCTCGTTGGACTCAAGCTTCAGGTCGCGGCCATGCTCCTGAAGGAGCTGTGCGAAGCCCTTTCGCACCGTGATGGCACGCTCAATAGCCGTCGGAACGACGGTTGGAATCTCAACGATCTTTGCCTCGTTCAATTTGCTGCCGATGAACTCGGCGAGCGGCACAAAGTTTTTGAGCGCCAACACATACTTCCGCCTCGCCTGTGACTGGTCTGACGAGTTGCCAGCCTGCCCGTGTGCTTGGGCTTTTGCCGATTTTCGGGCTTTGCCCTTGAGGCGAGCGCTCTTGAGGTGGGCATTTGTGGGAGAAACCGAGTTGGAAGCGAGAAGTTCGGCGGCGCAGCCCAGTGTCTTTCCGGTCTGAGCTAGCCACGATGCAACAACATCAGTATCGTGCTTGTACTGGCGATATGTACTGTAAAGATTGCTTGGCAACATCGTGACCTATCGACGAGAAGGTGAGGTGGTCAGGTTCATATTTGTTGGCGGCATTCGTAGCAGGCAAGATCCTGAAAAGGCAGCATGGGAAAGCTTGGGGCAGATGGAGAATTCAAAGGGTGGGCGCTAACAGCCACTAACAGACTCACGGCCAAAATATGCAAAGACGTGTTACTGCTCTCTAAGGCCATGTACAACACACTACCTGCACGAGTCGCGATGCTGCAGTGTTTTTATCCAAATCTCCATCTTGGCTCAGCAACCACTCCTGTTCAAACAAAAACACTAGATCCATCCGCATAATTCACCACAAAATCGGCCATCTCAATCACATCCCTTTCACCTTGGACCCTTCACTGTCCCAGTCGACAGATATAGGCTCATGATTACCGGAGAACTTCTGGCCTCCAAACCACAATTCGAACCTCAAATCAGCCGGCGCCACAATTACCCTGACATCGAATTGACAGATGTAGAAGGTGACCCCACGGGACCAGCAAGTTCCTCTCTTGTTGATTTTGACAAGCTGATCTTGCTCGATTCCCTCCAGATTGCTTTTCACTTCGCAAAGCCTATATGCTCCATCTGCAAGACATGTCAGCCGGAAGTTCACCACATGCCAAATATGGCGAGGGCCGGGTCCTAACCTTGCTTCATGCTAGTCGGTAACTGTACAGGATCCTTGTGGGAAATGACGATTTGAGAGTCCCAAGCCCTTGTCGTCTCTGTTGCGGCAAGCCGGATCTGAAAAGACTTTACCAAAAACGTGTTGGGGTTTACTTGATCACCCTTTTTGATGAGCCACTGAATTTGGTTCACAGCCCATTTCTTGCTCGGCTCAAATGGGTCGGGGCGGACGTCTTCGTTGGTATGCATGGTGGGCACGTATATCTCCTGGACGATAACCCCGTAACTTGCTCGAGCAATGCGGATTGACAACACCGAGGTGGCTCCCCCTGATTCCCATCTCTGTTGCCGGTCAAGGAGAAGGCCTCTCACCACCACCAACTGAGGGTCACTGCAAGGGATGACTGCCACTTGGTCGCTCGCGTTGGGATGTTGGTGGGCGAGAACTCGCTGCTGGAGCTGATCACGGACGTAGGCTGAGCTGCCCAGTCCGCCTGAAAGAACCATGTATTGCACCTGGTGCAAGTGTCCCATGGTTCTGAGCCATTCCAGCTCGCCCATGATTCTGTTCACGATACCCTCAATTTGTGGGTCAAACAGTGATTGTATTTCTTGACTATTTCCAGGTTAGCAAGGCAATTGTGGAATGACTAGAGGGTATCGTCTGACAGCAGATACTCACAGAGTGAACACCATCTTTCCGTTCTCGATCCCCAGCCCAGCGTGGCTAAAGTTATACGCCAATCCTTCTATCGGAATCCTAAACAGCGCCTGCATATACGCTCTTTCTCCAAACTTGTGCTTCACTGTCCGGAACTGGTGGCTCCTCGCCAGCCGCAAAGGCAAACCAGGAGGTATATGCGCCGCAGCATCCGGACAGGCATCCAGCCTCTGTGATACCAAGCGCATAAATAGCCGATCGATCAGTGTTGCGCCTATCCCTACGCCGTTGACGGCGTGCAATGAAGCCATCTGTGGAACTGCCACATTCGAGGATGTGACTTGCATCAGGGCCAAGTCCGTCGTTCCACCTCCGGCATCGACAGTGAGAAAGACGCTCCCCATGCTAAAGCTAACGGCACTCGTTTTGAGCGTGGCCACAGCCGCCGCCTCGGCTTCGGTCAGATCAACCTGCGCAGAGTGCTTCGGACCTTCGATGCCAAAACCTGCCTCTCTGATCACCTTCTTGAACGAGTTGACGATACTTTGACTCGTCCAGGTGGTAGGAACGCTAAAGAGGAACTCGACAACCAGGTCTGTCCAGCCGCTGCCTACTCCGCGTCGTCCAATCTGCGTTTCGATGGACTCTTTGACGTGGGCATAGACCTGCCGGAGAAAGTCAGTCACGAACTGCTGCGCTTCGGCGATGCTCTGCGGTGCGCTGGTGAGGCCTTGCTGCTGCGCGTCTGCCAGTGTATCCGCGTCCATGAAGATCTTGAAGAATTCCCGACGAATCTTCCCACCGCCTTGAACTCCGGCTTCAAGCTCGTCGTCGGCACACATGAAACCCCATGACGAGAGAGTGCCGTTGGCATTGTAGACCAGCGTTGTTGGCACCTTGCGTTCACCTCGATCGCCGCTGCCGGGCCAGTCGCTGATCACTTGGATGGGGGTCTTGGGCGTCATCCATGCCACGCCCGTATATGTGGTGCCGAGGTCGACAGAGACAACAATACCCGGGCCGTTTTGATACATCTTGAGATTGATATGGGTGAAAAGCTTGGTGTATGCCAAAACAAATTGTGCTGAAGACTGATCTTTGAAGATTAAGTTATCTTTGCCTTGACCCTGAATACCCCAGGCCCCCTTTGAGCTCAAGTTCGCGAGAGACAGTCAGGTCTAGCTCGTAGCTCACGACCTGGTATGAGAGGAGCCCAAAAAGCCCAGGGCTGCCTGCATCACGGAGGCGAAGCTCCAGATGCACCGGAACCTGCAGAAACCTAACCTTGTATGTTTCCGCGAAGGCAGGCAAAAATGGAAGGTTGGGCGGCTCGAAGTGGCCTACGTTTGGTTCATACATTACGACCAACTGCGAGGAGTGGCTGCTCAGGGATCCTGTGGTGCACGTATCCGACAGAGACAAGGCCACCCATTACTGGAGAAGAAATTTGCCATTGGCCGTCCATGAAGGCCTGGATCTAACTATTGTCATGTTTCCATTACGCGACAAGGATAAGCTGTGGCACGATCCTGTTATCAGTCATTTTTGTGGCGGTCCAGCTGGACTGCACCGAAAAATATGCAGACATATCACACAGTGTGTATCGTTTCTCCTGGGTCGACGACTGGAGGCTCTGAGCAGGTGTTCCTCCTCGATCAATTCTCATTTCATTTTATTGAAAGGAATCTCCGCCCGGTCTTGTTCACTTGGAAATGATCAGTCATTCCTCGGAGTTCTTCTAAGCGTTGCGCTCTTCATCCTCCACTATGGCGCAGCCTCCACCTACAACGGTGACTCAAACTATCACAACCATTCTCACAACCAGTGGCACACCGATCACATACACGGCAGCTTATGTTTACGACAGCCAAGCAACTCTATCTACTACTTCTGGCCCTCAAGGAATCCAAGAGGTTATATCCGCAACATTGCTATCGTTTCTTGGAGAGCGCCCAGGTAGTCTTCCGGCGACAGTATCCCCGAATGCACCAACAACCATCTATTTGCCATTTTCACAAAACCCAAGCATACAGTCCACAGGATCAACATCCTCAATGTCCGCCCCGTTGACATCGATGCCGATGTCGGCATCGACACCAGTAACAACATCACAGTCAGGATCAAGCTCAAGCTTTGCGACCACCTGCAGTTTCACCGTCAACGGAAACAGCACCGTTTATGATCCATCCTGCCCTACAAAATCGCCCCAACCGGGTAAAGAACGGGGCAAACTGAGCTCTGGTGCAGCGGCCGGGATAGCTATCGGCTGTCTCCTCGCTGGTCTTCTCCTTGGCCTTGCCGCTGCCTTCTGCTTCTTCTCAAGGCGAAAGCAAAGACACGGAGGCCATAACGATGTTGCCCATGTTGCCGCGACACCCTCCAGAGAGGCGTCCTACGCACCGATGATTTCAGGGATGAGGAGCCATGGCGACAGTGGCATGCCCGAACTGAAACACTTTCTTCTCGAATCCCTCTCGGACCAAGAGCTCGCCGCCGAGCTTCGCGACCGACACAACCTCATCCAGCAACACGTCGAAAACCACTATCACTTCCGCCCCCTGGATGCTACGCGTATGAACCGCCAAAGCCTCCTCGCGGCCCTCTCTCAGCTAGGGCTAGGCCAGGCTGGCTCCGAGGGTCCTCCAGCCGAAACGATCATGTCACTTGCTTTGGACCCGAACACCAGGCAGATAACTCTACAGCACGTTCTATCCACGGTCATCTTCACGAGCATCGATCCCGGGGCTCGAAGCCATCTCTCCATGCTGCCCACGTCCGTTGCGGCGTTTCTGCAGTCTCTTCCCCCGGATGAACAGCACGGGCTCAGAAGACAGGTTGATTCTCAAGGTTTGTTTCCTATCACCACTTGCTCTCCTCCACTTGCTAGAAATCTTCTGCTAACCAATGTCTAAATAGCTTCCACCCTAGCTCTACACTGGTGGCGTGCCCTCTCCGCCTTTTTACTACACCCCCAACGCAGCCAACGGACAGCACTGACCCCCTCAGACGCGGCGCTCGTGCCTCAGGCTGCTGCTCTAGCGCAAGCTTTGAATCGCTTCCTGCGACACTTCGTCGAGGACTCGGATACAGCCAGGTTCCAGCAAGAAAGTCACCTGCGGGAAGTCATCGCCGAGTGTGCCAAGTTTGGGTACGTGCTGTTTTCACAGCCGAGTGACTGGTGTTTCTTGCACGTTGCTAGACCCGAACAAGCGGCCGGTACGGCTCGTGGCTACCGAGGGAAGGTAGTGGTTGCTGCTGGTCTAGTCAAGCATACGGATAAGGATGGAAGGCGGTTAGGTGGAAGTGCGCAGACGAATGGGACGTTGGTGGTTCCACCTGTAGTTGGGTGCCGGAGTGAGTGAGGTGGTTTGGCGTTCATTGACAGGCGGCAATTTGGTAAGGTGCTGAATACACAATCGAGGATAAGGCATATCGCACTTGGGTGGAATTCGCGTGCTTGGGCGGAGAGCAACGAGAAGTGTCGAAGCAAGTAAAGGGGTTGATTGTTGACCAACCTCTACAGCAACATGTGGTGGTCAACTTTCAGCTCGTGTACCAAGTCCCTCCTGTTATTGGTGTCCATGATCGGTTATAACGACAACATTGGGATTGGGCAATCCTCAACCAACAAAGCGAAGATCCCAGAACCCACCGCCTTTTCCCGCCTAGAACACTGCATTCCTCATCACATATGACAGGCGAGGCTCTCACATGTGCGAACTCCCCGTCATTGACACTGTACCCCTATCCCATGTCAACACTGTATGGCCGCTGAACTTGCAGGGGGGCTGAAAGGCAGCACTGCTTTGAGACTGAGACCCCCAACATTGAGAAAAGGCAGCCATTATACGTCGGTTGTGGCGTCTAAATGGCGGATTCCAGACTTGGTCACACCGTCACACAACTTTAGCGTTCAGCTTCATACCACGGACTCCTTGGGGATGCTCCTCCCCCGCGGGAAAGTTCCTTTTTTCCAGGCTGCTTGCCTGTCTACGTAACCCTTGAGAGCTCCTCATCGTAAGGCTTTCTTATCAAGGATTCCTGACTGGTAGTTAGGGACTTTAGTTGCATATGGGCTTCCAGAAATGCCCTGACCATTTATTGCTGTGTCACCTACCTGCGTCACCATTCTTCGCAACTCGTTGGGAATTTCTAGCCAAGTTTGGCTGGATCAGGCTCTCAGGTAAACAGAATCAGGATGGTCACTCAACCATAACCTAGCTGGAACACAATACCTTAGGGAGGGGCACATTGCATCCGATACTTGTAGTCTCGCCGCTACCTTGCACATCAATACGTAAGTAGTAATACCGGGCTTTGAAGAACGCATTGGGGTTCCAGACTTGCATGCAGCTGAGTTTCTTGAGCCAAGTTGGGGAGCCGTCCTTCTGGTTTCCCGTTTCTCCCGTTGTCATTTCTGTTAGTCCAAGCTCTGGGGGCTTATTCCTTCCTTCTCTTTTTCCAAAGTCCAATCTTCACCTGTTCTTCCGTGTCGACATTCTTTCATTGCTGCCTACCTTAGTCGATCTCCAAGTACCCGGTATCACTCTCACCGCTCCCCATCAGCCTCCAAGGCTCAGGCTCACCTTCCACTGAGTACCAACATGGAAGAAGTAACGGAACTACCACCCGGCATCACCCCGTCGCACAACGTTCTCCTCTTCGGTATCCTCCTCGACCATGCCTCCACAGTTCCCGCAGTGCGCTCTTCTCTCGAGCTGACGCGAACATGTGTCCTCGACCTGGAGGAGTTGATCAGGCTTTGCAACGAAAACTTGCCGCTACTCAGGACAAAGCCAGCAGTCTTTCGGCGTACCAACAATATCATTGAGAGCGCTCGAAGCCAAGTATCACAAGTATGTCAGGGTTGGAATGTGAGGCTCACTTGGTTCGTGTGTAGGATATGTAGGATATATAAAGAAAAAGCTGTGTAATATCCCCACGGGTCAATACACGTAGCATTTGACGAGACGGAAAAAGCTATTACGGGTGATAATCTTGATAATGGTATTCATCTATATGTATCTGTTTTACCGCTTCTCATGCCATACGCGGCATGTTTATGTATTTGCGGACCTGAAGACTAGAGGATATGATTTCAGACGCTTGCAGCCATCAACGAGGGGATTTGAAAAGGGAAGGGCCTCACAACTCCTCGGCTGAACAATCCATCAACATGATCGTGCGTGTGTTTTGCGCTGACAGAACGTTGGTGCTCAGCAGCTGTGTTCATCACTTCAAAACGACTTGTTAGCCTCATGATCCCCTTCTGCGCTTCTAGAGGACCTCATCTGCTTGATCTTTTCCTTGAGTTCTTTCTGTCGCTGTTCGTAAGACGCTTTGACGTTCTGGAACGCCGGTCAGTGCCAGCCACCCCAAGCTTAAAGCCTCATTTAGGTGGTCTGACGTACCTGGTCAGCTTCAGCAGCTGATGTGGTGTCATGGGGAGAGCGGATTCTGTCTTGAGCGCCTGGATCATCAGCCAATCTGTCATGCGCAGGAGATTTTACGGCCGCAGAAGAGGCCCTGCGGCTTCTACTGCCAGGCCTGGGCGTAGCATCCACGCTGCTGTCTCGGTCATCCCTTCTACGAGAGCGTCTGAGAGGGCTCCGCGAGCGGCGAGGGCTAATGCTGCGACTTCCACTTCTGCTGCGTGATCGACGTGTAGAAGAACGGCGGTCGGGAGAAATGCTGCGGCTATTACGACGAGCTCGCTTAACCGGGGTGCGGCTTCGCGATCGGGAGAGGCGAGAAGACCCAGTGGACGATACGGAGCGACTGTAGCGCTTGCTTCGAGTCCTCGACAGGCTCCGGCTCCGGCTCCGGGTCCGGCTTCGACTGCGACCCAGACTCCGCGTCAGGCTTCTACTAAGGCTTCGGGTGATGCTCCGGCTCCGAGTTGGGGTGCGGCTCCGGGTGCGGCTACGGCTTCGGCTAGAGGAAGTGGAGTAGCGGCGGCGTTTCGGGGACCGGGAACCACGATCGGATGAAACCGAGCGAGTCCGGGATCGGGAGCGCCCCCGGTATCTGGGTCCGCGCCGTGGCGATGGTGATCTGACACGCTTATGCGGTCCCCTGAGGGGGATCGGAGAACGAGAGCGAGTACGTGACCTTGCCCGTCCCCGTCTTGGAGGAGGGCTAGGGGATCGAGTAACAGACCGGCTCCTTCCGTCAACGCTAGGTGACCGCGAGCGAGAACGGGACCTCGACCGCACAGACGGCGACCTAGTGCGAGATCGACGCCTCCTGTCGTCCCGTCGTCCTCCACCACGTCTGAATGTTGGGCTTCCTCGGGGGACATATGAATCTCTGAGTCCTCCTCTTGGCGGGCCACGGTCTCTCTGATCACGGAAACGTGGTGGCGAGCGGGATCGGCCACCGCCACCTCGACCTATGTTCCCTCGGGGGTCACGGTCATCACGGCGTCCTCCACGCCAGGAGTCGCCGCGGCCACCACCCATACCGCCTCCTCGCCCGCCGCGGCCCCTCTCAGGTCTACGTTCGAATTCTTGACGCTTCTGTCGTGCCTCTTCTGCAGCTTTGTCCGCTTCGAGCTGTCGGAAACGCTGTCAGCCAACGTTCACCAGAGATTACCAAAGCGAGCAAATGAGGTGCGTACCTTCTCCTGAATCAGTTCCATCTTCTTGGCCTCCAGCAGCTCCTTCGGAACACCTTGAGGACTAGTCTGCGCGCTGAGGAGAAGCTTCCAAAGGTCCTTGCAGAATGTCGGGGTATCTTTGTCGAGAAAGCCTGTGAGTTGGATCTGCATGGATTTGATGTCGGGCTGCCATCGTCGTGTAGTTAGTATCGAGTTGTCGCAAGGGGCTCGGCAGTTGTAAAGATTACCGGCTACTTACATAGCGGCCACTCTCCAGTAGGTTAAACACAAGCTCGATAACGACATCATCTTCGTTGGCTAGGATTCCGGTGACCTTGCTGGCAATCCATCTGATCAGAAACGCGGCGTGTTAGCGATTGCCTTGTAGTTATCTTCTCCAAGTGTCCGAGTCACCTGAGCATCACGATGATAGGAGCACGTTGACTTGACAGCGATCGGGGGCACTTGCTTCTTCATGACCTGGATGTTAACTTTTTGCATGTCCACCTTCTGATTGAACTCGGGAGGGAATTTGGTGCTCTTCAAGAGCTTGGCGTCCACCCCGGTCGCCATGGTGTGCTGTATGCTGCGATAGGCGGTTGAGATGTTGAGTTGGGCAATGTCGAAATGGCGAGGGCGGAAAGGAATGTTGACGTGAAATTGGTTCACCAGATTTCGAGCGACGTTCGGGGCAAGTCAACAGAAGATGATGTCGTCGGGCGCGACGTTTTATGGTGGGTCCTCTCTAACTGATTGTGGAGCCACACGCGCGCTGTCGGAAGTCACTTGCAAGGGGTCGGTCCAGGGGCCAGGGGTTGCGACGTTGAACTCGAGCTTAAGTGGACGGTCGAAGCTACATTCTTCTGGAAACTACGTGCAGGCTGATCACGCATGTCGTCTGCTACAATATGAAGTACATGACCTGGTCGGATTTGTTGTTTGTAAATATACAGAGAGGCGGTGATTTGTCCTAGGGATCCTGTAGTTAATGTGGGCTATAAAACTCTCGGCAACGGTGGACAACTGTCACTTGTTCTTGTTCATATTTCACTATGACATCAACAGATGTTATGATTCAATAACTCAAATATCGGAAGGCCAGGTTCGAGGTTATAGATTTACTAACCTTGATCTCACAAAGCAATTGGACTGATGGTAAACCCAGTATCATAGAGGCATCTCCCCAACATATACATAGGAGGTATTCATAGAGACGTGGACGCAGTGGCAGAAAGCCAAGTGTTGTGAGGATAAGTAAATTTTCAAGGCATAAGCAAATCATAATTCATTGCTCCGTCTAAGAAACCCACGTATCCTACATCAGAGGACGGACATCCTCCTGTGCTTTTAGAACGCCAAACAGTGTTACTAGAAAATACATCGCGGTTTTCCCTCCGAGCCATTGTACCATATCATTTGCGCAAACGCCAAACACGAATTGATGAAGAATGACATGTCCACGGACCATAATGACTAATCTATTAGCAGGCCAAAAAGACGAGTAAAAGTAAAGCCATTACCCAAGCAAAACCATCCGAGCTTGTACTCTTGGATTGCCATCGTGACTGTATATGGGTCATGCGAAATGCAACGATCTTGAACTAAAACAAATGCGCAGAAAGGAACCTTGTTGCATGGAGTGTGTTCACGAAGATGGCGGTGATTGGGTCTTGGGATAGATGAAACGACTTATTTTGGCATCTGAGCCATCCTTCTTGTCCGTCTGGTAGCGGGATTGCAATGCGGCTATCTTGTCTCTGAGCTTGTCAATGCTTGTGGTGTCTTGCTGCTTCAGCTTCGTGCGGATCTCGTATAATGCCATCAGGGAATGGGCTCGGTCAATGTCATCTTCGGGCTGTATTTTCGTGAAGCTGTTAGTACTGCGACCCTCCTATACAACCAAACATCGGACCTGATATCTGACCTCGGATTCTCTTCGTGGAGTGCCGGGGATGGACCCATGGTTCGAGTTCGTCCGCGTCATGGGGGGAGTTGCAAGAGGACGGCCGTATTTGTCATATCTGGCGGATGAGGCCGTCCTCGACAGTAGTGAGGTTGTGGAAGCGACACGTTGGTGTTGGAGTTGATTAGGGCGGATGGGAGGCTGGTCGGTCGATGGCTTCAAAGACTGATGCGACGATTCCGCAGCGGGCTGACCGGCGCTCTTGTTTGCGTTGACGACCGCAATTGCGGCCTGTGATTCTTGCTGTGGCGAGAATGTCAGTGAATAATGAGCCAACACGGGCGGATCCCCAACGCAGTGCCATGTGCGCGACGCTGACAGAGGAACCTGGACGTGAAGTTCTGTGGGGAAAGATGGATACATACAGCTGCATTTAGATCGCTGAGATCGGCCAACATCTGGGCAAGTTGAATGCTCTCCATTGTATTGGCTGCAGTATTTTAATCTGTTTCGCGATCATATAATAGATATGGGGCAAGAGTTGTAGAAGAAGGTTTGGCTCCAATGTGTCGACACCTTGGAGTTTCGGTCTCCCTCGGGACGAGTAAATCACGTAGGGTCAAGAATGGTGTGTGAATGTAGAAAAGTCGTCGCGGGTGCAAATGTGTCTTCCTTTTGTTGCAGGTAAAGGCGGCAGAAGATCGGGAGATCCAGGAGGGAGACGAAGAGGAAGCAGCCGGGTGACCTAAAGTGGTCGCAGATGAGCGGAAGTATTGTATAATGAAAGCCGTTTTAGAGTTCACGTCATACTGGTAACCCACCGCCCAATTGTTTTGAGCTGTTCCGCTTTGTCACCGGGCAGCTTGGTTGCAGACCGTCTGACCGAATGGATTGGAAGGAATCCAGTGGGCGCAGTAGATGGTGTATGGTGGCGGGGTGCGAGCGCAAATGTTCTGAAAGGTGCGACCTTGGAATGAGTGTGGAATGGACTGCCGATTTGCAACTTGGAGGTCTCAAAGGGATGACGGGGAGGGACGTCTCTTTCTTTGCTGGAAAAATCCCATGGTGGTGCTAGGATGCTGTTGGGGTGTCGCGTGGGACTGCCAGCAGGGCATTCTGGGCATCTCCGCTAAACCACCGATTTAACCTTCCCCACACTACAGTAGCGGTCCCCACTTCCCGCCCTTACAGCTCCACCGAGGATAGAGGTTTAGGAGAGCCAATAATAAACAGCTAGATCAGAATGATCACCATCCTCCGTGCTCGGGGCCGAGATCCTGGTGCGAGCTGGCAGCCGGCGGCTCCGCATTCACGATCCTCCACCTTTCTAATGCTGCCAAGACGGTTCCTTGGCTGGTGCTGTAGCAAGAGCTGTTCAGTGCACTAACATTCCTTCTCAGCGGTTGTTGTGCTCGTCTCGATAATCCCGTCGTACTTATCCCCAACCCTCTCGGCGTTACGCAACTTTGAAGCTAAATTGCTTATTGACTGTGGTCAGCATATCGAACAAAGTGGTGAGTTTCAGCCAATGGCAGAGCGGTGAGGTGATTGATCGGTTGTGTCCGGGATATCTTTTCCAGAGTCACAGAGTCACAGTTGAGAAGGTCGCAAACTGCCTGAATTCGGCACTCAATATAAAACCCCCCAAAAACCTGTTATTGTTGAATAAGCAAAGCCTGAATCTCATACAGATCTATATAACCGGTCCAAACCAGTCGCAAATATGAGTCTCACATTCAGGAGAGGATTGACAACCATGGCGTCGCTCAAGAAGGCCACCAAGGTCGTTTGCATTGGCCGCAACTATGCGTAAGTCTGCACAAGTATCCCATAAGCTCATCTGAATAGTTTGCTGACTTGTTCAACAGGGACCATATCGCGGAGCTGAACAGCGCAAAGCCCAAGCAGCCTTTCTTCTTCCTTAAGCCTCCTTCGTCTATCATCCTCCCCGGAGAAGGACCTGTGGTTCGGCCTCGTGGTGTTGATATGCACTACGAGGTTGAGCTTGCTCTTATCCTCGGCAAGCGTGTCAGAGACCATGATGCTTCTGACTTGAAGGGAGCTCTGGATTCCATTGAGAGTGAGTTTCCAAACTCCAATGCTCCGTAGTCACGGTACTAATTTTCGTTTCTTAAGGCTATGCCCTCAGCATCGACATGACGGCCCGCAACGTCCAGAACGAGGCCAAGAAGAAGGGTCTCCCCTGGGACATTGCCAAGGGATTCGACACCTTCCTGCCCATGAGCAAGCTCATCGAGAAGTCCCGTATCCAGGACCCCCACAACATCGAGCTCTACCTCAAGGTCAACGACGAGGTTCGCCAGAACGACTCCACCAACTTGATGCTGTTTCAGATTCCCCGCATCCTCAGCGACATCTCCAAGGTTATGACTCTCGAGGCCGGTGACATCGTCCTGACCGGCACTCCCAAGGGTGTTGGTCCGGTTGTTCCCGGTGATGTCATGCGCGCCGGTATCCGTGTGGATGGCAAGGAGCTTGAGGAGGCCAAGATCGAGATTGCGGTCGAGGAGTCTACCCGCGCGTATGAGTACGCCGAGACGTAAACACCGAATGAACACGGATGGTGGCCTACCCGCAGATACCCTCGCGTAGTTCGATGTACATATGATTCTATTTTATATACTCAGGCAGGCGTATGTTGGATAAAGGCCACTCTCCGCCGCGCTGAATCCCTTGAAAAAAAACAAAAAAAAACAGCCATACGGACGCTTCGATCTACTCCTCGTTCGGGTTCTTAATCGATCCAGGCTTAGGGCACCAATCCGCCAGCTCGCCACACTTCTTGCAAGTCCTCAGCTGCTCATCCCCCTTGAAAGCCTCTACAGCCGCCTTGATTTGCGTCCCCAGATCGGTGCAGTGGAAGCTCGCCTCGTGGACGATCTCCTTGCAGTTCTGGCAGTACCACCTCATGCGGTCGATGGCGTCCGCGGGACGCTTCTGCTCCAGCACGATACCGACCGTGTCGGCGAACCGCACTGGGTTATGCGGGGTGTTGCCGGGCAGAAGGAACATCTCACCCTCGCGGATGATGATGTCCCTGAAGTTTCCGTCATCGACCACCTTGAGCATCATGGCGCCCTTGTACTGATAGAACCATTCGGGTGTTTGGTTGATGTGGTAATCTGTGCGGGCGTTGGGGCCACCAACGATCTGCCAACGGCGTCAAAAACGGTCATGGGATAGAGATTGGTTTGGAAATCGAGTTGCTACTTACCATGACGGTAAAGTCATCATTGTAAACGCAGTAGTTGTTGATGGGGGGCTTCAAAAGGTGAGAGTTCTCTTCGAGCCTGTGTAAGCTGTGAGCGCAAGCTGATACGCTGAGGGGTTACACATGGCTGATGGGGATACATACCATTTCGGCAGGTTTACTGGTGCGGAGAGCATTTTGTCGGCGCTAATAGGTGTTTGTGATCACTATGACCTTTGTTCGCTTTTTTCTTTCCTATTTGCTTCTCTTGCTTTTTCTTCCCCAAAGTCGAACTCCAAGGTCCTTCAAGCTATGACGCTGACGATGCAATGATTCAGAGCGCGAACAGCTGACTGCTTTGTCAGCTCAAGCAGTACCTTAACGGGCCGGAAAAACACATACCCTTTCGAAATATGCTGGATCTTTTTAGTGCAGAATTGGGAATGGGCTTGTTGTATATACACCATGGAAGAGCACAAGTCCAAATATGTCCTCACGTAGACAATGGGAGTCCGTACTTGTATTAACGAACATGCCCTGAAGCACTGCAAACCAACTTCATCCCGGCCCCGGGCGCGGGTCGGGTTTCCGGTGCCCCGCCAGATGATGCCCGCTGTCAGACGGGATTTCGGGGCCTGCCGAATTCGAGACCTCAGACGAGTCTGTTTTCCCCATGTGTTTTGTTCGGACGGGATGCCACACCTACCTACCTACCCCTGTTTATCTTGCTCAAACTAGCTTGGCATAGCGGGTTTGCGATATTGGTGCCACCTGCAGGTGTTGGAATGGCGTCTGTAGGGGCATTTTCAGGTGCTCGGTGGTGTCTCGTCAGGGTCGGGTACCTGAACGTGCGAAACTCCAACCAGCCTCGAGGTTCCACCGAACACTTTCATCTGACAGGACACGAAACGCTCTCACTTACAACCAAACCACCTCTCTACATACCTTATAAGCCGAAGCCCCGACCAACGATCTCGCCCTCTTTCTTCCATCCCATAACCGAAGCGAAACAAAACAAAACAACTCAAACGAGCAGCAAACCAATCGATCATGGATCACTCCGGCCACGACCACAGCGCCCACATGGACCACTCTGGCCATGATATGAGCGCCGCCGGTGACATGCACTCCGGTCATCCTGGAATGGGAGGACCGCCTCGGTGTAGCATGAACATGCTCTTCACCTGGAACACGGATAACCTCTGCATCGTCTTCCGCCAATGGCGCATCGACTCAACCTTCACCCTCGTGGTCTCGCTTCTCGCCATCGTCGCCCTGGCGGCTGGCTACGAGGCGCTCCGCGAGGGTATCAGGCAGTACGAAGCTTGGACTAACAAGAGGGTGGAGACTGCGCCTCGTAAGTTATTGATGTCTCTTTCCATTTTTTGAGTATTCTTTTTGTATCCCCTTTGAACAACTCTTTTCGTCAAACATCTGAAAGGAAACAAGCACAAGAGAAAAAGAGAGAAAAAGAGAGAAAAAGAAAACATCGCAATTATGCCCAAACCCAGAATGCCTACCACATCTATTTTGTTGTTCTCTGAGTTTGGTCGTCACACATGATCGCATAGTATCGTATCGTATCGCTAAAATGAGACATCTATCCGTCTTGGAGACCCCCGTCGAGACGGAAACTATCGCGATGGTGACGAGGATGTTGAAACACCACGTCGTCAAGACTACCTTGAACAACGCCAAGAAGAAGAAGAAGAACGTCTTGCTGAGACTATCACCACGCCGTGGTTCCTAGGGCAAAATGCGGCCGAAGTCACCAAGCGGGCCCACGCCATCAAGTCGGTTCTGTACGGAATCCAGAACTTTTATGCTTTTATGATCATGTAAGATCCCCCCTTTCTTGGCTTGGCCCCTCGACTTGCATGTTCTCTATCTGACGAGAGAAAGGCTCATCTTCATGACGTACAATGGCTGGGTCATGATGGCCTGTTCTGTTGGAGCTGCGCTGGGGTACTTCATCTTCGGGTCCCGTACCACTGCTACCAAGGATACTGCTTGCCATTAGGAGGTGTCATGGACGTGTTCATGGATGCGAGACGCTCAGACATGAGGAGAAACCAATATAGATCGGACTGCGAGATGCTATTGTGGCATTGCATGATGGCCGATGAGCAGAACGGCTAGAGGCGTCCGAGAGGTGCAATTGGAGTGTTGCTGGACGTAATGGGCAATTTATAAGAAAGGGATTCGTGGAATACCCAGGGGATGACAGATAATGCTAGTTGTCGGTCTATTGTATCATGATAAAATAATGGGTGTGTGGCGCATGCATATATATGACAGACGTTGAAGCGACGAGGAAGAAAAAAAGAAAAAAAAAAGAGTTGCGCCAGCCGCGAATCGAACGCGGGGCCCATCGATGGCAACGATGGATTTTACCACTAAACCACTGGCGCTTAATGGTGTAATATTAGAATTGAGGCATGACAAGTGGTTATGAATGGTAACAAGCCGTCTATTCCAACTCCCTTGCTTTCTTTCCCACAATAAATCAATGCCTAGGTCTTCCATCTACATCTTCGACGCCTCGCTCGCCTTCTTCGCCGCCTCACTTGCCTTTTTCAGATCCTCCTGCGTAAAAACACTCCCCTTCTTCGTCTTCTCCCCCAACATACCCAACTTATCCAACCCCATAATCATCCTCTCGTCTCCAAAATGGCTGTTATGCTCGAACTCCGGTTCCTCTCCATACGCCACCGTCGCCGCATCCACCAGTATCCTCGCCGTCATGCCCCACACCTTGTACCGCTCCTCTTCCTCATTCTCGTCTCCGCCGCGCGTAAGTGCCGCTGTCGGCGGCGGCAAGTCCTCGTCGTCTTCCGGGTTGATCGCGTTCTTGTTATCGTCAGGCGACTTTCCTTCTACTGCCGCCTTTGGCCGTGACCCCGGCTTGGCCACCCGCTGATTATTGACGGGCACGTAAAAGAAGTGCATCCGCCACGGCTCCTCATGCCAGTTCGTCCAGCTGCCTTCGTACCACTTGCCTGGCGGTAGCCTTTCTTGCGAGCCGTCGTCGTGCTTCGCAATCTCGTCATTGGCTCGCAGAAAGTTGTGGAAGGGCGCGGTGAAGACGGCCGCGACCTCCTTGGCGTTGAGACGCGGGATCAGGGCTTCGTCTGCTGTTGGCGCATCCTTGTTGTCGCCATCGGTTGTTGGTGATGGTGACTTTTTCCCGTGGTCGGCATGCAAGAACGCGACGCAAGGACGCACCACGAGTTCGGTGCGTGCGAGGTTCATGGGTAGGTAGCAGAGGTGTTCGATGCGGAAGGGCGAGGGGAGCTTACTGTCGTCCATGGGAAGACCAATTTCTTCCCAGGCTTCGCGGCGGGCGATTTGGTCTATGTGAGAGGTCAGTGTTAGTCGTGTCTTGTTCGCGTCACTAGCAGTTTATGTGAACGTTAGGCCGACGCTTCATACATGGTGTTTCTTCTACACTATCTGCTTTTCCCCCGGGTAGCGCGGCATGTCCAGAGAAGCTGCGCATACTCGCGGCGCGCATAGTGATGACCACACGGAGATCACCACGCTTGTCTGCATAAAGGAGCAACAGCACCGCGGCACGGCGACTGAGTGGTAGGCGATCCCATAGCGGGAATGGAGGGGGCTTAAAGGCTCTTAGCCGGGCAATGGCGGCCTGCAAGACATGATTATGTTAGGTGACATGACTTCAGACGGCTTTCTAAAAGAGTTGATGGTTCATGTAGTCTCGCGAGCAATGCAAGGGGCCGACCCGACTGTTACATCAGGGCGACATGCAAGCCCGGGCCGGGGCTGGAGCCGGAGTGACACACCGGACATCCGGCACCGGAGTAGGGGAACACATAACCGGCCCGGAGCCAAGAACATAGGTAGGTACTAACCGCCGAGGCTGAGCTTAGTGGTGCCATAGTCGAAGCATCCCAATAATATGAGGTCTCGTTGTCGATATCCTTCTCTCCGTCCTGGTCCTTTGCGCCCTCTCCGTCTTCTTCAGTTATGGTGGTATTCTCCCCCTGTTCGCCCGTTGGCAGTTCACCGGATCTTGTTGACGATGGAAAGAGGATTTCGGGATCCTGGACACCCTCGATACTCTGAACAATGGTCTGGAACTCTTCGCTGTCTTGAGGGACGTCGCCGGTGGTGTGTGCGCCCACTTCGATCGAAGCACTCATGGTATCAACCAGGATGTGCCGTAAGAAATAGGTACGGTGAATAGTAAACAGAGGGCTCGAGAACCGAGGCTGGAAGTTGGGCGCAAAAGAAGGGGGTGGGAGAACTGGACTGGAACTCCTCTCCCGTCAACACGGTAGCGGAACAAGTCACCGTACAGTATGACACGGTCTACGTACAGATAGGTACCTTTTGGAGATGTTTATGCGGGGAAATAGCGGGGAACGAGGAGCGATCCCGGTGGAAGTCGGAGTGATTTAGTGGGTCTTTGCGGGCGGATATACTGACGTCAGTGAGGTTGAAGTTATTCCCTTCAGCTGGGGTGTAGGGGCAGTTTTTAGTACCGTCTACTACACGAAGGAAACTGTATGACAGACGAACTATTCTTCACCTTTATGTGCAAAATACAACTCCCATGCGGTTACCAGTCAATTCCACTCCATAAGTACTCCAGCATGCTGAAATGATAGTTTCACATTGCGACAGCGGTTCATCCTTTTCTGACGGCCTCACCCTTTGTCATGCTTGATGCGCCAACCGATGCCAGGGCTCCCCGGTGTGTCAAACTCGCAGCCCAACAGCCAACATACCAGCATGTTTGACTACAGTATCTGTATGCAAACGCCATCAAGTACGAAGACAATCACAAAGGGCTGATCTCTGGGTTTGAGCATCATATGCAAGTCCACGACGATCCAGGTTCGTTTGTACAAAACATCACCACCAGCTATATTCTACAGGAAAACCCCCCATAATACATCCTTCCTGCTCCAGGCATCGCACCTACTGCCAACCCTCCTCCGGAATACCATCTCACAACCACCCCTGCTCCTCACTTCTCGCTGGCCTCTCAGGCGGCGACAACAACTCGTGTCCTGTGATAAACTCAACCGGCGCCTCCACCCTGCCTCCATCGCCCAACACCCTGATACTATTCTTCAGATTCTCTCTCTTCTTCACCGACTTGGTTCTCCTCACCAACCGGCCGCCGACCAATAACTCGTTCGTCTTTGCTGCCAACGCGCTCATTTTCAGAGTCTGAGGCAGTGGGAAAAACCCGATGGCAGACGAGGTGGATGAGGAGCCGGTCGAAAAGGAGAAGGATGACGGCTGTCCCATGCCGCCGCCGCCGCCGCCGCTATCAGCTGTGCGCGGCCGATGGGCCAATGGTGTGGCTCCTATAGCGGCAGTAGTGGTCTTTGAGCTCTGATCGTGGTATCTCTCTGCGGCTGTTTGATATTGTGTGGGAGAGCCGCGTTCGATGGTCGTGGGCGTTGATGTGCTGGTGGGTGTGGACGTAGGTGTTGATGTTACCGGTGATGCCCCTCCTGCTGGTGTTGATCCCGAAACGTGTCTAAACACCTTGGAAACCAAGGACCGTCGGAACAGAGACGTGCGAGTCTCACCGTCGCCGTAATCGCCGTCGCTATGGTTGCGGGTATGATGGCTGCCGTGCTTTGCGAACTCGGTGATTATAGCCAGGTTATCCTCTGGCCCAAGCGGCAGAGTGCCGCCGACCTCTAGCTGTGGCGAGCCTGAGTCCCATTGCCTGCGCAGTTCGTTGTGGTGGCCGAAAGTGCTTACGCTGATGGTCTGCGCTCTGTTTCGGGGGCGTGTCTTGAGCGCGGCGTTTTGGGAATTTGTGGTGGAGGGCGTTGGAGAGGGAGACGCAGCACGAGAGTGACGAGAACCTCGCGGGGATTGCGAATTGGATCTGGGTCTGGATCTGGGTTGTGATCTATCTTCCTGCACAGGATCCGCCGGCACTAATGTATCAGCCGCCGAATCCCAAGAAGGCAGTGACAACGGGAGCTCGTCCTCCCTCGGCGGCCGCACGGGTGGTGGCTGCTGTGGCACCGGGACAAAACGCAGGGGACTGAGTAGCGGCTCCTGACTTTCCCTCTTTCCCCTCTTACTATCACCAGTTGTCCGTGGTGTGCCATCCTCGCTGAGGAAGCAGGCATGACCCGGGGCCCCGGCGGATCGAGGGGATGGGATCCCGACGCTGCTTCCTGGGTGTGGGTGTGGGGGTTGGCTTAAGGCATTCGGATATGTCCATGATCCTCCTGTGTTACGAGCGATCTGTGCGGTTGTCTCGTGGTAGAGCTCACGGGCATCAGTGATGCTGATGCCGCTGTGATCACTGTTGGCTGAGGGAGCTGGGGACATGGTTCTTGCGGTCCCGTTGCCACCTCCTCTGATGGTATCACTGGCCTTGCGTGGTTGTAAAGGTCGTGGGATAGGCGATGGCGCTTCTCTTGCCACTAGTCGCTTACCGATATTTGGATTTGCTTTTGCTTTGGGAGAGTATTCTATCGACACGGGGCTATCGTACCGGAGAGGTGCGCTGCTTGCGGCTAGATTTCCTGAACCTGCTTCGGATACCGTGCTATCTCGATATTGGCTGTAATAACTGCTGCGGCTACTGACGGGTGATATATAACCTGTCGGATGTTTGTCTGTGGCGTTGTTATCGCTGTTGGTGAAACGATCCTTTTGTTCGGCAAAAGGGCCCGGTCCCGAGCGTTGTCTAACCTTGGTATTCTGACTTTGCCTGGTAGGTGATAACGGTGGAGATGGTCCGAAACTATCAAGCTGGAGGATATTCGATACCGGTGATCGTGGTTGCGATGAAATGATTTGTTGTGACGAACTCGACCCTGGGGTGCGTTCAGAGCCTGCTGGAGGAATCTGTAGAGGCTTGGGTGTTCGCGGTGCCGGAGATGATGCTGACGTTGATATTGGTGTTCCGCCACTGGGTGTTAACTGCTTGGCGATGATGGAGTTGATCTCTGCCTCCTCCTTTTCCCAGTCAATGTCCCCTGAGTTTTGGCGATTGTTGATCTTTTCGGGAGGACCGGCTCCTGTGGTATTCGGCGACGGATGGACCCCCTTTGCGCTGTCCAAGTCCTTCTGGCTTGAGATAGAGGCTGCTGGCCTCCGCTTTGGTGGAATGGGTGGAATGGGCGGTAATGGCTTTTTCTCGTAGACTTCTACGTCTTTCGGCTTTGGAGGATTGAACCGAAATCCTGTCGGTGATAACGGTGTAATATTGGCCCCTTCAGCAGAAGAAGGACGTGGGATGTCGGCGCGACCGGAGGGTCGTTCGGGGGTTGTTGTCGTCTCGTCCATCTTTTTGGTTGTCCCTGGTCTCGGCTTCTTTTCTTCTGGAATACCATACGACTCCGCCAACCTGAAACAGCAATTCTTTTCTTAAAACTATGGTCTCCCTAGCTTGTGTTTATTATGCATGTAGAGATCGACGTTCGAGACTCGAAAAGCTGGATTATAGCCAGTTTCAACAGTTCCGCGACTGTATCCCTCCCGGCCTTCTTCCGGGCTAATGGGGCTGGATCCCAACAGACAAAGGATTTCGTCCCTTGTGAGTGAAGCTTTTCATGGGCAGTAAGCGAGTTTCTTTCAACTTCGTACTTACCGTGCCACCATCACGAGGCTGGCTTTCCCTTTGTTGAGATAGTATAACAGACAGGGACAAAGGCGAGAGAATACATGGTTTAAAGGGAAATATCAAAACTGAACGAAAAGCCACCTCTCAAAATCCAACGGCTTAAGGAAGACGGAAAATATTGAGCAGAGAATAACGGTGTCTTTGCTCCGCAATATTAATCCCACATTTCTAGATGCCGGATAGAATGAACTGAACTGTGTGGGTGTAACGACCATCCGAGGACTTTTTGCTGTATCCATTGTCCTGTGCCTTTTGACAACTGGAATGGGTTACAGGTGATACGCTGGATGACGCACCGTCCATCATACTTGGAGACCTTTCTGCCAGATGTTGGGTCGTCAGACAGACACACTAAGTAAGCAATTCAGACAGCCTCTTGAGGTGCGGGATTGCCGTGATAGGTCCGGTACGAACGGCTGTATGTAATTGTGTAGCCTTCGGAAGCAATCCCGATGGGGACAAAGGTAGGATTGGAACATTGATGGAAGAAGCAACGTGTTCTAAAACCTGAATCATTATTAGCCGTAGATTTATGTATGCTTCCTTTATCTCTATATCGCTGGGGCAGGGAAACCAAAAAGACCTTAACGCCGATTTCTCTAAACCAACCATGTGACGGCGTATGATACTCGGATTTTCCACCATTCCGTTTTCCATCCAAAACAAAGCATATACCCGCACCGAGCATGCGCGAATCTTCGGGTTCTGATCGTTTGGGCTGCAGAGGTGCGGCACGTGGGAATTAGTCCACATATTCCTCGTCCTCGTCCCTAGTATTAAAGTTGCTCATCAAAATGTCGTCAACGCCGAGCCCAGTCGAAGTGTTCCTAATCCACTCGGTCTCAACTCGGAAGAAGATCCATATCCACCGACGGAAAACCTCAAAGAACTCGATCAGAAAGATCGAACTCTCCAAGTCGCTGATGGTATTGAGATATGGCTGCAGCTTGATCATCCATGTGCACCGTAGTGCCAGATCCAATGCCACGACAAAGTAGTACACCACGGGCTTATGAATCAGCAAGCGGCGCCGCAGGCCAAACGGATGATCGGGAGAGTTGCGCTTCTGTACCCCAGCAAAGAGAGTGAGATCCCAATCCTTGGCAACGTCCCAGTAAAAGCTGTAGAGCGAGTTGAGCAAACACGCAACGATCCACGCACGGTAGAGACTCGTAGTCGGTGTGCCATTAATATTCGCGTTACGCAGCATGGCGTTAAGAATAATAACTGGAAACGCGGTCGAGTACTTGGCTGCGTTGGCGAGATGCTGTCCACCCCAGCCTGTGGACTCCTTGAAAGGGGAATTTCGCACGCGCAGATACTCGATAAGACACTGGCGCAGCCGGATAGCGCTTGGTATCGCCAAGAGTAGTGGTACGAGGTAGGTGCCGCCGCAACCGCGATTCGGCCGGTCAGTAGCAGATCCGTTCCGCGTGAAGAACATGCAGAGACATATGAACAAGTCCCCAAGGACCTTGGCGTAGCTGGTGAGAACATCGGCCAGCAAAATATCCCCGAACTTTCCATCCTTGGCCTCAGCCAATCCTCCTACGCTGACCCGGCGTAGAGTTGCGAGTAGTCGACGGCGACCGGAGTGTGACACGGACAATCTTCGTAAGGGTAGCACGAAGAGGGCTGCGGTCACGGCCAAGTTGGTCATGGGAATCCAGTCATAGTCGATGACGCGTTTCGGATCTCGCCCGGCAAAGGACCAAAATATGAGGATCGAAAGAGCGGAGCTTAGAGAAAGAAGAGTAGCGAGACGGTATGTCGAGTGATGGTGAGGGAGCTGGGTGGTGCTTGATCTTCCCGGGTATCGGATTAAGGAGGGGACATCGATCTTTCGAATATGGAGGAAGTGAAGGTTGAGGCCCCAGCCCCAAACAGCTAATCAACCAGAAAATGTTAGTTCAAAGCCATGGTTCCAAGGAGCAAAGTACGGGACAAAAAATGGCAGGTTGGGCAGCTTTCATACCTAGAACCACGATGAAGGCAACCCGGTAGGGGAGGGGAAAGGTCAAGCTGAAGGAGTCGAGCTCCGGCTCAACCACAGGATCACCGTCCATTGCGCCAGGCAGCGGTCGATTTGCTCTCCGTCATCGAATGCGGAGAGTGGGAAGGAAGGAAAGAGAGGAATGCAAAGAAAGAGTTGGCCAAGCTTGGATTCAACTTCTCGACAGCAACACGTTTCGAGATTGATTGTCAGTGACGACGGAGGGTCAAGATGGAAATTTAAATTGGTTAGCTGTCGCAAACAGTTGCCAAGCCCCCCTGTCGCATGCACTCATTTTGGCCTGGGGAGAAGACGTCAACCCCTGGCTGCGGGCCCAGCCTGTGGTGACACCCGCTGCACCATCCCTGCCACTAAAGCCTGGGCTACGACCTTCTGGGCGCCCCCTGCCAATTCCTCAGCTGGAACCAGCACACATGGCCGGGGCGGCGCCGGGCGTGCTGCCCCCAATCCCCATCAACCCAAGGACCGAGGTCCATCCGTTCCCGACCACCACTTTCATCTCAGCTTCAACTACCACCCGTCGTCGATCTCGACAAACATCAAAATCAAAATCTAACGATCAGACCGAAGGACCCTGGCCCATCAACTGCCAAAGCTTCAACGATTTGAGTATAGACATTCGAGTTCTACTGGCAATTGAGAGTTCCTGCGGGCCCCTGATTACGCGCCCGTGTAAACGCAACTTTGACCCCCGATTACGAGCACACCCGACCCGACTCAACGACGACACATCCATTACCATGTCATTGACAGCAACCAAGAAGCCTCCCCCGCCGCTCACGAGCTCGCCATACCCATTCGCCGCCGCCCCTGACATCATCCGCGCGCACCAAAAAGATGCCTACTTCCAGGGCGTCCTCACGAACCAGCTGACCGACCTTCACCGGCGCGTCCGCGGTGCCCGCTCCGCCCACTCCTGGGCCACCGAAACCCGCACCGCCGCCGACCTGCTCTACCTCTGCCTCACCACCCTCCTCGGCAACCGCACTCTCGGTGAAGAGTACTGCGACCTAGTGCAGGTCGAAGAGCCAAACGTCGGTGGCAACGGCAGGATACCAGAAACCCAGCACCCCGTCGAACCCACAAGCGAAGCCGGCGGCCCCCGTCTGCCCTCGCTTCAGCGACGAGCCGGTTACATCGTCAGCAGCGTTTTGGTCCCGTATCTCTTCAGCCGTCTTCTCCCTTCCATCCGCGCCGCTCTCCGCAAGCGTCTCCAGGATCGTTTGACGGTTCTTGCCCGCCAAGGCCGCGGCGACACCAAAGGCGCCACCCCATCGGACTCCAAAAAGGGCGCCGGCTTCTCGACGGTCTCAACGCTCGAGTACCGCGTCAAACGCTACCTTCTCACGCACCTGACCTCCATTACCAGCGGGGCGCACCTCCACGCCCTGACGCTGGCCGTCTTCTACTTCTCCGGCGCGTACTACTCATTCTCTAAGCGCCTCTTCGGCCTGCGCTACGTGTTCACGCGACGCATCGAGGAAGGGCAGGGCGGCCGCGCGGGGTATGAGGTTCTCGGCGTGCTGCTCGTGGTGCAGATGCTCGTCCGCGGGTATCTACACGTGACGGCGCAACTGTCGTCCTCATCACCGCTCAGCGCTGAGGAGGCTACCACCGAGGCGGGCATCCGGGAGCGGGCGTTCGGGCCGGGCGCTTACCCTAATGTGTCGTTGGACGAGAATGCTTACAGCAGCAATAACGAGCTGTTGGTGGAGATGGGCACGCCTGGTGCGGGTAACCAGCGCAGTTTGGCGGAGATTGGAAGAACGACGCATACGCCGGTATCCAAGGGCGGGAGGGCGAAGTATGACTTGGCGGCGAACGAGGAGGTCATGGGCTGGATCAAGGGGAGACAGCAGAGGATGTGCACGCTTTGTTTGGAAGAGCTGAAGGATCCGGCGGCGACACAGTGCGGACATGTCTTCTGCTGGTCGTGTATTGGGGACTGGGTGCGTGAGAAGCCCGAGTGTCCGTTGTGCAGACGTGAGACGATGGTACAGCATATTCTGCCATTGAGGGTTGCGTAGAGCAGTCCTTTCGTGGCGGCCAGGGGGCCGGTGTTGATGTAGACCGGGGATATGTCAAAAAGCAGGAGGTTATCACGTCTTAAAGAACAGATTTTGGATAGTGTCAGATCGTTGAGAACGAGGAACAGATAGTAAGCGGTTGCGGTTTAGAGATAATGTATATGTAGCAAGCATATTGCCAGGAGAGGGAGCCTGTTTTCGTACATAGCCTAATGATTCAACGATCCTATATCTTTTGCAGTCATCACGGGGCTTTCCTTGACATTGATTTGCTCATATCATAAAGAAGTTGAATTACTCCTGGCCCGATATTAATATTCTGGTATTGTTCTAGGTAAACCCTCCCACCCATGATTAAATCATCGATCCTAGTCCCGTCTGGACCTCGATGAAGACCCTGAGCACCTCGATGTGTGTGTGTGTACAGAGGGTCATGAAATGCATACACGAAGTTCCAAAAGAATCCGGTACCTCAACGGAAGGAAGTCTTGAGAGTTCCAGCCCATCCCCAACAATTAAGCCATAAAGCTCGTGGTTGTCGTGTTTGCGCTTTGCCGCCCCAAACAACCCATAATCATGCACGCTTTCGCGTCATCAAAGTCGTTAGCCCATCATATGCTACCTTGTGGAAACGAGGACCCGCTCATTCCTTCTCGAGCTTTCCTGAGGAAACCCTTTGGATGAAATCTTGAATCGCCTCAAAGTAACCCTCCTCGAGGACACTCGAGTTGTGGTCACCGTTGGGAAGCGGGTGCCAGATCTTTACCGGGGCGGTGCATAGATCATAAAGCTGCTTCATATGAATGGGTCTAAGATGCCGATGATAGGTTAGCGAACAACTCTGTTGCAACCCAACCGGCCGCAACCACAGAACCGTGGTTCAGACAGACCAGGGCCAGGTACGACGGGAAAGGTTGATAGAGAAACCTACGGCACAATCTCGTCCTGGAGTCCACTCAAGAACAGAATAGGCACCTTGACATCGCCAATCAAGGTGTCGGTAGCCCAAACCTGGTGGCATAGGGCGGCAAGGTACCGAGCGGGCGGGATGATGCTGGGTATCAACTTGCGCATGCTGAGAAAGGTGTTTTCCAGAATCAAGCCGACAATGTCGCCCCTGCCCTGGTTCTTGGACACAAGCTTGACGCTAACTGCTCCACCAAGACTCTGGCCGTAGACAAGATATTTGTGGTCTCGCGTCTCGGCGCGATCGCGGAGATAGTCGAGGGCGGTTTGGGCGTCAATGTTGAGTCCAGATTCGTCGGGGGTGCCGGTGGAGATTCCGTAGCCACGGTATTCGAGCATAAAGACGTTGCAGCCGACGGCTTGAAGCAACATGCGTGCGATGGGTAGACGGTGGCCAATGTTACCAGCGTTTCCGTGGAACATGATCACCGTCACCTTGGAATTGGGCCCGCCCCTGGGGCCCCGGATGTAGAAGGCTGACAGCTTCTCGCCATCTTTGGTCGGGATTATGAGTTCTTCGTAGTCTTTGATGCGGTAGAAGCTGGGTCGCGGTATGTCCGTTCGAGAGCCCGGGGGCATGTGGGAAGGATATATTAGAGCTCTACAAGTACGAGTTGTATTAGTACAAGTGACGCAATTGGAAGACAAGTGATGGTGGATCACGTACTTTTGCTTGAAGTAGAGCAGCCCAGTAAGGATAGCGGCGACTCCCTGGATAGGCAAAAGCCAAGGTTAGCACATGAACAGACGGATTGGCACCACCGATATCGCCCTGGCGGAGGCCACTTTGATGTTGACGGGGAGGGAGAAGGCATTGGACTTGCCCCCTTAGCCAGTCGGCGCGGACGACTCAACAGCCATTCAGGCACAGGGCGGGAGAGGCAGGAATTCCGGGTCATACAGTAGTTGCTATCGCCGGCAGGCGCAAGTAGCTTGCGACGCTGCTCAGCAGAGACACTGTCTGCACCAGGAAAGAATTGCCATCGGGAGCCGGAGGCGTGACAGTTGGAGATGACATGTTTGCCGAGGCGAGCGAGGGTTTGAGGGTCGTTGGGTGGACGCCTGACGGATCGGGTGCCGGCTTCCAGCAGTGGACTTCTTTGGCTCTGCTGGCGTCCGGGCTGCAGAGTCTCCTGCGCAGATTGGATTGACGTTAGGTACCACGTCCAACAGAGTGATGGAGTGACGGCGTGACGGGCTCCAGACAGGCGAGACAGGGCAACCTGGGAGCAAATGGCGGTAGGAAAAACAAAGTCCGCAGGGAAGCTCAGCTCGGGGACCTCTTCGGCTGGACGCGGTCTGCAAGGTACGGACGGCTAGACACCCAAGCCAAAAAGAACTCGTGGAAGTGGAAGCTCCAGGATGGTCGCCAACTGTCAAATGGCAAACGATGCTTGTTGCAGGGGAGATTGTCGACGCCACGACGCCAACAGGGGATGGTGATGGAGATGTGGATGAAAGTGATGGGGCCAAAGGGGAGTCCAAGCTCCCAGGTGCCCCAGGGAGACGGGACCTGCGGCGTCAGGGCGACAAAGACAGCCTATAAAAGTTATAAGGTAAAATAAGAGCCCAAATCTCTTCTTCAACTTGGATGACTCCTGATCGTGGTGTTTGTTTTCTTGAGATACAATTTCAGCAACATGCTTTTTCCTCCTGTCGCCATTGACTTGCGACTTTACAACCTCTTGCTCTCAAAGTCCAGAGACTTCAAGGCGGGCTTTTCTGTAATTGCGCTGCAGGGTTCAAGCTTCATATTGACGTGCTGTTTGTGAGTGCTGACAGCCCACACAACTCCATCGGTGGCGCCCCGCTGTCAATGTCGGCGAGGAAGGTGCGTGAGTCGCGATACATCTTGAGCCATACTGGATTAGGTTAGTGTTTGCTCGCAACGTAAGCGACTGACGAGGTGGGATAAACTTCCGGAGCATCATCACAGTTTCCCCCGAGTCAGCCAAACTCAAGGAACGCGATGAGATGCCGCGCTTTCTGTGTGCCCCGGGAGTTAAAAGGGACTGATTGTCCTCAAAAGACCAATGTTGGCATATGTTGCTGAAGTCCAAGTTATACCTCTAGTGTACAGGCAATGGCAGTAAGAGAAGGATCGCCGACAAGGAGCTCGTCGGGCAGATAGCGACGTGCTAAACTAGGAACCTCTCGTACCTGGCGCTTATGCGGATCCGTATTGCCAAGCTCCGTCAAAGTTGACCCAAGACAGCGGTTGGAATGTCGTTCTCAATCACCAGTGTCCCATCTGGAATAGCTAACCACAACTGTCTCTACATTACAAGTAGCGTCCTTGTTATTCAGTTTGACCGATCTCCGAGAGGGAATATGGTGCGCAAGAAGAGAAATGAGAAACAACAAGCCATCTCGTCCCCGGATGGCCGCATTAGATTCCCCTTACGTATAAGCAGAGGCATACCCCTTGACCCCCTCGCTGAGTTTGCGTATATTCTTGAATCCAACAATGAAGCACCAGCTACGACAGGACTGAGGGACCAAGCGGATGGAATGTCCCGAATGGTGGCCATGAAACAGAAGACGACACAAGTCTAAGCGGCGGGTTGCCATGCTCAACACAGATGGGACGAAACGAAAGTCCGGGCATAAGACAAAACGCATTGAGGACGAACACACAACAGTTGACGTCTTTATGCATCAAGAGGATAGGCGCCGTACATTATCTCTCGAGCTGGCCCGGAGCGGCAGTACCTCGCAATAGACATCGCACAAGTTGGCGGTCATATTGGAATTTTCTCTTCTCTTCCACTCACACCCATCATGAAACACCATGCATGGTTTGCATCTTCAAATCGCAGACCTCTCTGTCCCAGATGCAGAGTTGATGACGTACCTATAACCCCAGAAAGGAACCATCACCCATGCTCAAGTGTGGGAGCCAAGGGAATTGCGCACATATAGTGTACGTACGCATGGGACGAACGGCTGTTGGGAACTCTTCAATGCTTGGTGTTGGTACGCAGAACTAAGTCACAGCCCCTGGCCATCCAGGTTCATGCCCCTGAATCGACGGATTCAGCTTGGACGGGAGGACTGATACTCCAACCTGAAGGACCAACTGTATGCAGGGCGGGTTCTCTATCACACCAAGAATACTTACCACATTCCTCCAGGAACAAGGCCGGCGTCAATAATGCTGCGAGCGCACTATGGTTCGACGTCACTATCTATAGCCCGCCGCGCTCTAGCAGACATGGACGAAATGTCTCGAATTGTCCACTGCAGTGGGGGAATGATGCATCTCGTGGTGATATTGGCTGTCAGGTGAGCAGCTCTCTTCAAGTCTCGAGGCCCATCCGGCACTGGGCCTGACCACATTGAAGACCACATTAGAGATCACGCCTACCTCGGCCAAGTCGCGTGCTTCTGGTTAAGACGGTTGCTGTATGCCTTTACAGAGGTGTTTCGGGCTTTCGTCCTGCGTGGTTTCATCGTCTCAAGGTGAAGGAACCTGTTCAGCGATATCAGACAGTCTGATCACTCATCTTGGCCGATGGGGTTACATCTTGGTTAGCCCGTACCCCAGGTGTCGTCGTAGTCATGAATGCCGGATTTGACTTCTTTTTTTAAATGAATTGAAACGCGCTTGGGCGGTCCCAACCAACCAGTAGCGCACTTCGTCCGTGTATTGTGTGTTGAGATGCTGGTAGGCGCCATAGCTTTTACGCCTCCGCTGAGCGGCTGTCTGAAAGGTCCTTGAATCCCTTGGATGCCCAATCCGGCCGGCATGGCTCGGGAAGTCTTTCGATCAAGCAAGCTGCCGTGCTTCGCGTAAGATAGAGGTGAGCAGCACGAGGGATGTTCTGGCTGAGTGAGATGGGCGCCCCGGTCAGGCTTCACGGCAGGCTTTCGTCTGACAGAAGCACTGGCTTGCTAAGACCGTACCAAGTGTGTAACAGGCGCTCGCAAGGCTTGACGGTGAAGTTATGGTTTCGGGGTCTTGTGTTGGCATTTGGCTCTTGGAATGAGGATCGGTAGTCCGGGGGATCAACGTCAACAAGGTGAAAAGTGGAAGGGGAGCCACGAGCTAAAGACGGGCCCGGGGCGGGACAGGTGGGCTGTGGATTCGCGGGCGGGGCCCAAATTCCTGCAGTAACGGGACCCGCTCGAGCTAAAATGCATCAACGCCTAAACTGACCAGCCAATCCTCACCACCATCTGGGGCATCTGGTAAACTTTTTTTTTTCTCCGGTTCTTATCGGCTCGCGAAAAATCCGACAAGGCCAACTTCAGCCCAGCAAAGCGCAGGATCCCAATCAAGAATTATCAGGCGCAGAGGTCACCCACCCGTTCCTGGCAACATCGAGTTTTTCAAAGCGTAGGTTGGTTCTGCCCTGGAGGTCCGTCCCGTCTGTCAGATTCTGCGCTTCATCTCAGCTCCGGACCTGTTCATCTGATTCGGCGCACCGAGCCACCGTCCAGTCCACTTTTATTGACAGTTGTTTTCTCAGCCCGTTTGCCTTCTGCTCAAGACGCACTCCGCCTCCTGCAGTCTTACAGCTCACTTGCGCCCCCATCTGAGTGCTGTTCATTCCTGGCAGGATCTGCACAGAAAGCATACCCGAGTCCCATTCAGATTTGCGTGAAGTCGCAACCGGCATCCCGTTGAGACTCTGCGTCACGACATTTCCAGGTTCATCATCGAGTAGCAACACCAAAGACGCCTCGATAGGTTGAGCAGAAACAGCATTTTCTCACCTTCAATTCTTGCCCGACTGGTACCAACTTCTCAAGGATTACCGATACGGCAACCCGCTGCCCACTCAGACCCAGTTGTCAGACCAATTCCTGGCAGATAATCCTACTCAGCCACCCGCAAAAGAGCACTTCGACGCCGAACCACAGCAAGTCGCCCTAACTTCTGCTTACTCTTCGCCAATTGAAATCACCGTTAGAGACAACACATCAAACCGCAATCATGGTGTCCTTCTCTTGTGAGGTAAGTCGCAAACCCATTACAATTCTAGTGTGGCTATCATGCGTTGTTGTCTGCTAGAGCAGACAAGGAATGCCTCTGTCCATGGCAGACTACCCTCCTGTAACAGAGTATCCCATAAGATGATGTTTTTACCACCTATATATGGACGTCAGTCTATCACCCCTCCCCCAATCCCTGATCTGCCCCCTGGTTTGATACAAAGTACATAGCACACCCAAATCCCCCCCAACTCTCCCCTCCCTGTCAGACATATCGCCCCTACTCAACCCCTTCCTGTCCGAGAAGGGCAATCTAAACTGACATCACACACATTCCCGCCCACCATCTCCCCGGGTAACCACCAACTAAAGGTGTCCCTGTGCACCACTAACACCCACCCCTCTTCACCTTTCCGCACGCCTCTCCCTATCTAGAGCTGATCCGGCTGGTCTCCTTACCCTTCCTTGGCTCTTCTCTTACTCCCTCTCATCTTCAGTCCATTACTTGTTTGGCCTGCCTTGCTTCCAACTTAGCTCACATCGTCTTGCTTTCTCTCTCAAACCTCAATCTCCCTTTACATATATCGTTATCTAACCACTCATCCCTTGGGTTTCACAGGTCTGCGGCGACGTTTTGACCAAAAAGAAGCTCGACCCGCATCGCCAACGCTGCTGGGGCGCAAACTTCACCTGCATTGATTGTATGACCCACTTCCCGGGTACTGAATATCGCTCCCATACGGTAGGATCTCCTTGGCTCACGTTGCACGATGCCGGACGGTTGACGTGTTGGCCCTGAACCCCGCTGACTGTTATGTAGAGTTGTATGACGGAAGAACAAAAGTATCAGGGTGCTCTCTACCGACCCAAGAAAGGAAAGGGCCAACAAAACCAGAACCAGAACCAGAATCAAAACCAGAACAGGAACCAGAACAACCAAGCCATGGCGCAACCCGCGTATGTCGAGGAGGTTGCGGAGGACTTTGACACATGGCGCCAGTACGACAACAACGGCAACGCGCCTGCTCAGGCACCCACTCCTCCTTCAGCAACTGAGGCTCCCGTTAATGTTTTCGATTACATGGTCAACCCTACCCCAACCGCGTCGCGGGTTTCCGTTGCGGAAGAGCCTGAGCAGAAGGAGAGCAACGAAATCGTACGCTACGAGTCGAAGACCGAGGAGACCACAGAGAACGCCGTTGTTTACTACGAAACCCCGGCGCCAAAGAAGAAGTCCAAGGATGGAGAGAAGGAGGTCAAGAAGGACAAGAAGAGAAAGAGGGAACTTCACATCGAGATCGACCATCCGATGACCGACGCGCCTCCCGTTTTGCACTCCGGATTGACCGGCGGAATCAGTCGCATGATGAGCAGACCCGACGTCTTCCCTCCCTCGCCAGAGTCCGCAGAGACACCGGCCGGCCCCCTCAAGAAGTCCAAGCACTCGAAGCACCACAAATCTGAGAGTCTCGGCAACAGCCTGATGGCCATGATTTCCGGCTCGAAGCCCAAGAAGACCAAGACCTCGAAGACCAAGGACTCCTCGAAGGACAAGAAGGACACCAAGGAAAGGAAAGAGAAGAAGTCGTCGTCTGCCTCGCCGTCATCCAAGAAGACCAAACACAGCCACAGCAAGCCGCTCGAAGCACCCAAGGAGCAAAAGATGATTGAGTACAGGCCCGGTTCCAAGGATGGCGCTACTGAAAAGAACAAGGACAATGAGGTTGTCATCTTCCAGCCCCGCGCCGAGCGCTTCCTGAGCTTCGTAAACAAGGGCCCCGAGAGCGACAAGGGCGTAAGCCTCAACAAGGCACTGAAGCGCTATCACCGTGAGCGCAGCGCGTCGGGAACTAGTGCGAGCAAGGTGGCGGAGGAGAAGGAGCTGTGGCGGTCATTGAGGATGAGGAGGAACGATAGGGGAGAGATCGTATTGTTTTGTGTGTAGGTAGGTGCGAAAGGTGGAGAGACGCAAGGACAAAAAAGAACAGCAAAGACAATGTCCAAAAAGGAAGGAAAACGGTGGTGATACGACGGCATTCGAGGGATACGGCGGGCCTGCCCCTTCCTTTGTTTGTTGGATTATACCATACCATGTGCTACTACTCTGTTTAAATATTTCGAAAAAGGGCAAACAATGGAAAACATGGAACGGATGCATTTTCAAAATTTACCTCGGACCCCCTCGGGTCCGAATCCAGTACCTACACATCCCCTCAGACGCATGCATGGTCGTGGTCGTGGTCGTAGTCGCGAGTTTATAACCAACCCTAACCTACCTAATACCACAACAACCAAACAAGTGGCAGCATGGTCAAGCGGTGTGGTGCGCTGAGCTCTCATTGCACTCACTCACTTTCATCCCATCCCACATACCCCATACCTCTTAAGAGGTCCGGTTCCGGGCTCCGAATAGAAACCGTGGGTTGCGTGTTTCCACACGCAAGGAGAACCTGAGTATCTTCCCGGCCGCTGCGCGTTAATGCCTCCTTAGCTCAAGTTCTTAATCCTTATACGCACCCTACAGTTTAGGTAGCTGGGAGGCCCTGGGAAGGCGTTGCGTGCCGGGCGACCGCCGGAGTGGTACCTTTTCCTTGGAAGTCTAATTGCGAAGTGGCGCCTTCCGGCTGTGTCAAATAGGGCTCTTCTACTCCCTCCCACCGAGCAAGACGTCAGCCGTTCGATTCCTGCTCTTGTCCTATCTTTTTTTGCTACTTTTCTTATTGGTGATGTTCCTTTTTTCGCGGTCGGTGATGCGAGGTGTCATTTTCGCTATTAATAATGGTGAAGCTATCGTTGGATCTTGGCGATAGACAACGCGTATTTAGGTATATACATACCTCTATCGGTTACAGCGTTTGAGAAGAGAACAGAGGTTGCTTATCTTTACGTCTTTTTTGTATTTCTTTCTAAAAGAGGGCACTTTCATTCATCCTTTGTCTATGGCTTTTCGGTCCTGGACCTTGCTGAGTTTAGGACATACTAACCGGACGGCTGTCACGGGGAGAAGCACAAGAGCATATACAAGCAAGATTCAAAGCAGAAGTTCGAACCGAAAATTAAAGCTTTTGTTAATGTTATCAAATGGCCGTTTCGAGCATGCTCTTCCCTAACAATCCTTCGCTAAGCTAACCATACCAGCATCTACGGTATAGGTAGGCATCTCTAACAAATAGCCTCTACACATCTATACCAGCAGCAGCCGCCTTGTCAATCTCCGGAGCGGTTACATTCTCACCCTCAGGCTCAGCCTGTTCTCCAATTGAGCTTCCCCTATCCGACGACGAGGACGGCTTGGGTTCATTTTCCTCATGCGCAGCAGCATTCTCGACACTCTGGTCTGCGTCCGAGACTCGGTTTTCCTCTTGAACCGACTCGCCGTCGTGGCTTCCTTCTTCTGGAGTGCCTGCTCCGGCTTCGGATCCAGATGCCGAAGTATCACTGTTGTGCTTTCTCTCTTTTTCCTCTTCCTTCTCCGCAGCAACCTCCCAATCATCCTCCACCACTTCCGGGTCCTTTTTCACCTCCACCACGGGCTTCTTCTCCATGATTTTCCTCAGCGTAACAAATGACCTTGTCAACGGAGCTGCCGCCTTCTCCGCCTCGGATGCCGACGTCTTGGAACCACCTCCAAGCCGTTTCCAGGTCCCCCGACTAGCAACCGCATTCCAGCCACCAGCACCACCTGCCCCGCTCTCCGCCTCTCGCCGAGCGACGTTCAATGAGTCGTCAGCGTGGCAAAGGACCACTCCCCCGGTTGCCAGCTTGAGACGGGTAACCGTCTTGGAGACAGCAGATTTGAGCGTCATGAGAGCAGACTCAACGGCCTGCGGCGTCGGGGCGATGGTGGCGTTGGCGATAGCCGCTGCTGTAGAAGCAGGCACGGCTTTGATTAGTATCTCCTCCGAGGGGAGGAAGTTCGTGGTAAATGAGACGGCTGTGAGGCCGGATCTGGCGACACTCTTGATATCAGAGGACAGCGCCTGCTCCAGCTCTTGGATAGTGAGTCCAAATCGGGGCTCCTTGAGCAACAGCGCGTTGTAGGATTGCTGCTGCTTCGGGGGAGCAACGACTGGGGGAGCTGCCGCGGCCTTAAGAGCGGCGGCGGCAGCTTTGGTGATACGGGCGCACTGCGCAAGTGTCTTAGTGGGAGCAGCGACGAACCGCGGAGTCTTGAAGACGCAGACGTGTCGATGGGGCTCCGGGTCTTGGCTCTCCGAGTCGAGGCCGAAGTCCTCGGCTAGACTGTGCAGGAAAGCGCGCTGGGACGGGGGCATGGGCTTGAACCTGAGACGCTTCTCGTCGGGCGAGGAGGCGAAGACGCGGAACTCACGCTCCTGAGTCTGTGCCCAGTTGACGTTCTCCTTGAACATCTTGAGAGTTTTGTCAGAGTAGGGGATGTGGTCGTCCGTGTGGGTGTCGTCGATCTTGAGGGCATCGGCCAGCTTGCGATTCCGCTGCAGTCGGAGACATTCGTCGTCGCATTTCAGCGAAGACTCCCGTGTCGACGAGGGGTTCAGCATCGTGGCCATGCAACGCACTTCCTGCTTGCGATTCTGGCATGGGCAAGTGATGAACGTCTTGGACTGGCAAGGCTTGTCCTCCTTGCAAGGATATGGAGCGTGACACTGCTCGGTGCAAGTGTGTTCGCAAGACTTGCGTACTTTGCCGCAAGCCTGGGCGCAGTGTGAGCCAGGAATGCCGGCATCTTCGCACTCGCCCGGCTTGTGGCATGTCTTCTTGCACACGTGCGATCCACACTTGAGCTTCTTTCCACAAGGGAGCCCACAATGGACTTCATTGTTCCAGCATGGGCGGTTCTTCATGATCTCCTTTCCACAAATACAAGGCTTGTCCATCAAGGACGGACACTTGGGACAGGAAATGTCATCCGGATGACACGGGTGAGGAACAGGAGGATGACCACATGGTTGGCGCCGTCTACACGGGAATCGGCACTCGGGCGGCCTCGTTCCGCATGGCTGTGGAGGATAGAGTACGGTGCGCCCACAATTGCAGCTGATCTCGTCAAAGACAGCTTCAACACAGGACGGGCACTGACCCTTGTGGCAGAGTTGCTGACACGTGTGTTGACCACACTTCAGTGTACGGCCACAAACTTGGAGACAGATATGTTCTGCTTCGTAGTTCTCGTTCGGCCCGCGATTTTTCTTTTTCCGTCTCTCTGCGGCCTTCTTCTCGCCCGGGCAACAACGCTCGCCGCATTCGTGTCTGCCGCAGTTCAGTTGGACCTTGCAAACCCTGAAGCACATCGGATGCTCGATCGTGCCCTGGTGGCAGGCTGACTGGGTCACTGTCCTGCCGCAACGGCAAGAGATGTCGATAACCTTAGAGCACACCCCACAGGGGCCGGTGTGGCATTTCTGCTCACATAGATGGCCGCAAGGGAGGACCTTATCACAGGGCTTATCACAGTGAGGTATCGTATCCTGGCATGATTGCCGCGGAGGATTTGGCAACGACGCCAATGGGGTTTTGCCGCATGGACAGTGGGTGATCACATCAGGGGAGAACGGGCAATGTGTCGATTCTTCGTCTTGGGGATGGCACGGCTTTTGGCAGGCATGATGACCACAGTCATAAGGTCTGCCACATATGTTGTTGCACTTAAACGAGCTTTCGAACCAAGGGTCCGAATCATCCGTTTCCGAGGAACGTTGAAGCTGTCCGTAGTTGAAAGAATCCTCAACTTCACCACGTTGATCGCATGGTATTTCCTTCTGCTCCTTCCCGCAGTAGCATGTCGACAGAAGAGGGATCTCGCAAGCTCCGCACAACCCGGGGTGACAGGTCTGCTCGCAGAAGTGCTCTCCACATGGGAGTAGATCGCCACAGACCTCCTCGCAGCTGAAGCCTTTGCCGTATTCAGTCTCACTGCATCGTTTGGTCGAAGTATGCTTGCCACAATAGCAAGTCTGGGAAGGTCCCATCAATGTGCATGGTGGACAAGGTCCCGCATGGCACATCAATGAGCATGGATGTGGGCAAGTAGCCCGAGGCTTGGAACAGGTCTGTCCACAGGTATGGGGAGGTAATCCAGGGATAGGTTTCGGGTCGATCTCCTTTTTGCACCAACAGCGATCTGGCCCGGGCTTCTCGACGAGTTGGGAGTTGCAGCCTGGACACCTCCAAGTCAAAGGCTGATCGGCATTTTGCTCCTGTTGCTCCGCATTCTTCTCTTGGTTGGCGTGCCATTTCTTGACGCAGGATAGATGAGTGACAGTCCAGCAAACGGAGCATGACCAGATCCGAGTATTGCGCGTTAGCTCGTTAGTGCATATGACGCATTCATAAAGTCCATTCGCAAGATCTTCGTGAATTCGGGTAGCCAAGTCAGGCGCCGAAGACTTGGAGGCAGTTGGCGGCGCAGGACGAGGCTCCCTTTGGGGCCTTGTGCGAGCAGTTTTTGATTGTTGGGTTGGAACTGCAAGTGGCTGACCGGGGACAAAAGCGGGAGCATCGGCCCTAATGCCGGTGCCTGATGCAGTGCCGTCTTCTTCAGCGGTGTGCGCTGTCCCGGGAGGTGGTGCCCGTCCTCGATGAGATACCACGATCGAGCGTTGAGCAGATGAGACTCCTCTCCCGCGCCGGGGACCACCTTCTCCAGCTCCTCGCCTTCTTCGTCCTCCTTCCCTCGAAGGTCCTAACGGCACATCCGGTGTAGGCACTGATGGCGGGGGTGCGTTTACACTCGCCGTTTCCGTGAGATTCCTTGAGGGTTCAGCTGGTTGCGCTGGCTGACTGGTTTCGCCACCAGCATTTGGTCGTTCGGAGCCATGGTGATGACCTTTCCGTGACCTGCCTCCACGTCCTCTGCCTCTGCCTCTGCCACCTCTGCCTCCCCTACCAGAACCGCCTTGAGGGGTGGCGGTTTGAACGTCCGCCATGGTTATGCTCTGATCCGTTAGTCCTTGGTAATGCGTCGCGACAGCGATGATGATGGAAGACCCGTTGGGACTGTGTGCTGGGTGACGAGCTGGCGAAAAAATAGGTCGGTATTGTTGTGTGCACTTTTTGAAATACAGCGTCTTCGGATAGTGAAAGCAAAAGAAAAAAAGATTGGGCCCAAGTGCACCGAAAGTGCAAGCTGAAGAAGAGCCTCGAAAGTGCAAACCAGGAACAGTCTCAAGAAGAGAGGAAGTATTTCAGTAAGCACGCTTTTGAAGGGGTTAAGTCGGCTTTTTAAAAGGAAACTGCAGCCGGAGCAGAATCTCCACTTGGTGAACCTCGACTGACAAGTGAAGCCTTTGAAAGGGTTGAAGACGAGGACGGGTACGGTAAGATTACTAACTGGGACAGAAATGGTAATGGTGGTGGCGTTTTCAGGCATTCTCTGCTTGCCGTTGGTTCATTGCTGCCCGGCCCCACTAAAAGAAGGCTGCGGAAATGTCAAATTCGGTTTCCACACAGGCCAAGCACAGGAGCTCGCCACTGTGAGTCACAATTAATCATCCCAAATCATTCACATTCTGGAGGTACTTCCACTTCTCTTCTCTATAGTCTACCACAGTTATATCTATATATCTACAGCTCAATAGGCGCTAAAAGTTGCGGGTAGTGGGTTAGTGCATTTTGCGGGCGGGACCCATACAAAACTCTGCAAGCCTTATCTATCTGTTACCGCACGAACTGTTTTTTGCCCGAAAAAATTATTAAGCCTAATATTTAACTGTTTTTTTCTGTTAGTGCAGCATTTTCGTCCCGTTTTTCCTTCCCAACGTACCAAGTACCGCTTCCTCTTATTCCATTGGGTTTTATCTAACCCTCTTACAGCCTAGCGCATCTGGGAGTCACTTCAGAACTGGAATGCCATCGTGGCCGGCAGACTTAGTGAACCACTCAACGCTTGATTTGATAGCTGGCATGCAAGTGACCTATAACGGTTCAAGCGGATGATTTAACTGTGCCATTGACCTAAACTAGAGTAGGTTTAGTTTTTGCGGGTAGATAAAACCCAGTTGAGTGAGAGGAGGCGGTATTCCTCTCATGTCTGATAATCACGCACGGTACCAGCCTTTTATCCACTACGGAAGGGCCGAGGCCCGTAGGGCCTCCCCGAACACTAGTATTGCGGTACATCACGATAGCAGCTTCTTCTCGCTGAGACCTCTCATTATCTTGCCTTCTAGCATCGACTAAGCTAGGCTGAACTATTTACCATGAAGGTGAATGCACCTCAGAGCCGTCAAATGTAGAAGCTTTGCGAGTGTGTCAAACCTAGTGGCTAGAAGGCGTGCACTATAGAGGGCCTGATGTCCTATGTTTCTTATATGTTGTGCAGGGTTAAACAATGAAATACAGTCCGGACAACTGATTGTATCATTGTTAGGTTTCCACCGGAAGGATGAGTGGCAGGGACGGGAAAACAGCCGCATATCAACAAGATATCTCTGCCTTCGACGACATGGAACGACGAGTTACCATGAAGCAACCGAAACTGTATCCATTACTGGCTTCCGTTGATGCTCCTCATCTTTGTCACTAAAAGGTGGTATCATTTTGCTACAGTACCATGTCAGCCCAACGGCAGATCCGTAGTGTAGAACTCTCAAGAGTTTGATGTTTAGCTCAGGGGTTCAGTCATCTACCGGGGTCACGAGCCCGTGGCTCCCGGGCCGCATCCCGACTCCGGCTCCGTCACATCCACTTCGGCACGGAGATCCACTCGGGCGGGGAGCCGGAGGTGGTGTGGGTCCCATGTGCGCCGATCAGCAGAAACTCCCTTCTGTGGTTTTGACATGTGTGACTAACAGCCAACGGAATACTTTTATCACGGAGGCATAGTATGCACACAGTAGGCTCGACCACTGAAAGATGCCGCTTTCAATGCGCGGTCATCGCTGCCCTGACATATTGGCAAATCCATCACCCTTTGTGCATGACTTTCCGGTTCTTGCCAACCATGTAATTGGACGGTTACTCGAGACGATGCACACAGTTGTGTAGAAGAAGCAAGCACAGTGATACAGTGGAGACTGATCGTGCATTGAGGCTTGTTGGATATGGAGGTTTTGGGGGCACAAAGGCCTGGATGGCTTGCCTGGTTTGTCAACCAAGTATAGTGGCGCGCATGATTCAATCTATCTGATTAGTGCCAGGTGCCCATGGTCATCTGTCGCTTCATCTTCCCAGCATGTGTTATGCTTTCACCGCTCGACCCTCAGGAGAAAACGCATGCTTGCTTGAAAATCGTGATTAGGGGAAGACAGGCATTGAGTGGATGTCCGGATTTTGCGTGTGCATATTGTAGGAACTCGTCACAGGCCGGTAATCCACATGGCCGTGGTGATGGGTTGGTTGATGGGACGAGTCGATGCACGCTTTCCCCCCTTGCCTCAACGGTTGAATGGTTTCACATCAACTGGGCAGACTCGTCGAGAACAAGCAAACAAACCAGCAGTTGCCGAGAAATTGTAAATCGATAATCTGCCACAGATCGGTGACCCTCAATGGCATCCCGGGCGTGACAGTTGAACAACACCATACGGACCTAATAGATTGTGTATTGAGATATACTATCGAACTTGGCATCCGAAAAGGGTGTTGGTGGGAAGCGTGCAAAAGCGCTGACTGATATCATGTCGCCATTGACTCTGAAATACCGGCGTATTTCCCAACAAAGGTCAGAAGGAAGATATATTAACGAGGATACGCGCAGGCGCCTCTTCAGCCGCGTTCTCTCTACTTCCCTGCCATCAACTGTTGTACCATATGGGCGGCCATGGGCGAATCCCCTATCGTCCCTTGCTTCTCAAACACCATCCATTATCTCAACCACGGCAGCGAGTGCTCACCTGATGCCCGGTGATACGGATGGCGCCAACGGAAAAGCTGTCTCTCAAAAGCTGGTACGTACCTTAGGCTGGTCGAGATAGCCGAGACGGTCTGAATTCCAGGCTGTTATTGGCATCCTTCTGGGTCAAGTGTCGCGTTGAACGCGAAGGTCGCTTGACCCGGTTCTCCGAGTGATTAGCCCTGATTGAGAGGCGATGGTCGTTTGAACCGGCAAGCGGCTCAAACCAACGTCCGTGAGAGTTGAAGATCCGCCACCTCCAAATGAAAAGCCAAACTCCGACCGAGAGGAGATGCGTTTTCGGGAGGCCGAAGTGTGCGAATAAAGTCAAGCTTTTTTGAATGGGTCCTGCTTGGGGTCTGTTGGCCCCTACGGAGAAATCATGCTGCCAGTCATTCTGTCGACAGCGCGCTAACACCTCGGGGACAACCAGTGCGGGGGGCGTGGTAGGCTTCGCTTACGCCGTACCGGTACCGGCACTAGGCCCGAGTGAGCGTCAATCGGGCTTTCCGTTCTTTCAGGGTTTTCACATTGACGGTTTTCAGTTGGTCCAGTTGCGGCTTCCGGCTTTCTGACTGCGAGGGCGCGCAAGAGCGACGGCGGCGGGAGGAGGAGGAAGTGGAAGGTGGTGTGCAACTGTGCAGACGTTCATGGGTTTCCTTTAATGGCTGCTTTTTGATGGCAGGATGGGCGCTCCACTGACAATCATGGGCTACTCAGTATCAGGCCCTCTGATTGGTGCATCCGACGCGTCGCTGCCGGGTAAAGACCCCGCCTCCTCCACCCTCCCACTTTGGTTCGCCGGCCTGGGATTTCTCCTCCTGTCTACCGGTACTGTCAGACAGGTACCATCACTCAGCTACAGCACCAGGCTGCCTCTTTAGGTTTTTATTGCCCGTTCGTGCCATTCATTTTCATCACAAGCACATCGCTGCACCATTCATCACTCGCGATTCAAACTTCCAGGTTCATCTTGACCATGATAGTGTAGTTGGCCATTCACATTCACCAGTGCAGTGGCCATCGTTTGCCCACTCAGCGCACTGCACTCGACGCATCGACCAGCATTTAAAGTCTTGTCACTTGCATTGCCCTGTCCATTTCTGCTCTTGGATTTGCCCGCTTCAAGTACGGGCTAGCTTCCAGAACTCCTCTCCTCGTCCCAGCTCTCCCAGCCCGAGCTGCATCGGCCCTGTCCTTTTCACATTCTGGTCCTGCCGTCTCCATTCGCTATCGCTCTCTGCCAGTTGCAGTTGCAGGTGCCTGTTGCTTGAAAAGACTCCAGGTCGTTGCGGTTACCGTGCCGCAGCAAATAAACTACCTCCCGCCGCCTTCTTGCACCAAAAAGCCACCATTTTCTCTTTTTCACTGAGCACACAAACTCAGTCTCTTACCGTCACGTCAACAAAATCCTCTCCCCTCCCCCCCTTGTGCGACACAGGCGTGGATTCACCGTCTCAAAGCTCGCTCGCAGGCATTGTCGCGAGCACGGCACCTACCGTCAGGGCTTTCCATTGACGGGTACCGGATACATCGCCGGATGCTGGAGACTGGAGACTGGATACCCCATCCCCATCCCAGCGACCGAGACCAGATCCAGGTCACCTCGCCAGCCAGGGACCTCAGTCCAGGCCAAGAAAGAAAACCACATCCCCGAACCCGACCCCGACCCTGACCCGGTCCCAAGCATTGTTGTCTCGGAGGAAAAGACAAGGATATCTTGTCTGCTGTGCCGAGTGCAGTGTGTTGTGACAGTCTCCCGGGTTCAGAAAATCACAGAAATACCCGTTATATTTCGCTCACGTCTTCCGAATTCCATCCTTTTCTGCGCCAGTCCATGATTTCTGTGTCGAGGTAACAACAGGTCGAGTTCCGAGAGAGCATCGACTGCCGCGCCCATCGCCATGGAACCTGTCCCAGAGACCGAGCGAATGGAGGAGTTCCGTCCCTCTCCTCTTCCCAGTTTGAGAGTCAACGCACCCGAGTTCGACTACTTGCGCAAGCCGCCCACCCTTCGCCGATCAACCGACCCCTCTCCAGCATCCCCCACCTCACCATCTTGGTCAACTCCCACACTTCCGTATCGCCCTCGCGCCTCATCGCCGCTGTCTACGCTTCATGTCAGGTCGAGGTCAGCAGTAAACCTAGCACCGCCCATGGCGCGCACCCAGTCTATGCCCGGCGTAAATGGATCCGGCCACCTTCTCTTCTCACCACATATCCGACCACAGAGCCCTGCTCAGTCGCCGAGCCGGGTCCGTCCCCTGCGCAAGCCAGTCGACGAAGTTTTCCCTTCTTCGCCAACTCGCATGTCGGTCCATGACCACGACAGGCAGCTTTCCGAAAGAAATAGCTCGCCAAACCTTACTCTGGGGTCAACATCCACAGCAACTTCGGCGGCCCGACTACGGAGACCCTCTTCGCCTTTGCGACTCGTTCACCATTCCAGCACCACATCGTTGCCATCCATACCATCAACCCCTTCTTCAGTCGCATCGTCGCCTTCTTACCGAGCTTACGACTCGTTTTCCAGCAACTACTACACATCCTCCATGCCTTCAACACCCACTTCGATGAGATCCAGGAGCCCCAGCATTTCCAGTCTTGAAACCATCCCAGACACCCCAGACGCCGAGGAGGCTGCTTTGGAGGCCGAGAGAATTGCGCAGCTGAAGGCCGCGGCGGAGGCGGCGGAAGGTGGTGGTGATACCAAGGGCAAAGCGAGTGCGGACTTGCGAGGCAGGACGCTAGGGTTTGGTTCCAGAGACAAGCGCAAGCGATGGAGTGTCTGCGGTGCTGAGAGGAGGCAGGATCTCGATTTGGAGACCATCTGGGAGGATTAACCCTTCCGGCGTGTTCTTGCGACTCTGGATCCGGTGCCGTACCAAGAAACGACACCAAAATCAGCAGTGATATCCAGACAGGCAGATGCGCGTTGGCGGATCTGATCTAGTTACGAGGACGAGGACGGGGTTATCTTCTTTGCATAAACGGCGGCTTTTTTTTTTTTCAGTCTTTTCTCCTTTTCACCAAGCATATCGGCATCGACTTCTTTCAACCATTGGGAAATATTGGCGGCGTTAGGTTGGGGGATGGAATTATTCCTTTCGATACCCTCTCTGACATGGGCATCCGACAGTTTAAGGACGCCTATGGCAGCAGCCGTTTTTGTTCGTTGGGTAACTTGCGATGAATGCGGTGGGGGGTTCGTTTTCTGCCATCATCATCAATGAGGTTATTCTGTCGTTTTCATCATGGGTTTCTTCTTTTCTTTTCGCTCGTTTCGGTTTGCGACTATCGGGGTTTCGGACTGGACCTAGCCTGGACTGGACCTGGCCTGGACTGGACTGTATGGTATCATCGAATTCCCCTATGGCTTGAGGAGCCAAGCCATCATAAGCGCTCTATAGGATTCGCTTACTTGAATTCATATCATCTTCAAACTGTAAATCGCTTCCCTACTGTGATGCTTGCTCGTTGACACACGACTAAGTGATATATAGATATGGGTGCAGTGAACGTGATGTTACTGGTGTGATTAATACGCCAAACAGAAGTGAAGAGAGAAGTGAAGAGGGAAGTGACGCTCTCTATACCCATTTTATATAATGCTTCTCCCTTTTATATTTGATACATCATCAGCTTCTCCTTGCCTATGACGGGATGGCACCTCATCGTCCCGGCCTAGTAACCCGCTCAGTCGTTGAATAGACCGAAAATCTCTTTCAAAATGATGGCGTGAAGTCATTGTCGTAGGGCAATATTAACCCGCGAATGTGATTTCATTTGGCTCTGACCGTATTATTCTACCGGATTCATTTTAAACTCTCTAAGACTTGTTTGTAGTAACACATGGGTCATGGGTAGTTCATGAGCATGGCTGTATGGCCATTCAGACTCTTTACGGCTTTCTTCGGGGTTTCATGTTGGTAACTTGGTAAGCAAGCAGATGCACCCTGTTTGCCGTAATTTCCATACTGGTAGACATAACTTTGGACCTTGACTAGTCAAAGGGTATCCTCCTCAAACTCTCCACCTGTCCCCTCTTCCTCATTTCCTCCGCCGCCGCCAGACTGCTCGGTACCTTGATGCCGCAGCAATCGCCCCAGCCAGTCGGCTGGTGCACATGCCTCTTACCGTCACTATCGTCGTAGACCTCCACCTCACCGCCCTCCTCCTCATTCTCCTCGCTACCCAAAGCGTTGGGGTCTTGCTCGCTCATACCCTCCGTTGCTGGAATCAACGACCCGAACAAGAAGTGTTGCATAACCGGCAACTTCTTCAGTACCTCGGACACAAACATCCTCCTCATTCCTCCCTCAATTTTCTCCCAGTTCTTCGCACTGCTGATATCATCCAGCATTGGACTATGCCACCTCAGCCCTTTCACCGTCTTGGTGCTATTGACAAATGCCACCTGACCCAGGTACAAGAAATCATGCCCAAATTCTTCGAGAGTCAGCTCCTGATGAATCGCCCGCGGTGTGATAAAATGGTGATGCAACAGCTGGCTGGCGCCAAAGAGGAACGGCAAGAACTGGTAATCATCCAGCCCCCACACGCCGTGAGACCCGGCTGGCTCGAGGTAGTACGTCATTTGGATCAGGCGCATGACTTCGAGGTAGCGGGCGAAGACTCGGAGCACGAGGGTCTTGAAGTCTGACTTTTCGAGCACAGCGAGCTGGTACAGGCACAAAAGCCACATCATGAAGTTGAGCTCGTGGCCCGAGCCGTAGTCGATGCGCGTGCGGTTGCCGAAGGACTGGTTGAGGTAAGCTGAGGCTTCGGTGACGGCCGCTTCTGGAAGTTTCCCCCCAGAATTAGAAAAGGCGGCGTGCCATTGTGAACCGCGCTGCTTGACCTTGTCGAGAAAGAGGCGGAAGGTCTTGTTGCCGAAACGAGAGCCGCCTTGGTCATCTGGTGGAGACTCCTTGCACAGTGCTTCGGTCTCGTCGAGAATGCGGAGGATGGTCTTCACGGGCTCGCTGAGGTCCGAGTCCTTGATGGCCGAGATGGGCGTGTCGGCTACGGATTCGGAGAGGGAGAAGACGAAGGAGAGGATGAGGTTGAAGGTGGGCGAGGCTAGGAAGAGCTCGTGGTCTTTTCGGAGAAGAATCCGGCGGACGGGCGTCCGGAACTCTAGGGTTGACAGGTCTGGACGGGGAGGTAGTGCTGGTGTTTCTGGTACCGGAGTCGAGTTTGATGGTTCTTGTCTCCGTCGCCGGGGCTCAAGTTTGGGAATGCGGTCTCGTAGATTCGGGATGGCTGGGCCAGCTTTGGAGATGGTTTGTCCTGTGGCTGTTGGTGATCCTTGGCCGGTTCCTGGCCCTCCTGTTCTCGTTGCTGCATCCATGATGAAACTTGTGTGATTTAAACAGTACTGTGGTGAAATCCTACGTCGTCGTGTCGTAGTTGACTGGATTCCGGATTTCAGCTGTCGTGACCGAAGCTGAGGATGTTGGTTCCGTGATGTAGGAGAGGTTACAAGTGTGTAGATGTAGGATGGAAGTTTATTGACGGCGGGGGCAATCCCCTGAATGCTGGGAGCTTCTACCCCGCTGTAGAGCCATCATGGGGCAGGCAAAGTGCTGACGCCCCGGTGGTGTAATGGCGTTCTCTGGCGGGCCGTTCGCGACTTCGTTCTACTGGCTGGGCTGGCCTGGGCTGCAGCTTCCTGAAAGCTTGGCAGGCACTGCTGGGCCCGCCGCTGGGAAGGAACGGAGTGGGGTCATCTCAAAAGCTAGCGCCCGGGCTGCAGATCCCGTCATGGAGGAACGACCCGCCTTCAACATCCCGCCTTTCAAATCTTCACTCGCGCCGCAGAACTGAAGCAACCTCAATCACAACTAGACCTCGGCCGTCGCCTGTCACAACCAAACTTCAAGCCCTGCCCATCCTCACACCGACCCAAATACCACTCACATTATGACCACTGCGGCACCCGAAGCGTCCCTTAACGCCCTTCCCCGGGCGGATGGATCGGCCAGGTACTCGTATGCTGGGTACACGGTCACGGCCTCAGTCAATGGACCCATTGAGGCTCAGCGCCGGGATGAACACGCTTATGAGGCTCACGTTGATGTTATCGTACGACCCTCTGCCGGGGTAGGAGGTGAGAACATCATAATGACACCACCGCCCAGGAAAGGGACAACATCTCACCTACTTTGCCTTTCTTTATAGGAACCCGAGAACGCCATCTGGAATCCATATTGCAGTCCTCTCTTTCTCAAATCATCCTTGTCAAGAACTTCCCCCGTTCCGTCATTCAGATTGTTCTTCAAATCGAGAGTACACCTGAAAATGCTTACGTCAACACAAAGCTGGTCCAGGCCAGTTTGGTAAGATTACTCAAAACTTCCTCTCATTATGTCGATAGACTACAGCTAATCCTGGCAACAGAACCTCCCCATCATCCCGGCTTTGTTCCAGGCTGCCGTTCTCGCTCTTTTATCGGCTACTGTGCCAATGAAGGCGACCGCGACATCCACAGTTGTCGCTGTGGTACCCGAGGACGGTTCGAATAAGATTGTGGCTGATCCCTCTCCTAAAGATATCGGAGAGGCTACCTCGCTACACGCCCTTGCTTTCACCTCCCACGATGAACTTCTTCTTTCAGAAAGCGAAGGCGACTTCACCGTCAAGGAGTGGGACGACGTGTACGAAAGGGCCCATCAGATTTGCTGCCAGACTACCTCGAAGCAGGCAGGGATCGATATGATGCTTGACGATGACGCATCCGGCCCAGATATGCGCCATTTCCTTCGGTCGGCGCTGGAGACCAAGATAGCATCCGACCTTTACTGGAAGTGAAGCTACATTTGGTCTTGAACTGTCTGCTCGCACCTTGCGCGTTTCAAAAGCTGAAAGGTTGAGCATTCGGCTCGTGTGTTTCCGGAAAGAGAACCAATGGGCCTTTTCGCCGGTTGACGGGAGAAGTGCAGCTTGCAATGCGACTCGAGGCCCCCTGATGCCGAGGAGAAAAGCCAGTCTGGACAGATACGGACCAAACACGTTCAAAAGATAACCGCTCCTCTTCCAGCACAATTACACATCACCTGGCAAAGCGGCGATTGTGATCGGGATGGATATCATGGCAGCGGAGTGGATAACAATCTCAAGTGGGATTTTACTTGGGTTGCTGTGCACCGGTTCCTTTGACGAAACTATCGCCGCTTCAAACGCACAAGAGGTGGGTCCGACATAGGGGTCGTGTTTGGAACTATCCCAGGCCAGGGCCAGACCCCTGTTTCATGTCGCCTTTCCAGGCACTCGAACCTGTGACGTTGGGAAGTACGGTCTTGGTATGTCTGGTACGCCTGAAATCCAATCGACAGGATTGAAGCGGAGATAAAGGGGTGCTTCAATGTGGCACTGGGGTTTGTGGGAGCTATACAATCCAGATGATGGGAACCGTCGAACTTGATCATATCGCACTCACGCAGCATGAGCCTCGAGGTGCCGGTTTTGGTGCCCCTGCATTGGGCTTTTCAAGAGCGACTACTCTTCGCCTCCGTACGAGTCAGGATTAGTTCTATGCAACACACAATTTTCAGTCCCATTCCGACTTTCTTGACCATGGCTGTGCTCGCCTTTTATTGGGCTATCTACGCGGCCTGAACGGCATCAATGCGGAAAGGCATTTATCTGATTCCAGCGGGTCAAACAGGGCTTCACAGAACACCACGTGCGGTCCCTGTGACGAAGGTCTGGAGAGTAGTTCGTGCAGCGAGAATACGGAAACAAAAACGCTTGTGTTATCATGCGGCTTCTGAATACCCGCAATGGCATACTGATTGATGCAGAGACGATATCTGGTACCTTTGCGCCCTGGCCGGAGACGGACCATCAGCATCGGCAACCTGTGCCGTGAGGTACTGTCTGAGCGGCCGCGCTAACGCCTGTACCCCGGACGTTCGCCTCCAAAACCCCAGCCGCACCAGGATACATGAGACGTAAGTGTACCATGCTCTGGACCTCTCCTCGCATCACATGGGGGGGAAAAGATCGATTCGGAGCTTCGAGTTATGCTAGAGTTTACTCGCAAACGCCTCTGTCACGAGCACTAGGAACCTGAAGAGATTAGACAACCCGAAGGCATAATCACAACGAGCTGTATCCATTTTCAGACATCGTCCCGTCTCGACAAATCTATCTCAGCGTTTCGATACCCGCCATTGCAGCTCTATAATGCTGCCGCCCAAAAGAAACTGTCACAGGAACCTACTCGGGCTTGCAATCCCAAAATAGGATAGCTATAGTACACACGTACGTATAGTGTAGACATTCCGGGGTAGCCTAGGACAACTCCATCCCCTTGGCGCACCCCGAATACGTCGAACAGCTCCATCCCGATCTCACAGATTGCGACCCGCCGAAACGTCTACCACTATCTACCCCGGCGCCCCGCTCTGCTCCCGGACTCGACTTGTGGTATTAAATCACAAGCTCAACTGATGTTTATCGTTTTTGCCTTCATCATCTGCTCCTGGTTTGTGTGCACACTTGCTACTTTCGCTGTCTATACTCTTCCTTGCTCAAGGACTTCCATTCTTTGTGCCCAGGAGGCATCTACCTTGTCAGAACTCTGGCAGTTCTCACTTTCACTATTTCTGTAACTTCTTTTTAATATCTCTTCCCTCCGCCCTCCTTCGTCGGACGCCCAGACAATTCCAAATTACCTGACGGCCCAATCAGTGTCCTGATCACGTCGAATAATGATCAAGGCATAAGACTACCGATTAGCGTTGGACCTCCTTTTCGGCAAAACTTATCTTGGGCAGCGTATCCAGATATATAAGCGACGTCTCTACGGCACACACACACACACACACACACTGCGACCCGTTCCCAACGACAAGCGATTCCTCCACGCTCCAAAGCCATACACAAGGCCACGTGCGTATCACTGGTCACGATCCTACAGCGTATTGTGCCAATTGTTCTCCGCATTGTCAGCAAAAAACCACGGCAGGAATACCGTCACACCGGAATCACATACCCGCGCCCCAACTAAGACTGTTGGCACCTGCATATCAGAACTAGGTAGGTACTTCTGCCCTTGCTTTGCTTTCTCTGCTGTCTCGGGCTATTCCTTTCGCATTAAGCGCCATGTTGGCTTCAACTTTGAGAGCATAAAGAGATCTGGACTCGTTCTGACTAGGGAACCCTGGAAAACGTACGGACCCGCTAACTGCTCGTTTCCAACTTCCTAGACTTGCCTCTGTTTTTTGACTCCTCCTTGGCCTGTTGTGTAACTTGATAGCGCAATCACGCTATAGCGCACTTCACAGCCAAGCTTGCAGCGAAACCCGAAACGCGAGACAACCACCGCTGTTGTTTGATCTTTGCCAGACACTCTGTACTTGCTCGTGTTTGCGCCCAGGCACAGACATTTGGCTAGGAACATATCAGCTTCACTACCTACCTATCTCGGTGACGTCGCAATCGGATCTTGAGGACTCGACTTGTCATTCTCAATTCGTTGCAGCGCCCCATCCCGCCGTGCTGCATTCACCGTTGCACTGAGACGATTGCATTGCAGCGGGTCGCATCTTACAAAGGCCTTTGTCCTCGTTCCGTGCAATCCGATAAGTCAATCGGAACTCGTTGTCGAGGTTCCTTGCACTAATCACACACTGTACGGATTACCTTGCAGCACTCCAACGTCCCCAATTTCTTGGTGACTCTTTACCCCATACGCAACCCTACAGTCGCGGGGGCTAACCGGGCGTTTTCCCAGTGCGGCCTTTCGCCAGCTACTTTGCGATCTCGAATCATTCACCAATTCGACCGGGTCCTTTTTCAGCAAGTGAGCTGAGCCGGCGGATTTTGTACCCGGCTACAAAACGAAGAACTGGCTAAATTCGGGCTGCGGCAAAGCAAAGCGGACGATCTGCCGAAAATAGACAACGGTATTTTCCACCACGGTATACTACCTGCGCTAAAGACAGCTCCCACTTCCCACCACCGATCGATCCACCCAACATGCCCTTCACCAGCAGAGACCCTGTCAACATGCCGCTGCCGGCCTCAATCTTGTCGCCCACAGCGATCCACCCAGCGCTGAGCGATGCGGCCACCTCGCCTGCGCCCGGGAGCGGGAGTGCTGGGCCTTCTCATCCCAACAATCCGTCTGACTCTGATCCCCAATCCTCTCGCCCACCACAATCTCACACCAACCCACACCCGCTTCTCCTTCCGCTCCCACACAACCGCCCGTCGTTCGCATCCCTGGATCAGTGTGCCTCCGATGGATATACCAAGGCACGCTTCTCCGATGATGCTGACCGCCCAAAGAGTTCCTATGCAGCTCTAGGACGTGCGTCAGCCTTGGATAGTTGCGCGATCTCCGACGCAGATACCGCAGCTGGATCCCCCAATCTCCGACATGACGGCCTGGACTCGGTGACACCCAGACAGACTCCCAAACCTGCATCCGAATCTCCCCTTTTCTCTTTAGATACCCCCGTGCAGACGGACTACAACTCGGGGCGATCCGCGAACCCTCCCGCTTCAGCCTCAGCCGCAACCTTCCCTCACTCGCAACCTCCACCACACGTTCCCGGACATAAGAAGAACGCCCTGTCGATTGAGTCTGTGCCCCGGCAGACTATTATGAAAGCATTGGCCTCGGTGGCCCGCAACAACAGACCTCAACCTCTCTCTCTTTCCGGCATGCTGTCCGCCCACAACATGCCCCAGGACGGCGACAACCGTCCCTCCACTTCTTCGTCGTCGCAGAAGCTGTGCGACGCCCTCAACGGCATCGCCCTGTCCGGCAGCACTTCGCTACAGTCACCATGCTTCTACCACAATCGCTTCGATGACGCGGTCGATATCGACAAGGTCCTGGAGGAGATCAAGAACGACGAGTGGATGTCGCATTCCCGTCTTGTCCAGACGGCCACCGGTGTACGAGAAGTGTCTAAGCAGCTCCAACGACGCCCTATTCGACGAGCCGTCAAGAACGTTATGATCGTTACCAAGGCCCGCGACAACCAGCTGGTCGTCCTCACCCGCGAACTAGCCCAATGGCTTCTCCGGACCCCCCGTTATGGCTCCGACCTCGGAGTAAACGTCTACGTCGACGCCAAGCTTCGAAACTCGAAACGATTCAACGCCGCGAGCATTACCGACGAAAACCCACGTTTCAAGACCATGCTCAAATATTGGTCGCCAGATCTTTGCTGGAGTCAGCCCGAGAAGTTCGATTTGGTGCTCACTCTAGGCGGCGATGGCACCGTCCTCTTCACCTCCTGGCTATTCCAGCGCATTGTCCCGCCAGTACTATCATTCAGCTTGGGAAGCCTGGGCTTCTTGACCAACTTCGAATTCGAAAGGTACAAGGATCACCTAAACCGCATCATGGGTGACGAGGGTATGCGCGTCAACCTGCGCATGCGCTTTACATGCACAGTATACAGAGATGGCCCACTAGGACACGAAATGGAGGAAGGCGAGCAGTTCGAAGTGCTCAACGAGTTGGTCATCGATCGAGGGCCGTCGCCTTATGTGTCCAACCTCGAACTATATGGTGACAATGAGCTGTTAACCGTCATCCAAGCGGACGGTTGCATCTTCTCCACTCCTACAGGTAAACCTAGTCACACAGCCTCTGAAAACCCCATGCGGGAGACCTGACGCTAACTTGTCCCAATCACAGGTTCAACAGCATACTCCCTCTCCGCCGGCGGCTCCCTCGTCCACCCCGACATCCCCGCCATTCTGCTTACGCCCATCTGCCCACACACGCTCTCCTTCCGCCCCATGGTACTCTCCGACACTATGCTCTTGCGCGTCTCCATCCCGCGCAACAGCCGCGCGACTGCCTACTGCGCCTTCGACGGAAAAGGCCGCGTCGAGCTTCGCCAGGGTGACCACGTCACCATCACGGCCTCCCAATACCCTTTTCCCACGGTCGTCCGCACTGACGCCGAGTGGTTCGACAGCGTCTCTAGAACATTGCGGTGGAACACGCGCGGCGCGATGCAAAAGGCCTTTGACGCTTCCTCGGGAGGAGGAGGGGCGGGAAGCGATGCGGGAGGCGAGCAAGAGGAGGAAGGGTGGGATATTGATACGGATTCGGCTTGTTATGCGAGTGAGGAGGGGAGCGTGAGCGCGAGTCCGTTGAGGAGGCAGATGAGTCTCTTGGGGATGTGAACTTTTTTTTCCCCCTTGGATACGGAGCGGTTGTTGGATCGTTGGAAAGAAAGCAACCGTGTGTTTCAAAGAAGGCATAAGCGATGGCTTTTTATTACATCACCTATTTATTGCATCATGTGGGGAGGGAGCGAAAGATCCTGAAGGAAGACGGGAGGACAGAGCATGAAAGAGCTTGATGGATCCATGGAAGTTACTATATGATGAGCGAAGACTCAAATCACATTGCTAGGAAGGAAGGAAACATTAGTATCGAGGAACGGAACGGATTTTAAGTGGAAAGAAGGCATGGGCGGAATCACAGAGCACGCGCCGAAAGTGCGCACTTTTGAAAGGATATATCTTCTGGAAAGAAAGGTCTTGGGATTTTATAACAATTGGCGTCTACGGAGTCTCTAGTTCGGACTTCTTACATTTTTTTTTGGCTAAATAAGAAAGGAGTGATGAATAGAACAACCAGATTCTCTGGACAAAGTTCGAACACTCACTGGTGATTCCTGTCATTCCGGTACTTGCTTGACCATATCACGGAAAGTGTATGCTCATCATGTTATATGTTTACTGCTAGGACTGGCTACGCTGAACGCCCCTTTTACGCATAAATAGGGAGGGTTAGGGTTAACCGAGCGATGGGTAGCCAATGCGTCACTCAGTGCCACACAGTTGATCGACCAGGCATGATTTGTGTAGTGAATGCCTACGTAGCGTAGTTATTTCAGTCCGCCGACCTTGACTCTACATTATCATGTACGATATCAAGCACATCTCTTGAGACAATGGCTCGCTGTTTTACAAAAACTTCACATTGTTCCGCTTCTCCGTCCCCCTGCCCGCCCAGAATAGAGAGACTGAGGCTCTCGATATACAGGCAACTGAACCAAATAAGAGTGTTGTGCCATCTTGTTTCGCATTGAGAACGCCGGCATCCAGGGAACCAAGCCGGCCAAATACACGCGTGCTATATAGCGGAAGGTATCGTTGACAGTAACTGACATATATAATAGCAAAAAAAGGAGAATACCGCCGAGATAGGTATAGCCCGCTAATTTCCACCACGCCTGAGCCTAAGCGCTCGAAGCAAATTTGCGTTGAGTGTCAAACCGAACGGGGGAGATTACAATCCGAGATGCTTCTGTCTTTGGAGGAAAGCTTTTGGCCGTACAATACACTGAAATTGATGATCAAAGGCTCCGTTGTACTTTGCACAATGACTGAGACCGACCGTAGACGTCAGACCTCGTCCAGGGCAGACAGACCTCATCACCGCCAATTCCCCTGACTAAGCGAAAGCAACCCAGCAACGGCATCCGCATCCCCCTTCTTGCTTGGACTGACTTCCCCACGCATGAACCGCTCGACTTCGTCCATTCCATCGTCTTCGAAAGGAGGGGGAGGAGCACGGCGAGAAGCGGTTGGGCTGTGGTTGTTGTGATTCGGCGTGCCAAAGTCTTCGTAAATCCTTAACTCCGAAGCTCCTCCGTCCCGTTTATCTCCTCCTCCTCCTCCTCCTCGGTGATACTGTCCCCTACCACCACCGTAGAGAGGGGCGGTGTTAGCACGGTTGCCGGATAACAAAAACGATGGGCTCGACTCTATTAGAGCGTGATGGGCCGGTGTTCGGCGGGGATTTGTCGCCACTGTCTTTTCATAAGTTGATGATGACAAGGGACCAGAGGGCAGCAGTCGTCGGTTCGTTGGCCGAATAGCAGAGGAAGGTTGATGGTAGGAGAAGCGGGGGTTTCCGTTCTCATCTGGACTCCAGTTCTCTTTGTCGGACTCGTTGCCTTGTGGGGAGATGAACAAGGCAGAAGACTTGGGTTTGGTGTTGTAACTGAAACCCGCTGGCGTATCTGCCGCAAAGGACTGTCGCTTTCCAGCCCAAATGTTGTTGTTGGGCGTCTCTAGCCTTGCCGTGGCACTCAGCCCTTTCGTCAGTCGGGGCTTCTTGGTCGAACTGTCTGCCCGTGGGGTCATGCCGCTGATGCTGGCATTGCGCTTGTTGCTCCTGCTCGGTTGCAACGGGCTGCCTCCGCCAGCGGTGCTCAAGCTCGTTGATCTCAGCAGACTGATGGCTGCAATTGCTGAGCCACGGCTCTCGTTATTGGCTTGCACCGTTAGTGCGTCTTCGCGGTTCTCTGCATCACAAGCAAACTCCCAAGCATGAACATCGCGCGACCTCCCGCGCGTAAGGCGGGGCAGCAATGGGCCAGCGCTTTGAGACGAGGAAAGACTGTTAGTGATGGTTGAGATCGGTGGTAAGGTGACTGGAGATTCGCTGGGGCCGCGTTGGTAGCTGGGCCGGCATGCCGAGTCGAACGATTGCAGCTCTGGTGGTGGAAGGCTGGCAGGATTCTGTGGTGGCGAGGTGACAACATCTGCCTTGCCGTCCAGACCCGTGGACAGACGCGGACGGAGCGCAGAGGTCGAAGATGAACACGATGAAGGAGGAAAATTGTTGAAGGAATCGTCCGCTCGGTTGAAGCTGATAGGAGTTGATAGGCAGTGGGAGTGGGCTGGGTGATTCCATCGGTTGGACAGATAGCCAACTGAGCTTGGCAGATGCTGAGACATTAGGAGGGAGTCGTCATCACCGGCGTGTCTTTGTTTCTGGGCGGGTGTCGCGAAAACAGGGAGCGCCGTGCTTTCTCGCTCCTCTTGAGGTTGACTTTGTGGTTCTGTTAGTAGTAGAGTGTCCTCCTGGGACGTGTCTTCGTGATTCTGCTCGGTCTCGTGGCGGTCAAGTCTGCTAGGTGAGGCAATCCCCCGAGGAGGCGAGGAGTATTCCTGTTCTAAACTTGAAACGGCTTGGACGGGCGATGTATGCTCCGGCTCGGACGTGTACACGGGAAGGGTATTGTCCGACGACAGTATTTGCATACCACCGTACCGAAGCGCGGCTATCTCCTGAGGGGACAATGGCCGTGATTTCCTTCGATCGTTTTGTCGGCGGTTTTGGAACCAGATCTGGCATGCCCGTTAGTTCTTTAGCTGTTACATGTGGTGAACCCAGTCACGGGTGGTGACGCGGTCGTGGCTAACCTGAACTTCTTTTTCATTTAGCGAGACGCGGTTTACGATGTCTTGGCGCGCTGCCTTGTCGGGTTTGGGATTCGCATTGTAGGCTCCCTCGAGTATGGCCTTGTCTTTTGCTCTAGGATTGGCAGTCCGGTTAGTCCCACTTGTTGTAGCAAAAGATGGGATGGAAGACGGGAGCTCAGCGGCCGGCCTCCCAGCCGGCTGGAACCAAACTTACGTAGTACGTTTTCTCTTCCCCTTTGGATGACGCTCGACCTCTCCCAGCGGCTGTGACGAGAGCTGCGATGCTGGAGTTTCGGATTCTCTCAGCGTTGGGAGTTCTAAAACTTCGGCCTGATTGATGCTCTGGGCGAACTCCTCTTCGTGTCCCTCCTCCTCATGGGTGATGTCAGGAACAGCACGGGAAAGCTGGGGCGAGGGCGTGGAGGGTGCTGGGGCGAGGGTGTCCATTTCGGTTGGCGTGTGCAGGCCAGAATAAAGGTAGTGAACCGATTAATGCATGCTCCTGCTGGGAAACTGTTCGCTGGTCTGCGTCACGCCGGCGACTTCGAATGGTGTGGGTTCAATGGCGTCGGTATAGGTATGTGATATCCAAAAGCAACGAAATAACGTAGAGTAATGCAATAGTTCCACTGGGTATAAGACGAGAAGACGTGTCCCAAAAGAAATGGTATCAACCAGAAAGCGACGTGCGGGCACTTTGGAAAATTGTAAGGCAGGTAGGATGGAGCTGAGACATACAATTAGGTGCTTGACGTAGAGGGGAACGGTTATGGGGAATCTTCAACGAACCGCGTCTTCAACGCGGCATGTCGTGTAGTCATCCGAAATAGGAAATTAAATGAGTCAGGGGTTAGGGTTATCTGCTCAGTTCCAGGCGGCCCCCTGGTCGGTAGCCATTTATTTTTTTTCCCCAGTCTCGCGCTTCACGCTCAGGGACTTCGGCGCTAGTTAGGTATAAAGTGCACATCAGATCAAATCTGCCCCATCCCGGGCGGTTTTACGCGACTCTAATCAATTCAACGCGCATTTGCCCCGTGTCCGTTGCTCGGGTCGGCGTGTCCTGGCATTACCACATCGGACCTTATAACAACGTTGTTGCTGAATTGTACATGATACAAATCGAAACTTCCATTCATACCTTAACGGCGTGTAGCTGGTATTATCATGAACCCAAACCCGGCATTAATTCGAATGCGTATACCCCAATACGGTGACCAATGGCGCTCTTTGTCAAACTTTATTCCCATACGCTGCCCTGAAACGTTCTGTAGATGGTATCCCAACCGGAATCGAAAAGAAACCAAAACTCCCGGGCACCGCAATTATATAACGACGACGCCGCTCAAGGGCGAAAGTTCGTCGTGTCTCCCACAAAATCATATCCCAAATCCCGAATCCCAATCCCATAACACTCGCCGCAGCGCAAAATTCTTCGCTATGATAAGAAACCCGACCTGCTCTCTTAGAATTTCCAACCATCTACTCGCGTTCCCATCCCTGACCTCTCAACCCCACCACCGTTGTCATTACTACCACCACCATCAACATCCCCAAGCACCTCCCCCAACCCATCCCTCAACGCCCTGATTTTATCAGCAGCACTCTTTCGTTCCCTCTCCAGCTCTTCAATCCTCGCTCTCAGCTCCTCCTCCTTGGCCTCCTTAGCCTTGAGCGCCGCCCTCGTCATGTCGCGCCCCCGCTCGACGCCGCGCATGCGCAAAGCGTACATGTTGAGTTTGTCGCGGATGACTTGGCGGGTCGTGTCGGCGACTCCTTTCTCATTTGCGAGGAGGCTGAGGATCGAGGTGGTGATTTCGTAATCTTCGCCTGGGCCTGGCCCCGTCGTTGTGGTGATGGGTCTACTGATACCGCCGGCGGGAGTGGTTTGGAGGGAGCGGCCTTGGGTTTGGCTGGGGGTTGTTGATGTCGTTGCTCTTGTGTTAGTTGATGGTCCTCTAGGGTCGGAGAACTTGACGCGTTTTGTCGCGCTAGATTCGGATGCCGCGGTTGTAGAGTTCCCTCGTGATGTCGGGGTTAGCATAGATGCTGAGGCGTCGTATTTTCGCTGCGGGTTCGGGGTGCGGGTGCCCGGATGCTGATGTTGCATCGCCGTCCTCGTTGTGTTGCTCATTTGGGCTTGGGATAAGGCCGGCGCTGGCACTGGGGCATTGTTTCCCCTGTGATCTTGCTGTCGTTGTTGACCCGGACGGAGAGGACTCGAGTCTACGATTTCGACCAACTGCCTTTCCACGTCCGACTCAAGAGTGCCGTACTCCTCCTCCTCCTCATCCTCTACCGTAGCTGCCGCTGCCGCTGGACGCTTCCTCATCCCGGGAGCCTTCATCGCCGATAACCCGCTTGCTTGATCGTCCATATCTTCTTCCTTCACCTTCACACTGTCCACGTCGTCATCAACCGGTGTGGGATCTCGACAGTACTTGCAGTCGGGATAAGGACAGTCGGCAAAACCCCATCCTTCGCCGTAAGGTGGGAACCAGGGCAGTCTCGACATGTACTCTCTCGAGTCTGCCACGTACTCCGAACGCTGTACCGAACGCTGTACCGGCCTCAAAGCAGCTTCCCTTTCACGTAGTTCCGCCGCGTCCTCCCAAAGAAAGAACCTGCACTGGCCCGGTATCGCTCCAATGTCCTTAGGCTCTCGGCACACGTAGAAAAACCTTCTTTGGTTTGGTCCCTCCTTCTTGACTAGGAGCTTGACCGCAGGTTGCGGTCCATTCATACAGCTGCCTGTTATGCGCAACAAAGTGAGGTGTCAGTGAATGAGCATGCGTTGACAAATTTGCGGGAGTTGGGGGATTCAACTACTACCCACAGTACCATCGCCCTTCCTCTTTATTGAAGAAACCAGGGTGACGACTCTTGAAAAAATCCGTTCCCTCTCCCCATGGTATGTGCTGACCCTACCTAAGGTACAGGTTGTTGAAAAATGTGAGGGGGGCTGGATGCCCCCGGATACTTGTATTCAGTTTGCTCAGGTCTTTTGGTTGGACCTCACCTTATATTGTCGTCCTTTCCGGTGAAAATACCTCGTCGACCTATAAGCGATGTCGGGGGGAAAAGTTGTAATGATTCAGAGACGAATAGGGCGGTCGTTTGAATGCAATCAACACGGTCGATCTTTCCTTCCCGATAGGTGCCCTGAGACAAACGATTGACAAAAGTCGTTGTTAAGATGAAGTGAAGAATGGTGACGCAACCAATAAATCGACAAGAATTCAAAGGGCTCTCTGCGCTTCTGTTACCACTCAGTTGTTAGAGGTGAGCGTGGCCCATGCAGTGTAGTCGGTGCTAGCAGCTGCTTTGCACTAACATAACTACCTACCCCGCCAACTCTCCCCCGAAACTATTTTTCTTGGCATCCATTGTTAGTCGGTTATTAGTGACCATGCTAGGATTACCCTATTTTTGGTGCAATAGATATCGGTGGCCTAACCCACTACTTTTCTATCATTTTGAACTCGGGAAGATACATTCGAAACTACAATCACGACCACGACGGCGGCCTTTGGAGAGTTCACCGCCGTCTCGCCCCCAGCCATAGCTTTTGAAACCGAGCTCTTCAAAAGCATCTTAAGAAGAAAGAGCGCCGGAGAGACGACAGCTCGTCGGGGGGCGAGCGACAACCACTCTTCGAAAACTTCCTCTTAGAACGCCGTTTGCTGAACCTAAAACGGCTAAGCCGTATTCTAATTGGAATTTTCTCAACCTCTTTTCATTCAACATCGGAAAGGACAGCGTTCTCCTTGGATAATATACACTTTTCAAAACCTCGTAATGTCGGGAATAGCTTATGAAAAGAGTCTTTTAAATAGTTATTTAAAACCGTATAAAAATTAGGATTTTAAACGTAAAGCCACGCCATAGTTCGACTTGGCTGACCGATGCTTTTTCCCCGCACTTATGTACCTATGCCCAGCCGCCGTCGCGGGCACGACTCATTGTCTAGTATTGGTAGAATTCATTATTCATTCATCATTCATTCATCATTCATTCATCATTCATACCTACCCCGCCTCTATAAGCTCCGCTGCAGGAAGGTGCAATGGTACCTCGACAGCGCCACGTGCGCCTGTTAGAGCTGACAGAAATCAGGGGCAACCCGACCTTTTCCCGTCTTCCAACGGTGTTTCTTTCGCGGTCTGGACCTCATATCGGTCATCATATGGAATGAAAGGTATCGTTTGGTACGTACCTCCCCAAATATGTCGATTAGGATTGGATGGAACGATTGATTATTATGGAGTTCCCATCCTCAATCATCAAATTAACTTTTAGCAACGACTACTACGGTATAGTACAGCATAATCAACCCTCGAACAAACCGAAAGCTCCGCGAGAAGTGAGCAAGTAGGGCAGGAAAATGAAAATGGAACAAGATGAAAGAAGAATGAGATCTTGGGTATAATAATAAAAAGGTTGATATGAAAACAAACGAAGAAGATGGATGGAACAACACGGAGTCTAGAAAAAAAAAAGAAGGCGGATGATAAAGACAACGCAAGACAGACCCAAAGGTCCAATCATCCGGTCAAATCTCATAATAGTAATCCTCATCCAACCCCTCCCGACTAGGCACCTGACCAGCGCCCGGAACCGGTCCATTATCGGCCGCCTCAGCCCTGACATTGAGCAGACGTATCTTGAGGCCATACTCGCTCACCAGCGTAACGAGCTTGTTAGTCTCGGCCGTGATGGGGGCCTGGTTGAGGAGCATAAGCAAACCGTCCAGCCACTCCGACGCCAGACTGTGATTGAGAGGATGGAGCGTCAGGATCGGCTGCTCCTTGGTCTTCCCTGCGGCGGCGAGACTGGCCAGCTCCGGCGAGAAGGTTTCGGAAAGACTGTAAATAGTGATCTTCGTCGTCGATTTGTTAGCCGTTGCCGGGGTGGTAGAATTAGCGTCCTTAGTGAGACTTGTCAGGCTTGACGAGGCCTGATTTCCGTTTTCACCTGCTGCTGCGGCATCCTCCCCGTTTGACACATTCGATACTACCGAGCTGATGCTCATCAAATCGATCTTCTCTGTCAAAGCTTCTAAACCAGGATCGTGTTCTGCCTGCTCTGCAAAGTCGGCATAGTGAAGATACCGTCTGTTGTGCGAAAGTTTCGCGAACCGCCAAGGCTGGTACAGACGGCTACCCTTATCTTGCCCGGTTTTGACGCTTTCCGACCTAGAGTGGTTGGAGCGATGAGGCTGGGGCTTGGAAAACCATGAACCCTGCAAGAGACAACGGATACGCTGCTCCTTGACGAACTGCAGTGCTTCGTGCTTGAGTTCTTCGCGGACCTGGAAGAGATGGGGACCCCACTGCTCCTCGAACGAAAGCTCTAGTAGATCCATCTGCAACTCTCGGAGTCTTCCAGAATCATACTCATGCAGATCATCCTCAACCTCCAGCACGTCCTTGCTCCTGCTGGCCTGCCCAACCACTTGATCGATCAGGATCCGGACGAGCTCTGCCACCTTGTCGAAATCATATCGAGTCGCCCCAGTCGCCTTCCACATCCGGAAGAAGGCATGTAGTCCTGCGGTGTGTAGTCGTGACCACTGAAGCAACAAGGGACGGAAAAGTTTGTCGTGAGCTTTGCTGCCTCCGTCGACAAGCTGGTAGTAGCCGCCGTTCCTAATATCGTCCAGATCGCATTTCTCAACCTCGAAGTGCTCGTACAGAATCATGGTCACGGCCAAACTAGCCCGCGCCACGGGGCATCGTTCGTTGAGTGGCTTGCTAGACTGCTCGAGCAGCAGCTTCTGGAACCCATCCTCGTTTTTGCGCACGTAGTCTGTCAGGTCCATCATGCCCAGGAAGCCGGCCACATCGAACTCGGATGCCGGTGATTCTGTCTCGAAACCCAATCTCCTCCACTTCTCGGGGTTATGCCGTCTGCTTGATTTCCTCCCTGCTGCAGTCTCGCCTCCGTTTTCTGCCTCTTCCCTGGCTACAACTGTCGCGGCCGTTGATGGTCTTCCCGTGGGGGACAAGGTCGTCATTCCTCCGTTAGCCTGACGTCTCTCGGGTGCGCTTGCAAGATGTAAGCCCTTCAGCGCTCTCCTGTGTTCTGGCCGCTCCAAGTCCACCCTCACGCCCCTCCATTTCCGAAGCAGGACCTTGGTCAGGGTCTGAAATTCAAGTAGCGGGTGCGCCAGATCCTGTAACGACGAGCTCTGCATGAGATTGTACACCGCCTTGATCAATCCTAGATCCTGAAGCTTCTTGATGAACTTGGACCACTCCTCACCAGGAGGTACTGTGCCCTTTGAGCTTGACACGAGCAAGGTAGGTCCGTTGTCGTTGGATACCGCATCCCTTATGAGCGCGTTAATCAACATCAAGGCGTTTGCGCAAAGGGCGTGGTCCGCCGACTGTAGCTGTATGATGACCAGTTCGAAGAATTGCGGGTACACCGCGACCGCAGGTTTGAGCGCCCTAAATCCAAAGGTGCCTGGCGTGCGTGGCGTGCCCCCACGGGCTGTCGATTGCGAATGACTGACGAGACCAACCAAGATGGACATGGCACCTCGCAGAATGTTGACCAGCGGGTTGGTGACGACAAGCTCGACTACGCGCTCAACCAGCTCTCCCGCATTGGGGCCCTCGAAGATATCCCAGCCCATGTCCACCTCGAGCAGTCGGCTCAAGCTCTGCAGCGAATATGCCAATGTGTTTCCGTTGGTGGACATAATGAGACGGCGTAGGATGACGAGACCGCCCGAGCCGATGAAGACGTCGGCGAATGCTGGGTCGTTGATGGATGACTGGAGCTTGAACACTGCCATCTTGCGCGCCGCATCCTCGTCACTAGCGAGGCGCGAGAGCAGCGCCGGTATATCGGCCTGGTCCATCGTGGGAAATGCAGAGTGTTTGGTACCGGCGGTAACCGCAAATGGTTCAGTGTACGTGATTGGCGTGTGTATCGATCGCGGTCGGCTTCACGACGTCGTGGAACGCTGAATCGTCGGGGATACTCGAGGTCTTCGATGACGGTGCTTTAAGCCGTGGTGCCGTGTCTCGCTCCCGATCAAAACAGAAGGAATCGATAGATCGCGACGTGCCAGACTCTGGTCCAAACGTTAGAAGAGGACAAAGGTCATGAAGAGGACACATCTACCTGACTGGGATGAAACTCCAGTCAGTTCTTGAACACTTTCACGAGCCAACTGGAACTGGAGTCTCGAGGTTGCGGATTGCGATGTTGGTTGGGAATGGCCTGCCACTCGGGATTGTCCAGGACGTTACAGCGGATGCCCCTGTGGGTAATCGCGTGGTTGACCGGTAATGGGTGCCACTTCTGCAAGGGGCGCTAAATTCCACCCTTTTAGGGGAAGACCTCCTCCTGCGGGACGGGAGAATGTGGATCACCAACCAACGGAAACTTTCATGGTATGGAAGTCATCAGGGGCACATCACCCCCTTACTTGTATGAAGACCAAACAACGGCATGCCATTATTGGACAATTCCTTAGAGAAGTTATATATCTCGTCTCTTCTAGTGTTGGCTCAACCGTTGGACCTATAGTACACAAACCGAAACAATGAGCAACAACTGAGTATGGAGTGCAGAAACCCAATTTCCGATCCCACGTTCTCTACAGACGACGCCTGGCGCTTGGATGCTTCAGATGAACACAATTTCCGTAAAGAACTAACGTTGAAAACACACGTGTGATCTTGCGGCAAACGGTAAGTCCTCCCTGACCCGGCTGGCCGGTTAAGATCTTTCTTCAGTGCAAGCATGCGGACCGCAATCAAAAACTCCAACAAAGCTGACTACCTATGTTATCAAAGAAAGCCAAAAGTCTTGTATGGAAACAAGTAGAGACACATTATAGATCGTCAATGCAAATTGTACTGCAAAAAAAGGTATCATTGCTGGCCAAGGTATCCTACGTAGTGGTAACTTATTCGATACGCCCTAATTGTCCCCAACCATCCCTTCAGACCTAGCCAAACTAAGCCACCGTATACCTAATCAACGCAAACTCCTTCCAAACAACGCAAGAGAAGTACGAAACCAGATCAAGGACCATCACGGCTAGGGGACCTCGCACCCTTGCTCAGAAAGCTCCGCCTTAGACTAGATGACTTGGGGCTCTGGTCAGGGCTAAGTGTGCTAGATGCGTCCTGGGCACTCTCAGATGGAACGAACCCGCTCTTGAGGTACACTGTTCCACTTCCAACCTTCAGCGCCTTTTCTTGTCCGGAGTTCGACTCATCAACAAAATAGACGCTCTCTCCAAGATGATCATCACTTCCAAAGGTGTGATGCTCCTTGGCCTCAATCTTGAACTGCGAATCAGGCGTGCACTGGATGTTGAAGGTTTCGTCAAACTTGACAGTGCCGCTTGAAGATTTGCGGTGCTTGGTCTTGCCAACAGCCTTTGACTTGCCATCCTTCAATTGTGTGATCGTGACGTACACATCAGTAGAAGGAGGATACCCAGAAGCCGAGACAACCGTGAAAGAGGCCGTTCCTGACGAGGCTCCAGGGAACATGGCGCTACGAACCGAGGATGCACCCACACTCCTTGTCCGTGCATGATGGAGCTCATTCGAAGAGCCGTCAGCTTCTGTGATGACCGCCGACCGCTTCAGGCCCGAAGGAGGCTCTGGCGCGTTGGTAATGATGGTAGGGAGCTCAACCGAACTATTGGTGTTGCTATCCGAATCATCGTCCCTCTTGGTGTTGCTGCGGAAGCCACGCTTGATGAAGGACGCGCCCTTGCCAACACCGTGTCCAACGGCACCAACGCCCTTCAGAGGAACGCCCGCGACACCTGTAACGATCTTGCCGGGGACAGCAAATGTGCCGACCAATGTTGAGGTTCCTTGTCTGGTTCTGGTAACATAGTCGGGGCGGAAAAGGAGGCGAAGGCGCAGCACACCCGACTTACCATCAAGGGTAAGTCGGACTTCTTGTGCTCTGAAGGGTTCGAGCTGACCGAGGTTGATATCAGCAGAACCGAGGAAGTCAGGCTTATCGGCAAAGTCCCAATCCCACACTAAAGCCTTGAAAGTGGCTGCAGTACGGCTTGGAACCGGCAATTCGAAGAACTCATTCCAAGTGGGATTCAGCGTCTTCTTTACGGTTTTGGATTTGAATACCTCCTGGCCGTTGAACTCGAACTTGACATAAGGGTCGCTCTTGCCGTTAGAGTCGGCAGACGGAAGGTTCTGGGCATCCAAAACATCGACGCGAAGATGGCCCATGTTGTTGATGCTCTCACTGGGGTCGAGCTGCATCCGAACTGGAACATACTTGAGGCTGACCTTGATCGAGTAGACCTTACCATCCTCATTCTTGAGTTTGAGGGTAGTTGGGTTGTTCTGCATTGCAACTGTTAGCTATGGTCCAGAAACCTGAGATCGCCCGCTTGCGACAAGACTTACAAGGCATTGCTTGAGTGTATCAAGTGTGTTTCCTGACAGGCGAGCAAGCGTGTTCTCCTTGCCATTTTCCTCCTGCTTTTCGGATCGCTCGTTGATCTTGATTGTTAGCTTGGAGAATTCCAGCTCACGAATGAAGCAATCGCCAATCTCATCGAAAGTGTGTGTCTTCGTCCTCGAGGTCGAGGAGACATAAGACGGGAACGCATAATCATCAACGCAGACCTCGACGCGGCATTGGCTCTTCGGAAGTTCTGCCTCCATGAGCTTGAAGATGATGAGACCGGATTCGTATTGCAGCAGTTCTTGTGGGTTGAGGCGAAGCTTGGGTGGCTCCTTCTGGTCACTGGATTTCCTCGAAGCCACGACAGAAGTGGGAGTAACCGGTGTCTTAGGTGTGATAGGTCTCGAGGTCCCGCCGTTCTCCGGCTTAATGCTGTCAGTTCTCTCCAAGGTGGAGGAGAACTTGCCAGCATCGGATGATCTGGGGACATCCAAGGACTGCTTAGGCTCAGAGGACTGGTCGCTCTGTTCCTCCTTTTCATCATCCTCAGGATCAGCAATGTTGAGGCAAGGATAGAAAGCAACCGTGTACGAAAGAACACCCTTGGCAACGCCCTTTCCGTGCATGCGCAGACCATCCTGGCGAAGATCCTTCTTCTCATGAACCAGCCATTCACCAGTCTCGGGATCCTTCTTCATGTAATCACCGGCAAAGATCTCGGTGAGGCCAAGACTCCTGTCTCTACCCATGTTCTCGGCGTCCATAACGTCGAGCTGGAGGCGCTCCTTGGGGGAATGAACCGGAATGTAGAGAACTTCGTCAAAGTCGGGGTTGAGGTTGTTCTTGTGAGTGACAGTGCGACCGTGTTCGATACCAGACAGCAGAACACGGACATAAGGATCAGACTTTCCAAGCGCTTCCACGTTGCGTAGGGACCTGGCATTGATGAAGTGTAAGCGCATGACACCGGCCGGCGTGGTGTAGCCTCCAGTGCTTGCAGCAGCACCGGAAATGGCAACCGGCCTCCACTGAGCCATCATCTTTACCCGGCCAGTCTTGGTACCAGCGAGGCTGTACCAGTCCTGACCCTTGGCCATGAACTCAAGCATATCGTCCAGCTTAATTTGGTATGTGCCCAAAAGTTGATCTCCGGCAATATCGCGATCATCCTTCAGGGCGACACCAAGCTTAGCGTTCTTGCGGTCCGTAATCAATATTTCCTTAGAGCCATTGGGCCAGATAGGCTGGTTTGTACGCTTCATCGTCTTCGTCTTGTGTACCTCCTTGCCATTGAGCAGAAGCATTGCGTAAGGGTTTAGCTGACCAACCATGCTCTTCGACGAGTCGAGCTCCTTGGCTTGTTCAACAGTGAAGCTCAGGATACCAGTGTTTGACTCCGGGGGAGGTTCCACAGTGCCATCGGGAAGCTTAATCTCCTCAAGCACGGGGAAGAAACGGATGTCACAGGATACAGCGCCACGAGCTTTGCCATCATACTTGAGTTCGAGTCTCTCGTTCTCAAATTCGTTGATCTCTTCCAAATTCTCAAGAGGGAAGGAGGTGACACCAAGCTTCTTGTCTTTTCTGAAATCGTTGAAGTCGAAAACATCGATATCGAGGGAGTCGTTGAAGGAGGAGATGATAATATAGTGCGTTTCGTTCCAACGGGGATTATCATTCTCCTTGATGACCTTGGTTTGCGCAAGAGGCTGCCTCTTGCTAAGGGAAAGGACGGCGTAGGGATCAGGGGTTCCAGAAAACTTGTCGGGGTTCTTGAGGCCTTGCGCACCATGCAAAGTGATGGCAACCACACCAATGGCTCTGTCGACGGGAGTACCAGCGAGCATCTTCGCAACCTCGATAGGGAAGACATTGGGCGCATACATCATTGGTGCCAACGTAGCGTGAATCATCTCCTGAATGAAGCTCTCAAGACCGGGAATAAAGTTAATATCGAAACCGAAGGTGTCACCTCCAAGGGGCTTGCAAACGTAATCGATCTTGGGTCTCTCCAGGAAGCACATTTCCACCTTCTCGATGTGAGGGAAGGCCATCTGGAACTTGATCTTGAGGCGCATGAGACCAGAAAAGGACATGTCCTCAACGATAACATCGAGACCCTTGCTAATCATGGCTTTTCCAACTCGGATCTCCAGAACAACCTTGGGGTTAACCTTGTTCTGGAGTTGACGGGCAGTCATATCGGCGGTATCATTAGGGGTGAAGCTGAACATCCAATCCATGATGACAACCTCATCTTCAGCCTTGGGGTATGTCTTGACGTGCTCCATACGAGGCGGCTTGGAACCCAGAGTGAAGGTCTTCAACTTCAAGCTGTCGAGGAAAGCTGGGGTAGACATGCTGAGAACCTGGTCGACGGAGTTGATGACGGTCTGGGCGAGGACGGGCTGGTAGATAGGCCAGAACTTGACAAGGAACGAGTTGATCCATTCGACGGATTCGTTATCGGTTTCCAGCTTCTTGAGGCCTAGCTCGCGGGTGATATCGTCTCGGAAGTTTCGGCGCACCCGGCGGAGAGAAGTTCTGTAATAAGTCGAGCAGCAAGCCATGATGATGAAGACCCAGCCAAGGCCGCCTCCCAAAACAGCTACTAGCCAAGATGAGAGACAGGCAAAAACGATGACGGCCACATTATGGTACCATTCTGTGGGATCGGGCGTTAGAAGGTTAAAATACCCAAAGAAAGCCGTTTGGAGCTTTCACTTACCACCAAAGTAGTTCTCCGAGAGGTTTGATTCTACAAATGTTGCGTGGTCCAGCAGGTCCTGTTCTTCTTCGGGGTTCTTGGGCCAACCGAACCTCGGAGCCCAACCGACCTTCTTGATTAGATCGGCTTCAACTTGTTCAGGGGTACGGTCATCCTCGATAACCTTCCCGTCGGCAGTAGTTGGGAGGTCGAGGGCGCCGGCCTTGGAGGGTGGGGGAAGGTCGATATCAGTCTTGCTTCCATCGTCGAGATCGGAAGCAATAGCTAGACCTTTCGGTCGCCGAAGGCCATGTGGAATTGCCTGTATAGATAGTGTCAGGTACGAGCAGCAATAAAGTTGGTTGAAAGCTAGGGACGTACCTCTCTGGCTTGTGCTGCCTTGTCCGCCGCGCTGGCATTAGGGTCGAAGGTGAAGGCAGTGATTCCGAGCTCCTGGCTGTCAGCAACAATCTTCTTCTCGGCCTGTTCGGCCGTGACACTGCTGTTGGGATCCTGTGCAGCTTCAATTGCGCCCTGCTGCTTCAGCTCGTTTGCTGATTGCTGGGTTGCCATTGTTTCTGACGAGAAAGCCGCGTCAGCAGCCTGACTTGTAGCGTCGCTGTCGTTGTATATCCTCGAGAATTCCGATTGTGTAGTAAAGAGGTTGGGGCTATTGAAGAAGTGTCGTCGATATAAAGCTGGAGGTCCGCTCAGGAAGACGCAACCCTACTGTCCAGGACAACTTGAAATGGCGTCACCGGTCGAGGACGATTGGCGCTGGAGAAATCGAGTGGCTGCAGGTGCAGTGGCCGGGCAGCCGAAGCAATATTGGAAGAATCCTATAGGGGTGTAGAGAGCTGGAGAAGGTGCAAAAGGATGTTGGTTAGAAGAGAGAGGGGAAACAAGGAAGCCCAGCCGGTCTCCTTGGAAGGGTGTTACAGCCAAGGTGCACAGAAGTTGGACCTGTGCTCCCGTGAGTGACTGAACAATGTTTGGAAAAGGACGGGACGGAGACGGGAGACCGGAGACGAAAGAGAGGGAAATAAAAAAACACTAGCGGACCGGAGTGACGAGACTGCAAATGGTTTTTAGACAGGATGGAAGCCGCGCAACCCCCAGCTGGGAAATGGCTGAAAAGGGTCGAACGCAGCTCAAGTGTGGAGGCACCCAAGCCTCTTGCTCGGGATGGGTCCTGCTCGTGCTGCTCGAGGTCCTGCTGGCGCAAGCTGCTGTTGCTCTCCACGACCTCTCCACGCATGCATCGAACTCCTATTGGCCGCGTCTTGGCGTTCTGGAACTGGAGATGCCAGCTAGAAGAGGCATCCTGGGCACTCTGCTAACCTCCTGAGGAGAGCTTCACACTTTGCTTCACATTTCACCCTGCTTCGAATCTGGAGATGTGGTAGCCAGCCAGCTGGGAAACGATCAAACGCTACGTCAGAAGGTCGAGCTCCGCTCCCGTCGAATGAATGGTGGTCCACACAAGCAAGGCACGGCGGGGAATGGTACCGAAGTGAGAGCTTCTACGAGGTGTGATTGGAAGCGGGCTGGCCGCGGGTTGCGACTTGGGGGAAGAAGTGCAACGCTCAAAATTTGGAGATGCACTCCCAAGACTCCCAGCTTGTCTCGCTTGCGTGGCTTCATCGTCGTGCACCTTGCTACTAGAGACTAGAGGTAGGCCTTATCGCAATTAGCCCAAATTGTATACTCTTGTTTTCTCGTTTACACCCCCCAATATTTCCGAGGTAGTTCATCGGCATTTGTTTTAGCTGGAGTATTATCACATTCTGGCATTACTCGCAAAAACATGGGAGCTTCATGGCGGTGCTAAGAGCTTCAGGTACTGGAGGCATGTACCCCGCAGATCCCAGTCCACTTATCGCCGCGCTTGCACTTGCCAGCTGAAATGTGCATACTCTATGCGTGACTTGCTGAACAGGATCGCCAAAGTGATCGGGTAACGGTGAGGCGGGGACTGGTCACAGATGGAAGTTCGGCAAGCAAACTGAACGAAGACAACAGAGATATAATACGGACAAGTATGCTTTCCGATTTCCAAAAAGTGCGTGCTGTTGTAACACCAACAAGATGCGTCATGTCACTTTCCGAGACTCTCTGCCGACCACAGAGTATCATCCATATCTGTCATCTTTTTAGGGTCCTGCACCTGCCCACACTATGTCGAGTCTAGGTAGACAACCCGATGTTGACGCCGAGTTGGCCCGGTAGTGTATCACATTTACATGACGATTTTCTCCAGATCCACGACCATGAAACTGCAGACAATCAAGGCTCTTCAATGTCTCAATTTGCTTCATCAACCAAGGTAGATGCTGCTCGGACTTGATCACCAGTTGAACCCTGATTCTTTACTCCAGCGTGGGAAATCCACTGTCTACCCCTCAGGAGGCCGCCGCATCGACAAATCGGGTGGGCTCACTAATAAGCGGATCCCTGTCGCAAATCTCCCAGCGCAGGGGTCTCAAAAGTGCCAGTTCAGCGCAGTTCGACAAAAGACTGACGAAGAGTTTCCCCTTTCTTTCCAACATGTGAACAAAGATACAAAGGTAACTTCTCTGCATCATCCCACCCAACGAGGCCACCACTGCAACGAAATCTCACGCGACAATTAACAAATCGCTTGTATCATCCCGGCGCCCATCACCCAACTTGATATCACAATCTTGGAGACTGACGTGCAACAATGGGTCTGGCCACACAAAGACCATTCATCCATGGACTGTTGGAATCTTCAAGATCGGTGTTGGTTGTCCGATAGCCAAACAACTACTGTGTACAAACTGGGACCCAGTCACAAAGAGGTGATTGGATAACAACCTCCCTTAAGGTAGGCCACGTTCACCTCTTTGCAACAAAGTTGAAAGCAGGGGGATTTCAGCCGTGATGCACAGAAACGCAGTTAACTCCACGTGTGAGGTTGGACGAACTCTTGTCAATGGTTCCCGCGACCGAGCGAATCGTCTTTCTTCGGTCTTCCGATACAGCTCTCTGGATCAGCAATTAGGCCTCAAGGATACCTTAACCGGAGACGGCAACTCCTTCTGCTTGGACCGGCAATGAGCAAGTTGTCTGGTGGCCAAGCAACAACCCATTTTCGCTGAGACTTTGTCACCTTGATGGCATGGAGCTGTCCTTGACCGAAAGCTTGGGGCGTTGTCGTTATTACAATGTTTCGTGTCCGGATCTTGTGTCGCACCCCCAATCTCCCCACCCGCAACCCGACCGATACGGACCTAGCGCCGGGCTCCACTTGTTAGCGCCGGGTTCACCGGCTTTCGGTTCGCTGTGAGTGAGGACTGACGACCGGCCAGACTGTCCCGTGGGAAGCATCGCCGATGTCAATAGCCGATGTCGTGTCTCAAGGTCTGCCGGTCACCGGGTCTGCCATGAGATTTCGATGCCGAGGAGTTTCTAATCGGTAACGTAGTTGAGTTGTTTGTGCAGAATTGTCAGAAGGGCGGGCAAATACGATGATTACAGACGTTACGGCATGGCGAGATGCCGCAGCAAGCTCACGATGTCAAACTATGCTATGCTCGTAAGACATTTGGCTTACGAGTGGACATAATGTATTCGGCGGCGAGGTTCAAGATAAACTGCCTATGCAGTATGGCGAACTACGGCCATTTCACCCGTAGCAGCTTCTGGAGGATGCCATGTGCTGTCGTTGATATCCCATAAGCCACAGTGAATTGTCAGCCTCACATGTTTCTCAATGCTTATTGGTTGACTATTTGTTCAGCCACACATGTGTGGCGAAAGCTAGACGCGACTGAGGCGACGCGGCTGGGTCTAGTTTTCCACGGCGGATGGATTCATGCGACAACGCCAATTCCCAAATCCCAATTCACCAAACATCGTAGTAACTAGTCCAACCGGCGACCGGGACTATCCAGCACTTTCGACTACTGCGAATCCATTGACGATAATCGCCGAATTGTTCCCACAACCGCAACCCAAACGTCTTGCGCACTAACGACGAGAGTACACCCCGACATTCACCATTTGAGCAGGCTGAACAAACCGACTCGACTTTCGCCATCTCCCCGCACTCCTCTCGACGACGGACTATCGCATCCAAGTCCTCCTAGTCTACCCACGACACCGCCTCATCACCCGTTGCACCCAATCCCACCAACACCCCGAATTAGAAGCAGAGACAAATCGACAAAATGGCCAACTTCCTCGCTTCCATCTTCGGCACTGAGCAAGACAAAGTCAACTGCTCCTTCTACTACAAGATCGGCGCCTGCCGCCACGGCGACCGCTGCAGTCGCAAGCACGTAAAGCCGTCGTACTCGCAAACGATCCTGATGCCGAACCTGTACCACAACCCGGCCTTCGACCCCAAGAACCGGATGAACGCGTCGCAGCTGCAGAACCACTTCGACGCCTTCTACGAGGACATCTGGTGCGAGATGTGCAAGTACGGCGAGCTGGAGGAGCTGGTCGTGTGCGACAACAACAACGACCACCTGATTGGCAACGTGTACGCGCGCTTCAAGTACGAGGACTCTGCCCAAAAGGCGTGCGACGATCTAAACAGCCGCTGGTACGCGGCCAGGCCGATCTACTGCGAGCTGTCACCGGTCACGGATTTCCGCGAGGCGTGCTGCCGCTTGAACAGCGGCGAGGGCTGTGTCAGAGGGGGGTTCTGTAACTTCATACATCGCAAGAACCCCAGCCCAGAGCTGGAGAGGGAGCTCGAGCTTAGCACCAAGAAGTGGCTCAAGATGAGGCCGCGGAGCCGCAGCCCGACGCGCTCGCCTAGCCCGGAGCCGACTAGGAGACGGTATTAGAACAGGCACGGTTGTGCCACGAGGCTGGACAGAGCTGACGAAGGGGTGGCGAACGGATGGACGGCGATGCGACAACAACAACCACGTGGTCGGGGAAGAAACCCCGGAGGACAATAAGGTAGTGGTGGTGGAGGTAGTGCAGCAGAAGAGACAAGACGCCGGAACAACTCCACCAATCATCGACAATCAACCACATCAAGAGGCACACCTCACAGTTCGCGCGGATAGAGAGGGAGAGGGAAAGAAAACATCATGGTCATGAAGGATATGGAGATATTGATTGCAAGAACAGGCTTTTGCTCGGTCTGTCTGAGTTGCAGCAGAGGCTGGGGCCAAGGTTTTATCATCAAATTAGTACTGGAGTAGGGGCGTTTGTCGTTTACTACTGGAATGTGATGTTATGGTTTCGGCTAGACAACATGAGCCTCAGTTATTGTCTTTTGTACGTGTATGACAGCTTAATTAAGGACTTCAAAATCCTCACTTATCACCGACATGTCCGCAAAAACGAGCCTTGAGAATGTTGGCCCTATAGTACCTTATTGATGAACTTGGCCCCAATTATCAATCGTCCCAAGCCTGATCATCCAAATCCATGCTTCCGAGTGGTTTCTTCTACGGATCCGTCTTAATGCTTTAACGCTAACAACTACTGGTACTGTAAATAGATATGGTAGAGGGTATCTCATGCTTCAAAATCTTGGTCGAGAACAGCTTCGAAAGTTATCCTCAATTCTTCGCGCACACCGTCTCGCAACGTCGTCCAGCTTCTCCCGTTGTCCTTTACTTCTTTGGTAACCTCGAGCCCTTCACAGGTGCTGGGAGACACAAGGCAAGCTTGTCACGCTCTGTGCATCGTATTAGCAGTCCGTGATAGGTAGAAGAGAGTGGTGGCATCTTGACTTACCCGCTTCACTTTCAAACAAAATGGTTATGTCGTCATGTTCCCCGGGGAGTTCAGGTAGATCTAGACACAAAAAGGCCGTGTCTGCGGCCGCCTGTGCATCTGTTACATTCTGGGGCAAAACCTTGGGCAGAGGAAACTTGGCATCAGCAATTTTGAGCCCAGCCTTGCCGCCCTTGTTGAAAGCCTCAAAGATGTCGGTTCCTTTCAAAGTGAATCCCATGCACTGGCCGTGGACGAAGTTCTCAAAGAAGGTTAGCATCTGCGTAACCCCGTCTTGCTGCACGATCTGAATTCGGGTTGACCCAGCCTCCCATTTCTTGTGAATGGGTACCACCATGCGGCGACGCGAGATCGCAAATGCACTAGCAATCCCATCAAACAGGATTTTGAAACCGGTGATGGCGGACTCAAAGGCATGGAGTTCACCGACACTAGGGAACATGTAGGTTCGAATGGTGGGAGATTGCTGGAGGACTTCCAGGCACTCGGCCATCCCTTGAGACAGGTCGCGCGAAATCTTTGGTTCCGTAAATGCCAGAGTTGCGTCTGCTTGCGGCTGGCGAAAGATCATGATACAACTGGGGTTGCGTACGTCTAGCCTCAGCCGCAGTTCGCCGGGCGCGACGTTGATCCTGTCAGTGAATGTGCCATCCTGGAAGTCGTAAACCACACGAAGCTTGTCAGCAAGAACACACGGTGGCCGGTCACCATCATTGTCGTCATTGATGACCTTGACCCTTTGCCAGCTCAACCCAGCCATCTGCTTGAGACCGTTGTGTGCAGAATCCCCGTATTGTTCAGAGAACCAGACGACCTTCAGCGGAACCTCACAGAAAACCTCCTCATTCTTCTGTAATGCTGACCCAATGAGTAGACTATGCATCTGCGACCTTTCTTGCTCGTCCTTGAAAGACAAAACCATGCTTCCCTTGAGACGCCCGTTTTCAAATTTTACGGTAAGGGCAGGGTCGCCTGCTTCAGTGCGGCATTTACCAAGCTGAATAAGTGTTTGTGGAGTGTACACTTGATTGACGCCGCTCAGTGTCTTAACCTTTGGCCCGGTGACAACTGCGATTCGATATCCGCGATGGTAGGTTCGAGGTCCGGTTGCCGCACCTTCTTTCTTGAGGCGCTCAAACAAGGCGAGCTCGCACCCCGGGGTTGCTTCCCTGGGAAACTGCCGGGCCTGTGGGTCATTGTCGACATACTGAAAGGCGCGAAGCGTTGATCTGAACAGGCACTTCTCGTCTGGCTTCGCGTAAAGGCTCGAATGGACCTTTGCGCTGAACTCATACATGCTGCGCAGCGTTTTGAAGCTGCTTTGCGAGCATTGGAGGACCAGAGCAAACCCTCGTGGCAGCCGTACATCCAGGGTGAGTGTTTCTGGGCGCCATCGTACGTCTTCCCACACGGGACCCAAGCCTTTGTTACCAGATATCCTAAGCTGAACAGAACCATTTTGGCTTGCGACAATGAACATGATATCCGCCTGTTTCGGCGGCCTCACAATGGATAAGAAACACGGAAAGTGAAGCCTTTGCGATTCTCTCCCTTGCTCCATTAGGAATGCCTCAATGCGGAAACGCCCAAACGAGAAGAAATTGTCGGAGTCTCCCAGTGGAAGAGCTTCTAACATCCCCATACCAGGCTGCTGTTGCTGTGTTGAAGCGAGCGCTGAGCTCGAGGACCCCCAAAGGAGGGAAATGATGTCTTGGGTCAACGAGGGATATTCTATCCATATCGATCTGTCTATCGCTTGAGGTAGGAGGGCTTCCTCGGGTGGCATAAAACCGTTTCTCTGCATGGATCCGGCCAATTTTCGCAGGTTGTTTGCCAGAACCTTTCGTACCTCTTCCACCTCCGCATCTATCAAGGTCGACGTGCTGTTGGAGGTCTCCGGAATCATCTTTTCTGATAACCAGTATGCTTTGGCAAGGTCTGCATGAGCTTGTTGCCTAGCCAGGCTGTTTCTTTGCTCGGCTTCGATACCCGCCGGCCGTTCGCGAACAGCATTCTCCAGTGCCATGCGGCCAGTAAGGAACCACCACAACGCTGCCCTTACAAGCTGTCCAGGTGTCGCTGATAGCAAGGGCCGAACGCTCTCGGAGTGAAGACGAAATAGTTCAAAGAGGTGGGTGCTCCGGATGGCAAAGGTATTCAAGGCATCGTCTAATGCACTTTGATCATGGTTCCATGCTGGGGTTGGTGGTTGCTGTGCTGCAATTGGTGACATATTCTCCCCCTCCAAGGACCTTCCTGACGATCGAAACGACCCAAACTGGTTGATGAAGCTGGTGGGTGGGCTTTGTTCTAGACCAGGTGTTAGACCAGGTGTCGGGAGTGGGCTCATCTGCGGTTGCAAATGCAGTGGAGAGTTTTGTGTGTCTGGCGCCAGAGCCCCATTCCGTGGCAGTTTTAGAGCCCGAGGCGAGTCGACAGTATATGTCTGAGGGGAGCGAGGAGCCTGAGCAGGTATCGGAGAGGGGCCGAGCCTGGATTGGGGCGAAGCTGGCATTACTGGCTGACCAAGGCATTCCGGTTGTGATGGCTGGTACAGTTTAGGAGGGTGCATGTCTCTTGGGGACTCTGTATACTGTCCTCGACTCATCGAATTGGTGGCCGAAAGGGGTGGCCTCTCGGAAGGTCGAGTAGCTTGCGAAGATATGCTTGCCGAGCGGACTGCATTGGCAAAGGCTTGTCCCTCTGCTTCTCGCATCTCAGCTTGATGCAGTTCAATGAACGAACGGCGTTTCTCGTCTGGACTGGTTGCTGGGTTGGCTCTTGGCCTGGCCTGAGGATTGTTTCCTTCTGCCAACTCTTGTTCCCCGGTACCAGCTGTACTCGTAAACCCAGTTTGCGTACGTCGCAATGGCCCTGGCATAAACGGAGAGTCGCCCTTTGGCGCTGCGCCCAATGGCCCAGTAGGTCTTCCACCCCCATCCATGGGCCTTTCAGGCGCAGTTGTGTTCGGAGGCATGGGTGGCCTGGCCTGCTTTCTTTTCGCGATCTCAACCGTGGGAATGTCGCACTCGTCGCCGCCATGTCCAATAACTTCGGGGTATGCATCGGTAAACTTGACGTTCAGGCCTTTATTTTTGCGGATTCGTGGGCTGTGTGAGCGTGCTCGGATAGCCATATCATGCCGAGGGTCGGTGGGACTCTGCACGTTTAGGGAGTTGGGATATCGCGTACTGCCGGCCGTCTTGGTGTCGAGCTTTGCAAGCGTGGGGGGGCCTGGATGGGCAACCTGCAACGTATCCGATGAACCACGAAAAAAATCATTCAGATCTCCAGACGATCCCTTGTTGTCGTGAGAAGGCTTCCGGTCGCGGTCGCGGTCGCGGTCTTCCTTGATTTTGCCGAAGAGTTTCCCCATTATGCGGCCCCTTTTGGTACCCCGGCCATCCTCCTGCACCGAGATCATAGGCGGTTCGTTCTCCATTCTGTGCATCGATTGTCGTGTGTAGCTGTGTATTCGAGGCACGTCATGGGGCCCCGAGCTTCCTATAGATGTTGTAGCGATAAGAGGCGCGGACTAGCCCGTTCAGGGTCGAGTTTGGGAACTTGGTTATCATGCACACGCGATGCCGTAGTGCGACCAAAGAACTGGCGTCAACCAGACCGAGAATTGCAGTGGGCGCAACAACCGATCAGTCACAGCTGCTTGGACTTGAACAAGGTGATTATGACGAAGGAACAGCTGGGGGTTCGGGGTGCCGAGACAGAGTGCGGTAGGCAGTGGTGATGTTCGGAAAAGACCCGGGTAACTGAATGGAAGCGAAAGGTAAGCAAGATGGCAGAATGGTGGATGGTGGATGGATGGGTGTTGTTGTTGGCCGCGAAAGGTGGTGTTCAAAGTTCCAACTGAACTATGTAAGGTAGGTACGCAGACAGCCACTGCGCGGCGGCCCCGAGTAGGAAGCTGTCATAACGGTGCGGTCGTTATTGGGATGACAGCAGCAGGAGCAACCCGGGCGCCGGACAGACTACGCTGCAACCTACCTGCAACCTGGCGCTGCTGCCCGCAGCAGAACGGGAGAGGCGGGGCAGATCAGTCAGGGGAATCGGGAGTCAAGCAGGGCAATCTGCTTGCCAGCAGACAGGAGGGCCGAAGAGGGAGCTGTGATCGTCTTACATTCGTGGACCAAGCGAGGACAAACTGGAGTCCTGGATTGCGGCAGTGCCTTGGCTGGAGCACTGAGGGCTGCAGATGTTCGGTGGACAGGTCTGCGCCTGGATGGATTCATATAGGTAATGAAGGGAGATGGCGGGCCCGGCCCGGGATAGGTAACTGACCTCCAACTGGACAAGTCCGAAGTAAGCTCGTAAGGCAGGGTAGTGACGATAGGTAGCTTTGACTGTAAAGAGGTTCCGACGACGACGACAGGACTGTTAACAATGTCTCTATAGGGCAATGTGTCACAAGACAGCCAGCCCGATGTGATCGCGGAAGCCGTTTAACGTGGGGGATAGAACTGGACAGTTAAAAGCTCAAGCCCAAGCAAGGGACTGGAGATGGGATCGAATTGGACGGACTGAAGGTGTTTCGGGGAGACAATCCCGTCGGCCGTCATGGAGGAACTGAACCTTGAAATGGATAGTATCGCCTGGTGTTGGTTATCATTCACACAAGTGCCCTACTAGTAGTCCTACTCCTTTAGCTAAACTCGTATTTAAGGCACAGATCCGCCCCCCTCTCCCCGTCGCTCCCCTGATGGCGTCACGCATCATCTTCCTCAACGGGCAATGGGCCTCGCGGTGCAGCATTCTCGATAAGTCAATTTTCGTGTTTCAGGGTTCGCGAAGGGTCGCGAATGGTCGCGGATTGACATCCCTCTCCAGTGAGGAGCAGCGAGTCTCCACTCTTTACGCTTTAAGGGTTCCGCTCGCTCTGAGCTTGGCACGTTCGCAGCAGCAACCCCCTCTGGGGAGCCACTGCCAGTTTCGTTGCCTCAGGGGCAGACCCAGGTTGTGTTTCCAAGCAGCCGGCATTACACCTACTTGGGCCGGCCGAGGCTGCAACTTTCCGTCGAGTCCCCCTTTCCACTTGGACTTGTTCTTGAATCTGGAAGAGATCTTGGAGGCTGGCGCTTGCAAAAGATTGCTCCAGCCTCCTCGGCCGTAGAACCAGCAACAGATCCGTGCAACAGCCTCTACTTATAGCTGCGGTCCCGGCCTGGATCCCAGTGATCCCTCCTCGACTGAAAGGCCGGCCCAGGAAGTTTCCAGAACGAAAGGTCGTGCCAAAATCGTGGATCAACTTAACGCTGTACTTATGGCGGTGCATTCATTGCGTGGTACCATACCCGCTAAGAGAGATAGGTAGCACGTGTCGACCACGATACGGTATTCCAGTCGGGGTCGAAAATTCTATTCATATCTCAAAAGTCAACCGCAGCATCGTCTCTGTAGAGGCGGATCTTGACCGCATAAAGCTGTACTGGCTACTTGTGCTTATCCATACCCAAGACCAGTTGATATATGCCCCTGTTAGCTCTTGTCGTTAATGTTCTTTGCTCTAATCCAAAACACGTAGCACGCCAGCTCTCGTGTTTTTGCAACTTCAAAGGAACCAGAGCCTCACTGGCACCTTGTAGATGCCCGAGATACATACCTTGATTCTGTAACGCGACTCAACCAGAGAACCTAAGTGGCCTTCCCTTGTGTTGTTGAGGAAAAGCGACTCCATAGCAGAGGTCTCGCCAGCGGCTCAAAGAGAGCCCCGACAACGGTGAACGATACTGGCCGCTGTCAGTTGCCAGGTGATGGGTGGGAAGACGACGAGGAACGGGACGGATAGCCAGAGAAGCATCGCCAAGAATGTCTAAGCCACAATATTATTTACCGATTAGGCAACTGATGGGGGCATCGTGAAGGCCATTGCAATTGCGGCCGCTGGGCTTTTGGTCACTGGAACGCATTTTTACAATGAAAGATGGGTGAACATGTATGATAGTGACTAAGATTGAAGTAGGAACATGGAATCAGTCAGCAGTATTGAGTTGTGACCGAGATGACTTATACGCACCACTTAGTGACAGCCCGGCACAACCTAAGGTAGTGACCCATAAGACCGTCAGGTATCTTTGCCGGAGAGCAACACCGGCGGAAGATAAGGCGACTGTTGCTCATGGTATATCAGACTTAGATCTCCCAAAGGTCTTGATGATGCCAGGCTAAAGCATTATGGTCAAAATAACCATTAAAGATCGGCCACCATGAAGTCTTGTTATCGTGAAGCATAGAGAGAACTCTTCGCTGAATGGCCAGTCCCTGGAAAAGGGAGGAGCTGGGCTGGGCTGGGTTGGGTCACCCACGTCATTTTATTCAGGTCCCCCTCCATCGCCCGTCCGCCCTCCATGTCAGGCTGCCCCGCCCCCGTTCAGGCCGGCTTCGCGCTTTAGAGCGGGAAACTCATGAATCCCGCCATCTGCCGAACGGTGTCTGCCCCATCGTCCGCCTGGAGCTTCCCAAATCCCAACATCCGCCGACCCCGGGCCGTCATCGATCCACGCAGGCATTCCATTTTCCTAGGTCCCAACAGTCCCGCTGCTATTCGTAGGAAGAAGGGGACGCGAGTGGGAATTCCCAATCCCTAAAGACTGTACATACCCGATACCACCCTGCCTAAAAGTTCCTGGACAAGAGCACCCGCATCTGCATTTGCACTTGCATCTCCCTTCCTCCTACGGACCCCGCGTCGACCTGTGCAATTTATACATACTTAGTCTACCCGCCCGTGATACCTCTACCATCGCAAAAACCGCCTCTTCTTCGTCGTCTCATTCTGTCGCGGTACCGAACCGTAGAGATACAACAAGATGATGGGCCTTGTATCTGGTGTATCTGGCCGTCGTAGGGCTACATCTACTACCAGTGAGTCGCCGAGGTACTGCGCTGAGCGCATCACCCCCCGTACGCAAATCGTTGTTTTCTGTTGCTAACATGCGCTTGTCTTCCCGTCTAGGCAGTAGATCTTCTGGTGATGCCCACCAGGATGTCGCCGAGGACGATACTCTCGTTGTCGAGCCCGACCAGGGAAACGGTCCGTTGACCCTCTAGCCTGACAAGCGGCCGCCATCCCGTCCACTGTTGCTGACCTTGTCACCAGTCCTGTCGCACATCATCTCACAGCTCAGACCCGGCGCCGATCTCAGCAGAGTCGTCTTGCCCACCTTCATCCTCGAACCTCGCAGCATGTTGGAGCGGATAACAAAGTAGGGCTTGATCAATCTTGGTTCCCTTCGCAGCGGACGGAACATACCTGCTGACCGACTGCAACAGTTTCATGTGCCATCCCGAGATGCTCCTACCCATCCCCGAAATCGACGACCCGGTACAGAGATTCGTGGCGGTAGTTAAGTTCTACCTAAGTGGCTGGCATATCCGCCCTCCGTAAGACACACGGTTTCGGCATTGCGGCAACTTGCGCCGTAGCTTGTGGCCATGTTTGCTGATATCTTTATAGGGGAGTCAAGAAACCACTGAACCCCGTCCTGGGTGAGATTTTCACCTGCTACTGGGACTTCCCCGACAAGACGAGAGGCTACTACATCTCCGAGCAAACATCACACCACCCTCCCAAGTCGAGTTACTTCTACATGGTTCCGGGCCATAACATCAGGGTTGATGGCACACTCAAGCCCCGAAGCAAGTTCTTGGGCAACTCTGCTGCGAGCTTGATGGAGGGTATCGCAATCTTGAGCCTTCTGAACCGAGGCAAGGATCCTCAGAGGGGAGAGAGATAGTAAGTGTACCATTCTGGGAGTGCTCCGGGATTCACTTGCTCATCGTGTGTGCTTTAGTATCATCACTCAGCCCAACATGTACGCAAGAGGAATCTTGTTTGGCAAGATGAAATATGAGTTGGGAGACCACAGTTATGTGCGATGCCCCGAACTCGACCTTGTGGCCGATGTAGAGTTTAAGACGAAGGGCTGGGTTAGCGGTACCTACAATGCCATTGGCGGAACCATTCGCAGAGAGAGTACCGGCGAAATTCTCTACGAGCTGTCGGGTCTGTGGAGCGAAGAGATGTACCTGCGAGATGTGAACGTAGGTTATAATCACAAGACCCATACTGGAAACGAGCTAATAGAGGAAACAGACTGGACACAAAGAGATGTTCTTCAATGCCTTGCACGCGAAATCCAGCCCTCCGATGGCACGCCCGATCGAGGAGCAAGAGGAGCGGGAATCACAGAAGCTTTGGGCCGCGACAGCCAAGGCGGTCAAGGAACGAAACCACGAACTGGCCACCATCGAAAAGACGAAGATCGAAGACCAACAGCGCGAGGAGACCGCCAAGCGCAACAATGATGGCGTGGAGTGGCATCCGCGCCTTTTCCGCATGGTTCGTGGGGGTCCTGGCGGCTCTGAGGAGGGTGAAGAGGATCTCGAGTGGATCATCAACGCAACAATGTCAGTGAGCGGGAAAATGGAATTCTATAGGGCAAAGACTAACGAATCACAGAGACGGAGATACACCAGAGAAGCAGGCTGAGCAGATCATGGCGATTTATCCCATTGTGAAAGGCCAGCGGTTCGTCGAAAAGAACCCCATCCCCCCTCGAACTCCCATAGCGAGTCCCAGTAAAGAGGCTCACCCTCCCGTCCTAACGGCAGACCACGAGAAGCTGGATCACTCTAATCACGAAGAAGCTGCGGCAGCGAAAAAGCCGGTAGACACGGCGCCAAAGGTCCATCCGCCGTTAGATCCTTCCCATGAAAGCACCACGGAGATCCAGACGCTTCTTGCCGCTACAGGTACCGTCGCTAAGGAGGGACCTCTGCTCGATTTCCACGAAGACATGGGAAAGGACTTGCCGGCTATCAAGAAAGTCGACGCGGACGACTCGCATGACGAGTTTGTGGATGCACAGAACTAAGTTTAAGGGTCCGTCGGGTTGCATGAATACCAACCGACATTTTACCGGTTGTGCTGTGAGATAACGTGTAATTTCTCGAAGATACCTCTGATCACTTGCATATCTGCTTTCCCCTTTTCGAAATGGCTCGTGTCTGGTTTACCTCTTCGGGTTGTAAATAGGTCCGTATAGTCTCCCCCTCGCTTTAATGAGGATAATACCAACTGGGTCAACCAAACTGGGAATACACATTACCACACGATTCGAGAGACGCCTAGGCTTTCATGTGAATTGTGTCGGCTTTGTGTATACCTTTACCACAGATTCCAGGGTGACGCTGTGAGGGTGACCAGGAAGTGACGGGGTTTTCGTTGCGCCCAAAAACTCCTGACATGTACATCGGCAGATAACACGCCTTTCGGTGCCGTTTCGAAAGGGGGTGAGTTTGCTCGGGAGTTGGTCTCCTCAATTCCAAGCCTATTATGGACTGTGAGAAGACAGCGTGAAAGAGAGTCAGTGTTGGTAAAATAACATTGTGGTATTCCGGGGTTGATCGGTCCCGGGCCGGAAGGACCCACTCCGCCGATGCCGTCCGGATTCGGTCACGTTCATCCGGCCCGTGTACTTCACTCCACTCCGAACCGGCGATCAATTTGCACTCTCTCATCGATGCCGTAAATTTGAGCGGGGCCGGTAAGATCTCCGACCATCAACGCTGAATCACTGATCGGGTTCGGTAAATATCTAGGTATTTAAACACCTTGACTATTAATTCTCGGGCTCCCCTCACACATGGACCCGGGACGCTGGGCTCCCCCACACCGTAACCTTCAGCCGCAGTCGCCGTAGCCAAGCGACTTGAATGCTTCACACACCCCCCTCCCCCACGCTCTAACCTCAAAATAGACTCGGAACTCCAACGCCCAGCTTGCCAACACTCGCCAAGAAATTCCCCCAAGAGCCCCAAGGATCTCCCAAGACTTGCTTACAAGAGACGGCAAACAAGCCGCAAAAAGTCAACTTGTCCCAACTTTGATTTCAATTTGTCAAACCACGTTGTGTGCGCGGCGTCGCCCGCCAGCCCGATCCCTGGCGAGCCTGAGAGCTAACGAAGAGTGACATGGGATGCCGTGGCCCGTAGCCGAGCGAGCGTGTGAGTGAACGAGGGCTCGGGGTACCTCTAGGTGACTAAGCGTGCTTCCATTCCTTCTTTCTTATTGGGTCACCGGCCACTGGTCGATCATTCGTTCGTTAATCACCCATCATTCAGCCCGAGTTTACCGAACGAGTTAAAAATCATTACGTTGATGGATTTGGAAGGGGAATTTGGATTATGACAAAGACGTTGTCTGGTCTGGGACGTATCTTATCAGATTCCATGGGATATGATGTGGCCGGCTATCTAGCTGAGCTAGCCCAGCAGCGATTACCACCAGACAGCAACAGAATGTCATACTGTAAGTGTACCCATAGCACTAACAAGTCATGGCATGGCATGATGTGATAATGTGTCGATGTGCTGAAATTACTGACATGCTATGTACGTGTAATGCCAACCCGAACCGAACTGGAGACAATGTGATATCGGAGAGAAGGAAGCAACCTAAAAGTTCGATGAGCCGAGCTAAGACTGAGTGAGCTCTGAAGTGAGCCGGCCATGTCTCTGTCGTGTTATCGTGTTTTGTATGACGAGGACATGGACATCGGACAATGACACATGAGCTCAGGCCCAGTACAATTCAAAGTGTTGAATTGGCTTCTTGTCATTTTCTCAAAGACAGGTATCCCAGCTATACTTTGGTCAAACACGAACGAAAGGGTTACGTTGAACGACGACACGGTAAAACTAGCTTCGTGAACACAGACAGACTGGGCCAAATCTACATTCATTCAATGATAACGACATGTTAAAACTCCCGTGCTTGTTTCTATTCTCTTGCGATAAAAGTGCGAGCAATATTATGTTACACTAACTCACACTTTTACTCGCACTCTGAACTTTGTGCGATGGGCCCCAAGCACCAAATAAGCTAGGTTGGGTTGGTGCAAACGTGATACCGCATCGCTTCGTTCCGGAACCTCTCTTTCGTCTGTAATGGAAACATCGCCTGTGTGATGAAGTTGTACAGAAGCATATAATTATTTTTTCTTTTTCTTTTTTTTGGGTGGAATTAGCACATAGTTGATAGGGTGGTATGATCTCACTTATCTCTCTTGCTTCATCGAGAAGTAGACGTAGGTATGTAATCGTTCATAGAGCAAGGAGACAAAAGTCTCGACTTAACCGAAACCTTTTCCCGGTAGGCGGAGAGGATAGGCTTCCAACTAAAGAAACTCTTGAAACTGCACCGTGAAATGGTGATTGCGATATTGGTATATATATATAAACTATCCAGCAACGTATCACAGAGAACCATGCATACATACCGATGATCCATGTGGCTGCCGCTTGTTGTTCGTTTTCTATTCCTCTTCCTTTTTAGAATGGGTGAGTGGTACAACATTGAACTACAAATGCCTGTCCTAGCGCCTCAATTTATTTCAACACAATTTTCTGGTCTGGTAAGCCCAATGCGAGAAACTTCAAGCGCGCCTTCCTGATCCTGGAGGTCTTTACAAGAGTGGTGGGTAGGTTGAGCAAGAGTAAGAGGGTGGCAGCTGCCCATGCTGAAATCTGAGTCCTCAAACTCAGGAGTGGGAAGGAAGAGAGAACGGAAGTTTCGGAGCTAACCCGGCTCGGATCGTTGACCGTGCTTTGGGTTTTAGTTCTCTGATTTGGATCTGCGCACGACTCGTTGGACCGCAAAATGGTAGGTTCAAAAGGAGAAGGAGCTGGGCTCAGAATTCATTGCCGGTAGCTCAGAGATTGCGAAAATCAGCAAGTTTAGTTGGTGAGAACTGGAACAGGAGAGTCTCACAGCAGAATCCATGTGCTTGGAGTGACCTGTAATTGCGACGAGCATATTCATAATGTTTGTGCAACGGAAACAGATGCGACCGATCGAAACCCAGGTTGGAGGCAATCATAACTTTGAGCGCTTCATATAACCGAAACATGCCTGCTTTCACATCACCAGCTAGATGGGGTATTATACAAAAAAAATATGCCAGCCCAGGTACTATCATCCGGGGGATAAACTCGGTGTCCATCCAACAGTGTGTGATGGTAACATCCGTAAAAAAAGAAAAAAGGGGGGAAAAAGCCCACAAAGGAGATATCGTTGAAACACCCAAATCTACCCAAGCGCGCGCGCAGCCGGGGAACCCTTCCCCTCCGGCGCTTGATTTCCTCAGTTTTCCACATTCGCTCATCCAAAACCCCATAATCCAAAGTTCTATGCATTCCAAAAAAAATCAAAAACAGAAACCAAAAAGTCGCTCGTAGAAGTGATTTCGTTGCGTGGTCGCATAATTCGACGTCGACATCTTTTGTAAATATTATTCCGAGGTCGAGCCCGTCTTCTCTCGCGGGTCCTCCTCTTCATGGTGTGGGAGATCGGCCATGTTGGCTCCGTGGCGAGAGCTGCTCAACAGCTCTTGATGCCCTTCGATGCCATGCTGAGGAACGATGACGGCGCCGTCCTGCCTCTGCTCTTTCTCTGCTGGTGTCCATGCCAAGTAATCGCGGCGAACCTGGTGAAGAGCTTGTTAGCACATGAAGCTAAAAGGAAGATAAATGTGGACCAAATTACCTCAACGTAGTCGTAAGCAAACTCGCCGTGCTGGTCGTCATCCATGCCGAGGAGCTCGGCTTCTTCGGAGGCACGGAGGTGAAGACCCGGGACAAAGTCGACTGCCTTGGCGATAAGAGCAGACATGACAAAAGAATATCCCATAGTGGCGCAGACGTAGGCGATCTGAATGTACAACTGCTTATAGTTGTGGTTGATAAAGCCGCCGGCAACTTCCTGGTTGACACCGTCCAAGCCAATGATGTAATCGGCAGCAAAGAAGCCGTTGAAAATCAGACCCACAACGCCTCCAAGAGCGTGTTCAGCGAATATATCGAGAGCGTCGTCGATGCCGATAATGAACTTGATCTTAGTGCCGAAGTTACAAACAATTCCAGTAACGACTCCGAGAATGATGCTGGCCCATGGAGGGATATAACCCGAAGCGGGAGTAGCGGCAACGAGACCCGAAATAGTACCGGAACACCAGCCGACGAGAGACCACTTCTTGGCCAAACGGTAATCGAGAAGCGTCCAGGTCATGGCCGCAAACATGGCTGTGAGACACGAGTTCCAGCACGCCATGGCGGCACGAAGGTTGGCGCCGAAAGCAGATCCGCCGTTGAAGCCGAGCCAGCCGAACCAGAGGAAGACGGTACCGATGGTGATCAAGGAGATGTTGTGAGGACGGAAGTTGAGCATCATCTTCTCGTTACGTCGGCCAAGAACCCAAGAATAAGCCAAAGCCGAAACACCGGAACCGATCTCGACGGGGCCACCACCAGCATAATCCATTACTCCGTACTTAAAGGCCCAGCCGTTCACGTTCCAAGCCCAGCAGCAGAGAGGGCAATAGACCAGTGTCGCCCAGATAAAAATGAAGACCATTGCCGGAACAACGCGACCCCGTTCGGCGGTGGCTCCAACAACGAGGGCTGCGGTTACGCCGAGGAATTGCATCTGTCATATCGGGGTTAGATAAACATACCCTTGACTCGCCGAGACCAGGCCTTGTCTTAATTGTTCAAGATAAACTGAAAGTTTTCTTACCTGGTAGAAAGCATAGAGGAGCTCAGGGATGAGCTGAGAGCCGGGAGAAGGTGCACCGAGTGTGTTCATGAGGCCGAAGTGTCGAAGGTTACCGATGAAACCGTTGGTTGCTGTGCTGCTGAGCGCCAATGAGTAACCCCAGAAGTACCACTGAAAGATGACGACACTGAAGGACATCATGCACACCCATATGAGTGATAGAGCCGACTTTCTACGGGCAAGGCCGGAGTAGAGGAAGGCGATGCCCGGGATCATGATGAGGACCATGCATGATGCAATTAGAATAAAAGCCTGGTCGCCTGATTGGTACCATTGGTTGAGGTTTTCGGAGGCTGTTGGTGAGGTAACTTGTCAGTATCGCAGGCATTGGTTGAGTGGACGTCGTCGAGGTCTGAAGAGGACTCACCGGAGTCACCGCCGTTGGGCGTGGTGCCGTTGAAAGGGGTAGGAGCCCCGAACCATGAATAGGACATGGCGGCGGCAGGCTGGTGGAGTGCCTGCCGGAGGCTACGGGGTCGGAAGGGATGAGGAGATGATGAAGATCGCAGAGTCGGGGTTCGGGGTCGGGGGTCGGGGGTCGGGTCGGGGTTGATGACGGTAACGACGGCGATAGGCGGTGAATCCGTTTTTTTTTTTATTATACCGTAGGTAACTGGACGTAATAGGAGAGAGACTTGGAATAACACGGCGCTTCGGTAGTAGATATTGGTATTAAGGGACGGGCCGTGTTGTGGAAAGGAGGTCCGTCGTGGGTTGAAGAGTAGATTTTTTTTGTCTCAAACTCCTTTCAGTGAGAAAACGGGGAGGTCGAGGAGCGAAGCCGGTGTTTAGGTGGGCCGGAGAGTCATGGCCGAAGAAGGAGGGCGGGACAAGGCACGGTCTATATAAGAGACGAGAGGTGAAAGGTCGATAAAAGCCATGGGCGTGTGAGCAAAGAAGTGGGATCCATCCGGGTGCAGCATGCAGCATGTCGATACCAGAGTGGGGAGGAGTGACCCGAAGGCCCATCGAGTCCCATCGAGTCCCATCTGACGCAGCCCGCGCAGGGTACGGATCGCAACTTGTCCAAGTTAGTGCGCCCTTGAAGAAGAAGGACGGCAGGCACCCTCGCTGCCCACAACTCCCGTCTGCCTCTGCACGCCGAAGGCGGACTCGCCTAGCGCACCTCAGCACTCCTCTTGTCTGTTTAGCTCTGTCACCTTGCTCTGCCACCACGATCAGGAACGGAGCAAGGGTGTTTTCGTAGGATTCCGTCAACTGGGATCCATTACAGACAGATGTGGTCTCGAAACGATACTTAGGACGGGAGGCTCCTCTGAGTCGCGTGGGCTCGATGGGCATCAGTGAATTTTCTCCTCCAGTCCACCTGTTTACTATCTACCGTCTAACCATCCGTCCACATATCCCTCTCCAGAATCCAGTTCGTCTCAATTCGCGCTGTCCATTCAGTCCGATTCCCGTCGAAGCGACCCGTCGGTAACCTCGACCACTTGGGATAAGGTACCTGTCCGTGTACGCAGTACGTGGGATGGGGGTTCCATGCCAGACAATTGCCCACGCCGCCCCAAACAGCTAGTGGGAGCCGTAATGGTTGCCATGGCTGGTTTCGCCAATCCGCGGCTGTCCCTCGATTTGTGGTGTGGGTAATCCCCTGCTCCTCTCTTCCCACTCCCACTCTTTTTGCATGGATGGGATTAAAAATGTGGCGAGATACCGTTCGCGAACCTAGGATATCTTTGCTTGCCAATGCCTTTGTTTGCGACAAGCTCGTGTGCTGTATGGGACGCCAGAAAGGGGGCCGAAAACGGGATTGGAGAAGGCTATCAATTACACAGTCGTGGTCGGCTACCGGGAAAGCCTCAAAAGCAACCATCAGATGACACAGGCACCGCCAAACTTTAACTTCGGACGGGACGTTATCTCTTGAGGCAAAAAGCGGACACGAAAAATTGTGCACACACGTCGACGTGGTGTAATATGTGTAGGTTTTGAACATGTGGAGGGCTTCAACCCAGGTGGCTAAACTCTCCTCAGGCGTGGACCGAAAAGAAGATTGGCTGATTCACAAAGCGTTCCACACTCACTTACCTGTGTTTCTACTACCAAGGTTGTTTTTTTATTCAGTGCACGCGTGGGCGGAGAGGGTACAGCCTGTCAGTTTTGGCATGTCGCATGGACGGCCGTCGGCGTGCTTAATGAACTTGCATTGTACCTTATCTCTTCAGTATGCAGAAGCGATCCCTTTGCCTTGCATTTACTTACGATGGCTTGATAGTATCTACAATTGAATATCCATCAGCGCAAGACTTTAGCTGATCGACATTTTCATTTCGAATTCTCAACATGTGCGCTCCGTGGTTTGAAAAGATTGAGCGATCCCATGATTTTACCTTATCTTTCGGCCGTGATTTGCAGACAATCTTGATACACAATCCACTGATAGGGAGTTCGGGAGTTCGTTTGAAATCGTAAAAGAACTTCGTTCCTGGCAAGGTAGAGCTTGCTTCCGCGACGCTTACAAGTGGGGGTTGTCGTCTCAACTCAGCCAATGATAATGTAGATGTAGTACGAGGGGGACAAGGGCCCGACTCCGAGAATGTGCGGTGCTGCGCTACCAGCATGCAGCATGCCTCCATGGCCTCTCCATGCCTTGCCGTACCTCCGCTGTCCCGAACCCATTCTGGGGCGGCGGATTGGGGAATTGAGCCTGTGAAGGTTCAAGGTCTCTCTTTTTGCGACTCTTTTTGACTTGCGGACTGACTTCCGTTGTCTAACGATTTGCGTGCGGTTCATCGTGTGGGGATTGGGTCCTGAAAGGTACGTATTCTGCAATTCACACAACCTTAAAAAAAACCCGAAACTGCTCAATGTATTCAAAGGTATCCAATGAATGCAGGGACGCTGTCAATTAGACAGCCAATGCCCGTTATGGGATCGAACGCTCTCGCCCGACAACGGAGGGTAGATCAGGCAGAGCAGCAGCAGCCCATATCCCCCCGTCTCTTGGGATCTTCACGCATCCAATGTTCCGATGTTTCGTTATCTCGTCGAGTTTCAGGGCCTCTTCTTCCGGACTGCCAAGAAACAATACACGAGACACAGCAACACCGAGCTGGTCAACCGACTTTCGCGATCTTTCAAGTCCTACCTCATGTACCGCGTACACGTGTGCTTGCTCCGCTTGCTTCTAGTTCCATTCCGTGCATGCATCATTGGAAGCTCCCATAGCTGGTGATATCATTAACGTCCCTGAGCCCAGCCTTTGCGGGGAAGCCCCGAACCACCCTTGGCCACAGGCGCTGTGCACAGCATCACTATAACATTTGCAATTCCTAGGGACCCGTTGCCTGATAGCTCGCTCTCGATGTGGCTAGCTGACCCAGATAAGCGGTTGTATAAAAGGGTGTCAATATCCTCCAAGACATTCCTCTCTGGGAGTTATCTTCCTGCTCACAGGCGTGCAGACTGGTGCCTCTGGGCTAAAGTACACGCAGCCGAATCGAGACAAGCCATATCACGACAACGTTCTCAATCAGCACATAAAGCCGAATTCAGTGTCGACCGAAACCCGAACGAGCTGGATGTCTTCTCGTCTGACGCGGTGGTATGACGAGAGATTTAGGTGGCCTTGGTACCGATGAGGCGGTGCGGCATGCTCTGTTGTTCGATTACCTTGAGCAATGGGAACACAAACTCCGACCAGACACATTCCCCCACGCACAAAGTCGAGACCCCGCCAAACCGAACATCCTTCCAGAGACCTGGGGTGGTTCTGGGTCACACATTGGGACGCCAGTTGGATGTAATGGGATATAATACGACTTCCCCCAGCTTCGTTCGTGTGTTCCTGGAGGCTCTGTGGCGTCGATTCTGGATTTCTTTCGTGGAAACGAGCGGCGTGCTGCACCCCAGATGACGGAACTTGCGAACAAAAGAAGGCACGACGTCGAGAGGTTTTCACAGGCCACACCCCCCCCTGGCCACGCCCATCCTGCACCCTGTTCTTGGCTCCAGAGCTTAACAGCTTAATTACCGGGAGGACCCCTGCCGGTCCAGGAGCGCAGGGGACCCAGGCCGCAGCCAAGAACGCCAAGAGATAGGCCTTATCAGGAACCGGGGGCCAATGAGAAGGCAGAGTGTTGCACAAAGGTTTCTGTCAACACTTCCAGGTTCGGACAGATCCGGCGGCGGCCAGCTTCCTTCGGGCTCCGCTATCGCGGCAGGCCCCACCTCCCTCTTCCGGTTTTACACGATGGCCAGATGCCTGCTCTTTTCACCGGCTCACTTGCTTGGTTTTATCTTGGACTCGAACCTCGACCCTCTTTCGATCCATCTTCCGCGTCACTCACACTCGCTGACACCCTCATCTCCATCTCCAGCCGCAGCCGCAGCCGCCACACCTCTTTGCAGTCCCCACGGCACGAGACCTTCTCCATGGCGGCGATCCCCCCCTATCCACTCGCTGTCCACATCTTCAGTCCACTTCGAGAAGGCAAAACTCCACAAGCTCCTTGGGTCGAGAAGAAAAAACTGCGTCGGCGATAGGCTCCGTTCTGGTACGCACTTACGAGCGGAAAGCCGAGGCCAACCATTCAATCAAAAGGTGTTGGCGAGTCGAGACTCGCAGCATTCGGGCCGCTACAAACCGCCTGGATCTCAGTGGGTGGTGACTGATAACGAAAACGGAGTACAGATTCAACGGCTTCGCTCTCCACGATGGGGCGGTTTCATAATGCCATTGTGTGTGTGTGTGTGTGTGTGTGGCTCTGTGGATGTTGCAGTGTGTGTATTCGGTATTGATGATGCACAAGAGAGGAAACACGGCACATGCCAATCATTGTTAAACGCCGCTGATGACGTTGACTAATGACTGTCAGAACCACTGCCGAGACCCCGTCGGTTGCCAATCCCGCCCGACAAGTGCCGCCTGCGCCCGCGGCCGGGACTGGGAAGTCAAAGTTGCATCAGCCATCTTGGCGGCGGAAAAGAAAATTGGAAAAAAAAAAAAGAACACACGACGAACATCCTTCTCCAACGTTGGTCCCTCCTCACGGAGCACCAGTTCGCCCAGCCATGCGCCGGGGCAACTCATTGCATCACCGCCCGACGAAAGCCGGTGGGGCCCCCTTTCATCCTTCACCCACTTTCCCGCCGCGGCGCAGAAAAAGCTAAGTTGCCAAGAGGCCCTTGGAAAACCCACTTTGAGGCCCTCTTTGATTCAAGGATGCCGTTGATGAAGCTCTTCATCAGCCTTATCTGTAGCCAGCTGAAAAAATGCGTTCTAGAGGTTTCAAGGTACGTACACTCTTTGCCAGTATGTGTGGAAGCCGATGAATTCCGGACTCCAGACTCCAGACACCCAAGATAAGGAAGGGCAGGAAGAAGGTACCTGAACCTGATGGGCGTACCTCCGAAGACACTCACTCGCAAAATGAGCCGACGAGGCTCATCAAGTGCAAAAAAAGGGACCAAACCACGCTTGGCAAACAAAGCCGGGGAAACCGTCCACTTATCAGTAGGTGAAAACAAATGGCGGTGATGCGTTGTTGTTGTTGTTGTGTGCTACCGGAAGCCTGGAGAACACACCTACAAAAACATCACAAGACAGGTGTCAAGAGCCTCCACAATTGCCCCTAGTGAGCACCTAGCACCTCTCTGACCATGGACCGCGACGCTACTCATTAGTTCAAACACACAAAGACCCAAGGACCAGGAACTGCCACCGCAATTTGATGACGACTTTATTAGAGGCGATCAGTCAAAAGGCAAATGGATAAGATCCAATTCCCAGGGGACTTTCTCCCGTCCTTCCGTATTAACATATATTATGCTCATACTTGTCGAGGCTTTACCCCTATTTCAGTAATGGCATGTAAACAAAGGCGAACCCGCTCAGTGTCATGTCTTGTCACACAACCAGACCGACATGGGATTTAACAAAGTGGGCTTGATAATGGGTAGAATGAAATGAACCGCATCCGCGAAACTGAGAAAAGGCCTGGCCTCTTTGAGCGCCGGCATATGGCAGAAATCTGCCCCATACGCACGCATACACCAGCAAAGGCATCTATCCAGTTATCAAAAACGGAAGGACACAACCCTCCAGACCAACTTGCTCACATTCGAAGGCACAGTGACCAGCCTGATACTACCAGCTTCCTATGCATATGCCGGCGCTCAAAGAGGGAAGGCCTTTTCTCAGTTTCGCGAGTTTCTACGGTAGATGGAAAGATAGCTTCGCGAAGACAAGCACATGGCTTTAACATTCAACGCTATCTGCGAATGAAATCTCCAAAGTGACATCGCCTAGGCCTAGTGCGGAAACTGCCAGATGAAAACGCCAGATACACCTAAATCTCTTCTTTTCAGCGTCAAGCCTTCCTCATCCCGCCCTTACTTCATCAACTTCCATATGAGAATGCTTTCATCACAAGGTAGGCAGTCCAAGAAGGCCGGGAGCTCCTTAGATCTAGGCGCCTCCCCCCTTAGTAAAGCAAACCTCGGTATACTTCGCCAACCCGGGCATCTTCTCCTGCACCTTCAAGAAAGTCTCAAACTCGCACCACCCATCCACCCTTTCCGCATCACACTCCGGATGGCTCCACCCAAGGGGTACCGTCCTCTGATTCAGCACAAAATGGACATACTTGGTCTCCTCCCCTTGATCCTCATACCCGCTCCGATCAGCCTTCACCGGCTTCGGCGTCTTGATAATCTCGATGTCCAAGCGGGCGCCAAACGGCGTGATATGCGACACGGTGAAATTATGGTCACCCGGGTAGACGTCGGTAGGGAGATCCTGCTCGAACTGGGTTAACCCGAAAGCGGTGAGGATGGATATGATGTTGGTGTCGTGCGAGAAGTCGAGATATAGGGATTGGTTGAGCGGGAAGGTGACGGTATTGTTGTCGAGGGTTGTGTTGAGCTGGGTTTCAGAGTAGGCAATGGTGTGGTTTTGGAGGCGGGCAAGGACTTCCTGCTGGAAGCCAATGCCGACGGCGCGGCCCGTCTCGGAGCCGAAGGCGCTGTTGCCGTAGAATTGGAGATCGTGGGAGTAGCCGAAGCCAATCCATTCTTCGTAGGTGAACAGGGAGCAGAAGCGGCTGTAGCCGTTGGCAACCTTCAGTGGAGGAAATGTGAGTTTGAGATGGGACACTAGGCAGGGGGGAGGGATGGAGGGAAGGATTCCACTTACGGTGTCGTAGGCGCACAAGGTCTGGGCGGCATAAGTGTCATCGACCGTCCAGTTATAGCCGGTAACGAGCTTGGAGAATCGCTCAGTAGCTGAACAACAAAGGAGTCAGCTGTGTCCAACACATGTAATTCATCCAGAGCAATCATCCAGAAAACCGACGTACCATCCTTCAAGTAGCTGCCGACCCAGATATCGCGGGCCACAGAGCCGGGACCGTCCTCGGTCCCATTGGGGCAGTTCATGTAACCAGCCAAAGAGTTATTCAGCCTGTAGCCCTCAATGATAACTTCCAGGGTGACGTTGTGGGTCCTAAACTAGATCAGAATCCGCCTCGTTTTGTTTTCTGGGCTTTGGGTAGAAGGTACAGAAATCACATACCATTCGAGGCCAAACATACCAGCTAAGAAGTTCTCAGCCGACTTCATCATACGGTCTTGGGTCTATTTCCCTAGTTAGCACAGCACCTCACAACTTGTCTTCAGTGCCAGGTGAATAAGTGGCACATACCGTCGTACGAGCAATGATCTTGGTCTCGGGGTCATAAAGCGACGAATACATGTAAGCGTGAAGGACGCCAGAGTCGAACAGTTCCTGGCGACCTCTGGGGACGAGAATCTCGGTTCCCATCTGATACTTCCAGTTGTTCATGAACTCGAGTTCACCCGTAGCGTTGAACTTGCCAGTCGCATTGGCAAGGCGGGCACCGAAAGACTCTACGTTTGAGCCTCCTGTGGGATAGCGAGAGCCGTGGCGAGAAACCATCTATAACGAAGAGCTGTTAGCATTGACTTCGTCTCCCTTACTCCCAAGACAAAGTTTTGCATACCTGAAGCCAAATAATCTCAGCGCCCTCAGGCAGCGGCCACTCATCCACTCCAAACCCGGTCGAGGGCGTATAAGGCGTCAGAAATCCCATCATGTCAAAAATGCTCAAGTTACCCGGCTGCCAGCCCTGAACGGGCACCTGCGTCTGTAGCGGCGCATTGGGCACATAAGTAGCAGCATGGTCAAGGGTTCTCGTCTGGGCCATAAAGGGGGCCTTGCCTGTAGCCGTCTTGCCAACCCACGGGCCTGGGCTGGTGTTAAAATAGTCGGGTACCGTGGACGTGGGCTTGCATGGGCAGTCCTCCTGCGAAGAACTCTGGTAATCTCGGGCTTGGAACGGTGCTTGCGTAGTGGAGGGCTCGGATGGACGCGGTTTGATGCCGAACAGGGTGTCGTTGCACGCAAGCATGTTGAACGCGAAGAAAACGGCGAGCGAGACGGCGCAGGAAGCCAGGAGAACAGGCAGCTTGCACTTCAGGCGCTGAGCGGGATTGAGTTGCGTGCCATGAGCAAGGAGAGGGCGTGATGGCAGCTCTTCCTTCTCAGATAGGCTGACGGTCTCGTAGCCTCGTGCTTGAGGGTTGATCGTGGAACCCATCTTGACGATTGTCTATGCGCCCCTTTGTGGTTCGAAAGGCGGATGACCGAAGAGTGTCGAACCTGGGCTTGTGCGGCGAAGGAGGGTCAGCATTTTATATGACACGGCGGAAAACAGGATCCTGGCTTGTTTGACGGAAAAGATGTCCGGAGAATGAACGACGGTGACGTGTACGGCAGGTTCACCGACTACGTCGTACTGGACAATGAGGGGGACGGCATATAGTCGCCCCGTGACCATGTTACTCCCAGCTGGTCGCTTAGCAGTGCGCTGAGGATCACAGTAAATAAATGGAAGGTGGTGAAAGCCGACGATAGGCAATAAGATGGCAATTGGACGGCGGAGGAGTTGTTGGAGAAAAATGGGACGAAAGGGGACAAATGGTGCTGAAGAGCGGCAGAGGTAGAAATAAGGTTGAGCTTGCCGGCAGGCGTCTGCCAAGAGCTAACTATAAACGGGAAGTACCTACCGCAGCGAGCCAATAGTATTACACGGACCGGCCGACCCCGCACCAGGTCTGGACGATCATGTTTGGCAAAGTGCCGAATCGCCGGATTGCCAGCCATCTTCATATGTAGTCTCGCTGGACACTGGCTTCTACGTTTGCAAGGTGGTAGTTGTGCCAAGAGCCTCGCATGAGCCTCAAAACAGGCTAGGGTAGCCGGTAAACGGCGCATTCCCCAGAGAGGATTATCATTAATTGGGGGCCTATACCGAATAAACTCGGAAAATTGGCAATGCATCTTCCCTCTTAGAGCGCCCGATAGAAGCACAGGAGGCAGCATGCAGAATGTGCCCTGTATGGTGTGTTTCTACTGCTGAAACCTAAGAAATCCCCTCGGCAAAAAGGTTAGTAGAAAAGGCCGAGTTGACAAGCCCCCGACCAGCGACATCGCCCTTCACGTTAACACGTATACATTTCAGTACAGGAAGCCGGACCCGAGCCTTACAGAACTTTGTTTATTCGGGCAGAAACAGGTGGCTTTTCCACAGTGGCGTATTGCCAATTTCCCAAGTTTATTCGGTAGATATGCAGTCGGACTCGTAGGTTGTTTCCAGAGAGTAATCGTTTATGGGAAATAGTTAGAGGCACAAGTTTATTCACCTGCACGGACTATAGGTAGTATATATTGTCGCTTTTTGACATGGACAAACAACCCTATGCAAACACGGGCAGCCTCAGCACCTGTTTATGTAACCTATGGACGCTGTGAAATGCCAAACCGCTCCCATCCTCGGCTTGAGAAGGCTTCTACGCCCGCTCTGTTTAAACAACGAGTAGGTCTTCGCCGTCCTCTGGTCTCGTAATGATATATGTCAAAATTGTATGATCCAAGTAATGTAATACCAGCCTCCATTTCTTCCAGGCAGGTCCTTGGCTTTCATCGCCCTGTCCGTGCAACGAGATGCCGTCTGTTCTTGGGCCAGGCATGGGCGAAATGGCAATGCCATGGAGAGTACACCACGGACGCATTCGTTTGTGCTCTTCCAACCAGCGTGGTAAGACCGCTTCCACGCGGAATCCGCGACGTACTGGAGCACCGTAAAAAAGCTTTGCCGTCTTGGTTAAACGCAGTAAAGCAACGCGGCCGCAGAGTGATCCAAGAACCACGAGATTGAGCTCTGGCACGTGGAGAAGCATACCGATGCGGAGTGAGATATTCCGGTGAAGGTCATATGGTGACGGGTGCCGGTTAAGGTGGTTGTGCAACGGGAGAATTTCCTTACAAAGCACAGGCGTGCCCTTGGGATCCATGTGTATCAAGCAAACATCTGTCGACGAGGTAAGCAGTATAGAGATGTTCTTCGTCGCATAGCGCGAAAAGAAATCGCATTTGTGAAAGGGTACCGCAGGGCTGCGCCAGCGTGCATACGTTTCACGTCCAACGCTTGATGCATCTGGAATATGCGCAAACCTCGGTACGATGAACTGAGCCTGATGGATGCCGTAGTGGGTATCTTCCAGGTAGTCCCAGGGAACCGGGCGAAACCTGGGAAGCTTATCGGTCAAGATCAGAGATCGCCGGTCAAAAAGCCCAAAGTCGACGTTGGTCCATAGCCTAGCCACGTCTGAGATATCTGTTTCTTCGTCCGCCCCGCCTTCTTCATTCAAGTCTTGCTCAATAGGGAACCTAGCAATTCGTTTCGGGTCAACGAATGAGGGACTATGGGGCGCACGAAGGAAATATGAGAGAGGATTTGCCAGATCCCTCACCCGGGCAAGGCTGGAGGTTGTGTCCAGCCAAAACGCCGCCTTGCGCAATGTCCCAGCGGAAATTTCCTCAGCCGGAAGACCGAGGCACTCATGCAAAGACGATGTTTTCTTGAAGCAGTTATCAGGTAAAACCATGACACCCCAACCGATACTGAAATACCTGAAGTCAGTCAGACAATTCAGCCGAAAAGGTTAAGTGTGTTTGGACATGGGAACATGGTTGTGCACTCACCCTTCTGCCGTAGCATAGTTCATATTTATCGTCTCATGCATGATGTCAACCGGAGGATATCCCATCCGCCAGATGTCAAGGAACCATGTCCTCTGCTTTATGTCTTGAGCAACCACAAACTCTGCGCAACCTTGCTCGTCATCGCAGAAGGATATGTTCGGAATGTTACTTCCACGATGATCAAGAGGTAAGATAATCTTCCACGTCCTAGTTCGGGTCCGGAACTCTCTCTCCAGACCAAGCGCTGTCTGGCCGGGCCAGAGCTCGGGAGACGGATCGAAAGAAAGATCCTTCAATTGCCGAGTTTGATCTTGGTGGAGCGCAAAAGCAAACACAGTAACTTCAGCCTTGTTCGAGCTCACGGCAAGTAGGCGTGACTCTTGATGGATCGCAAGCCCCCAGGCAGAGTCACCCACATTTTCATGAAAGAACTCTTTAGGTTCTACCGAAGTGAGAGGAAGTTTTCCTTTAGATTCCCTTTGGCGACTCGCTGAAAGAATGTAGTGGGCAATTGTGTGCGTGTAGTAGGCTCCGACATCGCCATCATCAAAGGCAAAGAAGAGAACTTCCAGGTGGCCTAAATTTCCGATCACAAGGTGATTCATCTGGTGGCCAAACGACTGATCAATAGCCGGCCTAACGCGCCTGGCAATCTTCAGTTTTTTGGGCGTAAGCACCAAACAGGGCCGGGGAAGAATGTTTGGGACCTTCCGGGGGATAAAGACATGTATCCTGTTTTGATAAGATGCGAAATAAAGCTGTGTCTCCGGTCAGCAGGCGCATACCAACTATCACCAACCGGCCGATATACGCACGTTGTATTTCTGTGACAGAGCAGTCAGATTCAACCGCAACCTCTGAGCTCGTGGAAACCTCTGTTGCCCATTCTCTCGCCCCCGTTCGTCCTCTTGCATTTGTTCCTCTTGCTGGATCATTTGGATCTGTTGCTGGACTAGTTGCACATCCTGTTGGGGCTGCTGGTTCTGCTGTTGCTGGTTCTGCTGTTCCATCAATTGTAGCTGCATAACCATATCATCAGCAGGTACCGCTGGTGCTTGCAACCCTATCGGTAGATATACTGGTGGTGCCAACCCAGGGGGAGGCATGATAGGGAATAGCGGCCCGGCATCGGGCAAAGCAGGGGGGAGAGGAGTCATCCCCCCATTGGGCAAGTCCAAGCCTTCTTGCATGAGTTGGACAGTATCAACCTCATCAACTACCGGTACCTGTTCAGCCACGTCTCCTTCGGGGGGGCCGTCATCCATACCGACACCACTGTTCCACGACTCGTGGATAAAACTTCTGATCTCTGGGCCGATGTCTGCGCCGAACTGTCCAATGTATAAGATCAGCAACACAGGTCAGGCAAAGGCTTGAAGGAAGTCCTGGTATCCGTGCCGATAGCCAAGAAACACATGAGACTTTTGTTTTAACAGACGTACCCGGTTTTCTGCGGTCTGGACATGGCAAATGCGGGCAACGTTGAGGCAGTCGGAACGTACGGTGGCATGGGCCTCGCTGCCGTCTTCGTCACTGGCCGGGCTGAAAGAACGCCGTGGAGTGCCGAGGTGCGTATCCGGCTCCATCGTGGGCTAATATCAAAGTTGATGCTTCTGGTATGTGACGGACCCATTAAGTATTTACCAGGCCGTGTTGACGATGTCTGGGAGAATAATGGGAGAGGTAGTAAATGACCGTGCTAATAATGAAAAATGAAGTGTAAGAGGACGATGATAGTCGGCGGGGAACATGACAGCCAAGTTAGAGAATACTCAGTTGTTGAAGTCAAGACGGACTGAAGGGGACATCGTGTGATCATCGACGGAAAATAGTAAAAAGCACTCAGGCGGTAGATAGTGCAGCACACTCGAAGGTAGTTGCGAGCCGTTGAGGGTTGATAGTGCAGGCAGGAGGGGAATGAATTTTGCTGGGCAAGATGCTTGCAGTGAGTTTTGTTTCTGCAAGTTGAATGACCGAAGCTGAAATCACAAATCGAAAGCAAAACGGGCCTGAGCTATCAGATGCTGAGTGATTGTCGTCACCGGTGCGGGTGAAGATATGTAGTAGCGTGGGAAGGTGAACCTGGGTGAAAGCGTGATTTGGTGGGAAGGTCCAAAAGGAGAGGTACCCAGCACTTTAACAAAGGGAAGCTGCTATAGGCGCTGAATTCACAGTAGGGTGGTGTACATTGGGGAGCTCCATCTTAACAGTTTAGGTATCTTTTGCCTTGGTTTGCTGGTCACCTAGGTGGGGCCGAAGCGGGGTACTTGCCTATGGGGTCGGGTTCGGGTGTTGGCTATTGCTCCTCCAAGCTCCCGTCTACGCCGGATTGTTGCACTTCAACTTTTCCCGGCCCGGACAAGAACGACTCGGGACCTGACCTCCAGCGGCCTCGGGAAAGTCAGAAAGAAACAACAGCAGCATTCGGAGCGGAGCAACAGAGACGTAGCACATGTGGCGAGAAAATAACGGTAGATATATTCGCTATGTCCTCAGCCTACACGGCAGCTTTAACGCTTTCCACCTAATGCCCTAACAAATACTCCCAAAACATATCAACAATGGGACCCGTCAACTATCCGTCCAAACAAAGTGCCTTCAGGGAGTCGCCTCGCTGGTTCGCATAGTCATCAGATCCCGAAGAATACTGCCGTACCGCAAACCGATTTCGACATCATCACTGTCTCATCAGCTCCGCCATGTCCTTCATACGATAATCCAGCACCGGCGTGACCCAGTCATCCTCAACGAGCGAGTATGATTCCCTCTCGTTGTCCCTCGGCTTTCGCGGGTTGACGGCCCAATATCCAAAGTCGGCATCAATCTCCTTCAGATACCGCAGGAGATTCCGCCAATAGTTCGCATCACCGATGCCAGGACGGTCGGGCGCGCCAAATTCTCCAATCCAAACAGGCGCCATGTTTTCTTCCACTAGGTAAGCCCAGTTCTTACGCATGGCTTTCACGAAGGAAGCATATGTGCGTTTCGAATATCTTCCTCCCGCACTCCCCCAACCACTCCACGAATAGACGTGCGCCGAGTACACCACTCTGTCCTCCACGTCCAGCTCGATCGGCCGACGTCTCACGCCCGTCAGGTCGTTTCCGGACTCGGTCCCGCCCACAACCATCAGCCAGTCCGGGTTCATCATCAGCAAGGCATTGCCTGCTCGCTCTGCCGCCGACGCCCATTTCTCCCATGGCATGGTGCCCCAAAGCCCGCGCACTTCGTTGCGCAAGTCAACCCCAATAACCAGCGGATTGTCGACGAACCGTTCCATCACCGTCTCCCAGTGCTCGATCCATTCCGCCTCCGTTTGCCGTACCCGACACAGCCCGTTGGGGAGATAATCATTTGCCCAGCCGGCATCGCATGGGTCGGCGCCGCAGCACCATGTCGCAGTGGTGATGTGATTGTTGATAATGACGGCCAACCCGGCGTCTGTCAAGGCGGTTACAGTCGCCTCAAACACATCCAGGGCCCGCATCTCCACCAGATCCCGGTTTGCCGAAAGAAGATGCGGCGGAACTTCCGGGTTGGAAATGACCATCTCGTCGCTGTATGGCATACGCACACTGTTGAAGCCGAGCGAGCGGATCGTGGCTGCGATGACGTCGCGGTGTTGAACGTCTAGCCCGCCGGGAATGAAGAGCTCGTCGCTGGCGCCGTACCAATTGACAGATGAGAGCTTGAAGCGCTTGCCATTTTGGTCCACGATATCCCGCCCTTTGGTCCGTAGTGGGAGCTTGTATCCGGGCGAAGACAGGAAGCTCTCATTTGCTGGTGGGGAAAGTGGTCGTTGGCTAAAGGCGAGGGAGCTGTCGTCTGGTGTCCAGGGCCTGCTTAGCGCTGCTTCGGCCTTCCACATGTAGTGGAGGATAGAGCCCAGCAGAACAATTGAAATCAGGAGAATCATGCGACCGGTTTTTGTCTTTGTTAGAAGAAGCGATATAAGTCGGCGTCGGCGGGCGCGAGAAACAGCTGTGGTGAAAACAGTGTAAGTGGATGATGAAGTGTTGTTGGAGAGCGGAAGCCCGTTTTGGGGTTCGGGTTGGGGTTTTTCGGGCATCATCTGATCAGTTTGCTACCTCTGCTGCAGATATGATCCTTCAAAAGTCGGGCCCATGGCCATGTTTGCTTGCCGTACGTCCTCCAAACGAACGGGAAAGGGTCGACAATGGTAAGCTGACGAAAGCTTATACTTAAACATGTCCCATATGCGACTGGCATAGCGAAGGACTGGGTTTCGTGTAAGTTCCTTTCTGACCATGGCGTCATATGGTGGGCGGTTCTGAGGAGGCAAAGTGTGGATGCTTCTCTAAAGATTCCGTTTAATGACTGTAAAGTAAGAAGCCTGACTCGGCAAACGAATGACGGCGTAAAAAGAGGCATTAACACCGTGAGTCCGGGAGGAATGCAGAGTGAAGCGTCGAACTGAATAGATTCACTCTGCATCACAAGGATGCAAACCAGAGGATCATGAACGAAGGTTCAAGAGAAGCAAAGCCACCCCAGTCAAGTCAACCGTGACCGAACATATCGGGAGCCCCTGCCTCTACTCTTGTGAGTCATGTCCTCCTTCCTCCCACCTCCCCCTCCCCTTCGTTCCTCCTTCCAGAAATACATTTGAGTTGCTGAATGCAGTCACGGCAGGTTTGTGTCATGTAGAAGCCACAAGGCTGAAGGCAAGAAGTTCCGACTGCTGTCACTTACCCGAGAACCATGGGTACGGTGAGGAAGAGCAAGGTGACAGGTTTATATCTGACTAACAACTTCTCTTCCGGTAGCACCACAATGGCATCTTCAGACTCCGTGAGCTATCAGCTAATCGAGTAAACACCTTACCTTGCACATCCCGACTGTACCTTTACAAATCTGCGTCGTACCAATCCGGTATACCGTACTCTCATCCGATTTATACCGGATCTTCGCCATCCAACTACCTAGAGGTACCGACTGGGGTACCACTTCCGGTGGCCCCGCACGTCCCGTTCCGTCTCCGTCTTTGTCCCGTCTTCCGTCCGCAGTTAGGTTGGTCTTGCTCCACTGCACCCTCGAGCGTCGATCCTGAGGTGTCTCGTCATCTCCATCCAAGGCGAGCATTGATTACCTCTGCAGGCTTCCAGGACCAGTTCTAATTATCACAATTCACATCGATGCATCGTCGGGGTCGTTCGTGTCTGATAGTTGTCGCCCTCCCAATCCCTGCTTTGAAGTCAGCAACTGGGTGGTAAGTCCACGAGGCTACCGGGAGTGTGGTGGGTATGACAAAGAGGGAGAAGTCGATGATTACCTATACACACCCGCTTCATCCGCTCTTTATCCCGCTGTCATCATGACTGACGGGAATTAAGTTATATGAACCGTACCAGAACTTCCGTTGATGGAAATAAGAACTGCCATTGGTTCATTACCGCACATTGGCCTCGGTATGTACCGGTACGCAGGGCGTAAGCTTGGTGGACTACCTCGCCGCCTTTGCACGACCTTGGCGTCGTGGCGGATTCCAACGGAGGGCTTCTTGGGTAAAAGTTGAACTTTGACCCGACGTATTCCTCTTGCATACACATTATACCGGTATGCATGGGAGGGATAGCTCACGTCACGGAGTTGGGGACACACACAAGGTAGGTAAAGATTGTGTGTTCATCTTACTTTGTTAAAATTGGCATAAGCAGAAATGGTATCATTTTCCCTTCCCTCAACAAATTGCACATTATGCATCCTGTCATCATTAATCTCATATCCTGTTCATTCCCAGAGGTTGTTGACCGTACCCTCCTTGTCCATGCCCATACGGACTCTCTTCCGGGAGCGGAGAAGCTCTAGCGTACGTGTCTCTTGCGTCCCATGTCACCGTGGGTGGTGGCGACTGTGGGGGACGGGGGCTCGAGAAAGACCTCGTTGGCGCGTGGTAGCGTGCCGTGCTGCCAAAGTAATCGGGGGTTCGGCGGCCCGAGTGGTTGGCGGTATCGTGCTGGTTGCGAGGTCCCGGTGAAGCAGTGCCCCCGGGAGTGTTCCGGGTCAGGGAGGGGCTTCGGTAGCCACCACCGCCGTTACCACCGATGGGTGACCTCATGTTGTACGCGTTGTACGCGTTATACGTGGGCGAGATCGGAGTCACTGCGGAGAGTGTTACTGAGTCGTCCATCGTTTTCCCGGAGTTTTCCCGGGACAGCATCTCGTACGAACGTGTGTCTTTCTTGAGATCGTCCATCCGTGCATCGACGGAGACGAATTCTCGCTTGTTCCGGTGAGGAACCGTCATCAGGAGGTCGCGCCATCCCGTTACCATCGACCATCGACCGAGGAGGAGCAAAAGCCACAATCCGTTGATCTAGCACAAGGTTTATCTGGTTAGCACTTTCTATAATATGTTTGGTAACAAATGTGGCGGTTGGTAGCTTTACCGAGAGAAGCAGTAGAACTGCGCCAACAGTCGGGAGGTCGACCACCAGTGGGCCGGCCTTATCCAGGCACTTGTTCTTGTCACCACCATTTACCCCAAGGCAGCCAATCCATTCCAGGGCAGTGCTGGGGTCCCTCCTAACGGCCTCAACCGTGTTGTCCTGGAAAACGAAGACGACCGAGAAAAGGACGACGTCGGTAACAATGATAAGAACAATGGCAATCCCCCTCCACTGAAGCTGGATGACTCGACGTACACGCCTGTACGCCTGCTTGGGCGTCATGGTTCGGATGCTGTTGGTATACGAAGGCAGGTTCGAGTTTTCGGTGGAGGCGCTGTTGTCGGCAAGCGATGCGAGGTAGACCTTGATGCAATAACCAAACGTCGCAAACTGAATAAAAATGGTGAGTCCGGCAAAGATCAGCAAAGGGATCCAAAGGTCGGCCAAGCTGTTCTCGTGGTTGATATGACAGGTCGACCCAAATCGGAAAGAAACACCACTGAAAACAAGAGCCATGATGATGCCGATAACGGGGATTCCCCAGCCGATAGCCTGGGAGAACCACATGAAGTTGCGTCCGACAACAACCTGCCAGCAGATTTGCAGATGCAATGATAGCGAGCGCAAAAACACCCACATCACTCCTCCCCAGCCTCCAAAGACCAAGAATGCGCCGGATACTGCGCAAGGGGAGTTGGTTTTCATCGAATGGGGCGTGATCTTATCATAGCATTCTTCTGGCTGGGCGGCAAGAGGTATCACGAAACCGAGCTGTAAAGTTTGTCAACGTTTCGAAATCCCACTTGGCAGCAGGAGATAAGTGGCCAACTACTCACATTCATAAACAGAACCGCTGTAGTCAAGCACAGACTTAGGTAATGTCTAGAAGTCTTATCGACGGGCAGGATGATCCAGGACAAAAGAAGAAAGACACAGCAGGCAGTGCCAGCAACTGCGACCCATTGTGCCACCTCTCCAAGGGTATTGAATTCGTCCGGATAGGCCCAATCGGTCATGGGGCAAGGCAGGCAGCACCTAAGCCCTTTCCCTGCGTCCTGGCATAACCTTCCATCCACAACTGGTCGTACGTTAGTTAGCAGCGACCCCCGTGATGATCAGATCCTAATTCTAGTGACTTACACCCCCCATTGTCAAAAAGCGCCTCGCTCAGAAATGGCGAAGGACAACGGATCGTTTCGTTGGCCATCGTGTAGGATCCTTCGAAGCCGCGTCCCTTGGACTATATCGTAAGTCGGCGCGTGAGCCCTCCTGGTTCTGGTAATTGGCCGCTACCCGTTTAGGTGCTTCGGCTCCCTCCAAAGATGGCCGCTCTCTGGTACTGGCCAAACGTGTATAGGACACCTTCTTCGTGGTCTAGATGGCCGACGCGTGACCCCAGCAAGGGCGAACAAAGGCGATCGAAGTGAAAATCGTCGTCGTGGCGGAAGAAATAGTAGTGTGTCGTCGAGAGAATACCCTAAGCCCAGATGGAATAGGGTGGAGACAATGACAGGCGATAGGTTGATAGTAAGGAGTGTTCAGGGACGTGGGCTACCGACAAAGCTAAATCGAACACCAAAGACGGGGTATAGTGGGTATAGAAGGAAAAATAATACACTGAAAAGATGATATCACTCAATTGCACGGTAGGGAGTGTATTAGCATGAGCGATCAAGCACTCATGATGTGCAAAAGAGGGGACGGGGAGAAGGGGACCAAAAAGAGAACTTTTCAGAGAACGAGCACCATGTGGATGGCAGTGGGTGGTAGCACCCATATGTACGGGCAACTGGGCCGAGATGGTGTGCCTCCCGTCTCATTTCCATTTTGCCTTTCGGCCACTCCTTGGGGTTTCTGAGGTGGTGTTGGATGTGGTCCCCTTCTTCTGCAGAACACCACCAAGCCCGCACGCCATGCTCAGTCAGGCAAGACAGAGGGCTTCCGGGGCTCTGTGACCAGGGCCGGAGTGGAGCGCAAAACATGGGAACGGGGGCCTTTCATACGGTACGGCCATGCCCATTCAGTGTGCAGTGTTGCGGTTGCATCCAGTCTCGTTCTTTGGCGATCTTGACCAACCATGGCGAAGCATTGAGGACCGCTGTCGCCAAGAGTGTAAGGTGATGCGGGGACATGTCCTAGATTGCACGCCGCCCGAGGTAGGATCAGAAAGCGAGGTTGAGGGCAGTCCAAGCGCACTCGGGACCATCTGATTTGAGGTCTCTTGTGGTTCGCTTGTGATCCCGTAAGGAGGCGATGTTTCCTGTTGATGGGACCAGGCCCAGGAGGCCGGGGTCCAGTCACAGTGGAGGGTAGGGACCGGCCGGGGGGGCAGCGACGGGCGCCCTGGGGAACGCCAAGTGCTGACGATGTCACATCCATGTTCCTGACTGTGTGGTTTGTTGAAGGGGACGGTTCAGGGGCGTCACCAGAAGAGCCAAAGAGCCAGAGAAATTGTCGGGTTGGGATAGCAATTTGTCACACTGTCCGGATTGCCCATCCATCGTTTATGAAGCCAGTGCCGTCACATCTCACTCGAGCCAGTCAGCGAGTATACAAAGAGACTTTCTCAAGGGAGAAGAAGACTCAACTGAATGGCTCGCTTTAGTCTTGTGCTCCGTGAGGTCCACAGGGTATGGGGTAGACCCGCTGTCGCATGGCAGCCCTGGCAGACAGAGCAGATGAACGTCTTGTTGACATGAAAATGGTATAGGTACTTCGAGCTGCTTTGACACCGGAGTACGGCTATCTGGGTAGGTATGGTAGTCGTGATAGTGTCGAGGTCTGCAAGCGAAATTGACACCCAGCACACCCTTCCGTTGCTCGGCTGCTCTGCACTTCCCGCCGTGCTATTGATTGCTACTGCCCTCCGCCATTCGGTGGCAAGTATAGAAACAATGGAAGGAAAGATGGCCCTGTACTGTCCTCACGGCACTTCACGGCACTACATGGCGTGTTAGGAAGGGAGGACCTACAGTAGCGACCTTCGACGGGAAAGGAAGTGCTGACCCTCGACGAAAACGTCCGGGAAGGCAGCATGTATGACCATTTGACAAGTGGAACCCAACGTCATATCAAAACACCGTTGGCTCTTCAACTTTGCTATTCCAGATGGCGATCCAGGAGCATGGAATAGCTGGATGGAATGGGGGCTCTTCCATTTGTTGGGTGGGTTTCGCATCGGAAACTCGCTGTTGGGGGAACCCGACAATGCCAGGGGCATTTCAGTCCACAGCTTGATCGAGCTGGCAGTCTGGGGAGCACTGGCGCTAGGGACTATGGTACCTAGTCTAGCATCTCTACTAAGGTAGTGTAGTGTACTATGTAAACGGCAGGTGGCCTGTGCATTCGATCGACATCGGACGCGGGGTTCTACGCTTGAGGTTCTCCAGTCTCTTTCTCCATTCGACATCATACCTGTATCTCATGTTCTTTTTCTCAAGTGCCGTGTGCTTTCAGAGCATTGGCTTTTTACCTCAACAAACCTCGTCGAAGGGCGATGGCCGTCTGGGAAAGGAAGTTTGTATTATTCCTTGAATGGCGGCGCCTCATTCCTCGGACAAGGCAGCCTCTATCACACATGGACGCCTTGGATCTCATCATCGGTTGCCGAATAAACGCATTGCCCGGTTCGCTCGGTCATCACAACAGCTGTGACGGTGTACAACAACGACGCCTCAGCTTTCACAAAGCTCCAAAGTTTGTTAAACACCAACACCAACCTTGTTAGTGCAGCAAGATACTGCAATCGGCCCGCCGCTCAAGCTTTCGAAGCTGCATTTCATGGTCCCAGTTGTTCGGTTTCCGTGGGTACCCGTGCTGCGTCGTCGCTCGGCCACGGAATCACGGTGTTGATGTTGGATGGCTTCAGGCGATGCGGATCTGGACAACTGCCGCTCCCGGGCTCTCCATCCGTGACGACTCCAGACTTTCCAAGGTGTTTTGGAGTTTGGGCATTTGTCTCATCCACCGCACACCACCGTCACCATCGCGGCATGTTGAGTGGGATAAATTGACCAAGACGGTCATCACACAAGTTTCGCTACTTCCGGTGCCGCAGACAATGTAACCCTACCGAAGTCGTCCTCGCCCTCATTCACACGCAACCCCCTTTATCGGTACCGTTTCTTAGTGTTTTCGCTCTGAACACCCACGGAACTCGAATGTTGGGCTTCGGAAATCCTTCTACCGTGCTTCTCTTTTTCTTTCATTGCCGGGCTTTGCTGTTTCAAACCCGTTTTTTGTCTGGGATAACTGGACCGCAAGGACACTTCCCGCTGGCATACCTTATCTATTCCATCGCTTTGTTGGCTTTTTTGGCCAGCATGTTCTTTCGGTTCACATCTCCTCGATAGATCCATCACGATTTGAACATTGAAGCGGCTCGAGAACGCCACCTCACCTCTCAGGCTTCTGGAACTGCCAAGTCCATCCAATGCCAAGCTTCCATACCACAACCATCCAATTTCGCTACTGCAACAACCTTCCCCAAACATCTCGTACACAGGCGTGTCCTCGCCGTGGCAACATGGCCTCACTTTCGATAGCAGCGTCCAATTTTCTGTTAGTAACGCTTCCTTTAAAAAGCTGATGCCCGCTCAGTATACGCTAGTGCGCACTTCTGGTTCCGCTGTTCCGGCGCCAACCCGACAATCTCCACGCCATCACAACGCCGTTTCTGGTTCAGAACAGGGCGCCGTGCCACATGGATTGAACTCTGGGTTTAAGATTACGCTCACTAACGGCTTGCGGCACCGTGTCCGATCTTGTTGGGCTTAGGGCTTGAATACGTACATCTGATTCAGTTGGTCTCTACCTGCCTACCTCCCCGGACTCTCTCCCTCTGGTTCGGGGACCTTGACGTTTGCAGCTCACCCCCTGCCCCCTGGCAGTTCGAATAACTTGGACCGGTGGTTTCTCCAGGAGTGTGGTTCTGTTGGGAGGTTGTTTCCCGAGTCAGGATGGCACTCCAATGATTTGGACACGAAGGATCATGCATTTGCCTATTGCGATCACTTACCAGTTGCGTCTGACAAGACCGTGACGTGGAAGAATGTCTTCCTGGAACTCCAGGTTTCTGGATGCAGGGCAGTCTTACCAACAACATAAAATATTCCGGAAATTGCCAACGAACGACTGGAGTCCTTTCCGAAACACTGTTGGTGGTTGGGCCTTCTGGACTCAACTCATATCCATAGTCTCGCCTCCAGGTCTTCCCTTTGCCAAAAGGGCTTCGTATGAGCTCTCGCTTGGACGCATTCGAGGACACGAGAGCGGTGAGGAAACATCTGCTCCAAGAGCTCCGATCTGAAAATGGACAAGAGCATTTCATGGCAGACCGTATCAGGATGGGACCACTGCGTTGAGTTCCGGATGATGGATCCGAAGTCCAGGGTGCCTCAGGTGCTAAAACGATGGGTACCCTTTGTCTGGTCCAGATCTACAGCTGTCGTCCCCCAACGGAAAGCTCTTTTGGTGGCTCATCACTGATCGCACGCACGCGAGGCTTCTGGCTCTGGATAAATGCTAGGCTAAAACGACTGTTGACACACGAGATTGCAACCCGCAAGCTAAGACTAGTATCGTTTCAGCGGTCTTGATGTAACAGAAAGGCCCGAGCAAACAGCTGAAAGGGACAAGGGACACGGATTGAGGAGAATGGAAAAGTCCAGCAAAAAGTACGACGCACCACCGTCGTGCCAAAAGCTACTAGGTACATGGCCACGCGATAAAACAACTTTGACGAAGATCGTAAATCGGGAAATGACAAGGTAAGGAGAACCAACCTTGAGCGCTACTCGGCAGTGTACGCTACAATGGGCACTGGCTTCTCACCTATCCCACCAGATTTGTATTGGGACAAAGTCAAGGGCTCAGACACAGTTGAAGTTGTTAAGCCGATGATCGATATCCTCCAGGTCTCACCTTACGACCCACCGGCCACATCCATCTCTGTTAAGTTTGTGTTAAGTTAAACGACACAATTCGGCTTTTCGTAAGCACTATGCCTGAGCACACGACGTGCTCTGACCATATTCTTCAGGGGCACACTGCACACTACAGAATGCACATGCACGTATGCGTGATCCTAGTAAAGAATTTTGTTCCTGCATTATGCAACGACGCTATCACCGAACTCGTCATGGTCCTGTCTTACTCTCCAACTGCAACAAGTTAGGGAAGGGAAGGCGTTCGGGGCTTCGGGCGCGGGCTCGTCTAGACCACTGGCTAGCGTGGTGCGCGAGCGGCCACAGCCTAGAAAAGGTTTAATCGCGGGCCGTCAAGACAATAGTTCAAAGAACAGGAGATTAGGCCAAAATGGAAGTTCTCGGAAAGCCGAGGCCCCTGCCGGTCCGATCCTTCTTGGCAAGCGACTGGAGGCAAGAGACAAGTGCTGCATTGAGAATCGCAAAATGTCACTGAAAAAGGGAAACCAAATCGCTTGTCAGAAGCTTGAACAGGTGAAGGAGTCTTTGAAAACTCCGAAATGTGTTCCACAACTGTCAATGCTTGGTTGATTATGACGAAGTTATCCTAGGTTGGCCTTTTTAAGTGTGATTTCGTTTTATTAGCCTGACACCATTTCACCTACAGGCATGTTCTTGGACTCTCTGGACCCTCTGGACCCTCTGGACCCTTCTCTCCGCTTCCCGTCTTTCATTTTATTTTTCCACCGGCCGTGGTGGCTTTTTACCCCACGGGGCACGTCAGTCACTCATCCTGATCGGCGGCCGCTCTAGACGAAAAGCGGATGATGATCCGGGGCTCGGTGGATATCGTACGCCACTTTTTGCGCGCACATCGCGATAAAGAAATCTGGGGTACAGGAGAAGGGTTCTTGTGTAGGGATCAGGGCTTTGTCCGCAGAACACAGTCTAGGAAGTTGTGAAGAGATCAAAAAACGATGGATTCACTTTTGCTCAAAGCCGCTCTTTACCTGTCCGATATTACGGGATAATTCACTTGGTCTTTTGGTGTACCGCCAAGAACACAGGGAGCAATTTTAAGGACTCCCTCAAAGACTCTGACCACACCATTCCTGAGCAGGGACATGATACTCAGGAAGAATTACATGGCATACACAAGGCGCTGCCTACATATACATATATACATCTAACGTTTCTGTGGCAAAAGCATTGAAAACATCTTCAGATGGAAGATGGAAACGTTTTCTCACAAGCAAAACTTCGTTCCAGCCGCTTTCACTACACACACCACCACCATGATGCCAAGATGAACTTGCCGTTTTTTCCCCTCAGTCTAGCACCCAACGTGTGCCGACCTGCATAAATATCTCTAACTAAGTAGCCAAGCATCACAATCTCATTACAACCGACCCTTTTCGTTTCTTTGCATATATATAGGTACTCGGCTTCCCATCAACAGCGGGCCGTGGCATCTGACAATCACAAGCCTTTTTTGTTCTTCAGCATTTTCCGTGTACTCTCCCTTTTTCTCCCTCCTTTGTTTGAATGCTTGCTTTGCTATGCGCAGACCAGATCAGACGTGGCCAGGCACACAGGCACCCAGACACCCAGGGCACATGAAATAGAAAGAGACCGATCCAGATTGCGAGATCGAAAGATCGCACCTGTCAGTGGCAACAAAACTGTGTGTGACGTTTCGCCAACAGCATACCTCAAGCCTGAAATGCACATGTGTATGTGATGGTCCTGGGCCGAGGTGGAGACTCAGCTCGATAAGGAAGGTCAGTGAGGAATTGGGAAGAAGAAGATACTACTACCTATGCAGGAGAAAGTACGTTGAATATTCGGCAGAAAAAGAGAAGTAGAACAGTTCAAAGGTAGACACTCAACTACAGCATTGAAAAGGATGTATGCTGCAAAGCAAAATTAGGCGCCATTGAGATGAGGCTTGATGAGTTATGTATCTAGGTACAGTTCATAAGTGGGAGGGATAGTAAAAACGTAAAACAAAATTACACAGAGAGGAATCGTCTTGTCGTTTCTCGACCAGACTCTGACTAAGGTGAAGAGGCTCTCTCGAAGGTGAATATTCACTTTCACAAGAAGTGCATAGCATCTATACATATGCTGATTCATCTGCAGACAGTTCCTGTTCAAACAAGTGCTTACTCATGTGCGAATGCTCATAGCAAAACAATTGTGTATGGACATAGAGATAGTTGAGAACCAAACTGACTATATAAGAGTAGAGACAAGATGAAAAACTACATCATTTGAAACAAATCCCCAAAGTAGATCAGAAAAAAATCGAAAATTTCTTCGACCAAACTGTCTACTCATGACAAACTCCGTCTCTGAAAATCTTCCAAGCGGCTGATGACATCCCTCAGACTCGGTCTACTGAAGTAGTTCTCATTCCACTCACCACGCTCCCTCATCTCGTATCTCATCTGCAAGAAGTCTTCCGCAGCTTTCACCTCTGTGGTCCACCAATCTCTTGCGACTTGAAGAATTCGCTCTTCTTTTTTCTCCTCACCATCAGTAGCAGACTCCTGAGTGTCTTTCTCGCGCAACAAGACTAGTCTACTCCCCTGACGCGTAACCAGGCTCGACAAAACATCCCTCCGACCCCTCGTGCACTCGTCCACCAAGCCTCTTAGCTCGACAGGCGTATATCTCATCTCAGGAAACTGCAAGTCCGGCTCCCGAGCATACGACTGCCAAAAAGCGGCTTTGTCCGGGCCGCTCTGGCCTTCAAATATGCACCAGAGGACTCGTCCGAGCATGTAGACCACCGCAGCCTCTTGTTCCGCTTTGGAGAGACATAGCCACGCGATGTTGAAGCTGGTGTAACCTTCTGGTCGTTGGTTGTAGTTCTCGCAGATTTCTAGAGCCTCCCAGTCTGGTAGCTCCCGCGTGAGCAAAACAGTGAATTTTTCTGTGATCTCCTCGGGTATGGAGAGGTCCGGGTCGTTGTCTTCGAGCAAGGTGTTGCTGGCTAGGATGCGCACATACTCCAGGGCGTTTACCTCGGGCGCACCAAACTCGCACCACAGTCCGCGTTGTTCGAAGTCTACCATGACGATGTCCCCGGCCTGAGAGAGGAGGATGTTGTCAAGACGAAGATCAGGATAATACATCTGACCCTGGTCGCTGATATGCACCAGAGCCTGGGCCAACTGGATAGCCCACTTGAGTTGGTCCTTGAGCGCAAGCTGTCCGTGGATGCGAAGGAGTGGCAGGGTGTCTCTGAGCCCTCCGGCAGAATGATACGGTATCATGAACCCGACGACTGCGTTCTTTCCTCCAAACTGGCACTGCTTCGTCACAAGACGTGCTGGATGTGAAATAATGTGCGGATGAGGTGGCATCTGCAGCAGGTTACGAAGCTCGGTGTACAGGTATTTGGTGCCGCTGGTCAAGGCCTTCAGGATCCAGAGCTCCTCTTTCTTTGCCTCCGTTCCGTTGGCGGCATCTGTGGCAATGACCTTCACCTTATCATCATCGTCCATGCAAACAAGACACACGCTCTCGGTAAGTTGACCCAAAATGCGAACCTTGAAGATGTCTATCGGCTCTGGGAGACTATCCTGAGGCAGACCGAGTTGAGCGCTGAGTTTGGAAAGCCCGAGCAACTGCCCTTCGAGATGGAATGTTTGGGCAATGGTGATCTTTATGTTACGGATGTCGAACTCCAGATTCTCGAAGATGATGCGGGATCCAAAGGGCAAGTTCCTGTACATCTCAGCCAAGCTATGCTTGCTGTCGCCCTGCTGACTTGACTGGGTCCACGCCTGCAGTGTCCGCAGAATATGGCGAGAGATGCCAAGCCTCTGCACCCGAACAGCATCCTTGGTATGGAAAGCGGCATCCAGGTCGAGCAGGTCCCGTATCTGTTGGCAGCTTCCCGCTTCCTGGGAGAGGAATACGTCGAATCGAAGGGGCGGGACATGGTCCCCTAAGAACAGAGGCAAGGCAAAAAACTGCGTTCCTTGGCCGGTACACCCATCGATTCTCCAGAGGGGGTTTTCTGGTGGTTCAAGACTGTCGATTCGGTTTTTGGGGTTCAGTTGGGAATGGAGCCAGGATTGAGATTCCGGCTCGGCGGAAGGAGACCCGGAGGGCTTTGGAACGTTCGCCGAAAAAGCGGCCGTTGGGTGGATAACAGTGTGGATAGAGGATGAAGTGAGCTTCATCGTGTCTAGGCGAGACCCGAGGATGTCTTGCCGATGGAATAGTAGACCAAACACTGCTCAAGATATGATGGCCGTGGACGCTATCATTTAGATCTTATGTTAGCAGCTCGAACGCTGACGAAGCACCTGATAGAGACACTGACCATGGGGGGTTTTCCGGCAATGAAAACGAGCCTCAATGTGCTCTTCGCCAAGAACTGGAGCTGCCTGCCGAACTACAGGTGGTTGATCGCGGCCACTTTGGACTTGACTGCGCACAAGAGGCGAGAAAGTGGTAGGGTAGCCTCGATGGATGGACAGCCACGGTTGTCAATGCAGAAGTGGCTCAACGCCAATCGGCAAAAAGAACGACGACACAAAGTTGCTGGAAAAGGGGACTGATTTCCGCTAGTTAGCCTTTACTTTTAGTCTTCCGTTTTTGTTTTGAGAGAAAAGAGGACAGCTTGGTAGTGTGTCACCGGCAGAAGATGATGGCATCCAAACAGAAAAAAAATATTTTGCAGCCTCAGACCCGCAAAAGAAAGCGCGAAACACGTTGTCGTCTCTCAGGAGCGGGAAAGAGAGAAAGAACGTCTGGCTGGGAAACGAAGGAAAGCTCTTGCCTGCCTGTATCGTTTGAGCAGTCGTAGGCGTCAGATGGGGTCCGCTCTGGCTGTCAGAGGGAAGGTGCGGCCGGGATTCACTCGTTCAAGTCGGAGTTGTAGCGAAGCCGGCCCGATTGACGGAGATCTAACTCTCAACGACCCGGAGTCGTAAGGTATAAATACTGCAACACGAAAACATGCCTCCTCTGGAACTCAGTCCAGCACGGTATAATGAGAGACCCGGCTTCGCTAGTTGCTGTTATTCTCAGCATCGAGCTTATGCTCATATCCGTCAATAGCTAGCTGCGCTGCGCAGCCGGGTATGAGATGTGGACCGTCGGAGAGACTCGTGGCAAGTTCTCGACCCGCCCGGAATCTCACCGAGTGTTTGCGACGGTAGAAACCATGCAGGATTATCCCAGAACGGACAAAGAGGACAGCACAGTTGCCCCTAATCGTGTTGCTGGCCGCCATATTGACAGCTTGCTTGAGGATCAAGCTGACCTTCTGATGCCGTGTCGTTGCGGCTATTTGTCTCCATCGGCTGACCTCGACGGATTTTCGGCTCACCTAGTGATGACGTGCAATGGGCAATCGTACTAAAACAACAAAGCAATGTGGCACTTGGCTACTTGAGTAGTAAACACCAAGATGAGTGCTTGGCACAAACCGATTGCCAAACTCGAGGTCTGTCACTTTCTGAGGTTCGCCCCATGAAGCGATCTGAAGAGCCAGAGTGTCATAGCTTGTTCAATAAGAGCGATCGACTGGGTTAGCGAGCGTGCCGCGGTTATTCCTAAATGTGGGTTAATGCTCATATCCGCAGGCCTAAACATTGTACCTCTCGGATTGCAGCGTACATGAAGTAATTGACACTTCCCACATTGTAGCAACATGGTTTGGGACACACTTCGTGGGTGGCACATTCTTTAGGGACAAGTAGCGTTCTTGTTTGGGTCGATAAAAGGGGGATGTCCCGGTCGAAGTGGTTCGCTTGAGCCTGGCATCCGTTGATGCTATCCCGCGTCTGTTTTCAGAGGGCGTGGAAGTTATAGGGCTTGCTGAGACGAGAGGTTCACAATTGGTTTTGAAGAGCATGCTGAGTAGCCTCGACTTCACCAAGCCTTGTCCTATCTTGCGCTGAAGCCGTTAGAATGTTTCTCCCCGGGCCACCTGATCTCGCTCAGTCGCAGTCCCTGTTTGTGTTTTGAAAACAAATAAATCTCACCTGGCAAATTCATGTACATGATTTTGAGCATCAAAGCAGTCCATTGTCGTCAACGAAAATACGGCCTTCAGGTCGGAGACGCAAGAACGACATGAGTGTTGTCCAATGACAAAAGCTCATATTTCGAACTTGAGCAGCATCTCTGAAACTCATGGCCAGGCTTCACTGCAGGAGCAGATCGAAAATCCTTTCGAGTGTTGTCCTAAAAGTGATTGGTTTGCAGCCCGCGTTTCAAACGATGTCTATCGGGTGGCAGAAACGCACCGCATTTGTTGTCATTGTCCGGTGGTGGTCTTTCACATCCCATGAAGTTGAGTCAAGTGTAGCTGAGACCGAGCTCTACGTACACTCGACTTACTCAAACAGTAGTTGCTCCTCGTGCATGGAAGTGTTTTCAGCTAGAGGCTCTGGTCCGCCCTGACGAACACGTGGGACCGGGAGCTTGGTGGTATTGCAGCGGTCGTAAATCTCTGCTTTGGCAACACTTGGCTCAGTTGGTTATTAAAGATGATATGTGTAAACTCCGTCTTACGTAATATGTCCCTTATTTTGGTTCTTGAACGTTTATCTCCGCCGGCTCAATTCCGTGAGGATCTGCGCCGCACCGTTCAAGCGGACGTCCACTGATGTGTCTGGAATCGACGGAAACCACCATGACAACTGGCCAATGCCATCCAGCCTGCTCTCACATGCAGTGGCAGAGCGTATCACGAGACTTGATCCGTGATATCACTTCCTTGGATGGTGAGAATCGACCTGTCACATATCGAGGTGCCAGATGTGTAGCTGTCAACGGTTCATCGAGATAGAGTTAATGGACACCACAGAACAACATTGACCCATGTCACCATACGAGCTCCCACTCTCCTTCAAGCTCAAACCGGTCTGACGGTAAGATCAACCAAGACAGACCGAAAGCTGGTGAAACGAGTCTAAGCACTGGGGTGAGAACAACAGGCCAACACGTCGAACGGACGGACCTTGGAAGAGACGAAAACAGAATGAGATGCGTTAGCGAAGAGGACTGCAGGTGTGCCTTGTCTGTGATGACTTCATTCCTCGATCCGATAATAGTCCAGACCCCTAACCGTCGCAGACAACGAACGGTATGTTGGGTCACGGAAACTGCGATGTGGTCGTACGATAGACATCGTTGCAATTATTTGTCAGAAAGAAGGGCCGAGAAGCGGAGGGAATGTTGTCCCGGCCGGTCGCAAGGCTAGGTTGTTGAAATACGTAGGCTGTTCAATATGTTTGATATCGAATCGTGTAAAGACTGGGGACTCGGTAGGAAACCCGACAAGCCGGTTCAACGAAGACGAGCACTTTCATCTCGCAAGCGCACTTTGCGCAACTTTGTGCTGATCGACCAGTGCGAACGGGTCAATTGTTCCCATTGTTGGAAGCGCTGTGGTTCTGGCGGTTCTGGCGGTTTGAAGAAAGTGAGGATGAATAAGGTACCTTAATGCCTCCCACTCTTTTTGGACCCCAAGAGTGGTCGGGGTCGGGGGGTCCGGCCTGCCACGTGAGTCCATGTCGGATACTGCGTGCCTGCCCCGTTTTCTCCCCGCATTGTGCCCCGCATCCGACAGTCTTCTGGGCAGGCAACCATGCACTTTGTCCCACTCCCACGGTTTGCCCGTAGGCGACTTGAGGTTGGAAGCCGGCAAAATATGGATTTTGGCTGTCTCGACTCCACCAGACGCGGGTACATTTGGAAATTGAGCAAAGCCTTACTGGGCTCGGCCATCAAGGTTCCTAGTACTGAGCATTTCTGCCATTGACTTTATTAAAAGGGGACTTTCCTGAGTCCCGTCACCAATGCGAACGACATACACAGGTGTAGTACACTAGATCATCGGCAAGTGTTCGGATATGATCGACCGTCCGTGCGCCACGGTCGCCAGGAGTAAAGTCAGCAAATTCATCTCCTGCCCCTGCATTCAGTCATCCGATAAGTCTACATTTCTCCCCTTCGATGACAGATCAATTGGTGACAGCAAGCGAATGTGGCATGTTGGACTGATATGACTTTCATCCCATCGCCAACTCCGAGCCAGCGTGCCGTTTGCCCGTATCCCTCACTCGGTGAAGTGGTGATGATAGCAGCCAGATATCTATCGTTCCAGAGCCGACAACTTCACAGGCGATAATGGTGAGGAGTCGCATTGCGTGTGTGCAAAAGGCTCGGAATCGACAGGCTCGTGGCTCCCCAGCCTTTTTTTTTTTTTTATCCATGCCGACGGTCTCGCGCTTGACAACCTTGTCCTATAGTAAGCACGACATATTATATCTCGGCGATACGGGGTTGCCTGCCGGTGTTCAGGTATTTGGGCGACGACGACTGGTTATCCAGGTGATGCGATGCGACTCATGTAATATGGTGACGAATGACAGATCGAGGATGCTATTCCTAACCGATTTTCAAGTGGTCAGTCAGCTGTTCAAGCATTGTCGGCCATGTCACCTCAAAGATCTCTCGGGAGGAATGTGACAATCTCCTTCTCAAGCGTCATCATCTCCTCCTCCTCGTTGACAAAAGCTGGAACATGTCCGATAGCCTGGCGTGATGCTCGGACGCACAGAAAGATTCTAGAGACTAGACTGCACGTTGCTGAATCCTCAGTCTTGGCCCGCTGAGGACCTGGCACCCTGGCTAGAAGGCCTGGAAGAGAACATTCCTGAGAGATTCTGGTGCAAGACATCCTGTTTCCTGCAGGAAGCTAGCGCTGAGGTGACCCCCAGCAACCACCCTTGGCCGTCCAGGGGTGCCATGACACACCTGTTGATCGTAAAAAAAAAAAGTCATCTCGAGGCTCTTTTTGCGATCGGGTACCTAAACCACATGCTGGGGTTTCTTTTGTGCCCCGTCAGATGGACGTTGCAAACATGAGGCATATAGCGCCTCTTATATATCTCTCAGCCTCTGGCCCTTGTGGGATTTTGGAGCCCGGAAAAGAGTGCGAGACCGAGACCCGAACGCCTTAGCCACCAGAGACAGTCCTCGGAAAATGGTTGTCCTGGAACGGGGAGACGATCCTACTTTGTGCGACAGATGCGCAGGAGGCTAGAGGAGGGGCGGACTTCTGTTGGAGCGAGTGGTGAGATGAACTGGATGGATGGGGGACAAAGTGTCTTGAGAGCCACATCGTCAAGTCCAGGACCCTGGGCGCGTTGCTACCTAGGGGTAGCGTCGGACTGTCGGTGCCCATGGTGCCTTACCCCATACAGACCTTGCTCTTTGCAACGTCCAACGGCCTTTGCGCAACCTGGAACATGGGCACCGGCTTGCCTTCCATGGAGGGCCTTATTCCGCTCGCTCGACTCCGGTTTCCCTTTCCTTCCAGTCCCATCTACCGACTAATCTCTCTTTTTACTGTAGATAGGCCCCAGCCCGGGGTCATCTATGTAAGCTGTCCCACCGATCTTACCTATCCCGTACCGTAGGTCGTGTCGGGAAGCAGGCTGGTTCTGCCGAGCGCCAGAAAAACGTGGTCAGCTCGCGTCTTCCCCACGACCGGTGAATATCTCTTCTCCCCTTCATCTCCTACAAACCTTCACCGATTTCATCCCTCGCTGCCACTACGAGACAAAGGCGTCCATTCAACCTGGAAAACCCCCCGCCGCCGACTCTTGGTTCTCCACCGGACGACATTGCCATTAAGCCTGGGGATCCAGCTCGGTCTGCGCCCGTGAGACAAGCCGCCCTGGGCGCCAAAAAAGTTTCGCCCAAGTACCTTTCCTCCCATCTACCACTACCTGCTGTCTGCTACCCGACACAGCAGAGGTAATACCCGAAACTCAGTTGGCGACTCCTCCTCTCTGGCGTTCCTGTTCGTGCCTCACCGTCCTGCCGCCAAGCCGTTTCTGGGTTGGAACACCACAGCATAGCGCCTTCACCGGCCGATTCACCTCACGGCCACCGCGGACATCATCTTCATCTACTATCGTCATCGGTCAACCTGCCTGCGGGGTCACTAATTTACCCCGTCTGCTCACTTCGGGACTTTGCCTCCGCCTTCATCGCCGCTCGAACCACTACTGGAACTGGACAGCAGTTCGGCTCGATTTTGGCTGCAGATCTTTGCTGCCGAAACCTGTGTCTGTCTGCTGGACGTTTCCCCTTGTCTGGGTGTCGTCGGCTCACAGGCTTGACCACTCGCCTCCGTCTGTCTGTCTGAGCTCTACAGGCATTGGCCTATTTGCGGCAGCACCTGGCTTCGTGGTGTTAGGCCAAAGAGAGCCGGGGAAGAAGGGCGTTGGGTTGGCGGTACTCGAGCGAGCAACCTGTGCTACCGTCCACAGACAGCTCGCTTCAAGGTTGCTTTACCCTCCCGGTTCCTCACCGGCACCTCCACTCCTCACCATCTGCCTTCCACTCTCCTCTCACCCCTCCCTCATTTTCCCTTTCAACGGTTTACCGGTTCTGACACCCGCAGCTGCATCCTTCGCTCTTCTTGGTCACGCTCGTCTGCAGCTCTCCATTGATTCATCGTTACGGCCTGCTCTCTCCGGGGCGATGGCGCTCCTGTGAGGACGCCCGGTCTCCGCAACCTCATTTCACTCCCTAAGGTCCCCGAGGTGCACCTTGGTACTGAAACGGCCTTTCTCCTTGCCTGCTTGGATTCTACGCTGCGGTACCGGGGGGGCCTATAGTGCTGGATGTCATTTGTTTCCACCGTGCTTCTATTTCACCCTACTACCCTACCTTACCTAATACGGTATACCCGGCGGTACCTTTCGACAAAGTACACCCACCCAAAATCCTCGTTTGCCCGTGTCTCTCGTTCTGTCAGACATACCTCCACAGTCTCATTCATCCACCATGGTAAGAGAGACCCAGTTTCTTCCTTCTCGGCTCGCGGCAGGCTGCATGGCAGGCCCCAGAATGAAGATCTCCATGTCTGATCCTCTTCTGTGGCCTGCTAGCTAGACCGTCGAGTGTTTTCTTCCCATTCAACTTACACTCCCCCATCACATTCGCACACACATACCGTACATACATACATTACATACACCTCCACACCCTTTCCTTCTCCCGGGTCATCCAACCCCATACCCCTACATCCAGTCCTCCTCCCCGATTCCCCATGCTTGTCATGGCCTGCCTCACCGGTCCTGACGCATCTCCTCTTTGTGCGCGCCCCATTCTCTCAGCTGCCCTTTTTGTTCTTCCGATGTGCGGTGAATTGATGATGCTTGTATAGAACCCTAATTTAAGGAAGCGCCGGGCTTACTGCCCTGAGCAATCGCCTGCCGAGCCAGTGCTCCAGGACTTCCCTCCTCATCCTCATCGATCCTCGCCCGCCGCTGGATGTTTTGAGCAGACCCCACCCTTGCCGCAGCAGCAGCAGCAGCAGCACCTGCCGGTCAACAACAATTTAAATCAGTATATACTTAGGCAGGCCCCCAACATCGAGGTGACTATCACAGTATCTCTTTATGACCTGTTGAACTTGCATCGTCCAGAACAACAGCAACTGTTGCTCGAGAAAGCCGCACCAAGCCTCGAGGTCCCAGTTGGCACTCTTCTGGAACTCACCAAGCTGCAGTCCCACTCTCACAAGCGGCCACGTCTCGATCCGCCACCACTCGCCATGTCAACACCGTATACGGACGATCTATCTGGACATGAGGAAAGTCAGGAGAAACCGCCACCCAGCGGGCGATCGAATCATGATCCCAACAATGAGTCCCGCAAGCCTTTCGCTGTCTTTGCTGCTGCTGCTGAGCCTGGCTGTTTCTCGTCAGGTTGGAGTAGCGGGCCATTAGCAAGCTGCCTCCAGGATTACCTGTGCCAGCCATTCTCGAGCTTTGTCGGCCCTTCAGGTATGTTGGCAGGTGCTGGCAGGGACTAGACAGTATACCACCGAGAAGACTGACCGTGGCTCCAGAATACTCACCCCTCCCATCCACCACACAGCATGAGTATGGCGGTCTCAGGCCAGCTATGGTTGATGGCGTGGCATCCTTTCAGCCTACCACCACCGTCTCCATGAGCTCGACATCTGTGGCATCAGAGCCGGTATCACTGTTCGCAGGTGGTGGTGGGCCGGCGATTGGGGATCCCTTTTTGGCCAATTATCCGCCACTCCAACCCACTCCACTAACAGGAGCACAGCCTTTGGCGACCAGAGAGGAGATGATTTATCCCACCACTTCACCAATCGCCAACTACGATGGTTCACCTGACAGCTCTCGCGCAGCAGTTGCAGGTGCTGGGGCTCGAGTGCCCCAGCCGCATCTTATGAGTCCCACAGTTACGTCGCTCATGTCAAACAGCTATCCAGCAGAACTAGACACTTCAGTGTATGGCCGGAGTGGGAGTATTCCGGGTATACATCAAGGTTATATGGGCGAGCAAGCTTTTGGCGTGAAGAACGATGCGATGAGATACGAAATGCAGCAGCGATCAACAGCGTTTGACATGTTTCCCCATCCAAGAACCATCTCGGCCAGACGTGGCCCCTTCAAGAACCACGACCAGCGTGAACAAACAGCTCACACTAGGAAGATCGGAAGCTGTATCAGGTGCCGAATGCAGCGAATTCGGGTTAGTTGCGTTCTCTGTTTCTTTTGAGTAATTGGTCCACCCCATGCTGACACAGGTCCTTGCTTTACGTAGTGCAACCTCGATCCTGAAGATGAGAAAGGACCCTGTTTGGGATGCAAGAAGATTGCGGCCAACACCACCAAGATCTACCGGCTGAACTGTCTACGCTGGAAGATCATGGACGTCAAGCTATTCAAGCCTGGGCAGGTGAAGGACCATAAATGGACCGAGCGCTGGAAAGACAGCGTGGTAGACGACATTGGAAACTGGGTCTCTTCGGAAGTGAGGACAATCAGAGTCACAGAAGGATATACCGGTAAATGGATCGAGCTTCAGGTCCGTCAGTTCGAACCGCAGCCTGGGGACAGCCTCTACAGGAAGTGGGTTTCCAAGAATGGCGAGGTCAAGAAAGCCAGAGTCCCGGCCTTTGCCATTGTCGACATGGAATCCGCCAAGAGCTCGTTCGACGAGTACATCAAGCGGGCACTGGGAAGCTGCTGCACTTACCTGCTTCGCAAGCAGAAGCTTCTCCAACGTACATACTTTCTTGCGCTTAAGGTTATGCAGGACCCATCCACGCACGAAACCGAACGGAGGCTGATCAAGAGCACGCTCGATCTCTGGATGTCCGTGAGGCTGACGACCAAGTCATTCGAAATCGTCGGGGAGGAGAGGCTGGGCATGCCGCGGGATATCATCAATGACCCGGACAGCCCTTTGTGTGGAAAGATCCCACTGCCTCCTGTCATGGGAGCGCAGATTGATTCCATTCTGATCCATCAGGTCCAACCCCAGCTTCGCCGAGACACGCTCGAGGAGCTCCAGAAGATGACCCAGGAGAAGAAGCAGAGAACATGGCTTACCACGTATCTGGTGACGTTTATCCTGTTACACAACATCGCCCTCATTACCAGACATGACGCAGATTACGCCAAAAAGCACAACATGGGGAGACGGTTTGCCAGGGAAGACAGCGTCAGAGAGTACAACATTGGTGAGTTGCTTGCCTTACTTGCCCAAATTTCCACGATCTATGTTCATGGATATTGTGCCATGTGGCCATGCAATGCATAACTGACAAGCGGGTCATTGACAGGAGCGAATACGCTTCTCGCCTACTTCCACTATTGCAACCGGGCGATCTACCCATTTTCTGCAGAATGCAAAGATCCAGATCTCCAAAGTCTGGCTGAGCTTGACGACGACGCCATGCGATTCGTGCGCGAGACCCGGCAGTCAGTAGCTGAGCAAAGTAAGTTGCAACCTGACGATGCTGCACACATACCTACACACCTTGTTCCAAACATCAAACAAACGACACATGGCAGATGTGAGTTGGTGGCTAACCTATGTTTTCTTTTTCTGGAACAGAATCAAATTGGGAACGAGTGTTGGCGAGAGAAGATTACGAGGACCAATACTACTATGTCAGTCAGCTTTTTGAGCCAAACTGGCAACCTCGAGTCATGGCCTAGACTCTAGATGGACGCTGGTGGTGGTGGTGATGATACTCAGGCCTATGCTGGTTGGCAAGTGACCCAACGAACGGGTCGCGGTCCATCTGCTGTCGTGTGCCATTGCAGTTCGTCGACTAGTTGGTTCCAAGTTTGCAGGTCGCCTCATCTGCAAGTGAGCGGAAGGAGAAAATTGAGGAGGCTGTTTCGATGCGATGGCTTGAGGGACGGATATTTATTGGGGTTGGGGGCTGGCCGATACCAGAAAGAGACGGACGCAGGGAAACCACGCAGCCCACATCACACTCGCAGGCCGCCAGAGGCAGAAGCAGGACCGGCGGTCGTTGGGCGGAAACCCTCGTGTGTTTTAGAGAGAGATGAGGCGCATCAAGAGTGATCGAGGAAAAGTGATGGGACGGTGTGGCGTTTTTGTTGTCCTGTCCAGGTCCTGACACATCCCGGCAAGTTTTTACCCCCTCTCGGCCAAAGGAGGCATCTGGTTGGGGCTTTGTGCGTGATGATATGTTGGCTGGGACTTTGGGATGGGTAAGGCATGGGTCAGGAGCAACAAAGCTCCCTTTGCCAGGAAGAGGCCAGAAAGCTGGATTTTGGCTCTTTCGCTAAGAGTGGAAGCAAGGACCAGGGCGATGAATGAGTCTGCAGACAGGCATTGGCTTGATTGATATCTGTCCATACCTTATGGAAGCATGGTTTGTTGATTCACACTTGGAAGGAGCGCTTCTTTGAATTTCTTTAGGTTCTCTCCGTCCCCGATGGAGGCCCAATCGTGTCGGCATGCCGTAGGTAGACAACAGAAGTGGAAGTTACATGCCTAGGTTGAGGGAAGTACTTGCCTACATGATGTTTAGTCAGTCAGTAACGTCGTAGAAAGTTATGAGACGAAGTCGCTCGTCCTTGCCTATTGGCTGCGCGAGCTGGACACGCCCGGGCTGCTCGCAGGACTCGGTCTGCAACCCTGCACCTTCCTTGCCGTTGTGGGCTTCAGCGAATGCAGGCGCAACTGTGATGTGTGTCACCACTTGTCCAAAGACGGATTACAATGCTGGGATGATGCCGGGATATATTTCTTTCGGAGATATCTAGACTTGTTGGTGTCTGTCAGCCACTGCCATATCACATTTGTCGAATATCTGCAATTACGTAGGGGTCATGATCCCGTACGGTAATCAAGGTATGTATATCCCGTAATATGTATTCTGTACGAGCTGACAGGTATTTTACAGCCCCACCAAGCTCACCTGGGCGTTGCCCGGGCTGGGCTCGAAACAGAAACAACCTCAGGGCAGTCAAACCAGGTGGGTGGACCCGCTGTAGGTTGACGGGGAATGCGGATCGCATCGGCTGTCGTTGTGCACATCCCCGTCGACATGATCCATGATGGTCCATCTTGGTAATCCTGGCTCGCTTTGGTCACTTCTGACTTCATCACACCTCAAAACAGCAAGGGAACCACTTTTTAGGACTGCACGGAAAATCGGCCTACCTGAATGATAGGCTGGCGTCTACTCTTTTGCTGCTCTACAATAATAATACGCTGCTAGCTGTATATAGTCAAGTCTGCAAATAACGATATTTGACATGATGATAATCTGGGAATAACGTTAACTTCGCCGCCATTGTTTCTTTTTAGTGTAAATTACAGTAGATTAATAATATTTTCTATATCAGTATTATAGTTAAAATCTTATTTGGGCACCTATATAAACTGGAGATGCATGAGAATAGCGTAGCGTAAATAATTATTTTGATTAATTTATTTAATAATAAATATCTTAATATGTAAGAAGAGAGTCCGTCAACGAGGAGTTGACGTCAACACTATCTTATATAGGTATATTATATAATGATTATTATAACTTAAGCGCCTGCCCTATTTTGACGGAGCTGTTAAGATACTTACTATAGTCAATTGCAGGAAGTCCTATATCAATCTATAACAGGCTGGGATGCATATGCCCAGACGGCTAAACTTACAAAAGATAGGATGATGTTCTGCTTGCAAGACAGAACTCGGAATGCATACTATATAGCCAATGCCAACCTGTGACAAATAATTTACTTTTTAATAGTAGCGAACTTTTTAGTATTAATAGGCTCAAATCTCCTATTTTTATTAGTATTTTATTAACGTCAAAATTATTGCCACCAATCTTTTTTTTATTGACATTAGCGGATTGTAATAAATTAATTGCTATATTAAAATATTTAAAGAAATCTTTTCTTTTCGTAGATTAAATACTAGGAATTGAAAAGGTTTTGATATTAATACTAATACGTTTATATCTTCCGAAACTAAAGGATTTGTTAAAGATAAGGGTTTTAATTGTACTATATAAGCTTTAATAAAGTAGTATAAAAGTTTTATATTAAAATACGCCATAAATAGGAGCAATATATATTTTTGTATTAGCTTTCAGCTTAATACCTATAATATAGCCTTTAATATACCAACTTTTAAAAGTTTTAAAATTCTATTAAAAATTAGGAATGTAATTATTAAAAATGAAACTTATATTGCTCTTCTTACGAATCTCATAGTTAGAGGAATTCTTTATTATAATAATTATTGTGACAGGCTGGGGTGCATATGCCCGGACGGCCAAACCTACAAAAGATAGGACGATGTTCTGCTTGCAAGGCAGAACTCGGAATGCACACTATATAGCCAATGTCAACCTGTGACAATTATAGTAGTTTAAATACTAAATTCGAGAATGTAAGTGAATTTATACGTTATTAATACTTGTCCTTTTATTAACACGTTACTTTGTTTAATGAAGGCTTTCAAAATCTTATTACCCACTTTAGAAATGTGGTACTTATCAATTCGTTTTATTATAAATTTCTACTTATATTTGATTGTAGTAATAATTACTTTGATATTCTAATAAGTTGGGGGTCTTTTGTTGTTTTTAGTAAGACTACGAATTATTTTGAATTCTAAGATTGTTTATACGTAACATCAATGTTAGTATAAAGTTCAATTAAATTCTTTATTAAATATATTTACAGCTTCACAATTAATTCTTTAATTGTAGATTTCCTTGAGGTTTTTTTAATTAGGTTTTTTTTAAGCGTTTCAGAAAGTGAAGTTGCGACAGTAACGCTCTAGCGGTTGGTAGTACTTCTTACTATAGTAGTTTTTGGGTTGATATTGGCTAGTAAATTGAGAAAGTTGTTTAATAATATATAAAGGCTATAAAAAACTAAAGTAGTAGAAGGTAAGATCGTACGAAAAGATATTTGCAATAGTAATTATAAAAAAAAGATAGTTATTATAGTGGAGATTAAAATTAAAAGAATGTAACAAGGAAGAAGGTAGGGAAATTATAAGATTTAAAATATTCTAGAAATAAAAACGATTCATTTAATTTCTTTAATTCATTAGCGATTAATAGTTGAAATATTGAAGATATTATTAGTAAGTTCTGTAGTACATTTCCTCTTAGGAGTTCGCTATTGCTATTTAATGTTTATTAATTCGGTAAGGAATTATGATTATATAGCCGAGAATTTAATTAGTAAAAGTATTTTAAATTTGAGTAGAAAAGCCTTTGAAAGTAATTAGGGTGCTTAAGTAATTTTAGGTTTGGAAGAAATAAAGAAATAAAAGAATATTGAATAAATAACAGGTTTGTATTTTTGGGGAATTTATTTAAGAAGAAAGTTAGTAATTATAAATAAATTAGTAGGGTATAGGATTAATTGTGATAGCAGCCTTGCAGTTGTGCCTCTCAACTGTCATCACAACTGTATAAGACTACTTGACCAACTGAATTGCTAGCTTTGGTTACATGTATCCTTTTAAAACATAGCCTAATGATGTGGTAGTCTACCAGTGCCGTAAAAGTAGCAGTAGTTTGATAGTTTATTAAAGTAACGTAGGATATTAATTATGTATTTATATATATATCTTGTTATTCTTGAATATCTTAGTAGATTTTTAATAGTTAAATAGGATTAAATTAGTATACCACTTTTTAATTAAAGAAATTTATAGTAATATTAAATTAAGGTTTTTTGTAATTGGAGAGTTTAACGATGTATGTATTGTAAATAAAAAAAGAAAACAAATTTTTTATACTAATAGAAATAAATTCGTTATTTTAGTAATAAACAACAAAGGAGAATATATTGATGGGGAATGTATAGTATTATTAATCGAATTTCACTATAGCTAAAAAGTATTGAAATTTATTAAAAGAAAAGAAGAGAAGAAAAAAATAAGAATTTAGAAGTTTATTTGGTTATAAGGAAATTTGCAAGTATTAATTTAGATAGGTTGGTTAGGAATAGTAACGCTATTAATTAAACCAGTTTAGTTTAGTTAGGGACGAAATAGTAATTAAAGATATTATGATAATTTTTTCAATGAAAGTTAATTTAATTAATAATATTTTAATAGTCGGGTTAGTAGCAAGACACTTAAGCTAGTAAGCGCAACGCGGTTTCAACGGCGCTAAAAGGGTAGTTTGTTTTAGTAATAAAGTAATTAAGTAATTAATAGGGGTTAATACAGGGATTGATTGATTTAATTGGTTAGTTGTAAATAATGCAGGTCATGAGCTTTCAATGCAATACTTAGCGTTAATAGAGGTATTAATTGTAATTCGGAATGAATTAATATAAATAATTATATCTACTATTAATTTATGATGATAGCATAGTATAGATGATTATTTTGATTTATTTATTAAATAATCATTATTTTAATATTTGACCAGAGAGTCTGTTAACGAAGAGTTGACGTTAATATTATTTTATATAAGCGTATTATATAGCAATTATTATAATTTAAGCGCTTGCTCTGGTTTGATAGAGCCATTAAAGCACTTTCTACAATCAATTTTAGAAAGTCCTGTGTCAATTGGTGTTTAATTATTATTTTATACAGCTTATGTACCTACTATATGTCACAGGTTGACATTGGCTATATAGTATGCATTCCAAGTTCTGCCTTACAAGCAGAACATCGTCCTATCTTTTGTAGGTTTAGCTGTCTGTGTTACAGAGGTAGCCTGTGTCGTTGCACGTGATTAGTCACGTGCCTTGTGCCAGCGCACAGCAGCTTCTGAGACTGCTGTCGCTGTCAGTAGGCTGGCTATGACGGCTCCCAGCCATGGACCCACAATTGGGCCCACAGCTGGACTGCCCTCATAAGGCCAGCCTTCTGGGCACTTGTCTGCACTCTCTTCCTTTCTCCTTCATGCAATTACGCATATTCACATCTACCATCGACCCTTTGCCCGTGATAGTCTGGGCATATGCACCCTAGCCTGTCATACTATAGTTACTACCTAGTATCTAGATTAGCTAGCTAGTACCCAAACTGGGTAAATTTAACCGTTCCTAACTGGGTATAACCTCCACCCTCTCTTTCTCCTCTTTTAGTAGTATAATAATAAATCACTCAAAATCTCACTATTTTTATTGCTAATAAGCTTTTTAAATTTGTAATTTTACTAGTATTCTTCTTGTTTATTGCATTCAACTTTTATTAATTAATTCTACTATATTTGGGTTTATTAGAAACGTTGCGCCCCGTTGCTATCGTATTATTGAATTTCAATAGTAGACTATCCGCAAATATATTAAGCGTAGCTTCCTTACCTTTACTGAATGCGAGGTTGCCGTTCGGATAATTCGCAAGTTTAGCTATAAAATTAATTAGTTTACTATTAGCGATTCTTTGAAATCTAAATAGGACTATTTCAATACTAAGACCTTTCTTTGAAACTACATCAGCGTTACGAAGATTTATTAAGCCGATTATCCTATTTTCGAAAAGGCGTTTTAGGAATAGGTATTTTGTATAGAGGGTTTTTAATTAATTATTACAGGAAACATAATCTAAATTACTATTAAAGTTTTTGAAAATTTAATACCCGATTTCAATTCTTTTAACGAGCCGAAATCTTTAATAAGCTAGTTGGCTAGATTTAAGCACTGCCATAGTATTAAGTAGTATAAGTAGTTGGGAGAGTTGTAGTTAGCTGATGTTATCAGATTTTAAGAGGAAATAAATTGTATTAAATAGTTCATTAAATATCATTATCTCAATAATATTTACAATATTGATGACATTAGCTTCTTTTATTTAAATATATTTATTCATACTTTTGTTAATTACCTATGATTAAGTGGTAAGAAGAAGAACAATTGTATTATAATTGTATTAATTACTAATATTAATAATAACTATAAGTTCGATTTTTAAACAATTGGCTACTTTAAGAAATTACGTACTTTCGATAAGAATAGTTGTTATACTACTAGATTCTCCTTTATCTAGCAATATAATACAAAAGTTTGAATGACGGCGGTTATTTTTAGATAATATTTATATTAATTTAATTGCTAAATAGAGGGCCAGAAATTATTCTTTATACTAGATAGTTTTAGCGCTTATACATTTGTGTTTAAGTAGCTAAAAGAAGGAGACGAGAATTAAAAGCTCCGGAATACTACTGTTGTTGTTTTTCCCAGCTAATACTACTTCCTTATATTAATTTATAAATTAAATTATTAACAATTTCAAAGTTTATTATAGGAAGTTTTAGCTACAGTATATAGTCAATACGATATTGGTTTACTGTGATCCTTTTAAGAATATCATTATTTTGGAAGACATTTACTGGGTTAGTGATGTATGAAGAACTAAAGTTATAGGTACTACTATTGATAATTATTAGTATAAGTTTATTCTTTGGGTTTAGTATTTAGTTTAAAAAAGAAGTAGTAGAAAAGACCGTCGCTGGCGCTGTCAATGAGGATAATTATAGTATTAAGATTATTAGAACCGCTAATACCCTTGCTGCTCAAATTATAGGAGTAACGGATATGGATACTAACAAATTTATAACACTTATTGAAAGTCTAGTAGAGTTTAGAACTATCAAAGCTATAATAAATATTAATAATTTCAATAACTTATTAAATAAGGAGGTAATCGATAGCCCAAATAATCTTTTTATTTATATTGTTAATAGTTTTTTTATTATAGCAGATAATAACGATAATTAACTTAAATAGTGGAAATTATTAGTAGTAACGCTAGTTAATACGTTTAAAGCTATTACGATAGTTATTTAGTAGTATAAGCAATTTACTATAATTGATTTGGTAGATATAGTATTATTTCGGCGGGTATAAAAGAGTTTCATTTAATAGTTACTAGTTTAATACTTCAAAGCACCCCAGCAGACTCTAAATTCTTACTTCACGAAGGTATCACCTACAAATTAGTATACGTACGATTCTTTATTTAGAAATTTAAGCGCTTCCATACTTAATACGATGTAAATTAATATAAACAATAGTTTTGTTAACAATTTCAGAGATTCTTAGTATATGCTAAGAAAATTTGGAAGTAACAATAATCTGGAAATAATGATTAGAACCCCTGCTACCAGAGATATTGTTATTTGCAGACTTGACTGTAGTGTATAGTCTGGACCATAGGCTCCGGATTGAACAATCATAAAGCCGGGATGGACGGAAAAGATGGCATCTGCCTCGAGCAACAACCAAAAACAGGATGTGTTGCCGTCTCAAGTCAGCATTATAATGGTCCAAGCAAGCACCAAACACTCAAGCCTCCCCCCCCAAAAGAAGCTATTAAGCTAAAGCACCTCTACCACACCAAGCCAGGCGCAGGCACCGCAAGATGCAATGTTTGAGGTTGTTTGCTATCGTATATGTCTCACCTCAGTGCGGCTCCTCGCGGGGTCACGGCGAGGTTCATCGCATGTCTCACTAGAAGGTACCCCTTGGCCCGACCGTCTTGGCGTAAAGTTACACAGCTACGGTATTGGCAGCAAGACCACGCGTCTGGGGTGAAGTGTGGGTGCGCGGGGCGGGCGGGGCGGGGCGGCGGGCGGGTCTGCCCTGAAGTTTCCATCTCAGACCGGTGAGCTCCTTCCTTTGACGACTACCTTACTTACCCTACCTACACCACCTGTCAAGGCAGGTACAACCCATTCCTTGTTTGCGCATTCGTTCCAATTCTCTCATGTTCCAAATCGAAGAAAGAAGTGTCACTGTGATCTCCAATTTCATCTTTCATTTCTACACCATTCCACATTCCACCTCGCCCAAGATCATGCCTTCCATCCAACGAAGCCAACTCTTCAAGCAGGTAGGTACATACCTCAGCTGGACTTCAAACGCTATCCGGATCCTGTGAGCTGCAGTTCTAGGTAGGTACCTACGTCTGCAGTTACTGTACGCCTGCCGGCCTGCCGCTGCCGCTTCCCTCAAGTTCCCTTGGGTCTGGGCTGCTCTTCCTTCGCTTCAACTCCCGTCCAGTCCTCGAAGACATCCCGGATATCCCCATTTTCAAATTGCTACTCGAAGAACAACTTCCACCAACCAAGGTCAAATGACCACCTGGTGCGGTCTCGCGGGCTACCTTACCCCTTCCTTACCTCTACCGGAAGCGAAGTCGAGGGGAAGTGTCCCTCCTGTCTTTTGATGGCGTGAGCGGAAGCCGCCTGGTCTCCTTAGGAAATGTCCGGATGCCGGTCCGCCCCGGCAAAGCCACGCAGTCGGCCAATTCGATATGACAGAAGCACCGTACCACTGTCACCACTGTGTATGCTTCGATGCGGGTCCAAGCAAGATTGCCTAGATCGGGCTAGGTAGCCAGACGGGCGCCTACATTGGACACTCGTTGTTTCCTACTGTTCCCAGGCTGGCTGCGCATGGCGAGCTGCTAACCCAAGAAAGTTTCGAAATCATCAACGAATGCCATCGTGGCCGCTTCCGCCATCATTATGGACCTCACCTACCTTGATGGGTAAATCCGAAACGGCTCCATCAACCAGGCACTGTTCGGACATGTCGCCGAGTCGTCTCTCATCCGTTGCTCATTGCCGACTACTCTGAGAATAGACCAGGTGCGAGCAATGAGGCGCAACTTCTATCGGCTGTCTTCAACGGCGGGTCACTCCTGTCCCGTTGATCTGTGGACGCACCTTGTATTAACCGCTCAGACCCAGCCCGTCACTCGGTCAGTCGTTAGAGGTAAGTAGGCCAACCATTCACTATCCTCTCGCCTACTATGTGTTTGCTGATTTTCGGAAATGGGGGGGTGTGGACAACTTGGCATATTCACGAAAGCTGAAAACTAACGTTGACGTGTATTAACAAGATCCTGAACTGCAATGACGTCCTCTTTTGTCAGCTAGCAAATGGGTTTGGTCACCAACTGGCACAGGTTGACAAGACAGGCACCGTGGTACGTTGAATCACATCGTCACCAGTTGCTTGCTCATCTCAAACAACAGCCACACACCAATACATGCACAACATTCCTGTACGATACGGGTATGGTACAAATTATCTTCCTCTTGGTTTCCTTCAACTTCCTTCTCAGTCATCGTCCTTAATTCCACTGGCCACGGCCAGCCTAGCCTGAGCCCCAGCCACCGGCCTGCTCCAAGATGGGGCATTGACATCGACTGGGGTACCATCCTCATCTGTGTTACGTTCGTTAAGCCTGTGCCTTCAACCATATTCCATATACCAGTTCCAGATGATGTTCGTTCAGTTTCACTAAGTTGTATTTCGGGTCACTCAAGTTACACAACATGGCGGGAAGACTTGGGCTGCTTGGACCGCAATGGCCCTCAAGTCCCCTCCATGGTCCCTTCACTTTCTGTCCCTCCTTCGGGACTGACGATGGGTCAGATCGACAGGTTTGACAGGTTATCGGGAATCTCAGTTTTCGTCTTCATTGTTTCTTTGCATCTGTTTCTCACCGACCGTTAATCTGCACCCAGCTGGGTCTCTCCTGCTTCAAGTTTGGCGATGTGGCAAGCCTCTGGGATGCCGGACTTGCGAATCACGGCAGCAAGTGCGCACCGTGTAGTTGTGTGCTCAAGTTGTTCGGGCTAGCGCAACGGCCGCAGAGATTCGGCTGTCGTGTATCATGCTTGCTGGTCGAGTTCGTTCTCGGCTCCTTTTTGAGGGTCCATCACAGTTTGCTCAAGTTCCTCTGGTGTGAGGTTCTACTTCCGGCTCGCCACCGTCGACTACTTACCTAAGGTAGGTATAGCTGGCAAGTGGAAACTTTCATCCGGTCCCCGTCAAACTCTTCCTAGTAATGTTTGATGTGGGGATTACCTTTGCGATGCCTGTTCTCGCATGCCCCTACGCTAGTTTGTTGCATTAGGACATGACGTCCGGCCCCCCGCCGTCCTTACCGGGTATTCCTATATTGTGTGTTGCCCTGGGAGAGACCCGACACGACCGGTTCCTGCACGATCCCCGTTCGGGCTACCTACTAGCCTCGAGTGCTCTAGTCACCTTGTCAATCGATGTATTGTTCCCTTGTTCTTGCTTTTGGACTTTCTGGGTATGCTTGCTACAGCTACAACAAACCTCAAACCCATGTAATTCCTATCCGGTGCTGCCTGCGTTTTCCAGCTGAGCTTGGCCCTTTCCGTTACCGCGGATGCCGGACAGGTGCCATATCACCACCGACCATGTCCTATGGCCCGGACCGGGGATGGTACGCCACTTCCGACCTCAACCCGTAGGGCTTTCCCCGTTGTCCGGCAATGTCCCCAACCATGGCTCTGGGTTTTCACAAGCGTATTGTTACGTCCCGTTCTGGGCTGTCGAAACAAGAAGTTACATTCAGGCATCTGTCCTGTCTAAGCTCCCTGCTATAGAGTACTATCTACTTTCCTTGGGTTACCTCATCGGCCACGCATGCCCAGCCCACTGACATCAACATGGTCATTAGGTACCTTACACGCCCCTCTTGCATAGGGACCCGTACACCTTATAGGGCATACCCGCATCCCTGTCAGCGACTTCTTTCTCTTTCTCTTCTTAGCGGCCGCTGAAGAGATCCACTACTGGTCTCCAATTTCGGCAAGTTTGACTTCGACAACAACTAATATACTGTGCTTGTGGCATGAACTCGACCTTGACAGCTTCACCGGCCTGCACTTATCCTTTTGGTTCACAACATATCGTCGGCAAGAGCATCGTGTTGATCGACGGCACCGTACCTGCACCATCATCAACGGAAGCCATGAGGATAGAGTGGTGTCTCTTTCCGTATTCGACTTCCGAGAATCCTCCTGTCAAGCTCCTAGCGCTAGCGCGGTCGACCGAGTCGAGGCTGGTTTCCTTTCCGTTGACCTTGCTAGAGGACTTCAAGTTTGACCTGGAGCTGACTCTGTGTCACGTACATCCAAGTTGGTCCGGTCTTTGATAAAAGGCCAGACATCTCCTCGGTCTCCATTTGTGATCTTGTTGACCAGCCGACTTCACATCTCCAACTGAGCAGTGACTTTCCAGCTTTCCAAAACCTCTTTGACAACCCGAGTTCTTCCTCAAGTTCTTATATCTTGCAACCCAGCTTCCACCAACCCACTAAGGTCAGCCATATTCCTGCCTTGGTACATTTTGAGCCGCAACCTTTCGTCCTCTTTCGTTGCTATAACTGGATGCTCGCTGAGGTGAGTGTCATTCATTGGGAATGTATGCAAGGGGCATCCCTGAAGCTAACATCTACGGCGCAGCTACATAGGAACCACTACACCTATCAGACGACCGCCTGCAAGATGTCTTCAGTCATTTCTGGGCCCGTTCTCGCCGCGGCTATCGCTCCAATCGTTGGCAACAACGGTTTTCCCTTTGCCGCCGCAACCAATGCCGAAGCCCCAGCGCTTCCTAGCGGCTTTCCATCCGAACTGCGATCCAAGCTGGCCTGGACTGGGGCTGACTTTGCTGATGAACACAAGTACATCTTGTGTTTGACTGAGACTGACTTGGCCGAGGTTAAACAGGCTATCGCCGAATACAAATGTAGGTGTACTGTCCCTAGGCTGCTTGGTCATCACACTGACAGCGTACAGCTCTTGACCAGGATGGTTATCTCGTCGAGCCGAACACCTTTCAGCTACCCACGCTCGGTTCGAAGCTCAGAGCACTCGGACAAGATGTCCATTTTGGCAAGGGTTTCGGTGTAATTCGGGGCCTCGACTGCGCAGGTTTCTCTGTTGAAGACCTGACATTGGCCTACATGGGCCTCCAGTCGTACGTCGCGGAGCAACGCGGTCGTCAAGACAAGCGCGGAAACATGCTCGGTTAGTCAAACATCAGTGGCAGCGTTTATCATGCCTTGTAGCTGACATCTTGAACAGTGCACATTGTTGCGGATAACAGCACCAAGCAGGCTGCTGATCATCATCGCCACTCAAACAAGTCCATAGTGAGTCAACAACGCATATGACGGACCACTGCAAGTTTGACTAATCCTTTGTTGCAGACTTTCCACAATGAGGAGGCTGGCGATATCGTCAGCTGGTTGACGAGGAGCACAGCCGCTACTGGGGGCAAGTGTATCATTGCTTCTGCGTACACCATCTATAATGTCTTGGCTGCCACTCGACCTGAATTGATTCGGACATTGGCGCGCAGCGATTGGCCCTTTTCTATGTAAGTGGTGACCACCGCACTGGCCGGTTTCGTGTTTTCAAGACTCCATCTAACGGAACCTTCTCAGGCCCCGCTTTCAGTGCCGTCCCGTGATCTTTTACGAAGATTCAAAGCTCATCATGAACTTTGGCCGAGCGGCTCTTCTTGGAAACCAGGCTCATCCCCGTCCTCAGCACCTGCCCTCCTTGACTACCCGTCAAGTGGAGGCTCTGGACGCCATTGAAGCCATTGCAAAGGCGTCTCAGATGGAGATCCAAACCCAGGCTGGCGACATCCATTTCATCAACAATCTGGCCGTTCTGCACCGTCGGGAGGGCTTTGTGAACGGAGAGGATCCATCGACCAAGCGCCATCTGGTTCGCATGCGCCTCCGGAGCACCGAGCATGGGTGGCCAATTCCCAAAGAACTCACCCAAGAATGGGATGAGGCTTTCCAGAAGAAGGGCGTCAAGCACTGGCATCTGGAACCCATGCCTGCATACTACTTCCCCCTCCGCCGCCAACCCAACTGAGTGACAGTGGGTTCGAAGAAAGCGTCTACGATTACACGCGGTAACAACTGAACGCATTTCCTTTGTCATTTTTACTGCCAAAAAAAAGCATGTCGGTGTACGAGCGCGGAGCATGTGGGGCACGGTGTTTCTAGGCACTAACCACTTTTTACACTATCTCCTTGGGTTGTGGTTTAGGGAATTTTGGGAATGATCTGCATCACTAGCTTTGGCATTTTGGGCAAGCGTTATTCCTTGGTGTGTTGAACGTCAAGAGGGTGCCCCGGACGAGCAGGTTGGGGTGTTATTACAGGTGTCACTGTTATGCAGCTCATATGCATGGTTAGAGAATACCTACAGCAGTCAAGCAATCTTGGTTTCCCATCCCAGACGTTCACTGCAATCCCAAACGCATTTGATATTGTCATGTTTGATATCCACTTGGTAGCAACAATGTTGTTTTCGTGGTTCGTGTCTGAGGAGCTACACAAGAGATCCGATCAAGCAGAGCTCAAACGCAGCATTTTGATAGGGTCTGGACGGGACGATCACCCGCAACGGTACCGAGAAAGATTGCTACAACCAGGTGATTGGGCCCCAGGGGTTAGTGACACGCAGAAGGGCGTCTGCAGAGTGCAGTGCAGTGAGCATGCATCCGTTCGGTTTTGGTTGCATTAGAATGATGCGTGAGTGGAAACGGGTAACAGCTCCCTTACGCCCGGCAATCCACCGCACGCTCGTCTTACAGTGTTACAAAACGCGCATTCAACACAGTTTAACCATTTCTTAGAACGTTGGACGAATTTTGTGCAAGAATCAACCAAGGGAACCTCGGGGAGCAATAAGATGGTTGTTCGCCGATATCAAGTTCAAGTCTCAACACATACCTATGGATCCCCGGACCATGGCAAACGTTGCTAGTTTTAGGTGACTGGTCCCGCAAGGTATAATCAGATGCTAGGGGGAACTAAACAAAGGCTACTGCAAGGCCAATCGTATGGGGAAATAACTACGTCTTCGAATCCTCCCAAAGTTAAGCCATTGTGTGAAATTGCACCGTTGTCAAAGTGAACGTGATGTGTTGGTGGAGATAAGAGAAATAAAGAAGCCGGTCTTCGTTCTTACTGTAAGTCCAGTTTCTTACAGAGCTATCAATCCTTTGCTCCCAGGTACAAACGAATAGGTTGATTTCAAAGGATGGCCACACAAAGATACCTTTATGGTTCCCCTGAGCTTCCACGCGGGTACGCTTGCCAGGGGCTTTGTGCAACACCCGATGGGATGTAGTACTAAGAAGAAGCAACGCAAGGAGCCAGATGGCTGGATGTGAGGTAGGGAGTGTTGTTACACAAGCTTTAGTGCTCCCGTTGCTTGTCAGGCACTGAGTGCATTGAGCTTTTCCATGATATGTGCGGACATTATGTTGATATCGGACAATAAGCACTGCAGGAGTAACTGATGGTAACTTGAAGCCGTCCTTAGTATGATTTGATGATGATACGCGGAGGAGAAGGAATGATCGATTGTATCTTACACCGTGTAAGTGGTTTTCATGAAAACCAAAATCAATACGGGGACCGTAATGTACAACAGTCGTTACGCGTATCATACCGAAGCGTTACAATGCCCCACATCTACCGGCTTAGCCTTACCAATTGGCCGTGAGGCATTCTTACCATCTGCAGGCAGCGACGATCGCCGTGGCTCCACTAAAGACCACTCACAACGAGAGCCAAAGGCCCTTTCCCTTCTTGCAATCAATCTCGTGGGGTAGGACCATACAATCTGCTCCTAGACACAAGCTGCACCGAGAAACATCTACTGCCTTCCTACCTCCTCTACCTAGAAGCGCACCTCGTATTCAATGTTCAAGGCCAAGTTCTTTACATTACAATCTTCTGATCCCCAGGCGGCCTAAATCCCATTGCATACAGATTCCTTCTTCGATGCACTCAGTGGCATTGCAGCAACACCCTCAACATGCGTGCCCTGTCTTCCGCGACAGAGTTCTAGTTTCCTCACACGGTGCCCTACCGGGCTCTTGAATTTTTGCGCCCCTCTTCTTTCCAGCTTAAGTTGGTCCCCTATCACAGTCACCGGTCACGATATCACTAGCTGCTTACCTAGGTATACTACTTACTACCTAGTCCCCCGCCCGGGTCACTGCCGGCCGGCCTGGACTCGGGATGACCTCCTCCTACCTACTGATCACCTACGGACTCTACGGGAATTACTCTCGCAATTATGATGCAAGTGTTCGGCTCTCCGGTCGCCGGATTTTCGGACACGTTCACAGTTCCAAAATGTTTCGCTCGTGAGGACTACGTGGGAAACCGGCCGGATTTGTTCTTTGGTCTCAGTTATAGTCGGATTACGTACAACACAGTAATCGCCAATTTCTGCACTGGAGGGCTGTATGTATGCTGGGTTTGATGAGGAAAGCTCTCCCTGAGGATTTACAGCACCGCAGGCGGGTAGCGAGGCAAGGCCCGTCTTTATTGAGTGAGTCGCGTGTGTCTGTCTGTCATTGATGATGAAGGAACAGGTCTGTTTCTTCGGTTGCAAGGGCCGAGAGGTGAGGGCCAAGAAGTCCCTCGGCTTCAATCATGGGAAACTAATTTACGTACGGACGTTGGGGTAAATTGAATGAGTTCGGTCCCGATGCTCAAACACAACGCACTTCATGGACATAGCCGGTGGGTGAGGACATGACGCTTGTATAGACAACTACAAACCTCAGGTTGAGGCAGAGGTACCCACCCAATCCTGGCCTTCAATCGTCCGCATTACAGCATACACAATTCGTACTTACACTGACTATTACACGCCACACAGGTCGGTAACATGCTTCTCGCCCTACAACGTACCGCGCCTTACCTGTTCCGTTAAAGGGTAGTATTTGCTCCCCAGAAGCCCGGTTGTTGACCCTGTCCGGGGCTACACATCCCGGAAGTGAGGTCTCGATCCAACCGCTCACCGGACCATTCACGCCTATCACTGCGTCTATGTCAGCGGATAGCTGGTTCCTAGATCTTGGGGAAGGAAGGAAAATGGTGTGTACCACACGATGAAGGAATCGACGGTTTGTGCAAGCCGTTATCACACCGCTGGCACTTTCGTTGGAAGAACACTTGAGAAGGCCCGGGCATGGATTTCCCCATTTCCCTTATGCTCATGTCAACCATCATGTCGAGAGAACCTTGCACGGTATCCTCGTGCAGAACCGGATACCGTCTCTTGCTGATGAGCGCTTCAAAGTTCATTGCTCAACCACCAGCAAACATCGCCATGTAACTAGGCTCAAGAGTGCTGCGAAGACCATTTTCCAGTCGTCCCTCTACCAACCACTTCTATGACTTGAGTTTTGTGTGTGGCAGGCATGCTATCTGAGTCCCGAAAAGGTGTAAACCACTTCACAATTATCGTCATCACCCTTTAGTCGAGTTCACTGCATGAGGGGCAAAGAGGAAACAACACATTTTCCGATATCGCTGGTAACGGCAACCAAACACTCGTTGCTTTTTCCCCCTTCTTGACACTACCCCTCGAACGATCTACAGATGCGTTGTACAGCGTCTGAATCAAAAGAAGAAATACCATAGACGCATCAAGAAGCCCTACAGACAAACATGGTCAACAGCATGCCAGACGCAGGGAGGGTGGCATCGCCAAGCATCCGAGCTCGTCGAGTCAAAAAGACAGAAAACCATCTTCTGGAGGAAGCCCTATGGTACTGGATCAATCCTCAAATCTCTGTCACTTGCATTCTGATATCTCTGTCACTTGCATTCTGGTATCTCTGTCACCTGTCTCTTTTCTTTGGTACCAAACTTTAACACCGAGCGGCCCGCCGATATCGTCAACGGACCGTACGCCACCCGGCTACTGCCAGGCAAGAGCTACAGTGTAAACAATAACACACTTGACATTCAGATGATGGCGGTGTGGTCATGGCATGCCAGATGTTTGTTTTCAGGAACTGAAAAGCCTCTCATGCATACCTAGGTACCTTGGGGGTTTCTTCCGAACCATAATGATGGATGGATGCCGCCGCCATCGTCGTCGCTAACATGCAGTTTGACGGTTCACTGTCTTACTTACACCTCTAGCGTACTATAAGTGCGCCGTATGGGTGGAACTCTCACTGCAAACCTCGCTTTGTTGATGTGTGCTCGCTTCTTTCTCCCTTTTTAGCTACACTTACTTACAAATTCAGCTGAGTTCTTCCCGGGAAACTCGGGTGCTTGAAGAACGGGCCCTGGGCTTCTGGTATTCGTGATCGTAATCAGCGAAGAACTAAAAGTGAAACAGGAACCGGACCGTGGACTTTTTGTAGGACGGTAGGTAACTACGTACCTCTAGGCATGATTGTTACCGGAGACAGGCCAAAGCAGGGACTAGCTAACAATCACCAGATCAAGCTAACAAACACATTGCGAACGAACATGATATCAACGACTCCCTCTTCTTGTAAATACGGACTTGTAAGTTACCTGTTCATGTTTGTTGGCCCCGGACATCATGGCTTCCACTTGCATGAGGTAGACAATTATTCGAAACAACTACATCACGTCGGCATGCATCTTTTGCGAACTCGGATACGAGCTTGGATGGATGATTCCCGGGTTATACAGCGCGTACCTGCCGGTTCGTCTGCCCGTCTGTCTGCCTGCCTACCTATCTGCCTACACCTACGTGGCTGTCTATCTCTCTAGCCTGGGGCTGCTTCTTACTTTCCCCGGGCTCTTCCCGACCAGTCCACATGTGATCGAGTTGTACAGAAATCCGGGGAGAATGCGGGGGAGAAGTTGGATGTTCGGGTACTGACCGTCAAAGTGTCGTACAGGTTTGGTTTCCAAGTAGCAGAGATCGTTGCCCGTTTCCCGGTTTGAGAGACTGGACTGACTGAGGACAGACGGCATCCGGCTGACTCTGGGAGACCTTTGGAACGGACATCAGCAGATTCACAAGGGAAAGTCAAATTGAAGAGGAATGGCTTTTTCGAGGCTATCACTGTTGGTTCTTTTGGAGTAGTAAATGACCTTTGTGGATAGGTACGGTAGGGTACCGTTTGTACGAACTGAAGTGTCATGCTGTTGGAGAAAACCCAGACTCCTATAATGTGCCATTGGAAGGTAAAGCTACCTACCAGCTGCCTGGATGGTGGTTAAAGGCAAGGACCACATGTTGCTTCACGTTATCGTAACCCATATTCCTTGTAGTGCTCTTCGTTCTCAGTAGAGTGGTGTGCTCGCCTACCTCCTCTTATTGATCTCTCAGAGGCTCTTCTTCTGTTTCTTCACGAGCCTCTTTCCTCAACTTGTGAAACGAGAGCGACGTGGTCAACGTCGACGTTCAACTTTCGCGGTTGATCAAGTTGGATAGATGTATGCTACTCATACGTAGTGTACCTGATGTAGTCTCCGAGCGAAGTAGACATCTATGGCGGGAATGAAATCCTTCCAAGTTGTTTACTACCTGTGTTAAACCCATCCCCTACGATATGAGTGAGAACGATCTCTGCCTTCTCTGCCTGCGTGTCCAAAGAAGGGCACCTCTAGGCAAACATGGTCCGGCTAACACTGTGCCGCTCATTACACTCGACTTACTTGCTTCTAGAGCAGCCTCTTGGGGATTTGGATACCTATATTTTTGGACAGTATGTTGCTTTGTGAATTTGGCTTGAAGCCTTCCAGAGTGGCATACGTCTGTCATGGTGTCTTTCTCCAACAAAGGCAGAGGACATCGTCTTTCGGTGGTAACACTCTAGTCAGAACTTACCTACCTAGGTGCACTAAGTTTGGATTTCGGTAGTCCATAGTACACTGTAGTGTATCAAAAGAATCTTCCTGGTAACAGTTGCGCAGTGTCTTTGTACCTCTATGCTTTGAAGCCTTGAGTAAAAGAATCAGTTTGTCAAGGACGTGGTCAAGACACCTAGGTAGTATACACCTATCCAGGATCAGACAACCTCTCTCAGATGAAGACAAGTACTACCTTGGGTAATTGTAGTTGCCTACCTCTAGGGACCAACCTCAACGCAAAAGCGAATACCTGCTTAGAGGTACCTAGAGCTGAAGATAGAACAAAATAAATCATATGTCTTCACCATGTCCCAACCCAGATGGAGAGGCACGCAACGCCTTCGTCAGGTCCACACCTCGGACGACCATTAATCCTTCAGACTGACCACTATCTCTGTACTGCACTGCAGAAAAATCTACTCCTAGACACACGGAGACTTGAAACCCTAGAGGTAAGGTAAGGACTCCGTTGACAACGCACAGCTAAAGTCGGACACTTGCCTATCACCACTGCATCAAAGGCGAAGCACCGCAAGAAGAAATCGCTGACCAGCAAACGGGTGAGAGAGTGAGGGATCAGCACTAGAGGTACCTGTACATGTGTTGAGGTTATCATGAGCCGATCATCCCAGCGGGTGTTGCATACCTCCCGTCTAGAGGTACCTCTAGAAGTAGGTGGTGTCAGTGGTTTGGTTCCGGCCTGGACGGACTTGCTGGCCGGGACTGAGTTGTGTGCCCCAAGGCTTAAGTTTTGTCAAGTCGTTGAGGGACCACGGTTCCGATTGTTGAACGGCCAGCGAGGAAGTCACAGCCATTCCTCCGCAAATACCACCTGGTTGCCGGACGGGCTGAAGCCGACTACCCGGTTTCTGAGGCAAAAACCACAACTGCAGGCCTCCTTGGTCGCCGCCAGTCAATCTGGCTTCCACAGCGGAAATATAAGGGCGGCGTCTTGGGCAGACGATGGGCATCTGCTGAAGCCTCAGTTCCTATAGCAGTCTGGTTTACTGGCCCAGATGACCTCCTCTTGGCCAGATGCCGTTCGCATTTTTCCGCTATGGTTCCATTGTTTGGGACGAAAGGGAAATGCCGTTTGGTTGCCGCACTGCACATTTTTGTGCTTCGACTACCCCTTTACCTCTAGAGGCTCCCAAACTAGCCAAGATGGTGCCTTTGGGGGATTTCCCGTTATGGGATATTCAAGATCCGCTCGTCTGAGATATTCATCAGGCATCATAACTGAAGTAAGGGAGAGATGTAAGCGAGGTGTAGAGGTACTTACCCCAGAGAATGCCGCCCATTTTGAGCTTGTAAAGAGCACCATCTGTGGAACTAAGGAGGAAGGAAACCTGAAGAAACGGAAGTCGCGATGCACTCACGGGGGCAGCTGAGCCGGACAGTCGGCCGTTAGGTGGATGGACTGGATGGACTGGACACTTAAAGGATCTGGATATCATGAGAAGGAAAGTTCTTGCCAACTCGGTAGAGGTTTCGGTTCAGGAATTTCATGAGGCTGCAGTGTTGAAGAGATCCGCGCTTGCTGAGCTGAGATGTGAACGGCATCTTGCTCCCGAACCTCACTATGTCATTGACTCATTTCATATCACCATCGCCGTGTTCAGTTGTCGGCTTAGCTTGGCGAGATCACTGTACTGTAGCTCTAGAGGTAGAGGCACCTTGCTAGAAAGCCACGAACTGAACTCGAAATATGGCGGCCTGAGTCGAAAGTTAGGAACTCACAACAGACTTCCGGCTGTGGGAGTGAGGACGCCCGGTGGAGGGGGACAACATATCCGGAGGCTGTACGAGGTTTCCTGGCCGGCCTGTACAGTAAGGGGGTAGTCTAGGTGCAATGCCGGACGACAGTGAACCTTACCTAGGTAACTTATGGTACTAGGTAGAGGTAAGAATCGGATTCAGGTTTCACTGGAAGCTGGAACTGCAACTGAAATGCTGTGATATTGTTCGATTGCCAGTCGTCTAACCGATCTGACCCTATCCATGACTCCGTACAGTAGTACTTGAACACAGGAACATCATCATCCATTGACGACGAACCGAAAGAGTAACCCAAATCCCATCGCGAGCCCACCAAAAGTCCAAATCTACAAAAGAAGTCGTGCCAGGATTTAACCGGCCTGAAAAAGAAGAATCCCTTATGCCTCTTCGCCCTCATTCCATGCTCATGCTCATGTCCATGCAACGTATATCGTATCCTCCACCACAACCCAAGTATGACCTTGCGATCCAGAAGAAAACGCATCAAAAGACAAAACCTGCTATGCCAGAGAGGTCGTCATGCGTGGAAATGGCCCATAAAGTGCTGATCATGCAAACGTGATGGCTAAGCCAAAGATGCGACAGCTCGCCCGCTAATGCTCCAAGCTTGCTTGCTGCCAATGAGAAACCCAACACAGAAACGTATGTTCCAAAGGGTATGCCTTTTTTGTATCCGAAAAGAATCTCAAGCGATTGAATCCGAGTGCTTGTCATAACTCATCAAGTGAAGTATGTAGAGTCTCTCGACCTATGAGGATGGGGTCACATCCCACTTATTTTTCGTACCGCCGATACAGCTGCTGGACTGGTTGTCGAGTTCCCTATACTCCCAACTCGTCCGCTTGTCTTTCGAACACCAGCTTCTCTGATGCTCCCAGGTGGATGGCGTTTCGCACTAGTGTTGCCTCGTACCTTGGTCAAAACTCCTGACGCGGAACTAGTGCGTGGAGCATGGTCGTGGGCCTTTATTCGTGATGCTGCAGTACCAATGTTCTCGATATCGTTCGATGCATCGTTATCCATAACTTGATAAACCGTCGTTTTCGTAGTAGCGGTTTGGTGGGTGACAGACCGTTCGGGGCGTTGTTCTGGTGAAGTAGGAGCGGCTGATTGTCTTCGCCGAGATCTTCGGAGATTCCATTCCTCTTCCGAATTCGGCCCTCTTGAGCTCTTTTGAACAGTAATCACCTCGGTTGTCACTTCTGCCATGACGGCAGGTTCTTCCTCCACAGTGGTCTGAATAGTTCCCCGGCCATATCCTTTCTGGCGATCTATTGCGCCCCGCTGCGTCTTCCTTGGCTGTCCCGGCGTAGGTGCAGGGAGATAATCCTCTTGTACACCAATATGATTGTCACGCGCCGAGTCCTGATCGATCTCGCCCAGCGGTGTTCGAATGGATCCTCTGTTAGAGGGTGTGGACACGCCGTTCTTGCTAGAGCTACGGCCAAGGCTTGTCTTTGACATGGCACGAATAGGGGTGCTCGGGTGCGCGGTTCCGTTGGCCTGCGCGGCCGCAGCCGCAGCCGCCATCTCTTTGCGCAGCCTCCGCTCAACGCGCTCTTCAATCCACCACTCCCGGAAGACGCCCTGGTTCAGATGCAGCCAGTGCTGCTGAGGTCCAACGACCATGCCGGGGCGCATGAAGCGCATGTAAGCAATGACCTCGTTTGCTGTAAAGCCATGTCGGTAGATCAAATAGGCACCAATTAGGCAGCCTGTACGGCCGAGACCAGCTTTGCAGTGAACAGCGATGCCCTTTTTCCTGGAGATGGTCTCGTGGGCCATGCGGATAAACTTCCGTACCGTCGAAAGGGTCGGGCAAGTTCCGTCCTCAAATATCATGTCGATGTGATTAATTCCTAGGGCTTCGAAGTAGGAGGGATTATAGAGCTGTGAGTTCAGCCTGACGACAAGACCGATGTTTCGCTCCGAGAAATGTCTAAGGACATTTTTGAAGGGCTGCGGCAGCGTAGGGTGAGCGTCGACAGCGCTGAGAGTCTTGGGTAGAAGCGACCACTGTTCGGTCCCCTCGGGTGTGGGAGCAACCGGGGTATGCTGAGGAGAGGCAAATGCCAGGAAGTTGGGTGTAATCCAGTTGAAGTCGCCGTGCTCAACCCTCTCAAACTTTTCATACTCGTCGAGATCGAATGTCTCCAACACGCAGCAGCCCTCTTCCTTGGCCTTCCAAACACCGTAAACCACATCCTGAACCGTGATGCCGTAGTCAGCCTGGCTGTAGCCGGCGTCTCTGAACGGCATAAGAGGGGGGTCGACCTGGGCGACCGGGGCAAGTGCCAGATGCGGAGGCCATGACTGGATCAAAACCATGTAGCAAGCCAGTAGACAAGAGGCATTGGCACGACCTGGAACAGCATTGGTCAGAGATCATTGTTTGTCTTGAGCAGGCGGACTGAGATAACCTACTGCGTGGGTCGGCCCTGCTCCAGAACACTACCGGTCTGTCTTTGTTCTCCTTGGCTCCAAGGATCTCGTGGAACTGCAGGGCAAAGCGGTAAAGGTGGCCGATGTGGAACGGGCCAAAATCGTGGTGGAAGGCATTGTACAGAAGAGTGTCGTCGACGGTGAAGTAGTATGGCTTCTTACGCTCCGCGACCTGGTCGACTGTTCGTTGAGAGCGCTTCCGCGGAGACCGTGGTTCGGGATCCGGGTAGGGAAACAAGGTATGCTCGGTAGGAGGTTCAGAGTAGGATGCAAGGTACAATCGGTCTGTGAAGGTTAGTATACTGTAAGGCAATTGCTGATAATGTAGAGAATATTCCGAGGTGCACATGTTGGGACGGTTACAGCTCCGTTGCGGGGCGGTGAACATGGGATGCGGGTGGATCATGAACATGGGGTTTCTGGACAAAGAAAAAACAAAAAAATCTGTAGTGTCGATTGAGGGGACAAGAAGGGCACGCTCATGCTTCACACGTACCGGGAATGTACTCAATGATTTGCCCCAGACTGCTGGAGTGTCTGGAGGAAGGAGCCATGGCGTCGTGGCCTGGGAGGCTCCAAGGCGCCTGTTTATATCGAAAGAGTGATCGTCGTTGCGACGGTGCGCGGGCGCATTAACCGGGATAGTGATGCTGTGTAATGAGCTGTTGGGAGGCGGGAGCGAAGACGTCGACCTTCAATTCAATAATATTTTGTCGCCCGGGTCTTTACTTTGGTCGCGTGGCCAAGATTGTGGTCGGATTGACGGGAGGAAGTTGAGGTCGAGATCGCAGATCGTTTCGCGAGCGATTGTGTGCCAACAAAGGAAACCAAGAAGCCAAGCTGGGCTAGGTATACTGACCGCGACGCAAGGGACTGTGTACTGCACTGCAGGTGCGGGGTGAGATGAAAGCGCCAAAAACAAGAACCGAAGCCTCCAAAGATGGACAAGACGACGCCGGCTGCGCAAATGCGAATCTTCAAGAACGAAAGCACCGGAGGCAGGAAGGGCTGAAGAAACAAAGGAGTGGGCAACTCGATGATGATGTGCGATGTGGGAGGAGGTCAGAGGAGGCCGGTGGGTATGATGCTGGTTGCGGAGAACAGGTTTTGTAGCAGGTAGTACGGCCTTACCGGTACCAAGAGCGGTGTTTTCGCTGGCAAGGTTGTATTGTCATTGGCAGGGACCCTGGGGAACTGGGGAACGAGCGAGACCTTCACCTCACCTTCCATGCAGAGACCGCCTCGAACTCGACACTCACAACTTGCCCGACCGCTGCCTGCGCCCTGGGCCAGCGAAGAATTCGGGGGGCTTGGTGTCTTCCAAAACAATTCACCGCCCAATAAGCGCGTCCAGAGCTCCATCTCACCCGCCGTTGTCCTGACAACCTTGGCTCTTGGCATTCGCAGTCGCGCCTGGGCCAGTAACATCACTTCTTTCCGACGGGAGATCCCCCCCCCAGTGCTCCACTTCCCAGCTGAGATAGGGAGGGAGGTGATGCCGAAGCTTGTCCTTTTCTGTAGAGCCGCCATGATGACTTTTGCGCCCAGCACACGGCACAACCGAATGTCGAACTCGCTTGTTCAGCCAGCCTGCCGCCTACGACCTTACGATAGCCGTAGACGACAGTAACCTCACTGCGAATTTGCCAGTGTGAGATACAGTTTGAGGTTAGTTCCTACAGAGTTGCCTACAAGGACCCTGTCATCAGTCATCACACAGCACAGGCACACTGCTGAAGAGCGCCTTTGCGACGCCGCGGCGGTTGGAATTCGACATTCGTCATCGGGTAGCGCTTACCACACAAACGCCCCCTGGCAACCGTTAAACGAGTGCCAGTTTGAAACCCCTTGGTTCAAGACAACATTTTTCTTGCAAGTGTTTACTACAGGGTTTTTAAAGACCGCAGCCATGGCAACCGACGACAACTTCCCCTGCTCGCTGTAGGTCATAATTTTAGCTTCTCTTCGTGCTGGTGTTGCATTCCTTGTTTTCACACATGTTGTTGTTCACCTCGTTTGTTTTCACCCTTCCTCTTGGCATGAGATTCTCATTTCACTCAAACCCTGCATTTCTTCTTTTGAGATAAGTTGGCACTAACATAACAACCGCGAAAGAACACTTCAAGTGCCCTTCCCTGATGCCCGGTTAGCTTCTGTTGCTCTCCAAGCCTTGAGGGTAGACAAGGAGCTCTCCGGCCTCGTTAAGCGGGAGCTTTCGACCGTTGCGTCCCCTAGCAGCGAAGATGCTGGGCAGACGGTCCTGCAAGTCGACTACAAGGCGACCACAAACCGCATGCTGCGCGTCGCCGTGAACTCGTTCATGGACAGCCTGGCGTTGGTGTTGGAGGTGCAGGAGGAGATGGATGTGGACCTCATCGAGTCCGAGAAGGCCAACAACTGAGGCCTGGTGTCTCGAGATTTTTGTGGGCTTTGGCTTTTATTCCTGCAACAGCAAAACCAGCTCGGCCAATCATCTGAGGCAGCAGAGGGCCAGGAGGGCTACATACGTGCCGATACTGAGTAGTCAGCAGGTGGTAGCAACAGTGTGGTTGATCGCTACATGTACGCATGTCGACCTCCTCAGGTACGAGGAATCCCTAAAGCGGATTGTTGGTACCAGGCACTTAGGCCTGCTTTCCACTAAGTCTTTACCTTTGGGATCAGATGACAGCTACATTTGCCTTGAATAGGCGCATCAACTATTCATAGACGGGCAGGTAACGATGGGAATCAATAGCGGTCATCCAAGCAACGCAATAAAGCCCCAAAGGCATATTTGTCTCCGCACTCGAATCCCGAACAGCGTCGCGAACCATGGATCAAGAGTTGAAAGGGGTATCTGGTTTCGGCTATGCTCTTACTTCCCTCGAAATAGTGGTCAGTTGATGATCGGCCCCGAGCGAGAGGCTAAAGGCGTTCTTCCCCCACAGCTTCGTCGGAATCAGTTCCTCTGCCATCACCATGGCCATTTGTCCCATCGATACCATTCGGCTTCTCGAGTGTTCGCCGGCGGTTGTCCTTTTCCTTTATCCTCCGCACATTCTTGTAAACCTTGATGGTGCAATCCTGCCCAGCACTCACCATAGTGTCGCCATTCACATCTACCCAGAAACACACCCCCTCATGAGCCTTCTCGATGCGCTGTACGATTTGCTTGGTGACCACATCCCACATCACGATATCTCCGTCCTCACTTGCCGACACAACAAACGGCTTCCCCCTATTGCCGTGTCGGTAGTCGTCCTGTGTATTCTTGTTGTCGGTCACCACGCCAAAACCTCCGCCTATAGAGAACCCGCTGTTTTTATGGCCCTGGTATGTCTTTTTGACGGTTCCTGACACGTAGTCCCAAAGTCGGATGCTATTATCGAGGTTAAAGGCTAGTACGAAGCGGCCGTTCGGGCTGAAGCAAACATTGGTGACGGCGGGGTTGTCCTCGTGGACGAGCGTTCGGAGACATTGGCCGGTGGAGGTGTCCCATATTCGACTATGAAAGTCCAAGTATTAGCGAGTGTAAACCCTGGAGGGGAATCTTGTGCAGTGCGAGACGTACATGAGCCCATCCGTTGAACAGCTGACGACCAGCGTCCCGTCGCAGCAGAAGCCGATCCCGCTCACTGGGTCACTGTGAGCGGGCAAGCTTCGCATCAACCGACCAGCTCGCACATCCCACAGGAATACGGCCTCATCATAACTCCCGCTGGCCAGAATGTTCCCTTTTGGCGAGAAGGCGAGGCAGTAAACGTAGTTGTGATGTCCAAGTAAAGGACCCATTCCCGTTCTACCGCCGCGTGCTGTCCTAGCAAGCTGGCCGCTGCCCCTGATGTACTCTCGTGGGCCCTGGCCGCGATTCGATTCGTCCCCACAAGCGTGAGCGGGACTAGCAGTCACCCGGTCCCAGAGACGGATGGCCTTGTCGTCTGAGCCGGTGGCCAGAGTGTTGCTGTCCGGTGCCCATGCCAGGCATGAGACGCCTGCCATGTGGCCTATAAGAGTGTCGAGGTTTTCGCCCGTCTTAGCATCCCAAATCTTGACGCTCCCGTCGGCGGAAGCGGAGGCGATCCATTTTCCGTCTGGTGATATTCGGACCTGGCTGATGGCAGCGATATGGCCGCTTAGCTGTAGGCGGGGTCGGTAGTTCGGTCGAAGGCTCTGGGCATGTGACTTGAAAGGCCGGCGATCTCGAAAGCGAGAGGGCGATACGGAACGGGAGCGGTCGCGTGTCGAGCTTGTTCGAGAGCGTGACCGGGAGCGCGATCGAGAGGGAGGGGATCGGGATCGGGTTGGAGAGCGTGAGTAGGAGCGACTCCTCGAGCGCGACGAGGATCTGGATCGCGACCTGGATGATGACCTGGAGCGGTATCGTCGTTGTTGATCATCTTCGTCAGAACGGGGACTGATGCTTCTGGTTCCGCTTCTTCCATTTGGGCTTCTGCTTCTACTTGCGCTCGCATCCCTGGCCCTGTTTGGGCTTGTAGGGAGACGGTCGCGGCGCGCTAGCGGCCTATGGGCAGGAGATCGACCTTCGTCTGCTGTTGTGTCTTCGTCGCGGTTCATGTCTTCGGCAGGTGAACTATATCGCGGCATTGAACTGGCGTCGTCGTCGGGTAGTCTGCGGCGTTTGGGGTGAGGTGGCTCAGCAGCTGTGCCTTCTGGGGAAGCCCGGGTTCTGGGCATGTCGAGGGGAAGCTTTGCTCAGGAAGATGCTGTCCTCTCTTGGGGCGCAAAGACGCGGATATAGCTTGAGGATTTTGCACCAAGGAATATCGATAGATGGTGTGAGCCTGAGCGCAAGTAGACGTCAAGGTAATGGTAGAGGATAAGGATTAGGAGTGTAAATTCGCTGGTCGGGTTCCGGTTTGCGTCAGTCGAAGAGCGGAAGAAAGTTCACAAAGTGCATGCGCGCGCACGGCAAGGTCCCCTGCCCGACTTTTGGAGTACAGGGGCGTGGGGCAGGCACAAGTTGTCATCAGGGGAGTCTTATGTGTACATACGAAGCAGGACCAACGACGCTTCTCCCTAAAGCCCTTTGTTGGCCAAAGCATAACCAACGAAGAGCCAAGGGATTCACCATAATTCAACGAGATGAATATCTTTCTTTGCAGAGTTCCGGAGCTAGAGGCGTTATTCCTTTACGTCGTCTGTCCTAAACTCCATCAGAAGTCTGGACTCTTGCAACCTTCTACGCGTGTGTCTGTACTAGAGGTACCAAAGTACTTTGAACCTGCGGGCATAGAATAAGCCGCTCCAACTGGTCAATCCGTCCGCTCGAGTCTCGTTGACGTCCCGTCTTGGAGATCTTGAGATTTGTGGAGAGCCTCCACACCATTCAGCTGGGCGGAAAGCCAAACCTAGAATGGTTTAGATCGTCAGGCATGCTCAAGGATCGAAGGATAACCGCCCACGCCGCCCTCAGCCGCCGTGACCGTAACTTGGAAGACGAGTTCAACTGGATGTTTTGAGAAACCAGTTGAACCGATTATCCCAGAGCCTTTCTGGTCTTTCACTCACTCATACCGCTGCATCCGTGTCGGCGCACCATGAACTTGCGGCTTCTAATCTCACACCTCATCTGACATCTCGTCTGAACAGCCTAACCAGGTCCGACGACTCTGCTCTTCAACATTCACCTCATTCGACCTCTCAGTCACGATGGCTGACTTACCCACCGAGATAAATATCGTGACGCTCAACTGCTGGGGTCTAAAGTACATCTCCAAGCTTCGCCGCGAGCGTCTCTTAGAAATCGGCCGCCAGCTCGCCATTGCCGACCCGCAGCCGCAAATCGTCGCGCTCCAGGAGTGTTTCTGCCACGAGGACTACCTGACCATCCGGCGCGAAACCCGTTACATCCTTCCCTATGGCAAGTTCTACTTTGCCGGTGCCTTCGGCGGGGGTCTAGCCATCCTGTCCAAGTGGCCGATCGAGGAGAGTACCATGTTCCGGTACCCGTTAAACGGACGACCGACGGCCTTCTGGCGCGGTGACTGGTACGTCGGAAAAGGAATTGCCTGTGCAAAGATCCGGTACGGCTCGGGGCCGAAACACATCATTGAAGTGTTCAACACTCACACTCACGCCCCTTATGAATCTGGAACGCCTAAGGACTCTTACGTATGCCACCGCACCGCTCAATCCTGGGAGATGTCCAAACTCCTCCGTGGCGCCGCGGAACGGGGCCACCTCGTCCTCGGCCTGGGCGACTTCAACATGCTGCCCATGTCCCTCGAGCACCACATCGTTACCGCTCACGCGCCCGTGCATGATGTCTGGCGTGTTCTGCATCCCGACAGTTCTGTCGGCCCAGCCCATCACCCCCCGGAAAAGGCTCGAAACGTCCCCGTCCCCACGGCCCAGGAGAACATTCTCAAGAACTGCGCCACCTCGGACGGACCCTTCAATACGTGGCGCTGGCTACCCAAGCATCAAAAGAAGCTAGGCATCGGCAAGCCCGTGGTGACTGTCGACCCGAGTACGCCGGACCTTCGCGGGAAGCGGCTGGATTACATCTTTGCTGGAACGGGCGATGTGGCGGCTAACGGCGGGGGCTGGGTGGTCAAGCGCGCGGCGGTCGGGATGATGATGCGGCATCCGGAGCTGGGGTGCTCGTTGAGCGATCACTTTGCTGTAGAGGCGACGTTGAAGTTCGTTCCTTTGAAGCAGCAGCAGCACCATAATAGCAACAACAACAACAACAACAGCCCTTTCAGCGACACGCATCAAACCGTCGTCAAACCAACCACCACTGTTCTCAACGACGCTGACAACCACCTGATTCAAACGGGCACCTATCTCCACGAAGCATCATCTCAAGGCACCAGTATTGCCGAGGCTGACACCAATGTCGACGCCGACGACAGCCTCTCCTACACAAAACAGCTCGCCGCTTTCAACTCCCCACCACCTCGCCTACCACCCAGCAGTTACGACCAAATACTCAGTTTGATCCACAAGTATGTAGCCCGCGAGGAGTCGCAGCTCAGATGGCGAGCATACCACTTCTTTGCGTGGCTTGGGGTTTCGGTTGGGTGCCTCGTGGCTGTGTGGTTCGTTCCGCGCAATTTTGTTGCTTTTATCCTCATGCTCGTCAGCACCCTGGGCTTGGTGGGAGGTACGTTGGATGGGCTTATGTCGCTCCTGTTCTTCAGAAGTGAGTTGCGGGCGCTGAAGGAGTACGAGTTTGAGATTTTGACGGCCAAGGCGCTGGCGGAGGGCAAGACACCTGTCGTACAACATGCTGGTACGGAGGAAGATGGTGATGACAGCAAGCAGTGGTGACGGTTTCTGAGCCGGCGTGGCAATACTGGCTACCGTCAACTTCCGATGGACGAGTTTTGAGCTTCATTGAACGTCAGTCACTAGGGGAGCAAAAAGCAAGCGGCTCCCAGCAAACAAGTTACAATAACTCCTAATGCTAATACTCTCTATTTCTATTTATCCGTCCTCGCACGCCTATCGGATACTCAGCTATGCAGTGTTACTCAAAAGCGAAAACTAACCATGGCGTCTAATACTGCCGTCCATCAACTCAAACTCTCATCCTTTTCCCAAGCTTGCCCTTCCTCGGGCTTGCTCAGCCTTCTTGAATGAACCATCATCCAAACTAGAGCCAGCTCAGCCTTCCCTTGCGCAGACTCTTTACAGCAGCCTCGCGATCCTCCTCCCATTCACAGCCAGCATGATTCGCGTACACACTTTCAGCATAGCCGGCATAACCACCGCTACTGCCAAACCCAACACCGTCAGCATTGATTGTCCCATCTTGCCCCCTGAGGTTCCCATCGCTCACAAAGGAACCAACGTTGGGCCAAATCCGTTCCAAGCCCTGTCTCACCGCTCCGTTACTGTCATGGTTCATTCGTCGCCAAGTGTAGCCTAAAAAGGCGGTCCTCTTCCTCACATCCATCACCACTGCCTTGGTGTTCTTGTCCCTCAACAGCTTGTCCCTAGGCCTCTTTCGGTCTTTTTTTCCATAGACCCGCACAAACTGTTTCAACATCTCCCGCTCTTCCGACGCCAGATCAAGGAACTTCTCATCAATCTGCGAATCAAGATTGTGTAGGCGATTTCTGTCATACGGAGTTGCAATGGCAGTCAATGCCCACTTTTGAACATCACGTTTGAAGCCTTGAAGAGCTTGCTTAGCCACCGACCTGATTTTGTCTTTGCCATTGGGTGGACGGCTGCCTAAGCTAAGATCTTTGAGAGACCCAAGCATAGAGGGCGTGGTTGGACTGACCGGGCTTGAACTTCCGTGTGGGTCTGAGGCGATTGGAGAGCTAAAAGATGTCGGTGAGGGTTCCTCCGGCTCCGATTCCTCACTGCTGTCGCTCCAGTCACTGATGGGATCCTCATCGTCGAAATAGTGAGTATCATCCGGGCCTCGTAGATGTGGTACATAAGGGGGATCAATCTCATGCAGCCTATCCCAAGGAACTCCCCTGAACCATTTGTGCGCCTTGATGTCCTCAGCATCGTAAGGGAACACGTAACGGCCGGCAAAATCTCGTGGGACTGCCAAATCAGGCTGTTGTTTCCGGCGATGGCCATAAGAACTAGTCCCTAAGCTGGGTCCTCCTGTGGTTCCCGACGGGTTTGGTTGGGCAGTCATGGACACGTTGATGAGATCTTTGAAGCGATAACGTTTAGAGCAAAGCCTGTTCTCTTTGTCGTCTATAAGCGACGTGATCAGTTGCTGGCACCGAGCAGAGACAGCAGGTTGGCGTGGAAAATGGAATGTCTCCTTGTATCTCTTTTCGCGTGACCTGTGGTTAGCAATTGCATCTGTGACAGGCTTGGGTGCCTGTAGGGAGATCAGGTATCGCGAGTAACTTACAAGAATGTTCTGCTTCGTCATATGTCTACCGGCATCAGAGATAAATGGCGTACGACCATAGAGGCATTCAAAAAGAATAACGCCGATACTCCACTAGTCACACCGAGCATCGTACTTCTTCCCTTCGATGACTTCAGGCGCCATATACTGGCTAGTGCCGATAACACTCACTGCAGAAGTGCGGTTGCCGCATCGATTACGCCAGCTCAGGAGGGTCTCGCCGTCCTCCGTAATCTTTTTCTCGTGCTTGTCGATACCCGTCATAATACCGCTTGCCCACTTCATTGTGGCCTGCAGACTGCGACCTTCGGCCTTGTCTTGATCATCGCCCTCGAGGTGGATGCCCAATTTGTTGAGCAAGCTATATCGGTGACTGTTGAAGTACGCGGCGTCGTGCGACCAGTGGCCGTCGAACGCCAGACCGAAATCACTGATCTTCAGGTGGCCTGAGGCAGAGATAAGAAAGTTGTCCGGCTTGATATCTCGATGAATGATCTTGAGCGCATGTGCCGCCTCAACACATAGTATCATTTCGGCAATGTAAAATCGTGCTACAGACTCGTGTAGGATGTTCTCCCGAATCAGGAGTCCGAGGAAATCGCCACCCGGCATATACTCCATGACGAGATAAAGATTGGAAGTGTCCTGGAAGCTCGCGATGAGTGGTATGATCCTACGATCTAGTCAGTATCGTTTGTAAGCTGAGGGTGCTACTTGAAGCACGTACCACTTTGAGCCTTCAGATGCAACCAGAAAGTCCCTCTCGGCTCTCAGATGACCCTCTTGGCTAGTACGAAGCATGTCTGACTTCCGGATAACCTTCATGGCGTACACCTGCTTGCTGCTAGCTTCGGACCAACCATCAGAGCGGCCACTGGGGTCTTCCTCACGGTACTGGGATTTTTCCCGAACAAGTCGTACCACTCCAAAGCTGCCTTTACCGAGAATCTTCAAGACATCCCAATCATTCTCAAGGCTGGCTTCAGGGGCACCTCGTTGCGCCATCAGTGCAACGGTACTGCGGGCTTTCAGTACGCGACTCTTGCGTAGATGCTCGCTTTCTCGACGAAAAAAATCCGCCCGCACAGCTTTTACCTCTGAAGGGCTGACGTTGCCATCCAAAGCACCGCAATTGATGAGATGGGTCTCAAGCAACTGAAGACGAATAGACCGCGCACTGGGCCCAGGAGTCAACAGCTCGTCAAAGTAGGTCTCAAGGTAAATCTTGGCCGCGGCTGCCCGCTCAACAGTCAGTACGCTAGGAGACGCCTGGTCGAGAGCAGTTTCTTGGATCGTCGTGAGATTGGTCTCGGGGCTGGAGGGCGTAGTGACACCACGCCGGTTGGCATGTGCAGAATTTAGAGCAGGTAACTGATGACGTTGAAGATGCTTCTTTTCAGATGTTCTCGTACAAGAACTTTTATAGTGAGCATTGTTGGGGGGTGATGGATAAAATCTGGAGTCCAAGGAACTTTGGGCCGTTGAGTAATCGGGAGACATGCTCGGGTTGCTGTTATTATTTGTTGGACTGCTCTTGCTGGACTCAGTGTCCATGTCTCCCGTGGTCGGTGTTACCGACGGGAACTGAGAAAACTGTAGCAGAGTGGTCTTGCTGTCGTCTGATGGTTGGAATGCGTGACCTATTGGGATTCGTCCCTTCGATTGTTTCCGGTGAATGATTGTCGGTTCTGCTACTGCACGAAAAAATGCTCCGGACATTTTGCCTATGCGTCGTGAGAGGGTCGTCGCCCTGTGTCTTGATAGTTCGGGGATCAACGACTTGGTGTCGTTAATGGAGACCGAATTTTCTGTTCAAACCCGTGTCAGTATTTTTTCTGCTCGGAACAAAGAGGTAGTATGGACGCATTCCTATTCAACTTACCGTTGTGGGTGAGTGCTTTGACAACCAGACCAAGCCTTGACCTCTGCCAGTGAAACCTCGATGGGCGAGGGACACCTTGTTCGGGTGAAGATAGAGCAACAGACCAACTATCCGAGCAGTCGCCAGGCCTAGTGGGATGGTAAACCGGGACGGTGGTGTCCAGATGACTTGATGTCAGAGAAGAGCTCCTCTTCATGTCGGTTACTCGGTCCTGTCCATTGAATGGTAGGAACCGTTACGGCGTGTAACTTGGTCAATGGTATGCGCAAGGCCGAGTTTGGCGAAAGTCGAAAGCCGCGGCGGCTTTGATAATGGTAATGAAAGATAAGATGATTATACCGAGTGAGAGATGGAAGCAGAACGGGGGATGATGGAAAAGATGCGGATGGACTTGTCTTAGTCGAAGGATTACTGCAAGGTGCAGCAGAAGAAAATGAGTTAGGGCAGCACAAAAGGCATCCTGATCACTTGTTAGTTGCGCCTCCCGGCTCCAAACCAACAACACTTACCTCTTAATGTACGAAACCTCATGGCAGGTGCGATCACGAATCCTGAAAGAACCATATCGTTCGTAGCTGACCGTCACTCCCCTTCCTGGATATTAGTCATCGTACGTCACTGATGAGCGCTTTCCTCGACTGTGACCTTCAAACATGCAAGGAGGGTTGTGACCCGATGGTAGGTATCATAGAAATGTGCTTCTTTGCAATTGAAAGACGCAGTATAAGAGTATCTCGTGCCCCTTGAACGATGTACAACCCAAAGTACAGAAAGAAATCCAGACCCGAAACTTTTGACATTATGCTGCTGAAATGACGTTCCCACTTCCTTGACCAACCCAATATGAGCGCAAGGGAAATATGTGCTGACGAAAGAAAATCTGCGACTTGCTAGCCATAGATTACATGGAGTTGTGACTGACAACCTTTATGTGATTTCAATGGTAGGCCAATCCTTTGAACATCTCGCTTCGAAATTTACTTGATCTCGAGGAGCTTGACGTCGAAGATCAAGGTGCTGTTGGGGGGGATGCCGGGAAGGGCGCGGCTGCCGTAGGCGTGGTGGGCAGGGATGGTGAGGCGACGCTCGCCACCGACAGCCATGCCGGCAACACCGATGTCCCAGCCCTTGATGACCTCACCCTTGCCGAGCTTGAAGGAGAACGGGGCACCCTTCTTGTTAGCTGTATCAAAACGTTAGTCTCTGGTCAAAACTGTGAGAGTGAGGAGGCGGAAAGTGAGACTTACAATCGAAGACCTTGCCGTTCTGGAGCTTTCCGATGTAGCGCATGCCGACACGGTCGCCGTTCTTGGCAGTACGGCCGGTACCAACCTTCCTGTCGTCGATGGTGACGCCCTGGACGACCTTGACGGTGGAGACGGGCTTCTTGTTCTCAAGCTTGTCCTTGGCAGGGCCAGTAGGACCCTGCTCGAGGTTCTTGGCGAACTGGACCTTCTTGTCGGACTTGGTCTCCTTCTTGGCCTCCTCCTTCTTAGGCTCCTCCTTCTTGGCCTCCTCAACCTTCTGCTTCTTCTGCTGCTTCTTGCTGAGCTTCTTGTCATCCTTGGAGATCATGGCATCAAGATCCTCCTCGGCGGCACGCTTCTTGCCCTTCTTGCTGGTGTCGATAAGCTTGGGAGCCTCCTCATCTTCCGAGGTGATCTCCTTGACACGGGGGGTGCCGTCAAGCTCGTCGAGCTCGTCGCTCATGTCATCGGAATCGTCATCCTCGCCGCCAAGGGGGAAGTCGTAATCCTCGTCGTCGGACTCATCCTCATCATCCTCGCTGTCCTCGTCGTCATCCTCGGGGACAACGAAGTTACCGGTGAGGTAGACAGAGTGCGTACCCTGGACGCAGAAGAAGACCTTCTCGCCCTCGCCGATGGTGATGTTAATGGGCTGCTGGTAGTTCTATAGTTTGAAAATCAGGTTAGCTCTGAGTTCAAATATGCGGTTACCGAGGGGAAGGGGTTTCTTACGCGCTCAGTGTCGAGAGTGCAGACAACGTAGTCCTCGAGCTGGAGGTCATCCTCGCCGCAGCAGTCGCTCTCCTCATCGCTCTCCTCCTCGTCGGACTCCTCGGCCTTGGCCTTACCCTTGCCCTTCTTGGGCTTGACGTCCTCCATCTCCTCATCAGACTCCTCCTGGGTAGCAGCCATAAGCTTCTTGATGGCAGCCTCCTGCTTGGCCTTCTTGGACTTGGAGGGATCGCTGGGGCCACCGTTGGCCTCATCGTCGGAGTCACCGCCGCCAAGGAGAGACTGGAGGTACTCGTCCTCCTCCTCGTCATCATCGTCGTGGTCGTGGCCAGTAGCCTTGATGATCTTCAGGGTCGAGCGGGGGAGAGCGGGGACGTTGCCCTGGCCGTTGGCCTCAGGAGCCTTGGTAGGATCGAGGGCAGCCATGGTGATGTGAATCTGGAATCCATAAGAGTTAGATCAGTGCAATCCATTGGAGCGCCATTGGCAGCGAACAAGAGAGTTGAGCAACTCAAGAAGTGTGGACTTACGATAGCAGGGAACTCGGAGGCGGCGGGAATGAGGATCTCGCCAGGAGGAACCTCCAAGCCAAAGACGGCGACGGGCATAAGGGGAGCCATTGTGAAGATTTGGGTGGTGCTTTGCGCCGGGTATCAAAAAGTCTAGTTGTTGAAGAAAATGAAAGGGACAGAAACTCGAAGTCGTCGTCGAAGGAAACCGTTCTAAAAATTTGGAAAAAAAAAAAAAAAAAAATGGATAGGCTTGATAGAAAAAGTTTGAAGAAAGGATGCGATGGTTGGACTTGGGAAAGGCAGAGAATGCGATCGAGGGCGAGGGCGGTCGGCAGAAAAAGTTCAGGCGAACTGCACCTTTGGATCCAGAAAAATTTCGAGGCACCCCACCGCCCGTACCGTCTGTTAGCGATAAGCCTTCCTTATCGGATCACAGCCACCTTCCCCAGGCTAGGCTAAGCAGGGGTTAATCGGCCAATGCAGGCCAGTCCGCTAACAAAAGCGGGGAACAGTTGGACAAGCTCCGCGCTAACGTCGTGCAGACCCTGACGTGCCTGGAGCTGGCATGGAAACCTTGCAACAACGGGAACTTCAAGATTGCAACCCGTTATCACCCACTCCCAACTCAAGGCTCAATGCTAGCCGTTGCAGGACTGTGAGCTCTTTGCATTTGCATTATTGGGAGCCGTCAGAGCAAAGGGCAACAGACGCGAGACATAAGAATCAACATGATGCGTCACGGACGCTTCTTTGGAGTCTCCCGGCGTCACCAACTCTCATCATTCTCTCTTGGTTCACTCCACTTCGACCATCAATATGGATTCCTTGTGAGACCGGGTCCACCAACGACAGCATCACAAAACACAAGAGTCTGCTATGGAAGCAAGTGGCAGCATGTCAAAACAATCAAAGGCAAAGATGTTAGAAACTAAATCGAAACCCCTGGCAGAATAGCCTTAACTCCTCGACTGACTACATATCATCCCAGCCTTGAGCCTCCCAAGTCCTCCAGTCGAGCCTCTTCTCGTTTCAAACCCCTTCTCTTGCCCCAATCCCCATAAAAGTCGTCTTGATAACCCAGCCTTCCACATTCACCCCAACAAGAACTCACATAGTCTCAAGAGACAATCTTACTCCTCGTACCCCTGCGGTCTCTCATCCACCTCAACGAACTTCAATCCCAACTCAGCCACGGGACCCGGAAAGTGACGGCTCTGCCTTGTGTAAGCCGCAACGAGATCATTGCCGTTCGTTACGCCTCCTATCGTCTCATCAGTTACTATAGTCCGATGTGTTCTGGGGAAAAGACACGACGGAAAGGGTAAAAAACAAACCACTAGACCACAAATTCCCATCTCCCACCCACCTCAACTCCTCCCCAACCCAAATCACCTCCTGGCCCCCAAACCTAGTGCGGAGATCTCCCTGCAGCCCTCTGGGTCCGCAGGCCTTCTTGCCTTTGAGGATCCCTGCCGCACCGCAGAGGTAGATGCCCGAGCAGACGCTTAGGATGTCTGTCTTTTTGGTGTTGTTGGCATGTCCAGCTAGCCACGACAAAGCGGCCGGGTCCTCTTGGAGGTTGATCTTGGGATCCGGTCCCGGAACCAGGACGATATCGAGTTTCCCCGGAGCAACTTGAGGGTCGGAGTAGTGGTGGGTGCAGAGGATGGACATGCTGGCTGTGAGAGGGATTGGTTGGTTGGGTCGGACTTTGCCGATGTCTAAACCGACCGGTCGGTAGTCGTTCAGTCTACGTTACTTCATCTAACGGCAGATCATCGCGTGGAAGACAGGACACCACCACTGGACATGGAACTTAAAAATAAAAAAAATAAAAACTAAACTCACAGAATATCTCAACACTACGCGCCAACTCAAAGATAGCCGGGGGCACCATAGCCTCCCCTACCAAGGCAAAGTACTCTTTGCTCATGGAGGCAAAGATGTCGATGCATGCTGCGTCGAGCAGCTGGGCGGGGTATGGAATGAAGACGCCTATGCGCACCACCTTATGGTTGCTGCTAGCGGTGGAAGAGTTGGTGGCCATCTTGCTGGAGTGGGTTTAAAACGTTGCGTGCGAGTGAGTGTTCCTTGTAGATTGATTTGTGTTGCGGTTTGTGTCGAGTTGAGTTCTCTATGTGATGATCACAACTGGTCATGACTGGACTTGTCATGTGTTTTATATCCGACGCCACCTTATGGTGCTCTTTCGAATCACTCACTGCCTCTATCTTTGGCCAAGCATGCGTACTACCAGCTATCGTGCCAATCTTCTTTACAGAGCATACTCTCCCCGAGTCAGTACGGCACTTAGAACCATTGGACATGGTTTAGAATTTAAATGCACCTATATTGTATTCACCTTCGTCAGTCCAAGGTCTTAGCAATGAGAGAATCCCGATCAGCCATTGGATGACTTATTTCGCAGCTTCCGAGTGCTCTCGGAATTCAAAACTTTGTATGGGCCGAGTCAGCTCGGATGTGACAAACATTGGCAGAGAAACTTGCTCATCTCCGAGATTTTGTGTATCATCGGTTGCTGCCAAATGTCATGCGAAGTGAATGTCCATTGGCGATACAAGACTTCTTCGTTTTGTCAACACCACATGACCCTCTTGTTAGTATGAGTGTACGTACATACTGAGTTTCCGACTCTTAATCACATTGAGAGGTTCGACAGTATAACAGTCATTGGCGCCTTCTCTGTTGAATCCATGTGTTTTTTTCCAACCAAAAGAACAAGGGGACGACAGCTCATGCAGTAGTAGTGTAGTTCTCGATGTTGATGATAGATGCAATTTTCGAATGTAATTTGCTCATAACAGATAAAACATCAGACCTTTGCTAATTCAAACACCGTCCGAGCGCCCCTGAGTCAATCGCGGTAACTGCCTTGTGAGGTCACCCATTTGTTTGGTGAACAGTCCGATTTATCTCCACGGACGATGGTGACCTCCCATACTCATCATCTTCCCCCATCATGACAAGAGCCCTAACCTGGAAGAATGACATTAAAATTATCTCCTAGCTCGCCGAAAGGTAGGCCGTTTGGTTCTCCCACTTAGCTCACCCGGTAGACAACAGAAAACCCGAAATACGAATCTAGATGCAAAATCCCAGCTCTCAGCCATGCAGAGCAAAACCGAAAAGTAACCTCTATGTGCATGAAAAGGTCCCATATTGGAGTCCGAAGAACTGCCACCGGGAAAGTATAGAAGAAGGAATGATTTTTCTGACTTCTGAAGGCACTGGGCCACAAACAACTGATCCCTTGTGAGCCTCAAGAAATCGGACAGTGATAAAATAACCGAGCTTAAAATCATAACTCGCTCCATCGTCATCCAAGAGCGTGTTATGCGACAACGCTAGGAATCGGAAGAGCTGAAGAAGAGAAGTGTTGAAGAATTAACGCCGCCGGAGGTTTTCCCTCCTCGTTATACCATCGCCTCGACCTTTATTTTTGGTGTTGATGAGACGGACTTTCCCCTCTGTCGGGTCACCTTTTTGCTCACGGTGTAGACGAGGTCCAACGTCCAAAAGTGCCAGATCAGGGCTTGAGCGCAAGGAATGGAACCGTATACCGTAGCCACTAGCGGAACCATGATATAATCAATCCAGTTCTTCTTGGGCGCTCGGTGCGAGAAGTGCATGCCTTTGGTGAGACCGGCGTCGCTCATCTCCTTCTCACGAGTCTCGACGCAAATCTTGTGAAACTTCTCATAGAGAAAGAGGTATAGGCCAACCTCCACAAATCCAAAAGTGCGCAAGACGTTGCAAACACCAAATATCCATCCTATGCCAGGAGTATCAGCTGCACCATCTACGAGCAACAGGTACAGCGTAGACCCGATCACCAGGATAGTCATCTGCACTGGCAGAAAGTGGGCTTCGAACAGTCGATGAAATAAAACAAAGATACGGGTGTAGTCTGGCCCTTCCAACGTATCAGTGACAATGTCTGAAAAGAAGCCACTACGGGTGGAGATATCGAGTTGGGCTTGGGGAATGTAGCGGTCGGAACCGTCCCTGATCAGATTGCAGTTAGGTTAGCATACATTTTCTAACGAAAAAAAAAAGGCCGCAGACATGTAGCACTTACGGAGATGTGTGAAGCGGGCGAAACGCGCGAGATGTGTGCTTTCTTTCCCTCCAGACCTCAACCATCTTCCTCAATGCGTAGCCCGTATCCAAAGCGCCCCACATGTGACGTAGCGCTTGTCTATATCGGGCCCACATGTCCATGCCGATTCCTGGGAGGCCCTTGTTGCGCCCGCCGCCAGTAACGTTGGTCTGACTGACGGGGCTCAAGACCGTTCGGACGGTAAGGTTCCCGTTGAGGGCAAAGAAACACTTCAGATACATGTGAAGGTCCTCTCCAATTGCCTCCGAATCGCAATCCCATCCTCCAACTCTATCGACCAACTCAAGTGGCAGAGAGTACACTGATGTCGGAGGCGCAACATACGACCCTTGATGTAATCCCGACATACCGGCGGCGGACCACATGATGTCCGCAACGCGGACTATGGCAGGCACGTTGTGAGCATTGCGGTCGAAGATAATCGGCGCCGAATACAGGGTGGTCGTCGCCGTTCGGGGATGCGCCACGTGCATCGTGGTGACTAGCGTGAAATAATTGGCCAAGAGATGGCTGTCGGCTGCATTTTTGGGGTGGCTTGTTAGCGAATCACGATGCGCAAACAAGCTTGCAAGAAGCCAAGAGCGGAAGGCGTAGGATTTAAGGGCGGGAAGCTACCCTCCAATACGACGCCGCGGCACTTACCATCGATTCCAGTCACGATAACATCCTTCCGTTGAGCAGGCGTATATCTCTGGCTAAGCTGTCGTGCTGCCCACGCAAGGTTGCTCCCCTTTCCTGGCAACTCTCCTGGGATGTTGGGCGGGTGTATGGTAAAGCTGATGGATCGGAATCGTCTCGTAAACTCGTTCGTGAACGACATGGCCTTGGTCTCCACATCGCTTTCCCGCTGTTCCATGGCTAGGTAGACCTGGTAAAGAGTCATTAGTCTAGAGTCCACAACTCCACTTCTCTCTTCGCTTCTTACAGCCCTAATAGCGGAGTGCCAGGGAAGTTCCATCGCCGGGAGCAAGTTGATTTCAGGCACGGATCTGGAATGGGAGACTCACATCGTAGGTGGCTCGTGCTTGAGGGTGCGACGCCAGAACCTCGAGTGTTTCCCTTAGCGTGTCGGTTTCTTCCTTGTAATTGGGAATGACGATGGCATGGATGATGGTGTTGGGCGTCACTTCGCAGTCAGCGCTGAGCTCGATGTCGGATTCTCCAGCTTCGCTGCTTGAACTTGAAGCCAAGTCTCTGGAGGAGGTGAGGGTTTCGGCGCTCGATAGCGAGGTCGAAGAACCGCGGCGCTGATGGGCAAAATCGAGGTCTCTGGCCGCCGCAATGCGCGCAATCTTCTGAAGGCTCTTGGTGGTCGTGAAAACGGCCCAGTTTGAACGGAGTGGGAATAGGACGACGAGCAAATGGATGAGAAGGCAGTAGTAGGCGAACACGCGAACCCCGATGCTGGGGCCGAGAGGGTTGTCGATAGGCGCATTGGAGTTAAGACTGTCAATTGACTCATGTTGCTTGTAGCCATGTAGTTGAAGCCCGCGTTCTCCAGAGATAACCCAATATGAAAGCCATATTGTACCGGCCATAGCCAGACCGCCGGCGCGCCGGGAACACCACGTAAGTGGGAACATCTGGATGTTGGAGAGGGCGATTAATGTGTCCAGGTGCGAAAAGGAACAATAAGTGTCGTAAGAAAATGAAATGTGCAGTCGAACCAGGACTGAAGGTTGTGCCGGTTTCGTGGCCGGCGAGAAGGAGAAGGGAAAAGGTCGAAGGAAAGGCCAAAATCCAGTTAGGATCAGCATCGACTGGCAAACGCGGGTGGTTGTATGGAAGTTCCGAGTTTTGCTGTCAGGACTCGGCAGGGCGGTTTCCACGGGCACAGTTGTAGCGTGAAACCGTTCATGAGAAGGAGCGACCGTCTGAGGAAAATGAGAAATCGAAGAAAGGAAGGAAGGCGGGACAGGGGCGATGTTCAACCTGGAACAACAACCAATTGGTAAAAAGACAGACTGTCAATCCAACGGCTTGTAAAACATTATAAAATTTCGAAATTGAAATCCCTGGACGTATGTAGGTAGATCTTGCTATCCGCCCACCCCAGCCTTGAACCGACGGGAGACATGGGAGCTGGTACCCCGATACACGCACGCATCGCGGTCGAGTAAAAGTGGAAGACAAATAAGTTGGTGCCCATGCCCAGGCTTTGCGTCAGTCATCTCATCTTCAGTTTGTAGTGTACTAGAGTACGCAGTGCGAAACATTGAACAATGAAGTGTCCGGTCGTCTGATTTGCTCGGTATCGTAGAAATACCAGCTCCACAGTCCAGACCCCGAACGTGTTCCTTTCTAGGTGTATTCTTTGGTTGTGGCCGCCACTTAATCCGTCAAGTATATAATTGAGCTCACCCTTAGTAGAACATGGAACGTGCCCAAATTGGTTTGGCTCATGTCCCGCTATGTTCAGGCACTGTTTTGTCTTGAGCCACAAGTGAGCCGTGGTTCGTTATCGGCGGTGAGGTACCGTATGGAATCTCAGCCTCAAGGACAGCTGCAGAGCACTTGGGCACTTGCGGAAGGGATTCACCAAAATAAAGGAACGAATGATAGAGACCAAGAGATCCGCGTATGGTGTGGTCCGATCCCAGTGAAAGTCTCCTGAGAGGTATTTCACACGAGGGGCAGACCGGTCATCTTGCCTTCGTGTGGCGTAGGAAAAATACATGATGATACTCTTGCAAAGGTAAATTCTAGGGTTGGTTGTTGCAAGGATCGTACTTGTTTCAACATATGGCTGAATTTTCCACCTTGTTTTCACCTCTGTCGTATGAGCCTCCAACAATGTTTTCGACCAGTTTGCCCAAATGGATAAAGGAACCGGGCCTCCCCTGGAATCCCGCCAATTTTGCATTCCCAGTCGTCCTTTGAAGGAGAGGTTCAGAAAAGACCCCCGTCACTTTGCAAGACAAAAGAACATTGAATCAACATATCGAGTCATCAAGAGGCCGTCGCCTCCCACGCCGAACTGATCACTGATGGTTGGTTTATCCCAAAACGTCTATTGACTCCTGGGCGACGGACACCACTCGACTGGGCCTTTGCTCAATACTGCGAATTCTTGGATCGTTAGACTCAACTGAGCTTTATGCTGATATGAAATCCCTTCGGGTGACGACAAGGTCGTGTTTGATGCTCCCGTTTCACATGTCCCTATGCGTTTTGCACAGTATGGGTAGGAAATTATCTCGACGGTTACTTGCCTGACACGCCATGATGATTGATCCTACGAGGCAGATAGGCAGACACAGCAGTGTAGGTTGAGTTCAAGTATCTGAATGTTTTCTGCTCGTGGACCCTTGAGATCTCATTGACCCTTGGTGTTGATCCTTCCGCATTAGGTTTCTTTGAAACCCTCTTTTTGGTCCTTGCGAAAAGCCCTGGCGGTCTAGATCTTCTGGCATTCCGGTATCCCGTCTGTCAGCTCGGTTCGGATGCGTAAATATCAGATGCGGGTAAGGATCAGCTATCTCTCGCTCGGGACGGCGTGCTCCCCCGTCCGGTGTCATGCCGCTTGATCATTTTTCTTGATGTCGGCGAATTTTCCGAGCCAACTGACATGTCTCTTGATACATTTACATTAGTCGACCTTCCTTCGCCGCAACCTTTAGTTAGCTCCGTCAACGTTTTCTGTAACTGGCGTAATTGAGTTCATGGTAATGTCCCTATCGTGCGGCTGAAGACCACGATAGGATCCGTGATAACCCTCTTTCTCCACCAGACCCTGGCCATGCTTGTGCCCAAGTTTGTTGAGTACCACAAACTCACATCTACACAGTACATGATTCCTGCTAATCGATTGTATGTAGGGCTTCGGAAAAGGCGTAACCTCTAAGACATTCCCTCGCAGGTTGTTTCTTTGCGGGCTGGGCATCCCTTACACAAGGGACTTGGCCGAACGGTCTTCATTTCAGGGTTTCTTTGCTAGTGCTTCTTAATCCTGGATTTCATTATGGCTTTGCTGTTCGTGATCAGATGGGGAATTAATTAGAGAAAGAGAACACAGGGTAGATGATGAGAAGAATGCATCGTGGCCCTGATATGCACCGGATATGCCTCTCGCCGTCAGTTGTGGTAGACCGATACCACCGTCGTTTCTCACGATATAGACTCCATCATCATACTCGTCGGGACTTTGACATCTCCCGAACCCCAACTCCGATCCCGATTATAGTCGGAATCAATCACAGGTGCGCAATACTGTAACCACAGGATCAGGCAGGCCCCATCTGTACGCTTGTTCCTGCTTGGCGATAGTGGCTTTTGGACGCACGTGGGCCGCTGCCCTTTGATGACAGGCCCTTCGAGACTTGGCGCTTGAAGGTTGGTCTGTGTCAAAGACAACAGTCAAGATTACCAACGGAGGCCCATCACATCCATCGACTTTCAATGAGGAAGGTGCGCTGTTCGTAAGTCGTTGTTGCCTTGAACTGGACGCCTTGTCATAAAGAAGCGCAGAATATTCCAGGTCAGTCCTGCGGGCCTGAGAATTTCTCTGAAAGCCCGGTGCTTGATACATAATGATTGTCATTACACATGAGAAATCCTACCCGCACCCCATCAAGACCTAGAGGCACCCCATGGATTTCAGACACTTCGATTTTCTTTACCTTACTCAATCCAATTCTTTAACAAATCAAGTTTGGGTAAGTTATTTGGCCAATATCCTTCTATTCGAACTTTTGCTTTAATCCCGGAGGTGTTCAATAGCGATCTACGGGGTAAATTGCAAAGATTGTCGCTGTAAATGCAATTAGGTGAGCCCGGCCAGCTACAATAAAACATGAATAAAACTTACCCTCGGCCACGTTAGGTTAATGTCTTCGTAGTTGGGATATATAATTCCTTTTCCCTTTTAGTTTGCGGTTGTGGCCATAATATACTTTATCTGAAATCTATGGGGTGCCTCTAGGTTTTAATGGGGTGCGGGTAGGATTACTCTTACACATGTCCCAAGGAGTAGTAATCTCCACTCCACATGTATCACGGAGAAATCGCGAGCTTGCAGTAACCATGTCACACCGCGTAAAATGGTTGTCAAACCATATGCAGGTACTGATAGAGTGAAGACCCCTGGAAGATTGAAGGGGATAAAACTTGGGAGTTCGAGAACAAATCTCCCATAGGGGTCAAGCGTCATGTTGTAATCCGTGAGGTTCATATGAAGAGTTTCAGTCGGCCTCTGATCGCGTCCTCCTGATTCCGCGTACCAGGCTAAAACACAGCCCACCACGGTGCAGACATCACCCAAAGATGTTGTATTCCACTGTACCGAGCCATTTCCTGGCTGTTGGAATTTTGACGACACTCGAACAGGCATGCTTATAAGAGTGAGCATGCTTCCTGTTATATCCTCCCAACTTCACAAGGCTAACAAGGCACGTGCGTGATGCCTGCCTTGGCCCAACTGCATTTTCCCCATGCCGACCAGAGTTGACTGATATTGAGCTTCATTATTTTGTGTCGGTACGGTTCCGGCATCGACGTAGCTTTCCAGCCGACATGCATCTTTGACAACAAGAGAACAGCCTACTAAGCGGGCAAGCTCCATCTTATGGATAAGTTCGTCCTTAATTTAGGACCAAAGGCGTGCCCGTTCCCAAACCCTTAGCTAATGTGTCCACTTCATAGCCGGTTGGCAATGAGCAACGCATAGCAAGACCGGTGGCCCTGAGGTTATGTGGTTCATATCTTGAGCATCAGAGCTCGCAGGTCGTGCAATACCGGATAGCCGTAGTAGTATAGGCGCTTTATGGTGGTCTTTAGCTGCTTGGAGGCATCAGCGCCGATGTAAACCTCGGCGTGGCACGCACATCATATGACTCATTAGAACACGTCGAGTGAATGAGCCACAAGTCTATGTTGCCCGTAGTTGTTTTCACGCTTGGCGGTACACAACTGTGAGGTAGATGCATGAAGGATTGCCGCCTCATACAACCTTCTCGAACAGCTTTTGGATGGGTTTTGCGGCCTAGTCTTGGGTTAGTCAGGCGTTCACATCATGATTCCACAAAAGGGACCGAATTCGAGCAACTCACATCGATGAATTTCTCCAAATCCTTGTCCAGATTAGCCAGATCGTCGCGTCGCTTTTTGTTGTCGGCAATCAGTTTCTGTTTGCGCTTCTGCAACTCGACCCTCTGCTGCTCAAGGGCCTCTCTCTCGGTTCTCTCATGATTAATACGCGCCACCATGAGGTCATTCTCATCGTCATCAGCGTGCTCGGGATGCAGAGCCAGGAATTCCTCGACAGGGATCAGTGGAAGCTTTTGGTAGGTATGCCTAAAAGAAACCTTTGTTAGCATATAACTCTGCAGAAAGACAACCAACAACAGTGAGAGGGCACCAACTCGAAGGACTCGCAGGCTGCAATTTCTCCTTCCAGATGTCTTTGTTCGTAGTAGAGGTTTTGAAGTTGAAGATGGAGCACGTCGACCTCGTGACGCGCCTCTGCTGTCTGGCCCTTGGTCTCACGTGCCTTGAAATGGGCGGACCGGTGTAGACCGCGTAGCTGGGCGATGTTGGTGTTCAGCAGTTTCTGTTGCTTTGAGATTTCCGCCTGGGCTTCCAAAGGCAGAGGCCCGCTTCCTGCAGCATCAAGAGCTTCTTGGATGCGATCAATGAGAACCACGGCTTGCTCGCGCGCGGCTCTCGACGTGTCAAGAACCGTAACGAGCAAGGGATCGGTGATGGGTCCGTCGGCAGCCATGGTAATCGTCGATGTGGTGGTTGGTGTCGGTCGGTTGTGACGGCAAGGCCAAAGTTGCCAAAGCTGTGAATGACACGAATCTCGATAAAGAACAGGACTTAACAGGGCCACCTGCCGTGGAGGTATGTAAGCCAAGGTCGATTTTGAATAGCCCAGGTCCGAATGACGACAATATACGAGAGAGGGGTGAATGCAATTTCCCAGAGTGGTTTAACGGGCGGAGGTTATGAGGTCGCAGTGTGATCGATCAGCCGCTGTCAATCCTTCTGATTTCGCGGGGAAGGTGTGTCGCTTGTGGTTTCTGGATGAAGCCGTATTGATCTGGGGGATTTTCGCCCAGGGCAGGCATGCACAAAGACAGGCTTGGCGGACACTTCGTTCGTTACCTCGGTGGATCAGCGTCACAGGCTCGAAACAGCGCAGTTTGGGGCTCCAGAGAAGTGGGGGTGTGAGCGCGGTAGGGCCGCAATTCCGCGACGTCATTGGTCAGGGGAGGGACGAAGAACCCCTTTCCAGGTTTTTCGTCCCTGCTTGCGCTAGAACCATGTGCGGTTTAGGCGATTCTAGGCGTTCCCCTTTCAGGAAAAGAATGGTTCCTGATGACCGCCAAACGGACCGCAATGATAGCGGCACAATGCAACTGTGAATAGCAGCTTACCAAAATGCCCGGTTTCTTTGCCTCCCACCCGTCATGCCCCGTTTTGCCCTGTGCCGGCAGGAGGGACTCTAGCTGCAAAGAAAAAGAAGCGGAAGGTGGGAGCGGTTGTGGCCCATTAGCCCATCGAAACAGCAACGCCCAGCAAAGAAAAGTGGCCGGCGGCTGGGCACGCTCGGCGCGCAATGCGGGCGACTAATAGGGTGAGAGAATAAAAGTGGAAGTCTTCCACTTCTCTTTGGAACTTTTGGGAGTCTGGGCTGTCTCCCTTCACCCTTTCCATTCGGTATCTCCTGTGTCTGTGGTTTCTTACCGCTTTCCCATCTTGATCTTCACCCTGGTCTCCTTTCATAAGTTTTCCATTGTTCTCGAACTTTTTTCTACCTCGTCTATATAATCTTTTTGAAGTTGCGCTGTTACTTGTTACGGCCAGTATTTACAAACAAGCATCCGGCGTCGAGATATTTGCAAGTCAAACCGATTTACCGACCAGGTTGGAGCAACTGCAGTGCGGACCCACGCAAATTTTTACCCTCTGGAATCCGTTGTTTTGTTTCCTCCGAACGAATCGAAATCCCCTGAAACGCGCGAAACCAGTGGTCAATCGGTACGGCCAAGCTTCCGTCGGAACCCAGAGCCCCTCCCATCCCGACATCCTCCCACCTCTGTGGCAGACTTTAAACCTCGCCGTCCCTGTGTCACCACTCCCGCTTCCACTTCCGATACCGTGTCTTGACATCCTTCTTGCTGTACACCACATGAAAGGCGGGCTCACCGGTTGACGCCATCATTGTTCGGATTACAGGCCTGGATCACACTGCTTCTCGGGTAACGACCAGACCACGCACGGCACTCGCCTCTTGCCAAACCTCGAGTTACCGACCGAACAACCGCACAACCATGGAGTGTGCTTCCCCTTTTTCCTTCGCCGCCCACGACGACAACCCCGAGGCCCGGGCCTCTGGAGCGGCCAATGCCCCCGAAAGGCCAGCCCTCCGGAATCGCCGGAAATCCCAGCTCAATGCCCGGCGGAAGTCGTTTGTCAACAGTATTGCGGATGGCGAAGAAGCCCTGCTTCTCAAGATGGATGCCTTCCTCGCCGAGCTAGAGAACCGGTTGGAGTACTGGGAGAACTATGGAGAGCTGACTCTCGACTCTTCCATTGAGGCGGCCCTGTCTACGCTGCAGGCCGTACAAACAAGATGCTCCCAAGTGTCAGAGGAAGTGATGGGTGCCGGTCGCAGACGTCTCCATGTTCTCGTCGAGACTCTGGAGACGAGCTATCACGAGGCCATGGCCGCCGCCGGGTCGCTAAACGAAAAGGCCAAGGTCGGCATCGATCTGCTTGACGGCATGCTGGAAGACTTGGAGGTCCAGGCCAACAAGCTTCGTGAAAAGGGATTGGCCAACGCTGCCGAGAGCCTAATGGGCGAGGGCAAGAGAGTCATGGAGGAGGGTATTGGGAGGGCCATGCGTGCTGCTGAGAGTCTCGAAGATCATATCCAGCGCGCCATTACCCAGGCGAGAGAGAAGGGCTTGATCAGCTACGAGGAACTACCAATCCCGTGGAGGATCAATCCTCACATCCAAAAGGGCTATCGGTTTTCCGAGAACAAGCTGGCTTGCATCAGGTCCGCTTTCACATTCTCCAACGAGCTGATCAACATCTGGTCCCACGCCCTGGGTCTCATCCTCGTCCTGGCCGTTGCTTTTTACTTCTACCCCACCAGCATCAACTTCTCGCAGAGCACCAAGACCGATATCGCCATCGCCGCCATCTTCTTCTTCGCGGCCTGCCAATGCCTGGCCTGCAGTGTCATCTGGCATACCATGAACTCCGTCGCCGATGTCAACCTGATCTCCATGTTCGCCTGCGTCGACTACACCGGCATCTCGCTTCTCATCGCTGCTTCCATCATCACCACCGAATACACGGCCTTCTACTGCGAGCCCGTTAGCCGGTGGGTCTACATGATTGCCACAGCTATCCTTGGCGTCGGCGGTGTCATCCTCCCGTGGCACCCTCGCTTTAACGGGCAGGATATGGCCTGGGTGAGAGTGGCTTTCTATGCCGGTCTTTCTGCCAGCGGTTTCCTGCCCATCTTCCAGATTTGGCTCACCCGCGGCGGCCTGTCGGTGTGGGAGCACTACTCGCCCATACTCGAATCGGTCTTTGTCTACTTCCTCGGCGCTCTCGTCTACGCCAGCAAGGTCCCTGAGAGGTGGTGCCCCGGCATGTTCGATTACGTCGGCGGCAGCCACAACCTCTGGCACATTGCTGTCCTCGGCGGCATCCTGTTCCACTACAACGCCATGCAGGATTTCTTCTCGACTGCCTTCAGGCGCGCCCAGGACTCTTGCCCTATGTATTAGGCTAGAGATTGGTGGCCCCGTTTGGGGCGATTTTGGAGTTCAGTTCTTTTCCGTTTTGGAATGAGACCGGGGAGATTTTCAGCTACCTATTGCTACGCCACTGAATTCTATCGCTATACAACCAACGTCAAGCTCAGAAACATATAGAGCCAGCGATCGAGAAGAGGGCCAGGCAATAGACCCATTCGCCAGCGTCCACACCAGCACGACTGTCCCGATACGAGGCTTCCCCTTCGGTCACCTGATCACTCATCGAAATAGTGACCAAGGTCCCCTAGCCTAGCTGTCATCACGCCACGAACGCCCCACGGTCAGTGCTGGACTGCCCGTCACGCATGTACTTGAAGCATCCCGTCCGGCGTAGAGACCAGGGTTCTCGATACGCTACCGTCGCCACCGCCTCATTTCTGAGTTAGGATGGTGTGACTTTATTGGCTAGGAGGCGAAGCATTAGTAAATGAAGGAAGTCTAGTCGTGTGTAGGGTAACTCTGTACTAAGCGTCGAAAGCATGTACGTAAAAGAGTAAAGTAATGAAGTCGAAGGGAAACGGAATAATAGGGATCAAATTCGTGCATAATAACAGCATTGGGGGCGCAGCGGTACATTATTATTTTATTTAACGGGCTTACATAGTATATGAATCAAGGTGTACATATCAAAGCGTATGAAACGGAAGGAGTGTGATGTTGTAGCACGTAGAAAAATACGCGCTGACGCTCCAATAAAATGTTTAAAATATGTCAGACGAAGGTAGTGGATTACTCAATATGAAGAACCATGTGGAAGCTGGTCCATATCGGACGGTATGGGTACGGCTTCTTATATGCAACGATAGGTCAAGGTGAGATGAAAGAACCAAGGTCCAGACAATGCTTAGTATATGCCATTGCAGATATGTAGTTTTGGTTTATTACACTATACCAACTCTCTAGCTAAAGTCACATAGCCAACTTTTGCATTGAACCTTTATATACTAGTAGGGTCTGAAGAAGAAGTCGTTATCTCCCTTATTTCCTGTCCCGTTGCCCCCCAGTCCCTTTCTCCCTGGGACCCTCGGTATGAAGAACCCGTCGCCTTGTTAATTACCTCTCAAGGCCATATCAAGGCTATAGCATCCCCTCGAAGCAAGTAAGAGCCCGTTCTGGGTTGGATACTTCTAGCTAGCCGATGTATCAACCTCCCCTCTGCAAACCATGTAGTCTAAAGATCTCTTTCTAGATCACAACTCTGAGAGAAAGATACGCGGGTACCCACGCATGGAACGACTTCGAATGGTATGAACAACATCAGCGTCGAGGTGTTCGCGACTCGAAGAGGAAGCGCCCAATCCATATCCTTGCTGTATTTCCGCGGGTGAAATTTGCCCTTCGGATTCCAATCCCATTCCTCTTCATCCGCAAGCCGATTGCATTCACGAGCCAACCCCGGGTGCGCCTAACTATCCTCGGCGCGGCATTTACTGCCTGTGTTAGCACGCTGCAACCCGCAAGTTCAAGGCACAATATTCGAGTGCGGGACGGACACAGCCGCTTTTCCCACTGTTCTCCAGGCAGGCCATAGTCGTCAGAGTATGATGGCACGACCTGTTATATATGGGCAAGCCAGCTTGGAGTGCAGGTCTACCACGCTTGGTGCCTTTCAGGAGGCTCCTCCGTTTTCGCTCTCCGGATTTCTTTGCTTTCAAAATAAGCTGCAAGCACATCGAATTCAGGAATTCGCATCACTTGGCATGAGCAACGATTTCGGCGTAGACATCGTCGGGTATCATGCGTATCACAGTCAAAGTGGTCCGCTTGATCAAATCGGCCTGAAGGGCAGGGAAAGATCGGAGGAGTTTGTTAGGACTGGTTAAAAGCCGATGAGTTAGCAATTGAGACTTCATTCGAGAAACGTGGTGTCGATCAGGGACAAGGATATTCATACCTGGGCGATTCCATGATCTTGGTGCGTATCATGATAAGCTGCGCAACGATGCACAAAATGTTAAGATGCGGACCGTATGCAAAGAGAAAGTCCCACAGACGTAGAACCTCGGGCAGAGGCGGCGTACAGGCACACAGCGTCAGAACGGAGGGGAATGCATAGATCTCGGCAGAGAGGTTCTTGGACATCAGGTAAAGACTGAGTTTTGGATCCACGATCGACAGCACCTTGTCGACCAGCGCCAGCCCTTTGTGTACTCCGTCCATCGCGCCGCGAATGTAGCCCGGTAACTCTTGTGTGAGAAGCTGGTGGAAGGCGACGAATGCTTCGGCCTCGCTACGCGCAGCATACAAGAACGGCGCGGCCAGCACGTTCATCCCTTGTACGTATGTGCCCGGTTCGGAGGCGACACCACTGGCCTCGGAGCCTTCAGTCGTCAAGGTCAGAGCACGGGCTCGACTTTTCGATGCGGGCGACCCAGTGATACTGTCGTGGCCACTTGTTCCCGGGCGACTCCCTGATTCTGATGGTGCTGAGCGTCGCGAAAGACTGGCAATGCTATGGTCTCTGGTTCGTTCCCCGCGGGCATCATGTAATCTCCAGGCCACGGCATTAAGCAATCGGATTAAGCTGGCCTCGCTAACACGGCGCCGAAAGAGAGGATCGGTCGTGAGGGTGCGGAAAGTATCATTACGGATTTTCGAGTAGGCAGGAGATGCGCCGCGATGGATGAGCGCAAGGTAGGTGTCGGTCTCGATAATTGGGGCGTTGAGTAAGATCAGCCATACGTAAATGCGAAGGGAGGACTGTTTGGGATTGCTGGTTAGCGCGATCGCGAGCGCAAAGCAGAGCGCATTGATGAAGTGGATCTGTGTCTCTTACCATGCCATCGCTGTCGGACTTGACACCTTGATCGAGGATCTTGAGTCGTGTGCTTTCGAGCGCGGCCTCGACATCACCGTTTGGAGGGCCCTCCCGCAACAACTTTTCGAGGGACATGGCGCTCGCGGTGGACGAGTTAGTGCCGCGGCCGGCGCGCCTATTTGCGGCTGCCATGGTGTTGTATTGCTGGCCTAATGGAATCGGAACTGGCGGGGCGTCACTGTTGGCGCGACCTCTTTGTGGTGTCGATCGATAGTTGAGACTTGCATGTCTAGTAGGAGGCGAAGGAGGGCCTGGGAGTAGGCGATGCTGGTGTTGGAGGTGTTGCTGCGGTTGAAGACGCGGTTGGGAAAGCGGTTGGTGCTGCGACGGTTGCTGGTGTTGTTGCTGCTGCTGCTGTTGCAACTGCAACCTCTGCTGGGAAATTAGGGACGGCTGAGGCGAGGCCTTTGCGCCGAGGCTGTGAGCCGATTGCAATCTCCTGAGCGACCTTTGGCCGTTGAGGGTACCACCAACTGACAAAGTCGCGGTACCATTGCCAGCAGCAGGGGATGGGGGTGGAAGGTGTGGAAGCGGGTGGAGTTGGAGCACACCCGTCGTCGTCGCCGAGGGAGCGGGTTGTGGAGGCCCTGTCATTGGAGCGCCGGGCGCCGTCGACAACAACGGCATCGCGTCTGTGCCTGGATCTCTAGCGCTGCCCGAGCTGGTGTTCTTTGCCGTTAGGTTCATGGTGTCAAGTTGCAGATGGTAAAGCGAGACGATTACGTATGGGTGCTCAAGCTTGCTGTCCGGCGCAGCGTGGAAAATGTGAAGAGGAAGGGCGGACGTTGTTTGTTGTCGCCATGCCAGGTTGCGCGTCTTTCCTAGGTAAGTAGCCAAGGTGTGTTCCAAGATTATTGTCGGGTGTGTCAGTGAGGTTGGGATGTGGTTGGGTGTTGCAGTTCGCAGAGTTGACAAGTTGATGTGGGAAGCGCACCTCCTCATTGGCGACCTGAAACGGGCAGGAAGAAGCAGCTACAGGTACGAGGTCAGGACGTACGCACGAAGCATGTCCTGTGCCGCAAGGTACCCAACCCGACGGAAAGTTCCCAGCTGAACTGCGGGGTGGTTCGCCGGTTTGGTGTCACCAACCCATTACCTTGAAATTGGGACGTTGAGTGAAGTCTGGGGCTGCGAGATCTCTCCCACCTAGCTATATGACTTTCTCTGGAAGACGGGAGTCAGACCTACAATGTCTGTTGATAGTCGGCATGGAAAGCTTGGACATGGATGACCTTCATGTCTGCAATAGTGTAGTCCATAGCAGACCAAGACCGAGTGGGGTACGATCCGCGGATTGGTGTTTATTAATAGATACATTTATCTATCATCTGTCTAATGTATGCTGCTGAAACGCAGTACTGTCGTTCCTGGTTGATGGTATGGATTCCTATTATGTTGACTGGCGGGGGATTCAGTGTGTATGTATTCGTCTCGGGAATGCGGGCACTTCAGCTGCTTTGCGTTCCCTCACTGCGTGTTGACAATTGGAGCCATCACTTGTTGTGATCTTTTACCTTTTGTCATTTTGTTACCACTCTTTTAGAGTCCCGTTTTGTCAGCTCCGCAGCTTGAACAGTGCAATCAAAAAGGTTGTCACCGTTATGGCTATACCCCTAACCCTGGGCTGTATATTTTTTCCAGGCATTTTCATGTGCAGCGTTGACGAGTCACCTTATCGGCTTATCGCACACATTTGAGCACGACTTCCTGAACCGGATGGTTGCTTACATGCTATTGGTCAGCTCACAGCGGTCCGTTCTTGATCCGATAACGTCATCTCGAGAGGCAGCGGATGTGAGTGAGGCCGCGGATTAATTCTGTCCGGAATTTCTGACTGAAAACCCTCGGCTCCCTTTGATTTTTGGCCCAATACAGCTCACTGTGCGGTGCTGCCAAGTACGGTGCCCTCGTGGAGAGCCGAAGTCCGGCCACGGAGGCTGGTTGTGAGGGAGGTCTGGCCGTTCATATCGCCGCACAACACGAGTCAGGACTAACCCTTCACCTTGACCTTTTCTCTAGAAGGACGCCTTCATGTTTCTCTCACATGATGGATCTCATCCCCTGATCTTCCTCTGCACGTTAGGTTTGTATGAGCCATCTTCCAGCGCAGTGGGGTTTTGTGGTGAAGCTAGGTGGTGAGGGCTGGACGGCCGTTGTGGCCCCCATATCCCCCCCCGAGGTCGGAACCAGCCGAGTGGCAACAGAATCGCACTTCTTATTACCCCTCCAGAGGCCTGGGCTGTGAAGAACTCCAGGCCAGCTGGCTTTACCAGAGAATGTCGAACTTGACACTCAAAGGTTGTGAGATGGTGTTTCCAATGAGTGTCAATAGTGTACACTGCTGGTTGCGACACATCTGGAAAAACACCTCTCGGATGCTTTTGTAAGCAAGTGCAGGGTAGCGTTGCATGTGGACGATCGGGGGCTAGGCACTTGTCACTGGCACCGAGACGTCCAACGGGAAGCTTACACTCGATCGACAAGCTTTGAGGCTGCAATTGCACCATCGATGGTCAAAGTTGCGTCTTCGCCTCTTGCAGCCGCCCCCTCCTTCACACCACACCCTTGCCCTCGTCTACCCTCCAGAACCCCCAGCTCTGACAAACTCCCATGATCCATCACACCTCCACGACCGCACATCCCCATGTTTTAAACCATTTTCCCACTTGGGGGGAGGTCATATCCTGCATGGTTGTTGCTGATGGCTTCCGTGGGGTGCAGTGCAAGTGTCTTTTCCCGTCCTTCTTTGCATCATCCCGCCGTGTAGCAATGGCATCCGGTGACCGGGGCTACATAATTATACACGTGCGTACGCCCAGTTGCATATCAAGCTCCCATCCCACGGTAGTGGGAAGAGGTTTCCATAACCAAGCATGATCGTCTACTGTTTGTTGCGCTAAAGCAGGCACTGGTGTGATGAGAGACTGCTGTCTCCGTGAGAGGGAGATATCGATGACCGCTTACATGAAACTCCAAGGAGACCGTCCCATGTACGGGAGAGCGGGAGCTCCCACAAGCAGCAGTCCTCCCGGCGAACCCAGCGCGGTCAGAGTTGAGATGACCCTCTTCAGCCAGCCTAACCTCTCAACTACCGGCGTCCCCTGCCCCCGAATACCGACCGCGGAGACATGGCAGATGGAGAGCCGGTCTCTCCTGAGGTTGGCATCAGTTACAACCACTCGTACAGTGGCTGGAGTGGAAATCGGCAGCGGAACCGCGAGCAAAGTGTGTATAAGCTTTTCGATACTAGAGTTGAAAGGGCAAAGGCCGATCACGTCATCATGGGAGTGCCCACCTTTCTGCGCTCTACCACGCCTCCTGAACTCCGCTTCTCTGTACTTTCTGCCTCTTCTGCATCAGTGGACGTCAGTAAACAGATTCCGTGCACTTCCTCACATCCTCACCCCGGCCCCCCACACCCTGGTTCCTTCGAGCGGCGCCGCAATGCCGCCTGTGTCGGCTTTTCCCTAGTACAGCTTTGCTTGCCCTTTTATACTTTTCCATGTCCCTGCTTCTGCTTTTCCTTACCTGAACCATCTCAGGTTTAACGGCGGCGGTTTCCATCATCCCATCTGGCTCTTTGTTGCCACATCCAGCCTTTAGGCACACGATATAAAGCGATCTTCAACATCGACCTAGACTTCGACCGGCTCGTCTTCGACTTCGATTTCGACCTTACACTAGTTCCACTTCCTCTCTCAACGAGTTTGGAACGCGATTACAGGCCCTTACATCGGTACTACATACATAGTCCACGTTATTTTCCTCATTGCATATTTCCCCGGATCAGAGCAGCCTCCCACCTTGGTCCATGCAAACCGCAAGCTAGGATCTCCTTGATACAGCCGGAACCGGCACGGACCATATCTCAAAGTAACCTACAGTGTCATACATCATATTCCTCTTGTCAACAACTACTCCCATTTTCATAACTGAAGGATCAAGCCGTCAACATGTCTACGGCCTGGGGGAAGGCCGGGCGCTTCACAGCCAAAGCACTTGGTATCAAGCTTCAAGATAAAGACCCGTACGATGAGGTTACTCGGGGCGAGTCCATCATATCCAACCATACAACCAGTTCCTTCGTGGAAGAGCCACCCCATACATCCGAGTTCTTGAGGGAACTTGTCCCTTCTGGAAAGCAGTTGGGTGACTACGCTATTTCCCTCTTTCCCTTCACGTCCTGGATTGGTCACTATAACCTACAATGGCTCGTGGGCGATCTTGTAGCCGGTAAGCTCATACACACTTTCGTCCATGTGCTGTCCAAGTCCAGTATCGCTTACATCTCTCCCAGGTATCACTATCGGTGCCATTGTTATTCCACAAGGCATGGCATATGCCCAGCTTGCCAACCTTGAGCCGCAGTTTGGTCTCTACTCTTCCTTCATGGGCGTCTTGATCTACTGGTTCTTTGCCACTTCAAAAGATATCACAATTGGCCCAGTTGCCGTCCTTTCCTCGCTGACAGGCGGTGTGGTTGCTAACGTCATGGAGGAGCTTCCTGGTGTTCCGGGCCATGTTATCGCGTCTGCCCTTTCTATCCTCTCCGGCGCCATTGTGTTATTTATTGGCTTGATCCGGTGCGGCTGGATCGTCGATATCATCTCGCTCACTGCCCTTTCGGCCTTCATGACCGGTTCGGCACTCAACATTGCCGTCGGACAGATCCCTACCTTGATGGGTATCAAGGGCTTTTCTACCAGAGATCCGGCGTACTTGGTCTTCATCCACACCTTGCAAGGCTTGCCTCGTACCAAGCTGGATGCTGCCATGGGCTTGACAGCACTTTTCATGCTTTACGGCATCCGGTCGCTTTGCAACTATGTTGCCAGACGTTGGCCGCAACACCAGCGAGTGGCCTTCTTCCTTTCAACGCTGAGAACAGTCTTTGTGATTCTGTTGTACACCATGATCAGTTGGTTGGCGAACAAGGACCTCCCTAGAGGAACTTCCAAGTTCAAGATTCTCTTCGACGTTCCCAGAGGTTTCAAGAACGCAGCTGTTCCCGTCCTTGACAAGGAACTCGCAAGCAAGCTTGCTGGCACCCTTCCCGCCACCGTCATTGTTTTGTTGATCGAGCACATCGCCATCGCCAAGTCATTCGGCCGCATCAACAACTACAGCATTGATCCCTCGCAGGAGATGGTGGCTATTGGTGTTACTAACATGCTGGGCCCCTTCCTTGGTGGCTATGCTGCTACAGGCTCGTTCAGCCGTACCGCCGTCAAGTCTAAGGCTGGCGTGCGCACTCCCTTCGCCGGTGTCATCACTGCTATCGTGGTATTGCTGGCTATTTACGCCTTGCCTGCCGTCTTCTACTACATCCCGAACGCCTCACTCGCAGCCGTCATTATCCATGCTGTCGGTGATCTGATCACCCCTCCCAACACCATCTACCAGTTCTGGCTCGTCTCGCCTCTCGAAGTCATCATCTTCTTCGTCGGCGTTTTCGTCACCGTCTTCTCCACCATCGAGAACGGTATCTACTGCACAGTCTGCCTGTCATTCGCCGTCCTCCTCTTCCGCATTCTCAAGGCTCAGGGCCGCTTCCTCGGCCGTGTCAAGGTCCACTCTGTCCTCGGCGACCACGTCATCGGCGATGATCCCCGGAAGCCCGTGGACGAAGGCTACGGCACCTTCGTCGGCGGCTCCTCGCAAGACGCCCCCTATCGCAACATCTTCCTCCCCATCACGCACGCGGACGGCTCCAACCCGGAAATCGAACTCGACAACCCCTACCCGGGCATCTTCATCTACCGCTTCTCCGAAGGCTTCAACTACCCCAACGCCAGCCACACGCTCGAATACATGGTGCGGTACATCCACAAGAACACGCGCCGCACCACGCTCGCGCAATTTGACCGGCTCGGCGACCGGCCCTGGAACGACCCCGGCCCGTCCAGGCGCAAGCTCAAGGTGGCCGCGCGCGCGGGCATCGACTCGAACGAAATCGGGGTCAACATGCACCTCCCCACGCTCAAGGCCATCATCCTCGACTTTTCCTCGGTAAACAACATAGATATCACGTCGGTCCAACAGCTCATCGATGTGCGCAACCAGCTCGACCGGTACGCCTCGCCCGATGTCGTCGACTGGCACGTCGCCTGCATCAGCAACCGCTGGACCAAGCGCGCCCTCGTCTCTGCCGGCTTCGGCTACCCCTCTGCCAACATGCCCGACGGCCAGATCAGGAGGTGGAAGTCCATCTTCAGTGTGGCCGAGATCGGCGGCGAGCAGAGCGCTGCCGCCACTGCCGAGCAGGAAGTCAACGAGAAGGAATTCGGCCCTACCCTGTCCGCTCGCGGTCGTGTTGCTCAGCAACAGCAACAACGAGGAGGCGGTAACTCGATGGACATCGAATCTGGTTCTGCCACCGATGATACCGAAGCCGTAGGCACGCTCAAGGCCACTGCCTCCGGTTCAGAAAGGGTACCCGGTGATGCTGCGACTCACTCGCGGTTCGGTTCTATCGGCAATGGTGGCGGCCGCACCGTGGCCGTGCACGGTATCAACAGGCCGCTGTTCCACGTCGACTTGACGAGCGCGCTGCAGAGCGCGATTGCCAACGTGGAGGCTAGGGTGGAGTTCACTGGTACTGCGTCTTCGATTAAGGGCGTTGAGCCTGTTGCTACGCCGACGCCCATGTCGCAGAGTCAAGAGAACTTTGAGGGCGGTAGCACGTCTGGTGGATCTCCGGGGACGGGGTCGAAGCCGCTGGGAGTTAGCCTGCCTCCTTATGAGTTGGTTGATCCAAGGAAGGAGGACCAGTCTCCTGGTTCTAAGCCTTGATTCATGAACTGGATGTTTCTGTTTTAAAAATAATGATGATGCATGGAGCAAGCGTTTGGCTACGAGGTTTTGCATATAAAAGGGGAAACGGAAAAACGGAACAGGGTTGGTTATATCTAATGTTTCGGGATCTCGGATTCAAACTAAAGGGGATCTTGAGAGGGAAGGCAGGGATGTGTTGCGTTTCATGAAGTCTATAATACCCCTTTACAGTTTGCATGTTTTGGTTATTGGTTATTGCATAAGGAATATAGAAGTTGTATATACCATTATCTCCCACACATATAGGGAAGGAAGATATAGAGACAGCATTGACATGATATATGGGCTATATCTAAGTTGAATGAAGAATGCTGAGCTGAGTTCTCGTGCCTATCATTCAATCTTACTGACCGGGTTCAAACTCTCCAACTTAACGCTGCTCGCCTGCTGTTCCGTGTTATGTTTTTCGTGAAACGATGCATGATGATAATGACTAGCCAAGATAGCAGGGTGAAAATAAAAAATAGGTCGTTGGAGGCACTACCTCCTAGTTTTTTTGCTGTCCATAAAAATACAAAAGAGCCAAAGTAAGCATGCCTCAATCCACCCTCATGTTTGTCATAAAGGATAACGATAACGCCAACAGTGATGCCAAAACACCGCCCTGTACCCACAACAACTGCCCGTTTCTCCTTCCCCAGATATCCCATATCAATTTCAACTTCGACTTCTTACAGTGTCTCCCACCCGCCATTGTTGATGTCCCCCTCCAGTTTACGGCTAATAAAGCTCTGGACACCATGGCTGAGCCACAGGTTGCGCAACATGGAGTCATACCGCTTCTGGTGGAGGTAGAGCAGCCGTCCATGACGGAGGCCCAGATCCACCTCGCCGTACTTGTCGATGTAGGGTGCGTTGCTGAAGGACCCTGACAGGCGATGGAGGTAGAAGATGCAGCAGCGACGAATATTGAGGAAGAGTCCTACATTCTTTTGGCATCTGATGAAAGAAGCAAGCCGTTAGCATAGGCACAGTAAAGGGGAGTGAAAGATGATGGACGGTAGAACCTACTTTCTCATGTGTTGCTGGCATCCGCCAATCCGCATGGTCTTGCCCCTGACTTCCCTATCCTCCACCGCGCAGCAGATGCTCTGGCCACAAAACAAATCCCCGCAGAAGAGACAGAGCATGGGATCGGAAATGTCTTTGCCCTTGGTTGGACACTTCCTCCGCGTACACTCTTCTATGAGCGTAGCATAGTTCTTGGGAAGTCCGACAAGCTCGAATATGCCGGGGTGGCTCAGCACTGCAGAAGGCGGCAACAAGGTCTTGTTGTCAGCGGCAAGGGTTGGATGTTCTGCATCCCAGGACGTCTGATGCTCTATCCAGCCAGATACGAGCTGGGAGATTCCGGAGTTCGGCGTGAGAGAAGCCAGCATTGCGTCAAACGAGGGGAGTTTCAGTGTCTCCGTAAGGCGCTCGAGCTCCTTCTGTTCGGGATTGGGCGAGACGCGGCTGTTGAAGTCGACGTTGTACCTTGCGTAAAGCAGGATGGCGCACTTGCGAAGGAAAGTGAGTGCGTAGTTCCTGATGAACCGGTACCAACCCTCCCAGCTGTCCAATCCAGGTTGGTCAAACGCCTTGTTTTCCCCATCAGAGCCTTGGACCCTGTAGCTCTCGGAGAAGCCCAGGTCCATTCGTACGACTGTCTCGCAGAAGGAAGCGAAGTTAGCCAGTTCAGGCGACATTTCGTCTTTGCGGTCGCTGAAGATCTTCGACAGCCACATGGTGGCAGGCATGTTGCGACCCATGTGGTAAACCACTTTGATGATCTCGGCAAGGTAGCAAAGCCTCACGATGTGGGCGATCTCAAACTTCTGTGCAGGGATAACGCCAAAGACACATTCGCACAAGAACACGAAAGGATCTTGGCTAAGAAGCGGTGGATACTCCTGAAAAGGTTGTCTGGCGTTGTCGGTTTCGGCTCCCTTATACTGCGCAATGAACAACTGGCAATGTTGACGTTCGCTGTCTCGCCGGAACTCAGTGTCGATCCTGTTATCGCCAGCCTCTCTAAGCCCACCGACAGTAATGAAAGTGGTTACGGTCTCAGTCAGGATGCGCAGGTGCGTGAGGACTTGTTCAGGAATCTTCTCGAGTAAGGTCATTCCATAGTCCGCTTCCACCCCGCGCTGCTGAATCTCAATTGCTGCAATAGAAAAGCCGACCGACCGAGCCAAAGCATCACTGCAGGCCAGCTCGTCATCTCGCACAGTCTCCGGAAGGTCATGATGCGAGATGATGCCGTTTTTCCGCAAGGTGTCACGAAGACGGCGGTATGCAGAGACCAGCTCTCTCATCATGTTGTTCCCCTCGGCGGGAGTCGCCCCTCGGCTACTATTCTCAGTAGCTGAGATAATCGAAAAGGAGTCGCTGAATGGCGTCCCACTTGACCTTGACCGAGCCCCCAGGTCTACCCACGCATCACCAAACAGCTGAGACGAATCTTCGGCAAGATTGTGGACCATTGTCTTCGCCGTGTATGATGCAAAGGAATGCTGGGTTTCGTCTGCAGGCCTTGCCGCTCCCAGGACGTAATATGCAGAATGCAGCTGTTTGTCCAGCCACGGGTTGAACAACTCGGTTGGCGACAATGGACCAGGGTAAGATTCTTCCTGTCCTTTCCAGACGATGGGGAGAAACGCATTGCCCAGAGCTTTGCACAAGGGGCACACAAACTCCAGTCTATTCGTGTCCTCGGGAGGGTGTCTTGCGATCTGCTGGTTATGACGGCGTACAGTCGCATCAAAGTATGCTTCGAAGCAACCGTAATGCATGATATGGCTGCACCCGGTCGAGACAGGGCCGGAACGAGACAGGTGCGACGGGAAGCCTTTTCCGATGACGGAGCGCTCGTCTTCGAATATGTCTCCCTCCTGGTTAACCTTTTGGACAACCTGGCGGTTCTCATGGGCAACTCCAAAGGGCCGGATACTCTCGGCAGACCTGTCCAAGTTTTCGGGGGTCTTGAACGCTTCCCTCACAAAATCCGGATCCTGGAGATCAGTCTGCCGATAAATGTTACTCTCGGTGAAGAAGGCGAAGGATCCGTAGAGACGGCGATCATCTGTATCTTCCTGGCATAAGATGCATGTCCCTGATGGATACTTCCAAAAGTTCTTATGTTCCTCGGCAGCTGGCATGTCCTCGTCCTCATCGATATCGTCCACATCACCCCAGTCGATTTCTCCTTGCTTCTCCATGAAACTCTTTTGCTGGGCCTGAAACTGTGCCATAACACGAGCTTGACGGGCGAGTGCAGCCTTCTTCTTCTTCTCACGCTCCTCATCAGTGTTCTGGCTGTCAGGCATGCCAGCGTCGATGTGGTCTACTGAGAGACCAAGGTTATGGTAAGCACACTCGAAGTCCTGGGGTCGCTGTTTCCGCATCTTTTTCAGAATCAGGTTGATCTTCGGATGAACCGTCTTGAAAGCATCCTCTGCACTAAGTAAATTCAAGAGTGCAACGATAGTCTTTGCCGTCGGGTTCTCTGGCATGAAGTTGCTGCGTGCCTGGTGACCGAGAGAACGATAGACAAATGACGGTCGCTGAATATCCTGCTCACTTGTTTTATCTTCCTTGATGGCGATCAAGATCAGATGCAGGACGACCTGGAGGAAGGTCTCGACCCGAGTCGTGGGGACCTGGGGCGTGAACTTGGAGGATGTGAGAGTATAGAGCAGGGAGTAATAGATAATCTGGGCGAACATGCCGGTCCTAGTGAAATCAGACAGCCCAGCAAAGACTCCAGAAGTGATTGGACGAAGGTTGGGCTCATACACGACATCCTCGATCGAGTGGCCGGTCTTCTTAGCCATGCACTTGCGCCATGCCATTTCTGACTCTTCGCGTTGATTCTTGTTATAGTGCGCGATGTAAGGATCTACATCCTCAATGAACTCCGGCTTGAGCTCAAAGGTGCCAACGTCTGTCAACCCCTCAGGTGCCTTGTAAATGGTCATCTCATCCAACAGCTTGTGGAAATCCTCGTGCTCGTGGAACTTATCCGGCAGTTTGTTGCAGATCTCTGAGAACGACAACGGTTTGAAGCAGAGGACGTGCGTGAGGTCACGACGCATGGCCGCGATGAGGGGGCTGGCTTTGAGACGCGTGGCCGCGTTGGAGGGGCTTGCTTCATCCTCATTTTGCGTAAGGGATGTACGGTCGCTGACGAGGACGACGAGCAGATGAAGCATGTCTTCCACAACATCCAGATGTTGATTGTCATCTTGTGCCTTGGATTTTTGTTCAAAGAACCCTTTGATCCACTTCTCCATGCCATAGCGGTCGACAATCGAGGCAAGAACACGGCTTGGGTCACAGACAACAAGAGCGGTCTGCAACAGAAATACGTCCCTGTTGTGGGATACATCTCTTTGGCTCACGCCGCGGTAAGTTCCTCCTTGGTGACGCAAGCTCAAACCATTCCTGACCCACATGCCCGCCTTCATCTGCGCAAGCCAAGTACATACCCTAAGGGGGAAATCAAAGGCGGCAAGGAGATAATCTTCCGGAGTGAAGTTACCGCGGGGCATGGACTTTCGACCCATCGGCTGGGGCTTTGCCAGCAAGTCTGTGGTTTCGAAAGTAAGGAGCTTGCGCAGGTCGTCAATGCTCATCGACTTGCCACACTCGATAAGCCACGACAAAGTGTAATGAAGCGCGTGATGGAAACTGATAGGCTGTTCTTCCACCACAAAGTGGACGACCTTGAAGCTTCGCCCTGGTGGCTCAAACTCGAAATCCATAAGGTTTCTGAACGAAACCTCTTCCTTGATTTCCGACTGGTTGAACCGGTGACGCTCAGCACCAAGGGAGTTGATGATAGTAACCTTTGCAGCCAGTCTGATTGCATTATTGACATACTGCAAACCATGTTCCTTGACGTTCCGGAAGGATTGAGCGAACTGTCTGCAGAGTCTGTTGATCTCGCGTGTGACAAGAGATGCGCTGATCCAGCTATCTGTCTCATATTCGACGTGTTCGCCGACAGCCCTGACATTCGGGCAAATGCCTTGATGAAGCTTGACGAGATCGAGGAACTGCATCATGTACCGCTCCTCTGTCCGAAGGCGTTCCTGAACGTGCGGAGACCCAAAGAGATACTTGAGATCTAAGAAGAAATGATACATGCGCCGGTTCGTGACCGAACCTGAATCGAATGACAGAACGGCGTTGCTTGCCACGTCCCAAGGGTGCCCCACTTGACGAGTAGTCAGGAATGTGTAAAGAATGGCCATCAGACTGGTAAGGAAATTTCCCCGCTCAACGATTTCGGCGGTGATGGAAGGGGTTGTCAACATCTGCAAGGAGATGTTAATGATAGAGTGATCTGGCTCACGATCTCCAATGAGATACAACTGAGCCAGGGTGGTGTAGAGGCCAGCAAACCTCAAGCCAAGTACGCGTTTGAACTCGGGGATAGTGACGACAGTTGAAATGTATAATGACCGAAGATCACAGCGAACCTTCTTCCACATCCGCAGATCGAATAAAATCAGCCAGTCTAGACGGACACGTTCGAAGAGGTCTTCGGCAACCGGAATGTCCTTCTCTTCTACGTAACCGGCAGGAGTCTGCAACCAGTAACGTCCAGGATTTGGAGGCGATGTCTTGGCTTTGGGACTGCCTGGGGTTTTGGGGATGTCGAGGTGGGCCTTGGTGTAGATATTCGGCGCGATGAGCGGTTCGGCGGTATCGGAATCATCAGGAGTATGCTCACGTTCCCGAATGGTTCGCCGATGAGCCGTAGCAGTAGCCGGTGCCGGAGGGGGAGGTGGCGGAGGAGGATGGCCAGCAGCAGTGGCGGGGACTACCTGCACCACCCGAACTTCTCGCCAGTCGGTCATAGCAACATCATCCCCGGCTGCGTCGCCTTGTTCGTCAAGCATCATGACATCTTCGTCATCGTCCTCGTCCTCATCCATCTCTCCACCAGAGACAATGATCTCATCCCCGTCTTCATCATCTTCGTCCCCTTCGTCATCACCAGCCTCACGAGCCTCTGCCATTCTACGGGCAGCTTGGCGTGCCTGAAGCAAAAGCCTGCCCTGCTGTTCGTAGAAACCACTCGGCACGTTCTCTTCTTGGTCAATGCGATCTTCATCGTCAATGCCATCCTTGCCGACAATGGCATGAGCCGCAGGGCTGCCTTTCCTCCAAGGCTTAAGCATTTCCTCGCACACGATGTTTCTCAAGATCTGATGATCATGGCCAACTTGACAGCCAGAGATATCTCTAAGCCACTCAATTATCGTGCCGCACATTTGCTCTCTGAAGGTATCCCTTGAAGAGCGAATGGTGACGGTAACCCTTATCCTCTCCAGTATCTCAGCTACGTCGAGCAGGTTTTTCACACTCTCGTCGTACATCAGGATGCTCCTACCAATGGCATCGGTCTCGTAAGCAGCTTTCAAGCCGTTGGCAAGCGTAGTGTTGCAAGCCCGAGCCACTTGGTCACGCACGTCGACCACTGTGTGCTTCTCATCATTCCACAGCAGAACGGCATACTCCCCCGGCGAGTCGGTTTCTCCACCACAGTAGGTCGACGATAACCTCGAAAGCCTCTCATCCTCCTGAATAGACTCAACGGTTTTGGTTTGGCGAAGCTGCTCGGGGGCACAAGAGATGACGTCGCACATGTAGTCGAAGACGCGGCCGATGGTCATCCTGATATTCCTGACCAGATCCTCCGGGAGACTTGTCACCTTCCCTTTGCCCTTGTTGCGGTCGCCCTCCCACATGGAATGTATTGTGCAAAACATGGGCCGCTTCCACGCTTCCAAATCTCCGCAGTCGCAACACCCGCTGTTTCCGGGAGAGATGCTGATGCGGACCATATGGCCTGTATGATCGGTGGCTTCAAAGCATTTGCTGCACAGGCAGCAGGTATCATCTGCGCTACAAGTCTTGCACGCATATGACGCCTCTCCTTGTTTGAAAATGTGACCACAGGCCTTGCCACGGGCAGCTTCGGTGTATTCGGCGCCCTCAACCGCACCTTGCACATCCCTGAGCTTGAGGGAGGTGTTTCGTGGGTCCCCTTCGGGAAAGAAGAGCTTCATGTATTCATCTTTTCCACCGGCCATGGACCAGAAAAGGGTGAGAAGAAGTTCGCGCGATGCCTCTTCGCTATAGCGGTATCGGTACTTGCCAGGCATCGCCAGCAAGGCCTGGCAGAGCTGTTGCTCCTGTGTCGACATCGGGGCTTCCATGATGGAAGAATCGTCGGTGGTCGGGTCTATGTAGCGCTCGAGATAGACATCCAGGTGGCGTTATCGGGTTCGGAAGCGGAATCTTTGTCGATGTTAGTGTCGTGCCTAAACAAGTCGTCTAAGGGTCGGTGCTTGAGAGTTGGGTGTGATGGTGTCGAATGTCTTGAGGGTATGATGATAATGTTGCGCTAGAGAGGAGAATCACTGACGGGAGATGTCTGTAGGAGTATGTACCCAAGGATCCTATCTGAAGCGTCCACCGCTTGTTTGCGTTCGAAATATGGGGAGGGTTCCAGACCGGTAAGAAGATGGGTGAAAAGAGGGCCTGAGCTGAGGGCGATGACCAGCACGGCGGTAGAGGGGATCGCGGGGTAGACGGGGCCAGCGATAGACAGGCACCCTGGTATTTGTCGGCTTTGGTTTGGTTGGCGCCGGCGCAAAGAAAGCGTTTCGGTTTGCGATGTGGGAGTTGGGTCGTAAAGTGTATTATTCTGTTTCCTTTCTTCCCCTTCCCGTCCAGTATATTGTTGGCAGCGGAGAGCGGGCAGTCGGACTTTTTGAATATCGGGCCTTGTACCTGGGCGAGCTGGGCTGTTGACTAAGACGCAGCGGTCTTGGCTTCTTGTTGGTACCGAACAGCGGTTACAGGGCAGTTTTTCCCTTTTTCGTGGGGCTGGCTTGTGAAGTCAAGGTGGCGTTCTGTGACTCGTCGATGGATTGGCTTCTGTTGACCAAGGGGTTGACCAAACACAGTTCCTCTGAGTCCTTCTTTATTGCAGATCCTGTGGGGGGATTTGATCGGGCTTTTATGGCCGCTGTTCGTCCATTGTGAGTTCCGTCGGTGCCATTTGCCAATTCGATACAAGTACCTTGGTATACTTGGGTAAATGAGTCCGCGTCGGAGCGATGAATGTTTGCAGGTCGAGATCGCACACTTGAGGCTCCAATCCAGGTCATGAAGCCCTGCCACTTTTTGCCATAGCTCTTTCCCATCATATCCTTATCGACATCTGCGAGAACAGATCCTGCAGCGACTACGGTATTTCCCCAACGAAAAGGTGCATTGACGCCCGTATAGAGGTACGTCAGGCGGGGTTGCGTTCGGCCCTCTTTTAGAGAGGTAAAGGGTAAGAAGGGGAGAGTGAAGCCCGGTTCTTGACGTATATGGTACTGCTTATGGTAAAGAGCAACTAAAAACTACGACTGGCCTACGCTTGCCTCACAAGTACCTTTGTACTTTCACTGTAACCGAACATCCTCTTACCAACCTCCTGTCCTGACGTCGTCTGCACCGTACGTTTGATAGTCATTATTTTGCATTCTACCGTGTTCCTCCCATTGTACCGGTAGAAGTAGGGATAGAGCAAAAGTGAGTAGGTTATGCTCAAGTAGAAGTCCATCACCAAATTGTTACCATTTCTACCACCAGCCGGTAGGTACCTCTATACTCTACTACCTCTACATACCGCATGCCACAGGCCATAGGGCCAGCTAAGGTAGCTTGTCAGGGGCTGGCGCTTGGTGTGCAAAGATGCATGCCGTCCGGCCGACTCTCGGACTGCTGCATAAAGACGTCAGATGTTGCGAAGGCCAGCTCCAGCCACATGTGCAATTCATCGTACGCTTAAACCTGCTACGCAACGCTGGGACATTTAAAGCAAGACTGCCCACACATGCGTCCAGAATCCAGACTGAGTTGCCCAGCCGCCGGGCTTGCTTCATGTTGATGTTCCCCAGCTCCAAAAGCTGGTATAGATGGTTGGGAAATGTTGTTGATCCGGAGCCTTATAGTCGGGCTATGGATCATTCGTCTAGGTGTCTTTCGCCATAATAATGTTCTGATTTGGTACAATACGGTGAGATAGGGGCTTGGTAGGCAGAATCGTCAAGAAAAGTCGTCCATTCCTCTAGCAATCAATGGTCGTTGACCGCGTCACATTTTCCCCCAGAGGCTGTCGTCTGATCCCCAACGAGTCGGCGTTTCCATGTCTTGATAGGTTTCTCTCAAGCTGTCCCGTTTATTCCTCAGCCTCGACGTACTTGTGGCGGATGTCCTTCCATTGGCGCTGTTCTCCTAGTCAGCAATTGTTCCAGACCCATCTCGAATTCAGTCGTAGTTTCGTACCCCCTTGTTGATCTTGTCCCAGACCTTGTCCATGCCGTTGTCATAGGCCCTAGATGGTGTGATTGTTCAGCGACACATGATCCCCTGTTATATGTTCATCCGACTGTCGTGGATACGTACACCTCGAAGGCGAAGGCACCGGCGAAGACAGCGCCGAGGAAGGCGGTGTTCTTGCGGAAGAGGAGGCTGGGGTGTAGGTTAGCTATCGGTGCTCCAGTGCGGTCTGGGCCGGGAGATGGGGCCGGGGCCGGTGCCGGGCCGCTTGGGGGGTAGGAGGCGTGGTGAGTACGGCGCTCGGCGTTGCGGGGATACTTGCTTGTAGAAGGTAGACTGAATTGGGAGTGCGCGATTAGCATGACCACGTTCTCGACTGGCGTGATGACGGAGAAATGCTCACCATTTTGACAGATTTACCGAGGCTGTAAACGGTGGTTCAGCTGCGTCTCTAACGGTGACGTTGTGCGGGAGAGGGCGTCGCGAGCAATCACGATGTTTTTCGTTGCAATGGACAAAACCGACCCAGCGGAACCTGGAAAGATCGCAGATGGCGCCGGCCGGAACCATCCGGAGCATATGCAGCTTCCCTGATTGGTCAGAGCTATGACCCAGTTGCTCCAAACGACTCCAAGGCTGATGGCGCCTGGCTCAAGAGTGCCAAGCTGCAGGTGGAATCGACCTCGAAACCGCAACGTCGTGGTCCTCACTTTCCAATCTCTTACTTCTACAAAAACACACAGTATAGCAATTGACGTGTCCAACGGGCCCGCGACAACTTGTGCGTATTGCGCAAGCAACAATCTCGACGCGCGAGTTTCGAGCTTCGGCGATTCAACCATCTCATTCACTTCTTCGACCTTTTCGCGACTGTTCACCATATACGAAATTCGTTACTTCGTTGAACGGCATCGCCGTAACCCTACGCTAGCAGAACCCCTCATTGAACACCAACGTTCCCACCATCTTCAACCATGTCTCAACCAACAAACTCCGGCATCATAACCGACAAAAATGGCGAGCGTGTTATCCCCGAGTCTAAGAGAGCTGACGGAAGCACGAGAAAAGCCATCAAGGTTCGCCCAGGCTACCGCCCGCCTGAGGATGTCGAAGTGTACAAGAACCGCACCGCCGAGGGCTTCCGCCAGCGCGGCAAGGGCCCAGTCCCGGGCGCAGAGGGATTGAAGGAGGACAAGTCGGACCAGCAATCCGGCGCCGCGGCCAACAAAAACGCCAAACGTCGGGAAGCGCGCAAGAAGGCCAAGGAAGCTGCCGGCGAGACAGAAGGCGACGGCCAGAAGACAGCTCCCGCAGCGCCTTCTGCACCTAAGCCCGAGGAGGTCGACCCGGAAGCCGAGAAGGAGAAGAAGGCCCGCAATTTGAAGAAGAAGCTTCGCCAGGCCAAGGATTTGAAGGACAAGAAGGACGGCGGAGAGTCGTTGTTACCCGAACAGATCGCCAAGGTTATCAAGATCAACGAGCTCATCCGGGAGTTGGATGCCCTTGGTTTTGACTCTGAAGGGGAACCGAAGACTTCGAAGGTTTCGTCCGAAGCAAAGGAGGACTCGACTTGAAGCAGCAAAGTGGACAACGAAGATAACCATTATTACACCCAGTTCAACACCGGCAAATGACATCGCCGAATCTTCAGGACAATGCTCCGCCGGTCTGGCTATTACGCCGCGTTCGACTCACGATGACCTCCGAGCTACTCTTCAGCATGCGTCTAAGCCGATAAGCCTCTCAAAACTCTGTGGCACTGCACGTTGACCGTTGAGCCTTCTCCCGCTCCGTGTGCCCGCTTCCAGGCCAGGGGGACGTGGAGTGGCTGTGTGGATATGTCCGGACGGAAAGTAATCGCCGCTCTGAATGCTGTCGCCTGGTAGAGGCAAATTCTCCAGGGCGCAACGTCGAGATGAAAGGAGAGGAGCCAAGACGGTGGAGGATGGCTTCGGATGAGGTTGGCTGTTCCGGGTTCGTCGGTCGATCTACGGTTCCAAGCGAGACTGATGAGTGGAAGTATTGTCTACTCTACTCTTCTTCAAACCAACTCTGCCTTTGATGCTCTCCTGAACTGATGTTCACGTTCGAGCAAACGACACATCATCTATAGCCATGACATGACGACAATGATAGTAAAGCGGGTTTAATATTTCTTGTTCCTTTACTGGACATAGAATATCATCCACAGGCTAGTCACTAGTGCCAGAATGGTTAACATAGCATCTAAAACAAGTTGCTCTAACGGGTATCATTCTATTTTCAGGCCGTGCCTTGTTATATAGATAATTGTACATTATGTTGTGCCAGACTGTCCACCCCGATCTATGCCGGAGACTTCATGCTGCCATCATTTGGAGGGTTCTCGGCCACAAAGGTCCTGGGGATCAAGCCCTCGGCCATGTTGATGGCGCCTTCCATATCATTTTTGTTGAACTGGAACAAGCCTTGGATAGCCGCCGTTGAAGTATGTCTCTTGGGCGCATCAGGGTCCTGGTTATTCTCGCCAAAGAGTCCGAGCTCGTCCAGCCTGTTAAGGAACCTCTCACGACCGGAATGGTCCGTATCAATGTCACCATAGTAACGATCCCACATCTCGGCAGCCTGGTGTCTGGTTGCCTCGCCAATGCGCATCATCATGTCGACACGGCCCGGACGGATCAGGGCCGGGTCCAAGCGATCGATGTGGTTGGTGGTCATGAAAACTATCCGGTCTTCGCCGGCAGCCAAACCGTCCAGGGCGTTCAAAAGACCAGAAAACGTCACTGTGGCGCCGCTGTAGCCGTCAGAGTCCCTCGGTCGCCGGTTGACGAGCGCGGCGTCGACGTCCTCCAGCACCAGAATGCTCTTTTCTGGCTGCTGGGTCAACAGGTGAGCCAGCAAATCGTCCGTGATGCCGACCTCACTGAGGTTGATCATGGCAACGCTAAAATCCAATTCGCCCGCAAGCGCCTGGATGAAGGACGTCTTACCCGTACCGGGCGGGCCATAAAGGAGGTAGCCACGGCGGAATGGCACGCCTCTGTCGGTGTACCACTGCTGGGACGCCAAAAACTCCTTGACATCGTCTACGATGCTCTCCTTGACGCCCTTGTCAAGAATGACGCTACCGAGTGGCCGCTTAAGCCTGGGCTTGCCCAACGGCATCCACTCCATGCGCTTCGCCGTGTAGACGACCGTCTTGCCTTCGTGGAAGCGGTGCGCCATATCGTGCGCCTCGGTGAAGATCTCGCCCAACACATGGCGGTGCGGCCACAAGAGGGTGAGGGTCAGCGTCTCGTGCGGCTCGCCCGTTGCCGTCTGGGTCGTGCTCGCCTTCTCCCGGTTCACGGCGATGTACACGCCGGGTTTGTGGCGGATGATGTGGCGTCCAAAGCCGGGTTGCACACGGAAATCGGCATGCGAGCTCCCTTCGTCCTTGCCGGGGTTGATAGACTTAGTGGTGGTAGACACGGAAAGGTTACGGAGCCGCGTGAGTCGCTGAGCGATGAAGCCGGTGTTGTCTCGCGGCAGCGCCAGCCAGGCAAGGACCCAGTTGTAGGAAGGATCACGCTTGCTGATCTCGACGTTGACCAGCATCTGACGCTTCAGGAGTCCGGCGCCACGAATGGCAGCCCGGCGACCAAAGGCGGCGGCGGCGCCAAGGCCGGCGAGGCCCATGCCACCGGCGAAGACGGGGTTGTTGAAGAGGACATCAAGGTTGAGAATTGATCCCGCTGTAAGCGGGGTTTGCGGATCGGTCGGCATTGCGGGCGAAAGTGCTCTATTCTACATGGCTTTGCAGAACAGATATAGAAGGCCGAAACGGTTCGGCGAGGAATGAGAAAGGGCCGGGCCGGGTGAGGTCAGCGACGGGAGTGAGGGAAAGTGGAATTCAATCTCATCCGAATCGGTTGACGTCTGACGTTTAGCTCGCCGGGAGCTATGCCGACAACTGAAAATTTAAGTGGGTCTAACCGTACGGTTGCCGGGCACCCGCGGTGCCGATTCCCAAGACGCTATCGGAAAGGCGCCGAATGATGGTTTGGTGTTCCTCACCATGATGTCCAACGCATTGGATATCTGAAACTCGTCCTTAGGTACTAAGTTACGGCAGCGACTACAATTCCTGAGTTTCAATGCATCCTTTTGACCCACAACAGATGAAGAGACCAGAACCTGGAAGCGGATCGGCATGCGGTCCCCTTCCGGGTATCCTAACATGCAATTCAATGACAGATTCTTTATTATACATGACATGTACACGCTCGCCAGCCCATTGACGCCAGCCAGGCTGTGACGGCTCCCCATCCAGTTCTGTCTCCCCAAACCCAGCTGCGCTCGCTTAACCCAAACGTCTGGGCTTCTTGCTCCTTGTACCACCGAACTTAAGGCGCGTGGCATCGGCCACACGCACGATGGAGTTGCGCAACATCCTTCCTTCGTTTCCGAGAAGCACCTTGATGACCGCCTCTCTTCCAGGGCCGAAACCTCGTAGGACCACCTCCATCTTCTTGATCTTGTTGTGCAGGTTCATCTGATGCATCTTGTCCACTACGTAGGCGCCCAACTGATATGCCGAGTCGTAGTGTTTGCGGTTGGACTTCTTGAAGCCGAGGTTGCCGCACGAAAGGGATATGATGGCGTCGCGGTTCGGCTTGGTGACGGTAATGTGACAGTTGTGCTTGTGTGCGTAGATGTGAAAGTGGTATGGCTCGTCCTCGGTGTCCCTCAATCCAATGTTGGTCGCAAGCTTGTCGCCGGTCAACTCGGAGGGATCAGCGGCCATGCCGACAATGCCCCGAGTCAGAGACTCCATCAACTTGGATGAGCTTTCGGAGTCGGCGTCCTTCCGCATGGGGGTCTGAGAGAACGCCCGCGTCCATAGTGGCGTAGCGCTTGGGACGACGGCGGGCTTGCTGATTGTCTGGAAGAGGCTTTGCGCCAGAAGGCGGCCGGTAGAGAAGCGGCTCATCTTGTTGGGCCAAATGCTCCTCGGAGCTGTCACGACGTGGAGGTGGACGACGGAGGAAAAGGCGATGTTGGATGGGCCGGTGGAAGAGGCGGTTGGCGCACACAATGCCGGACCTGGGGGAAACGAGTCGAAGTGGAGAGGCCGTGGCTCTGTGGTACGCGGTGCGCGAGTGCCGTTGAGTAGGTGGCTCCCCGTGCCGTTCGCCGACCGGAAGTTCAAAAGGTCCACGAAATTTTGAGTGGACGGCCACGGGGCAGGCAACGCGGGCGGCAGCGCTACTTTCAGCAGAAGGCGGGCGGCCAGCAACGGCTGGTGGGGCAGGCACAGGTCTTGGCATTCGCAGCAAGAGTCAGACAGCGGGGGACTGAAGTGTTTTGGGGCAGTTTTGGAGCAGTTTTGCGGCCGAGCGGGGGCAAAGAAGCCAAAAGATTTCGGGGGACCCTCGGTGCCCAGACGACCAGTTCGGCGCGCATGGATCGATTGGGCCATTGGCGTTGCGGCAGAATTTCCACCGATCCATTTTCCCTTGCGCGCAAATTCCGAGTCCCGTCCTCGGCCCTCGACAGCCCTCCCGTCCGCCAACTTATACCCACTCCACTTCTGTGCCTCAACTTGTTGTCTGCATCAGCTTGAAGGCTCCGTCTCCCAGGTTTTCCCTCAGGACGGTCCAGCTGGGATAGCAAACATGAACGCATATAGGCATGTCCTAAGGACGTCGCCGGGTGCTCCGTTGAGAGCCTCGGCCGTTCCCCATACCTCCCATGTCAGGTCACCGGCGACCAGCCGGCTGTTGTCCAGCCGCGCTTCCCGTGTCAACACCACCGAAATTCGCACCTCTCCCGCCACGCCCATTTCCGCGCAGGAGATCCCTCTACTAAAGTCGCCTTTTACTCCCAACACGATACAAGCCCGCTCGTTCCACGCCTCGCCGCGCGCTCTGCAGCAGCAGGAGAAGCCCCAAACGCCAGAGACCGAACCCAAGGCGCAAGAAGAGTCCGCCGAAAAGAAGGAGTCCAAGTCCGACGAAGCAAAGGAGGAGGGCGAGAAGCAGGAGGGCGAGCCCAAGAAGGAAAAGAAGGAGGATGCGCCGCCTCCACCTCCCCATGGCGACAAGACTCCTTGGCAGGTTTTCATGGAGACCATGCAGACCGAGTTCAAGCAGTCTCAGGAATGGAACGAGTCGACCAAAGCTTTGGCCGCCTCCGCCAACCAGATCGCTGAGAGCGAGGCGATTAGGCGTGCACGACAGGCTCAGGAAGCTGTTTCTTCTACGGCGGGCAAGGTCGTCAAGACCACCGCGACTGCCGTTGGCAAGGGTGCTCAGTGGACCTGGGAGACGCCAGTGATGAAGGGAGTGCGCAAGGGTGCCAACGTCACCGGAGAGGTTCTCGACAAGGCGACGAAGCCTATCCGCGAGACCGAGGCTTACAAGAGCGTAAAGGAGGTCATCGATGACGGAAGCAGCTCCAGATATGGCGGCTGGGCTGAGAAGGAGGAGCGCAGGAAACGCAGAGAGAAGTGGCTGAAGGAGTCAGCTGGCAAGGGTCCTCAAATCTTTGAGGAAGATCCCAAGTAAGAACAAGCCCTGCTAGATCTCTGATCGATGTGCTAACTGTTTCAGTGCCGGAGCCAACGTCGTCGTCCACAAGGATGCCGCCTGGAAGGAGGCATGGAGGGATTTCCGCGACTCCAACAAGGTCGTTCAGAACATTTTCGGTTTGAAGACTGTCTACGAAGAGTCCGAAAACCCTCTCATCTCCACTGCCAGGAGTATCACCGACAAGATCGGCAGTTTCTTCGCCGAGAACGAAACCGCCCAGGTCATCAAGAAGCTTCGCGAAGTGGACCCCGGCTTCAACATGGAGAACTTCCTTATGGAGTTGCGCGAGTACATCCTGCCCGAAGTTCTCGAGGCTTACGTCAAGGGTGATGTTCAGACGCTGAAGCTTTGGCTCTCGGAAGCCCAGTACTCCGTCTACGAGGCTTTGACCAAGCAGTATCTCACCGCTGGTCTCAAGTCCGACGGACGCATTCTCGACATTCGTGGTGTTGATGTCCTCAAGGCGCGGATGCTGGACCCTGGTGACATTCCTGTTTTCGTCATCACCTGCAGGACTCAAGAGGTTCACGTCTACAAGAACGCCAAGACTGGAAAGCTGGCGGCTGGTATGGAGGACAAGGTCCAGCTTGTCACTTACGCCATTGGCATTACTCGTATTCCTGACGATGTCAACAACCCCGAGACCAGGGGCTGGAGGTTGATCGAGATGCAGAAGAGCGGACGCGATTACATCTAAGCCCGCGTTATTTCAACGAGCGTGTCTTTTCTAGGTGAAGGAGCGCGCTTTTGCCACATTACCACCTCGGCGTCGAGCGCCTGTTCATGTTCACTACACTACCATCGATTGCGGCAAACCAAAAATACATGTATCATACCAAAACTGGGATCTGGTCGCTTGGGGGCCATTGGGAGTTTGGGATCTACGTCGCACATGTATAGAGAGGCAGGCTACGGAGCGGGCGCCTTGAGCATTTCCAGCATTAACACACCACTCTGAATAAGGGCATATGGACCACAGATTGGTGCCATGATAAAAAGGTCACACTGTACAATATAATAGCGGGACTGAGGGCAGTCATAAACGGGCTGCGAAGCGGAACAGATTTAGGCATTTTTTGAAGCGATACCCGCTTTTTGTACAGAATGACATTGATTCTTTGGATACGATGTCGGTATCGATCTCATGCGCGTTGTTGAATCACCCACCTCTCGAAGGCGTCTTTCGTTCTGCTCCATCGTCACCCCCAAGTAACCGCCTCTAATGGACTACATACCAAATGCTTCATTCAACACCCATATCCCCAAATGCCATACGGACCTAGATACCATATACGTCCGGTAGAATCGGCGGAGAATATTCCTGCCATAAAAAGTCTTGAGAATTTTGCCAATGGCATGCGGAACTTCAGTTGAGTCCAGCAGTTTGGCCTTTTGGTCCCTTATTCTAAGTCCTGAGCTTATGGCTGATGTAGGAAAGGGACGAGAAAAGGTGGAGTGTTAAAACCACGCAAAAGAAAGAAAGAAAACCGTAGATGTCGATCAGATTGTCGTCACAGAGAGACGAGCAGCTTTTGGAAAGGAAAAAAATTGCAAAAGAATTGGATGCACCGCGGATCGAACGCGGGACCGTCTGTAGAGCAAGACAGAAATTTCAATGCAAAACAGAAATCATACCACTAGACCATGCACCCATGGTTGTTGAAGAGCTGCCCACAATTAGTGCCTATATTCCACCCACACCAGCTGTCGTCCATTTTCGGCCCGCACCACCTGTGTGTCATTGCGCACAAGGAAACCAACGCTCCTATGCACACAATCTTTGAGGCCGTCTGCGTTGCTTTTGTCCCACACGACCCGCATACCTATGCCACGCTGCCACGGTACTGGGTCGATAGGCACGGCAGGTACAGAATCCGGACTTGCGATGCTTGATGATGATCTCTTCTGGGACCGAGACCCGTGGGCTTGCGACTAGGGATCCAGCATTGCCGGTCATTCACGCACGCCGCCCCCCTTCCTACGAATGTCGTGTTACCACACAACACGCCCATACCCATTCCCATCTGGGACGAGTGCCGTTCCTGACTGGGAGCAGGCATGACAGGGCAACGCCACTTGCGATTTGTCACTTTCATGACTCCCATTTATGGGGTACGACGAACCACTGATCTCGAGCGGTCCTGCCGTCGTGCGAAGATATTCAGATGGTCTAGGTTCATTGACTATCTACACTAAAGCTGCTGCAGTTGCGGACCTTACAAGATGCAGAGCCGTCCTTGATAAATCGGGAAGACAAGTCCACGATGGCGGGACCGAATGAGACCGGCCCGGATAGAAGCAGAGTCAAGGTAATTCGGACCACCGCCCGACGCCAAGGCCGGCTTCGAGGGGCAGCACGCGGGTCCGAAGACGGCAGTTCCTCGAACTGGATCTCAACAGTGCTGTTGGTCAACCGCGGCAAGGTCTTGACGATGGCCCCACTCCATGCTTGGAAGAACGAGAATGGCCTTTTCAAACTCAATTTCTTTTGACTCGATATACAGGCCGGTCGAGAGCCTCTCAACACCTTGTGACGGCGAAGCGGGAGTTTGCTCGGGACGACAGTTCGGCAGGGTTTAGTCTAATAGGTAACTGTCTTCCCTGCTGTGCGCACCAATGGCATTCTTCCATCACGGGGTGCGACACGGAAAGGATCCTCGCCGTCTTACTCGTTATCGCATCAACTTCAGGCTCCTTGGTCAAGAGGGCACACGTCCCCCGTACATAGGTATGCCTTCATTGTCATGTTGCTTTTTGACTTGGCACGACAGACTGCCACATGGAGTGTTATGCTGTTGTTACTCTAGCTGGCTCGCTGGCAAGGTAGCATGGGGATTCATAGGATTGCTCTCATTGCTTTTCCTCCTGTTTTCTGTGCGGGCCTTTCTTCGGATGTGGCTGGTCAGACGGTCTCAGTCTAGATCGACAAAGGTGTTAATCTCTTCAGCCTCTTACAAACATGATTAGGAATACCTGTCGGAATGTACGATTCGGATGGTCCCGAGCCTGTCTGATGGAATCACACAAGAGCACACAGATATTCCCTCTGGGTGATCAAAAGTGTGACAACTGCTGCTCACCGAGACTATTAGATGCTTGGCGGAAACCACAGGGGTCAATTAGTGAGAGCAACAAACATCCCATACCTCAAAAGGCTCCATTCACCCACTAAAAAACCATATTGGGGGTCAGGAAGAAGGAAAAAGAGAATATGGCATCATACGTTCCGTCGATCGAGCATGGTCTTATAAGGCTCTCCTGCCTTCGAGAACAAGGCCATGAACGCTCTGCCAATTTGTGTGTCAACGCGCACATTGCGCGTGCCCAGGGTCATTTGCACACCGTCTCTTTCCTTTTACGCGAAGCATGCCAACCGGGAAGCGTGGAACACAACGGGCTGCTCCCTCCCAGACGCCTCCATGTCCGACCCACGAGAAATGGTGTGGAACAAGACGTTTAGATGCCGCCGCATTGGCTCAGGTGTGTAACGTAAAATGAATGGCTTTGTTTTCTAGCTAGTTGGCCCAAGACTCTCCGGACATCTTCCCCTACTCATTCGCGACGTGGCAGAATTTCGACATGCCCAGCTTTTGATGTCTTTGACAAATTCGCCCAGACGAATATTCACTACTGTCCGGTGCAATGTGTATTTTCACACATTCACCATCTCTTCTTCCCCTCTTTGCTCAATAAGCCAGTCTACATTTATGCCGACGCTTTTTAGCTCGACCACCTTCCGACACCGAAGGACAAGCCAGCCTTGAGTATACACGGTATCGTACAGACTTTCAAGTTTCAACTTTGCGCACTGCAAGGGAAGCTCATAGCGGCTCCGGAGTGGCACATCATTGCAAGCATTGGAACGATATAAGGCGTCCTTGCGTCAGACAAGCATAGTGAGGCCTTCATTTCTGTCACGCTCTGTAACACGTTGTGCTCACTATTTATTGTCTCGGCAGGGAAGACCGACTCATAAACGGGCTGTCCCGCATATATGGCAAAGTCTAAAAGGTCAAATTCTGTCTAGATCTGGAAGGTTGGATGAGGCTCGAAAACCCCGGGAAACCTCGACGTCAATCAGCATCGAAACATCCATCCATAAGTGTGCAACCAGACAGAAAGGCCGACCTTGCGAGACATTAGCAGTTGTTTAAGGCACAACAAAAAAAACAAGGAAGGGAGCCACCATCGAAAGAAACGAACAGCACCCTACCTACGTCAAGCTGGAAAATTCGACTGTGAGGAGTTGTATCACATACAGGGCTGGACTTCCGGCGCTCCTTCCCGCTCTGTTTCTGGTAAGAGCGTGTGGATACAAGCAGTCTCTCAAACAGACCTTCGTTTGATTCTCTCAAAAGGAAGCCTGGAGACAAAGTGGCTAGCTCCGGTTTGCTTTCCGCTGAGGAAACAGCGGCCGGTTGGTTGAAGTTGGGAGCGGTTGTGTACCAGTGACAGGAAGTGTCCCTAGTGTACTCCCATCAAGGCGATAAAAAAAAGCACGACGGCCAGAACACACAACTCAGAGGATTCATCGCTTCGGGTTTTATTGATTGAAAAGGCAGCGAGGGGAGCATTGCTTACATCAATTATAGCTGAGCCGTTGGGAGTGCTCGAATTACATCACCGGTGCCTCTGGCCCAGCCGTCAAGGTCGCCCTTGCCTTCGTCAAACTCAGCCTTGCAGCCTGGATCACCAAAATCAAAGAAGCGTGCCTTCCCTCTTCAATCACCCGTTCCCATTATTGGCTGGACGTACTTGGCTGCCTGACCTCGTGGAGCTTTTCGCGGCGACCTCGCGCTGTCCCACACCTTCCCGAACTTAGGTTGCCTCACAAAGAAATGACATAAGCCTCCCGTCAGTTGCCCTTCATTCTGAACTCAGACGCGTCCCCAGACAAACGAATGGAAGCTTTCAGCCGACCCATTCATCCAACAAAAATATCAAGGAAGGTACCACTGCTTCTAAGTGGGTTCAACGTTTTCGTGGTCCAACTGCTTGGAGACACGACTTCATTGCCTTCCCCTCCATTTCGTCTTTGTCTACCACCATTCCCGGACTTCCAGCCAGAAGCTGTCCGGTACCGCGGCGATAATTTTCGGGCGCAACTAGCTGGCCTGTTACCCGTCTTTCAATACTTACGATCTTAAAAAGAAGCTTGGGCCAGCAGGTAGATTCCCCATCTCCCAGCGAAACCTTCACGAACTGCTATTTTGGGAAAGCTAACGAAGGACGGCAGATCAGTTCTGCTTACCCACCCATACAACCAACCTTGCTTGGTCGATTACACACCACTTACCAACACCACGACATCCCTCCAGCCGCATTGCCTCCGGGAGCCTCTCACCCGACTCTCATCTATCCGTTCAAACGATGCCGGGCCCAGAGGACGACAGCATGGCCCAAGATGCCGACGTTGATCCTCGGGTCAAACAGGCTTTGTTCTGTCTCCATTACGGCTATCCTACGGCTGTTTTTGCCTACTACATTATTTCGACAACGCTGGCTGTGTGCACCCTGCAAACTAAATCAGCACAAGAAAACCACGGTCGCCGACGTTTTATTCTCTGGCTGCTCGTGCTCATCATCCTCACATTTGTGGCACAGCTCATTGATTTGGGTATCAGATCCTTCATCCAACACACACTCCCTGCCGAGCAAGATATTATCATTGGCCTCCTTTCGTCCATTCTGGTATTTGGCGTCGAGTTCGCTGGACTCGTACACTCAAAGGCCCCCGTGTGGTACCCCTTCATTGGATCGTTCGTCATAGCATTGCTTTTCGAGCCCCTGATTGCGGCCCTCTCTTTTCTTGCTCGACCACCATCTACCCTGACTTATTCCGATATCTTGACCATCTCCATCACTGCCGCCCGCTACCTTGCTCTGACCCTAGCAGTAGCGGCTCACATTGAAGCTACTTGCAGCTTCAGACGGGAGAAGGGTACTGATGCCGAGAGACAAGGGTTGCTGAAGGCATCGAATAGCAGTTCAACCACCGATGTATCCGCTAGCCAGGACGGCGAGAACCCTACTAATGGCTATGGATCTACCTCGACAACTCCAACCGATGAAAGCTCATCCCCTTCGAATGATCGCATCGAGTCCCCTTACGAACGACGTCAGCGACAGGCAGCCGAGTTGATGGAGAAACGCTTGAAAGAGAAGGGGAACTGGGTCACCTACGCCAAGAGCTTCATGGTTCGTTTTCATCGGCTTGTGTTTAAAGTCACTTGTTCGTAATGCTGACAACTTTTTTTTATAGATATTCTTTCCGTATGTTTGGCCCGTCGGCAACCGAGGGCTTCAGTTCCGAGTTTTTCTCGTCGGCTGCTGCTTGCTTGCCATGAACTTCATCCATGTCTTGATCCCACGGCAAATAGGAATTGTCATGGACAGTCTTGGGGGAGTCAATCACAAGGATCCATGGGCACAGGTTCTCATTTTTGCAGGTCTCAAGCTCATTGCCTCCGAAGCTGGCATTTCGCTCTTGCGCCAGTGGTTATGGATTCCAGTTGAGAGCTTTTCCACGGCTCGCATCTCCACGGCTGCATATTCGCATGTCCTCAACTTATCTTCCGACTTCCACGATTCCAAGAGCTGCTCAGATGTGGAGATGGCAATTATGTCGGGCACCAACATATCAAATATGCTTGAGTCTATATGCTTCCAAGCTATTCCCATGCTCATTGACATGGGAGTCGCGTTTATCTACCTATCGGTCACATTCGGTCCCTACGAAGGTTTCATCACCATTGCGACAGCAACCGTTTTCTGTTACATCACGACGATCATGCTTTCAGGACTAAAAGAGGTTCGAAAGAGCCAAGTGAGCGCTTACTTTGAGGAGCATTACGTCCGTCATGCTGGCATTCAGGGCTGGACAACTGTCAGCTCTTTCAATCAGATCGGCCACGAGGAGACCCGCTATTCCAACGCTGTTAACAACAACGTGAAGCAATATCGGAGAGTCCTCCTGGGGTACTATCTGGCTTATGCGTTCCAGTCCATGGTTTTGCTTTGCGGTCTTCTTGCTGGGGCTTTCCTTGCTGTGAGCCAGATCACAAAAGGGCAAGCAACTCCAGGCCAGTTTGTGATGTTGCTGACTTACTGGTCTCAGTTGGTTTCCCCGCTAACCTTCTTTGCTTCGCTCGGGAAGAGCATTTCGGGTGATCTGATTCGCGCTGAGTCCTTACTGGAAATCATGCAAATGAAGCCGACTGTCCTCAGCAAAGAAGGGGCACCGCCGCTCGACTTTCAAGGAGGACATGTTCAATTCGAGAACGTATCCTTCTCCTACGACAAGAAAAAGCCGATATTGAAGGACGTCAACTTCCAGGCAGCTCCTGGAACAAGTGTGGCTTTCGTCGGGGCTACAGGAGCTGGCAAATCGACAATGCTCAAACTGCTCGACCGCTTCTATGATATAACAGGTGGATCAATCAAAATCGATGGGCAAGACATTCGGGATGTTGATTTGTTTAGGTAAGTACCAATAGCGAATATCTTCCGGGCGGAGAAGCTAATACAACGCATAGCTTACGAGCCCAAATCGGCGTCGTACCGCAGAACCCTATTCTCTTTGATGACACGATCATGAACAATGTTCGTTACGCAAAGCTTACAGCCACGGATGAAGAGGTTCACGAAGCTTGCAAGGCAGCCAGCATCCACGAGCAAATCTTGACCTTTACAGACGGTGAGTGGATAATTTGGTCTTTGACATTGAGTGTGAAAGCTAATAATATCGAAGGCTACCAGACCCGCGTCGGTGAACGTGGCGTCAAACTTTCTGGCGGCGAGCTACAACGGGTGGCAATCGCGCGCGCCATCCTGAAGAGACCTGCCATTGTATTGCTTGATGAAGCTACGTCTGCAGTCGATACCGAGACAGAGCAAAAGATTCAGGAGGCACTTGGTAAACTGTGCAAAGGACGCACCACGTTCATTGTTGCGTATGTTTAACATAGTCATCAACCGTTGTCTGCCACACTAACAGAGACTTAGCCATCGACTATCCACTATTATGAACGCCGACAAGATTATGGTTGTTACCGGCGGAGAAATCGTGGAGGAGGGGAGCCACGAAGACCTGATCCAAGCAAATGGAAAGTACGCGGAGCTTTGGTCCAAGCAGATCTTTATCAAACCGAAAGCGAAGGACGCTACTGAGACCAAGCCGGCATCGGTAAAGAAGGTCTCAGGCATCGTCAACGATTTGACCCCTGACAAAACAAAGTCAGAAATGGCGAAAGTCAAAAGCTCTACGGCGCTCAAGGTTAGACCTGCTAACCAGCAGGATTATCCGGCAACCGAGGCAAAGGACACTCCAAACCGTCAGAAAGAGGTATAGAACAACCAATAATGTATTATTCTTATATTAAGCATGATACATCTTTGGCTGTCTCTAACCATATTTCGATGTAGCATTTGAAGTTGAACCCTGCTGCCCCGACCTTCACGCCTCGATCATTCGCTGCGTCGTCGCCGCGGGTCACTATGAGTCCGATGAGACTGAATTGCAACAGCGGAGACTACCTCGAGAACATGCCGCCGTCCAGTCCTGCGAGGATCGCTCCGATACAACTGGTGCAACAATTCCCTTCCCCGATCATAATGGTCCCAGCGCCGTATCAGTCATTCCAGACTGTGCAGCCTCCGGTAAATGCCGGTTGCAGCACCGGAGAATATTCAAAGTCTATGGTAGCGACAAGCGAAGAGGAAACTAGCTCACAGACTGGGCCATCCAGGGGAGCTACTCCTAGTTATGGGGGACTAAAGTACCCTGTCTATTCCCGAAGGATTCAATCAAAGAGCGAACCACTGGGACCGAGTGTGTCTCCAAGCGTCTGATATTTAGAAAGGCGCTGTATTCGTGCGTTTTCTCACTCGACCTTCGATGCCATGTTTATTCGTTTCACTTGAATCAGGCGGCCGCGCATTATATTACCAAGTTTTAATGACTAGCCATGAGCAGTACAATCATAGATAACGATCAGTTCGGTATGGAGGGTTGTTGGCATACATCAGGTAGATAGACGGTTAGATGGCTGTCGTTCTCGTTTAACAGTCCTATACCCAGTTCCATAGCTACCGTCCACTTAACGAATTTCTTAGACCCGTTTCCCGGAGGAAGAATCTTTTGTCAGTTCCAAACAATGATTGTAAAGCATCATGAGACCCATACGCATCTACAGCACATGTCCATATAGGGCTCCTGAAGGTTTGATAACAGTAAAATGAAACAATCCTTTTTGACCTCAGGCCTGCCATCTTAAGATAAGCATTTGTATGAAACAATCATCGATAGCGGGTTTAGCTCAGTTGGGAGAGCGTCAGACTGAAGTCCACTTCACTCATGAATCTGAAGGTCGTGTGTTCGATCCACACAAACCGCAATATCTTTTATTTTTGAATGTTGATGGTGGTGGGTTTTCACATTTTTGCAGGGTAGGGGATGGTTAGAATAGAAGGTGGGTATCTGGGTTGGTGGTGATGCCAGCTGGTCAGGGTTGGTGGTGGGACTTCCCCGCGAGCAACACGAACGGCTCGTTTTGGTGAAGGCTAGCTACCCCTGCCTCTCTATTTAATGAGTCCATTCCCTTTTTGATACCTGTGTTTACTCCCTTGGCCGTCTCTGACGGATTTCTAAAGTTCGTTCCATAGAGAGGAATTGGCTGGGAAGAACCGGTCTTTAAGTCCATGTCCGAAGACTTATCGGCGTTAAGCCAGCCTTTCAACCAATCAGCGTTTCTTCTTGTCGGTGTTAGTACTTACACCACCTTACCTGCAGCGTTTCATCTTTTTTTCTAATCCGAAGGTTAATAACGAGGGCGTTCTCGAGAGGCATGCTGCTTTGTTGTGAATCTATTCTCAATGGCACACGAACTGGATGGCAGAGCCTAACTCCGTTGGCTTGCTTGGCCTTGCGTTGTGTCTCTCGCGGCGTTTAGCTCATGAGTTTAACTCCGTGACTCTGTCCTTCTGGTGTTGAAGATAGAGAACTTGGGGCAGAGGAATGTGAGGTAATGGATGGACATGTATAAAGACTCCGGTCTCTTCAACGTTAAACTGAAGATGAAAGGGGAGAGAGTGCACACTAGGGTAGGTAACTTCTAAGCCACCTGATACATATCCAGCAACACTCGAAAACACAACAACTACATACCTCAGTCATCTATCTAACCACTGCTGTCTTGATTGACCTTTTCACTATCCAGCCACAACATACACAACATAAAGCATAATGTCCATCCAAACCTTAACATCCTCAACCCCAGTCTGGCTAATAACCGGCTGCACCTCCGGCTTCGGCCGCTCCATCGCCTTCGAGGCCCTCAGCCGGGGGTACGCCGTAATCGCCACAGCCCGAAATTCCTCCCGTCTGTCTGAGCTCCAAGCCGCCGGTGCGGCAGTCATGGACCTCAACGTCACCAGCTCCGACGATACACTAGACCAAAAAATGGCGGAGGCGAATGCCCTGTACGGAAAGATCACGCACGTGGTTAATTGCGCTGGGTATATCTTAGAGGGAGGGGTGGAGGAGGCCAGCAGCAAGGAAGTCTTTGACCACTACAACACAAATGTCCTAGGGACATTCAATGTTGCGAGGGCTGTTGTGAAGTATCTTAGAGCTGCTGCGGCGGCGGCTGTTCCTGGCCAACAAGTGGCGTTGGCGAATTTCGGGAGTTTGGGGAGTTGGCGGTCCGGGGCTGGGGTTGCGCATTGTGAGTTTAATTTTCCTCCTTTCTCTCTTCCTTGTTATTCTGAATCTTTGACCGAGTTCTAACTAACGCCTACCTTGCCTTGAACAGATTGCAGCACCAAATTCGCCGTGAGCGGCTTAACCGAGGGTCTAGCGGAGGAATTGAAGCCCTTCGGGATAGACGTGTGCGTTATCGAGCCTGGATACACTCAGACGGGGTTCCTGAAGCGTGGTGTTGATGGAGGAGGAGGAGGAGACCACCGAGTCGTGACGGAAAGGAAGATTGCGGCATATGAAGGTACTGCCGTGGGGGCGGCGCATGATGCTCTGGAAGCATATAACGGGAAACAGCCCGGAGATGTTGACAAGTCTGCAAAGGTCATCGTGGATGTGTTGACTAAGAGTGGCGTGGCGAAGGATAGAGAGGTTCCTGTTAGATTGGCGCTGGGGACAGATGCTCTGGAGGTTATTAGGAAGAAGTGCGAGGATACGTTGCGGTTGATTAGGGAGTGGGAAGACATCTCGAGGTCGACGATGAGGGATGGGAACTGAGGGGCGCGGGAGAAATATTTTCTCTATGCTACAGTACCTTAGACCAACTTCAAGTTCCCTTTTTTGTCTAGCGAACTTGATGTCAGTCCGTCACTCCGGTTCTCTAGTACCAAGCCGAGATATCCCGAGCTTCTGCAGCAACTGCCCACCTACGCTATGATTCCTCCTCATCATTTGCTCCTCATGCTCAACAACCTCTCGCTCTCTTGCGGCACTCCTAGACGTATCCCTTGCTTCCTCCTCCCGCTTCTCATACCTCTCAGGCGCCAATACCCTATCTTTCTGATACCTGATCATTCCAACCGCCTCTTTACCCTTAGTCCTTACCTTCACGTACGTCTCCATGCCCACCAGGACCGAGTAACTCTTGGAGACCGTCACGGTGCTCATATCAACCCCTTGTTCCTCTTGCAAGCTCCGCATGAACACACGAAAACTAGATGTTGGAGGGCGGTAGTGCCCACTCAGCGGCGACAGGCTCGTCAGGCATCCGTCCTTGATCTTGATGGACCCGGCGGCAAAGATGCGGCTACCTTGCAGGAAGGAGCTGTGCTGGAAGGCGCCGCTGCTTTTGATGCCGACGTAAAGGCGGAAATTGGTGTCGGCGACGAAGATCCAGGTGTTTTTGCGGACGGATTTGCGGAGGAGTTTGTCGACGATTATGCTGGTCGAGATGTGACGGCTGTTCTTCAAGCGCTTGATTGTTTTGGTTGCGGTAGGAACGCCGTCGCTAGTTGTAGGCGGATATACATATTCATCCGCTGCTTCGTCCTCAGACAACTCGGACCCAGTACCATCATGGCCGAAAAGACAAGTCTCATGTTCTGAGTCGTTGGCTGGGACATATGCAGGAGTGGGATCATCGATGGGTACAATGCCATGGACCGAGTCCTTCCATTCTCCATATGTGTCAATGAGTTCCCCGTTTTTTGCCCAACGTAGACGGCCTTCGTCGTCCACCTTAACAAGGTAATGCTGTCGCTCCTCGCAGGAAAGATATCGGATTCGTTCTCGCTCAAGCTGTTCACGGGGACACGTTTCCAAGTCGTAAGCCTGCCCTTCGCCATGGTCCAGCCAGAAGAAGAAGTTCTCATCAGTGTCGGCTTGTTTCCAGGCCTCGTGATAGACCCTCAAGTTGGCACCGTATCGGTGTTTCAGGTCTACCATCTCAAGAAGGTACTGAAGCCCCATCATTCTCGCGGCGGCCTTTCGTCGCTCCTTGGATTCTTTCAAAGCTCTGCGCTCTTGCTGTCTTCTCTTCCTCTTTTCTTCGCCTGACTCTGCACCGGGCAACGACGATGAGGGGTGAGACGAGGAAGAAGAAGAGTCGCTAGAGTAACCATCACCGTCTACATCCGCCGCTGCCCGACGTGCGATGGTGGCGACCTTCTTCCAGTTTTGCCGTGCTATCGACGATCGGCTTTCAGCTGTAGAGCATTGTGCATTAGACTCCCCGTCATCCGACATGCCTATGCCGCTATCCACAAACCCAAAGTTCTTCCGAGAGCGAGGCTTAACTAGCTCGCGCCATTGAGCCTCACGGACTGCATGCTTCCATCTCGTGGAAGGGTCCAACCCTAGGTCTTTGAGCTGACGACGGACACGGTAGCCCCGATAGGTTCGCTGTATAAGAGCAGCAGCTTTGGCACGAGGGCTGTTATCACTGTCGGCTCTTTGGCGTGTAATGCCCAGACGATCGGTGATGGAAAGTGCTCGGGAGCGGCGAGATACGGGCTCTGTCGGGCTGCCATAATCCTTTGGTGGTTGCAAAAGGTTCGATTGCATTTGGTTATGTTCAAGACATCGCCGGCGAAGCTCGAGCTGCTTTCTTTTCGTTTGGGCCTCACGCTCGGCCTGGATCGCGGCTATTTGGTCAAATTGTTTGCTCGTTGGTGGCACAAGCGAGTCTAGATAGCCCTGACGAAGAGCTGATGTTGGGAGTGAAAGATAAGACTTGGTACTGGTTGACCTAGCCCGAGGGACATCAGGGGTAGGTTTGGGCTCTGATCGTGATCGTGCTCTTGAATCTCGAGTCTCAGGCGGTGATGTGCCTCCTGATAAGGCCGGCGTGGGTACCCCTGCCGCTGTGGCGGATGATGACGTTGCTGTGTTATAGTGATCCATCTAGGAAAATAGAGCGTTGATTATAGCACATCTGCATAGGCCGGAAGCTGTAACCTTGAAGTCTGACAAATAAAGATGGGAATTGTGAGAAAAGGGCTCCAAGAACATGTGCAAATTCCACTAGGAACGAACGAACGCTCAAGACAAAGATCAGCAAACCATTTACCTTAAATGCAAATGCGAATGCAAAGATAATGATTATTCATGGAAGCAGATGTCTCCTGCAATGCCGAGTCTGACAGGAGTTCCTGCTCAGCGCTTCCGTCACAGCCTTACCAAGCCCCGGCATTGTGGGTTCGTCCGCTTGGCGCTAAGGAATGATGACCATGATATGAACTGAATGGGAAGGACGACACGCGACTCTTGTTGCCAACTGCCAATGGGCAAGGCGATAGGTATGGCCGAGATGGGTCACATAAAGCCCTTGTATCGACCGCGCAATCCTTTCAGGGATTGTCCAATGACCCGTGCTGCGACGATGTCAAGCCGACGCTCTTCCATCCACTGCCTGTTGGTTCACGCCCAAGGGAGCCGATACAACCGACGAGCATAGAACAAGTAGGTACGGATGCCTATGAAATCCATCTGCCTTTGTTGTTCGTTGCCAAGTGCCCCTCTGCGGCCAAGAATGGTCCCATTCATTCAAGTGCCGCTAGCCTGTCACCGTGGAGTTGCAGACTTGTCATAAAGTTGAAGCCCAACGAAGATGATGCAAGCTTCGAAGCAGGCTCCAAGCCCTCAGTTCTCTTCGCGCTGGGTATAATCACTGCAAACACTTTCGCACAGCAAGGATATACAAGGCCAATATAGGGTCCTAAGCAAAAAAAGTTTGGTTAGTTACATTCCGGACGAAGAGAGCGGAAAGACAAACATACCTGTTTAGACCGTGGCAACGCGCCGACGTGTCTTGAATTTTGGTCTCTTTAGACGACACATCGGCTACTTGAGTGTAGTTCTTGGTTTACAGGTCTGTCTCTACCTGAACCCAACTTGTCTCTCCAATGTTATGTCTCCTCAGACTTTCCTCCTTTCCATTCTGGTCATTGTCCGTCCGGCCGAAGATCAAGGAAGCGATCTGCAGCAAGCCGCGCCATCCCAGTATGATTCCACCCGTTCTCGCAAGACGCCAGTTGGCTGCTCCTCAATGCTGTAATGAGAGGCGGTAGAATGGAAAGCCAAATTCCCAGGCCCCAAGAGGTATTTCCGTCCATCACATTGGTTCCGCCGTAACTGTTGCGAGAGATGAGGTCGAAATGTGTTATCCCGTAGGCATTCAATCGTCCCTGCCAACGGGGCTGCGGCTCCTACTCCGGCCACCCCTATTGCGATTGCCAGGGCCGTTGCGTCCGCCGCCGCCGCCGCCGCCTCCGCCAGTACCTGCACGGCCACCGCCGCCGGTCTTGCCCGGGGGTGGTCGCACAAAGGCAAAGTCGACCTGGATAGTCTGGTCGAGGAGCTTCGTCTCGTGGGCGCCATCGATGGCGGCGCGGGCCTCTTCGAGGGTAGGATACTCAATCAATGCGTAGCCCTGTTGGGATCAGGAAACGTGATCAGCTACTATATCGCATAATCTTACAACTACAGTTTACGGAGGAGAGACACAACAAACCTTGACGTAACCACTCCGTCTATCCAAGTTAAGATGCAAGTTCTTGATCTCGCCAAACTCGCCAAACTTGTCCTGGATGGCCTCCTCGTCGGCCTCTTCGTGCACGTTGGTCACCATGACGATCCAGCCCTCGATGGAGCGCACGGCGGTCGCCTTGGTGTGGGTTTGCATGGCCGCGACCTTGCTAGAGTTGGCGCCGCCGGAGGCAGCAGCAGCACCCTCCTCCTGCTCCTGCTGAGGAGAGAGGGGCGCATCATCGACTTCCATGTCGTCACCCATTGTTGCTGATTTGGGTAGTAAGATGCGTTGACGTAGAGGAGTCGGACGGTAGTTTGTAGTGCGTTCGGGATAAGCGCGTTGAAAGTTTGGTGTATGTGGTCGGATTTAATTGTTGGTTGGTAGGAGAAGCGGGAGTGTTTCGTTTGGCGCGCTGAAAGTAAAGTGGTTGTGATGGTGGATGCGCGTGCCTGGCGTAGGTTGTCATGAACTGGAACTAAAGTTCAGGCCGCGGGGCTCTGCCGGTGGCAGCAAACGGTGCCGCTGCAGGCAGGCCTGAAAGCGGGCAGCTGGCATCGGGCCGGTAGCAGCTTCTAGACGCCTGGATCATCGCGATCAGGGGGTGAAAGGGGCTACGGACTGAACATAAACAAACACAACGAGCATGGTATAATGAAGTTAATGCATGTGTTTTAATTCCGAATGTATCTACTGCAGTAAGGCTCTTTTCGCTATCAACAAATGTTTTGTTCAAAAGAGAGGCTACCCGACTACCTACTGCCTGTAAGGCTCTTCATGCTTCGGCTTTCGATCCATTCGAAAGAATGACGATGGTTCGCGGACAACAGTTCGTCAGGTCGAAGACTCAAGCCATTTTTTTGAACCCATCAATGGGCTTGTCAATTGTATTTGTAATCCTGTAGCCTTCCTATAACCCATACATCAAGACCTCGAACCATGCTCCCGAGCCGTGACCGATACGACCACGGAGAAAATCATACCACAAAATTATTCCTCATGAGAAAAAGACCCTGGCTAAAGCCCATACCATAGCAAACCGGCTGAACAACTTTTGTAACAACCAACCCCTTTGCCATGCTCGACATCAAGACAGAGAGCAACAAACCAAGTGCTCAAAACGTCCAGAGAATTAAGCAAACCCATGCAACGTGCTCCGAGAAAATGCCAAAACGCCCCTGACCAAGTTCATCATCATCAGTGCCGCACGCTCGACCAGCTCTACTCATCAAACCCATTCCAAGAAGCCTCCTGGTTGTTCTCAGTTGCGCCATTAACGCGAAGCAGATCACTCAGAATGGTGATATTAAGTTCGGAGTCGTCCATAAGCTGGCCAGCATCCTTCTGTCCTTCAAGAACGTCGTGCAGCTTGTAAAGCTGCCCGCTCTTTGTCTCAAGCTCGGCTTGCAACTTCTTGATATCTCCTATGAGCCGCCTACGCTCGCGCTGTCCGGTAGACTTGTCCAGGTTGAAGTAAACCTCATTCACACGCTTCAGCTCAATCTGAAGGTGCTCGATTTCATCGCCAATCTCCTTAATCAGTACCGCAAGCGCATCTCCTGGCGCCATGGCGGGACGTATGGTTGGCTCCTCCTCGTAGGTACCGCGGGCCTCAACCGCCCGATCCGAGACAGGGACAGGCCTGTCCACGCGAACAGTCTTCTTCCCCTTTCTCATATCGTCGACAGTAATTGGGGCCTTGGTGGATGGGTTAGTCTGATACCCGTTCGCTGCGATACGAACACAAACATTGCAGTTATCTGACTTGTGGTTGCAGATCTGATCAAGGACCCGGCGAGCCTCCTTGCTTAGCGCGGGAACCGACTGACCGATGTTCGACTGCTTATCGGTCTGCGTCGTGATGGTAGGGTTGTCCGAGTTTCGCCGCACGCGAGATGCAGGCCGTGAAGTTTCCTGACCCTGAACACCCATTGATGAAGGCCGGCGGCTCTTGCTGGTAGTTGCAGTCTTGACAGACTCATCGTCGGTGTGGTGACTGGCGACGCTGAAAGCAGACTTAACGCTGAAACGGCCAGTATCTTCGTTGAACCCAAATCGACTCGACTTCTTAAGGATACCGGCCGGTTGATTCTTGGACTGGGCCGCATCACCTGTTTGCGACGCTTGCGTGATGTTATCGTTCTCGCTTTGTCGCTGCTGGTTTTCGAAATCCCGGTAGGTTTGCTTCAACTTCGCAATCTCGTTGTCCATGATGCTGGCAAAATCGGTCCCTTGGGTCAGGTTAAGTTCCCTAGTCGGATCGTCGTCGACGTTCATGGTACCGCTCTTCCCAGTCAGATCGCTCGCAGCATATCTAGTGCCAGTGGCATCTTTCGGCTCGACGATCCGTGTAAGCTTTGTAGGTTTGCCCAAAAGTTCCCTTTGTGAGATCTCGTTGATCTGGGCGGTCAACTGCTTGACCTTGTTGATAGCTGCCTCTCGGCGCTCCAGCTTTTGACGGAGAGATGCCTCCTTGTTCTTGAAGTCCTCCTCCAACCGGACGCAATCTTCAGTGTTGTCGTTCATCGACTTGAGAAACTCGGTGTTGTTCTTGGTGAGGAGTTGGTTGAGTCGAACCACCTTATGACGATCATCGATCCACTGGTTCCTCATCTCCTCATACTCAGCGCGGAGCCGCTGGTTCTCTTCCAAGAGCTTCTGCTTCTCGCACTCTAGCTCAAGATTCTGCTCTTTGAGAACGCGAATCCTGCCTTCTTTGGCGCTGATTGACCCATCCTTATCAGTCCTGGTAGCTTGTTGTTGCTGCAGCTTATGCTTCAGCTGCGAAATCTCGGCCTCCAGCTCAGCATTGAGCTCGATGACTGCCGTATTTGTTGTCAAGCCGCCAATGTTGTCGATCATCTGATCCCGAGTGCTGATTCCCCTCTTGAGGTCGGCGATATGTTGATCCCTGGCGGCAATTTGCGCCTGAAGCTTCTTGGTCTCCTTGAAGTAGCTCTCATTGTTACGTTCCATGCTCGCATGGTCTTGAACGATAAGCTTCTTCTCTTCCAGCATAGCATCGTACTTCTTGCGCAAAGAGGCAAGTTCCTCCTGGGCTGAAGCCAGGTCTTTGTGTGCTGACAGCTGTTCCCGGCGAAGTCTGTCGTACTTTGAGGAAAGCTCCTGGTTCGCTTGCGAGAGAGCCTCATTTTTCTGTTTGAGGTCCTCGTTGGTAGTGCGTAGAGTGATGTTCTCATTTTGGAGGGAGTCCTTGTCTTTGCGGTACTGGAGAGTGAACTCGAGGTCCTTTTGTGTAGACTCAAGCTCTGCCTGTAGTCGCTTCGCTCTTTCCCGAGCAAGTGACGCCTGATGCAAGGCCTCATCGCGCTCAGCTGCGAGTGCTGTACTGTGGATATCCTGTACTCCCACCTGCCTGCTGGCCTGATCAAGACGATTCTGAAGCTGAGCGATCTGGGTCTCAAGCTGGTACCCATTTGCTTGAGCATGTCTCCCGAATGAGCCATCGGAGTCTGATCCTATGGCACTGTCCGATGGTCTCCTAGTCTTGTAACGCTTAAGCTCAGACTGGAGCTGGTTGACTTCCCGCTGAAGCTTCTCAGCTTCGCGTTGGAGCATGGCGTCATGATCATGAAGTTCGCGGACCTCCTCCTGAAGCTTATCCATGGAGACAAAGATCTGCTCGTCCTCCTCAGGAATGCCGATAGCATTGATGGGTTCGTGGTCGCCGGACTGACCGAGCCGTACGCCGTTCTTACCAGACTTGACGAAAACAGGGACGCCATCCTTCATGGCATTGAACTTGAGGGCTCCTGATGTCCAGTCGGGCAGGTGTCTAAAAGCTGGAAGAAAGAAAGATCGACCTTCAGTAGGGCCTACGTTGGTCTTATCCGCAGCAAGGTCCGAGTTCAGGAAAGTGTTAAGACTGGCATGAGTAGGCTGGGATTGTTTCTGCGGCATCGCAATTTGGGATAGCTGGTTTCTGTTGGCTTCCTTCTCGGTACGAATCTTGGAAACGATATCCTGAAGAGAGCGCTTGGGAACTTCAGGGGAAACGGCTCTGTTTTCCATATGGGTGTTGTTGAACCGAGAGCGACGAGCGCCCCGGCCAGGCGATCTGGAGAGAATGGTCGAGCAGTCAGACTCGTTCTCAACTCGGGGCTGCATCTCCACACGGGTCTTCTTCTTAGGATCCAACCCATAGTTGAGGAGGTGCTCCTCCGTTAGCTCGGTGATAGGGCGGACATTCTCTTTGCGGTTCTTAGCTTCGGCATATGGATTGTAGGCGATGTTGGTATCGAAGTTCCGTGTCGTTGTTGGGGCCGTGTCGTTAATTGGGCCAGTCCATTCGGGAAAGGCGCGACCGATGGCCGAGGTGTTCAGCATGGTAGCCTGTTGATGTTCTTGTTGCTGCCGAGAGCCAAAACGGCCGGAGCGAGTAGCGTGTCGCTTGGTAGGGAGCTTGTAGTCCTCGCTAGCCTTGCGAGTGCCCTCGTCGTCGGGATTAAAGGAGAAGGCGGAAAGGTTGCGCGAGAGGTCGTCGGTCGTGGTGCTAACCGTGTCATGGTCGCCGGTGGAGGAGGGCGGAGAGCCGAAAGGGTTGTTCTTAAGTCGTAGTTGGTACATCTCTTGTTTTAACCTAGAGATATGCTTCGGTTTGCTATTATGGGAATTGGTATTTCTGTTGATGTCCATAGCAAGTTGGGAATCGAGGTCGGAGGGGCGCGTCGAGCGTGGTGTTGGCCAGCGTCACGGTCGGTGGACGGATTCCCTCTAGCCAAACCGGAATCAGGGCAGGCGCAAGCAGCGACAACACAACACTCGCTCGAGCGCGTTGCGCTTTCTTTTCTGCGGGTCGCAAGTGGTAGCAAGGGAAGGTTGTGTCCGTGGGAAGGTCGTCGAGTCCAAAAGGAAGCAAAGCGATCAAGAACAAGCGCTTGGCAGGTGAGCAGGAAACCGAGACACTGTGCGCATGCTGGATTGGTGAGCAAAATCGAAATGCGACGCGGTCAAATTGAAGTTGCAAGTTCCAAGAAGCCCAACGTCAATGGTGTCGCACCTGGCAGGGGACAGGGCCAAGCGGGTTTGGATGCGACTCGGTGGAAAGAAAACGGTATGTGTGGGTGCAAGTGGAAGTGGCAGGCTGGGAATTTAGAGAAAACGCGATCTGATGGCAACTGGAGCTCTCATTTGTCCATCTGCTGCTGCATTTGTTTACACCCACTACAAGGGTACTTAGAGGTGGGGCAGCCACGGTCGGCGTGTTGTGGTGGACACCTCAAACCGGGAACCTGCTCGTTCACTGCCCTGTGCAGCTGTTAACGCTTCCCCTATCGCTCACTGGCTGTAGGGTCTTTCCGCTACCTTCTAGTTAAAGTAACACTTGCAGGACTTTGAAGATTCAAGTCGCAAATTTAAACCCAAGGAAGCTGTCCGCTGTACAAAGTTTGAATGTCCTTGCAGGCCAAATGAACGAGATGAATTGGAAACGAAGAAATAAGAGCGATAGTGATGTGCCCTTCCTTCTCAACCAGCTAGTTGGGCACGAGGCACGGCAGCGAGAAACCACCAGCAAGACCACCGGCAGAGCACCTTGTTCTAGGCAGTCAGGTCCGTCCACGTCTCACCTGTTTCCCGGTTGAGGTGACCGAAGAACCAGTTCACGGCCTCAATGTGCCAACCAAACAGAGAAGTTTCAGATCGAGATCGTTACCAACCACCTCACTTTGTGCCGAGCCGACGCCTGTGTGCGGCGTGTATGAGCTTCAGCGGCTGCTCTTGATAGGGCAGCAGGGCAAGCGGCTGACACGACGTCTGGCCAACCAAGACCAAAATAACTCCACGATTATTGACCGTGATGAGTTTCTCGATGAGTAACAATCTCGGCCCATTGATGCTCCCTTGCTTCCTTTAGGACAGTCGTGGAAGGACCCACGTACGAATCATTTGACTTGATCCGGACAATCAAGAAGCCACCGTCCCTGGCCAACTTGAGCCATGATTCCGGCCAATTCTTGGTAGATAGTTGTATTTCTAGTTTTGTCTATCAAATCCGTCACGCCATATATCTGGGTAGCAACCCTAAGCAATGTCCAACCATTCCTAATGAGGGCCTTAAAGAGGTTGCACATCGGACGCTTTTTTGTAGAGCTTCACCCTAGAGGCATTTGTGCGTCGTCATTCTCCCAATGGACATCTTGATCGCTTAGCGTTCATTCGCGAGACGTCTGCTCTGAACCTCTCCAAGGGCCTTGGTGCCGCTCAGCACGGTGACGATGCCCACCACGCCAGCAACGGGAAGGACATGGAACAGGTTCCAGCTGGTATAGTACATGAAGAACACACCCTCCATGGCCACGATGGAGCCGAAGAAGGTGACATGTGACAAGGGCGCGGTACCGAGAGCCTTGGTTAAGTGGTTGAGGTTTGCGCCGAGCAAGAGCCACTGCCGTAAAGAAAAGTTAACGTTAGCATTCAGCGGCGACAACTCCGTGTATATGGGACCAGGGCCATGTAACTCACGCTGATGAAAAGAGCCGGAACTGTAGCAGCCACGACAAGGGCGAAGAACAGAGAGATCACCTTGGGTGGGCTCTGCGGATCGGCGCGGAAGATGTGGTGAATCTCGGGTTTCTTGCCGTAGCGAAGGGGCGCTTCGTACTTGGGCACTGGGGCGTTGGGATCCGTCTCGAGTTCGATGTCGAAAACCGGGGTGTTGACAGCGCGAGCTTCGCCGAAGGAGCCGATGACGACGGATGCCTTGAGAGGCTTGGGCGACAAGAGGAATTGGACGGGGAGATCCTTCTGGGACTGTATTGCGCCGAACCGTTAGTCTCCAAGCTCTCAGCGATTCCATCTTTGCCTTGCCATGAAGCAACTCACAATCGATACCACCGCCTTGCCGGTGTCCTTGACCGTCAAGGGGAAGGGAGCCTCAAGGCCAGTCTCCTGCTCCTTGATGGTCACAAAGGCCTGGTGTGGCCGCTTTGCCTTGCCATCTTCCTTCGCAGTCAAGATGATCTTGACGGTATCGGTGCTTCCAAGTCCAACGGGTTTCGTAAGAGGGGCCTTCTGGCTGAATCTGCGCAAACGGACGTTAGCAATTGGTGTTATGCGGAAGGGGCATAAACTTCACGATGTTGCGGTTGCGCGAACCTACTTCTCCTTGACGGCATCACTGCCCTTCTTGGCAGCAACCGACACACTGGCGTCGTCGAAGCTCCAGGACGAAGCTGCCTGCACAGCGCCCGCCGCAAGCAGCAAAAGTGCCCGAGTAAACCGCATCTTTCTTGATGTTGTTAGGAGCTCGTTTCGTAAACAGAGCACACTTTCAAGGGGAAAAGCGCAATGGATTCGGAGATTCGTAGATGCGCTGGGGTGAAACTTTGGAGCACTGCATTCAATGAACACGTTCAGCTTCCAGACGGCGGCCAGAGCTCCATGCATAGCGGACGTACCATGTCCGCCAAGACCATTACGTGGAGGGTAATTACTGTGCTCACACCAGGGGTGCACTTTGTCCCCATATCACTTACACATTCCGATGATCAATATCGTGTAATAAGGAAGACGTTTCCATTATATCTGAGTGTCTTCTGTGTGAATGAAAAAATCTAGCCAAATCTACCAACCCATCATCATCGCTAAAGCTCATCTTTCTCCATGCCGCCCTCACTACCCTTCTTCTCTTCCACATCACAACTTCCCTGCGCAAGCACCCCATCGAGATCCATCCACTCCGCCACAAACGCCGTCATGATCTTAGCCCAATCCCTCACAGTCGGCAAATCCAGATGTTGCCCATCGTCCATCATGGTATGCCACACCGGCGGAAACGGCGTGGGTATGACATGCAAGACCTTTACACCGCGTTCCATGAACGGGACATGATCATCCTGTATATACCCCCTCGTGAACCGATTATACGGTTTCTTCCTATCCGGCAGGAAGGGAGAAGCGGGAGCCGTTTCCAAAAGCCCCAGATTTCGTAGTCTGTCTTCGATTTTCGCCAGGTTTCCGTATGCGCCGTGCGTGTCCCAGAAGTAAGAGGGGATCCGGGGGTTGGACGCCCCCAAGAGGTCAAGGAGTACGAGCAGGCTGATGGATTCCAGCCGGTTGGAGTGGGTTGATGAGGCCTCGTAGGGCGAGGATTCCCAGGCTTCGGCTAGTGCTCTGTTTTTTTCCAAGGAAAATAATGGGTTTATTAGTATGCATTCCCAGAACTTTCACCTCGATCACCACAGCAGACACCAGCAACAACAGCAACAACAACAACCCACTCGCAGCAGGAGCAGTAACCACATACCTGGAACCATAAGTCGAATCCGTACTCGTCCACCTTTCCCATGCCTCCTCACCATCAAACAACACAATCTGGACACCCTTAATATCCTCGTCTTCTTCCTCTTCCTCTTCCTCTAACCCGCTACTATCCACCATCTCCTTCCTCCTAGTCATAGCCCCCTCCCACCTCTTCGTCAACCCCGAATCCACCCCCCTAGCAACCGCCATCAAAACAGCACAAGGCGCCGCACTGTCCACGGCCCCAATAAACCCCTCCGGCCGGTACAGTGAATCATAATGCGCCGCGAGCGTCAACCTCTTCACGTTCCCTTCCTTTTTCGCATCCCCCTTGACCCAAGGTGGGTCCCTCCGTAAAATCAAATTCGCAAACGGGATTTGCTGGTCTCCCGTTACGGGAGTGGTGGAGGTCGAGTTCTGCCATTCTAAAGTCCAGTCGGGGAGTTGAGTACTAAAAAAATCGACAAAGTGATTTTGGACCAGGCGGGAGCCTTCGGTTCCTGGGACGCGGGGGATGAGGATCGGGGCGAGGAGGGAGTTGGACTCGGGGTGGATGTCGAAGTCAGAGGGGGGCGCGGAGGGGATGTGTTGGAGGCTGCAGGTTGAGAGGGGGGTGTAGGCGTGGACGCCGAAGGGAGTGGTGATGGTTGTTGTGAAAAGGAAGGCGGAGAGGAGGCGGCGTGAGAGGGAGGTTGTCCGTGAGGAGCGCTGCCTTGGGTGGTTGGGCGTGTCAAGCCCTTTGTGCTGTGCCATGGTCATTATTCAGCCCCGAGTTGTTGTTCCGGACAAGTTCGCTTGAATCGAGATCGTGTTGTTGTTGTTGTTGTTGTTGACGATTTAAGTTGTTTTGGGGGAAAGTCTTGTTGGCCGGGTGACATGAGGTCGTCTAGTTCCTATGTTGTTCGTTCAGAGTTCCGTGAGCCAAAGTTTGTCACAAAATACCCTCCAAAAACCGATGTGAATAAGAAATCAAACACCGGGGAGCTTTCGTATCATGGTCTGTAAATCACTGTCGTTGCTTCATATTGTAAGGATTTAGTGAAGTGACTCTTGACAAAGAATGATTCTTCGTCCAGACTCAATAAGGGAAGGGACGGGAGCTCTCGACGGACAGGGATGGTCCGGTACCTGGGGCTCTAACCCCCTGGCCGACTTGGTGCGGGACCCCTAGAAATAATGTGCGGGGAAAGGGGCCAGATTGCAGGAAACAACACCAGATCCTGGAGGTGAGGGACCAGGGCGGTTCTGTTAGTGCGGGTTGTGAGCTTCTGTTTCAACTTCTGACCATTTCAAACATGATATCGAGTCAAGGAAGGCGATGCTGACGCGCACAAAGAGAGTGCCGATGCTTGGGTATTGCACATACCCCGAAGGTCTCAACAACCATACCCCTGTAGACTGAGCCTCGTGAAAGCCCTTCGCTCATGTAAGATCCAGCTTCATTATAGAGCCTTTCTCGACTCTGTCATACTCATCCCTCATCCTTCATGAATCTCTTTCCGTCCCGATAATATAGTACATCAAAACCACCGACCAACCCACCCAAGGAGAGCTGTCCACGGCTTTTCCAAAACGCCCGCCCTGCCCTTGATCCCAACGATCCCATCCACCATTTCATGTTTCTCTTTTTGGTGATTTTTCCAGACATTAAACCCCCACAACCACGGGAGCATCCGATGTATATATCCCAATACCAATACATTCCAGTCTATATGCGAAAGGCAACGCTGCACACGCCAGTCTAGCCAAGTGTCGGCCGCTCTATGGTGTAGTTCGATTCTAGTATATATAAGCTTCTTCCAAAGCCAGAATCAAAATAGGTGCAAGAAAAAGAATTTTGGATCTTTGCGTTGCTTTGATGCTTACGCGCCGCCCCTTAATCCTTCTTAGCGGGGCCAACAGGAACGGCGGCGGCAGCCTGTGCCGCGATCTCCCTCGCAATCTGCTTGTTGGCCATCTGCTTCTCGTGGGGAATGGTAAGGCAGTTGATGCCAAGGAAGTCGCAGATGCTCGTGGTGACCAGCCAAGCCCAGCGAGAGTAGACGATGAACGCAAACACCAGGTAAGCCCAAAGGTAAAGGTGCTCGAATTGCGCGGTGACAGCAGGAAGTCCAAAGCGGGGAAGGTTTCCGATGAAGGCACCTCCCACCAAAGGCCAGAGCATGACAGTCCAGAAGGGGAAGGGCTGCTTGGTGAGATGAGCGAGAATCATCTTGGTGGTCATGCGGCCAAAGACGAAGCACATGCAAACACAGAAGAGCACCAGGTGGTTCTCGGCCATCAGTGTCGAGTATGGGCTATAGAGCCAGGCACCAACGCTGAGGGTAAAAACGACGATCGGAGTCCACTCGAGGAAGACCGGAAGAAGAGGCTCGTTGCGCGACAGGCGAGCATTGACGACATTGATGATGCAGAACGGAATGTGGAAGAACATGGCGCCAATCAGGAAGTAGACCCAAATGTCCTGGAAAGAGGTGTCGCCCAGGTTCTCTTCGGTCAACCCGAGGAAGCTGAACAGGTGGAGGTTATCGGCCAGTCTTTCGGTCCAGATTTCAGGGCCATACCACCCGCTGATCGCCATCAGCAAGCAGGCGATAAGAATTCCTTCCGTAGGTCCGTTGATGTATCCGAGGTAGAGGGTATGCGTGTGATATGTTTCCCAGGTCGAGAACCACATGGGCAGGCAGGGGCACAGCGCAGTGAAGACACCGGCCTTGGTGGTGCCCAGACCCATAGCGGCGGTTTCGAGCAAGCTAGCGAGTGTGCAGTTGAGACTGTCGATGCCATGGTCGAAGAGCTCTCCCAGGCCGCTGGAGGTTCCGGTGCGTCTCGCCTGTTTGCCGTCGACATTGTCCATCGTCTGGTATGCGAAGAGGCCGAAAGCGAAGCTGAAATATAACCACGAAGGACCCTATACGGCAATACCAGGTCATCGGTCAGCAACGAAGCCACTTTCCGTTTTTCGGAGCGTTCGCGGGTGACTTACCGGGCCAACCAGATCTGGCATGAATATCAGTAGGAGGCCGACATTAGCCACAATGAAGCCGAACCCAATCAGGGTCACCATGTTGGGGGCAACCCATAATGGTAGGAACTCGACGAAGGCATTCCACTATCGCCCCGAATTCTTAGCATTGATGTCCTTCACACTATTCACAGGCCTTCTCGGGTCGAGGGGACGCGCGCGCGCGCGCGCGGAGGGCTGACATACGTAGGGCTTGAGGATGTAATTGGAGACGGGCGACTTGTCGACGGCCGAATATTTGTACGTCTTGAGATGGATAAGCGCCTCGTCCGAAACGCATTCGGCGGCGGCTTTCTCTGCAGATATCGAATCCTTCATGTCAGCAAGCTATCTGGAGGCAACAACCGACTTGAGCTCCCTGGTGGACGACGACGTAACGAAGATGATGGCAATGACATGGACCGCGCAGTAAGTAGAAACTCGAAGTAGTAACAAATCTGCGGTTTCGTGGTGACATGTGCACCAGGGCCCAACTGTGCAAGTGATGGACGACTGAAAGAGTGGGGTTTTGGGCAGATGGCATCCGGGCGGCCTCGGGTGAAGGGCAGCCACAGGCAACTGCCTCACCTGGACAAGGCCGGCGGGGGCAGGTAAGTTGGCAGCAACCAAGGCAGGTTGTTAGGGGGACAGGATGGATTGTTAGGGAAAAGGTAGCGCACTGTTACTTCTGAGCAAATTGGGAGTGGCCATTTTGCTCGATTTGCCTACCACAGCCAAAACAGCCAGGCAAACACAGGGACGGTCGGGTTGGTTTTCGTAGTCGATTGTCCGCCACTTGAGACCGAGTTATGCGGGAAGCCGTGCCTGCAGTGAGTGGGAGTTGTTGTTTATCGGACAAAATTTCGAGATCGGGTGACGGGAGGGCGGAGTGAGCGCGGGGCGTGATGTTTAAAGGAGTTGTACCGGGAAGGAATTCAAGGCTGCCAAATCGACCACCACGAAAACAACTCTTTGCTTTTGGGAGCAAGGCTACAAAATCCCGAGAGGAAAAAAAACCGGGGGGCAAGTTTGGCGGTGACGGCACTCCAAACACAAAAACATTTGTTGTTAGGAGGCGGCGGAGGATCATGCCTGGCTATGTATACTAGGCAATTTTATTCCACCTTTGCGGTCCCCAATCCCTGCGGTTCCACACGAACGAGTCCCGTCTCAATCTCGAAGTTTTGAATCCTGCTACAGCTGTTCGGGGTTCTATCACGACCCGTACCCCTTAGTGTACGAGCTGATAATTCGCTGGGAATGGGTGGGCTTCATCCAAATCTAGGTCTGTGCCTATTGTCGTGAAGGTCCAATCCCAGGCATCGTTTGAAACGTATACACATCCGACGAAGAGGAGGGTGTCAACGGGCCGTCCTGCCAACTGTCTCTGTAAAACTGCAGTCCCTGAGATCCACGCGCGCGGCGGCTGGGCAGGATCTGCACCCCCAAACCGTCCCAAATATTCGCTGGCGCGCCTGTTCAATACTGATACGTGAAAACCCCCTGTCCATGACGGTTGCTTGAGGCAGTCACCGCCTAAACTTTCAATCGACGATGTGGATTTGTACATCCACATATATACTTCCTATGACGCTTTGTTTCAGTGTGATCGAGCTTCTACCGAGTAGCAGCCTTACCTATTTTTACAGACCATCAAGGTGCCTGCAGAGCAATCCAACTCGGGACGGAATCATTACTCCACAGTTCACGTGCAACTAGGTACCTACAGCTAGCATTGCAGCAGAAACTCGGATGGCCTACTGGTCGAGCCGGTATAGCCTGAACCACATAACAGACTGAAGGCCAAGCAATGACGGACAAGATAGGCGAAGTTGCACAAGATGATCGATGCCGAATCAAGAAGGTATTGTTGATGATGATGTGTAACACAAAAATAGACATTCCACAATTAAGGCGTGTTGACTACAGTAGTCATGTACATAAGACTAATAGAAACGCCGCGCAACCGCTTGACAAAAAATGATTTCCTTTTCCATCAAAAAACCCGCAAGGATATGCCATTATAAAGCTCCAGAGACGCCATAAACAAAAAGACAGAAATGTCCATGCACTTGTTGAAATATTAGGGTGGTGTTGATGATAGTGTGTCGTGGCTCTCCATGAGGGCATGTGATAGATGACACCCTCCACAGCTTCATATCCTGAAGAGCTCCCTTTTCAACCTCAACAGACTCTGCTGCTGTCTATAGAGCAATGAATGCTCCGAGTTTCGTCAGAAGGTGAATTTCAACAGGTCTTCTTCCTCTTATTGTGAAGCCGGTTTCCCGCCTTCACATTCGATCACCACTAAAGGCAAGCTTGACGCGCACCCGGTACGATCGCAAACGTCAACAACTCTCTAGCTTAGAGCATGACGGCGAAACCAGCAAAGAGACCGCCGAAGAGAAGGGTCGCGCCAACCGACTCCAACATACGGGGAGCGGCGTTCTTCTTGTTGTTGTTGTTGCTCGAATCCTCGCCATCGGTGCCATCGCCGGCAAGTCCATCATAAACGCCAGTGCCTGTGCTGGAAGAGCTTGGGCTGGCGGTCTTGGAAGCAGTCGCCGACGTCGTGGTCGCGTTGGATCTCGTGGGTGACTTGGCACCGCATGGGTTTTTCTCGGCACAGTCGTTCTGCGCAAGGTTGTCGCCCATGTTTTCCTGGATACATTGCTGAACATATGTGACGCAAGTATGGTAAGGAATCGTCAGAGTGTACTCGTCCAAATCGGGAACTTTGCCGTTGCCGCAGACGCATGAATATTCAAGGGTGTCCTGATTCAAAGGTTAGTATCGTTACAGAAGATACACCGTTCAATTTCGAGAAGCTTTATCATCCACATACAGAATTGCACTCGTTTTCCTCGATAGGGCCCAGGTCCTCTTGCTGGCAAATGAGGGGGCAGTTGGCTATTTCGTTCAAGCACCAGGTCTCTGATTGTCCGGTTAGTACTGGGAACGCTCCGATGGACGACTTGCTTGGGACGTACTCTTGATGCCAATGTCGATATTGCTAGTGTTGACCCAGTAGTCGGCGGAGACAAGGGTCAAGGAGCTGGCAAGAGCCAGAAGGGTAGTGGTGTAGGCAACCATTGTGAAGATTGGTTTCGAAGTATATTGAGCGAGTGGATGGGTGGTTGGATTGTTTAAGTTCGTTCGCTCTGTACAGACTAATAATGGTGAGCAATCATGCATCATCATGGAACGTCTCGATGTGACAGAGAGACTGGAATTTGATCACGGCGTTGTCCGGATCTTCCATGACATGCCATTCGACCAAGAGAACCCAAACAACTCTCAAATATGATGGAAATTAAAGCTCACTTACAGGAAACTCGGAATGTACGGGGGAGCACGAGCAACGACAACGACAGTGGACGGTCCTAAACTGAACTTGAAGAGATCCAAACGGAAACGAGAGCAAAAAGGTCAGGCAAGTAAAAAGGTCAGAGCGAGGGACAGCAGCGCTTGAGGTCTTTAAGAGATCAGGAGAATATCCTAGAAGCAGGCCAAGGTCCCAAGGGATCTGGAAGGAAACGACCGGATTATGGGGGAGATGAGAGGAAGTCACTGGGGCAGTGGAGATAGAGGAAGGAGCGGAGAAAAAGCGTGGAGGACGAGGGAAAAGGGAAAAGGAGGCCAGGGTACCCTAGCAGACCAAGCATCAAATTGGACTGACAGATTTTGATGGCTCTGGATGGATCATCAACTCCCGTGGCTGCTCCCGAGGCCCAGAGTCCACAATTCGAGCTCTGAATGAGCAGAGCTGGTCCATTCTCCCCCATCCCTGGAGTGTTGCATCGCGTCGACGGTAGCGAACTTGCTGGGGCAGGGATGTGGTTACTCCACATACGGACTCTTTGCACCGCCGGTTGTCCAATCACGGTAAGTCAATTCCGCCGCTAGGAGGCTGGATGCCCATTTCTCGTGTGATGGGGATGGACTTCTGATCGATAACTTTGATGGATACGGTCCGCTGGAACCTCCACGGACGTTCCTTGGGTATGATCGGATGAACCTTGTGGTGTTGTTCTTGAACATGCTGTGCTCTTCAAGTTGTGTAGAGACCGGCATGAATCGTCATGTCCGATTTGGTGAACATGAACATTCAGAGAAACTTGGGATGAACCCCAAAGTTTGGAGCAAGAAATAACCCATGATGTTGCCTACTGTCTTGGATATATCTGGCCTGCTTTAAGTCTAGTGGTAAGACCCGGTCTAGAGGCTTATTCCCATAATTTTAATTTCAAAATTACCGGGAACAGAGTGACCAGCATCAACACGCATCTCTACCGATAAGGTTTACGGCGATTGACACTTTTGGAGGTGCACAACTGCCTTGACCGGCATGCACCGAGCGTTGCGGCGGCCGGTCTCCAATTGCTTTGCCTCTGGGCTTGCTTGCACTTTGCTGATGATTGCTGCTGTGCACTGTTGATCCACAATTATTCTCCCGGATTAAACATCTTTCTGGATATCAACAACACCGGGTTCCAGGCGGCAGAACAAAGAAACCCAAGCCAGTACCCAATCGATGGTGGTCCAAACATGAACGCTTGTCTCTTCAAACCCACACGTCTTGTCGGCAGCAACGACAACAACAACAACAACAACAACAACAACAACAACAACAACAACAACAGCCTGCGGCTTGCGGCGTTCTGATCGTCATCTTGCTAGGTAGGTAGGTATGGGGAATGGAAAAAACGGCAAGCAACTCTTCTATTGCATTGGATACGGCTGGCCCGTCATAGGTAGGTTGCATTCCTGAATGCATGCTGCAGCATATCCATAGTCCATTGCGTTATGAGGGGCCGCTCGGAGGCAGCAATCATTCATACGAGGTTCAGTTATGAAAAAGTTGCCCAGCCCGAGTGATCTGAGTGAGGACTAGTGTCAGTGTGTGAATTGGAGATGGAACCCGACCCGTTCGGGGGGCGACGGAGTTGCCTCGAGGGTATCAACCCCTTCTTCTCGCCTGATACGCCAAAAGGGTATCGGTCGCCGTGTTTGGAAGCGGGAAACATGATTTTTCAACTTTCCTGTAACCAAGGGAGACTTTGTTGTTGTTGTGCACCTGACGGTGGGATTCCAGTGGTTGTGCGTATTTGCATCGAGACACCTCGTATTAGTTTGCTGTGTGGCGATGAGGCACTGGGCAGGCAGCAAGTGATTCAACGGCGAAACCGGGGAACGGAATGGCGGGGACACCTCACCTGCCTCAATTCATAGCCGCAACAAACACATTTCTGCATCTCCACAAGTCTGGCCCTCGACAAGTACCTAGCTGTCTGTCATCAGCATCATACCATACACCTCTCCTAGCTTTGTGGATTGGTTTTTTTCTTCCCTTATCTTTAAGAATGGCCGCATATGGCGTGGTACAGCTGCCCGTGATTCTCCACCGCCGCCCGAGATGTCCGCCTTTTATTGTTCAGAAAAAGGCGATGGCTGGATCAGACAAATGATCCGATACCGATATTTGGCCATCCGATCGATACTGTAAATACCTAAAACATCCCAACCGTAAACTGCTCCGACCGCATACAAATGATCCGCAGAAGATCCCATGCACTGACTGAAAAAGAACTGAAGGTCCTCCAAAGTCATCGCTCCCCGCTTTGGCAAGCTCGTTGGCAAACGCGGGGTTGATGGACCTCTCTCGTGCTCTCTCTTTCTCGACTTATAAGAAGTGCCAGATCTACCCGATGATTCTATAGTACCACAAGTGCCTATCCGTACTCCGTACCAAGATACGAACGATTTCCACATTTTCGAGCACACCACCAATCCACACCCGAGCCATCACCATTCCTTTCGTCCACTCACAGACAGACTGCTTGGTTGATCCGCAAAAGCGGCTGAGAGCTCCTTGATTGTCTGGCCCGGAGCCCGGCACGAGCCCGGATCTACGCCCGTGAGTCAGGAAACGTCTAGAGCTTCTTGGACATGCCGGTTGAGAATAACGGCCGAATCCACTTTGCACAAGGCAAACCGGCCCAGGCCCCAGAGGCAACTTTGAGACTTGATCTCGACAACGAACTCTTCTTTAGACCGATGAGCCGGGCCTATGTAGCGGCGATATTTATGTACATAGGGTACTTGGTATCGTAGCTACATGGCATGGGAAAGGGAACTGGCTCATGGTCCATCTTCCATTTCAACACAAGACAGCATCATGAAAAGTCCCGGAAAGTGGAGTCTCTCCAGCATCTTTTCCACAGTATAAACACATCACTGTCGATCTTATTTTAAAGCCAGTAAAACGGTTTAGGGACTTAGGATGGGTCCAGCCGCTCTACTTCAAACATTATCATTCAACATGTTTTCCCACGTCCGTAGCATCTACTGTGGTAGTTCATCTGATGTCTTGGCTCTCAAAGAGTCTCGACTCTCGGGCATATCCCATCCCGTGCGTCCGTGTCCGTGTCCGTGTCCGTTCAAACTCATCATCGTCCGCCATCGTCATAACCCATCCAGCATTACCCATGAACAGTGATCCAGCCCAGGAATTATTCACAAATTACCATTATGTACCTCTTCCGAGTCAAAAGTAGTAGTAGTAGAGTTCGTTCATCATCTCTTTCATTGCGCATTATCCGTTTTTATCGTTATCGTCATCGTTATCTTAGGAAAAGAGAAACTCCTTCAAAACAGGAGACCCAGAGAATTCCGGGTTGAGTAGAATGCAGCTGTTGTTGTCACCAAACAGTTAGCGACATGTATGTCTCCAAAGCCCCGAGGGGCGAGCTGTGAAAGGGAGGAAGGAGTCAAGTCATCTGGGGGTAAGTAGACAATACGTACTTTAAGAAATACTGCAGCCCCGCCCTCCTCTTTTCGAGAAACTTGGGTTGGAACCTGTGTAAGATGCTCTTGGGAGGTAATGGAGGTACAGCGGCCTCGAAGTTGGGAAATGTCTGGACGAGCCGTTTCCTGAGACCGTCGAACTCGGAGTAGCGCTTCCTTATGTTCATTCGCGAGCCCTACATGTAATTCAACAAATAATGGTTAGTCAAAGTAGAAGTTATTTCCAACCTCCAAAAAAACAGTTCGAACACCGCCGTAGCAGTCAGCCCTGGAGATCCATATTGTTGGATGGATACGCACATTCAAAGTCTCAACCCGAATATTCCAAACCACAAACGCCCCTATATTCGCCGTCCCCCCATTCACCAGTATGTGATCGACAATATCCACCTTCTTCGCCCAACACGCTCGGTTGCGGTCTCGCCCATAGACATTCGCCCCGTCCGGCCCGTCGTCGTGCTCGTTGTCCTGCAGCGTGATGGCGCCCAGGGGCAGATCGCTTTCCGCCGACACGCTTGACATGGTCCTTGTATGCCGTGTTCCCAGTCCCCGGTTGTTGTTTGTGTTGTGGCCGTGCGCCCAGTATGGCGGTGACGTTACTGATGGCACTAATGGGGAGGTTACTAGCTCGGACGAGGCGTCGGCATCGTCTTGGGAGATGTCTACTGAGCTGGAGCCTGCGAGGTTGTCGTTGTCTGAGGAACCGGCGTTGGAGGATGGGGATGTTGGCTGCGCTTGAGGTGGGCGCGCGCCGGTGGTTGGCTTGCCTATTGGTGTCGTGGGTCGCAAAGGTAGCTCGTGTCCATTCTCTATTACTGCCTTTCCTCCTTCGGCACTCCTGTTACGGGCGAGCTCCTGCTCCTCCTCCTCCCGGTGTCGTTGTTGATCTGTTTCCGTGTCCGACGCCATTCAAGCCATCATCTGCGAAAACGCAGTTGTTCGGTAGTTTCTGATATCTCTTTGCGCCTCGGTAGATCGTGACGCAAGGATCGATTCTGGATGTTGCTGGCTTCAGGTTCGTATGTGCTTCGAAGTCAATTGATGTGTGCTTTCGGGCTCGAATCGAATTGTAATGGAAGAATCGCGGGTAGGTCGTAAAGCCCGAAGGGGTGCGTATGTCGCGATTGGGTTGGTCGACTTACGAGTCTGCGATAACCAGTCGGCGATAGGACAGGGATATGGACGGTTGAGTACTTCGGAGGTCCGATAAGTCGGAGGGTTGGAAGATAGGATCAAGAGTCAAAATAGAGATGGGATTTAATTGTATGGGACGATCAAGGCGAGGGAAACAGGATCAAAGACAGATTGCGCAGTTCAACAAGTTCCCGTCCCATCGATGTTCGTCATATCGCATCCCCACCAAAAAGAGCGATAGCGGCTTATCTGGGCCTCTGTGGTTGCGACCAATCAGAAGCATCGTCCTTCGTATAGAAAGAAGAACATCGAGAGATTCAGCGCCAGCATTGAACACATATCTTGAGGGCCAGTTGATCAGAGCATCGGCTCTGCAAAGAAGTATGCAGCTGGTTTGGTGAGAGTATGCAGTCATCAAATCGTTAAATCGTTATCTAGATACCTTATGCATCTGTACCTGCCTATGCTTCACATACATCTCATCTCATTTAAAGGACATGACCGCATGAAACCCAACCCACGACTAGTAACAATGAAAGCAAGTCCAAATCCTCGGTCATAACATTACACACCCACATCCCAGCCCAGCACATCCCATACTTTTTGTATCATCCAGATAGATCATCGCCCATTCCTCTTCAAACTCAACAACCTCCTAATTCCCCCACCACGACCACCACTATTCGGTTTCTCCTTGTACTCCTCCCTTCCCATCCCCATCTCCATCCCAGTCTCCTCCCGCTCCCGTCTAGACTCCATAAAAGCCTGCAATTGCCCCTGACTCAACGTATGTTCCTCCCCCACCATCGCATTCATCTCCGGCTCATGTTCATGCTCATCGTGCTCAAGCTCATGCTCATGTTCATGCTCATTATCATCGCCCTCGTACTCATACGAAAGCTTGGGTACCAGCAGTCGGTACGGCACCGTGCTGCCTCCGGGGTCACGCGGACTGATCTCCACGTTGAGCGTGACCTCCAGCGCGCCGTCGGCCATGACTTGCGGTATGGCTTCTCCGCGCTTTATGGCCCGCGCACCGCCGCCTGTGGTTGCAGAACGGAAGATGCCGCCGCGGGGGGAAGGTTGGGAATACGAAGATGCAAAGTCCCGTTCTGGTAGGGAGGCGGATGTTGCTTGTTGGGACTGTTGTTCGAACATGCTGCCCATGGGTCCACCACCACCACGTCCACCGGTAATACTACCGGCACTTGCTCCGCGCTGGTGGCTGCTACTACCGGAGACCGGCTTGGCAGTGAAGTAGCTCTCGTCACCGGCTACGAACTCGCTACCACCACCGCCGGGCACCGGGGGAGTGTAGTCACCTCCTCCACCGCGCAAGCCTACAGCGGCAGACATACCGCGATCACCACCACCGCGGATCTTGGGAATGTTATACTCATCGCTGACATGAGCATAATCATCGTAGACAGCCTGTTCATCGTCCGACTCGGCGCCCCAGGTCCCGTTGATACCGCCGTCGTCGACGCGCGGCCGCTGGCCGCTAACGCTACTGCGACGGCGGAAGAACTCGCCGACTCTGCCGCTGATGGAAGAACCCGAGAGCGTCCTCTTCAACAGCCCGGGCGGCTTTCCTGCTGTCGCTGGGCTTCCGCGGCCGCCGGGGACGACTTGATCAGCGCTTGCGCTTGGGCCGCGGCGGGAGAGGGTGCGGAGCAGAGCGTTCGAGATAGGCGGGCGGGTGCGATCGCGCTGCACGCTGTCCGGGCCGCGGTAGGCAGGGCCTGATTTGCTTCGTGTTTTGGAGAGGGAGAGGCGGCGCAGGAGACTGGGTTTGTTGGGAGGCAAGCCGTAGGCGTTGATGTCGTTTACGGACTGGCCCGGCGTGGAGTCCGGTGTGCTCCCGGGGGTGTACAGCCGGATTGAGCACCAGTTGCGGTGCGGAAGCAGGTGCTTGTTGTTCCGCGGCTTGCCGTCGACACCTTGTTGGAACATGGGGATCATGTCTTCGTCTGTGTCTCGGTCGAAGTGATGCACCTTGTTGCGTTTGTTGAGCACGTCCGCCAGCATATCCGGAGGCGGGGTGTTGACGATGGCGGAGCAAATGATGTTCGGCATATACCGGAAGTCCTTGTCCTTCGGGATGCCGAGCTTGGGGTTCGAATAGAACTGCCCAATGGCTGCCAGGTGAACGTCACCGCTGTGGAAAATGGTCAGCTTCAAGACAAATCATGGACAGTGGTTTTGCGGTGGACAACTGATGCTTACCTGAGAATAGTAACTCTGACTGACTTGTCAGCCGCCAGGTCCTGGAGATCTTCGATCACAATTCCTCGTTCCTCCTTATGGTTCTTGGCTGTCCAGTGATCATCCAAGTCATCCAGGACCTCGACGCCTCCATCGAAATGGTTGAGGAGATTTTTGAAAAGACCAGCCTTTCCAAGGGCTTTGACAGGGTCCATCAGACGAGAAGTCAAGCTAAAAGAAAACCGAGTTAGTATAACAGATCTTCTCCGTCCGATCGTTTTAACTGGAGATCAGGGCGACACTTACATATTCTCAAGCCAGACCAACCTCGGATAAGCGACCGGCACACCGAGAAGGACCAGCAGATGCTCGACCTTCCCGTTTTCGATCTCACCATAACACCGGTCCATGATTCTCTTCCACGTATCTTCCCTGATGACTTCCTCTCGGGTCCGTTCAGTCCGCGTGTCGACTGCCAGTAGCGCAACCTTTGCGCCCAAGAACATGAACATGCTTCGACTGACCTCTTGGATGTACGGTCCCGGCCGAACACCCAGGATCCAGCTTGGCTCGGATTTCTCCGTTTCGTCCACTACGCTCTGATGCTGAAAGAGCATATAGTATTTGAAGGCGACGTTGCCAAGGCCCGAGAACACCGGCGAGTTCATGAAATGGTGCGGGTAAGAACCAAAGCCGTCGATGATGTCGTGGTCATCGTACATGTTGACCATGGGAATCTGAGAGGCTGCCATGCTAAATAAGCCCTGGGAGAACCACATGGCGTACCGCTCCAGGTAGAAGCGCTCCAGCTCATCCTGCATTTCTGCGCTGAAGGGAGTGTTGTGCTTGGACAATGGGTTCTTGATCATCAGCCACTCCTTGAAAAGCTCCGTCTCTTGCATGCACTTGTCGTTGTAGATTTGGTCACCACCACCAATCATGACATGGAACGGTTGGCTCTGGTGAGTGTTGAGAACGTCGCGCCACATAGGATCGGGGCCGCTGAACTGGTTGGGATCAACGCTCAGGCTGAAGCCGTTGCAGCTGTGGAACATGATGTTCATCGCCTGCCCCTTGGCTGGGACCCAGAAACCCGTTGCTGGGCCCCTGTTGATCCGGTAGGCAATGCGTTGTTGTTTCTCGCGGAGTTCGACTTCGATGTTGAACCGCCAGAAAGTGTAGCCTCGCTCGGCGTGGAGCCGGAATCCGCGAACGTCCTTGTACTTCCCTGCCTTCTCACCATCGATCTTGGCCCGCTTCTTCCGGACGTTGAAGGAGCCAGGCGGGTCAGTTACGCCGGCTGGAAGAGAGTCAGGCACGCTTCTTGACTTTTCGAATAGCCCGTTGTCGGTTTCGTCCCTGGAAAGATCCTTTCCTTCTTCCAGGTGGTCGACCGGCCGGACATAGAGCGTTTCACCCTTGCGTCCTACCTTCGGATGACCTGCGATGGGGTCGACGTATTCTGCTGCCAGAGGCTCGTCGCCATGTATGATCTTTGGTGGAGGGGGTAAGAGCTCCATCGGTTGAGCGAATAGTCTCAGGGTCGGGGCAATGTCGTATGATGAATCGGCGTCTGAAGTGACGATCATGACTGAGCCTCGCCATATCTCTTTCTCCAACGGCACAACCCCGGGCTTGGGGGAGCGAGTAGCCACACGGTCATGCCGGATACCACAAAATCGAAGCAAAGGACCGCACTTGAGGTAGAGTGGCGGCTTGAATCTTGTGGGAGCTTCACACAGGGGGTTGAGTTAGTACATCGAAATCGTTTCATGGCATGCAAGAGAAGGACGCGGAAATCAGGGAACGCGAAAGCCTCAGATGCAGAGCCAAGGGGACTACCCAGTGACAACGCTACTTGCGATATCACCTTCGTCCGCGAAAAGGGCACGTAGCGATTACATACCATAAGTGTCATCATACTCCCCATCAAAAGCTTCACCTCTCCTCGTCCGTGATCCCCCGGTACCCCGCCTCCGAAATTGAGGTGCGTTCTTATCACCTGCAGGCGATCCATTGCCCAGGTCAAGAAGCGGGCCAGCAAGAGTGCCGACTGTGCCATTCTTCCATTCTTCGAGATACCTTGTCGGTTGAAACTCGCCCTGCCCGGGCTCGAGATCGTCCCGCGCATGATACAGCATGTTTGAGAGATGATGACCCGGTTCAGTATCATCACGGTCGCGTCTAAGATCTCTCCCTTGGTCGTCGAGTCTGACATCTCTCCGTGCCTGGTGATGATGCTGCTGCTGCTGGTACTTGGGTGGGGGAGGATGGTTTGGACCGCCCATGGGCATCCCTTCAACCGCAGCCTGCGGGCTTTCGACAGGAATAATGGGACTCTCGACGGGAGGTTGGGGCGCAGGCTCATTCTGAACCGGGGTTTCTTGCTCCGCCGGTGAGGTGTATGACTGCTGAGTTTGCTGAACAGGAGCCCGATCAATGATTTTTTCCAACTTGACTCTCTGGCTCGCTGCTCTGGCTGGTTCTTGGTTCGTTACTCTAGCCGGCTCCGCGCTCGCTCCGATGGTGATATTGCCGAACTGTTGACTTTCATCACGCCTGACAGCCCTTTCAATTGGTTTCTCCACTGGTTGATGCTCTCGAGCCGCTGTCGCCTCCTGAGCCTCCTGATTTTCTTGGCTTTGCCTCGGCCACGGATCTGCTACCGGCTTCTTCACCACCTTCCTTTGTGTCGGCATGGGGCCCAAGGCATTGTTCATCCCATTGGGCAACTTGACCTCCTGATTAGCTGCTCGCTCGCGGAAACTAAGGTTGCGCTGTGGTAAATTAGAAGCCCTAACACTGGTGACAGCCGCGTTCATGGGAGTCCGCGGGTCAGGCACCTGGGTTCTTGCAACCCGCCCGCTGTTTGCTCCATACGTTCGCCCTTCTTCGGGGGGGTTCTGAGACAGAGGCCCCTTTGCAGCCCCCGAGCCTTGGTCAGGTCTGGTCGAAGTCGTCAAACTTACCGGCATGGTCGACTGGGGTGCTTCCTGGCGTTGATTAACGGGCGAGACCTTTTGGATCTGAACGGGCACTTGCGGTGATATCGTGCTTATTTCCGTCTGCTCGGGTGCCGAGTTCTCTGGGGCAAATTCCCGTGCTGAGCCTTCGGCGGCTTCGACTCGTGGAGTAGGTCCTTCCCCTGGTTCTCCTTTTGCTATGCTGTCCAGGGTCAGCTGGAGCCTCTGAAGTGGTGAGCGGTCGTCTGCGAACATTCTCTGTCGGGTTGCTGGCTGGCTCGCTGACGAGCGCCTAGTACTCCTCTGTAGAGGCTGGTCAACACCAGAAGCCCTGCGTCGGTGGCTGTTTGCTCCGGCTGGCGGTGGCATGTTTCCCGAACGCATCGATCCGGTAACGATACGTTGTGGCCGCCGACTCGTGCTCGCATCCGTCGTCGTGTCCCGAGGTATCTGCCTGTCACCGGCCGGGGTTTGATTCTCGTGGAATCCATCTGAGCCCACGTCTTGGGTCATGGGGGACGATCCCGGAGAGGAATTCGAGTACGCGTTCTGTTGTTCAGCAATGGCAGACGAATACCTGTAGCTCATAGGAGGACCTGGAGGAGCTTCCGGGACAGCAGGGGGCGGTGGGCCAGTCTCGACTGCATAGTCCAAATCATGGTCTTGATTTTGGCTCCTTCGGCGACGGCGCTTTTCTAGGAACTCGGGCGGATACTGGGTTTCAGCACCATAGGGCACTGGTGCCGGAGGAGGGGCAAGTCCCTGGCCCATGAAGCTGGGAGTGGTTGGAGATGCGAAAGGACTGAGAGTTGAGTCAGTCTGGACTTCCGACTTTGTAGTCTGGACAGAGATGCGATTCGGTCTATGGCGGGTCTGAGAGTGGATGTCGAAGGACTGGCGAGAGTCGGATGGGGTTGTCGGCGTCACATCGCCAGACATGCGCCGACTCCGAGGAACCGTAGCTAGTGGTGGGAGCTGGCCCCAGTACGGAGCCGACATTTGGACGTGTTGGTTGTTTGTTTCTTGATTAGTCGTAGTTGTGTGTTATGTTCCCTCGTAAGCTGACCGAAGGCTGATCCCCAGAGGCTGGCTGACCTCGGTACCTGGGAACGACTGGAGGCTGGTAAATATCACGAGCGAGCGGTTGGTGAGATAGCTAGACTAGCCATAACTATAAACAGCCAATGTTGAGCAGACACATGCGCCGTGGCAGTCCAATGTAGGTACCCTCCAGTCTGTAAAGCACGAGCTGGTATGCCAGGAGCAGTTGCTATGCAGTGTGTAGTGTGTCGAAGTCGTCTAGAAGATGTTTACAGCAGCATTGGATCTGCTGTAGGAGTTGTCAATGTCTTTTCAGCGGCCCCACCAAAGAACGTCGAGACGTAGAAAGAAAAGGATCAGCTTGAGGGTCAATGTCAGGACGGGAATCCTTCATGAGATGACGAGTATATAAAAATGGGAGGCCGGGGAACTTGAAGAAGAAGAAGAAGAAGAAGAAGAAGAAGGCAGATTGGAGAAAGAGCTTGGGCGGAGCTGGCGAGGTTACTTTTGGGCGCGAATCAAGGAAGCTCTCGCGATAGGTACAGTAGTGGGAGCTCCGTGTGCGTATGGCTAAGGTATTGTACCTCGTCGAAGGTGTAGATCAAGGGCAGGACTGAGGTACTACCTCAGCTATAAAGATTCAGGCAAGCCAGTCACATTTTGGCGCCGGTCGCTCAATACCATGCCCTGCCATATCCTGCCCTGGACAATTGACTTGAGCTGAATGGTTGCTCGCTGCATGCTGCAGACTTCCTGCAGCGCCTTTTGCTGCAGCAGGGCGGGATTCGGGATCGGACAGTCGGATAGAAAATCCAGTGGAAATCGTCCAACCTCCAGCGCAAACCGAATCACGTTTCAGTCTGCCGTCCCATTCTTCTGAATGGTGCTAACAGTTCTGTTTTGCCTGCCATCTGGTTTCCAAGAATGTGTTCGTCCGTTCTTTGCCCACCTCTCAAGTTGAGTTGACATGAAGCTCAGCCTGGGTTTCCGTTGATTGCAACTTCTGTTGTTTGTGACAAGCGGGTTTGCGGAGACGGAAACTGGAGCTTCCTTGTCGCAGTCGAGTTAACCAAGGAGTGGCAGTCCCGAGAACGAGGCGGGAGATCCCACCCGCCAGACCTTGATTCAAGGGCCGCTAGACTTGTTTGGGCAAGGTGAAGAGGCTGGCCGTCAAGGTCAGGGGGTAAGACTTGGTGAGACGCTGACCGTGAGGTGACCCAAACACAGCGCATGGATAGCCGACAGTGAGCGCCCGTTGCCCTAACATCAACAAGAGTTCTCGCCTTGTGCTTGAGAACAACTGAACATGACAAAATTCAAAATGCCGGTGGCTGGCACGCACCTCGTTACCAAGGAGGCATCGAATTTCAGACGACGTTTGTCTCGGGGACAGAGGCATTGTATCCGCCAATGTTCCAGCAGGAGTTGAGGTACTAAGGCGGGCCGTTGCTGGTAGTGCCAAAAACATCTCAATGGCCAATCAACGTCTGTACTTGTACATCCGCGATGGATCTCAACCCGGCATTATCAACTCCGACCACTGCATCGAAGGTCGTGCTTCTCTACCATTGTCCTCGTTCTGCAGGGGCTGAATTGGTCACTCGTGAGAAACCGAAAGGAACTTCCTACTCGACTGCCTGCTCAAAGATAACCTTTAGCATCTAACAATGAAACCTGGTGATAGCCAGCACTGACCTGTAGGTGGTGGTCGGGATACCTGTGTTAGGTATATACCTCTACGCTTAAGAGGTGTATTCTATACCGGGAGACCAGTGGTATGTACATTGACCAACCTACAAGCGGCGCATTGCCTACTAGAATCTAGAAGCGGAACAAAGAGGTACAGAGTGATTCGCATACAGCACATTACGGAGATCTCGCCTTACCTTTATTATGTGACTGCGAGATGTCCGTGGCTGTATGGCCGAGTTCGGTGACCTGTTGGCGGGAAGCCCTTCGATTCTTTGACAACGCCCAGTACCAAGGGAGCATCATCCCCGCATGTAAGCCCTTCAATCCTTATTGAGGTGAGAAAGCGGAAAGGCCCAACCCCAAGGGCAAACGCCTCGTCGCACAAACACGTTTCGAAGCCAAGTTGTCCTTCACAGGCAACGTGAAGAACCCTCTCTACCGCCATGGGTGATCTGCTCTGCGGCGTCGATGGGAATGCTGCGTCGTTGCCCTCGTGTGTGTCGGAACCGAAGGCTGGGTGAGATATCCAAAGTTTCCTCTAGTTTCCCGAGGACCTGCTCAACCACATATCAACTCCTTGAGCGGGCTTTGAGAAAAGATGACCTTTTGAGTTTCGTCTCGTCTCGCATGGCGAATACGGCTCGAGTGTCGGTTGGAAGACAAGAGAAACGGAAGACGGTACGTGTGAAATAGGTAGTGCGGGACGTCGTTAAAACACCATCCCTGAGCGCCCGGAAGATGGAAAACTGCTTTTAGCTTCCATTCTCAAACAAACTCCTGCTTTCAGAGCAAAGGCAAATCTCGGTAATCGTTCCGACAAGACAAGGTGTGATTGGTAGAAAGACCGTTCTGTGGTCTCGAGGGATGTAAATCGACATCTTGTAATGGCGTTGAATGCAATGCTGACGCTGCCCCATGGAGCCCCTTACAAGGAACCCCCTAAATCTAGGCCCCCCACCTGAACTGCCGCCTCATACAGGGTCCTTCCTTCCGCCTGGCAACCTGGAACTGCACCAGCTGGTCCCCGCCTGTCTTTCACTTGCGCGTCCCGCCCAGTCTGTGTGCATTGATTGCCCCTGCGCTGTGGCGGGATGGTTTTCTAGGCCACATCGCCAGATTGCGGAACTGAACTTCCAACAGGTGAATCTCCCATCTCCAAAACAACCCATCTTCCTAAACCGTTCCTGGTGAGACGGGGAAATTGTGCCGCCTCGTTCCTATCTACAGCCCGCACACCATTGCGCAGTGGGCCTATCTGATCTCTGATTGCTGCTGTGCTCGCAAGTGGGCTTCAGTCCTGTATGCTGTGCCCTTCTCCCTCCTTGATTCCGCTGCTTATACAATAGCTCCGTCTACTCAGTCCCATACGAAGCCTTTATGCCCATCCGAAAGGGACGATAATCTCGAATCGGCCTTCCAGTCTCTTCTCAGTCGCCGTGAACTGATGCCGTCTTCGTAACACCACTCTGATCACTGGCCAACGCCGTTGCTATCCCTACCGCAACTATCCTACCATAGCCGAGACCAACCAAGACAGAGTCCTCGATGCTCGACACCGCAACCAACTAAACATACCTACTCAATTCTGCGCATCTAAAGTAAAAACGACCTTGGGGCGCCCCATACCCTTTACTCAAACTCAGCTATGAAGCTCTCGGCCATCGCAACATCGCTGGGCTTGGCTGCTCTGGCTATAGCATCCAATGTCCTCCCCCACGACCTCGATTCGAACGATTACTATGTTGTCCATCTCGACGGCAAGACGTCACCTACCGAGGTTGCGAGAAGCTTAGGCTTGTCGCACGAGGGGCCCCTTGGTGAACTCCCGGATCACCATCTTTTTGTCGGGAGGAAAGCCGAACATGATATTGTCAAGAGAGAATTGACGGAGCGCCGGCGCCGAAAACGATCACTAGGGGACGAGCCCCATGTGTTGGATAGTGTTCTCTTCTCGGAGAAGCAAAGATTGCGAAAGCCGTGGGAGAAGCGCATGGCCCCCCGACCAGCAGGACCCGCCAGGAGGGGTCTCTTTTCTGACCAAGGGGTTGACTGGGCAGTCAAGAAGCAAAAGGATGTCATCGGGACTTTGGGCATCAAGGATCCCATCTTCAAGGAGCAGTGGCATCTCTTCAACACAGTCCAGACTGGACATGACGTGAACGTTACCGGGCTTTGGCTCGAAGGCATCACCGGAAAGAACGCCACCGTTGCCATTGTCGACGATGGCTTGGATATGGAAACCGACGACCTGAAGGACAACTATTACGCCCAGGGGTCTTGGGACTTCAACGACAAGGGCCCTGACCCGAAACCCCGGCTGGACGATGACAAGCACGGAACTCGCTGTGCTGGTGAGGTTTCGGCTGGAAAAAACAATGCCTGCGGTGTGGGAGTAGCATATGACTCCAGAATTGCCGGCTTGCGTATCCTTTCCAAGCTGATTACTGACGCTGATGAAGCCGTTGCTATGAACTACGACTTTCAGCACAACCAGATCTATTCGTGCTCTTGGGGACCCCCTGATGACGGCCAGAGCATGGACGCTCCCGGGATTCTCATCAAGAGGGCGATGCTCAATGCGGTCCAGAAGGGCCGTGGGGGGCTGGGCTCGATCTATGTCTTCGCCAGCGGCAATGGTGCTGGAAACGGGGACAACTGCAATTTTGACGGCTACACCAACAGCATCTACAGCATTACCGTCGGAGCCGTTGACAGGAACGGTGACCACCCATATTACTCCGAGTCATGTTCCGCGAATCTGGTTGTGACATACTCTAGCGGTGGTGGTGATTCGATCCATACGACTGACGTCGGGAATGCTTGTTCCGATAATCACGGTGGTACCTCGGCTGCCGCTCCGCTCGCAGCTGGTATCTTCGCTCTTGTCCTGCAGATTCGCCCAGATCTCTCATGGAGAGATATGCAGTATCTTACCGTGAACACTGCTGTTCCCATCAACCTTGACAGCGGCGAGTGGCAGACCACTGCCATTGGCAAACAATTCAGCCATATGTATGGCTACGGCAAGCTGGACAGCTATGCTATTGTTCAGGCAGCCAAGACCTGGAAGAAGGTGAAGCCTCAGGCCTGGTACTACTCTCCTTGGATCCACGTCAACAAAGAAATTCCCCAGGGCGACGCGGGAGTTGCTGTCAGTTATGAGGTTACGCAGGCCATGCTTGACGAGGCCAACCTTGAGCGCTTGGAGCATATTACGGTTACAATGAACATCGAACATACCAGGCGAGGAGATCTTAGTGTTGATCTCATCAGCCCCAACAAGTTGGTCAGCCATCTTTCTGTCAGCCGAAAGAACGATGAGGCCCGTGCTGGCTACGATGACTGGACATTCATGAGCGTCGTTCACTGGTAAGCGCACATGTTACCGTGATTTTCCCCGAGATAATGATTGCTAACACATACATAACCAGGGGTGAAACCGGTGTCGGTAACTGGACCATCGTTGTCAAGGACACCCAAATCAACAGCTACAACGGCACTTTTACCGACTGGCACCTCAAGCTCTGGGGCGAGGCCAAGGACGCCTCCAAAGCCAAAGTCCTCCCGATGCCCACCGAAGAAGACGACAACAACCACGCCATCATCGCCACGACCAGCCTCCCCGCTACCACCACCACCATAGCACCGCAGCCCATCGCGACCGACACCAAGCCCACCACCGCCGTGTCCGACCATCCCAACCGCCCCGTCAACTCCAAGCCAACCCCAACCGACGCCTCCTCCACCCCGTCCCCCACCTCGGACGAACAAAGCTCTGAAACCACCACGCCCGCAAACAGCACCTGGCTACCCTCGTTCCTGCCCACCTTTGGCAAATCCGCCGCCACCATGGTCTGGGTCTACGGCTCCGCCGCCCTCATTGGCGTCTTCTGCATCAGTCTGGCCGTCTACTTCTATCTCGCGCGGCGCAAGCGCCTGCGCAACAACCCGCGGGGCGATTACGAGTTCGAGCTGCTAGACGAGGAAGAAGCCGAGGGTCTCGCTGGCGGCGGCAGCAGTGCTGAGAAGCGCGGGGCTGGCGGTGCCGGTGGCGGCTTGGCCGGAGGAGGAGGAAAGAGGACGCGCGGTGGGGAGTTGTATGATGCGTTTGCGGGCGGGAGTGATGATGAGGATGTTGATGATGGTGGGGTTTATCGTGATCGGGTTGATGAGGGTGGGAGGGGAAGTGGAAGTGGAAGTGGCAGCGGATCTGCTTCTGGTGCCAACAACACTGGCAGACAGACAAGCGCGTTGAGGTCGGATAGTGATGACGAAAGTGGACATCATGTTGTGGGGGATGATGATGATGACGATGAGAGCGATAGCGACGATGCGAGGCCGTTGAGGCGATAAAGTGTGTTTTCTCTCTTTCTGTAGATGGGGCATGGGAAAGGAAGGAATAGGTCTGATGTCAACAGTCATCGAGTACTTAAAGCTAGGTGTTCCTCTACTACTATTGCTTTTCACAAGAGGGGGAAAAAAGGACTTCAATGGCGTATATAGAGAGCATTACTACTTGTTTTCTTTCCACGCGCATTTGATTTGCCGATTTGGATTGTGCCGGCTCAACTGCGTCTTTCTCTTACCTTGGACTTCATGATATGGTAACAATGCAACCTGTCAATGAGCTTAACGATAATAATGTTCCATTCGTCTTTTTGCTCCATAACTAACAGCAATGCCATTCATTACATAGTCGATCATGCGTAATAGCTACTCATTAGAAAAGTACACACATCCTCCTTCTCCTCATGCAGCCAGCCGTGTTAACTTTGATGAGACGGAAGTCTAGATAGTAGCTATCTCATTCAACACCGGAAGCCTGGCTGTGACTTCATCACATAATCCACCAAGCAGGCTGAGCAGAGCTCAAGGGCCGTTATGTCCCGACACCACATGCCAGTCCACATCATTCCAGTTCGGTGGTGATAAATCTCCGCCGTAGTTCGGGCCTTGTCCATCCGCACCTGCACCGGCACCGGCACTGGCACCTGCAGGGGAACCTTGGTCACCGTTGCTCTCCTGGTAGTGAGATTCATGATGATACTCATGGCTATCCGCCCACTCCTCCTCAGTCGCAGTCGGACTCTTCTCTTCATTCGGAGCTGTCTTGGCCATTGCCTCCTCCCTAGCCTTCTATGCCGGGAGGACGACCCCCTCCTTCTCCATATCCACCACGTACTGCTCCCACACCGACATGACCTCACCATAAAACTCGATATGCGCGTCCGCCACCCCGCTGAACTGCTTCTTGAACTCGACACGCTTGATCCAATCGAAGCTCTCCACCTCGCGACTGACCTGCTCCCCGAAGTTCTCCGACTCGTTGCGCGCCACCTCCACCTCACGCGTGAGCTCCTCGATGCGGAGCTCGAGCTTCCGCTGCCGGTCGCGGCGGGCCTGCTCGTGGTCCACCCCGCGGACGTCCTCGATCTTGGAGCGGATGAAGCCGCCTGCGCCGCTCATGAGTGCCGAGCCCGTTCCGTAGCCAGACTGGCCCGACGCCAGCATGTCGCGGTCCGTCGTGCTCTTGTTGAGGTACTCGGTCAGCTGCTCGTAGTCAAGCTGTTTCTGTTCGCGCGCCTTGAGCAGGTTCTTGAGAGCGCCGCTGTATGCTACCATGTCCCGTAGCGAGCCTAGGTAGTCCTGGTCGGTATGGTCTTTGAGCTTCTTGAGGCCTGATGCGGTGTCCTCCACCGAAGCGGCAAAGGCACGCACGGCTGTCTCGACTCCGGGCTCCAAGGTGATCAGCTTTTGGAACTGCTCGGCTAGATCCTTGAGGTCTGACTCGATATCGGCTTCCCGGCGCGCCACCCGCGCCACTACCTTTTCGATATGGTTCAGGTCCTCGTCCAGCTTGTCGCTCTTCTCCTTGGTCTCAATAAACCGCCGGTCGGGCTTGGCCACTTTTGTAAAGGCGTTCATGAAGCTGTCCGCAAACGTATCAAAGACACCGCCGGCGCCGCCGCCGCCGGTCGCAGCAGCACTTCCCCCGAGAGTAGATTCACTAATGCCGCCGGGCGATGCTAGCGATCCCCGGGCCGACCGGCTGCGCATGGTAGCGTTCCAGTCGGGGCTCTCAAGAAAGGCATGGAGAATGTCTGCTTTCCGCAGTATAGGATGGAGAGCCAAACGAACCAGGAATCGCTGCAAAGAATATGCTCGCCTCGCGGTGAAGTCAGTGCCGAACCGGTCGCCCCGCACATATTCCATGCGCTGCTTGTCCGGCAGCGGAGGGACGGCACAAGCCTGGTAATCACGGCATAGGACCTTGTAGAGGAAGACAAAATCGGTGAACCGTCGTCGTACTTTGGTTTGGGGTTTCTGGAAGGAAGGGAAAGTGGTCTATACGAATGACAGAAAATGATATGTTAGCCTTGTGGAAAGTCCACGGGTTTGGTAGTGGTGTCATTGACTTGAAGAACTAAAGATGAGACCCGAAGCGAACAGGTTATTGTATAGAGTAAAAGGCACATACATTTGTCGTGATTAGATAGGATACATAGGCATCTTTGGTGCCATCATTCTCCTTGTGCGGGTCAGACACAGTGCAGTCGAGGATCTCGCCGCCGCTGTGATCAAGCTCGTCGTGTTCCATACCGACGGCAGCGTTGTCACCAGGCCTTCCGTCGTCCGGACCGCTTCTTGCGTATTCTGGGCTGTTGGACTCGTGATGGACTGCTTGCGCATTCGAGACTGTCGCTGACCCTCCGTTCTGCTCACTATGCCATGAAATGTTGGAGAAGTTGTCCTGGTCAATGACCGCCATATCGATGGCGTTTTACCGAGACGTTGACGACGCCGCTGCGCCACTATGTATTCCCGCTTGTCTGCTGGGCTTTTGCTTTAAGCAACCGGTTTGGCAGCTTGGTTGCAGGCCGGTAGTGAGCGGTCGTCCGACGGTAGGAATGTGCTTGCGAGTCGCCAGGGAAGGGAATGCGATTCAACTGAAAGATTGCTTAGAGGAAGATATTGATTATCAATTCCGCGTTTCGTAGACAGGATTCGGGTAATCTCCTTATGTATTGCTCAGAATCAATCTTTTTGAAGTTCGTCGGTCAGCGCAGCGTGTTGTTGTAATGTAGAAGTACTATGGTTGTCTTCCGCAGACGGCGGGATTGACGTATTGGCATGGCGGGGGGAAGAGCTCTTGAAGGCGCAGGCCAACCTTGAGTTGGAGGCTGCCTATCCCCAGTTAAGTAGTGCTGCAAGCACAACCCGGGGGTTCCTCTAAGTTGTACGGGATCAAGAACTACACGCCAAGAGAATACGCATAGTAAATCACTTGGGACTGAGCAGTTCCGTTTCCTCGATCAATCTACAGGTGTTCTATAGACATAATGATGCTCATGGCGATGGAGAAACGGAAGGGAAATGCTTGAGTCGACGTTTGGTACCTAGGTGGATGTATAACATCCCAGCAGGCATCCTGCCATGACGCCCGAATGCAGGCCAACAAGGTATCACCCAGAGGGAAGTCAGCGAGGCAGGTACATCTTCGGGGCCTACCCGTTTTGGTGATGCCGCCCTTGCTTCTTTATTGTGTCCATGGATTTGGAAAGATTGAATCTGGGGTACTCGGATTGCGCATTTTTGACCGCTTTGACATCCCTTGGTGTTTAAATGCTGTTTTACCTTCAGCACCCTGAGCGTCCCTACTCGCCACCGTAGATATCCAGGTTGAGCAACTAGTTCTACAATGTCATGTCTTTCCTATCTATCCGCTTTCACAATGCCGGTCATCTGATATGATTTGGGGTGCAATCGCTTGCTGTGTCTACTTATTTGAAATGCGTTCATGTGTCTAGTATATGTTATATCATGTTCTATACATGGTGTCCAGAATGAGTGAAAAAGGAGCAAACCACGTAACATGACCCAGAAACCCATGACTCTTCTATCGCCGCGTTTCGCCGGTGCTTGTTCTATGCCTAACCATACAAAGCCTACACCGATTCCCGAACCGTAGGGTTGCTAAATACCCGCAACCAAAACATCCAACAAAGGAGAATATCAAGGACCCATGGACGTCGCAAGGAATTCTAACCATTGCCGGTACACGCTTAAACTCCTCCCAAAACCTTTCCTTGTTTCATGTTTTGCTTACTTCTCGGCAGCCTTCTCTGACTTCTGCTCCTCCAGTTGCCCAACACGGGCTGCTGTGAGGGCCTCCTGCTCCGCATCTACCGCCTCGCTGACTTGGGCCTTCTCGATACCATCAGCCTTGGCCTGCATGTGCCTCTCGTGCTCCTCGTCAATGTCTTCCGTATCTCTTGGCGTAGCAAAGCCGGTCTTCTGGTTCTCCTGATCTTGCTGAAGCTCCTCGTCAATCAGCTCTTGTTGCTCCTTTAGTACCTCAAGACGCTGCTTGTTGGTGGCCGCGCCCTCGGCGTTGTGGACCTCAAGCTCGATCTCGTGGAACAGCTCCTCGGGAATCGAGGACAGAACGCCTGTTAGGGCCTCAATCTGGCTGGAAACTTCGCCATCGGTCTGACCATACATGTAGGCGTTGCTAAGCACCAACAAAGTGGAAGGAACACCTTCGCGAAGTCTGAGCTCCAACCAAGTTTGGAGATCCTCCCTCAACCTGGCAGGTGACACGCCGTAGCTCTTGATGCCACGGCTGGCGCACGCAACTTGAAGTTCAGCAACCGACAAACTCTCAATACCCTCGTAGCTGATGGCACGATCGTCTCTCTTGATTTGCCTCATTCTGTGGCGGAGCTGGTAACGAAGCATCATGTCGGTTCCGAAGGTGTTGAGGTTGAGGTAACGGCACATGGACACGAGCTGCGGCCTGGACAGGTTGTCGAGGGTCAGATCATCCTTGAAGATCTTGCAGACCTTGATGACATCCTGAGCAGTCGGCTTCTCGCCGGTAGACCGGACCTTGCGGAAGAAGTTGCTGAACTCCTCCTTTTGCGCAGTAACCTGCGTCAACGGAAGACCTGTTTCCTTCATAGTCTTGCGAAGGAAGTCGCTAACCTCCTTCCGGGTGGCCCGAAGCGTAGACGCCTTCTTGTCCTTGGACTTTTGCTCCTCGTAGGTGCTGGGAAGCATGTTGGGGAACAGCTTAAGCGCAATAGGGAGAAGCAATTCGGCGAAAGGCACAATGACGAACATGGAAAAGGGGACCAGGCGACCCAAATCCTGGACGGTTCTCCGGAGTTGGCGGTTCTCTCGCCTAGTCAGTTCATAGCCTGCCGCCATCTTGATCGCAAGCCGCGAGCTGATCTTGACCTCAGCAGCCAGGAGCTTGGTTCCATCCCAGTAGTGTTGCGCCTCCTTCTTGATCTTTTGTTTCAGGGTCAATTTGGGTTCCTCCTTCTTTCCTTCGTACTTCTCGGCATACGCCTGCTTCTGTTCCGCAAGTTGGCTCAAGGACGCATCACTCCCGGACAAGGCCTCAGTCGTCTTCTTAGTCACCTCCTGCACCTCGCCAGCGATGGTCTTGCTCTTAACAGGAAGCGGCGCGGCTTCTTTAGGGAGAGGTTTCTTAGCTTCTTCCGCATTGAAGCCAGGCGGAGGACCGGCCGGCGGTCCCGAACCATGAGTGCTGGTTCCAGATGTGGTGAGTGTTCGGATGGGAAAGACAAAAGCAGAGGTTCGGTTGTTAAGCATGATTTGCCGCGAATTGCGCGCGAGAAGCGTCGACGCGGCTAGAAGAGCTTGCCTCGGTAGAGCATTGCCTGGTGGTGCGCTTCAGATCAGCAACGGGCCAACGAAAGCGGCGCAGAAAGCGCGAGTTTGGGCAAGTTCTTACCGGCACCCAAAAATGGGTTCACGACCAAGGCCCTGCGGGCGACTGTTGATGAGGCGCTCATGTCTGAGAAGCGGCGTACTGCGGTTTTTCGAACGATTGTCGTTCACAATGCCCCAAAGTGAGAGATGCTGCTGCAGTGAAAGCGTATGGCAGACGGGTTTGCTAGACGATGCGATATGCGAATGCGATAACGGCGGAGCAGTAAGAGAATTCGCCCCCCTGACAGTTGCGGAAGGCGGGATGGACAGGCGCTGGATGGTTCGGATAAGAGCCGGAATCACGTCGAGAAAAGGAGTGTCGATGGTCTTGTGGTGTTGTAGAATAGACGGGAGTCAAAGTGATTGATGGCATGCAGATGTTGTAAAGGGGATGGAGAGATCAAGCAGAATGCAAAAGGGGCGGGACCGGGTTTGTCTGTCAGCAAAGAGAAAGACCTGGAGCGATCGATATTGATGGATTCGGTGACATCAAATTCCAGCCTTTTTCGCGCCTGCATTGCGCTGTTCAGGCTGTCTCGGCCGCTCACCCGCAACCCACCGGTGGGCGGTCAAGCCAACACGAAGGCGGCGCGCGGTGTGGCCGAGCTGGGTAAAAGAACTGTGCTCTTCTCCTTAACAACGGTGTGGAGTCTCCACCATTCCCACTGTGCATAGTATTTCCCCAGCTCAGGAACCGCGAGCTTGGCATGATGACCCCAAATCTGAATTTGACAAGGGACATGGCCATGCCAAAGGTCATGATGTAGATGATCTTAATGACCTCCTCAGCTGGAAAGTTGGATGAGCGCGTTCAAGCAAGGGATATGAAAGCCGTGAATTGAACTTCTCAGCCATCGAAGCATGCCTTCAGTCACTCTTATTTCATTTCTTCTGGTGAGGGTTCTCGGACGCTAGTTGGATTGTTCGATGCAGGTACTCATCAAATGAAGAACCTACATCACAGCCCCACACAGTCATGAAGCTAAAACACCACAGTCTCATTACCAGTTCCGGATTCGGTCGCTCATCACGTGAGTTCGAGTAATGCACTAAACTCACCACGGGCGTCTCTCCCTTACAATCCGACCCCGTGTGAAGGGGCCCAAAAGGGGCCAACGCATTTCGTGCCTTTGCAGCCGGCAGCGAACCACTGACGAACCGGAGAAGGACTGGCTCTGGGACTTGCCACGCTCTCACCAGCGAAACAGCTCCATCAACGATTCTGCTCCACGTTTTGGATGGGATGTGCTCATTGGTGATACCGGCATTCACTCATGTCGAATGTGCCGTGCATAACTCGGAAACGACAACGACAGAACTGACGAGCAGAGAGCGCGGGGAGCCTCGAACACTTTCACGCCAGTGTGGTTATCGATACGGTGATGCCAAGAAGGAAGCTGAAACAACGTGGACGTTGATGTGGACGTTTGATACCGGCTTGGAGTATCTACCGTACTGGCAAACTTCTGGAAGTTTTGAACTCTCCAGGTCTGTTAATGACCAGTGAAACCGATCATTTGTTCACTTGGTCTTTGAAGCAGATCGTTTGCCGTTGCAGGTTGATGCCACATGAGGTCATGCTTGACGTCTTGGAGCAACGCCCACTTCACTTTCTTCCAGCTAGTGTTGCTCAAAAGCCAGCACTGGCCAGCTCACACCTACAATAGGAAGCGTTCTTGCGTCGTCTTGTGAAACGGGAAGAGATGAAGAACGGTTCTCGAGCATCGGAAATTAAGAGAGATGGATTCGCGGCAATATCAATGTCCATAGTCTCGGTCTAGTCTTTGCCAAAAATGCTTCTGATAGCGCTCGGCTTTCCCAGGCTGACCCGTTCGTGCCCGTTGCCTCGGCCCATCATTCTGGGCTTTTTGGGTCGCACCGGCCAGCAATGAGATCATCTAAAATTGGAGATGTCCGTCTCACTAAGATGAACACATTGGTTATGGGTCTTCCGGCAGAGGCAGGAGGCGCAAACAGAGTTGCACATCATTCTGAGTCTCATCTTTAGTAGTGTTACTATCGTTGCTTGGCACATTTATACAACCTCAATGGCATATGAGCGTCGCTGGGTGAATCTCAACGGCTGTGGTTTTTGTTGAGGGGCGACATGCTGGAACAAAAGAACTTGGCATGACAGGGGCAACTGTTTCTTCCACGAGGCCTTTTGGTCTTGGGGTACAATGACGGGTTGTGCTACCATTGTCGAGGATAGTTCGGACGTCCGAAGCCAAACACACAGCCTTTCTTTTGGCTTCGGCTGGCCAACACGGTCATCAAGTTTTCCGGTTCTACGTAGGAAGCTTTTTATAGCGTTTTGTAACAGTTGAGGTCCGACCCGCTACCGATCTCACTCCCCACGATTTCCCCTTCACGCTTTCCCTCTTTTTGGCTTGTCGTTTGAGCCCCGGGTTCGTTCTTCCAGAAACTTAATCCACATTGCTCCATCCAGACCCTGCTGTAACTCCATTGACTGGACCATGGAGTCATCTTGATTTGTGAGCGCGCCTGCGCAACGCAATTGCATGCCACCGATCATCGCCCGTTCCCCGCATCCGCGCTCGCATCAACCCCGACATTGGGGCCACAAGTACCACCCGCGGAACCTCTTTTTATCTGCTGCCCCGGGGGTTTTTCGTGTTCTCTGTTGCCAGCTCCTCCCATCTTCCTTCTTGCACGCATTAATTCCCATCGCTCGCTCAACACACCTCTACGAGCCGCAACCTGACGAAAAATGGCCCTACGGCGAGCTGCCCGCGTCATCCTTGTTGGCGCGCCTGGTGTCGGAAAGGGAACACAGTCGGAACGCCTTCTTCAGCGGTTTCCTCAACTGTCCTCCATCAGTTCGGGAGATCTGCTTCGATATAATGTCAAGCAACGGACTCCTCTCGGTGAGTCTTGGGTTCCGCGATTGTCTATCGTACGCCCTACGGTCCTGATTCATGCCGGGAATTTGAAATGCTCATTATAACGCACAGGCATCAAAGTGGAGAGTGTCATGAAGTCCGGCGGTTTGGTATCAGATGACATTATCCTCCGCCTCATCAGCAATGAGCTCAGCCAGCGCGGATGGCTTAACCCGACTCACCCCGCCGGCAACGTCCTGACGCTTGCTTCCTCGGCCCTCAGCGTCGAAGGTGCGCAAGCTTTCCAAGATGACGCTGAAGTTGCCGCGTTCCTTTCCTCGCCAGCGCAGGCCCGTGGTTTTATCCAGTCCCAGCTTTCGGATGATCCCACCCATTCTTTCCTGCTGGACGGCTTCCCGCGCACGGCCACCCAGGCTAAGCGCTTGGATGAAATTATCCCCATCAACCTGGTCGTGTCTCTCAAGACGCCTGTTGACGTTATCCTCGAGCGTATTTCCGGACGCTGGGTTCACGAGCCGTCGGGCAGGATCTACAACACCACCTTCAACGCACCCAAGGTTCCTGGTGTCGATGACATTACCGGCGAGCCCTTGGTCCGCCGGGCGGATGATGACGAGAAGGTTTACCTTGCGAGGTACAAGAAGTTCCAGGAAACAGCCGAGCCTCTCCTGGAACATTATGCGCGCCAGGGCGTTCTTTGGGAGGTTGAGGGTATGAGCAGCAACGAGATCACACCAAAGCTCATTAGAGAGTTTGAGCGCCGCTTCGTTGAGTAGGACGGGCTTTGGGTATGACGTTTGGAACGCCAACACGCAGACACCTGCATCGTTATATCGGGACACGATCCTCGGCTGGCAGTCTGGCACTTATGACAAGGGGTCTACCTGGGGCTGGTTAGATGGAGTTTTGGCGTTTGGAAGGGGCGACTTTATCGAGAGTCTTGTGGCTTTCAAGCAGGCGTTTTGGGACAACGGGTGAAACGTTGGTTTTGTATACCATATCAGCGAACAATTGACAGGCAGGTGGCTAAGCGTTGCGAGCATCTGGATGGTCTTTTCTATATAATATAACAAAAATAGTTGCTGGTCGAAGAAGCGTCTTGCCTATGGAAGCTTTGTTACCGTCGAGTTTTATCTCCAATGTCCGTCCTTAAACCTTTATACCCACCCGCCTCTCCAGCTCAAGAATGTCAAAAAGATCATCAGAATGTTTCTTTTTGCAGTCGTATAAGGAAAACTGGGTGCGTTTCCGACATCGGTGGTCGACGCGCAGCTTACACGGTCGCTGATCTGAGTTATGATACATTTTTCACTAACCTTCAGGCGACTTGACAAGATCAAAGCAACTGAGCCGGCTGGAATAAAGACTAGGGACATGGAACATGTATCTCGTGGTTCCGCTCTCATGACTACCTCCTGTATCTACTTTTGCACAATCAACTTTGATGTACTCAGCTTAGAGACTTGAGTTCGTCCGCTACAATTTGACCGGAACATCGAAAAGCTCCGCATCCATGCTTGAACTGATAATGTAATCCACATAGCGGAATGGAAAGAGACATGTGTCAAGGGCTCGAGACACGCTCATGGGGTCGAGATTAAAAAGTCTAAGGGCTCGAGAACTGGGAAGGACAGGCACCGTGTGGGGAGCACGACCGAGCAAGTGGGCAGAATTGCCCCGGCAGGCAGGGCAGCTCCCTTGCCCCTCAGCACAGTGGAGGTGCTCCGCCCTCCGCGAGGGAAGGAACCCGCCCGTTACCGGCCAGCCCGCCGTTGCCCGTTTCAAACTCCAGTGCTCCTGATTCCATTGCCAGCTGCCGGGACAACCGCCGCTTAATGGAGACAGGTGCGGTGTATGTACGTACCTTCTGGCTCACCTCAGCTTCAACGGGGACAGTGAAGACGGCCTTTGATTCGACGACAGCCACATCTGGCAATCGTCTTGTTGGAACTTCAAGTTACAATCGATTCAGTCGTTGTCTTGGTTGTGGTCAACCTGACCAAGCAGGCTGACCTTGGCATGCACACAGCCTGAATCGAGGTGTGAATTCCCACGACTGCTGGTTGTTCAGGTTGCTCTCTTGTCCTCCCACTCAAGATTCAAGTGGAAGAGTGGGTGCGATCGCATTCACAGTTATCCCCTCGCCGTTGCAGTTTGATCTGATAGCCGGTGCTCCTAACCTTTATTGATCTGAAGCCATTCCCAAGGGCATCAAGTCTTTGCCATCCTCTTGTCTCGTTGCCGTGAGTTTTACTTTCCAAGTCCTGACCAATCTCACCTTCAACCGTTCACCACCCTCCCAGTTTCCGTTGCACTGGTATAAACCCGGGACACATATCATCCACATCTGTCTCGTGGATCTCCGTGGATCTTGAGCTCTGCCTACTTAGTTCATGATGAGGGAATACCAGCATCTTGGCGGACTGGGCAACTACAACTAACTGTTGTAGGCTGCTCAATTCGCTTGTTTGCTTCTTCTTACATCTCACGAACCGGACGTGTATAAACTGGCCTGCTCTCCCGACGGGGTTTGAAAGTTAGATTCTCGCAGTTCCTTGACCTCGGTAACGACGATATCATCTTACGACCACCCGGTGACCGCCAAATTGGAAACTATTTGGAGCCTCACTATACCGTTGCTGCTGCTCCTGGGCGGACAACATGTTGGTCAAATGGGACAAAGTGGTTTTGCTAGCCACGGCTGCCTCCGCTGCCTCACAGTCGTTCTCATTCCTGCCTCATAATCTGGAGAGAGACAAGCCAACTATCGCCGAAGGACAGGACTATGTCTTCAACGTGACGTTATTCGACGAGATAATAGACGCTATCGATGTCATGCAAGAAGCCTATTTCCAGCCATGGGTTGGCACATGGCCGTCTGCTATCGACTGGACGGCCGCTGTCTTAGGGACACACATTGCCGGCACCCTCGAAACCCTACACCGAAGCCTCGAGATAGCGGCCTCGAGGGGAATCGAAATCTCCGAGGGGTGGTCAGCAACAGAGAATACAATCTCTCTGTACTTCTCCCAGCTGATCGGCTTCTACTTCGGCCAGAACATCTTTGCCGTCCGGCAGGAAGCCTACGATGATATGCTCTGGGTGGTATTGGGCTGGCTCGATACCGTCAAGTTCGTCGATGGGTATAGCAGCACCCCTAGTCGGCCTCCGTCTGGCTTTGGTGAAATCAACGGCGTTGAGTTTCCAACGGAAACGTTGCGGAACCGCACCTGGCACGGAACACTCTGGACTCCAGCATTTGCCCACCGAGCAAGGATATTCTGGGAACTGGCAGCCGTCGGCTGGGACACGACACTCTGCGGCGGAGGTATGAACTGGAATCCCCGATTACTGCCCTACAAAAACGCCATCACCAATGAATTATACATCGCCGCCTCGGTGATGATGTACCTCCACTTCCCCGGGGACGACAACAACTCGCCTTTCATCCGCTCCGAGCAGGGCAACAAGAAGCAACAGCAGCCCGTCATGTCTCCTCCCAACCCGGTGACCTCAAGAGACAAAAAATGGTACCCCCACGACCCCAAGTACCTTGTCGCCGCGCTGGACGCCTACAACTGGCTAATCTCTTCCAACATGACCAACGCCCTCGGCCTCTTCACCGACGGCTTCCACATCTCGGGCTACTCCTCCGGCAGCAACAACACCGAGTGCGACGAGCGCGACGAGATGCTGTACACGTATAACCAAGGCGTCCTTCTCACGGGTCAGCGGAACCTGTTCAGCGCCGAGCCCAACCCGTCCTACATGCGAGCCGGCCACACGCTGATCCAAAACGTTATCCGAGCAACCGGCTGGGACCTGGCACTGGACTCGCCGGTTGATGACATTGACAACCTGAACCTTGTTGAAGCAGGCGAACTCCCGCCCTGGCGCGGCTTGGGTAGAGCCGGCATTCTGGAAGAAGTCTGTGATGCAAAGGGCGAGTGCTCGCAGGATGGGCAGACGTTCAAGGGGATTTGGATGCACCATTTTACTGCGTTCTGTTCGCCCATCGTTCCACCATCACCAGATCAACCAACTTTAAATTTGCCAAAAAGGACGACGACAGCACGACCGCCTGTTCGTCCGGAGTTCTGGAAAAGCATAGCAAAAGAACACCACGCCGCTTGCCAACGATATCTCGGCTGGTTGAAGCACAATGCGCACGCAGCGGCGCGTACCAGGGACAGCGAAGGCAAGTTCGGCATGTGGTGGACAGCCGGATTGTTGAACAATGTGAAAACGTCCGAGCTTCGTTTTGGGCCGGATTTATTGGCTCCTATGGAGGGAGTCGTTGATTATCGGAATCAGGGGGTTCCGCAGACTTCTGGGTGGGTTACGGACGAAGAGTTGCTGTCTGGCGGGGCCGAAGAAGAGTCAGCAATGGTTTATGATGACCAGAGTAACAAGGCGCAGCATCCGATGACTGGAAGGCGCCGGTCGAGAAAGAGCACGAAGAAGATGGACCACAAGATGGATGAGCGTGGCAGCCAGGAAGCAGTGGATGATGATCCGAATACACGCGGTAGAGGCAGGACCGTGGAAACGCAAAGCGGAGGGTTGGCGGTGTTGAGAGCGTTGTGGGAGCTTTCTGTACAGGTCGAGTAAAATCGTAGCCTGCTCAAAAAAGTAGTGCACATAGGAGCTAGGTATAACAACCTGGTTTCACTGAACCATTATGTTTCACACCCATTATAGGCTGTAGAACGACAGGAAGAAAGATGTCTTCAGACTGTCCTGAGAAGATCTGTCTGTATATTTCAAAATTCAACTAAAGATAACCACATACCTTGTGATTTTGCGGAAGCCATTCCTTTATGTAATAGTTGAAACCACCAGCACCTTCCTGACCGTTACTCCCTAACGAAAACCTGGACCTCCAATAAAAAACAAATTGGGCGCCCATGACTAACTATTGATAATGCCCAGCCCAGATCCAAGAAAACAGATCCACCAATCCATTAGTTCTAACCGTTCGTAATAATGGCACAGATGTCCGGCACATTCAATTCCATGCCTCCAAGTACGCCTTCCATCAGTCATCAGCCCAAGCGTTGTCATGATCCCTCCTGTCGTTATTGTTGTTGTTGTTGTTGTTGTTGTTGTTCTTGTAATTGTCGCTCGATCCACCGAGCAAAGAGGCCGAACCTTCGGCCCGCGACGGCGACCCATCATCGTCGTCGTCCAAGGCCCTCGCCAAGTCATCCGGATCGTGCATCTTGGCGTCTGGATCCAGCGACTCCGTCACTCCATGGTCCTCTTCATGGTCAAACACGCCGTCATCAGCGCTAACCGAGATACCGCGAGCACCCCACTTGGATCTCGGTGCCGAGCCACTGCCGTTTCCGTTGCTAATGCCAATGCCGTTGCCCCCGCGTCCTCCTCCCAGAGCAGGGGCGCTCTCCTCGTCGTCATCAGTGCTGTGGCCCCCAGCAATGCGCTTGTTGCCAAAGATATGGGTAAGGAGCCATCCGCGCCGCAGGTCTTCGGAGTCGACGACACCGCCGTTACGCAGCTTGACACGCTGACGTGTCCAGTAGACCCAGGCAAAGTCGGCGTATAGGGCCGTCTGGATGATGCCAAACACGATGGAAATGCCGTCGGGCTTGCGGCCGTTGATGTCGAGCGCTCGGGCGATCCAGTTGAGAATGTAGAGGGCACGGTAGGAACCGAGGAATACTATGTATAACGAAGTGATGACGGTCGGAACGGTGGTCTGTCGGAGGAGAAGGAGTTGGGGGAGTACGCAGACGGATTCGAGGACTTGGGAGAATACCCAGAGCCACTGAGGATGGAGGAGGTTAGTAAGTAACCAATAGACTGAGCGAAGGATGGGAGGCGTGGCGGTATGGTGTACTTACCTCCTGAAAACCCCAATACTCCTTCTTCTTCATTATCATCACGAAAGGAGATAGGAGCAAGCTACCCCCCAAGATCACGGCGCCGAACCTCCATGCCTTCTCTCGCTCGCGGGTCCTGGGGAAGAAGAACTGCATGGCCGCAATGGTATAGAGCGACGAGGAGAGGTAGAAGATTTTGAAGAGGAAATTCCACCATTGCAAAAATCCCCACCACCAGTTTTCCTCGAAGAGATCCGTATAGCGCGTGAGGAAAACAAGCGCATAGAACGCTTGTGTGATGAGGGACACGCCTAGACAAGACCAGTGTTAGTCGGAGGGACGTGGTTGCGTTGGCGGAAAGAGAGGTGTATAACCTTCAGCGCTCCTATTACGATGGATGGAGTATATGAGGATGCATTTTGAAGTAAGGTGAGATATATCAGCAGCCCACCTGAAAATCTAACAGCAAGTAGAATGTCAGCTTCTGGCTGTCTATACATCTTTGATGTGATCACCGGATATGGGGTGCTTCGCACCGCTGTGATGATGCTGGTGCCGGTCCTGGCCCGGTTCGCATACTTACGCTGACTCCGTTTATATCTAGAAATCCCATCTTGTTCGGTGGGCACTATACTCGTGCCAGAGTAGCTTTGCGTGAAGCTGCCAGCAGATAGCTGCTCTTTGGGGAGTTGAAAAGAGAAGGTCGGACGTGAGGGTGTTCGACTCGATTCCGGACGTCGCGGTGGAGTGACGTATCAGGATATCGCACTTATACTGGAGGTGGACTCGGTGGGGTAAGCCGTAGAGGTGCTCGGGCTTGGGGATGTTGCGGGGTTTGCTCCGTTTGCTCGTGCTGTCGACAAAACGACGTGGACGATAGCGGGAAGTTGGTTTTGTCAAGAAGCGGCCAGAAAGGAATCCATGAAAGAGAAGGAAGTTGAAGTCGGGCGGCTGAAACACGATCCAGGCCTCCTGTAGCTGTAGTATCTACAGCTGAGCTCAGCTAAAAGGCACAGCAGATGCAGAGGTACGTAATGGTAGCCCTTGACTTGTTGACGTTTGGTTTCGGTTTCGGGGCTGTTGAGGGGAAGCTGTGACGAGGACATCACATTCATTGTTTCTCGTCCTTCCTCACTTCCAATTGACCGTTTCTCTCTGATCAGTCCCAGTGCTTATCCAAGGCACATACGGATCACGTATGCAGTTTTATACAGGAGAGCACCTTCTCATGTTAGTAACATCTCAAGAGCCTGGGGTCAAGCGGTGGAGTACGGCGGAGATGGCGCCAGTACCTATGTAGGGCCTTCCCGTTTATTCCTCCCATCTCCTCCAGTACATGAACCGTTGCTTGCGCTGTCTTTCAACGTTTTCTGGTTCCCTTTAACACTCTTTTAAGACTCCCTTCGCAATGCAAAGCAATTTGATACATACCCGCCCAGACTCGATAGTGATTTCCGCTGTCCCTTTCTGAAACCTAAACGAGATGTGTCAGAGCCTCTCCATCGGGCATTACGGGATGTTAGTGAACTTCGTCCAACCATAATGGTAAACTGATGGTCAAAAATGTCCCTCCCTACTATGCATTCAATATGGATTGGGGGGGACAGTATTTTTTGACCATCACTGTATCTGTTTCTCCCTGCTCCCCACATGTTCAAGTAACACCACCTCAAATCCAGTTTCCAAGGGCCAAACTTGTCGAACCCAGAAAGTTGAAGTGGAAGAGAAGAATATCTACATAGTTAACATAAGTTGAGCAACATCCCTTCCTACTTACCCTTGTCCCCTCTCGTCTTTGAAAGAACCGCAAGCTGCCGCTTCTTTTGAATGGAAATGATGATCCCCGTAGGCCGCGTATTCCCAAGAAGACGGGCCGTTACGGGCCATCGGAGGGTGTGTGAACACGTAAGCTACAGGGGTTGGGAACTGTTCAGGAACAAGCTTTCACAAGCTTCGAAACCATCACACAGCGGCCAGCCCCGCATGTTGAAGCCCGACGCTATTCCCAAGTCATCTTTAAACTCCGCGCGTAGATATCAGCACCCTCCGTCTCTGCTCGAAAACACAAGTTGATCTACTGAAAGATTCTGCAGATCACGAGCCGAAGTTTGAGAAGACGACTTCCTGTTCGGGCTATGGACGTCGTTCTGTCACTGACGCCACCATCTACTGCGTATCTACGGCGTTGCATCTATCACCTGCGCATGTGGCCATCGAGAAGTGCCGTCCATGTTCCCGCCAACACTAAGGTGAAGGAGCACTAGTCCACGAGCTGAGCAGTCTAGATGCGGTAGGTGTGATGACGAAGTTTTGATCTCGTCAATTGTGCCTGCCCCCATTGGCCAAGTACAACATGGACGTGATTGCGGGACAAACGCTTCAACCAAGCCGGTGTCGTTCCCTAGCTTCCATTGATCGACGATATCAAACCTTCTCTGGCAGATCTGGGGTAAACAGCTTAGGGGCTTCGACCCCTGATGGGGCCGAGAAAACAAGCTGGAAAGCAGATGCAGACAAACTCTGACAGTTACGGAGTCTGATCACGCATGCGCCTCATCCCCCGGATCGAGGAGCAAGTTTGGGTGAAAGATGCTCGGGAACCACCAGTCTCAGTGCTGAAGCATCAGTTCTCGACCTTCCTCTTCCATTTCCAGAAGATTGGAACCCTAGGAAAGAGCTGGGCTGGGACACCCAGCTCAGTCGGCTCGTCCCTGCTTCCAGGGTCTGTGGGTTGGTATTGTGCCAATTCCTAATTCCTAATCTTGCTTGAACTGAATGAATGGAAAGTTTTAGTTTCACCTAAAATGCTCCAAGTTTCCGCGTCTTTACATGACGAAACAGTCCAGGTCGGACTAGCTCACATTAGACCCGTCGACCATACTTCCTCCGCACTTCATCTCCTCCCTCTTCCGTCTTCTGGACCCGCCGGACCTTTTTGGTCGTCGTTTCCTGACCTCGATGAGCCCCGGTCACTGCTTCCAACGTACCCGAACAATGGGACGCGTCACCAGTACTTGAATCACGCTTTCTCGGCTCCAATGTGTGGGGCCATGCCATGAGTAGTCATGTACAACGGAGGAAACTCCGACGATACCGAACCCTTATACAAAAAAAAAAAAAAGAAATACTTATGGGCCTTGGGTGTACCTACTCGCCGGCCTCTCCCCTTTAGTTACCGGTGCCACTGGGGGCGTGACACGGGTATCACAACCATAATCACTCCTTGACACCCCTTGCCCTACATGTTAGTGACAATATAGATAATATCTGTATTACCTTGAAAATTTGACCCTACATCTCTCCATATTCCTTCTCTTTGTTTCCTCTTACACATCTCCTAGTGTATCCTTTCTCCTTTCTGTTCCACCTCCAGGGAAGACGAGAATGCTTCTAAATCGGCTACTCGTTGTAGCGACGCTTTGTTCTCTAGGCACATCTGCGCCTTTGGAGCCCCAAGATGCCCTCACGATATTGGACACGACGGATCGTGAGGATATGAGCGGGAAGGCTGGCGATCCTCCCCAGAAATATTTCCGTATGTAAACCCACAACATTAGGAAGGCACTACTCTCAAGGTGTCTACAGTCTTGAGGTACTTGCCTCTGGAAACTGTCAAGTGTCAGACTTTCTGCCTGGGCTTGGGTGGGATAAGATTGAAAGCAGAACACTGACCGACCCAAATAGACGAATCAACGTAAGAGAAACATCGCTTGTGACAGGTAACCAGCAGAGCTCGTCAGTTAACTTGTATCCATCATGTAGCTTCGACCCACACTACGATGGCCGGTGAGACACATCTCCCCTTGACCTGGCAGTCGCAGTATGTGATGAGCGATACTGATGCCTTTGGCGCAGGTTTGCCGAGAAAGCGCTCGGCTACCAGGAACAAAAGGCAGCGCTGAAGAATCTTGTTCGAACATTCCTTGAAACAATGAGAGACCTAGGCATCGAGACCTGGCTTATGCACGGCAGCCTGCTGGGATGGTGGTGGAACAAGCAGGTAAAACCGACCACCCTTTTTCGCTCGTGACGGTCGCTGGACTGACATGTACGCAGATCATGCCGTGGGACTCGGATGTCGACGTACAAGTCACCGAGCCCAGCATGTATTTCCTAGCAACCTACTACAACATGTCCGTCTTTCATTATAAGACGCCGAGGTTACCAGCCGGCCGGAACTACATGTTGGAGGTCAACCCTAACTTCTCCAACGGAGACCAGTCGGACTGGAGGAATGTCATCGACGCCAGGTGGATTGACACTGAGTCTGGGCTGTTTATCGACATCACAACCGCCCGGTACAACTTGACGCACCCAGAAGGCCAAGGCATGATGAGCTGCAAAGATGGCCATGAGTTTCGGGTAGCTATCGCCATATCAGTAAAGAGTAACGACAGCGACTAACGATGAGTAGGACACGTACATCTTTCCCCTACGGGAAACCATCTTCGAAGGAGTTGCGGCCAAGATCCCGTACCGCTATAAAGACCTGCTCATGAAAGAGTATGGTGACTGGTCACTGACTGGGAAAGAGTTTGCCAAGTATGTGCATCCTATACGTGTATCTTGGATAATTTTGCAAGCTAACGAACTTACAGCCACGTATTTGACGAGGTGAAAATGGAATGGGTGCCAAAGTTGTCTACCCAATGAAAAAAAAAAAAAAAAATTGGCTGCGGGAGAACACCGAATGATACCCTATACATAAGTGACGATGAGGTAAAGGCAAACGGGCTGGTAGACTTCGAGGAAGGGCGAGGTTAAACCGTTACACCATCAACAGGATACAACGAACCCCTCGTAAACATTATCTCAGCTTTCCAAATAACAACTTGAAGAGATATGAACTTCCATTGTATAAAGAGAGATAACCGTTGACGAGCTCGTCATCATCTGATGGGTGATGTTGTTGTTTGGGTTGTGGTTTCGCTGTCACTCTGAGGCTGAACTAGGGACTCAGGGCCTTCAGGGGCCAAAATGCTTGGCAACAGCCACTGCGCGGGAAGGAAAGAGCAGGCGCAGCTTCAGAAAGCTTGGCGGTTGCGGGGAAACGCCCAAAATCCAATCTGTTACAGCGAGCAGCCTGCCAGCGCATCCACCTCTGTGGTGCCAAGCCGTGCCCACTGCACCTCAGTGTCGCGTCCCGTCAATTATCCAGCGCGTTCCAATGTCGTCAATTGAACTCCCGCGACAATTGAATCTCCTCTTTTTCGGTATCATCACACCGGAGCTATTCGACCCATCGGCGGGTCCCCAGAACAACTCCCACGCCTAAGAATGTGATCCGCTCAAGTGAAGGATTGACTCCTTTTTCGAAGCCATGGCGACCAGTAAGCCTCTCAGTCCAGAATGCTTCAGTTGGTGATAGACTGACCTGAGCAAAGGTCGGCAGGAGCGCATGCAAGAGCGCATGCGCGGGGCGCAGTAAGTTGACGATATCCTTTCTTTCTGCGTCATTTCTGTCATATGGCAGCTCCCGATGGCTAACAACAACCAAACAGTTCTCATCAGGTTGCCGATATCTCTTTCAATTTCGAGATCCCTCTACCCGTAGAGGAATCCTCGTCAGAGGAACCCACAGGTCACGATGAAACGTCTTCGCCAACAAAACCGCCAGATACGGCTCTTGCTCCAGCTCCTACGGTAGAGCCACGGCCTTCAGTGGCGCCGGTGTTGACAAGACCAACTCCCAATACGTCTGTCAAAAGGAGTCGCGGAAGCCCCCAATCAGCAACATCGATAGCTGGAATATATACACAGCCCCAGCCGCCACAACCACGAGCTACGAGCCCTTCAGCTGCGTCAGCTCAGTCACGCTCCCCCGAAACGAACGATATTTCTCCCCGCAGCAGCAAAGAAGCACATGCCGTCATAAACGAGCTACCAACACGAGAACGCCCCTCTGGTCTACGACGCAGTCCTCCCGCGCGGGCGGAACAGGGGCAAGCGTCCGCGACATTGCCTATAGTCGATGAACGCTCTAGTCCAGCCCAGAAACAGTCGGATCAACAGTTGAAATCACCAGAGCAACTGCCACAACCACAGCCAATAAGCAGCGCATCGAAAGCACATCGCCGGCCTCGCTATGTTTCCCCGACTGCTCTGACGGAAGAGGTGGACGAAAGCCCGGCCGATGCTCCAGGATGCGGAAGACGTCGACCACTACAGGTTGGCGAACCCGGGAGCGCAGTCCATGGGTCCAGCGCGTTACTCCAGCGGGTTCTGGAGGACTTGGACGACGGGACTGAACAAGTGCCAGAGCAATCTTCTCCGCTTGAGCGTGCGGCATCACGGAAGAGTGGGGAACTATTTGCTAAGAGGGTGGCAGCGGAAACGCGGAGGAGCACAAGACTCTCGGGCAGCAGTCCGCCTCAAAGTGTGGCGAGCCAAGATCTAGGGGAAGAGCCCTCGCCGTCAAAGGCAGCGCAGCGAGGCGGGACGGAGAGGGAGGAACACCAAGGGTCAGAGGCAGGGGACAGACAATCAGATACCCGCAGTGACGAGCGTGCAGAAGACGGCGGCGTCGAAACCGAGCGCCCCAGCAGGCAGACGAGGAAGAATAGGGACCAGGAAGACGAGACTGAAAAGGCTCAGGAAATCAGCGACAAGGAAGCTGCTAGAATTATCGGCCGAAAGCGTCCTAGACGAGCTGTTCCTACACCATCCCCGCAGCCGGAGACCAGACCATCTGAGGAGGAGCCTCAGCCAAAGCGACGCCGCAGACAAGCTGAGCCAGCTGATACGACCCAACCAAAACAAACCAAAATACAAAGAGAAAGGGTTCAGCGCGCGCCCACTCCGGTACCTAGCCCTCCTAAGATACCACAGAAGCAACAAAAGCAACCAAAACAACCCACCAGCCGCAAACCTACCATTCAGAATCCCCCAAAGCCGAAAAAGGGCAGGAAGACAACCAAGAGGGATGGTGCAGAGGACGAGGGAAGAGGAGAGAAGGCGGAAGTCGTTTCAATTACCGTCCAACGCTTCACAAAGCCTCCAAGAGCTAGCGACGGCCCCGACGAACTCAATGCCAGTGTTCTCAACGCCGAGATTCCATTTGCTAACAGAGCCGGCGTCAACGCTATCGATGTCCTCTCCGAACTATGCGAGGGTCTTATTGCAGGTTTCCTAGCCAGGCTGGAGGAACGCGCCCAAGCCGCGGATGACCCAGCAACAAAGAGGGAACAAAAGACCAAGTTCCGGACTATGGAAGCGTTCCAGGAGGAGCTGAGGACCAGGCTGCTGGAACACACCATTGCTCTTGATACACTCCACGCGTTGCGCAAACGGGTGAAGACGGTGCAGAAGGAAAAGCTGGGGTTGAGAGAGGAGATCTTGAGGATACGCGCCGAGAGAGATCAGGTTTCGCTGAGGATGGATGCCATAAGGATTAAGCACGAGGTGGATAGTAAGGAGGTTTTGGTGAGTTTTCTTTCCCCAACCTATCTTTTTCTTTATCCCTGTTTCGTGGACGCATGCTAACTTTCTCTTCTTTTTTTGCTACCAGCGACACACATCGCTCTCTTCTGCCATGCATGACATAGACCTCGCGGTGGAAAGAGGCCAGGCAGCTCCCGACCTGTCCCCAACGGAGCAGAAGATGGCAGGCCTGGCGAATCTGGAATTCCTCATCAGTAGGGTATCGGGCGAGGTATGCAACAAGGGTAACGACGGTGGGACATTAAAGCAGATCAAAGATTTCAATGCGTTTTTGGAGCGAGCGGCTAGTGTTTTAGAGGGCAGGTAGATGGGTTCATGGCTTGAATGGCATAGCGGCGCCAATGGACAAGGGCGCCTTCACAAAATATATCTGCTGTGGAATGACTAAAACTTCGGGTGTATGTCTGTATCAATCGTCATCTCGATCGTGTTCATGGGCCTCCTAGCCTGAATCACGACAACGCAGTAATGCCCTATCAGGCTTGAAGGTGCGAAGCCACAAGCGTGATATTCGGGTTATCCCTTTCATTGCAAAGTATATCTGCATCTAATTGTTCAAGTCGTACTGTTACATCCGGAATCTGTCGTTCATATCGCGTCCTCATTCCCCTTTTCCAACCCGCGGGGAAACAGAACACTCGCTTCTTTCAGTAGTTCGGCGTTCCCAAAACCCGCTTGATCTTGTCTCCAATGGTCTCCTTACCCTCCGCCCTACGCTGCTCTCTCTCCTTGGACTGCTCGTTCCACAACTCCTGGAGATTCTTCGCCATGATCGCCTTGGCCCTATGCTCAGCCCTAAGCGCCTCCTCTTCCGCCATACGCTCCGGCTCCGGCAGGTTGGCCAGCTTTTCCTGCCATGACTCCATGATGGCCTGGCTTGGTTCGTAAGGGTCCTGCTTCCCAGGTTCTCCTGTACCTGCACCTGCTGCTGCCGTTGCCGCTGTGGGCTGTGCTTTAGTCGGATAGACGGGGATTTTGTAGGTGCTGTTTTCGAACAGGGACGGGAACGCAGGGACGGACCGACCCTCGGCTTTGCACTTCTCGATCTCGGCTTCTTGGTCGAGCATCCGGTGGTACAAAGCGTCGGCGTGCATTTGGATGTCCTCGTCGACTTCGGGCGAGCGGTTGTAGGTTTGCAGGTAGCCCAGGGCTTTTAGGAGTTTCTATGGCAACGAACGTTGGTTAGCAACTGTCGAACAACAATAACACCCTCTGTTAACTCCCCAACTCCACACCCTCCGCTCCGTTACAGGGAGCCCATGTCCCCTTTTCTTCCATCACTCGTAACCATAATCCAGAGTAAATAAAACCTACCGATTGCATATTATAGCACCTCTCAAACTTCCTCACCGTATCACGACACATGGTCGCGCGGTCCGCCCAGCTGCTGTACTTCATACAGTTGCTCCAATCCAGCTGCTCCTCGGCGCAGTTCTCCAGCGCCGCTTTTCCGATCATTGCTTTCCGCTCCTTGAAGCCTTCCAGCACGTCCATCAACTTCTGATGGTCCGTCTTGGTCTCGTTCTCGATCTCATACTGCGGCCGATAGTTCTTCCATAGGTGCGCGTAGCGGCCATCTTGGTAGAGAGAGGCGCGTGGCAAGGCTGGCTGTTGCTGTTGTTGTTGTTGTTGTTGTTGTTGTTGTTGTTGTTGTTGTTGTTGTTCTTCGTTTTGGGACTGTTGTTGTTTGGAGGCTTCGGTCGCTAATACTTTCGCTGTCGGTACGGGTGCCTTCCCTGGAGCAGTGCCCTGTGATTGTTGCTGTTGTTGCTGTTGCTGTTGTTCCTGCTCTTGCTGAGTCGTGTACTTGACGGGGGACTCCCGGGCAAGGAACTCGCGGAGCTTGGGATCGAGCTTCCCCAGGGGGTCTGACTCGTCACTGCTGGAGCTCCCGAACCACCCATCGAGCCAGCCCATTTTGCGCTTTGTTGATGGTTTTCCGGGCAACGAAAAGATGAGTTAATGCGCAAGTTTAACAAGTGCTACCGCGTGTGTGGCACCATAAGGTAGGGAGGGGTAATAAGTTGCCGTTGTTAAGCTACTATCGTGAGCTTGCAATTTCGGGCGGACCAAGACGGCAGAATGCCCGGCCTCGGAATTGCGACCGGTTGTTGGGGTTGACCCTAACCCTATCAGGATAAGACCAAAACGCCCCCGCTCAGCGCTCGCCTGTGGAAGGAAAAGGGGGGACTTCTAACTTGTAAACAACTTTCATCGGGGCACTTGCACTTCAGCAGTTGACATCACGCCTCTGCATGTATGCGACATGTCTCGCTTCTCTCAGAGCTTTCAGGTCAAGGATATATATATATATATATATTTCACTATTCGTTGTTGGAAATGTTTCCTTTCACTCGCTACTAAATCATAACGCATACGCTACATGAGACATACGCCAATGGCCTGCCCGCTCACAGCAATAACATCCCCAGCATGCCCGCAACACCAGCGACCAAAGCACCACCCACCATATCCAAAGGCCTTCCGGCTCCCGAATCCGATCCGGTGGTCGCAGTAGTCGACGCGTTCCGCGCAATGCCCGACGTCTGCGCCGCTACGGCCGTCACCAGTGTCTGAGTTATTCCATCCGAGACGGTATTTAGTGTCATGAGGCTACCTGAACCGCCTCTGCTGGTTGTCACTGCAGTTGACAGCCCTGAAGTCTGTGTCGAGTTGCCGAACCTGATGCCACCAGTACCAGATGGGCTTGAGATCCCGGTCACCAGCGATTGATGGGCTGTACCGGTTCCGTGTGGCTTCCCTCCGGCTACTCCGCTGGCTCCCGGGGCAGTGCCGTTTATGATGGGGAAGAATCCGGATGGACGCGAAGTTATCGCGGCTCTGGTTGTCTGTGCGGCCGCGGAACTAGGGCTGGTGGAGGACTCGGTGAGAACTGAGGTGAGGAAGCCGCTGATGGCATCCGTCGATGTCGCGTCGGCAACGGCAGTTTCAGTCGTACTTGCCTCGGTTGCTGTTTTCTCGAGTGCAACAGAGCTAGGGAAAGTTGAGTCCTCAGAGACGACGGCGCTCGAGGAGATAAGGCTCGACAACTCGAGGGTTGATGTGGGAGTTGAAGTTACTTCTGTAGTGGACTCATCCGACGACACTACTGATGTCTCAGCAGTCGTCGAAGCCTCTGGGATAAGAGAGATAAGTCCACTGGTCGTGGTAACCGGGGAAGCTGCCTCATCCACGGCCTGTAAGAAGTCAGATGCGGTTCTCTCTTTGCAGGGGATTGGGTATAACATACCGACGAAGCAAGGCCAGGAAGAGGCCTCAGAGACACTGATAATTCGGCAGGTGCTGCCGTCTCCGAAGTTACCCCCGTGGTCTCGTCAACAACTGCCGCGTCTCCCGCAATTGCTGTTGGTACAGCTACCGGTGGTATGTCGCTGGCAAGTCCTGGGAGAGGTACCAATGGGCCAGCTGCTTCAGTTTGCAGCCCTGGAAGCGGCCGCAACCTGCTTGCAGTAGGCTCTGAAGCAGGAGAGGTAGCGATGGATTCTGAGGAACTGCTGACCAGAACCTCTGACGCTATTGTGGTATTGGTAGCAACGCTGATGCTGATAGCGGATGTCGCAATTGGAATTGCCGAAGCCTCGCTGCCTACACCGACCTCAGCACTGGAACTCTGGGCCGGAGTACCTTGTGGTCTGGCGAAAGTCTCTTGGGCATAGATAGCCAGGAGACAGGCCGCGAGTTTTCTGGCCGAGTACTGCATTATGCCTTTTCCTTTCGTTCAACGTGTGAGTGGTCGTCGTTACAACAAGCTATTGGCGAACGTGGTTCGGGATATTCCAAGTGGAATGAAGCGGTATAACGAAATCAACGGCAAAAGTAAACTGTCCAGCAGTAACGAAAAGAATGGAATGCAAGCACTCGGGAGAAACAGAAAAAAAGAAATCGAGAACAGGCAACTAGACTCTAGTCCATGGATTTGAAGACGAATGAAAATGTGAAGGAGCGAAAATTCGACAAACTTCACAGAAAAAAAGTTGGATATATGAGTCTAGACCTCTTCGATGAATCTGCCACGGGTCCTTCCCTTCCAAGGAGCACGTGGCATACCATGGAAGAAAAAGCTACAGGAAAGGGGTCACTGTCTCAAGATAGTTCGAGACCCAGCGGCTAAGCGTAGGGGAAGCATGGGAAACAACTCGATGGATGGAGAGCCAGACACAGGTAAGATCCGAGATCGAAACATCCTTGGTCCTCATGTGGCAAGGCAGAGAAGATGGGATGAGCCAAACCAGGGGTTGTTGACATACATCCAGAACCCCGGGAGGAGAGCCTCCCGCTCCCACTCATGCCTTGGACCATCCGTTTTCCTTCCGTCTCGGCATAGTCTTCTTCTTTTGCCCTAGGAGTTCCATGTCTCCATGACGGCGTTGAAGCACTGGTGCCAAGGTGAAGATCCAGATATCTGAGACGCAGAGTAGTAATAGCCCTGAAGTAGTGAAACCAGACTGTTACCCAACCGGGCACGGACATGGTTAGATGCTAGCGAAGCGAAGGGGTAGCATGCTACAACATACATGTTGCGGATCATAGTCGTATTGGTATCGAAACAAAAGGTACGAAACATCTAAGGCTCTTGTCAGTGTTTGCATTACAGGTTCTGAAGCGGATGTCGAAAAGTTTCCCAGGAACTAGACAAGCTTTTGAGATCCAGGTTGCTATCTGCTTACAAGTTTTTAGAAGAGAGTTCTCAATCTACAATTGAGGGACCCTTCGTGCAGACTTTACGAACACATCAGAATATTCATCACCACGAGTGACCTGACAGACGCATACACCATATGGACACTCGATAATCCTCGGTGCTTATAACAACAAAGTCAAACAAGAGGTACTTCTCCAATGATCTACTGGCTCTGGCTAAGTGAAAAGCATTTCTGATGAAACACGATTGCAATGAAATAAACAAGTACAGTACCATAATACACGCAACATAAAAGAACCAAAAAAAAATCAAAAAAATCGACAGCCTCTATTCCAAGCCTGAACCTCGCCTTCCCCAAACCAACATCTCACGATCCCGGCACACCAGCCCGAATGTTAGCATACCTACTAGCCGGATAGCTCAACAAATTCTTCGTCTGCGTCGCCAGTGTCCCAATCAAGCTCTTCGCACCAGTCTTGTCACCACTTGCCTCCCAAAACACCGCACCGCCCAATCCTCTAAGGAAGATATACTTCGTCTTCACCAGCGCGCTCAGGACAATATCATACAAGATGAGTTCCCGCGACGATGTGTCGTAGCTATCGCTGGCCTTGGCCACGTTGTCGTACACTTCCTTCGCTCCCGGGCGCGGAAGGTCTCGGTAGACCCAGGCCCCTGACTCCAAGATACCGGCGCCGATACCGTTGTATGGCTTTCCCAATCCGGCGGTGTTCTCGAATGAGCGGCCGTAGAGTGGTAGGCCGAGAACGATCTTGTTGGCAGGGATTCCGCGGCGGATGAAGTCGCGGACGGCTTGATCGGTGTTGAACTTGGTGGTCAGGAGGTTCTTGGGGTTGGGGAGGAGGTTAGCCTGGTGACCGGTGGTCGAGTCCCACGAGCCCGCGTAGTCGTACGCCATCAGGTGCCAGGAGTCGATGTAAGCGTTCATGCCGGGAAGGTCCATGACGCCGTAGTGTTGGGGTCCAGCGGGCGCGGCGACGGTGATGAGGAAGTGGTAGCCGGGGGCATACTGCCGAGCGTAGTCATCGAGGGCTTGTCGGCAGGCTCGGAAGAGGAGGAGGACGAAGTTCCGTGCCTCGAAGGAGTTGGTTGGATATTCCCAGTCGATGTCGAGTCCGTCGAAGCCCCAGTCTATGGTTTAGGTTAGACTTCTACGTGCGTTTTCCTGGTAGGTAGAAGCAACCCAGTGTTTACTCACCTTGCACGAGCTTCACAGCGGAAGAAGCAAACCCCCGTCGTCCTTCCTCAGTGGCTGCGACTGGTGGAAACTTGGGCGAATATGTCCACCCGCCGGTTGAAAGGAGGACTTTCATGTTCCTGTTCTTCTTCTTCAGAAGGTACATCTGCTTGACGCAGCTGTAGGCATTCTCGCCTGATTCACTCCATGAGTCACCAGGACAATGCTTCTCCAAGTCTGCATAAGTGTCCGAATATACTCTACTATATGTCAGTGTTGTTCAAAGTCTACCAGGCAAGGTGTACTGCGAGACTTACACCGTTCCATCTGGCTTGATATCTGCAAAAGAATACAACACATGGGTTACCTGTAAGGCAGGAAGCTGTTGGGGCTGGAAGTTGGCGCCGTAGATCCCCCTGAGATGGTTAGTGTGCCCGTCCTCAAGTTCTCAGGTGGTCTGCGACCTACCAATTCGTAAAGTAAACCGCATTGCGATATCCAGACACTGTGGTGTTCCAGGCAGCTGAGATTTGGATCTGGCTAGCTCCAGCTGCAGCGGGCGTTGATATGGCCAGCAAAGGGACGATGTAGGTCAATATAGAAGATAACATGATTGATAGCCGTAGAAGTCTCCCCAAACAGTAGCACAAGTCGACCATGGGCATATCGATAATGCTTCATACGTGGGAGTTTTATAGCCCAACCCAACTCGAGATCCGACACGTAAATTCGTTGACAAGTCGTGAAAACTATTCCTGACCTTGCGATACATCATGTCGCCAAGTAAGACAGACACGCGAGGCATTGGAATGTGGACTCGCGTGCTCCAGCCGATGTCTCGAGCCTATGCTCTAAATCTTTTGGCTCTTGAAAGTGGCGGGAATGCCTTCAACGTGTTGTGAGTGGCAGGTTTTGGACCACCACTGTCCCATCTGATCACTATCAGGTCATGATATAGTCGCTCACTTCAGCAAAAAAAAAAAAAAAAAAAAAAAAAAGCCACGAAGCGGATGGCCACTTAGCCTGATCAACAGGCGCAAGTACCTGAAGATAAGTCCTTGATCTCTGGATGACTGTTTCTTTATTCCCTTGTGTACGGGTTATCGACTAACATTCCTAATGCATCCATTAATTGAAGATGGGATGGCTACTCTGATGAAAATGACATGGTATCAAAAGCCTTCTCGAATTACCACTACCGCGTATTTGGCGTTTGAGTTCCAACGCGGTATGAACACGCGTAAAGTACAACATTCCAATGACCAGGAGCAGTGGATGAATCAAGAGGATAGCTCTGGATATCCCTTTACGTCATGCCAACGCTCCCGTCAGGTATGCCATTGACTGAGTGTACGAGACACTATTCTTCCAAGTATTGAATTCTCGTCTACTCGTCCTAGCTATTCCCCAGCCCTTTGTAGGACTGCACAATGATCCTGTCATTTGCATTGACAAAACCTAAATAACTTCCATCGCTCTCAAGTCATTCCAGGAAGCCAAATACCCTAGAAACTCCGTAAACCCACCCAGCCCTCCAAATATACATTTTCTCCATGCCAGCCGGTCCCAGCCACTGCTCATATAGCAGCCCTAGTACATCATCGTCTTTTCCTCGTTGATAGTCGGTCTGTAAATAGTCAAACACACTCATTAGCCCCCAACCAACCCTTGCCAGCAGTAACGAGAAAATAGAACACTTACAACTTATGCATACCCGTCCCAGCTCTGTGAAAACCATGACCCAGTATCCGTCTACCCTCCCTCTTCTCCTCCATTATCCTCTCCAACCCCATCAGCAACACCGGCATCACGCTATACATAACCATCCAGCCTCCCCAAGCCACGCCCGCCACGCTCTTCATCTCCTCCCACACCCAGCCTCCATATCCTTCCTCGAACAGCACAAAGGCAACCACCATCTCGGCCGAGACCATGAATGCCAGTGCCATGGAGCAGATGGCTAACCTGAAATGGGTGACGCGGGGTACCTCATAGTGGCTGAGGACGAGGTGGGCCCATATTGCTGAGGTGATGGTCAGGAGGATGGTCCAGCTCAGGAGGATGTGGTTGTTGATAGGTTCGGATGCTGATGAGGAGGAGAGGAAGTGAGCGAAGGTGGTGATGGGTAGGAGTTGGGCGTAGGCGAGGTAACCAAGTAAAAGGCTGGAGAGGAAGGTGAGGAGGAAGTAGTAGAAGGAGATGCGGATGACGAAGAAGGCGAGGGCGATGTCCCATAGGACTTCGATGATGGATTCGGTGGTTTCGAATAATAACCAGGAGCCCTCCATATGCTGTGTTGGTGGTTTGTTGTGTAGTATGTGTGGTCTTTGGTGAAATGATTGTCTCCAGATGGGTTGAAGACTCGATGTCACCGTTGTTAGTGGTGTGTATGTAATCGTCAATTGAACAATAATCAATGTATGGTGAACATAGTAAAAATGAATTTTTGAAACCCGAACATCGTGTAGAGCACCTATATATCCATTGTGACTCAAACCTATACCGAGGCGACGTCGATGCTCAATCTGGTGACGGGAGCAAGCCCCCTCACGGGACTGGAGATGGGGTGACTTTCATGGCGTGACACTCTAAGCTGCCCATTCAGAGACAGGCCACTAAAAAGCAACATCACCACACACAGAACCGCTGAGCCACTGTAAATGCTAGGAATCGAGCCTAGATCATTTCTTGCCAGTTATCGTAACGAACAAAGCTGTGTCACTGCACTGTCGTACAGACGTGTAATGTTGACTGACACCACCTAAACCAAAAGAAGGTGGTTTATCATCGAGCCGCTCGGTCGCTGTGTCAAACCCCTGCAATTCATAGACAGGAACGTACCAAAAATGAACCACACGCTATGAAATGGCATCCAACACGATACAGGACAAAATCTAATCTATAACCATATCCCCAAACTCCCGTCGTCGCTTATCTTGGGTATCGTCTGTATTTGTGTCCACGGAGAAATGAGAAGTTTTCGTTGCGCATTGCTTTGATTGAGTTGGATTTGTCCAGACATTGCCTTAGAGTCCGGTCTTGGCCAACTTCTGCGCAAGCTCATCAACCTCCTTGTCCTTGACCTGGACAACCGGCTCTTCTTGAGCCTCCTCGGCCTCCTTGATCAGCTTCTCTGCCCTCTCCTCGACATCCTCCTCCTCCTCAGATTCCTCCTCTTCCTCTTCCTCCTCCTCCGAGTCTTCCTCCTCGAGGTCGCTCAGGCTGTCAAGGCCCCACTCGTCCTCGGCGACAACATCACCACCAAGCTGCTCCTTGCGCTCCTCGAGGAGCTCCTGAAGGGCAATGATGGCCTCATCATCCTCGGTGAACTTGTTGCCATTGAGCTCGATCTTCTTCAAGGCAGGAAGAGCCTCCTTAGCGGCCTGAGCCAGACCCTTGATACCAGGGGCGGTGATCTCGTTATACTGGAGGCGTAGAATCTCGAGCTTCTTGTTCTTGCCCTTCAGAAGCGCCTCCGACAGAAGGACACCGCCCTTGGCAGAGAGAAGAGAGTCGCCGATGCCAAGCTCGATGAGCTCAGTCCAGCCGGGGGTCACCTTCGCAAGAGCCTTAGCTCCCTTGAGGGTAAAGGTGTTGTCCTGGAGGTCGAGAACCTGGAGCTCAGAAGCGTGGTTGAGACCCTCGCTGAGCAGATGGGAGATACCCTCCTGGCGAATACCGTTTTGGACCATCTTGATCTGCTTAACCTTATTATGCAGTCTGAAAGTCTTGGCCCATGCCGTCATACTGCCATTCTCCAGACGGTTACGGCCGCAAATGACGGTTTCGAGGTAAGGAACATCCTGTCCCTGCTTGCGCGCTTCCTCCTTCTTGGCGTGGAGTTCGGACAGAGCGTCGGCGATCAGAATACCGGCGTGAGGACCCAAGCCGTTGTTGTTCAGGTACAAGTGCTGAAGAGGGACGTGGGCGGCGAGGAAGGCAACAAGGGGCGCCTGAGTGTTGAGACCGAAAGCGTTGTCGTTAAGGTTTATCGTGTTCAACTTGGGGAGGTTGAGGATCGAGGTAAGGAGCGAGGAAAGAGCCTCGGGGATCTCGTTGAGCAGACGACCGGTGAAGATATCGGCGAGGTTGGCAACCTAAACAGGCAACAGGTGGTTAGCCGCCGTTCTTCCTCGTAATGCGCCGGGGCGCAGACATGCGCTTGGGGACAATTTGACATACACGGAGATTCTTCTTGGTGGCGAGCACCTCACCAAGCAACTTGCAAGCGCCGACACCCAAGGTGTTTCCCAAAAGGCGGACTTCCTCAACATCGTCCATAGTCCGGAGGGGGGCGATATGGGCCTCGAGGTCCTCGGCGGTGTCGAGCTTCAGACCCTTTCCCTCGAGGGAGAAGACCTTGGTAGAGGCGGCCATTATGCAAGCTGTGTATAAGAAAAATCGGACGTAGTTTGGGAACGAACTCGAGTAGCACAAAGCAGACGGGAAGACGGTGGAAGCGGAAAGGAGTTTGGGATCGCGTCGACGCGGTGGATGAGTGCAGGACAGAAATGCAAGTGCGCTCAAAGTCTCAAACAGGCCCCCAAGTTCTAGCGGGGGAGGGGTTGACAAAAACTGCCACAGCGGCCGGGTCTAGGCGCCTCTCACGCCTGTAGGCGTATCATGCTGCAGTGGGGCATCGGATCGACAGCCAGCGAATGGGATGACGCAGTTGAAGAGGGTGAGCTGGTCATGGAGATCATGAACAGGGGAAGCGATTGCACTGAATGGACGAAATCCGGGGCGCGGTTGCCGTGCTTGGGAGCCCAGGGATGAGACCATTCAGACGCCAGACGCAGTCTCGGCAGTGACCTCCAAACCAACCAGCTCAGCTCCAACAGGCGGTTGCCAGCTGTTGCAGGTTGCGCTTTTCATTGCTGGCTACCACCTCTGCGGTCACCCTGGCGCGACATCGCCCTTCTGAAAGTTGAAGCCGACGGCAGGCGCATTGGGAACCCATCAAGCCTACCGTGGACGGGGCACCTCCGTATCGACAAACCTGGGGAAATTGAAAAGAGGTTCATCGTAGAACACGGCTGCTCCTTTGATCTAACAATCCTCCTCAGGTTCTCCTGCTCGGCTTTTCTCTCTCACTTCAAGTTAGTTTCCACTAGACCAGGAGCAATCAGGGCGGCACTTTCAACAAATTCCTGCGGACCCTAACGTCCGACATCTACCTTACCCGTGGCGCGACGCCATTTCGCACCATCACCAACAGTATCATCAGCAACTAGAAAGGACGCCATATTACCACATCTCTCCCTCTTTCGTATACGCGCCCTGTTGGAACCGACATACACCTTGACAGAACCAAAGCACATACGCGAAACAATCAGCCATAATGACCAGGGAACATTCGCCCGCGGATGACTCGCCGCTGTCATCAATGGCGTCGTCCGACGAAGAAGAGATTTTCGCGGATGAGGTGCCAGAAGCCGTCGACGAACCAGAGGAGCCACCAACGAAACGCATCAAAGTCACCACCGGGTCGACAGCTTCATCGGCCGTCATCCAAGAGCCCGAGGTCAATCCAGACTTCCCAGATGGCATGTCCGATGTCTCCTCCGATACCGATGGCGACATTCCCAGTTCCCCCATCAATGCGCGTCAAGACGAAGATGACTTTCAGGAACAAGTCACTATCTGTGCTTGGGAAGGCTGCAAGGTTGGGGATCTGAGGAATATGGATAGGCTCGTTGAACACATCCACAACTCGCACATAGAGGGTCGACAGAAAAAGTACACGTGCGAATGGATTGGGTGTAGTAGAAAGAGTCTACCCCATGCCAGCGGCTATGCGCTCAAGGCGCACATGCGATCCCACACAAGGGAGAAGCCGTTTTACTGTTATCTGCCAGGTACGGTTCCCCATTTGGTAGCTGGAAGATGGATGGCGTTCTAATTACTGACTCCCTCGTACTAGAATGCGACCGCGCTTTCACACGCTCCGATGCCTTAGCCAAACACATGCGGACAGTCCACGAGACCGAAGCCTTGCGACCTTCCGACCCGGTGCCGAAGAGTATGCAAGCAGGGGGCGGCCCGGCTGGAAAGTCGGCCAAGGTGAAGATCATAATTCGAAGGCCGGACTCTCATGCGGCCGACCGAGACGACTCAGTTGACGATGCTAGTGGCGGAGACGACGGGGCTGAGTTTACGCCTCTGACCGAAGAGCAAGGTTTTACGCCCCGGGAGCTCGACATGTCTATCGAAAGGTTGATGAAGCTGTGTCGGCTACAAGCCAAGATAGCGGAAGCGGAAGGCGAGAAGCTTCGTAAGGACTGCAAACGCTGGGAAGAGTTGTACAAGCAGGAATGGCTTGAGAAGGAGATCCTTCTTGATCGGGTCGTATGCAGCGAACAGGCCTGGCACGTACACCGTCAGGCTGTGCTAAAGGGTATGGCGGACGTTCATCTCCCGGAGAAGGCTGTGGCAAACGGGATAGCTGGTGATGATGATGCACCGGAGACCACCAGACTTACTGTTGAGGAATAGGTGCCAATGCAGGCTGGCTGTGCCAACGTCCCGTCTCAGGTGAAAGGCCCCGAACAACACCCCAACACAGCCCTCTGGAACTACAGTATGCGTGAGGGGCTATTTCCTGGCAGACGTGGTGCACTCCTACAATGTGGCATGGCCCGGACTTCGAAGAGGAATAACAAGGCCTTCGTTGGCACCCTGTAACACTCCAGTGGCGAGTGTACAGTTTCTATCGTGGCTGCTGACCTTCTTCTCTTCGTTTCTTTTTTTTGTTTCCCGTTGGAAGATCCGCGATGAGCATAACTTAATGATCTGGGGTGTATGGAGTAAAGGGAATATCATGGAGCACGGTTATGGGTTAGGGATGACTTGTGGATAAAGGGGGTTTCCATAAGTTGACAGCTTTTCACAGAATCAATGGACGACTTCATTTTGTTTAAGCAGGATGTGCTCTCACAACGCAATGTTTTTTTCAGTTCATGGGAACATCAACTAAGACAAGAATATGCACACGTTTTCGTAGTTGATGAACAGAACCCTTCAAATTTCAATAACCGCAATGCTTCGCCAAGTAATCAAAGCTACCTATCAAATACACAGCCAAGGTTGTGGGAAAACAAAACCCAAACCGAAAACAGTAGCCCCTGAGGTCTCACCAAACTCCAGGAATGCAAAGTAATCATCAGGTTAGGAGCCCTTTCTTCAGAGACACCCCTTCCTCATACACACTCGGCAGATCTCAAAGAAAATCTTACACAGTAAGTGCTTAGATGGCCTTGCGAGTCTCCCTCCTCTTGTCACCCTCAAATCTCTTCTCAGCCTCAGCGTTCTTGAAGGGGAAGTTGCTCGTCCTGCTGTCGGCACCGGTCTTAGCAGTGACCTTGGCGTGCTCATTGGCAAACATGAAGAGCCACAGGGCGTAGGCGGCCATGATGCCGCTGCCGGTGAAGCCGAGCAGGTAGCCGACGTGGCCGCCGCTGCTTGTGTAGCGGCTATAGCCGTAGGCGGCGCCGATGGCGTGGTAGAACATGGAGATGAAGACGACGGCGTTTGCGTAGGGGGAGTTGGCGTCGTCTGGGGCTGTACGAGAACCAAAAGAGTTAGAACTTGTTATGTAGTTGGGTGGTAGATAGGTGGGCAAAAACTTACAAGTCACCTTGGTGGTGAGTGGTAGGGCACCTGAAAGGGTGACGATGAGAAGACCGATGGCCAATTGGGAGAACCCCAGGTATCGGGCGAAGTACGTCTCGATGACATTTACCACGACAGGAGCATGGGCGTGTCCGCCGTTCTCTGTGAGCATCGAGCTGATGAAGGTCGGCCAAACAATTAGAGGCACGGCCTGGAGGGAGAGCCAGCCTAGACTGGCGAAGGCGTATGTCGAGATGGACTATAGGCGGTCAGGATATACCACTCGAACGGCTCGGATTCCTGAAGGGTTGCCTGTCACTTACATCGTTACCCATACCCATGATTGCTGATTTTGAAGAGGTTTGTTGTTAAGTGGAAGATGAATGTTCGAGGATTTTCAGTCCTGATGTTATTGTTTTTGACGGATGTGTCTGTTGTTGTTTGTTATGGAGAGAAAACTAAGTGTTTTGAGACAAGATGTGGTCAATCAAAAGCGAAGAAAGCTACACAAAGCTGACACCCTCATGTCCTTATAAACAAAACAACAATGCCGTACGTCTCCAATGACGAATTGGAGCTCCAATCCGGCAACCAGGCACGACGGGAACGACCAGCACCACACCATGGAAAAGGTGAAAGGTACTGTCACTAGCCGATCATCAATTCAGGGTACTACGTCATCGATAACGACTGTGAGCCTCATGCCAAGCCCCTGTTTTGATTATCGGCGCCTGCCGGGAGATCCCTGCACGACCAAGATCAGGCACATCTGGTGGCTTGGCAGCGGGAGAGTGGAGGAGGGGTCCGACGGCGGGGGACTTCCAAAGTTCGAAACAGACAGTTCTGACAGTGACAAGAAGCCGCCACTGAGCAAAAGCCGATCTCGCATCAAACCGCCGCACAGTCCAATCAAGCCCCGAGGAAATGTCAATTTCAAAGCAGTAACCTTCTTGTGACTGTTGCTATCTACAGCAAACCTTCTTGAAAAGAAATATAACCGAATCTCGAACGATTCTGGCAGTTTGGTTTCATGCTTCCCATATCTCAAGACAATCGAAGTCCTTCTTGAAAAAACAAACCCGTTCGTGGTTTCCTGGAGTTTGCGTGGCAAACAAACTTGCGACTGCATTGATTTGTCACCAAAGAGTAACTCTACTTAGCTCGGCGCATTCAACTCTTATTGCTCGACAATCCCCTACCGACCCTTCCAATCTCAAACAATTGAACTTCACAATCACGAACTTCAGGCGCTTAGCCTGCGACGAACACAATGTCCGCGATCCTCTCCGTTGACGACCTCAACGATTTCATCAACCCAGGTGTAGCCTGCATCAAGCCCATCGAGACGCTACCGACCGCCGCGCCGGCCGTGAGCAACGCCAACCCCTCCAACGAATTCGAGGTCATACTTGACGGCCAGCAACCAGAGGCCAAGGGCAATGCTCCTCCAGCCGAGATTTCCCTTACCGACTGCCTCGCCTGCTCCGGCTGCGTAACGTCTGCCGAGGCGATGCTAGTCAGTCTACAGAGTCACAATGAGGTTCTCAACGTGCTGGATTCCGCCCCAGCCTTGCAGCTGGTAGGCCCTGACGCGGACGGGAAGTACTCGGTCAAAGGCCTTGAAAACGACGCCGCGAAGCTATACGTTGCCAGTGTCTCCCCACAGAGCAGAGCCAGTCTGGCTGCAGCGTGCGGCAACGGTGTCACAGAGCAGCAAGCTGGTCGCATGATCGAACAACTCTTCCTGGGCGAACAAGGTCTAGCAAGAGGTGGAAACTGGGGGAACAAATTCACGTGGGTGGTGGACACAAACACGGCGCGGGAGGCAACTCTTGTCCTTGGGTCTGACGAAGTACTTGGAGGCTCGATAGCGCCGTCCGACAAAGCGGCTACACCAATTCTCACTGCTTCGTGCCCTGGTTGGGTATGCTATGCCGAAAAGACACACCCCTACGTACTACCACATCTTTCCCGGGTAAAATCACCACAGGCCCTCATGGGCACCCTCCTAAAAACATCCCTTAGCCGCATCCTCAATATCTCCCCTGACAGGATATGGCACTTGGCTGTGATGCCATGTTTCGATAAGAAGCTCGAGGCTAGTCGCGAAGAGTTGACAGATGCTGTCTGGGCTGGGGACGGCAAGCCGGGCAGAGGTGTACGAGACGTCGACTGCGTCATTACAAGCAAGGAAATCCTTATGCTTGCCGCATCCAGAGGCCTTAACTTTTTCGGTCTGCCGGCCTCGGCGCCGTCCCAGCACCCCCAATTTCCTGACCCGTCGATACACGACTTCCTATTCCGGCCCGGTCACCGTCAGCAGTCACGCGAGGCTGGCACATCCGGTGGTAACATGCACTTCATCCTTCGCAACTTGCAAGCGAAGAATGTTGGTTCCCAGATACAAACAGTACCAGGGAGGAACGCCGATGTTGTTGAATACAAGGTGATCGCGGAATCAGGCGAGGTTTTGTTCAAGGCGGCGCGGTATTATGGCTTCCGAAATATTCAGAACCTTGTCCGCAAGCTGAAACCCGCAAAGGCGTCCCGAATGCCTGGCGGAAAGCCCTTTGGTAGTGCCAAGAGGCCGGCAGGTAAAGCTAACGGTCTTGACTATGGCTATGTTGAGGTAATGGCTTGCCCAGGCGGCTGTACCAATGGAGGTGGCCAGATTAAGGTAGATGACCCAGTGATAGTTGGTCGGAAGGGTCTCGTTGTAAAGCCAGGACCCTTGGAACAGAAGGAGTGGCAGAAAGAAGTCGACGAGGCGTACTTCTCGGGAGACGAGCCAGACTCGGAAGTCCAGGATGATAGTTCCGACTTGGTTGTTGATGGCATTTCCCCTTCACATATCAGAAATGTCTTGACCCACTGGTCGACAATAACGGGGATAAAGCTGGAAAGACTGGCGTATACAAGCTACCGGGAGGTGGTCAGTGATGTCGGCAAGGAGAAGAAGATGACTGATACCGAGAGAGTCGTCCAACTTGCGGGGAAGATTGGTGGAGGATGGTAGAGGGTCGCACACAAGGTTAGAGCCCTATCGGAGGATCGTCAATATGAATAATAGAACTCATCCCGCTTGACCTCCACGGCGAGCGAACCCGAATCCTCCTCTTCCACTGTTATCTGGGCCTCTCGGTGCCCGTATGACTTGATCTTCATCCCGTCGAGAATTTGATCTGCTAAGGTTCGGAGAGGCTTCTCCGGACCGCCTTTGGCCGTTGGAGCCTGGCTTTCCCGAATAGTTTGGGTCGAACAGCCCCCTGGGGCCTGACTGTGAATTGGTCGGTAGGCGACGAGTCTGACTCTCTGGTCGGCTGTCGGTACGATGCATACCTCCGCGTCCTCTTCCTCGCCTGTGATTCTGTCCGTCGCTGCGGGGCCTGTCGGCTTTGTCGGTTTCCTTCGGCGGCGTAATGCTGCCGGGCGTTGACAGGCCAGAGGAACTTGCTTCTCCAAAGATCTTCGCCCGTGCCTCCTCATATCGCCGTTGTTTCTCCTCCAGTTCTCGTTGCTGGCGCATTCGGATCTCTTCTGGAGTCTCTTGCTTCTTGTTCTTGTCCTCGTCATCATCCTCGTCGTCCTGTAGCGTTAATCGCTCTAGTCCAGTCACCGGGTCTCTTTTCGCAATTACCGGTCTGCGGCTGAGGACTTTCATGGCTGGCTTGAAAGGCGTGGTCAGGGGCACCGAGCTGGTCGCTGCGAGGAAGTTGATTTCCTTTTCCGATTCCCTGAGCAGCGAGTTAACAAAGTCCGTTGTCCATAGGGAGATTGTGAATATCAGTACAGGGGCTCCTACGCTGCTTCCCATAGCTTCCGCTGCGCCTCGGCGTGCATAGCTAATCTTTCTGCTTTTGTCATTTTAACTTCTCTCTCTGGTTCAGGCGACTTCGACGGTTCTTCTTTAGCCGCACGGTCCGCTAGAGATTCCCAATCATCATCCCAGGCGTCAGGGACGCTGTCATTCTTCCCCATCGCTGAAGGTGCTGTGCCGAATGATATAACTTAGAATGTATGTGGTGGATGTTCGTGGGAAATATATGTGGCACAGGGTCGCAATCGATGACCATGTAAGAATATTTGCGCAGAAAGAATGGATGAGGTTGGGACAATCAAACAACTGAACCAAGTCGAAGGATCGATGAGTTGTGTTCGGGGACAAAGAGAAGTTAAAACAGCTCCAGGGATGTGGTGCTTGCGCAGTTCGCTGCACATGCAGCAGGTGTACCCACACAGGCCCGGGGGTGCCTGATAGTGGGGCTTTCGTGCCAAGATCACCCGGGGCCGCACACCCGCACCAAGCAGTTGTGCACGGGCTGGCTCACGCTCAACTTTCGGGCAGGCTGATAGCGCCTCAACACCTTGAAACTCACGTCGTTGACAAAGCCGGAGGGGACTAGGTAGTGTGTTCAATTCTAAAGCAGCATACCGCCTGATGTCGCTTTCAGAGCCTTTTATCTTGGGATTATATGACAGTGCTCTTTCCCAATTGTCAAGACACTATGTGTCTTACTTAGTTGACATCGTATATTTCATTGCAGCATGCAAAGTTGGCAGGTAGGACGCTACCGCAGGGCAAGTTCGATGGCTGTTTGCTCTCATGTTAGGTCGGTCCCCACTTGCTTCATCCTTGTAAATACCTTCCTGCAGTGACCTCGACCTTCAACAGGTACAAGGGACACTCCCCAACGACCATCCTCATCAAATCCTCTTCATAAGAAACATTGTATGCAAAGTCACTCAGAACATCGGTTTCTCCTCCCGAAGAAAAGTCTGCTTGTTAAAAACGTACAAGTTCCGAAGATGAACTCAGACGAGTTGATGCCCGATTCGGCTCCGGATGCCATCCCCGCCAACAACGGCAACGGCAACGGCAACGGCAACAGTAACAGCAGCGCTGCAGTTACATGGAACACCAAGAAGTTCAGGGACGACTATGATATGATCAAGATTAGATTGACGGATCAGAGATTCAGTTCAAGTAAGTAGAGATGTTCAATCTGCTCTTTTCTCGCTACCAATTGTCCAGCCAGTCAAACCATCACCACCGCCATCTCTTCCCATTATCACTGTTACCCAAGGACATCCATCCCCTGGTTGAGGTCCGGTTTATAGCCAGTGATCGTTTTACTGGTGTTCAACAACAGAACACATTTTCACGATATATTCTTCTGGCAACCATTCTAACACCTAGTTTTCTTCCAACAACAGCTAATTTCAGAGACCCTCTTATGCCGTGTCCTCCCCATCACAGACAGTACCCAGGACATAGCACACCTGCAACGGAGAAGCGTCTGAAGGAGTTGATAGCCAGGATCAAAGGCTCTCCCATGAATGATGGTGATGGTGATGTCTAGATGACAGGTCCCTAGGTTTATTGGGAGCACTCGGAGGAACGAAAGGGTGATTTCATTTACGTTCTGTATACACTCTGGAATGCATTCACTGTATCATGGGAACTTTGCAACCGCTTTAGGTCGATGGGGTAACTTTAAGAGAAGGCAACGGTACTCACAAATGGGATGTCAGTGAAGGAGGACTTGGCATGACAACTCGGACATGCGAAATTCGACAGATGGTTTTCCACCTAGACATCGCATCTACATGTATTCATACGCACTCAGTTCTCTCAATGCTGCATATCAGTCGCTGTATATATATATTTCATCCGGGAAGGAGCAAAGTTGTCACAAAGCATCACTTACACATCTCTTGCAGTCGCTCATTTGCCTACAGTCGATTTTGCTGAAACAAGTCATTAAGCATTTGCCTCGTCTTTTCGCAAGCACATGCATTAACTTCTGCACCCCAGGTCTAGAACTAGTCTCTTTCCCCAGCTAGATGGGAGATCGAGTGTGGTCACTCTAGTGGTAAAATTCTCTTCCCCCCCGATTCCATGGGACACACTAATTTCATGTGCAATTGGAATGCTATCACAACACGGGAGCTTACTGTCCAAGTGCGCGGCCAACCGCTTTCTGAATCCTGATCCTTGCTTCTTCTGACCACTCATTATCTGGAGGCGATCCTTAGGGAAGAACTAAACTGCATAGACAGCTGGGTGATGGGGTGGACTATGTTTGGGAAAAGAGACACATATGATAGGGGAGTTTGTATTCGTGCCTATGTATCTACCCTACTTTCAGTGGCTCGTCTGGCCCACCTACTTAGGTAAGGTAGTGATAATCCCAGAGAGTCTTGTGTAAAGGTCCAAATGAGCAGAGGCAAGAGCCAAGTTGTAGTCGCAAAAGATGGGGAGGTAGTGTGTAACATAAGTTGTGATGATGGTTTACACCACTAATCACCAGCCTTAAGCAAGACGGGATAGTAGGAACCAACCACCTCTACTTATCAGATCGATATCGGATATCTACCTACCTATATTCGTCTGGGCCGGAGGCGGCTCACATAGGTACCCATAAGTAGGTCGGTAGATACAGGTACAGTCGAATATCTCACCAGGGGCGATATTGATAAAGCAGTGCAACTTACAAACATGACATAAAAATACTATTAAGGGCCGATGCAGGAGCGGGTAGGGTGTGCGTTGGCGGAGTGTCTGCTCATGTACAGTTGAGCAAAATGGTTGAGTGGAGGTTTCGATCCGGTTTCAGTTCTCCAAGGTCGATTTCATTCGACTGTATTCAATATTTATACAGACCGGTAATTATATCTCTGCTTGACAGGTAATATTGAATCACCAAGTGGATGCTACCTCTTGTGTTATTGTGTAACGGTCAAAGCCTGCGTGTGTCATGTCGGAGTTTTGCACTGCGGCACGCAACGACGCTTGATGACGATAGAGGAGAAAGGTATTCCGGATTGGCTTCTCCGATTCTATGCCGCGGAGTGAGGAGTTGCCTGATCTGTTTTGAACTTCTCAGGTAAATGGTAACTTCAAACAGGCAGCTGAGGTGACTCGTCTGAATTCAGCTCAGCAAGCATGCTTGTACTTTGTGGTATAGGAGAACTCTCTCCGCGCGGAAGCACGACACTGTCAGGGACTGGAGAGATGGAAGACATGCAGAGCTTGAAGCATGTTTATCCACTTCGGTTGTGAAGTACGGCAGGGCCGTCAGGTGCCATAGACTATAGATCCCAGATCTGGCCCGAGAAGCGCCATGTCTTCACTTCTTCCCTTCCCCTGAGTAGTCTCGATGAACGGTAAGTGTAGCCGAGAAACTGGATGCTTGAAGCCTGATATCAGGCACGAAAGCCATGCTATTTAGTGTAGCACCGCAGCTGAGACGGATAAGTATCTTGTGAGGGCCTTTTTGACATTCGTCTTTCCGCACCACCACTTCCCAAGATCTGGGTGATTGATGAGTAGTGTTTTAATGATTGCTTCCCAGTGAGACTGGAAGTTAGTCGACAAGATTCTACTGGTATCCTCAATGAGATGTCACCTGGATAAAGTCCAAGTTTCATTGAGTTCCTGGAGGACCAGCGCATGATGGCAGCGATGCCTGTTGACCTGTGTCTCGTCTGTCGTCACCCGCCAGTGTGTCAGACGTCAGAACGTGCCGACTATAATTCGAGGCGGTGGAAGTATGTTGTATAGGCAGGTACAGGGCGGCGAATTTGCAAACTCTGTTCATTGGTCCTCTTGATGCTGGGCTGAAAGGCGGAATCTCTTTGAGTTGCGTTTGTCTTCGAGCCCCAAAGCGGTCATAGAAGCGGTGATGCTAAAAGGCGGCGTTGGGGGCGGTAGAGGATTGCTTCAAAACCGCCATCCTCCTCTTTATGACGTGCCCCCTTGCAGCTTGCCGCCCGAACGAGATCTGTAGTAACACCTAGGGTACGTACCTAGAACCCTTACAACCCTGACCGGAACAGAATCGACAATCCTCTTTTTCATACGTGTCCGGCGGCCAACATGCTTTCCCCTGTCGATAACCATTCAACCGATTTTTCGAGGCCGCCTTTGACACGTTCACGATCCGGTCACCGAGTTTTGGGTCTTGTCCTCCCAACAAACACCAATATCGCACTGTTAGGTCAGGACTTGGATCACCAGTCCTTTTCGTCCATTCTGTCTGAACCCGTCTGCAGGGCCCCCACCGCATGCTAGTAGGTACCTTATTTTGTATCTGCCATTCTGCGGAGAGCACCGCTATGGGCATGAGGTACATTCAAGTACATCGCACCTCTCACCACACGTTGCCTCCGGGAATCGATCAAGTTTTGTCTTGGCCCCTCTCTAGCGCAGCAGAGGCGGTTTTTTTTGGGCAGACTTTGAGGTCGGAGTGATATGTTTGGTTGCTTGGGTGATTCGTTGGTAAAAACACCGCATGCGCATTACCCAACCCGGCGGGGAGTTTAACATACGGAGTATCTTCCCCTCTTCGTTGCTTGCCAACCACCGAAACAAGATTTGGAAAGAGGAGGAAGAGGAGTATGCAGACTGTGGTGAATGGTGATAGATAAAGACTGGAGCCACGGGTCTGGGCAACGAGGTGCGAGAGGACAAGTCCCAGACTGAAGCGGGTATGTTGGGTGGCTATCACAGGCTTTCGTCGACTGAAGTTTTGAACCCCGCTGCGTCTAGTCCCAAGCCAGCACTCACTCGGCGAGCACTTGGGGAGTTGGGATGGACCTGCCCTTTCTAGCGTCCTGTCTCTTTTGACTGGACGACGTTGCTGTTCTCTGAAAAACCAGGGTCGGTCCCGTCTCCGCCCGGCTACGAGGTCACCTTCTGCCCCACTTCTTGACAACCTGCCCGAGTGGATTTCTTTGGTGAGTTCTGGCACTGTTTCCTTGGGTACACTGCAGAGTGCAGTGAGGTGACACTCCTTCACCTGTTACGACAAGGGCCAAAAAAGAAGAGACAGCGCGCACGGCGAACATTGGATATCGGTATCAGGAAGCGCGGGGCGGAGTCTTTCAGGTAGTATGCAGGTGTGCTTTTTGGGCCCAAGCGGAAGCCTCCATTCATAAGGACAGCCCGTTCTGGTTGCCGTCGGTTCGAATTTCGTGGTCGGTGCCTTCACCTTGGACTAGCACCGGCAAGTGGAAATTTTAATACTGGGCTGCTCCCACCCAAAATGGAAAGCCCCTCTCCCGCTACACTACCAGAGTACTAGACTCTCCTCGTCTTACCCCGCGACCTTTTTAACTGCCACCACAACCATCCGAATCTGAAAAGGCAGACACATTATCCGTCGCCTTCTCGCAAGTCGTTTATAACTCTTAGCTCTCCCGCGCCCGGGGGGATATCGATACTCGACAAACACCTACACGAGGCAACGACGTCAAATACCGTGTGCAGACCCGTGCGACCGCGACACCTGCAGCGGCCGTGACAGCGCCGATCTCCCAACAAAGACGCGACCGACGATCGGGACGAGAGCACCGCGAGCGACGGACGATACTGCGACCACGCACCAGACAGTACCTTAACAAAATCAACTTAGCAAGCCCTCGACAACGACCCGGTCGTAGACGGCCTGTATACCATATTCGCATTATATCCAGCCTGGCAACTGGCGCTCTGAGTACTCGCTACTCGTGGAGCAAGAGACAACATGTCAGGCCCCGCCGAAAGTGCCGCTGGGCAGGCCGTGCCCGCTAGCCACTCCGCCGACAGCCACGGTCACGGTCACGGTCACGGCGCCGGAGGGTTTGACCTACTCAGGAGGGCAACGCAGGCCATGATGTCGTCCAAGTAAGTGTGTGGCTTTTCCCGCGTGAAAGAAGTTGGAGGACACCACCCACCCGAGCCCCTCTACCCATCCTGTATTCCCAAGCACGTTTCCATGCACTTCTGGGTCCCTCGTTCTGTTGCACAATGCCTGTCGTTGGAGTTGCACCGCTGTGGAAGTTCCAATTACAAATCGCATGTGCTCCCATCAAGGCACCCCGTTTTACCCTCATTATTGCCGGCTTCCGTTGGGCTTCTGGAAGCCCTAGCACCATTTAGCCACAATCTACTCGGCGGCCAGACTCAAGGGGTTCTGCCGCCGTTGAGGGTGTTGTCCCAAGGACCCTGAGATCAGATCCTGGTTTGGGGCACCTGCACCTGCGCTTCGTCAAACCTCGCTTGGATTCCGTCCAAAAGTCGGTCTGAAAGCTGGATGGATTCTATTTGAGGCTGTCAGCGCGTGTGTCGCGGTGATAACGTCAAGGTGGTGGCAGCGGACTCGACTGATGCTCAGCCACCCCAATGATGTTATCTGGATGTCGCAAATCGATCTTCCCCCTTTCCCCCAAACCCAGTTTCCCATGTCACAGAACCACCTCTTCTTTTGCTTCTCCACAATCACCAAGAACTCGCAAAGCCCATCAGCCCATGGCTCCATCACGACGTCTTCCCCCTCTCTGCTGGAGTCCCGGCCGTCACCGTCCGGACAGCCGTTTGCATCACGTTGAGTCAGGCTAGCGCCGTCATCGCTACAAATGAGCGAATCTCCGTTCAGACAGGGCGGGACCAATTCCAGGGTAGGACTCCGCCTACCGGAAGCTCCCTTGTGAATCCACGCCCGGCTTCTGGCACACCACAGATGCGTCGGCGTGCGTATATGCCGCATCAATATCCCCTTTGGCACTGCAAACCCGTCGTGCTACGTTTCCTGAGTCCTGCCGGGTGCCCTGGGGGTCTGCGGTGGTAATACACAAGTGCACAGCCTGAGGTCACAGGGAGTTACGGAGACGGGATTGACATCCTGAGTGGTCTGACTCGCTGGCTACGACGAGGAGCTGTCCACTGATGTCCACTGCTGCCCCAAGGAAGATGCAGCGATTCCCACGAAATGCCCTGATCTTTTTTCCGCCCACCCCTCCCGTCTCCCCCCTTCTGTCCGACCCGATCTTTTGGGGACCTTGGAACTGGGCAAATACCCGCTCTTTAGTGCCTCTAGTTGTGGCCCTGCTTGTGGTCCGAGGGCCAGGCACCCCCCCCCCCACCCCCCTAATCGGCGGCAACCACATGGCAAGTATCAAGGGTACTTTGGTGTACATAGTACATCCTCGCTGGTTTGGAACCGAGTTTTTGCTCTTTTTTTCGGCATCAGAAAGCAACGGTTTCTCTCATTTCTGGGCGCTTTTGCCGTTGTTGCTTCGGATGCTTCGACTGGCTTTGCAGGATCTGAACAGATTCTGAACAGGGAAGCGTCTCTTTGGGCTTTTGGCTTTGGGACGATCCCTTTTGGGCAAACCAGATAATTCCCCGGTTGCTCTCGTCATCGATGCCCTGTATATCCACCCCTCCGCCTGGGACAGCTCATCAGCTCACTGGCTTCACTACCCCCAGTCCACTCAGTTTCACGCAACTATCCATCATGAGTTAGCGGATTTCCCACCACGAACAACTGCTTTTTTGTTTCTTTCCGCTACATACCAAACCATACCCGACCTCACCTCTGTTTCCCCTCACCCCCACACCGTTTCTTCGCACCATCATAGCTTAATCTCCTGTCATCTTGTATACTGTCTGGACTTCTACCAACATGGAAGATATTAACAAGCGCAGCAGGCCTGCCGCAACCGAGGAGGACGGATCGGACCAGATCGGCGTAGACTCACCACGCTCAGGGGTCGCAACCCCGCAGCCTGATCTCCATGACAAGCGGTTGCCGGGCATTATGAGCTATTTCAACCAGGTTCGTTCACAAAGCTCCTTTTCGCGCTTCCTGCCCTTCAAGGCGAACGGGCAGACCACAGCTGCCTCCGAAGCCGTTGCGCCTCGGACCGAGGAGTCTCCTGGGGCTGGCCTCACCCCTGGGCTCCCACTGAGTCCCGTTGAACCGGAAACACACAGTGCCTCGGCAGACGAAGGACCGCCCCTTCTGGCTCATGAGGTTCTGGGACCGGTGGCAGATGTCACGCCGCCAGCAGATGACCAGATGCACCCATACCCAACCCCTCCCACGTCGCAACGGTCATCGGTGCGCAACTTCAAGGGCGACGCGGGCAGTGAGAAGTCAATAGGAGCTACACCCCCTCCTAACTCACGCCCAGCCAGCCTTCATCAAATGAGCGCGCCGGACGGTGGGAGGGGATGCGGTGTTGCGCGGAGGTCGTCACTGCTGGCACCCTTGACGGCCACAGTTGATGGATCGAGCGTGCCCGCACCTCATCTGTCGAATCCTGCTAGCCCTGCCCCCAATGTCCCGAACTCCACGAGTTGGTTGTGCGGTGGTGCCAGAGAACCAGAAGACCTTTCCTATCCGTCTGCGTCTGTTGCGCATCTTAAGAAGCTAACAGATGTGACTGCTACAAAGAGCGGTGCTTCTACCCCGACACGTGCGCTTTCGACCGCCCAACCATCGCAAAGTGAGGAAAAGCAGCCGGAGGAGACGAGCAGGACGAACAGCGATGAGAGTACCGAGCGGGAGAGCCGCACAGCATCCCAGACACCAACACCCTCCACGTCTTCCGGCGGAGCACCGGCATCGAGAGGAAAGCTTACAATCAAGGTCGGAGAGGCTCGGGGTTTGAGAAGGTGCAGAGACCCATACGTAGTCGTGGTATTCCAACGGAGCGAGCTGATTTCGCCTGGTCCTCGTCGTGCCGTTGAAGATGACGATGACGCGGCAATTTCTGCCGTCCAAACCGGCGGAATCCCTATCCAACGCCAAGGCAGTGACTCCGGCCGGCCAATGGCAATTCCCATGCGCAGTCGGCAGAGCAGCAACACGAGCCTTACCGACTTCAACACGTTTCGAAGACGCAACTCATCCCAACCCCGGCGGTCGTTCACTAACCCCACCTGGGACGCTGAGGCCGTTTTGTAAGTGGCTTGAAATGCACGGTTATGCTTGGGATGCTGACCAGTTATTAGTGATGTGGTAGACTCTGACATGCTTGTCGATATCTCCGTATATGGCCAAGGGCCATCCGGTGAGGAGTTTCTTGGACACGTCGACTTCCAGGCCAACAAAAACGAGCCAATTAGAGGTTGGTTTCCCCTGCAAGGCCATGCCGATACAATGGCCGAAAATGCGCCATCGGGCGAGGTTTACGTCGAAGCCTTCTACCAAAGAGCCGAACAGAAGCATTTTGGCCCTGAGGACTTCCAGATTCTCCGACTCATCGGAAAAGGCACATTCGGTCAGGTATACCAGGTTCGGAAGAAGGATACTGGTCGGATCTACGCCATGAAGGTCCTATCCAAGAAGGTGATTGTTCAGAAGAAAGAGGTGGCACACACGGTGGGCGAGCGCAACATCTTGGTCCGTACGGCCATGTCCGACTCGCCTTTTATTGTGGGGCTGAAGTTCTCCTTCCAAACACCATCGGATCTCTATCTTGTGACGGATTACATGTCAGGCGGAGAGCTATTCTGGCATTTGCAGAAGGACGGCAAGTTCGAGGAGAAACGCGCGAAGTTCTACATTGCGGAGCTTATCCTTGCGATCCAACACCTACACGAAAACGACATCGTATACCGTGATCTCAAGCCGGAAAACATCCTTCTGGACGCCAATGGTCACATCGCTCTCTGCGATTTCGGTCTTTCCAAGGCCAACCTGACAAAGAACGACACCACAAACACCTTCTGCGGTACGACCGAGTACCTAGCACCGGAAGTTCTCCTTGATGAAGCTGGTTATACCAAGATGGTCGACTTCTGGTCTCTGGGCGTTCTCGTTTTCGAAATGTGCTGCGGCTGGAGTCCATTCTACGCTGAGGACACTCAACAGATGTATAAGAACATTGCTTTTGGCAAGGTTCGATTCCCGCGCGACACACTTTCTTTGGAAGGCCGAAATTTCGTCAAGGGACTTCTAAACCGAAACCCCAAGCACCGCCTGGGTGCTACCGACGATGCCGAGGAATTGAAGAGGCATGCGTTTTTCGCCGATATCGACTGGGTTGCCCTTTCCAAAAAGCTCATCACACCGCCCTTCAAGCCGCAGCTAAAGAGTGATACTGATGTGTCATACTTTGACCCCGAATTCACCAATGCGCTCAACGCCAATGGATCGCTCAATGAGCGTGCAGCTGCGTTGGCCAGAGGCTATGCCACGTCTACTCCGCTGTCCCCTTCAGTACAGGCCAACTTCCAAGGCTTCACCTTTGTTGACGAAAGCGCGCTTGAAGAGAACATGCACGATCGTTCTTACCACAGATACGAGGACGATGAAATGGCTGACGTCCCAGAGCGGCGGAGGACAGATGATTGGGATGACGTTCATGAGGCCGACCAACGAGCCGAGAATCGGATGAGCGGTGTCGTCAAGTCTAACACGACTGAAGACCAGATGTTTGGCGGAACCAACTTCGACCCTTGAATGGCCCATGCCACGCAAGCCCTTCTTTGTTGCGGCAGTTGTTTTTTTCTGTCTGTTGTTCGGCTTCGATGTATTACCCCTTTTTTTTCCCGGGCTTCAGATATGGTAGCGGTATAAGAAAGAGAAAGATATTTTCTGTTGATGATGACCTCAACGAGAGCACCCACCACCACCATGGCAAAACATGCATTTTATTTTTACAAACAAAAGGCGGTTCTCACACAGATCGGTGTATTGTTCGGATCTTTTTGCTTGTAACTGAACAGCACAATTTTAAGGCGGGGCGTTAACGGTGGTTGCTTGATTGGGTGTTTCCAAGCCGTTTGCATTGCACATAACGATCAAAAACAAGAAGAAAGGGAAGTGGTTCGAAGGCGGTTGTTATGCGGTCGAGTCATTTTGTTTTATTTATCTTTTGGTGTGAAGCGTGGCTTGCGCTTGATGCAATATTGTCCTCGCTTAGTTCCTTGCGGTTGCTGTTGTCATAAAAGCTTGTCATTTTTGGGGAGGAGGGCATGAGCAGATGAGGGGGAAGAGACTGAGAGAGACATCTGGAGATCCGTATTATTGTACTCTGTCAGGATGATGTGATGAACAAACATCAGTACATATATGGGCAGCTGTGAGCTGGGTTTGAGAGAGTGTGGGTGGGTGAGTGGGTGAATGAGTGGTAGGGAGTAAGAAGTATGATCATTGTTTTTTCCCCATCAAACATAGCGTTACCTGAATGACAGAAGAGTGCCCAGTACTGAGTACACCTGCAGGGTTCGTCGAGAACGGGCAGAGAGATTTATCACACGAAACAATCACTTGGCCGAGCAGTTACCATAGTTTCTTGTCAGTCAGGCAGCCAGGGGCATCATCCAATGCGTGTCGTCGTGTGTTCGTGTCCGCTTATGTATGGGATTGTGGGATACAGTAGTAGCAGCGCTTAGCGAGAACCGAAAGTAATAGTAATCATGTGTGAAGGACGGTCGAGGCGGAACGAATACCTGCACAGAAGAAGAAAATTGTATGTATGATGACATCGAGTGTTTGTTTGGAATATGTAGGTAGGGTAGGTAGTTCGGGGCCTGACTTTTAGGTCGAGCGCTGGACTTAGAGATAGTATAATGAGTATAACCAACCACCTTTTCACACCATCTATTGACTTGAGTGTTTTATTTTTATTTTTTATTTTTTTACAAGGCCGCAGAGGTTTCCTTTTTTATGATTCTGAAATGATACCTGACAGGTATCTCCACGGGTAATGTCACATCACAGCAGGTTGATCATGGGCTCGCGTGGCGTACCCTATGCCCAAGGCCCGATCCGATGAAGGTGATGTTATGTTGCAATTATTAGAGATGAAGAACAAGAGTGAGATGGAATGACCAAGGGGCTAATTTAGGTTTTGACGGTTCAGGGTCTTCGGGTTTCAATTGGGGAGTGTCACTTGCTCCAATTTCCCTAGGCAAGTGTTACAGACCAAATCACAAGCTTCATGACTGCTGGTAATGAAATGGAGAGATTCAAATGCAAACGGTTGGATACTTGAAAGTCCAATCTAGACCGGATAGATTACACAGTAGGTAGGAGGTTCTTATGTGTTTATGCTGCGATGACAGCCCAGTGAGCCCAGATGGGATGAAAGACCATGGTAAGATCTCTCGGATGGTAACACAACCTAAGGCTCCGACAGGTGCTTGCTTGCATGTGTAATCACAGATATGATATCTTTACGGATGAGGAAAAAAGAGAAGGGCTTCAAATGATGATGATATAACTCGGGTATTCACTAGACTCAGAGGGTCCCCAGCGTTGGGGTACTGTGAGTTGTGAAGGAGGAGGTATTAGCCGAGAGGCGTGCGGATGAGGAGATACCTTATATCTGATGGAGAGGGAGACAGGATTAGGATGGTAGTTGTGAGAACGCAGTTTTAAGGTTAATTAAGTTAACTAAGGAGCAAGATAGATACTTGGTTGATCGGACGAGTCTGTCGCAGTTACTTCCTAGTTGTTATATGGGTTATTTTCAGAGGGCTTTAGGGGTATCAAATTAGGTGAAGGGAAATTTATCACTCGAGGTCATATGTAGATGTAGGCTCATGACTGCTTATACTCTGGATTGGAAGTTATACATGGAATTCTACTCCTCTACAAACACACACGGGGGCTGGTTTGTTCATCAGTAATGGGCAAGAAGTTCCTCTCCCGTCCGTCAAGCGAGCGCCATGCGAAAATATGCGCACAGCACCATCGGACCGTCATCAAGCCCATGTCGTGTCGGTAGTTGGCATAAGATTGAGAGCTGCGGGAGGAGAGGCTGGAAAGGATGGGATGATCCGCTCAGGGGATATATCAAGACATTGGCTGGCCGGGGGATATCGATCGATCGCAAAACCATTGTGTCCATCTTTCTCGTAGACATTTTCCCGTTCTCCCCCTTCTTTTTCTCAAAATCTCGAATTTGGGTCTATTTGGGAGAGACTGAGTTTAAATGATGTCTGGATTGGATGATCGGGAGCGGAGTGACTGAGCGAGTACCGAAACGAGTCGCTTAGTGGTGAGCACCCTCCTCCTCCTCCTCCTCAACGAGCCAGTCCTCGACAACGGCGGCGGGGGCACCGGCATCGGCGCCCTCCTGGCCCTCAACCTCGACAGCCATGTTCTCGTACTCCTTCAGGCTGGAGGCGAGGTCGGCCTCCTCGGGAGACTTGGGGGTCTTGGGAAGGCTGAAGGTGGCGACGTGGCCGACGGAGTCGGACTCCTTGATGGGGGTGGGCTTGTAGGCCTTGAGCTCCTTGAGGTAGAGCTCCTGGACGAAGTCGGCTAGAGAGAAGAAAATGGACAGATGATGTCAGAACCAAGATGATGTCAGAACGGACGGACGGACGTATGGACGGATGGATGGATAGGTCGGCTGGTTTATGTCGGGGCCACGAGAGGCTGGACGAGCTGTCGGGCAATGTGCGGCGAGGCGGGTAAAAGGTTGTCGATGGCAGAGCAAGCGAGCAGGATCGCCGGTCGTATATGAGGACGACGAATTCTTGTATCATTGGATTGCTGTCATCGGTATGCACCGACTATCGTGTCAAGGTAGAGGGTGTGGTCGTCGTGGCCTTGCACAGAGCTAGTCGGATGTTGTGCCGAGCTATCTCGGGAGGTATCGTAAAGTCGCCATCACGGAATCGGAACCGTATCGTACGCTAGTCGTCGTCCATGCCGGGAGCTATCCAACCTATCCGTCGACCCGAGGGTGTAAAATGTTTGGGCAAGAGAGAGAAAGGGACGTACCTCTCCGCGAGACGGTGGGCGCGATGAAGGTCCTCATCTGGGGGCGGGCAAGGCGGGCAACGGCCGCAACGGCCTGGCGGGCGCTCTGTGCGTTGATTAGCTCATTGTCCGATTCCGAATCCCATTGCTGTCGGCCAGCCTTGGTGTTTCGATTCCAAGCTGCGATCCGGCATCGATTGCGGCAGTCGCCCAGGAAAAAAGACGTACCGAAGTCCGGGAGAGCATTTTGAATGTGCTGGGCGAGATGCGTGACGCTGCGAGGAGAGGTAGCGAGCTGAAGGTCACGGTGGAGGTCGTTGCTTGCGAGACTTTTCAAAATATCCCGGTTGGACTTCCATTGGAGGTTCTCGGGTCCGGCGTGCACGGACGTTCTCTCACCCCTCTCACCTGGACCAGAGCAGGTACAAACGCCGGAGCTGTCACGTGATGCAAGTGTTTCTTTTCACTTATCACGCGAGTTCACAAGGCCATAAAGACACGGAATCTAATAATCTATTCAGTTTGGGGCAAAAACCAAGTGAAACTCTCAAAACATTGTTATTTTAACAGTAGCGCTGCGATTCTGTGCAGCAAAGCTGCATCGCAGGACCTCAGGCCTTCGACTTGGATGATAGAGATGAGGAGAAGCCCGGGTGGTGAGTGGGGACATCCCCAGTCTCCACTCTTTAGTTTGACATGAGGTGCTTCCAAACTCCAAAGCCAACTTCAACTTTGTTTCCATCAACACTGCCGTGACCTCTACAACCCATGCTTGTGCGGTATCACTACAACTTCACTTTGTTTTCGTGGTTGTTAATCTCTTTTTCTATACAGCTCTGGCCACAGCCTGATACTGAAATCAAGGACAGCCAAAACTGTCACTACCGTTTAGCATCGGATCACCATATCCTTCATCTCATCTGTTATTGAACACAGCCCTTCTGGCTCCAAGTGGTATCCCCCAAATCCTCGCATATACCGAACCAACTCGGAAAACAACTGCCGACTATCTTCAAGTCAAGCGAGCCATACAATGGTTACTCCTTTCGTGCTGTTTGGCTGCTTATACCCGGTTCCTTGGCCTATACGGCTGTCGGCCAACCGGATATCGCTGTTGATGAGTGAAATTGTCACTCTTGCGGAAAGCAGGGCCCTGCTGACGGCCGCGGCGAACGACTGCCCATGACTTGACAATGGCGTAGATACCAAAGCAGACGGCAGCAATAATGCAATAGGCAACGACAGCCGAGTTGCCCGCATTGGTGAGTTTGAGTCCAAGACCACCGTTGACGACGGCCAGAGTAAGGAGGATACGACCCCACCAGATGTGAGCATAGCTGATCACACCACGCTCGCGGTATTTCACAAAGTACTTGTGGTGCATGATTCCGAGGATTGGCTGGATGAGGAGGAGGAACACGACGGCTGTTCCGAGCCTGGTGTGCGTGTTGTTGAAGAGCTTTTCGCGAACTTGTTAGCAATGGTTGTTCAACTTGCGAGGCTCTCAAGAGCCCGCGAAAGCAGCGATTTACATACCATATGCCTATCCTGCGCAACACGAATACCGAGGCCGAAACCAACCCACATCATCGCAAAGGCAAAGGTTTGCCAAATTGCGTGGGCGATCCAGCTGCCGGTCAGAGGCATGAGCATGGAGCCCAAGGGGTAGAGAGCTGCAAAGGTGGCCGTCATGATAACGGAGTGTGCGATCAAAGCCCCATCCCTACGCTTGCCGCCGACGACAGGTGCGAATGGGTTGCCAGGCCCTACAACAACTCCAGGATCGTCGCTGTTGCCTCCGCCTCCGCTGCTTCCACCACCGCTTCCGCTTCCGGTCCCCGGATCTTCGGTGTCTGCCTCGAGGAAGGGGTTGCTGTCGGAAGAAACCGTCGCCTGGGTGAGGTCAAGTTGGAACTCATCATGGTCGTCGTGCTGACTGATGCTCGCGCTCTTGCTCGTGGTCGCCATAGATGACCCTTGCTTCCACGCAGCAATCCATTCCGACGCCGTGTCCGTCAGGCTGAGCGAGCCGCCGTTCCAACTTTCACAGTTAGGACAGACCATGTTGGCAGTCATGACGCCATTTACCACTCCGCTGCCTGCGAGGAGTTCTAGCTTTGCAGCTGACGAACTAGTGTCCTCCTCGGGCATCGAGTGTCCGGTGCCCAGACGGGGCGATAACGTCAGGTTACCCGACCCATCTTGGTACATGACGAACATGTTGGACCCCTTCATTTGATCGCCCGTGCCAAGTGCTACCCACGAGTATGTCGATGGTGCTTGGATTTGGAAGTAGATGTTGCCGGACCCTGAGTCGGCCGATGACTGGGGGATGCCAAACCGGAAGCAGACATTGTCGGCACCCGTGGCACAGTACTTGGGTGTGGCAGCGTGGACAGCATTGCTGGCTAGAGCTTTTTCCCAACCATTAATATCAGATCGTTCTTGGTGGGTGAAAATATGTGATCAGGCTGGGATTGGACTTACCAGTCAACCCTAAGGCCAACGACGACCCTTTGACAGCCTTCATGGTTCAGGTCGATAGGCTTTGGGAATAAGCTATGGTCAAGTTGAAGAGTATTGAGACAGTGTCTACCAAAAGATTCAACAAGGCTGCAGGAGAGTATATCCTAAGCGTCGTCCCTGGGTGACAGGAAGAGTGTGTCGTTGGCTCAGTTACATGAGACTTTGGACGATGGCCAGCTCAAACAGTAGCCGTCACTTCGTTGAAGTTCGAGACAATGACGGGCGCGAGGGAGGGGCTGACACCCATCCATATACTCGTACGTGAAGCTGCGGAGCTGTGGTCTCAAAGCAAGACCAGGCCACACACGAAGATGCGCATATGTAGCTTGTCAGCCATTACAGCAGCAGACACTGACAACCCAAGTCCCCTTCGACCCTTTGCGCACAACACATCCGATGTACATACCTTGGCAACGACCACATGTTTTTGGTGGATGTTGACTTGCAGAAGACTTTGTGGAATGCAGGGCGTCGCACATGCTGATGGCTGATGGCTGACTTTTGCGGGCTTTGCGACCCGAACGACGCCAGCTGCAGCACTTTCCCAAGCCCATTCAAGCCATGGCTGGAACGCGCGAATGCATCGGTTTATTGCATTTGGCGGAGTCAGTCCTTGACTTGGGAAAAATTGGGGAACTTGGGACCTGTCATGGGATTGTCATTCCACACAGTTCCAGGTCAGGTTTCTCTCCGTTTACCCCCTCTGCATACCTTCTCTTGGTCGTGCAACGTGAGTGCAACAACCCGTTTTCTGACATCACAGATCTTACCATCAGAAAAAGGGTTCAAGTCAGTTCAGTTGGGTTCCTGCTGTACCTGGGTCACAGACAACCAAGAACGCTGACCTGCTTGCTACACAAAAAGCCATTGTTTCATAACTCCCAGTTTATACGTTGGTTCCGCCCAGAAAATTGATCCCAAAAGAGAGAAGATTAAGTCTGTCTGGCCAATCACTTCGGTATCCGTCACGGTCTGTCTCTACAGTACTACAACACCACGGCGCAGGCACAGCCGCACCACCACCACCGGAAAGAAACCCGTATCATACCGGGCCGCACCTACTTCTTCCAGCTGACGTGGTTGCACACAGCACACAGCCCGAGCCCTCAGGCATTTGTCCTGTTAGTAAGGAAGGACCACTGATAAGGGCTGTCGATAATTCCCGTCATGAGTCTTTATTCGGATACCCAGGAGTATTTAATACACTTACCTATCAAGAAGACCACTCTTGGTATCAACAACTGCCTAGCTACCTGTAATGCATATAATATCATGTACATGGCAATAAAGGAATCCCCTGAATCAGGGAAAGTACACTTCGGGCGTTCTTTCCGCGTTTAAACATACAACTCAAGTATACACATAGGTACCTACGATAACGCTTTTATCACCCCGGGTCTGGAACCAACTACCATAGCTAGGTTTCTAGGTCTAGGGCTGAGATGCATACCGTAACAAGGTATAAAGTCACGGTGGTATTGACACTCGGTTTACATCTGCAGAACAATCAAGGTTAGGTACCATAGAGTACATCCCCCGTCGATCATCCATCCCCAATTGCCGTCCTCTTTAAGCTTGTTATCTTCTATAATTTTTCGTCTTTTGCCAGGTCACGTCAGTCAGAAATGCATATCTTCACATATGCCCTGTGTACACGCGTGCGTTCTTCGCACCCCCAATGGTTGGTAGCAGCAGCTTCGAATCGGACTTTCGAAGGGGGAGACCCGGCAGCAGAGCAGAGCAGAGCTGTTAAGGTAAGCATTAGAAAGCCCGATAAGCCGCGCGGCTTTTGCGGTCTCCGGCTCTTGGCCGATTTGTCCTAAGGGTGTTGAGGGTACCTCGGGGCGTTGGCGTTGGGTGGCAGGGACGGTAGGATATCGGCCAAGAGCTGCGGTGCTGATGCGCGTGAGTGCCGGTGGTGGTGTTGGTGGTGGCTGAGTACCTAAAACGCGCTGTTGATTTGTTGCGTCCGGTGAATGGTGGGAAGGATTGACGACTGAGGATTGATAGACCGAGAATTGACAGACAATATTGAGAGGACGCGCGTCCATCGAACAGATATCGACAATTCTCAGGGAAAAAAAAAAAAAAAAACAAGAAAATTTGCCATTGGAATGAGTTGTCGCTACTGCCTTGCGCCAAGGTGGTAAACGAGATATCTTCAAGACACACTCCAAGTTCCTTCTTATCTTTGACCGAGCATTTGATATCAAATGGAACGGAGCCCATGAGTCTATTGCCTGACCTGTCTATTTGTCTTGGTCCATAACTAAATGGAACACTCAACCATTGAGAATGAAAGAAACGAGAAATGAAAAACACGAACCGAGGGCAGACTGAACTCGTAGCACTGTTATCGCTTGTGGTCCGTCACCACTACATTTCTCCTCCTGCGCTGGTACCTTTGCCATGGTTCATGGCGCACCAGCTGAATAACACTTTTCCCATACCTTTCTTAACTCCTAAATCCCATTCAAAAACAGATCGAGAATGATCTTTGGTTTCCTCCTCTTTTGTCTCAACCTCAGCCCTGATACTTATGGCAAACTGTATCGAAAAACTGATTTTTTTCCCTGCAACCAAGTGTAAGAGCACGTTGGTCTAGACGCGCATTCCAAAACCATCGCCATCCAAGAGGCTGTTCGACGCAACAAAGCTGAATCCTCCAAAAAGGTCGTCATTAGCATGGGCGGCCGCATATCGCTCCTCGAACCGGCTAACAACTGGACTGAGGTTCAGCTCAGTGAATTCGGGCGCAAAGTTTTCAGCGAGCTCTGGATCCGTAATCATGGGCTGAATAGGAGGCTCGATTTCACGAGCGGCAAGCTTCTTCCAGTCGATCTTGCGGAAGAACCGGTGCTTCTTGATAGTGTCCAGATCCTTGGGCATGTTTGAGCCCAGACGCTTAGCAGGATCCTTGCGCAGTAACCGCGTCAACAGGTCCTTGGCCTCCGCAGTCAGGAAGTAGGGCATGATGAGCTTCTGCTTGACAATGTTCTCCTGGATCTTGGCGTTGTTCCCTCCACGGAACGGAGGGTTGCCCGTCATCAGGTCGTAGCCAAGGGCACCAAGAGACCACCAATCAACCGAGCGGCCGTACTTCTTGCCTTGGATAACCTCGGGAGCCATGTACTCCACGGTACCAAGCATCGAGTTGCACTCCTCAGACTCAACCGCCACCTTGGAAAGGCCAAAGTCGGTCAAAAGAAGGTGGCCTTCGGAGTCGAGGAGGCAGTTCTCGGGCTTGAGGTCTCGATAGACGACACCTAGTGTGGTATGAAGGTGGCTCAGGGCAAGAACCATTTCCGCCATGTAAAAGGCCGCCGTCGGCTCCGAGAACATCTTTTCGGTGTTAAGGTGGGTGAAGAGCTCACCGCCTTGGCCGTATTCAAGAATAAGATACAACTTCTCTTGATCCTGAAAAGCGTAGAAGAGCTTAACCACAAAAGGGTGACGATTGACGCTTTCCAAAATCTGGCGTTCCGTCTTGGTCTGCTCAACCAACTTCTTATGCACGACGAGGGAAGCCTTCTTGAACTGCTTCTGCGCAAATAGACGACCAGTGGTACGTTGCTTCACCAGCAGGACAGTGCCGTATGTTCCCTTGCCCAAGCACCGCAGGGGCTCAAAATCATCCGCAGTCATCTTCTGCGAGCGGGCAACACCACCCTCAGGGCCAATCTCCACGGCTTCAGTAGATCCAATTGTAGTGGTAACATTCCCATCGACGGCAAAATCGTGCTCGAGGTTGATTTCGTAGGCCTCGGTGGCCACAGATGCCGTCTCGTCCCCGGAGCTGGTGCCGCTGCTGTTGCTGCGCTTGTAACCACTTTGGCGGACCAGGCCACCAGAAAGAACACGGCGACCAAGCTTCGACGTCATGGAGCTCGCACGTGAAGAGGCAGCAGTGTCCAGGCTGAGGGACTGAATATCCTGGTGCATCCGTAGCATGCTAATCCCACTCATGGCGGGCGAAAGAACGGGCCTCATAGCCGGGCTGCAATTGGCACTGACAACGTCGTCGACCATGAGCGTGCTTCTGCTGCTCTTGGTTGTCAATCCCCTACGGGGGTCGGGCGAGAGGCAGTAGTCGGAGTCCTCATCGCCGGATGCAGCCGGGGTATTGTGGAAGCCACGCACCGTCTTGAGTGCGGGAGTTGCTGGAGATCTCAACATGTTTGTCGTATGGTAGTCGTTTGATGGGCTAGCTAGTAGTGGGATGGTGTTGGTATGATCGATAATAATCGGGAAACTAGAAGACTCCCGTTACAGCTCGACAAGATCAATCCCTCAAAACCTCTGTCGGCCTTCGTATTCAAGGCTCGCCTCTGCGTCGTTGGGCGTCGGCGCGGTGTTCGGTGGTCAAACTGGGTCCTTGGTGGCTTGGAATCGCACGCATCTGGTACTTGAAGAAGGAAGTGGAATTGTCGTCGACGGTCTTCTCGATATGCATTGAGGGTGAACAGGCTTGATAAGATGCGGTTTTAGTATCAAGAGAGAAAAAGAGGAGAAAGTTGTAGCTGGGGAGCGTGCGAAGGAAGAGGTCAACTCTGGAGACAATGAAAGTTGTGGGAAGCAGAAGTTAAAATAAAATGGAGCCCGGACCTTTTGGAGCTGCAGTGAAGGGGATGGATGGCCTGGACCGGGGTTGTTACCTTGGGTATTATGTACAATTACTCCTAGGAGCATGCACTAACCAGGGGCTGCGCCCGCCTCATGACTTTCCTGCCATTGAGCCAACTGCGATCAAGAGAAACTGCATGCTCGCATGTGTCACGGTCTGGGCAGGCCGGACAGGCGAGCAACAGGAAGGGCGGAAAGGCCAGCAGGACTGGTCTGGTGGAAGGAAAGGGAGGAAAAGGCGGGCGTTGTCCCAGGGAAACGGGAATTGGCATGAGCACCTGAGAATCGGTGATTGGCCATGGCGTGTCCCCCGCATAAAAGGGAGTGCACCATTTTCCAGGCTTTTTCTAGCTTTCAGCCTGGAATCGCCCCATGCTGCACTGTCAGACTGTCCAAACTTCCAATACCACACTCGCTGAAGGCAGTGTGTGTACCAAGGCCGCTGAATGCCGACCCCGATCTTCATTTTGACAAGTCTGGGGGATCCGAACAGCTGGGGCTCGATTGGCGGTCATTACCGCATTGGTCAACGGCTGGGAAGGGGGAACTGGCCGCACCATTTTGGGATTGCACTTCCATGTCACCTTGGACAGCCTGTGTGCGAAGCAGGTACCCACACCTGTTGATACCAACAGGAAATCCATCACATGAAAACACAGGAACTGTACGTACCTATGAATGTTCGGAAAGCCATTTTGATGATTCGTTGGTTCAGTTTTCATATGAGGCGATGCTAGGACTGCGGTCGTTATAGGAAGCTGTGGGACGAGAACGTTCTGATGGGACATGTCATAGAGGGTTAGGGTTGGACGTATCCCGGAAATTCCAGTGGAGCTCCAGAAACAGCAACGCCGCCAGCATTGTAAACTTCCTGTGATTGCATCACCTACCAGCTTCAAATCAAGACGGGAAGCAAAACACCAGACTCGCGCATCAAACCATTATTTAGCAACAAACATCCGAATCCGAAATACCCCATTTTACTCGTTTCCAATTGCACAAAAGTTACAGCGAGGGACCAACTACCAAAAAGCTTAGCAAGATGCATCCGTCGCGTAGAGCCTACGTAGAGGAGGCCGAGCCTGAGGTAAGACATACCCCGTTTACGCCCCTCGCAACATTGAAGGCACCTGCTCAACTTTCCAAACAGAGCCCGTACTAACCCACCTAAAGCAGGATCGCGGAGGCATTGATCTCGACTCTGTTCGTAAGTCTTGAAAAACACTTTATGGACTGCGTCCGACCCACGACTAACTCGCCTTCTAGCTCTTGATCGCGACTATGACATTCCAGGTGCTGGGGCTGGTATTGCCCCAGAGAAGGCATCTGTACTCCTTTCACAGTTCGAGCGAAAACGATTAGCAGCTTCGATTGCCGTTCCTACCGACGATGGCCGGGTGCGAGCCAAATTGCGAGAGATGGGCGAGCCCGTCACCCTCTTCGGCGAGGGTCCGGCAGACAGACGCGACAGATTACGAGAACTTATGACACTACAAGCCGAGAAGGGAGGCCAAGAAAACGCCGATGTGGAAATGCAAGACGCCGACAATGATGATGACGAAGCCGGCGACCAAGAGGAAGAATTCTACACCACTGGAACCCCGGAGCTGCTTCAGGCCCGCATCGATATCGCCCAATACTCAATCCCCAGAGCCAAGAAGCGCATCGAATTCCAGAAGAAGGAGTCCACCATTCCACTGCGAACGCATGTCAAACACCGAAAAGAGATCAAGGAAAAGCTTCAGGGATTTGAGCTACAAGGCAGTCAAACGGCAGGAGAGCGGCACATCAGCATGACGAGGATTTCCCCCGATGGAAACATGGTCGCAACTGGCAACTGGGGTGGACAGGTCAAACTTATCGAGATCCCGACCCTTGAACCAAAGAAGACTTTGAGGGGTCATACCAACAAAGTGAGCGGTCTATGCTGGATGCCTGGAGCTACACTGCCTGAGCGCAATGTTTCTCCCGATACGGTCAACCTCGCTTCTGGAGGTGCGGAAGGCCTGGTTCATCTCTGGTCTCTGAACCAGGATACTCCGCTCAGAACTCTTACGGGACATTCTCAACGAGTGTGTCGTGTAGAGTTCCACCCTTCGGGCAGGTATCTGGCTTCTGCCTCGGAAGACACCTCGTGGAGGATGTGGGATGTGGAAACCGGCACCGAGCTTCTTCTCCAGGAAGGCCACTCTCGCGGTGTCTACGCCGTCAGCTACAACACTGACGGATCGCTACTTGCGAGCGCGGGGTTGGACAGCATTGGAAGAATCTGGGATTTGCGGACAGGACGGACTGCCATGATTCTTGATGGGCACCAGGACGGCCATATCAAGCCTATTTATGGCTTGGACTGGGGCTCGGACGGTTACAGGGTGCTCACGGCGTCTGCTGATGGCTGGATCAAGTGCTGGGATGTTAGGAAAGTGGAAAGGATAGGAGGAATTGGTGCACACACAAGTGCGGTGGCCGACGTGCGGTGGTTTAAGGGGTTGGATGATCCGTTAGAAGGAGTAGCTCCTGGCGAGGATGAGAAGGGAATGCAAATTCCCAAGAAATCCGGCACCTTTATGGTTTCGGCAGGCTTTGACCACAAGGTAAACATATTTTCCGCCGACGACTGGGCCTTGGTCCAGTCCCTCAGCGGCCACACAGGGCCTGTTTCGAGTGTCGACGTTAGCGGGGATGGAAAGTGGATTGTAAGCGGTGGGCATGATCGGACGGTCAAACTTTGGGGACGAAACGACTCCAAGGGCTTGTATGAATCCTGATCAGAGGGTAGAGATACGCTTAACTGGTCATTGCCTCTAGAGGTACCAAAACAACGAGGGCGTTTAGCCAGTAAACATGCCAGGGCTTGGTTCACCGCTCGTCGAGAGATAGTACCAGCAAATAGATTGCATGGAAGCTATAAGGATTCTGTAGATAAACAAACATGACCGGATGTCCATATAAAGTTGAATTCATCGCATAAATTTGAGTTGCTTCGTGGTTGCATCTCACTGACCTGCTAAGAATAGGGGGGTCACCTGACCGGGAAAGTGGGCCTGCTGCGATCCTTCTTCCTGCTTTCCTTTGTTCTGCAGTGACGCGGGCAGGGGTGGGCGGGACACCTGCCGCCCGCGTTGGCTGGCGATGGTAAAGTCACCCTTGGAAGTGGTGACGCACGGTCCATCGTGCGAAGCTTGGCTTTCTGATAATGGGCGATAAAACAATGGCAGCGGATGCCATCGCAATTCACTTTTGAGGGTTGGGTTGATTTCGAACTTTTGACTTCTCCGTTTGTGTTATTCTGAACTCTCAATCGTTCTTTTCCCAACCGATACTCACGCGAGAGACACAGTCACCATACTCTCAACCCACAGCATCCGGGCAGCTCAAGTCCCCATGCGCATCAACTCGGCCAGAGCTATCTGAAGGGCGACACGGGGAGGATTCGCTTATTTGGGAACCAGCCAGAACGTCGACCACCGCATTGCATCATGTCATATCGTCCTCCGCGGGAAGGCTACCAGCCGCCATCTCTCGGGCTCCCGGCAAAGCCTCCGCCGCCGGTTGACAATCATTTGTCCAAGTCGCCGGCGAGAAGACGCGATGTGCCCCCTGCCGTGCCGTCGCCACCTTCACACTCGACCCGGACGTCACCTCCTCGGCCGCTCTCGATTAAGAGTGTGGCGTCACCATCAACAGCACGTCCGCCGTCGAGTCCCCAAAAACTACCGGTCGCGCGTCCCGACCAGTGGTACTTCACGCCCGACGAAGTAGCGAGCACACCCAGCATCATAGATGGACTCTCTGTGTCGGAGGAGCGCCTAAGGAGGGCCAAAGGTGTTAACTTCATCTTCCAAGCTGGCATCATGCTCGATCTCCCGCAGATTACATTGTGGGTTGCTGGCGTCTTTTTCCACCGCTTTTACATGCGAAGAAGCATGGTGGAAGAGAAGGGTGGCATCCATCATTACGTATGTCTCTTCGTGTCCTCTGCTTATCCTTTGTCGCCTGTGTCGGCGGTCATCTTTAGCAGCCCAGATGTGGTCATTGAGTCTTGAAGATGTGCAACACGGACTAACCCCATATTGAATATGCAGAACATCGCTGCTACCGCGCTCTTCCTCGCGAACAAGACAGAAGAAAACTGCCGAAAAACGAAAGATCTGATCATCGCGGTCGCAAAAGTCGCCCAGAAGAATGCGAAGCTAATCATCGACGAACAAAGTAAAGAATATTGGCGATGGCGCGACAGTATTCTCAATTACGAGGAAGTGATGCTGGAACAGTTGACATTCGATCTAATGGTGGGAATTCCATACCACCCATTATACGAGTTCATTAATACGCTGGAGCAGGACATTCCTCTACAGCAACAAGAAAGCAGCCAACAGTCGCAAGATGCCTCCAAGCAAAAGCAGCACCTGGTTCGCAACAAAGCCTTCCGTAACGCCGCATGGACTTATTGCAACGACCTGTGCCTCACAGTCTTGCCCTTGCTACTGAATGCCCGCGACGTCGCCATCAGTGCCATCTTTTTCTCCGCCTCCATTCTTAAGGAGAAAGTTGACGACGTCGACGGTGAGGCGTGGTGGAAATACCTTAAGGGGGACGAGGGCAAGATCTGCATGGCTATGGAAGTCATTACCGAGTTCTACAAGGAGAACCCGTTGAGGAAACAGGATAACAGGATGTCTCCGTCTCCTACGTTCAACTTGGAGGGTACAAGGCGCAGGCTCGGAACAGCATCAAGTCAGCAAGAGGGCGACGGCACTCCGATGGGGACAGACCGCGGCACACAGAGTCCTAGAAGCTCCAGTGACCGCGGGCGTGCTAACGGCAACACCAACGGCACATTGGAGGATGAGGAGCAGAGTTCGCAGCGACAGCACATCAAGCAGGAAGATGGGAGAACAGCTTCGGAGGCCCAGAACGGTTCAACAATAAAATATTCTTCAGAGGCAAAGGCATCTTCGCTCATCAAGAGCGAACCGGACAGCGCTACTTCTGGTCTCGATGCAAGGACAGAGCAGGCGCCGGAGGCATCTTTCCAGTCGGAGAGAGGAGATTCCGATGCGTCACTAAAAGAGGCCGCCAATAACTTGGCGATACACAATGGAAGGCCAGGCGACAGCGGACTACGGTCTCCTTCCGGAGCGAAGCGTAAGAACTCCGTGTCTGAGCCGGCGGCGGAAGGCGAACCGGAGAGGAAGCGGACTCGGACCGTTGCGAGCGATGAGGATGAAGGGGAGATCAGCGGGAATTAACGTTGCGCGTCGGGGTTTCTGCCTGCCTCCGCCGGATTTTACTGTTGTTGCTTCGAATTCGGGTTTGTTACTTTGGCTTATAGGGTAGTCGGCGGTTTCAGGCGTCAGCGGTGGGGGACTTTACAGGAGGCGCTCTTGAAATTACATGGAATGAATCGGTTGGCGAGCATGGAAAACGCACTGGGTATTCTTTGATCATACTTGCCCAGACTCGTGGGTGTAAAGGGGGCTCCACTGACCGAGGAGTGTGGCGGCATATCGGGAGGGTGTTAATTGTATGATATCCTGTAAAATACATATGACAGAGGTAAGGTTATTATCACCTTTAGCATAGGATACGGCAAGCAGATCGAGGCTATGTCACGACCTGCCGGCAAAAATCCAAGGTATAGATCAACATCATTTGACACCCTGACCATGGCTCAATATTTTTGATCCCTCAAGTTATTCTACTCAGGAATTGCCACCTATCTACGTAAACCAAGCACCCCAAGACAACTCATCCCGTCAATCTCTCCGCCCAAAACAACTCACTCACACCAACCTCCTCATCCCAAACTCATCCCCATACCCCTTCTCCCTCGCCTTCTCATCCAAAAAGTCCACTAGATCAACCATATTCGTGCAACTCAACATGGCGTTTCTTTCCGCCTTGCCCAGCAGCGCATTCTTGTTTGGCCCCATGCCCGGCGCACACATCTCACTGAGATGGTGCTGTACAAGCTTGAACGGCAGCGGCGCCCTTGCCAAGTGGCTCATGAACGTCTCGAGCGCTTCCCACGGGCAGGCGTCGTAGCCCGCGTAGAGGGCCGGGTTGGCGAGGATGGCGCGGGCGGACATTAGCCCCGAGAGTTTGGGAATGTTGAGCACAGGCTGGTTTGGCTGTTTCTTCTTCTCGACATTGTCGGTGGAGATGGACTTGCTGGTGAAGGTCGGGGTGTTGGCTGGGTCTAAGAGGGGGGAGGTGAAAGGCAGGGAGTTGAGGGTGAAGACGTCCCCTGACAAAAGGATGGGGACCTGGTCGCCGAAGGTGGAAGTCAAGATCTCGAGCGCTTCGACGTTGATGGGTGTGCTGGAGGGGGTTTGACGCGTGCGGGGGTGGATGGTCAGCCAGTCTATGTGTCGGTCTTGAGAGGGGCCGAGGACGGTGGTGATGAAGTCCATTGTTTTTCTGTGGTGTTGAGAGGTTAGTTATTTCTAGGTATCCACGAGACCTTATCCTGACACCCCATTTTCATCGCGGCTGTGGAAACTCACCTCAGATCCTTATGAACACGGATCTTAACGCTGACACTCCTTCCCTTGGGGTTGTCGATATCCTTCTCCTTACCAACGCCCCATCCATCTCGCCTCAGATACTCCCGAGTCTCAACCACCATGTCCCGTACTAGTTCTCGCTTTTCCATCAGCGCGGCACCGAGGGTCTCGGCGCACGCCCATGACTGAGGGCATCCGCAGTTCAGGTCCACGCCGCCGGCATAAGGGGCCACGAGGGTAGACGCCCGGGCTAACTCTTGGGGAACGTTGGCGCCAAATTGCACCACTGTTGGAGGCTGGTGGCCGTTCGTGGAGATGGTGAGATCGCTATCTCTGGCAAATCGGTTTCTGTTGAACTCTTTGGCCAGGATCATGGGCGTCCAACAAAGATCTGTGCCGTAGTCATGGACTGTTTGGCGAAAAGCAAGCTGTCCGGCTTGTTAGAATATTGTGACTACTATGATGGGAACTTTCTCAAACAAGATGTTAAAGGAAGAGGAGGAGGAGGCTACTTGCCTTGCCATACCTCACCATGGGCGCCAAAGTGTAAAGAAGTCTCTTTTCACTCTTCGCAATGTCAAAGAGCTTGAGCGGACTTTCTCAAGTCAGTTAAACGCATCTTGTCTCAGAACTGTGTAGTCTACGTATGAAGGAGAAGCACCAAATCGAACAGCTTGAGATTTTATAAGCCCCCTCAGCCAGGACGCTTGGGAAAGAACATTCTTGGACGTAGCACTTGCTGCATAAATAGGAATAAGAGAAAAGGGTCGGCAGGCCTTACTGGACAATATCCTGGGGAAAGTCTTCCATAGTGGCCTCCATCTTGATGAGTTCCAAGCTCTTTAATAACGAGTGGAGGATAGAGTAAGAGCGAGCGACTTCCGTGGTTGCGCCGGACGGATGGTGAAGAAGTGGTCGCAAGTGAAGGTGTTCACGATCAACATCCGCTTTTTTTTACAGTGGGGGTTTTGAACCTTTGATAGCCGCTACGGCAGTTAACTTTTTGTGTGGTTCACAAGCCGACGATAGGTAGGTATGCAAAGCCTGCGATATCACAACCTGAAACCCCCCAATCACAGGAAGTAATATCTTTCCTAATGGCAATCATGATTTGCCTTCTTTCAACAAACAAATCCAAAACTTGATTTCGAGGAGCAAACATCGAAGCCACATATTGGAGAATCCCGTCGAGTGGTTCCCGTCCCTCTATGAAATTAACCCCAACCCTAACAGTTCCCGCTATCGGTGCTCCATCCCCCACTATACGTGCCTGACCAGGCTCCACTACCAGCTCCAGTTGCCCCAGTTTCACGGTTTCAACAAGGCACAAGACCCCTGTCTTATATGACTCTTAGCGGCCCCCCAGCGGCCGTCATCGCTTTCCTTCAGCACGTTGACTTGCAACTCATCTTCAGCTTTTTCCTCAGGCAAGAGTCATTCTGGTCACGCCAAAACATCCGATGAGCATGAGACCACATTCCGACAAGATGGGAGGCAGCAACCCAGTCATTGGCCTTCTCGGTGGCGGCCAACTGGGCCGTATGCTCTGTGAGGCTGCGAACCCCCTGGGCATCGACATCGCCATCCTCGACGAGAAGAACGCCCCTGCTAAGCAAGCCCACAACACCAACCGCCATGTCACTGGTTCCTTCAAGGACCCGGCCAAAATCCGAGAGCTCGCTGCTCGTTCCGACTACCTTTCTGTCGAAATCGAGCACGTCGAGACCGAGGTTCTCGAGGATATCGAGAAGAATGGCGTCGAGATCAAGCTCGCCGATGGCTCCGTTGCTATTCACAAGCCGCCCATTCATCCTTCCTGGAGAACCATCCGCCTGATTCAGGACAAGTACCTCCAGAAGGAGCACTTCCGCACTAGCAAGACCAAGATCCCCATTGCTGATCAGATGGCCATCGAGTCGGGCGAGTCGGCTCTCAAATCCCTCCAGGAAGCTGCTGACAAGTTCGGCTTCCCTTTCATGCTCAAGGCGAGAAAGGGTAGCTATGACGGAAGAGGAAACTTTAAGGTTGACAGTGAGGAGGACTTTGCCCCTGCTATCGAGGCGTTGGGCAAGCTTCCTCTCTACGCGGAAAAGTGGGCCCCTTTCGTGAAGGAGCTTGCAGTCATGGTCATCCGTACCGAGGATGATGAAGGCAACTTGAGGAAATGCGTCGCCTACCCTGCCGTTGAGACGATCCATGAGGACAGCATCTGCACCAAGGTCTTCATGCCGCCCAGAGAAGTGGATGATGATGTCTGCATGGAGGCTAGGAAGCTGGCCTGTGATGTGATTAGCACTTTGTGGGGAAGAGGTGTCTTTGCCGTCGAGATGTTCCTCCTCGAGGACGGTAAGTAGCAGTGGTTGAACTCGATATCGCTGGATATCTTGCTAACATTTGGTCAGGATCGTTGATGATCAATGAAGTCGCGCCTCGCCCCCACAACTCCGGCCACTACACCATTGAGGCCGTTCCCTACATGTCCCAGTACAAGGCCCAGCTCTATGCCGTCCTTGACCTACCTATCCCTGATGAGCTCACCCCAAGAGTTGCATCTTCTATCATGCTCAACATCTTGGGTGGTGCCGCCTCCAACTCCCATCACAAGCTCGCTCGTCTTGCCAGGACGACGTACGGCGATGATGTCGATGTCTATCTCCATCTCTACAACAAGGAGTCCAAACCTACCCGCAAGATCGGCCATATCACTTTGACCGGATTCTCCTCTATTGAGGATCTCGAGCAGGCTGCTGAGCCTTTCATCAAATTGGTCGATCAAATTAGGGAGGAGCGTCTTGCTGCTTCTGCTGAGCAACTCCGTCCCCAGGAGGAAGCCAAGAGCAAGCCATCCTCCGGAGGGGTTAGCCCTGCGGAGGTACACAACTCGGACCAGCCTTTGGTATTGGTCACAATGGGCTCTGACTCCGACTTGCCCGTCCTCAAGGCTGGTCTTGATATCCTGAAAGAATTCAAGGTCCCTTATGCTCTCGACATCACCTCTGCCCATCGTACTCCCAGGTACATGATGAAGGTTGCCGGTGAGGCGGCGAAGAAGGGCATCAAGGTTATCATTGCTGCCGCTGGCGGAGCTGCTCATCTTCCCGGCATGATCTCTTCGGAGACCCCGCTGCCCGTGATCGGTGTTCCTGTCAAGGCGACACACCTTGATGGTCTCGACAGTCTTTTGAGCATCGTTCAGATGCCGGTAAGTTTCAAATCCACGATGCCAATGAAATTCCGTCCCGTCACTAACTGTTAACAGAGGGGCGTCCCCACTGCCACCGTCGGCATCAACAACTCTACCAACGCCGCCCTTCTCGCCATCAGGATCTTGGGTTCCTTCATCCCTCAGTACCAGGAGCACATGAGCAGATATCAGCTTCAGATGGAGGAGGGCGTGATTGAGAAGGGTGAAAAGTTGCGCATAGGAGGCGATGTTGCCTATCTCGAAGGCATGAAGAAGGCCAAATAAAAGGCATGTAGGGGTAGTGGCCTATGGGGGCCGCTGGGATGATGAGATGCGCAGTCTTCAATGTATATATGATGACGATTCAACTCGCGCGGGGATATATTTGGTATGAACGAACAAAAACAGGACCGGGTTCAGCGGGTCTTGAAGGTTATGGTTTAACACGGACAAGAAGGAAAAGGAATGATTATACCCGGGAAGTTCAAGGAAAGAAAACGTCACGGAGTACACGGCGGTTATGACTGTTCGATGGAATGTCAGCACGATACGTATTGCAGCAGCATTTTAGCTTTTCTCAGTCGATGTTAAAAACAAAATGAGCATCTGGCTCTCGGAGGTGAAGCTCCAAAGGTACGAGATGCGTGTAAGTCAACCAGTCCAGGTATCCCCTGAAATTTGACAAGGCGTTTGTGACTGCCTCCATCGCGAGTTTGCTGCCAAGACTCCCTACGGGGCCCGTGGGTGGACCGTGCACGCGACGGCTGCGGCAGGGTCCCGCCAACGGAGGTCCAGAGCTTCCCCCGGAGAGGTGTCTCCAACTTGTCCCCAGCTACGAACGTCACCGTCCGGACGACCATCAACCTCACGCAACAAGTTCCGAGACTGGCTTCAAGTTTCCTTTTACATACTCAGCCAAGATGTCTTCCAAGAAGGATATGCGCAGGGCGGACCTGAGTAAGTTACCCATTCCAGTTGCCAAAGTTGACTCTGTCCAATGTCAAAGCCGTGGAATATCAAGCTGACCCGGGGATTTGGCGTAGTTATCCCCTATCAGGAGCCGGCCGCGAAGAGCGATGTCGCTGAATTCCAGTCGACTCTCTCGTCAACATTGCCCATGGCTGCTATCTTTATGCGCAACCGCTACATTGGATGGTAAATAGGATCCGCTCGATGCGCACGCAACACACTCCATGCGACTCCGATCACCGCTATGGGGGTAGCTTCCAACAAAAGCTACCCGCCATCGATAACCCAACGGCAGCCATGTGGCGTTTGCCATGTGCTCTTTGGATGTGAATATCGGATAAAAGTTTAGGTTGGGGCGGTCCCGCTGATTGCGAATCATATGATACAGGGCTGCCGTCGTCTTTGCCGTCCAGAGCTGGCTCGGCGAGAGCGAAGATAGCAAGAAGAGCTCCAGCACACCCGGATACTTCTCGGTGGGCATGTCGCGTACGTTTACCCGGGCAAACGAAGCAACTGATCGTTGGAAGTCTGCTAACGCCTATGTCTAGTGATGTCTCTCCTCGTCACCTACCTCCCGCTCTTCCTTCCCCCACAACCGGGCATGCAACAGGGCAGCGCCACCGATGCCGCTCCTCCTCCTGTCACTGCCTAAACCGACAAGCAGGTCATTTCCCATAACAACAGAATCTTTTCCCAACGCTCTCGACGAACGGAGTCTCTCGTTTTCTTGGAGAGACAGGTCTTCCCGACACCGAAAGAATTCATGAAGCCTGGGCGAGCCGGACGAGGAAAGGCCCGGAACACGAAATCTGTACACCATATTATAATACCCAATTAATTCCGAGGATGTAATGATGTTATTAACGACGAAAATGAGAGGACGAGGCTTGGGTACTGGATGTCACTTTGAAAATAGACACCGAATTTCGAGGTTCAGAAAGATTGGAGAAGTCGGGTTTGTGCTCCAGTCCGGTATCTATTGTGCTTATGATGCAATGGAAGTTGATTCAAGGCCATCGCAACCTTTCGAAAACGATGGGTTATTCGCTCCGCCAACTCGGTTCTTAGGTATGCGGATTTGGGCTTGAGGAAGGGCGAATCCAGGGGAATGGCCCTGATTGATGTCTGATGGTACAGGATACTGAAAAAAAAGGGATATCGTCTTTATTTAGGTGACCCTTTTCCAGACAAGTTGGTCAGTGTAAGTTTGTCGAACAGCTGTTATAACTGATCTTACGTATTCTTGACTCAGGAATATATAGGCGCTACAGTTGTCCTAGGATTGATTGCTTGGTCGCTAGCTGGTATATAGTAGCATGACGAAGTATCGCTAAAGTTGATAACCCATAGGGCCATATTCCTATCAATAACACACACTCAATCGGACACCAAACGTCATCATTCTTTTGTCTTCTCCATTTTGCTCTCTAGCATGGGTTACCTTTCTCCTGTGTCTTGGGATAACGTAGCCTGTCATGATGAAACACCGAGGTCGTCAGGGGGCTGTTAAGCGCCCGTCCACTCACGGAGTTTCAGATGCGACGTCTCGAGTGGTCAACGTGACATTATCCTATGGCCTTCCACTACCAATCTCTGTCAGGAGATACCTTCGAGGTCCAAGCGATACAACCTGGTCTCTTACAAGTCGAATTATGTTGTTTCGCTTCATTTCGTCTTATTTTCTAGCTCTTTCCTCGCTCTTTGTCACTATTTTTTCGCCTCCCCGATCTTTCATGTTTCTTTTTGCGTGCTCGTTCGTCCTAAGTTGATTGAAGACACCGCGGAACACTTTGTCAACACGTACCGCTACCTGTTTCTCACATCGGCTTCCTTCATTTAATACTATAATTATTCGATAGTATCATCAGCTGGACTGAACACCAAGCCTAATAACTCCAATCCCTCAAACGAGACACCTTACCGATCAAAGGCATCCTCCACTCACTACCATTTCCCAACAAGACATCCCAACTCAACCTAAGGATATTACTATTTTCCTACGACAAAAGTCAACATGAAGCCAGTCACACTCGCCGCCGCCCTCCTCTCCCTTTGCGCTTCTCTCGTCAGTGCCGGCGTTGTCATCACCCCCATCAAGCCCGAGCAAGTCGTACCCAAGAACGCAGATGACTGCTATTTTGGTGTGACTACCCCTCAAGGTTGCGGGTACGTTTTGTCTCTATCTCGTCCCTTTGGATGAAGACTAACATCAGTTATAGACCCCTTCGTAACACGAAGAAGGGTTAAAGGATGGACCGCGACTATAGCATTCCTCCTCGGCTGATTCAGAGAGCTTGATGCTGGGAGCCGTGACAACGACTTGACGATGATGACGCTGCGTTGTGGGCGGATTATGGGGTATGGGTTCGGGGCGAATGTTGATGATGAAGAGGACGCTGGTTGGTGATGGGATAGATGGACGGTGGGCATGGTCAGGATGAAGGCTTCATGATCTTGCGGCCCTCCACTGCCGACTATGGACATGGACTCAAGGAGGGACGGAGGATCTCGGCTTGGTCAGGCCGAAGGAGACACGAGATACAGGCCGGGGAATTGAAAATATCCCTTGCTCGGATAGTCAACGGTGACAGCCAGAGAAGGAACTAGGAAACCACCACCACTCTTATGGAAAGATGGAGGCTGCCTGTTGCTCGTAGAGCCGACCAGAGCCCAGCCATCCAGTCTCGTCCATGCTCGAACAACATGCAATATAGGTAATAGATACCCAGTCACATCATCCTGCAAGGAGACAGTGTCTTGACTTCCAACTCCTCCTTCAGCCATCATGATTGCGTTGAAGTTCGTAGTGACGACCCATGGTGACTGCGGATGGAGACATACGACTCTGAAAGAGCCGACGGATAACATTATAGTCCCGACCATCGGTTTGCCTGGGTACATGACATTCCAACGTGCAACCTTTCACACTTGGTATCACGAACAATTGAAGGCATAAACAACATCATAGCAGTTGGAGAAATGTGCCGATACTTCGACCCGCCCTCACATGTGGTGATTCTAAGGCAGGAGATACGGAAGGGCTGTTTGTGGCATCAATCTGCCACTCAACTTCGAAGAGACCTAATGAAAGGCTCTCCAAGACTCCCGCGATACTGTTGGGCTGCCGAAGCAGCAGCAGCGATCGCGTCTCTTCGTTGAGTGGTTGATGAAAGGAAAAGGGAAATTTTGAGCGAGTGGCCGTCGAGTTTTTGACAATTTCGAAGCTTGGCCAGTGGCTCGTGCGCCTGTGTTTGCCTGGCAGGGGGGGGGCAGAGCAAGACCCACAAAAGTGAAAGCTTTGGAGGGGCAGATAAAAATCACCACCGGCCCGAGGAACTGCCGGCTCCGCAAGAACCAACACTTTTACTCCCATTTCAAAAATTCCGCTGCAACCCTCGCTTCCTCTTCCCAACTCTTCTTCCTCAACAGACTGCCAGTTCCGCGAACCACAGAGTCCCTAGTCATGGCGATGGGATCTGTCAGCGACACCCTCTGGGATGTCGTCATCTGCGGCACCGGACTGCAGCAGTCTCTGCTTGCACTGTAAGCAAACGCCCACTCTTCTCCATCCGACTTCCATCGTTCTCCTGTCTAACTGACCGACTGACATAGCTGTTCTCCGCCTTGAAGATCCCTCTCGCGATCGGGCAAGAACATTTTGCACATAGACCCCAACGACTACTATGGCGGGGCGGAAGCGGCTTTCAACCTGCAAGAAGCTGAGTCCTGGGTTGACCGTCTGGCTACTGAGGACAAAGGCTTCTTCAGGTCCGCATCTATCACCAAGCCGGATGTCGCAGGTCTCTCCTTCCCCAGAGCGTACTCGCTGGCACTGGCACCGCAATTGATCCACGCCCGCTCGGAGCTGCTATCTCAATTGGTTTCTTCCCGGGCGTACCGGCAGGTGGAATTCCTCGCCGTCGGATCATTCTACATCTTCAAAGCACCCTCCGGCCCCGAACAGCAACCCAGTCTCGTCCGCATCCCCTCAACTCGTGAAGACGTCTTCTCGACCACGGCCATCTCGGCCAAGGCCAAGCGCGGACTGATGAAGTTTCTCAAGTTCGTGCTGGACTACGACCGTCTCGAGCAGAGAGATGTTTGGAAGACTTTTGCCGGCAGACCCTTAGTGGACTTCCTCCAGGAGCACTTCAAGATGGATGCCGAGCTCAAGACCTACATCATCACCCTCACGCTCTCGCTGGATGGCAAGATCACCACCGAGGACGGATTGTCTACCATCTATCGTCACCTGACCTCCATGGGTCACTTTGGCCCCGGCTTCGCTGCTCTCTATCCCAAATGGGGCGGCATTTCCGAGGTTGCTCAGGTTGCCTGTCGAGCTGGTGCGGTTGGTGGTGCTGTGTACATGCTTGGCGCTGGTATCAAGTCGATGGCTACTGCTACCGATGAGGTTGAGCTCGAGCTGACCAGCGGCGACATGGTGAAAACCAAGTTGCTCGTGCGAGGGAATGAAAGCGTTGGCGATGGGCCGAGCATCAGCAGGCTAGTGGCCGTTGTTGGTTCTCCGCTCAAGAGCTTGTTTAAGGTCACTATCGAAGGGGCACCGACACCATGCGTTGCTGTCGTCGCTCTGCCTGTGGGCTCACTAACAACATGCGGCGAAGCAAACACTTCCCCAGTCTATGTTTTCGCTCACTCTAGCGATACTGGCGAATGTCCCAAGGGTCAGAGTAAGTTTTAACCTATCCCGTTCTCCTCACACCACTTCCTTCCCGAGTACTATGATGATCCACATCTTGAATACTTATCTACATTGTCCAAGCTTCGGCGTTGACGATAACTACCTCTGACATTCTGATCGTACTCTCATCCACTTAACCCTTGGGCATCGTTCATCACATGTTAGGAGCAAAGGCTAACTGGAAATCAATAGGTGTCTTGTACTTGACCACAATGGCTACTTCCAACTCCAAGGAGGTCTTGAGCCGTGCTCTTGAATCCTTTCTCTCCGCCATGGACCATGATCAAGTTCCCCAGTGCTTGTATCAGTTATACTACGAGCAGGCTGCTGGTGTGAAGCAAAGTCGACTTGATGAGTTGACCATTGATCTGCCCGGCCCTTCTCTTTCCCTCTCGATGGACGATTTGTTGCTGAAGCATGTCCGTGAGGCGTGGAAGAAGGTCGCTAGCGACACAGCTGATGATGCAGAGTACATGATTTTCACAGATCGTGAACCTGTGGATGATGATGATGAACTCGAATGATTCTCGGTGATGACCATGGTAAGGGCTGGTCTCTTTACTGTCTCATGCACAGCTTTTGCACATATTAGCATATTTCTAAGAAAGATTAAAATTCGTACTTCTCATCTTCGTGCTATCTTCTACCTGATTCGTTGTGATATTGCTCAGTCGTGAAATGACTCTTCCCTTCTCTCAGATTGAGCCCCAGCGTGTCGAAGAGTTGTCGTTCGCCTGAAATCAGTTCCCCATTGCCATACCTTTCCGAATATCAGCCCCCTCTATCCTCAACAGAAGCTGTGATCCCATCCACCATATACTCTGAACAGTTGTCGCCAGAGACGAATCCCTGGCAAACAACCCCTGACGGTATCCCAACTTGCTTTTCTCTCATCATGACCAACCCAACTAGGGAGCACATAATCCCCTTCCGCATTACCCCGAAATCTCGTACCACGAGATAAAATAAAAATAAACGGACCGCAAGATTAGCGCCGATTGCACCAACAAGTGATGTCTGCAAAACCCACCGCATCAACCACTCACGCATCGCCATCCTCCTCCATCATAGCCAACATCTCCGCCTCCGATACCTCAACACCCACGCGAATCTCGCCAAAAGGCTGAAAGTCTTCCATATCCTGCTCCACCTTGATAGCGTTCTTGGTCGCCAATACCAGAACGTTGTAGAAAGCCTGCGTCGCCACCTGTCGGGTTCTGTCCCTAGGTTCATCCAACAGCTCGTCAAAGGCAACCCACTGCCTGAGACGCCTGTTTCCGTCTCCGTCACCCACGGCTTGGGAGGGTGTGCCGCCACCGAGGGAGCGAGTCTCACCCCTGGTTTTCGCTACCATGTTGACGTAAGTCAAGAAGTTGCGGCCGTCGCGGTCTAGAGCGTCTTTCATGACTTGAGAGGTTTCGGCCATAACTTCTGTAGCGGCTCCAGCTTCGCTGGAAGGAGAACGGCGCAGGAGCTGGCTACCATGATTGCCTCCAGGCAGGTGCGGAAGCTCCGGCTCATCCTCTCCGGGAGGCATGACGGGGTCAGATGAGAAATCGGGGACGCCACCGGAGTGCAAGAGGGGCGCGTAGGATCCGGTGTCGCTGAAGCGATCGATGGGCGGGAGGTGAGCCAAGTGGCTGCCGCGGCTGTGGAGAGGACTGGCGCTCACTTGGCGGCTGGATCCGGGCATGTGACTGTCGCCTTTGACTGATGAGCCCGGCACGAGGGATGGGGCCCGGTTCCAGGGAGCGTCGGAGGGAATGTCGGGGTCGGGGAGTGCTGAGCCATCTCTTCTTCCAATCTCGGCGTCTTCTTCGGCTTCTCCGGTAAGCAAGCCACGGCCTGCCTCTGCCTGCGGCTCGGCGACATTCTGCTGCGACTGTGCGTGATGTTCTTCTTCGTTCTCATCGCTGAGGCGACGACGGACTCGTCTCTCGGCGTCTTCTTCCTCTAGCTCGAGGGCTTCGAGGGCTGAGCGGCGACGACCACGTCTTCCTCCGGCTTCATGCCCCTCGTCAATGTCAATGTCAATGTCCAAGACTTCGGCAGCAAAGTCAACGCCTGCGAAGAGAGCTGCCAGTGGGTGGCTGCGATGGTTTCCGGAGTTCAAACCGTCATCAAAGCTTCCGACACCGCCAACTCCACGACCAAATACCAGATCGTATGCGTGTTTCTTGGCAGCAGCTGGGTTCGTGGCGGCCGCGCGTCTGGCAGCGTTGTTAGTCCGCTCGGCATTGGCGAGGTAATCGTTGCTCCACGACTTCAGTTCATGGCGACTGATTTTTGTGTCCTCGTCGGGTGCCAGCACAACGCGGCGACGCTGGCGACGACGGACAGGTGCGGCAGATGCCTCAGCCACAGGCTCCTCCTCCGCAATGACCTGTTCTTCCTCGGCTTCTGCCATGACTTGGTTTTCCTGAGCTTGCTCAACTTGGTCGGGGACAAGGCCTGGAACTTCGTCGGCCTCGGGTGGAGGAGCAGTGCCTCCGTTTATCAGCAGGTCATCTTGGTCGTCAAAGTGGAATTCCGGCTCATCATGAACTTGGCCAGAGGCAGTGGCATAAGCTCTCTCTTCCTCCGGTCGCGGCAGAATGGGCAGCTCAGGCTCGTCCACAGTTGCCATCACGTTGCCGTCAGCGTCGATCTCAATTCCCCAGTCGCCGAAGATCTCAGCGTTGGCCTCAGGCTCGCCGAACTGCATCATATCGTCGTCAGGCTTGTGTTGAGAAAGAGGTCCGAGGGAATAGGAAGAGTGCTGAGAGTACAAGGGATTGGTAGGAGAAGATTGAGGTAGATCGAGGCCGATGATAAAGGAGCCGTTGCCATCCGGTGTGAGGTTGAATCTGTCAAGCGGCGAGAATTGGGACGAAGTTTTGCGTGAGGCTTGACTCTGGAATTGGGTAGCCAGATTTCCCTCCTCGTCGAAGTGGAAGGCTGGAAGCCCCATGTTGACCTCGAAGTCTGGATCATCGGGGAGGATGAGTTGGTTGCGCCTGCGAATGTGAGGTTAGATCGTCACATCTATCTGGTTGTCGGCAAAGTGAAAAAACATACTTTGCCTTTCCGGCTTGCGGATCAAGGGCATTCCCGCTGCCTCCCAAGACATTGTAGAAGCATCTCATGTGCATATGAATCTTCTCGGCGTCGGTGAGCACATAGGAGCACTGCTGGGAGAAGACCCTAGAGACGCCATATAGCAGACTTCCCTGCAGTCGCAACGCGATGGGGGCGCCCGGCTGGAGAATGGTCTCGCAGGCTTTACGGACGTTGACTTCCTGGATTGCCTTGCGCGAGATCTTCCTGTTGCTTGATCTGAGTCCAAAGGTGGACACCAACCTAGAGAGAGAATGGCAACGTTAGTTTGAGCCGTCTCACCTTGAAGTCACAGAAAGGTTCGCGAAGGTTGACTCAGGTGCACTTACCACACGGTAGCAACGCCATACTGCTGGTTGGTCAGGACTGGTGAAGGGGTTAGTACAACCTCATCGTCGCCTCTCAGCTGAAAGAGGAGTGAATCTACTCACTTTCGTGACTGTAAAACATGGCGGCAAGGAACGGTTGCGTAAGACTGAGAAGTTGTTATCCTCAAGCGTTACTTGGTGAAGGAGGCTACAACCTTGAAGGTTGTAGTGCGTGTGAAGGTTGATGATAAGGTTTGAATGGAGATATCGAGAAAACAAAGGTTACAAAGGAGAACCTTGGGGAGAAAAAAGTGTGTGAATGCGGGTGAAGAGGGGTAGCGGGTTAAAAGATGCTCGGGGCCGGGTGCGAGAGCTTGACGGGTTCTACGTGGACATGGTCGAGATGAGATGGAAGGACGAGCAAACAACGACTCGACCGGAGTACAATGGGTGGTATCTGAGGCGACCAATTCAACGGGATGAAGATTACGGTGGGCTGTCCAAATTGAAACGCAGGGCTGGTATCGACGACGTGGTCGGATCACGTTTTTCCTCCCACAATTCGGGATACTTGGGTGTCTCTCTTTTTCAGAAAAGGAAGGAGCGGCTCGCAACCCAATTCACTCGCACCTTCCGTCTTCAAGTCGAATACTTTCGGCCCTTCGTGGTCTGAGCTTCAGACAGACACCATCCATTCACTGGATCAAGTCGTTTTCGTCGCCCTAGGCCATCGGCCGACCTCCCACAAATACCATCCCCCGTCTTCTTGTTTTTCCAAAAATCAGCTGCAGACACTCACCTTCGCCACAACATTTTCTTCCCAGGACACTTTATTTGTTCAGGGCAAAGGGTTTGCCGGACAACAACTCCGGACCCAATTCTTTCTTTTCCGAAGGCTCTCTGTCATCCTGCCAAACAAGTCGTCCTGTATCCGGCCCTGCTGGCTAGTTCTGCGGGACACGATCGCACCCAGAAGCACTCTCGCCGACGACAGCCTCTAGCAACTCCTCCTCTGACAACCTCGCCATGAGCGACAATCAACCCCGCCGCGGCCGCCGCGGCCCTGTGGTCACCGATCGCGAGGAATACTATGTTCCGTACGCTAGCTATGCGACCAATTCTGCCGCGCCAAACCCGCAACCGCAGTATATTCCAACTCAGTTTCCGCCGGTACCTCAGGTTCAGGTTCTATCAGGGCCTCAATATCCATCTGGACCTCAGCTTCCACCGGGAGCCGTGGGATACGTCCCTCCTTTGGCGAACCAGTGTCCCCCGCAGAGCGCTGTTGCCTACCCCGAGTGCCTGTTCGGAACGATTCCGACGCCTTACACCAGCTTTCCTCGTGCGACAAGTGCACCCCAGCGCTGGGAACAATTCGACAGTATTGACTACAATCCTTCTGCTCCCAAGCGCAAGACTATCCAGTTCACCACTCCCCCGACTTCGTTTTCACGGGTTTCTACCCCAGACTACGAGCAAGAGTCCGACAAGGAGCCTGCCTACTCTCCGCCAAAGAATGCGAACGGTTCTCCGATCCCTCCGCCCCAGAAGGGCTTGAGCACATTTCATGCCACCACCCCTGAAGTTCCCAAACCTCCGCCTCCCAGCCCGGAAACTTTCCGTATCCCCATCAAGTCGCTCAAGTTGGACAATCTACCCTCATCGGCTTCGATTGGCTATCCTGCACCGGGTGATAAGAGCGCCGCGTGCCAGCTCTGCGACTGGCACGATCACACTGCTAAGACCTGTCCGCTGAACTCCGACAAGAAGGACAACCAGAAGGACAACAAGCAGCCTAGTGCTGAGGCTGTCTTCACCAGCAAGGAACAGAACGAGTACCAGGACCTTGCTCGCAAGGTCAGCCACATCATCCAGAATGTCGTTCCTGATTCCAATCAGCCGCCCGCCACCAATGAGACCATGATTCAGCACATCATGAAGTGCTTGTCCAGTCATCCAGGCAACCCCGAGTACGTCCACAAGCAGCTGGGCAAGGATGAATACCAGGGTCAGTGGCTTTGCATCAAGGCGATGTGCGACAACAAGTGGGAGGGCCCAGTGTCGATGGCAACCCGAGACATCGATTGCAAGTACTGCAAGAAGAATCTCTCTGGTGATCCGGTCACTCTTTGCTATCAGATCAAGCCCAGGCACGGCCGGGTCGCCCTGTATCGGGAAGTTGGTACCTTGAGGGTTTAAAGCTTCTCGGCTAGCTTGTGGCCAAAGTGTTGGTTCTCACACCTGCGAGAGTGCTCTGGGCCTGCTCGGAGCTTGGGGACTTTGACAACCGGGAGTTTGCCATTCTGTGCTGGCTGTTTCATATCCAAGGAACAAGATGACATGGTCGGCTTGTCGAGGAAGAGTTTTGTGCTTTGGGCCCTCATTACAGCCCTCCGCGCTACTATATCCAGGAAACCCGGGTTTGATCTTCTCATAAGGGTCTTCGGTGGTGGATTTCTCGATGATGCGGCGTTGTTCCTGCGGCTCAGGGGTAAATAACATTGGGCGGGACCAAGAGTTTAGTGAGATGACGATCAGGCACGGTTTGGCGGAAGGGTGCACTAATACATTAGAACGCTATCAAGATGTTGTTGAGAAATTACATTCCATAGGTAGATTGAGAAAATATCTTCCTCTAATGAATCTTCGACAGATACTCCTTGTTCACATTATATTATTACAAAGTGAAATGCGAATTGCCTCAAGAGTCACACAATAGTTGGCTTGAGAAAGTAAACAAATGTCGTCAGTGCTCATGCACCACAACATCACCAAGGGTCACAAAGCCAAGGAGTCTAGACATTGAGGTCCTGGCCAATCAGAGAAGGCGATGGATTGGTCAACTTATCGCGGACCCCTCCGATCGAGACCCCTCTGTCTGATGCAACGACAACCATCATTTCACATTTTTTATCTTCTCAGTTTCCTCAGACAGCCCCATCGATTATTGACGGACTCATCAATCCTTGGACAATCCGATAGTTTGTATTATCTTCCACCATCATCGAGGTTCACACCTTTTGGGCGCTTCGGCCGTGATTTCCTCTTTGACCTCCCCGCCCCCGGCACGCGGTGGTATGTATTAGCTCCTTCCGGTTATACGCAGTAGAAAAATATCGGGATCTCCACTCCGGCCGCTTTCGCCATCGATCGTATAGGAACACATGCATGTCATTGCAACTTTCTCGCTTCCCCTGTCCCATCATAGTAACTAAATAAAAGACCTATATTTCTCTCTGTTTCCATTCCTTGCTTCGGCTGGGCAAAATTTTTCATACAACATTATCTGGGGAAACCCAACCGCTCAACATGGCGACCGAGAGCAACCCGGCGCTCGCCTCCCTCCCGTCCAACGTGCGCGAGATCATTGAGCTCGCCAGTCTGCGCGATGGCGGCATTCCTTTCCGGGCAAAGACTGCCCATGTCCACAGGACCTGGGCCGGCACCTTTACCAGCTTGCCCGAGCTCTATATCCAGCCCGAATCCGTCCAAGAAGTTCAAAAGGTCGTCCGTTTGGCCCGTCACGCCCGGCGCCGTGTCACTACCACCGGCTGTGGTCACTCTCCTTCCGACATCACCTGCACATCGTCTTGGCTCGTCAATCTGGACAACTTCAACAAGATCATCTCCGTTGATCACTTGACCGGCCTCGTTACTGTGCAAGCTGGTATCCGTCTTTACCAGCTCAGTGACGAGCTGGACCGCCGCGGACTTGCTTTGCCTAGTCTCGGCAGCATCAACGAGCAGAGCATTGCTGGTGCCATCAGCACGGGCACACACGGCAGCAGTATCAGGCACGGTCTCGTCGGTGAAAACATCACCGAGCTCAAGATCACCCTTGCCAATGGCGAGACCTTGTCGTGCTCCCCCGAGGACAAGCCGGATCTCTTCCGTGCTGCTTTGATCTCTCTTGGAGCATTGGGTATCATCACCGAGGTTACCTTTAAGGCCGTCCCTGCTTTTTCGCTTGCCTGGAGCCAGGCGATCGACTTGGACAAGCGCATCTTTGAGCGTTGGGAGAAGGATCTCTGGGGCCAAGCCGAGTTTGTGCGTATCTGGTGGTTCCCATACATGCGCCGCGCAGCTGTTTGGACCGCCGACGTTGTCGACCCGGTCGACTTGAAGACCGGCGCCGTCAAGCACCGTGAGCCACCCACTAGCTACTACGATAGCTGGCTGGGCTACTACGTCTATCACAACCTCCTTGCTCTTTCCAGGTGGATCCCGCGCATTACCCCTTGGATCGAATGGTTCGTTTTTGGCATGCAGTACGGTTTCAAGAATGGCGAAGCCACGAGGATCGGCGCTATCCAGCCCAGCCAGAAGGCCTTCCTTCTGAACTGCCTGTACAGTCAGTCCGTCAACGAATGGGCCATCCCTCTCCACAAGGGTCCCGAGGCTTTGCAGCGTCTCGGTGCCTGGCTTCAAAACCTCAAGCCCGGCGACGACGGTTACGTCGAGCACGGCATCCCCTACAGCGCCGAGGGTCTCTGGGTGCACAGCCCCGTCGAGGTGCGCGCGAGCGACTCGACTGTGTACACCTCGCGGGAAGCCAACACGCGGCCCTTCCTCGACCCGACGCAATCCGACGGCCCAACCCTCTACCTCAACGCCATCATGTACCGCCCCTACCACCGTGAGCCGACCTACAACGCCACGGAGCGCTACTACCTCGGCTTCGAGTGGCTCATGCGCGAGCTCGGCGGCAAGCCGCACTGGGCCAAGACCTTCACCGCGACCCAGGCCGATCTGGCAAAGTGGTACGGCGAGGACTTCCAGCGGTGGGGCGCCGTCCGCGAGAGCGTTGACCCGGACGGCATGTTTGTCGGCCCCTGGCACAGACGTTACCTGCTCGAGCCCATCCAGAGTGACAAGCTCCTCCCGCTTGAGGAGATTCAGCAGACGACTAAGGAAGTCCCCGCGAGGCAGGGTGGCGGTATCGAGGTGATTGGCATCCAGAACCCCGCCGTGCCAAACTAGGTGATCGGAAGGATTCTGGGTTCTCCGCTCAACAGGATGGAGGAGGCAGCCGAGAAGGCGGAATCCCAGCTGGGTGGCAGGAGGAGAGCGCAGGCTATTGAAAGATCTGAGGGGATTAGAAGGGAGAACAGGTTAGGTGGGGTTTTCGGACGAACTACTGATGAAGCTTCAGGATAGTTCTTAGGGGTTATTACCAAGGAGCTAGGAAAATTATGGTTTAAAGGTTAAGGATGGTTAGCTATCTCTTTTTGAGGTGTTGGGATACCAGGCTGGTCGGGAAAAGCAGGAAGGATCACAAGAAGTTTTTTTATCTAGGCGAATACGTTGGTTGTAGTATACAAATACCATGAAAAAAGCACTAAAAGTGCACTTGTGAACGAACGATTGTGGGTTCTTCCATTCTGCAGTGAAAGTCATTTTGGACACTAGTAGTTGTTTGCGTCTCCTGGCACCTCGCACACACACAGCAATGCGAATCCCACGTCATGTCATGACATTCATCATACTCATCCCCAGGCCATTCCTGACTCCCCCAACGCCACAACAACTCCCAAAGAAAGGTCTAAATGCTCGTGAATCGTTGTCGTCTGCTTCGATTACGTTGCCATTTGATCACCCTAGAACGATCAGCCAACGCCGTAGCCAAAAGATGACTTTACAATAACCGTCCAGTGACATAAGAAGCTCGCAGAAACAGAGAGGAACCATTCCATTTCGTCACTTGCTGGTACAGACCCAATGGGCCCAAGCACAATACAGTATGGTCATTGTTCTCTTCGCAAATTGCATACCGTCTCTGCCTTACTTTCTCGCTTCTTTCAACCCCCTCCACGTCTTTTGCCCCGCCGTCTGATTTTCCCCCTTTGCCTTGACGCCGTGCGATGATTGATTGATGCTATGCATTTGCCTGAATCCAACTTGAAACCTATACCAGAACCATAACCAGAACCAGAAAGAAAACGCTTTGATGAACCCGGAATGAAAATGAGCAAAGGGAAAGAGGGAAGGAGCCATAGATGATGTTGATGGTATAATGATGATGATGATGTTGATGATGCAGCAAGCGGGACGGACGAAGATTTCAATCAGCTCTGATGACTCAAGTTCGACGCCGGCCTCACAAAGCTTGTCGGCTTCTCAAAGCTCTCCGGTTTTTTCTGGGTCTTCACAATGAACGGACTGGGCATCTCCTCATCCTCTTTCAGCTCCCGAGTCCATACGGGAGCTACCGGCCATGGAATCGACTTTGGAGCAGTCCCAGCCCCAGTAACAGTTCCTGTTCCAGTTCCGGTGGCGCTGCTGCTGCCTGCACTGTTGGAAGAGGAGATGATGTTGGTATTACTTAGCTGCTGCTGCTGCGGCTCGAAATTGGCGGTTATCGGTTGAGGTTGTGATCGTGGCCGCGTCGGTAGTAGGCTGCTGCCGCTGCCGCTGCTAGTGGTACTGCTGCTGTCCGACGTGGCAATCGTCGCATGTTCCTTAAATGCGCGTAGTTTGGCTTCATTGGACATGATCGCGCTGATGGGCCTACCACCGGCGCGAGCCTGGTGCAGCTCGACGAGCGAGCTTCCGCGGATGTTCTTGGTGGCCATACTAAGTCCGATCTTCTTAAGAGGCGGAGCTTGTGGCAGTGGTTGTTGTGGTTGGTTACTTTGCTGCTGGGAAAACGACGACTCATCGCACGTGGATGACATCCGTTTAAGGCCTCTTGTTCTGACGGTTATGTTGGACGTGATGGATACCGTATCGCTGCCACTGTTGCTATTGTTGTTGTTGTTGTTGTTGTTGTTGTTGTTCGCGCTGAGTCTCCTGCCCACGCCTGTTACCGATGGTATCCTACTGAGCCGTCGGGTTGGGCTGGGTTTGCGATCACGCAGGGCGGGAGCGCTGGGTGCGGAACGAAGGGGATGCTGTTGTCCTACTGACGAAACTCCACTAACTGTCTTAGAGCGGGTGGCTAACGTCTGTTTGGAGCGCAGGCCGTGTATAGGAAGAGGATTGGACTTTTGTTGCGAGTTAAGTGACGGCCTTGACCTGGTCGTGATGCCATTGAAGGGATTCTTGTTGGATTTAACGATAGGTTTCGGTGAAGGAACTAGAGCCTCCGCCTCGGACTCGTCGCCAGAGTCCATCATATCTGTTTCCCTTGGAACGTCCCAGTTGCTCTTCTCCCTCGGAGTTGGCTCGCCGCCAAAGATCATCCTGGGCTGTGTGGTCGGCGCTTTTGCCAAAGCCAGCCGACGGGGCGAAAGGGAGAGGGAAGCGATCGTGATAGGTGATGGTGAGGCCATTTCGATGTCCATTGGCGTGCCAAGAACAGATTCGGCGGGGGCCGAAGAATAGGTCTGCGCTCTGTGGAAAGGTGTTCGTGGGATCTTCTTTGTGATATCAAAGCCATCGGTAGACCCAGCAATCGAGATATCGGTAATGTCTGTGGTGGAAGGAAAGTCGCCGTCGCCGCAACCAACTGAGGACTGGTTGAAGTCAGACACCAATGTAGCAGCAGTCGAAGAAAATGAGCCTTGCTGGCCATGACTGGTGAACATGAGTCCTCTCCCATGTCGTTGTAGCTCTGCTTCTACCCGCGCCTGGACCTCCTGCTCGAACTTTTGTTGTAGACATTCGATTTCCTGAGCCACCAGACGGTCAATCTCCAACCGCGCCTTGACTTCCCATTCCCTTCTCAGTGACGCATCGATCTCGGCGCGTATGGACGATTTTTCGGTTTCGAGCGCGAACAACTTGCTGTCAAGCTCGCGGATGCGCTTGTTAAGGGTCTCCTCTTTCGTTCTGAGCGTCCTGCTGAATTCCACAACTTCCTTTTCTTTCCTCATCAATCGAACAATCGGCAGGTTGAGAAGTGTGGCTGTGTCCGGTCTCCGGTCGGGGTTCACTCGCAGGCAATCCTTGATGGTAGCAAAGAGTTCACCGGAGTAAACGGAAGGTAATGGCGCGATCTTTCCCTCCTTGATCTTCTGGACCAGCTGGTAGTGCGTCTTGGCATTGAATGGGGGCTCTCGGGCGCAAAGCTCGTATATGATGCATCCTAATGACCAAATGTCCGACTTTAATGTGTATTTCTCTGCCGCGCAGATTTCCGGCGACATGTAGAAGGGGGTCCCAACGTAGGTCGAGGCAAAATCGTGCGACGACATGACCTTGGAGAGTCCAAAGTCACCAAGCTTTACCGAGTTGTCTTCGCCGAGGAACACTACGAGGCAACACGTTAGACCAGTCCACATACGTATCACAGGGTTGCCTACCGTTCTCGGGCTTGAGATCGCGGTGCAGAATAGTTGTGCCACTAGAAGGAGGCTTTGGCTTTGCTGTTGCGCCCAAGCCAAGGACAGTCTTGCCGACTTCCGGAGGGTCGACGCCGTAGTGGCAGCGGTACAAAGCGGAGACAAGCTGGGCAAAGATGCTCCAGACGAACGATTCCTCCGCATACTGGTTATTCTTAATAAGGTTGCGGATAACACGGCCCAGGTCGCCATTGCCACAGTATTCCATGTAGAGATGTAGGTCTTGGGTCGCTTTGAGATGTTCGCGGTGGTAGTATCCGACAATGTTGGGATGACGTAGGGTCGAGAGGATCGAGAACTCGGCGTGTAACTGTTCGCGCTCCTTTTGCGACATCTTGAGGTAGCTGATTTCCTTGCGGCAGAGGATCATGCCGTCGGCCTTGCGCCGCACCTTTCGGATGATGCCAAACGAGCCATGGCCTGTGGTTGTCAAGCAAGTCGGTTGTCAGCCAGCAATTCCACTGCTACCCTTTGTGCATGTGCATGTGGAGAGCGCCGTTGGAGGGTTGGGGGAGGGCATTATCGCATACATACCGATCTTTTCTAGAAGGTCGTATTTGTCGCTCTCCGACATTTTGGCGGTTGACTAGATCAACGGGACCTCTGACAGGCTATCATGAATTGGGAAGAATATGCCGCCTGATCCATAAGAAGACAATTGTTTTGGGAAGCGGAGCGCGTGGGAGGATATGCCCGGTCGTCTGAGAGGTAGTAATGCAATTGATGCGTTGTATGCGATGGATGCGATGAATGCGATGGTTATGGCGATTGGGATAGTGTAATCTAGTGTCGAGAAAGGATGCGCAGGATTGCGTGTAGCCAATTGAAGTTGTGTTCCGGGTCTTGTTGGGTTCCCCAGTTTGTTCGTGGACGCTTCGGATGGGCTGCCGCCTGCGAACCTGTCAAAGGGAGAATCCCTACCGGTCAACATGGCGTTGCCCAGCAACTGGCGCGGGGCGGTGAAGCCGTACCCACTTAAACGTTAGCCGCCGCCGGCCAGCAAACCTTATCGATTAAATCTGGATCTGTTGTGAGACGCGATAAGATAAGATTAGATACGAATTTGCCGGCCGTCATCGACCATCCGGTGGCGGCGACTTCCACTTTGAACATCACGACTTCATGGGTTCTCTTTCCATCGGGTCCGTGCTAGCGCCCCGTTCCCGACCCGATTGTGTTGGTCCTCCGTCTGCTTACATATCCCCAGCACCCGGTATACCATTTTGAAGTGCCGCCACCCTCCTTTGGTTCAATTCTCTCTTAGATATAAACTTCTCGTTCTTCCTTGGACCCTAGATGTCGATGCCCATTCCTTGTAATATACACAAAAGAATATGGTACTCCGCAAAGACCAGCTCGAGCTCAAGCTCAAAGACGATGAACAACTTATTCGCCAAGGCGTCCTTCGCAACGAACATCCCTTTGATGATTCCCCAAAGTTTCATGAGTTCATACAAGCGTGCCGTCGAGGCGATCTGAAGCATTGTCAGGAGTTGATCTCAGGTGGCGTCAACATCAATGGCAAAGACAAGTACGATTATACTCCGCTCATTATTGTACGTGATGTTTTTGCTTTACAAGTTACGCCATAATTCTTTCATTTTAAAGTAATGCTGATATTTCAAAAGGCAAGTCTATGTGGACATTATGAACTGGTGCAACTCCTGCTAGAATCCGGTATGTTGTTTTGTAAAGTGCCAATACTCCACCATTCAGTCACTTACACGAAAGCCCAGGTGCTCTGGCCGATCCCGATTCATTCGAGCGAGAGCGTGCGGTCTACAACGCTCTGAATAATAAGATCCGGAATCTGCTTCTTTCCTACGATTACACCAAGAGTGCGGATCCTTTACAGGCGTGGTCGTCACATATCACCTCACTACTTGCCCGCGAGATTCCGAAGACAACCGACATCACGCTCCTCACAGCTTCCGAATCATTCCAGCTGCATAAATTCATCCTCTCTTCCAGGTCGCCCTATTTCCGGGAGAAGTTCGCCGAAGCTCCTGAAACTGCTACGTGGAAACTCCCAAATTCCATTCCGGTTGAGGCTTTCCGGGTGGTTATAAGATATCTCTACCTTGCTGAGCTGCCACGCGACATTGTGGGACCTCAGAGTAAAGCCACCGAGGAAGAGGTCTTCAAAGGGATCGACAGGCTCTGCAAACAGCTCGAAATCGCTCACTTGTGGGAAGCCGTTCTTTCTACGACCGACCGACGCTTGGCGCGCCAGAGGCACCAAGATGAGGTTCAGCGTGCTCAGGCTCAGGTAGCGGCCTATTTTCGGGACACGGTCCTGAAGCACAAGTTTACGGTTGACACTCGTAGGGTGGGTGATGTGAAATGGCCGCGAGACAACGCCATTTCGGCAAACTGTTTGCTGCGTGCGGACGAATACGACGAGGAAGAGGAAACTGCCGTCGAGCCGATGGAAGGGTTTACCATATCGAGTAATGGCATCGGCATCCCCATTGGTCCAACAGCGGCGTTAAACTCGATAAATGGTGTTTCGAATGGGAAGAAAAAGCCTAGACGCTCAGTCGTCTTCCCGGTGCACAAAGCCTTTCTCATCCGTAGTCCCTATTTCGCAACTATGTTCTCGTCTGAGTTCATGGAAGCCAAGGAAACCGAGCATCTCCATGTCATCAAGATGGACTGTCTTCCTGAAGTCCTTGAGATCATCCTTGAATTTCTCTACACCGAGAAGTCCGACTGCCCGCTTGAACTGGCCCTCGATCTTCTCTACGCGGCGGATATGTTACTACTGGATAAGCTTAAGACCAAAGCCGCCGTGGCAATCAGCACCTTAGGTAGCGGCACCAGCAACGCGCTAGTAGACCGAACCCACGGCGGGGCTGCGGAAGAGCTACAATCACCACCATCTGCAACCTCGGTTTCGACGCCTTCAAACGGATTGACTGAAGCGGATGGACAGCCAGTCGAAGTGGAACCTATCAATGTCTACGACGTCATCCACGCCGCCTGGGATCTCAAGGTCCAGCGTCTGGAAGATTTCGCCGCCCGGTACCTAGCCAGCCGATTGGAGGACTACATTGACGAAGAAGAATTCGCCGAGTTGATCCAGGAAAGTGCATCCCGGCTCAAGAGACGTGAGGAGACGGACACTATCGAGTTACTAGACGATATAAGGTATTATCTGGGTGAGCGGTTCCGGTTCCGGTTCGAGGGTGATGGCATTGAAGAGATGTTGAATGAGGAGGGCGAGATTGATGCTGCCCAGGTAGAAGGACTGGCAGCAGAGGCCGAGGATGGGGAAATTCGTCCTGAACAGCCTTCGGACGGGCACAGGGAACCAGAAGGAGAGGACGAGGGAAGAAGCACTGAACGTGATGCTCAGGAGGGTGGTGGTGGTGGTGGTGGTGGTGGTGTACGAACACTAGACGGGAAGCTGGTTGAGGATGAGTTCGTATCGGATGCGGTCAACTACCACATCTTGCTGGAAAAGATCGATAAGTTGCTCGATCGTCTCAAGCTAGGTGCTTGAAGGACTCTGGGCAATCACAAAGAGGGATATCCCATCAAGGCATTATAGATACATACATTACGACTATATAGACATAAGGGCGTGTTCGTTCAGGCAGTAGCACAGTGACAGAAGCCTTTTTCTTTTTGGTGGCCGACTCGCCTTGGGTTAGGGATAGAAGAGCTTCTCTTACTGCACTACTGCCGGAACGAACACGGTCTAAGGATGGTTCCATATGTGTATGCCTCACACAGAAGATGGCCATTTCGGGTTTCTTCTTTCCCATCCTATCGCCAAAAGGAAAATGAACATGATTTTCTCACATAATTCTCCCCTCCCATTACAAAGAAAGAATAGGCTAGCAACATCATCGCCTTGCATACCAACGTCAGCCATGTCTCGAGAAAAAGAAAGGAGTCCCGTTAGTTCCATGGTGTGAACGGTGCTGAGTTTATCTGTAACACCATTATTTGCAAATATTGCATTCTTTCCCTAACGCCATGCTCCCAATACTTGATGCGGGCTTCCGCTTCAACGACGACCGTTGTCTCTAACCGTTTCCTTGCGCATGTTTCAACATCAATCAAAAAACATCCTTTTTTGCTTTTGTATTTAGTCATGGCGGAGGTCTCGATACCTTACATTTCAGTTCAACCCCCCCCCCCCCCCCCCCCCCCCCCCCCCCCCCCCCCCCCCCCCATACTAAAAAGCAACAAAACAAGCTCTGTCTACGTACAAGGTCTTCGTCGTACTCAACACCTCAAACACACGATCATTACCTCTACAATCACAAAAAGATCATGCCTGAACACTATCCTGAGCTACCTACATGACCCAAACATCGATGATCCGCCATCCAGCCGCCTTTTGGGGTCCGGCATGTAACACCACAAAACATCCGGTCAAACTACCTACCACAGCTGAGGTTACATACGGCAGGCAACATGTTTCCGTTCCAACGTTTCAGTACACGTAGCGTGGCCATCATCAACCAATATCACAAAATGCTCTCTATGCATAACTGTTCATATATAGAGGTACCTACACTCTGCCATCACCTTGAAAACCGCCCATCTTGCGGTAAACATACATAGTACAGACAACCATCCCCCTGATCACGACCACGACCACGACCACGACCACGGCCACAGCCACAACCACGACTACCTAACCCCTGAATGAATGATCTGATTCCCCCCTCAAGCCTCAAGCCTCAAGTCTTTCTCCACGCCCCTCATGTCCTCATGTCCCCATGTCCCCATGTCCCCATGCCCTTCGGCAGTTGTTCGAGCCGGGGGCATGGAACTGAATGCCTGATGTTTCGAAGCAGCCGTGGATGCGAGTGATAAAAAAGGAGAAGTATCAGGAAGTGTGATGATGATCGATTATAGCTAAGCCTCTTCTCCTGGTGGAGGTGGTGGTGGAGGCAGCAGCAGGACGAGGAGGAGAAGGAGGAGGAGGAGGAGGTGATGATCTTCAGCCCGTGCGCTGACCTTGTTCCAGTCGACTCGCTTCAGTTGGCAAGGGATAGGAGCCATGTAGTGTACATATAAGTACCTCTGTTGTAGTGTACACTACATTGGATATTTGGAGATGGAGATTACATAGGATAGGATAGTCGTCGATAGAGTGTTAGTACGTGTAGTGTACTGTGAAAGTGTGTTTGAAACATGGGGCTGACTGACTGGGCGGGGAGGCGGACACGAACGGGCTGGAGGAGAAGATCTCCCGCGCTCGCATTCGGTTGTGATGGGTGATATCCGGTTGATGGGCATTGGCAATTGATGGCAATTGGCACATCAGCATTTTGATTCATTCGCGTTGATTCACTGCCGATAGGGGAGAGAGCACCTTGTTCAGTCAACTGTTATGTTTTAATCCCTGATCTGTGATCTTGCGAGTTGTTGTTGGTATGGAAGGAAAAGATGGTCCTGATAGGACTGTATGCGGCTCATCGATCGACCGCTCGTTCATCCTTCATCGTTCTTCTGGCCAGTCTCGACCATAGACAGCGGTGTTAATACTTGATAATAGTACCTGACCGGCAAGCTTTGAGAGAATGATGGACGTGATGTTAGGTCTTGCCTACTTAGGTAGTTAACATGAAAGGCGTTTATTCAGTGTGGTAGTATCTACCTACATATGTAAGCAATCATAGGTAGGTATCCAGAAGAATCAAGCGCCCAAGCGCGCCTCATTCACATCTCTTTCTTTTGCGGTTTTGCCTACAGCATGCACCAGCACTCACTCATCACGCTCGCATTCACACGCACTCACTTACACCCACGCACACGCGCACCGCACATGACTCTCAATCACGCCTCATTACCCACAGAGAAGGAACGACAAGGGCATCGTTGAAATCGACGATGTGATGTGATCAATGTCTCGGGTTGAAATCAAGCCCCTCCACGACGCCCGCCCACAAACCGTTCCGGAAGTCTGTCTCGGTTCCGAAACCCCCTCGCTTGCCCCTATGGACCCATAATCATAGACTTGTATGTCATTGTTCTTAGTTAGCCATGATTGCACCTTACGACGGGAGGAAATAGATCTTCACTTCACGGCCGCGGTGGGGGAAAGGGAAGCGGTTATGGGGAGGAGGCTGAGTTAATGAGGCGGATTTGTTGATAGTGTTTTTGCTTTTACGTTGCCTAACGGCTTAACGAGATGATGGGCTACATTTCATCGGGAGGCTGAACCTTGACAGTCGTACGGTTTTCTTTCGTTGTTGAAGGTCAAAGGGGATGGTGGTGGCTGCGTTGTGGTTGACAGAGTGATGGTCTGGGAGTCTGGATGCCTAGCATGTCCCCAAGCTATCAACAAGGTGGTGAAACAAGGAGGCTTGTCGGGAACGACTCCCGGGACAACATTTGGCTTGCTTCCCCCTTGTGCCTGCCGCGTACGTAGATGTAGTGTAGTGTAAGATACCATGACCCCATTTTCTGGGTGGTTGCAGGGATGTAAAGTTACCATACAAGGCCCGAAAAGAAGCTTTCCGTACAGTATAGCATTGTACCTACAGTAGCACAAATTACAGTGGGCTTCTATGGTGAACGGCGGAAGGGAAAAAGGGGGAAACAACAAACCACCACAATTCTGAGCCGAGGCTTATGGGGTAGCAGTACCCTGTGCCTGACTTCCTGTCCATCTTTACATACGCCGGCCCCACGATATGTAAGCCCCTGACTCGCAAAGTCCCGGAATGCCCTGGGAAGCGAAGCGATGGCTGGGAAGAGGTTATCTTGCGCTTCTGGGCTTACTTTCTGGAGATGTGTCTCACTCTATCAGCTCGACTGCATGTAACCGACTTGCACGCTCGCAGTTGCCTGTTCGTCATCATCGTCACTTGTCGTCGTTGTTGCTATGTCCGTATTCTTCAGTCCAAACACAGACTGGTGAGCACAGAGCAAGAAAGCAACAATCTCCGACAACAGTTACCGTAACATATTACCCGTCTTTGACGGGCAAACAAGCAACGGCATGGTGGAAAAGCAAAGAAAGAAACGCTATGGAAAAAACTAACCAGTATCAACACGAAAAACCCATCAGCCCATTCTGCCCATCTGGGATGTGCCGTAACAATGAAGAAAGTTGGCGCTGATCCCAGGCGGGACTTAGCGTCGATGATCGCCAGCGCCACGCAGAAAGCCATCGTTTCAGCCGGCTGAAAAGAGCGAAATGGCTGACAGCTGGGCGCGAAAGTGGACTGTAATTGCCGCCAGGGAGGAAAGGGAAAGCTGTTCGGTACGTACGTAACGTGTACAGTTTTCCCACTGATACCCCCAAGGAGCGAGCGAGGGACACTGCGTGCTGCTTCCCTCAAACGGCCGGATCATCATGTGGCTTCTGCGCTGAACAAAAGATAAATATAGCGCTGTCTGCCAGATGTTGATCATTGACGATCTGGATCCTCTTCTTAGAGGATCTCCCAAGAGCTTTTGATACGGACCACTGGTCCTCTGTAGTGTACACTACAAGGTATGTGTTAATGCTTAGGTGATCATACATAAAATGCAGTGCACTATGCAGCTGATTGCTGTCAAAAGGCTGCCCCAAGGTATATGTGGTGTACGCTCGGACCGAACTGGCGTGCTTGACATGCTGTCAGATGTGCAATACGACAAGCGAAAGCGATCTGATATTCCCTTGGATGCGCGCCGCGGATGTCTCTGCTGGGGCAATTCATTGAAATCGATGATCTGGGAATGAGTTGTTTCAACATGTCACATTTGCGTACTGTCAGGGGATACCCATACCCTCATCACGTAAATCTCAAGCTTATCGAACGGACATCTCCATGAACCCGACTTGGCACGGGGATTTGATGGCATCGAAATATTCCATTGCCGGCTTCGATGATTACCCAGCTAGAAGTTAGCACGAACTCCCGTCGTCACATGTGTATCTCGACGCAATCGAAAAGCCGCGATTCAGGGGTCGCTGGTCTTGACACATTATGGAGTCCTCTCTCAGCCTTGGCTCGGCCGCATTGTGCTGCTCTCGGCCTTTCGGCTCGATGGAGGCTGGAGCACCCGCTTACGACGGAGGTCTGGATCCGCACCGCGCACCGAGTGGAAAGTGAACTTGCCGGGAAGCCATAGATCCCTGGAACTTGTAAGCGGAAGGGAAGGCCTGCATTGCGCGGCGATGATGGCACAATGGCTCGATAATCTGCACGGGGCGGACTGATCGTGTGGGGTTTGGGTTCGTTTCGACCTTCGTCCGATGTCCAACCTCACACTCCTCTCGGGACGAGTGGTTGGCGAACGACTGGAGGTGTCTGCGTATCCGGGGATCAGATACGCATGGTTCGTTTTCATTTTTTATTGTCGAACATGGCAGCTTGCAATATCGCCATGATATTTTTGGAGGGGATGGGTGAGAATAATTGAAAAAATGATGAATTAGGTTGCGGTCCTGTTCGTCGTGGCAGAGGCCACCTGGTGAAACAATAGATATCGAGTCACTGCAGGATATTGGCGGTTAGGAAGGACCCTGGCTTCATATCTCTGAGACCTCGTCTCATGGCTTTGGTTGCACAGGCATTGCGGGAAGTCGAGTTACTCAGCATGTACAGTAGGCGTCGAGACTAATTAAGAGGCGTTAGAAGCCTTGCCTACGATTTAGCCGCCGTTTTCCGTGATACATTGTCGAAGCGGGCGTTGAGTTGTCTGAGAGGAAACTACTGATCAACTACTGTCAGTGTCTCAGTGAGGCTGTGAGTGAATTTCTCATCCCCGAAACCAACTGCGTAAGACAGGGGAGTGCAGGAAGATCATTGCCAGACGAGGTGAGGTGATAGAAACCCGAGTACGATTCACAGCCACAGAAGGCAAGATGAGATGAGCCTCATTCGTATTTGCCAGTGACCGACGCTGCTTGTTCTTGAAAAGAAACGTGCTGTGGCGATGAGGTCGATAAGGTCGATGAGGCCAGTTTTGGGGCAGGCATGCAAGTGCTCGACTCACCATCGGTCGGTTCCTGGATGTCATGACAACACAAAGTTCCGCCGCTTCCGGGACGGGACCAGCCGCAGGCATCTTCCAGGCTGATGCACATCCAACAGAGGACATGTGAAGTGGCCGTTGAAGATTGTTCGTAGTTTGGATAAGTTAGCAGGGCCGATATAGGAAGAATCATCGAAAAGAACATTGGCATAATCTCAAGTTGTCAATGCCAATTGATGCCAATTATGCTTCGGCATGGGATGCCACGGAGGCCCCGAAAAGAGTCTTGGTTACAGCGCGAAACAGAGTGCTCAGGTCCCCCGCCCCCAGGGGCCACGGCCGGCAAACTTACGGTACGATACGCGGTAGTAAGGTACTGTGTCGTATGCCCATGACATCAGCACCTTGGCTTTCTCGGCAGCCATCCACAGCAGCAACCGCCATCTCGGCAGCGGGCGGGCAGGCAGAGAAAGCCAAGGTGCTGATCCCATCCACATGGACTGGGGGGGCATTTTGGGAACAGGCAGGGATAAGGGGTCCCGGTCTCGCTTGGCGAACAGGCTGATCGACGGTGATCAACCGAAATGCGACAAGGGGGCGGGAATCTCGTTGCTCGGTTGGCTGGCCCATGCACGAGAGGAGGGGTCGGGGAGTTGTCGTCGTCGTCGTCGTCGTCGTTCGTCGGTTGTCAAGGGGGGTCGGGCGAGCTGGACTGGACGAGGGGTGGGAGGGCAGGAGGGGTGAGAAGAAGAACGACAAATGTGGGTTGATAGGCAATGGAGCACCATCAGCATGAAGATGGAGAAATGGCATTGGTATGCCTCTGGACGCTAGACTCGAATGGTACGCAACCCGAACACGGGCTGGGATTGTAAGATTGTACGGACGCCAGAGAAGCGCGCTAGAAAGAAAAATGAGACAAGGTCGTGACAGGCGTGACAAGGTGGAAAAGCCTGGGAGGAGGACGAGTTTTGACGAGTCGACGACGACGACGACGACACCCCCCCAGCCAGCGGCAGTTGGGCAAGATTTGGTGTAGGAAGCAGGAGCAGCAACGGGCCAGGGGGGCCCCGCATTGGTGGAAAACGACGTCGGACCCGACTCGAAGTTGCCTTCGCTGATCGCTCGTCCTCAACGGTCTTTCCATGCCTTCCTTCCATTCCCCACCCCACCACATCCCAGCTTGCGCCCGAGCCAGGACGTGATTGGCCCCGCGGGCTAGAAAAAAAAGCCAAATAAAAAAAGCTGAAGACTCCTTCCTTCCAACAGAATGCCATTGTCGCTTGCTGTCCGGTCGTCGACGACACACCACTGGCATCCTCATCATTCGATTGTCGAAATTGCCTGCCGGGAAAAGTTGGATGTCTCTGGGTGAGACAACATCAAGCGATGCCATCATGGCTGATTACGAACCTTACCCAGAACGGCCAAATCTCCGGTACTGTACGTGCCCCGTAATTCATCTTGCACATCACGGCCAGGGGACCCTCGTGAGTGTGTGTGTGAGGCTCTTTTCGACCAGCTGCAGCGTTCCATTGTAAGGATTCTGAAAATGGTTACATACATGTGCGATACCAGCGGTGAAATAATCAAGGCACGTACTACCTACAATTTACAAAGGAGTGAGGCCCCTCTACCTCACCCGTTCGAGGAACCTCGGATCGTCCACCAGGGTGGGCATGACGCTGACGCGGATGGATGAATGATGGGGGAGAGGAACGGGGGATGTGATGATGGGTAAATCGCAAAAGTGGATGATGTTTCTGTTTCTCTTTTCCCACTCGCTTGACAATTCTCCATCTCCACCTTCACCCACCTTTCTCCCATCATTTCCCCCCCTTGGGTCGTTCATGTTCCAGTCCACACATTTTGCCTTGGCGGTGGTCGGTGCGGTGCGGTGCGGTTGCGGTGCCCGCTAAGAAGTGCTCAGGTGCTCAACAGTGTGCTCCATCCCTCGGTGAATGAGTTGCACGGCACCAGTTGATCACGGTTCACCTTCCTCCCTTCCTCCCACATCCCTCACCGCCTTCGTCAAACTTCCCCGTCTGTCGTCCTTCAACCACAAACCACAACTACCGTGTCCCGCTACGGGCTTCTCGGCGTGAACCACCATGAATTGCATGATGCGCAAATCCTCTATTGACTAACGCAATAGTATAATCAGTAGCGTTATTTGTAGATACGGGGCGGTCTCGCCCGGGGATGGGGAGTGTGTGATACTCCAGTCCCCGAAATATCGGCCAACTACGAAAGTCTACGGGGACCACTAACGACTGAGTTGTGAACTACTGGGCTGATAGCGTCTCACGCTATCGCCGTACCTACCTTTCGTTACCTATCGATCTTCGCTTCCTCCTGACAGGCTGGCGTGTGTTGTGCTGTGCCGTCCGTCTCTGGGTACTGTAATCATCAAGTACGACTACACTAGAGAGATACTGTTGAGGCTAGGTGATTGCCAATGGGAGCATCTCATGGAGATCCCAAAGTACAACCTAGACAAGCGGGAGACAACGACTGAGACATGCCACGACCTCCATTCCCGGAATCGAAAAGAGCTTATAAAAGTTTAACAAGCCAAGGCCTTTTATTACGTATGTCATGTCAAGCTACCATTTGTCTGTTTCCCGCGTTTTATCTAGGTTTCTTGTGTTGCCCGAACCGACCGCCCCTCGGGCTGCTCCCTTTATTCGCTGTGGTGATCTGCCGCTGTCTTAGTAGCAAGAATGAGAGACAAAGCATCTGGACCTGTGTGAGAGCCGGTGCTTGCGAGTAAGACATACGTATGTATGTATCGTAAAGTATCTGATGGCGTAAAGAGATACAAGGTCGCCGTGCCCACGACCTACCGTATGGACGTCTCTTGGCTGTCTCTGGCACCTGGCCGGCTACAGCTTTGCAACAGTGCTATTCTGTTCTATTCCTGAAAATGACTCTCTCTCAGTGAAAGGGCAGAGAGGGGGTGCGACTTGCTGGGCGTCGGTTGGTTGGTCGCTAGCAACACTTTAACTTCCGGCGTCTTCATGCGCGTCGTCGAAAAATTTCCTTTTTCAGTGCCTCCCTCCGGACCTGGTCCATGTGGATATCCACGCACTTGGTGCCCTCCGTGTAGATCATGAGACGGAAATGAGATCGGGGAATGGGTAAGAGAGGGAGGATCTTCGTTTCCTTCTCGACTCTCTCGACTTTCGGCGGCTCGAATCTTTTGTGCTCTTGATCAGTCAGCGCTCAACGGCAGGCATCGTGATGGTCATCCCCCTCTTTTGCTGTTTCCCACATACGCTTTTCTCCTCTGTGGTCACGAGATATGAGAGTTCTGTCGTTCAGTTAAGGTACCTAACGGCGGGTTGTTACATGCTTCCAAGGCATGGTTAAAGTTGCAATGGAGATTGTTGGTAGTACAAAAAACGCAATGATTGATGCCGTGTAAATCCACGCATCCTGTTGTAAGACTGTGTGACGAGCAACATGTCAAAACTGACGTCGGTTTACACTTGTCGTTCAACAGCTACAAGACGAGAAAGGAAGCAATGTTGCACAAAACTCACTTAAAATAGGGACCACCCGCTGTGTGGCTCTCCGTTTGTGCTGAAGAAAAAGCCCATAATTTCCACCAAGCACAGGGGCATTTTTCAAAGTCATGTCAAGGGCTCACATTGAGTCGCTTCAGTTTTGTCAATGCTCTCTGGTATCAAAGTATTTGTTGACCTTTTGTTTTGAAGATTCCGTATTCCGCCCTATCCGTTCTCATGCATCGTTGTTCCCCGGCTTTACCCCTCAACTTCTTTGTGAAGGCCGGCTCGTGATGCTAAATGTACAATCGCCCATAGAAGGGCATCCCGCTCCATATACATTATGTTAACGTGTGGGGATGTGAGAGAATAAAATAGAAAAAACAACCGCCAATTCATGCCAAATGCGAGCCATCCCTTTGGTTTTTGCATGTCATCTCCGCGTGAACGCCCGTGTAAATGCTGAAGCAAGCCGAACCCGTTTCGCGCCGTGGGGGGCCTTTTTGCTAGTAGCCAACCCCAAAGGTCATGCCTGAAATCCCCTTGGACCCTGTATACCCTAGACCGTGACCTGCCGTTCCGAAAGAAACCCTAATCTTTTTGAGAGTGTGAAACGCATACAGGTCTTTGTCTGCACCTGTTGTTAAGAATATGAAATCTTTGCCGGTCCCGAGCAGTGATATGATGCGCCATTTGTATCCGGTGATTTGCCGCCCTCTTTTTCCTTAAACACATGCTAGGCCTTGTGGGGATGCATGCCTGCATAAAATACCCAGCTACCCATAAAGACGGTGATGAACGCTTATCGAAATCTTTCATACCAAACCGGACCGTCAAGGTTGGTTGTATGATAAACGAGGCGCACAAAGAAAAGAAGCGAAGATTGGTCGCTTAGGCAGCTGCGCCGCCGTTGCTGTTGCCGTTGTTGTTGCTGTTGCTGCTCTCAAAGCTGTGGCATCCACGCTCATGACGCTTCATGTTGCTGCGAACGCTGAAGGCCTTTCCGCAACCAGCATGGGGGCACTTGAAAGGCTTCTCGCCGGTGTGTGAGTGGCTGTGGATTCTCAACGAGCTAGGCCGAGAGAAGGCCTTGTTGCAGGTCTGGCAGATATACCGGTCCTGAGACTGCGGGAACGAGGCGGTGGAAGAAGGGGCAATATAGTGGTGATGTTGCCAAGGGTTCGCTCCCGTGGCTGGCGCCAGGGTAACTGACACTGGCACAGAAGGGGTGAAAGTCTAAGGCAAATGTTAGAATAAGCTCCCTCTCTTGGATTCGACTGATAATTCTCACCTGAGGAAGTGGACGCTGGTAGTACAAGGCCGGCATCTGCTGCTGCGGAGGGGGTGTCGGCTGCATGGGAGGATAGTAAGGGTTGATGCCTGACTGACTCGAGTAGCCAGCTGGCGACGGGTACTGTGACTGGAAAGTTGAAGGCTGAACAGGGGCTCTGGGTGCAGCAGTGGCCATCTGGCGGGAGTCGGCTTCATGTTGGCTCAAAGGCGGCGTGGTCTCATAGTAGTAGTTGGAGCTGCCCTGGGACTGGCTTGTTGGCTTGCTTGAAGGAGAGTGGTATCCCTCAAATGAAGCCTCCGAGGACATGGGAGGACTAGGGGGCAGGTTCGCCCTGACCGATGCTGGGTTGCCAAACTGGGAGGAGTTGGGACGGTTGTCAGACTTTGAGAAGTGTACTGAGAAATGGTTAGTCTCGGCGCAGTTCCCTGGTATCAAGATGGGTCGGCCGGCCATACATTGCTGAGACTGAGGAGATGTCTCTGAGGTAGGAGATCCCTGATCGGCCATGACGAGCAGGTTCGATATCGAGGGCAGTGAGCACTTGTTGGAGTCGTCCAAAGGAGGGGAGGGTGGAGGAGCGAAGCCATAAGGCTGGGGGGGATATTGAGGCGTTAACGACACGGGTGCCATTTTGATGTCGGTGTGTTAGGGTTGAGGTGTAGTGGACCGGTCCGTGTTGACGATATTACTACTGCCTTGATCGAGGCGAAATTCTGCTTGGTGATTAAAGGTACAGTTTGGTGAAGTCGAACACGTGTGGTTGATATTTGTGGTTCAAGGCGGCGACTGGACTGGTTATAACGGTGATGATGTCGTTTCTTTGTCTTGCAGACCCCCAAGCTCTGAAGTGGGCAGGGAGGTGAGAGGAGGGGGGCTAGCTTATGTATGCCGAAATTCAAAAGAAGCTTGTTGACAGTGAATGGGGTGGACAAGGTTATCCTGTACATGGTACCATTTAGATCTCCCGAGGGCATGGAGACAGAGTGGATGATGCGGTGCCCCCCTACAGGCTGATCCCCGGAGGACCAAGGCCATCAGTGGGTTCAATTCAATCGTTGTCACAAATTATGGTGTGGGTCTACCGGGCGGTGGGCTTAGGGCCTTCCAGCGATAGAACCTTGGGTCGGGTGGTGCTGTGCAGCAGCGACCTGTGCCAGCCCAGCCCAGCCCAGGCACCGGGGCTTTCAGGGCTACACTACCTTAACAGGTGAGCGTTGATCAGAGGGATGGAAAGAGCGGGAGACGGTACATACGATACGTATCGTGAAATACAAGGTAGCTGGTAAGTAGTGGAGACTACAGTGTTCAGCAAAGGTACTGACATATAACAGCTCCTACTATAAGTGAGCTCTGACATCGGCTGTGCCGGGGTCGCCCTTATTGATACCATGTGCTCCCTGACCCGTCGTCTGTAAGCACGGATAGCCTGTCGCCCGTAGAGTGAATTGCCATCTTCTTGATGCTATGACCGCGTACACTACGAGTGAAGGGCAAGGGGGGTTGAGACGTCGAGTAAGCTCGCCAAGGTTGATCGATCTGCAGAGACCAAAACGGTCGAGATGTCAGTGAAGGACCCCAAGCTGGCCGAGTCAGTTCTTCCTCAAACCTGATTTTACAGCCGGGATCCCCACGTTTCTTGTGTAATTAAGAAGCCGGCAGGAAAAGGATCGTCCTGATACACCCACCTCTCCCCAATCCAAGTACCCAAGGCGGAGGAGTCCCAGTTCTTAGAGATACGCCTGCGGCAGAAATACACTACAGGCTCGCAAATTCGATGGAGGTCCGCCTGGTCACCACACTCGTGATGTGTTGGAACAGAAAGAATCGTCCTCCCACAGTGGGGATCCCTTGTACCAGCCAAGCCAGTGTAGCTTGCCGTTTTGATGGGCTTGCATAGACCGTGAGACGCTTGACTGAAAAAGGAGACATGCCCGTTCTAAGAGCTGGTCTGTGTCCACCATCAGCCCCTGGCTGTCACGAACGCTCTCTGGGCGTCTGGGAACGAGAGGACCCCTGAAGCTATGGGCAAGACCTGAGACGAGAAGCAGCACCGACATCTTGTAAGCCCGATCATCCGCATGGGTATGCGGACGTGGGCGAGCCACCACAGCTTTCAAGAGTGCAGTCTCCGGGAACATGCTTGGCTTCTGCTGTGACCGGATTGTCGACATGTTTTTATGCCGTACCCATCTTGCCGCCTGTCAAACGGCCTTTCGAAACAAAGACCGCCTTTTTAAGGTTAACATGGCTCGTGTCCCTGTCCAGTTCAGAATATCTGATCAATTCAGGGGCCTTGAATGGAACTTTGTACCTTACATCAACTCTATTGATGTGGGCTACTGTACAAACTACCTGATCTTCCTCATCTACGATGTAAAAACAGATGCCTTGCCTCACTTCACGAAAGCTGGTGTACGTACACTAGCGTACGGCGTCCACACTGATGCTGCTCTGCAGGTCGTACTCGATCAACAACCAATAGACTGAGCAAAGTGACATATCTCTTGAGGTCCAGGCGACGCCATGCACTCCTGGCAGGCGTCCTCAATAATCGAGAAGAAATTGCTGCACGTGAGGGCCATGCGAATCTTGGAATAGAAGCGCCGATCCTCTGTCCAACTGGAGTGTGGTGCACACGTTACGCGGGTCGTAGAAAGGTTACGTACCTCTACCCAGTACGGCGGCGATCCAAAAACCGGAACAGTCTCAGCAGCGCAGGAATCGGTGACATCCTCAGATCGCTGTGGAGCAACGGTCGCTCACAATGATTCCATTAAAGGGTCCCGTTTCGGTCATTACCGTGACTGCCGGGGCCAATGGCACGGTTACGGTCGCTTGCGAAGTTGCGTAGCCCAAGAATCAAATATGTACGGAGTGCTACACGACGTGCCACAATATCAGTACCGGATATCCCACGTATATAGCACAAGAACGATATACATACCGATGTGATATTTTCCAACCTACAGTTTGAGAACCCGCTTGCTGGTTGCTGATACCTTCGTGACAGTGGTTCTCGTCTTCTCGAGTACACAGCCCTGTGTTTTGGGTCGGTTTTGTCACGCCCATCGAGGTCATATATACTGTGGGGAGAAGCGAAGCTATATTGATATCATCCTCAGGCGGTTTCTGGAGAAAGCACATCGGGGTGTTTCCAGAAACGAAGCTAATCTCCAGCGATCGTCGGTTGTGTAGTCCGGAGGGCAGGGTTGCTTTGGGAAACAATATGATACTGTGTACATCGTTCGGGTACACCAGTGGGACGGTACATGGGAGTCGGTCAGGGCAGTCCAGACAGGGTGGCTTTGTCTGGGGTACGAAATTGGTACTTACATGGGGGTTTGGGGTTTAGGGGTCCGTGATCGACGGTAGAAGCGAGTCGTGATGATGACTGGGAATGCGACGGAAAGCGGACAGCCTGTCTGGTCTTGTGTTTGGTGTTGAGCAGGGGGTGCAGAATGACTGCTCTCCTCTTCCTCAGGCTTTGGCGTCGAGACAGCGGCGGGTCACCAATCGCTGTAGCACACCCGTGGCTCACAACGGTTCGGTGTAGGGGCAGTTTGCTGCAAGACGATTGATGGGCGGGCTGGCGTTCCGAAGAAGGCTGCTGGCAGTCTGTCACCGACATCAATTTGGCCCTATCCCCCGCGCCTGTGCCACTGCCATGCGACTCCCACGGGCATGATAGGCGTCGATGTGAGTACCTTAGGTTGCCTTTCCTCCAACAGCCCAGGCGTACCAGCAGAGAGACCTGACGGGATGTTTGGCGGCCCGGTGACATCTTCTGTGTAGCCAAGGCGGACTTTGTCGCGGGTCGCTTTGTTGCACTGGATAGCTGGAGGAGGACCTGGCAGCTGCAGCCTTACGAAGGTAGGCCGACATGAGGTCATCCGGATGGCCAGACGGGGAACATCGTCTCATCTTGATCTGAATCTCCATTGTCTCGCGATAAGCCGTGCATACAAGGAATTAATCGCCTGAACACTACGCGGTGTCGTAAGCGTACAGCGCTACACGAGACACCGGGACCACGAGCTCGGGATGCCCAGTCTGAAGCGACCTGGAGGTGGTGGATGTGGAGGATCAGACATGGCGATCAGAGACACTGCAGCGCGAACGACGGGAAGCGAGCGAGGTGACGACAACAACAAGGCCAACGGGAAGTGGAAGAAGAAGCTGAAGGGAAAAGATGATGGAAGTGAAAGCCAGCCCACGTCCGAAGCCTGCTGTGACTGGTCCCCAGTTTTACCAAATGTTCTGTCAGCCAACCATCCACGTCCTTTTTCCTCGCTCCTTCCCTTTCTGGTGACGGAAGGCTTGTCAGCGCTTGGACCACCTTGCCATTCCTTCCAAGTTCCATCGCTTGCATCCCACCTTAGCTTAGGTTCCATTGCTGACAATTGTAATTATGGCCTGATTTTTCTCCAATGGTGCCCGCAAGTCCGTCTGAATCTTGCCTTGTACCTGGCCTACTGGCCCGTCCAGATCACTGGACTTTTGAGAGATGCACGATGGAATCATTCCTGCATCCACACACGGAGCTTAGGAGGGAGCTAGACCACCTAGGGACCTGATCAGCCGAGCCAGCTAAGGAGGCCCTTCACGGTCCCGTTACGATTCGTTACGAAGAGCCCCTCACTCGAGCATTCTGCAGGCGGCCGGACTCGGAGGATTTTCAGGACCCAGGCACTGACATGCCGACCTGAGCAGTGGAGCCCCAGTCTCTCCATACGCCGGCCCGGCCGTGGTTTGCATCATGGGCCGAAGAACCGGACGCCAAGCACGACCAGGCACGCCCAGGGTCCTATCAGACGGCCCGTCGACGGCGGTTACGGCGGCTGAACCCGACCGATCCCATATGTAATCGTGGACCTTTTCATGATCTCATCACGGCAATGGCGACATCGACATGGTTCTGGTGTTTTAGCGGGCGACACGATTTGGATCGCTTCAAATGGATGACAGAATAAGGTATCTACTGCAGGTATCAACGCTGGCCGGAAACGATACGAAGCCCGCCGAGGGAGTCCAGCTTCTAAACTGGAACTCGGTGCTCTCGTCGGACACAAGAGAGATTGATCATGAAAAGGAGGCAAGAACGACCCGACGCTGATACGAGTCCGCTTAACAAGGAGATTTGGAAGTCGAGGACATCTGTACATATTGCCTCGTTCTTTCCTTCTTCAGTCCCATACCGTGTTTCGCAGAAATGAAGCTCAGCAGGCCGATGAGGTTGAAACGGCAGTCACGACATGAAATATTTCAGCACACTGCCGTGGTTGTCCGCGAACCCATCCTTCTGAACCGAACAAGTCTTCGGTTTCTTTCGTCTTTCGTCTTCAGTTTTCGATTCAACAAGGTGCCTGTGTGCCACTTCTCGCCACGGCCGGTCAAAGGGATCATTGTAGTGCAGTCCAAGATTTGGCGGTACGGCCTCTCAATGGCCAGGAACGGTGATACTTCGGGCACTCTTTTTATTGACACTCCTATATCATAGGCATTATCAGTCGGGACGGTGGCCTGCAAGATTTCTGGTACATACGAGCTGTTTGGGCAAATGCGGGCAACTGCTGATTCCTCGACCAGGACAAAGTATGTTGTCCCTGACCTCTGTCGCCAGCCCCAACGGTTCGACCAGCCAAGTCCAGTACCTACTTTGACGGGCGAACAATGGCATCCAAACATGAGCCATTGATCACATCCTACAGGTCTCTCAAAATTTGCCCAGCCCAACGTCACTCTCGTTCACCATGACGACGATACATGGCCATTGTGTCCTTTCATTGATCGAAACGCGCCGCAACCCCTCCCTGCTCCCAATACCGCCATCCCACTGGACAGATACGATCCGGCTTGCGGTGATCAGCGTGGCGCTGGCGTTAGCGCATGCTCGCTTAGGCCAAAAAGAGGAGAGGGTGGCTTCGAGAACCACAGACGTTGGATAGACCGGCGTGATCGGCGAGCGTTTTGGACGTTTTGGACCAAGGTTGCCTCGGGAAATATGCCATGCCCATTGCACGTTTCTCTCGCATCCCGTCAGACAAGTCGCTTTCTTAACCAGCTTCCTCTTTCGGACTCTTATACATGCGTACACCATGGGTCTCACCATGGCAGCAACGCATTGACTGCATCACCACCGATTGAGATTTGATTTTCTGGGCACCGAGGCACCATATTGTACAGCGATATTACTACCACGTCCTAGCGAATTGGTTGGATCCCTCTGATGTTGGTCTACCAGCGAATCGGGGTTAATGGTTGTGCAAATACATCTGAACGCCAGCCAGCCCCAAACACGACAAGCGACATCAAACCCACAATTTGGGCGTTGCTAAAAAACACAAGGAGCTAGCTGTCTGAGGGACACTCCGACATTCCGCCCTATTCCTCGCCCTTCCGAGAACCAAAAAAATGCAATTCTTCACACGATTAGTATACGCGCGAGACCGGCTTTAGGAAGCGAGAATCGTATAGGTCGATCTCATCCGCACCGGCTTGAGAAGGCAGAGTGAATCTACCGTCTGCCAAGATTGATCCAGTGGCGTCTATCATGTCGAGGACATACTCAACTTGGCCAACATACCGGTCAGCGATCCGTCGATCAGCACAGGTGGGATCTACCCGACCCAGCAAACGATGCTTCTTTCTTCCTGCTCTGCAAGATCATGTTACTCTTTCTTACGCGTTTCCGGAGTAGCACGTCGATCATGAGTTAGCAGAACATCCGCGCGGGCATGCAGCGCAACCACACTCATATACAAAATGAAATCATTGCCGGGGCTTTGCCCAAAACTGGTGAGTTGCCCATAATTGCTATGGATGGGGTGGACGGATTAATTAACATCTGGGTCGGCCGAGTGGCCCCTTCTTCAATTACGTTTCTCCAAACACATCCCCTTATCAGAGTCTCATACCACCAAGGTTATCAAGTTTCATTGCTGCCCAAGCTGATGGAGTGTGTGTCACTATTTTGAGTTGACGCTTCACATGATCACCTACCAACGCCAGTGATGCTCAACACCTTTCTGACCAAACGGCGGTAGGGAATTCTTTCGTGGCTGACTGTTTTAGCCTTGACCGGTAAATTGTTTAAAGATCGTAACGGTGGAAGTATCCTCCGTTTTCATCAGATGCTCGTAGCAGTATGGATGACGAGTTAAGTTGACTTTCATTTGTCAAATCTGGTTGCCCTGTCTTTCGCATACGGCTTCGCGGTCGTATTCTTCGTTGGGTTTGCTTCGGATATAAGGTTTGCTCCAGTGTCCAGAGTCGTGACAGCTTCTTACATGAACCTGAACTGACGAGGCAAGGTTGTCGACTAGCCTGCTTGTTTTTCAGCAGAGTACCAGATGACACAGCCCGAGCGACGTCAAAGCCACGTCGAAATAGAGCTGTTCCACGCCTCTCCGTTTTTCACATTGAGGAAGTAACTGAATGGTCGCAAGAAACGAACACCTACACATACATCACCGCATGCCTGTTGTTGCGTACTTTGCCGCACAACCGCCGACGAATAAAGCTTTTCCCAAGAAGTCTGCCGACCGCGTCCACGTGAAGTCCGTCTTTCTTCCATATGTTGGGTCCCTTTGGTCTAGACCAGTGGCCGCATCGTTCAGATGCGCCATCTCCCCCCCCCTAGGGCATTACCGTCCCCAGTCGAGTCTAGGAATAATCAAAGTTGCGGGGATAAAGTGTATTTTCTGCGTGCTAGCTGTTCCAGCACAACCTCTAGCGCTTAGGAGCACATGCTTAAGAAAGTGAGTCCTTTTTCCTCTTTGCCCCGGCCATAGACCACTGTGTAGCTTCGTAGTGATGTATTCATACTTACATCCATGATGTCTGCCATCTAGTGGTCTGCTCAAGTGGGTTCTTCTGTCGAAGCTACGTCTAGAACAAAAGCAATCGATTGCGTTAGCCAATAATCGGGCATGCATTTCCGCGATAGACTCTATTCTCTCCTTAAACACATCCTGATGGACGCAGCTTTCATGGCCTTTCAGCAATCTAGGCATGAAAGAAGATATCACAAAATTAGGGGCACACTACGGGGTCAATAGGAGATGCATATCCTCATATTTACAAAGCGATTATCCAACCAAACTCGGTTTCGGACGCCATTCAACAATTATGACGCCGCAACCATACCAGACGGCGAGGCGCGTTGCGGCTAAGACCTCTCCCCGACGTTGATCACCTGCTTCTATACCGACAACATGCGTGAGGTGTCAATGAAGGCATGCAAAGAGACACATCCGAGGCCCTATGCCGCAACCAAGAGCAAACATCGAGATGGGCGGGTAGTCTCTCTCCCACCCCCATATCGAATCCCCGCTTCCCAGCAGAACGCCACAGTTGTCTGTCGGCAATATTGACCGAATACCAGACCAGCCTTGTCAAATGCAGGTGGGAAGGTGATCATCCCCTCGAATTCCCGTCGAGACACCCACTTTCCGGACGGTGTCTGTGGAGATTCGGTCCGCCTATTTGCCATCGTTTCACGGTACACGATGACTCTCTCCGATACAAACTAGAAACGAAGCTTAGGCGATACTCGGGGGTTTGAATCCAGCTATGTCAGGCTGGCATCACCCTGCATGCCAATTCCAAACGTTCTCACTTCTTCGTCAAGGCATCATCACCAGCTTTTGTCCCACATAGGTTTTTGAAGTTCAGTAGCCACAGGGTACCTTTTTAGGCAAGGAAAGAAACTGGAGTGAAATCAACCCCCACCAGCGTCAATAACAGCCTCATTGAAAATGTAGGTATCGTGATCTAGGCTCGGCATCGGCAATTATGCTGGTTCATCTCGGAACAAGTGGGAGTTCAGGTACTGGGTGTACATGTATGTACATCCATGTCCCTGCCTGTGACCGCCCCGGGAGAAACTCCGGGGCAACCGTGATACCGCGTTACCGCGTTGCCGTGTTCAAGTCTCCTTGCCCGCGAAAGGCCACCAGGAGGGTTTTCTTGATCTTTCACCAATGCTGTATGCGTATTCGATGCGAGTATAGTCTGTTCTGTGAAGCGGTGCTTCCAGAAAGAGCAAGTCTGACTAGAGAGGTTGATACAGAGGCAGCCGGCGCCCTTCCGATGATAGACATCCAAGATTTGGGTTACTAATATCCCATGAAGACCTACCAGAGCAACATTGGAAAGACAAGGTCAGTAGGCAACCCTAACTGCTTGCTGTTCATGTCGTCTTATCACACAGCAAATGGCCAATAGCTCAGAGATGCGGTGTAAGTTCGGAATACGGATGGGCTCCTTTTCGACTGGTTATTGTTACTCTATATCAAAGGTTGACTATAGCTTAGGGTGGTGGAAGCCTACCAGTCATAACGACGACTGTCAAACACATCCTTGTGCTCATACCCCGTTTTGGTCCATCGATAGCTTTGTTACTTTTTCCTAATATTTTTTCTTTTTCTTGGGGTCATTCTCCGTGTCAGTCTGTTTATCGAGTTTAGCTTGTCGTTTAAAACCCCCCTAACGATCCACTCGTCCAGCACTAAAATCGTACGCTACGCTAGGCGCCGTTGATAGCGTAACGTCTTTCTGTTTCACCTTATTTTTCCCCATCTCATTCCTTTCTTTTTCTCCTTTTTTTTTCCAACCGTGTTTTGTCTGCCCCAAGAACTCACATTGCTTCATCACAACCCCTCCCCCCTCAATTCCACTCTCTCCCACTTTGACCCGGTGGTTGGCCATTCATTCATTGATGAGCTTCTAGGAAATCGAGACTGTCACCTCAACAAGGGTCGTCGGTTCGATTCGGTCGGTTGCCCTACTTGCCCTGTCTTGTCCTCTGAAGCTCCCTTGCCCTTGTCCCTGTACCTCTCCAACTGCGTCAGGAGGCATGAAGGGGGTTATGTATTGCTGCTTTTCTTTTTTTTACTCCCTTGCTCTCCGAGAATTATGTCTGACTACCTACTATACGTTGAGAATTTCATATGGACTGGGCCGGATTCGCTCCATTACAAGGCTCCTCCCGAGCCGAAACAGCCATCGTACCATGCCAAAAATCATATGCAAATCATTTGCCCTGCGTGGCTTGACCGCTACAATTCGGATGTCACCAAAGACCAGGACCCCTTTCAACGGCCCGAGAGGCCGGCAAATGAATACTTGCTAGGTATTTATTTCTGTCCACAGATGGAGGTAGGTAGGTAGGTACTGACCAGGTTAGGTTAGGGATACGATACCGTACCGTATAAGGTTTGAAAATAACTGAAGACAGGCATGTTCGCCAGGCAGACCCACCAAGCTTTCGATGCCGAATTGACGGGGGAAAGTGGGAGTGGGATACGGAAATCGTACCATTTTCTTTCCTTTTCTCGTACCCTTGGGGCATCGAGACTCGACGCCGCCGCCGCCGCCGCCGCCGCCGACGACGACGACCCGGGTGACGCGCAGACTCTGGGATACTACCTACACTACTACCTACAGGGATGGGGCGAACCAGACATGGAGCACATTATCAAATCATCACCACGACGGAGGTGCGCCCCCATTTACACTGTACATTTCCGAGCAATTGGACATATCTTGTTGACATGATTGAAATTATCGAGTATCAGCAACATCATCAACAGCGATCAACAATTCAAAGAAAGAAAAGAAAGTGCCACTGTCACCCCCACATCCGTCCGAGGATATCATGGCTCTAGACATTACACTACATACCGACTGGCCTCTGGCCAGTGCAGGGAGGAAGGTAAGTAAGTCCTGTCGGTATTTTTGGGACTGTTAATCATTTACATACAGTGCTTCTACCTAATACAGTATTTACCTACCTCCGACTAACGTACGTACTCTACCTACTTTCAATATCCGATCGACGTGGTATTTTGAGGTTGATCACCAGAGGATCTCTATCCCGCCTTCAATGGTCTTCATTGCCGGTACTGGGTCCCCTCACAAGAGCCGGTTCAAGGCAATGCCCTTTTACAAAATGTCCAGGCCGGAGGAAAATGGGAGGAAAAGAGAAGAAACCTCCTAGGAAAATGAAGTTTGGTCACGACGGGATCAACAGTTATTCCATACTCACTCACGATGTGAGTACGTTAAAGTATGCACGCTACTGCGTAGAGTACCGACTTATACAGATACATAGGTACCTACGTACGTACATAGTTGAAAGTGTAAGCAAGTACCAATCAAAAGGGAGAAGTGTACATGCTGGACCTTTGTTGGAATCGAAAACATCACGTACCTCTAGATCGTAGACACCCACGTCGACATCGATTCGACAGACGTGATGAGATGGGCCCTGGGACAATGGCGCACTATAGAGGATGGGAATCACAATGTGAGAAGAATAAAGAAAGCCACGAAGTCAGGTGCATTATCTCTTTAAAAATCCAGTCCAATCCCATCCATGTCGTTCCGAATTTCCGGAAGTTGACCCGGACCCGGATCCAGTTTGAACATACCTACACACGCCGACGTTTGGGACTGTGTAAGTTTGAAGTTGAAGTTGCAGGTGAGTGTAAGAATAGGTTTACAGACAATGGAAGGGGATGTGAAGATCACTGTTAACTTGCCCGTTTCACCTCACTCCCGAGCGACTCCCCTTTGTTTTTAGCATACGTGGTTTTTTGGGGGTTTTGTTTTTTGCTTACCGATGAGGAGGTTGAAACAGATGGGAATGGAATGCATCCTGTGCGGTATGTGTGTGTGTGATTCGACTGGCTGTCCGTTCCGGGCGTCCATTCATTGTGGAAGTTGGAATACAGCCTTAGGAAGGATCTCAACCTCCATTCTCTAGTGTACGTGGCTTGAGCCTAGATATCAAGAGGCGTTTGTGCTTTTGCTTTCATCAGAATGTGATGTGTGATGAAGTTGAAAATCTGTTCGAAACGTTACGGCCGGTAGCGTTAACGTTAACGAGGTTATCGACCAGACCAGTCGGGTTGTCTCCTTTCCGCGGGAGATATGAGGTATCGTACACTACACCAGGCAATGACGGGAGTTGATGGACACTAGCGATGGACAAGAGTGTACCTAGCGAGCGAGCGAGTGTGAATTACGATAAATATTTACGGTGCTGGATGTTTGTAAAGGGGATGGACGTGAGATGTAAGGTAATGAATAATTGGTATGGTTGGGAAGATTTTCCGTAGTGAAGAAGAAAAAGGGAGGAAAGGGGAAGACAATGAAAGACAACACTAGGATAGAGGGTAAGAGTGAACCGAAACATGAATCTCAGTGTAGGACTGGATAGCAGTCAGCGGCATGGAAATCCTTTACAATGTTCTCATTTAATGATGATCATTTCTCTTCATCTTTGGCCTGTAACTTCTTAACCTTTTCACCAGGTCATAGAGCGATTGGTGTCAGTTCTACTAACAGGTTGTTGTAAATCGGCTGTGGTGCAGCTCATCAGATATGTGAGTGGTGGCATTTACCAACCGGCCTCAACTACGAGCGCCAAACTCTTGAGTTGTTATCGTGATATGTTTATGTTCTACCGATTAACCATGTAGTAGTCTATCATGATCGTCGTTACTACTCATGTTCTGCCTTCGAGTCCAGTCCGTTTGTGGCAGCAAGGATGTGAAGCCTTTGCAAAGAGAATCCGTTATGTTTGGGATGGCTGAGCCGCATAGGATTGATACCCTACTGACCCAGAACTCAAACCGCGAGGCCGACACACACTGAAAGAAGGAGTTTGCGTGTAAACACAATGAAAGGCAGATGATGAGCGTGAGAGCTCCTAGAGACGGCCAACAAGCAGCCCTTCGTGACGACCCCTCCTGGTCATACGTGTACGCGTTAGACTAATACCCAGGCTCATCATTCCAATACTCCGTCTCGTGGAAAATCCTACAATGAAGAGAAAGTGTCAGTCAGTAATGTAAGCATCTCAGGCGGTCCGCAGGTTTATAGGGATTTAAAGAAAACAAAGAGAAACCCACTCAGGCCCAGTAGCATCAAACTCCCACCCAAAAGTCATCCTGATGAACTGCTGCAAATGACTGGCGACCTTGATAGCTCCCACATCCGTAGGATGCCACTGTGGGCCGATATCATTGTGTTGCATGATGCCCGTGGTGTTGAAGTAGTGCACGAACGGCTTGGTCCTCTTGCCGGTCTTCGATGCCTTCTTGGTCACTCCGTCGTATACGATCGGGTTTCGGAGGTAGTCGTCCGAGCTGAACCACTTGTACATCTGGTAGATTTCGTTGACGAAACCCTGGGGCGCGTTGGGGAGGTAGGTGTTGCCGGATTGGTAGAATCCGAGCCAGAGTGACTAGAAGAGACTATCTATGAGTGGTGTACGCAAGGGAGGGAAAGGAGTTGCTGATGCGGAGCTAGACGTACCATGACTACGACTTGGGCTTTGGGCCACTTGCCATGGACTCCTTGGATAATCTTCGTCAGGGCGTTGATGTAGGTAGTTGTGGAAACGTTGTTGTGCGAGTTTTGGTCGTTGGTGCCAATGTTGATGACGACTATGTCGGCAGCGGGACGCTTGCTGAAGTCCCACGGTTCGGGCTTGTCTGGAACAGATGTCAGCTCTATTCACACACGGGACCTGTCTTAGGGTCTTAAAGGACACAGAAAGGTTCCAAACGTACCTCCATACATGACAGAGGCTCTGTAGCTTGTATCCGATGTATAAAACCATTGATGGACCTGCCCGTGAGGGTTACCCCAGCAGTCCTGATCTGCCGCGCAGATGCCTGGATATGCGGTTATACTATACTCTGTGTTGCCTAGTCCAGCACTAAGTCCGCTATTTTCATATGTCAGTTTGTTTCCCATGATGTCTGCAACTCTAAGGTCGATGCCTGTCACTGGGATTTCTGCGTGAAACCACTCTCCAGGACATTATCACATCCATATGAAGGAAGCCCGACTTACTATGCCCAGCTTGATAGTCCTTCGTACGAGGTATACATGCCCGAAGCAAGACTGTCACCAATGACCTCGATACGACGACCATAGTCAGGAATCTTGATCAGTTTCTCGCCCTTAGCAACATGGATGGACTCGATTTGGATCCCGTAGGCCCAGTTCGTCACTCGCAACTCGAATGTGGAGGGACTGATGGGCACCGTCAAGTCCGACCCCGGGGTCTCTGGAGACACAAAAAGATGTGTACCACCCGCCGTGACGTTGGTGAAGATCCAATCCAGGCCCGAAATACGATACCCAACAAGAACTCCATCACTGGTCCAGTTTCCGAAAGTGACTGCCACTGTTTGCCCGGTATATCCGAACTTGATCCCGGGGGCGCTATACGACCATCAGTGCTTGATTGGTGGTAAAGGTAAACATACAACTTACGACCACCAAGAGACATATTTGGAGTCCCAACGCCCCTTGTAAGAGATCTCGCTAGCATTCCGTGGATACGTAGTGAGCGAGTATGACAACGGGTCGATCCGAGTGTCGGGGAAGTTGGTTATCCGTGGCTGGCCGTTTTGTAGGATAGTGGCCGAGGCCGACAAGATACTCAGGCCAAAGACGGCCAGTTCTGATAATGACCACATAATGTTATACGGTTCGGAGGATCTCCAAGCGGACAGCCGAGTGATGATGGTCTGGGAAGTCAAGTCTAGGTACTAACAGGGAAAGACCCAACATGACTTCCCCCGGGAGAAGGAGCAGATACTCTCATTTTATATCTTCGAAAGGAGCAACCCGGGTCAAGATCTCATCATGGGTTTTGAACAGTGACTGACCCGGAAGAGGAGGAAGTGACTGCCGCCAGCCCGATAGCTTTGCATGCGGCGTCGCATCGCTTGACGTCGATACCTTGACCTGGGTTTATGAAAAAAAAAAAAGTCAATTTCCCCTTCTCGCCCTGCACCGCTCGTTTTGCTTCGTACCTATGGAGCTACACAGCAGTCCCAAGTACATGCGCTTTGTCTGCTGTTCTTGGGCCACCGGTGTAACCAAGCCGGCATGAACCATAGTCGGACAACATGAGAACGAGGCGCTCTGCGTACCCAAGATATTTGACTGGATCCATGGAGGTACGTCCGCCGGGCTGGACGGGAAAACTAACCAATGTTCCTGTACCTCTCCCATCAAGGCCTCTGTGATTGCGCATCCTCATGGTCTGGGGTGCCGCTGACCTCGGAAGGGGGCGCTCCGCCTGTCCCGTTTGAGGACGCAAAGGGCACTTCACCACGACGATACCGATGGTATTCGGGTTAACAGGTCACGTTGAAAACCCGAGGCTCTGCGAATGTCTAATCGCTCGTATACCTAGACAAGGCGTGCGAGGGTCCAGATGTGGCGCACAGAGGTTGATGTCATGATGAGGATCAGCCTCAAGGTTGATCTTGTGTCGTGCTTTGATCGGATGCGTTGATGCAACCAAAGATGATTCCATCCGTTCATGGGCACTCACTCAGAGAACGTTTGCCAGATGTTTAAAGTTTAATGCCGGCCTGAGAAAGCGCACAAAGAAAGGTTGGCTGGCTGACACCCCTCAAGTTGTGGTAATAAGGGACTTGGCAGCCGACGGTGTATCAAACAAGGGGGCTGTCTAATCTTTGTCTGACCGATCAACACACACCTTTTTAACTACCTACCTGTTTCGTTCGGTTCGCCATTCACCGGTACCTGTCAATCAATTGCTGTCCATGGAGGCGCGCAGTTGTTTCTGGTTCGAACGCCCATTCGAGGGACTTAAAAACAGACAGAGGCCGTCGCCGGTATTCTAGACCTGCCCAAAGCCGGGGCCGTCAAGACTTTCTCAATCTTCACCCCAGACGGGAAACGCTGTGCATGTCTCGGAGCGCGTCGCAGATTGTCCGGGAAGGCAGACAACAAAACGGTATGCAGGCGTGAAAAGACGACCAGGTTCGCTGACGGCGTCAGATCCCGCCACCCTACTTAACCTTTTATATCCGACAAGAAGGAAGCTTAGGGTGTGCCGACACCATCACATTCTTCAAAGAGCGCGGGATTTTGGTGGAGGGCAGCAGCTTCAGCGGCTCCCTTCGGATTGTGTATCACCAACAAGAAGGAGGAGGAGGAGGGAGGGAGGGAGGGAAGACAATTGAGCACTCACACCGACCCCCGAACCCGATTCCGACCCTGACGGCCATCCTCGTTACATTGTTCGTCGCATCGAACCCCCCATTCTCGCCGAGCGCTACTGTCACTCCCAACCGGGCCTTGCTTGCTTCTGATGAGCTCGATTGGGATGCGCACCTAGAGACGAATTTGCTTCCCATCGCGAGACAGGACAATGAAGCCGCGCGCGCAACAGACGGCGACGACGCTCAAAATAGTGGTGGCGCCCTGTGAATCCGTGGGAACCAGCAAGTGCCAACAGTGTCGAGGCTCAAGACGAGCGTTGTGCCGACGCCGTCCAAAGGGAAAGACTACCTCTGCTACGTTTACCCCGCAGCGCCGACCCCCGGGGTCCCTCGGTAAACAGCGGTTTGGCGCATTAGAGGTACCTTGCGGCAAAATCCGACCTCCATGTGTGGAAGATACCGAGTTTTCAAGATCGAGACCGAGAACTTTCCACGTTCTGCCAAAAAGATCCGCGTTGCGCCGTGTGCCCCCCGGTGGGACTTCGGCCCCCTTTCGCGATTGGACGCCGAAGTCCACGATACCGTGTCCGAGCCCCGAGCCCAATCGTATCATACACTCTGCCGACCTACCGATTTCCGCCCGCGCCGGACGCTAGCCATTCCTGGCCTTGGATTGTCCATTCGCTTACAACACACCACGAAGCCAGCACGGTTCGCGGTTCGCGATTCGCGATCCCCCAATTCCCGGTATAACATACCTTTCTAACGCGGGGAGCAGATCCTCTCGGATCCGCAAACCGCACCGCACCGGTCCCCGCGGCGTGTCACACATACCACCGTGGGATTGGGGTACCATAGCCGTCTTACTCCGTCATGTCGACCTCCTCACACGCCCCGGAGAACGCCGTGCCTGACACGCAACTAGGACTCAGCAATGAAGAGATACAACTGCTACGACATGGCCAACAAACAGTGGCAGCCGCAGGGGGCGGCGGCGGCGGAGGCGGGTCGACCTCGTCCCGCGCAGCAAGCCGGGCCTCGTCCCAAGGCCTTCTCGTCATGGACCCATCCTCGCTGGCCGCCCTGGGCCGACACTTTGACCGGGTCATGCAGCGCATCCAGCAGCAGCTCGAGTATCTAATAGAGCAGTCCCAGCAGGTTAACCTGGAGGTGTACGACCGCGCCGGCAACCTGGTCGATAATGCCGACCGGGAAATTGCGCGGTACCACACCCTCATGGCCCAGATCGACGAGCTCGAGCTGGATTTTGACCGCATAGCTCACATTCGGGAGATCGTGGCCGGGTTTCGGCAGCGCGCTGAGGACTTGGAGCGAGAGCTAGAAAGGAGTGGCTCGTCGCGCAGGGACCGTCATGGACATGGACACCGTCACTCGTCCCATCGCAGTCATGGACATCATTCGAGTTCAGGGAGGCAGAGGAGTTGAGCCAGCCAGAATGGGAGGAATCAGGGACTCGAGATGGAGTTTCATGTCAACCCATTCATCAACGGGTAATATTGCGGGCCAGAGCACCAACAATGGGAAAAGGACGAAAAGTCAAAACAGGACGATGATACGCAAGTTCATCCCAAGGAAGGCAACAACAACAATAACGATACCGACATACACACCTCAGAAAATCGGAGGAACATCCTCCAGGTTACGAAGCAAATAGAAGGAACCAGGTCCCGCGACCAACGGCAAAAACATGTTATGAAGATCATTTGGGCGTTTTAGGAAGTCATCAGGAAGCATAAGTAGCGATTTCGGAGTATGTCGTTTTTAAGTTCTCGATTTTTTTTTTGGATATCGACGGTGGAGTAGGGGGAAAACAGCACCGCTCATTTTCAAAGGAATATTTACGGTCGACATTCATGGCTCTGTGGTATGGGATGCCTCCTGGAGTGAGGTCATCGTTGGAAACAGAGACAAGAGCCGGAAAATCAAAATTCGGGAATGTACACGTTATCTTGGTCGCTTTCTTTCCCCCCTCATCCATGACTGCACAGTACGCTCACAGGAAAGACGGGCAAGACGGGCCTCACGGCTTATAGGAACTTGATCGTACGGAGAGAAGAATGACTGCATCACCTTGGCCGCGAGCCTGTACACGCGTGCCTTGGAGGGGAAAGTATGGGATGGTTTCTTTCGTTGAATGTATGACAAATGGTAGATGCCGTGGATGAAATTTAATAAGATGTAGTCACTCATTACTGTGCGCTCATGGGGAAATGGACTACTAGGCAGCTACCCATAGAGTGAGGTTCTCGCCGGGAAACACAGCGATTGGGAAGTCACAACGGGGGAAAGTACAACGTCATTCCTTCCGTCTGTTCTTTATTTTCTCACTCCTGTGATTACGCCGTACCATCCAGTTTACTTAAAAAAAAATACGAGCGAGACAGGCAGGTGGTGGTTAACTGGCGCGCCTTCCGTTTACACACGAAAAATGCGCCTGGTTATGAGCCGCTGCGTGGTCAAGGGTTTTTCTTTTTCTTGGTTTCTTCCCATTCCACCCACCTTCCTTGGTTTCTTTTCCTCTCTTCCTCTCCCACCATCAGACACGGTCAACTTTGTCGACCTGACGGGTAACGTGCGACTTCTCCATCCTCTTCATCTCCCGATCTTCTCCTCGTCGCGAGATCTTCTCCTCATCGCACGATCATCTCCTCGTTCCCTCTCTACCTCGTCCACGCTTTCAACCCCTTCTCACATTCTGCATGTTGCGAGGCTTACATTCAAGAGGGCTAGGCTACCAGGTCGACAAAACCTCCCTCCATATCTCCGCGCGAGAATTCAACAGCCGCTCACTTCAAAATCACATCGACCCAGCAACCGATAACCTCATATCAACCCATGTCACTATCGTTTTGTCAGTAAACAATGTCAACTTCAAGCCAGCCGCCTACCATGGCCCCTCTCACGACCTTTCACCCGTTTCCGAGGCTACCCTGGGAACTTCGCAATGAGATATGGAAGTTCTCTATCCGCCCACTTGACCTTCCTGGAGCGCACGTCTTTTGCGTCGAGGAGCGAGGCTTAGAAGACACCAAATACAAAGAAAACGACGTACACTGCGCTCGTATTTCTCTGGAGCCCCATTTTGACGAGCCTGACGACACCTTCCTTCACAATGCCGTTCCCGCGAGGACATTGTCGTCCGGGCCGACCGGTAATCCGTCATTATACTTGGTTGATGGGGGGTTGTGGACTGCCTGTAGAGAGTCCAGAGCAGCAATGGAGAGGGCCTTTAAGCATCAAATGTGGGACCCGAAGAGGTGGGCTTATCCGCACTATCGAGCAATGCAGAGGATTGCCTGGAGGAGGTCTCGTGATTTTTACATTTCTTCATCGCCTGCACCGATCGAGCCATCCCCGTCTCGCTCGCCTTCTCCCGAGTATCCTCCATACCCATATGTGGGGCTTGATACCCATCTGGTGCCGGCGACTGGATTCTTTCTATCGACATCCTCCTCGGCTTCATTTTCGCCCGCCACCGAAGGAACCGGCAAAGCTGAGCAACCTACCGCTGAAAGCAAAACCTTTCCGCACTACTTTACTGTCCTCCCGCATCAGGATCTCTTCATTATTCGCCCATCGGCCTGGTCCCCAGATAGTAACGATTCGTACTGGCAGAAACTCGAACTTGGCTTTCCCCATTGGTCGCCAAAAATGGGGTTCTACGGCTTCGGCGAACGCAATGGTCTTGCGATTGAGTTTGATCCAACCTGGAGTAAGGAGTCGAAAACTCACATATCCGAAATGATATATGATGCCGTCATGCATTTTGCCGATAATGGGGCCGTTCAGACCCTTTGGCTTATTGACTATCGCCTCAAGCCAAAGGATTATATGCCCACAGAGAAGCGAGAGCCAACCCGTAACCAAAAAGCTTGGTACGGTGGTGACGGATCCCGGTTTGTCGAGGTGTGCTCTCAATTTCTTGAGGAAGGTGGTGAATACCTCAATTGGTACTACACAGAAGGGATCGATGGGGACAATTCGGCCATCGCTAAAGGGTCGTGCCATTCGTTTATCGAGAACTTTGAATGGTATCATTTTGGAGATATCTATGAACGACAGTCTTCCGGGTCCGACAATTTCTTTTCGAGGTTCCCTCCCTATGTCGGAATTCTTGCTTGCCTACGTTAAGATCAATCTGTGCCAGTCGAGATCGTATGATCCGTGCCATATCACAAGCAACTACCGTCAGCTTTCTTGGTCTTTTCCCCTTCATGTGTTGTGCTATCAATGTTTTCTGACTTCAAAGGGTTCAATAATATTTTCACTTAATATTTGCCATAACAGCCCTGTCATATTACTAAGGAGCTGTTACGCAAATGGTTGGGGAACGATGGCTATCTTCATGTTTCCACTAGACAGTTTCAAATAATTAATGTAAAGATGGAGGAGTGCGAAAGGCAACAAGTTACGCACCTATCTGGGAATGGTGCAAGGAGAACGCACCCTATTTTCTATACCAGATGCGGAAAATTCTCGCCTGCCAATCTTCCCTCCGTTCTCGGTCCTAAGACTTCCATCATCTCGCCAGCTCTAGGATCTTCGACACCAGGACTGGAGGTTCTGTTGGCTGGGTGCCTTCCCGAGTCTGCCGTTTTGCGAGGAATATTTGTCGGCAAAGAAACAATAACGAGGCGGGTTAGAAACAGTCAATAGAACGGACTCATACTCGTGTTGTAATGACTGTACTAAGTTATTCCCAAAACGTTGAAGCCCTTCACACAGTCATCGATGTTTTCCCGTATGGCATGAACCCCGGTCTTCGTCACTAATACGAACACTGTGTAGGCGAATGGAGATATGACATTAATGGCTATGATTTTAGGCCCATTTTGTCCAAAACGGTAATAAGGGCACCCTATGTGGGCGAAACACACAGCGACCGGGTATAAGTGAATGGTAGTGTTTCAGTATAGTCTGTTTCCCGGCCATAGAAATGCATATATCCGCGGCCAAGAATGATAACAATAACTTCTCCGAGTGACTGCCTCGCACCCTGTGTGATATTTTACTTACTGGCCACCCATCTCCTCATCCTCATCACTCATCACCTCATCGGAGCTGTGATAAAGCACCACCACCCTATTATCCTCCTTCATCTTCCTCCTATACCTTCCCGCCGCGTTGGCACGAACCCTCGTCTCCGTATCCAACTTCTCCTTCGCGTCCGCCGCCAGTTCCTTCATGGTGTGCTTAACATTCTTGGAAAGAATCCCCATCCACCCAGAGTGCGTCTTGCACTTCTTCTTGGTGCACATGCCCACCGTCAGGGGATCGAGTTTAGAACCACCAACACCATTCATTCCGTTGCTGCGGTGGCCCCGGCCGTTGACACCACCACCATCGACACTCCCATCATCCTCATCATCATCTTCTTCCTCATTATCGTGATCATCATCATCTTCTCCGGCCTCGCGCTTAACACGGACTTGCGAAGCCAACAAAGCCTGCATATCCAGAGGCGCGTCCAACCGGCCCCTTGCGAAAATGGCCTCGCCCTCTTCGCTCTTCAAGAAAACGCCAAAGGCATGGGTGGCGCCCACCGTGTCCAGCCGCGTGTCGTAGCCGCACAGGTCCTTGGTCGTGTTCTTCTCCGGCTTCATGTTGTTGTTGTTCTTCTTCTCCACCTTGATGCCTTTTATGTTGTTCTTCTCCGCCTTGATGGCTGCCTCGCGCGCCTTGAAGGCCGCATCGCGCACCTTGACGGCCGCCTCCCGCCGCTTCACCGCCATGTCGAGCAGCTGGAGCATCTTCTTGCAGAGCCCAATCTCTTCGCCCAGCGCGTAGCGGTCGGCGGCGGAGCGGTCGAGAATGGACCGCTCTTCGGGGGTCAGGACTACGCCCAGGTCGGCGGTTTTCCAGAAGTTTGGAGGGACGCCTGGTTCGTCGTGGGTTAGCATGGTGTGAAGGTTAAGCGGCCGATGAATGAACAATGTGAGCGCCACATACCGAAAGGTTCATCCCCAAGATGCCATGGCGGATCTCCATGGCCTGGCTTTGTCTCTGGAGGATTCAAAATTCCCATAAACTCCTGCCTTGTCAAGTTGTCCATGCCCACCTCTCTTGTCCGTGGCAGCGTGGCAACCAGCTGATCCCACCAGGCGTTGCAATGTTCCGGCGAGCAGAAAATGCTGCGTTCCTCCTTGGCATCCTCGTAGATTTTCGCCGGTTGGTTGCACCCATCGAGCGAGCACATCTTCTTGTACCGAGTGACCAAGCCACGATCGGGAATCTCGCACCTGGGACAGATGTATCTCTGCACCAGGTTCTCACCCGTGTACTTGTCCATGTTGATACACTCGCCGTGAAACCAGTCCTCGCACCGGTCACATGCTATCATAAACCGATGGTTGTCGGGTCCACCGCAGATACAGTAGGGGCCGCTGTCGGACTCGCTCATCCCGCTGCCTCCTCCTCCGTCCTGCCCTCCGACTAGGCTACCGGCCAGGCTACCGCCATCGTCGATTTCGTTGGGTAGGGTTGTCGTCATCGATGTGTCGGTCTTCTTCCTGGATCCGCCGCCTCCTCCTATTGTTGCTGCTCCCTTGGCCGTGCCTTTCTTGGCCCCTCCGCCCGCTGCCCGTGCCCGCCTAGGTGCCTTAATGGTGGTCGCGGTACCCCGCCTCCTGGACTTTGGTATTTTTGATGATGCTGTCTGTAATTTGGCCATGGCTGCTGGTGATCCGAACCTGGCATTACCCATTATATGATTGCCGTCCTCGTCGCTGCTGGGGGCTGCCGAGTCATTGTAGGGGTGATGGTCACCTTGGTGTGAAAGATCATCGTTGATATAGTGAGAGGCGGATGAAAAAGCCATTTTGTTCTTATTGATGTTGGTGTTGGTGCTCTTGGTTGTTTGCTCGCTCCCGGCGACCGAAGGACTGCTTTGTCTCCCGCTTTCATCCGTTGTTGGGCTGGCTGCTGCTGCTGCCTCTGATGCGGCCGGTTCAAGGGTAAAGGAGTTTGAAAACGAGGAGGCCATCCTGACAGATTTTGTAGTACGATTTTAAATGCTAACAATTGTTGTTACTCAACCTGTGTGGCAGTGGCAGTTGGCAGCTACCGCCAGTTCACCCGAACTATGGGTGCAGGTACCAACCTGGAACCTGAATTGCACCAGTTATCAAAACCAGCAGGTGTCCGGCAGTGCAGAGAGAACACTGATTTGTGCTTAATTTTCGACGCACGGTAACTTCATGTCAAATTGAATGCCAAAACAAAGAAACCCAACCGGAAACACGCTTGAGTATTATCTTCAGGCGCAATACTGCTTGAGTGGTAGTGACCCTGGTGTGAGAATTTGGGATCGGGATAGGGATGAAGGTGGTTTGAATGGACGCGCGATCCAAAGACGTCTAACAACATACCAAAAGCTTGGCAGTACTCGTTAAGCGCATGGCGTGTCAACCCGACGACCCCCGAGCTTCATGGGCCCACTTTATTTCTGACGCGGGACGGGACCTGGAAGCTTGAGCACAGGCCGTGCCGACTGCCGCCCCCGTATTGCGTGGGGAGATTTTGCGCTGCAAGCTCCGGAGCTCCCCCGTCAGCCCTCAGGGTCACCTCCCCGTCATCTGTCATCCGATCCGCCTCTGGTTTCGCAAAGCAACATTCGAGACCCCGTTCCTATTGTCAGCCACCACAATACCACCGTCCGAATAACCATGTCGCACGCCGCCGTTGCGCCCATGCGCAACTTCTCCAGTGTTCTCTCCAGGACCCCCGCGAGGCAATGCCAGCGGTTCATCTCGACAGCTAGAACCACCCGGCCTACCGTCCCGAGACTCCAAGTCCAGCCCCAACAGCCATTGGCGCAACGCAGAACCTACAAGACCGTCGAGGAAGCAAAGAGCAAATACCGTTCGGGAGTACGTCTGCGTGTCGTCCACTAGACGGCCGTCTTCCGCCCTCACACATTTCCCTACGACAACAATCAGCTGACACTAGCGACTGTTGCGGGCAGCCCTTTTCCTGGAAGGCCGGCCTTCTCTTCGTTCTCACCGGCGCCGGCTTGCTATGGTACTTTGAGCATGAGAAGCAGCGCATGCAGCGCAAGAGGATAGCCGATGCAACCAAGGGTGTTGGCAGGCCAAAGGTCGGCGGCCCGTTCGAACTGATCGACCATAACGGCAAGCCCATGACAGAGAAGGACCTCAAGGGTCGCTATTCCCTGGTAAGTTTGATGTCGACCCAGACCGTTACAATACAATGCCCCTACGCTTTCATGTTCAAGTTCGCTGATCAAGTCCCGTACTTTCTTTGTAGGTCTACTTCGGCTTCAGCCACTGCCCCGACATCTGCCCCGAGGAGCTCGACAAGATGGCGGCCATGTTCGAAAAGGTGGAGGCTGAGCGTCCCGGTGCTCTCAAGCCCGTTTTCGTTACCTGCGATCCTGCGCGCGATACCCCCCAGGTGCTCAAGGAGTACCTCGCCGAGTTCCACCCCAAGTTCATCGGCCTGACGGGCACATACGATCAGATCAAGGCCATGTGCAAGGCGTACCGCGTCTACTTCAGCACGCCTTCCAAGGTCGAGCCCGGTCAGGACTACCTTGTCGATCACAGCATCTACTTTTACCTGATGGATCCCGAGGGTGACTTTGTTGAGGCGCTCGGTCGCCAACATTCGCCTGACCAGGCCGCCAAGGTTATCTTGGACCACATGAAGGACTGGAATGGTAAGTGGAGGAAGGAATAGACGGATCTCTGACTTTGTATAAACAAAAGGAACGGAGTGTAGAAAACGTGTACGATAAGTCCATTTTGGGACCTGTATATTGAATGATCTTTAAGTTGGGGAGCTATGCCGGTAACTTGGTGTCACGAAGCCAGGATATTCGAACAGATATACTCGATATGAGCTCGGATCTGCTGTCACTTTAGACTTCCTTGGAGTCCTATGCGCGTCTCGGGCTCTGGGTAGAACAAGACGAGCCTGACGTGACGGACTCGATGACCAGGCCAGGAGTTTGACCAAACCGTTGGGATACGAACTAACGCCTTTGACATGCAAGGCAACCTTAAAATGGCATCATAGGCAACGCTTGGTATTCCGTCGAACGTGTGAAGTACTTGTAGAAGGGGCCAGGAGAACGGAATGTGGTAATACGTCGCGTGGCGGCCGTGGCACAAATATTAACTCGGGTAGAATAGGCAACGGAACCTGCCCTATCTTATCGGGTCTTACGTCATGGGCAGCACGTGCGCGGTTCCGAATCTGTGGTGAGCGTACCGTAGACAGTGGGGTCACCGTAGTGCAGTGGTCCGGGTCCCATTCGCGCCGTTCTCTTTTTCTTTCCAACATTTTCCAACCATTGGCTGCGCCTACTGCGCCAACGAGCAAGGGTCCTGGATTTCTTTTGCTCTTTCCTGCGATACGTTCCCCCACGTCGAGGCCCTTGCAGTTACCCCAAATGCCATCTTTTATTTTTTTCATTTGGTGTGTTGAGGAATTGCTCTTCCCTGTTTCCATGGTCATACGAAAGGGATAGAGGACGACTAACACGGCTGGGCAGTCGTAGATAAGGACAGGAATGAGACGGGATATCCCATACTTCTACACACACTCCAGCTCTTTCTATCGTTGGACCGTGGAGCCCGAACGCATAACCAGGCACCGTCTTATACCTACCTAACCACCTACACTTCATGCCCTCGCCATCTTAGTCATTATCTTTGCCTTGACAGACTGTCTCACATCGGAGTATATTTACCATTCACGTACTTGACCGAGACACATAATCAATAAGGCCGCGTTGGTTTCCTCTTCGAGTTCTTCTCCGGTGTGATCTTCAGGGCCCAGGGCGGCAAACGCAACCCGTTCCAGGCTCACTCCCAGCACACACTACCCACTCCGGTCGCCGACTATCATCCCACTCGTGTGGAGTCCCCGCGCAAAGAACGAGACGGATCGGCTCGGAAGGTCGCAGACGACACATCTTGAGAAGTCCGTGAATAATCTTGAGTCGAAACTCCTACATTTGATCCCAATTACGCCATATCGTTTTCGTCTGGACCACCGCGACCGCCATTTACCATAGCGCCGCATCGGACAAAACCTTCATCTGTTCCGTCCGCTACCATGTCGGCGCCACCCTCTGTCAACGGATCTGTGAATGGATCTGCGAACGGATCTGTGAACGAACCTGTGAACGGATCTGTGAACGGGTCTACCAACAGGGCAGCGATCCACCCCAGACGTTCGGCACTCAAATATGAGGGTGACAGCGACAGAGCGGCCTCTTCAGGCGCATCTGCCAAAGGTTGGTGCTTCCATATCTCTTTGTTTCTCCCCTCTTTCTGTTGAGACTTGTTTTACGACCCATGATGCGCCCGCACAATGAGCCACCCTTTATCGTGTGCCACCCCAAGAATAAGCTCTCGCTACCAGACAAGCCCGGCGGTTAAAACGGCAGCCTGGGTGTGAGGGTCGTTCGTCTCATGTATCACAATGTGGATCAGATGAATGGGCCGATGTGGGCATTTCAGCCCATGTCGTGTCAACAAAGGGAAGCATGGGGGTGAGTGGGCAAGGCTCATTTTGCCAATCTCAGAGATTTCCAGTATATAAATGTCCAGTCCAACCCGGGTTAGAGAGTCTTTGTGGTTAACTTTGCGTAGCTGTGCAGATTGCGGAACCTGAGACTCCTCCAGTTGAAGAGCACCACGTTAAGAAACAGTTCTCTGCGGGCGTTGCCAAAAGACTTGGTGGCCGACCTGCTCCTCCCTCAACCCCATCGAGAACCTCACTCGCCTCACTCACCAGCCAAGCGACCATCGACAACTCAGGCAGTCCGACGGTACTGACTGCATCACCTGCCCCGATGGATGAATCTCCGGCAAATGGTCCACAAGGTCGCCACCGTAACAAAGTAGACGGGATCAGTGAGAAACTGGTCGCCCAAGTAGCGGAATGGATTCAGCATGAAAAGACCAAGAGAGAAACTAGGAAGACTATCAAGGTTTTGCGGCGACGCAAGACACCGCCCATCCATGTGAACGGGGAGCCTACCGTCTCCTCGCCGACTCGCCCTCGTTCAGATTCCATCAGTTCAGACTCGAGCGAAGTTTCTTTGGATCGACTTCAGAAGATCCTCGATGACGGCATGTCTGCCCTCGGCCTTGATCAGGTCCCGCAACTGGGCCCCCGTCTTGGACGCAGACGATCTAGGAGAAGTCTGAAGGCACCACCTGCCCGTACGGCCTCTTCCGACACCGAGTTCTTTGACGGCGATGTCGTTGTTCCCAGCTGTGACGTGTTTCTTGACAACTCGAAGACCATGAGCTATTCGGGTGGTAAGGCGGGCAACGAGGACACGCCTTCGCTGGCCAGCCGTAGGGAAGAGAAGGAGAAGCAGGCTTGGCTCGCGTTCAAGAACGAGATCATCAAGCTGGCACACACTCTTAGGTTGAAGGGATGGAGGCGCATTCCGCTCAATGGTGGTGAGACCATCTCTGTTGAAAGACTCAGCGGAGCGCTGACGAACGCTGTGTATGTCGTGTCACCACCTCCTGAGTCTGTTTTGCCTCCGCAGGAGGGTAAGAGACAGCCGGAAAAACTCCTGCTCAGAGTTTACGGTCCGCAAGTTGAGCACTTGATCGATCGAGAAATCGAATTGGGTGTTCTCAAGCGTCTGGCGAGAAAGAAGATTGGTCCTCGGTTGCTCGGTACCTTCCTGAACGGCCGCTTCGAGCAGTACTTCAACTCCACCACGTTGACGCCGGAGAATCTTCGCGAGCCCGAAACGTCCAGACAAATCGCCAAGCGCATGAGGGAACTCCATGACGGCATTGAGCTCCTTGAGCATGAAAAGGATGACGGCCCGGGTGTTTGGAGGAATTGGGATAAGTGGCTTGATCAGGCTGAGAAGACGGCCATGTACCTCGACAACCAGGTTGCGGCCGAGCTTCAGAAGACGACTCGTCAGAAGGAAACTTGGAAGACTAGGGGTTTCGTCTGCGGCGTCGAGTGGCCCGTCTTCAGACAGATGGTTCAGAAGTACCGCAAGTTCCTGGAGGACTACTACGGCAGCCCTAACACAATCAGGGAAAAGCTGGTCTTTGCCCACAATGATGTTTGTCCATCCCATACACTGTTTATCCCCCAAGAAACATTACTGACCAACAGTAGACTCAATACGGCAACATCCTGCGCATCCGGCCCGACGACAAGAAGTCGCCTTTGCTGCAGCCCGCCAACGAACACAAGCAGTTGATCGTCATCGATTTCGAGTATGCCGGCGCGAACTTGGCCGGCCTGGAGTTTGCCAACCACTTCTCCGAATGGACCTACAACTATCACGACCCTGTCACGCCCCACATTTGCGACACCACCAAGTATCCAACCCTCGAGCAGCAGCGGCGGTTCATCAAGGCCTACGTGGACCACCAGCCGAAGTTCCCTTCGGCACCTGGTGCATCAACACCATCTGTAACGGCCTCAGGCACGGGCACCCTTGCGCCCGGCATGCTACAGAGCACCAACTCGACAAACTCCATCGTGGACTTCATGTTGGACGCCCGCGTGCCACCAGGCGGATGGAAAGAAGAGGACGCCCGTCGCGAGGCCGAGTCGGAGAAGAGGATCAAGGAACTCCTGGAAGAAACGAGGCTCTGGCGAATTGCGAACAGCGCTCAATGGGTTGTCTGGGGCATCATCCAGGCTAAGATTCCGGGACTTACCAACGGGACCAAGGACGTAGTGACAGCACCGGACGGCAGCGTGCCTGACGAGGAGCTGGAAGCGGAAGAGGAAGCGGATGCGTTCGACTACCTTGGATACTCGCAGGAGAGGGCCTTTTTCTTCTGGGCGGATTGCGTACGCCTTGGGCTCATTACGGAGGAGGAGTTGCCGGCGAATGTCCGTTCCAGACTGAAGTTTGTTGAGCAGTGATGAGGCTTCCGAGGCTCTCAACGAACAGCAAAGAGGAGGGGAATATCAGTACCTATAGAAGAGGAAGATGAGGCGAATAAGGACAGGTGGGTCAAGGCCAGCGCATAGCCCAGCCAAGTGGCCCGACCTTACCATGCTGTCGGGCTTTTTCATACATACATACACACATATCCGTACGTAGCTCGACGGCTTCCTGCGATGCGAGGGCGTTAACGGGACCTGCATGGCCAGCCAGGGCTGCATAGCGTAGCAGTTGTTAGTCCCAATGATATCGAATAGCGATACATCTACATACGAAGCATGCGGAGTGCGGATTGATATAGCTGGACCTCGATCTCACGGATGTGAATGTCAATATCTCGGTATGTCGAAGTCTATCGTACATTGTATTCTACTTGAGCGTTGTAACACAGGTATGTACATTTGAAATGTTTACTTCGGAAAGCGCACAGTTTAAATAATGAAGCCTCCCCGCATTGCATATGCCCGTTGCAGTTCGTCTCAACTTTAACTTCAGTTGACTGAAATTGTTAAGGGCACTGTGTCAATAGTCTATTGTAAGTGCCCAATTAGCGATGCCAAGACATGGATTGACGACTTGCTTCCACTTTTTCACGATGCTGCCCATGCCTCTTCAGTTTTCTTTCTGCTCCATCCATTTTGTTGTCTTTTTCTTTTCCATTGCTTGAAACCTGACTCGGCCCGTCTTGCATACAGCTCTAGTACTTCTGGCTTTTTTCCAATGTCTCGAAGAATTTCGTTACTAGTCAGATTCTCCGCGTTACATGGCGCGTGATACCCAGAGACACCAAAGGTTCCAACAAACGCGCGCAAACCACCAATGTCCACGTAGAAGGAAAGCGGGTGGCTGGCAAGGCTGGTCGCGGCTCGCCCAACCACCAATACGAAGCCACTCGGGCAGCGTCGTCCTTCCCAACCTCCACAGAATTCATGTCACAGGGCGAGCAGGGCGAAAAGATGGCCAAAAGGTACAAACCCATTAGCTCCCTCTGATAATGCTCCCTTTCAGCAATGAACGGATCTTTTCTCTTTGGACGGCGTCAAGACGCTGAGCTGGTCAATTGGTCGAGAACACCCTCCAATTAGCGACCAGTGTAAAGGTCCAGCCTCCTGCATCATCATCATCATCAGCTTGACAGCTTGGCCGAATCCTCATCATCGCCTCGAATAAGGACCAAAAACGAAACGACGCTTGCGAGTCTTGCGCGCACATCTTCCTTGTTCCTGACGTACAGGTTACCTCCCACAGGTGCCTTTTACTATTCGCTACTCCATAATCTCCAATCCCGTGCATCGCCCGTTCTGGTTCCAGTTTCCCGTTCCTGTCCTTGTTCCTAGCATATCCAAGCATGAACCTCGACAACTCAGATGTCGATTATGCCGAGGAGCCTGATCCACGTATGTAGACCTGCGTCATATTGCCAACCTTCCATGATCCAAGCAGCAAGCAATCGTGTAGCTGTCCAGACTCTGTTTTTTTTTAGCGAGCTGGATGCACTAACAACCGGCACTGCCCACCACTAGTAGCTCCAGGCCCACCACATCCGCAGCAGTATCTCACCGCCGATCCAAGGCCGCCGTCGAACCGATCCGGAGGCACGTTTGGCCACCCGGAAGAACGCCGCGTCAGTAGTAGTAGTGCTCTTAACTCGGACTTGTCGTTCACGTCCAGGCCTGCTTCTTCGGCTCCTGCTCAACCGAAGCCGTCAGTTTCAAGCCCACCACCACCACCACCGATTACTCCTCCGTTCGTTAACGGATTCGCCCGGGGCTCTACCGACAACAAGCACACAAGCGAACAACAAGAAAATAGCGGAGCCGCCGACCACCGCCGCCGCGGCCACGGGACCGGAACCCCAACTACTGCTGGAATAAGCCAAGACAACGAAGTTCGAGCTCATGCTGGCCCCATTGTCATCCAAGGACCTCCACGCGTCATACCAGACTTACCACCTCTGCCGCCCACAACCTTTCGACTTCAACAGCAACAGCAACAGCAACAGCAACAGCAACAGCAACAGCAACAGCAACAGCAACAGCAACAGCAACAGCAACAACACCCAATGCAACGAAATCCATACCAGCCACTGCCGGGGGGCTTACCTGTAGATGGTGGGATAGCAGTAGCAGCAGCAGGTCCGGTCCAAGATTTCAAAGACGACCTCGCCCGGGAAGCCGGGGTGGTCACCCCAGGTGTCGACGACACGCCATATGTTCAGTACGCCATCGAAGCTCTCACTCGTGGGAACAGAGAGTCAGGTTATTCGGGAGATGGGTCATCCGGTAGTGAGTGGGGACCTGGAGGAGCAGGAGGGCGATATGATATTGTTCCCGGTCCAGGGATAGGAGCTCTTCCTGTTGGTTATGTACCGGAACAGCACCAACATCAAGAACAACAACAGCAAGCTGGACCCACTGGACCTTCATCAACCTTGGATCCCGGACTGAAACACCAATTCGAAGAAGACAGACGTCTTCTCCAGACACCCTTCCGACCCAACAATCCCGCCGCCTCAGCGGACTCGCTCGCATCGACATTACTCAAGAATGGCCCACGACCAGCGCAACCGCACGAGTGGAGGCCGCTGGACAGAGACGCGCTCATAGCCAAGATAGGCGAGCCCCGCGCCAACGGCCTTCCAACGCTCAACTACCTCCCGATGCCCCTAACCGCGCGCTCGCTGGTAGCCTTCATGCTGATGTGCCTCTGCATGGCCGCCGCACTCATCTTCTCCGCCGTATGGTCGCAGATGCAGAACGGACTGACGGCGTACGTGAGCATCTACGGCTCTTCGTACTTTCTGTTTCGGATCCTGCCGCAGTTTCTGGGCGGTTTGTTGCTGTTATGGGCGCAGTTCATCATCATTACCGCGTTCCGAATTCTTCCCTTTGCGCACCTGGCTTCGCCCAACATCAGGGAACGAGATGGCGCGCTGTTTGAGGATATGTACCCCCGCTCGTTCCTCTGGCCGCCGCAGCTTATCGGGTCGTGGAAGGTGTGGGTTCCGATTCTGGTGACGTGGGTGTTTGGGATGACTCTTCCGCTGCTGAGCTCCATGTTTACGGTCGTCTGGGTGGATGGTGTCTGGATGTGGGCCACGGTCCAGGGCGTCGCGTGGACTGCTGCGGCGCTGTACTTGGTCATTTTTATTTCGACAGCCATTCTCTGGAGGTACTTTGCGACCTTGCGATCCACGGGACTGGCGTGGGATCCGCGATCCCTGGCTGACATAACCACCATCGTCTCCGAGACCAACGTCGCGGACGAGTACAGAGGTACCCAACTAGCGAGCAACCGCGAGCGCATCCGCTTTGCGCTCCGCCACCAGGCCAACGTCCGACTCGGGTACTGGACATGGAAGGACGGCCGGTCGGGCGTGTGGTACACGCTGGGCAGCCCCATGGACCAAGGGCTCATCGCCGTGCCGCTTCCCGACCAGCTGACTGGCAAGGGAATGGCCAAGTTCCAGGAGAAGCAAGGACTGATGGCCTCCATCAACATCAACCCCGTCGCCGGCAGCACCAGCGGCAGTGGGACGGGAACGGGCACTGGCACCGGCACAGGCACCGGGAGGGACTACGACATGGAAGCCGCCTCAGACGGGACCCTCTCCCCGCAAGGCCGCTACCGCTACCTCCCCTGGTGTCTGCGCACCTCTCCTCTCCTCCTTCTCGTAACCGCCGCCTTGGTCCTTCTCACCGCGCTCTTCGTCGTCTCCTTTCTCCCCGCGACCCGCATCACCAACGGTTTCCTCCCCGGCCTCCCCGCCGCTCCGGTGCAGGGTGCCTTCTCAGCCGCCAACTTCCTCTACTCCTTCATCCCCTCCCTCATCGGCCTGATCCTGTATCTCCTCTTCCAGACAATCGACATGCACCTCCGCATCCTCCAGCCATGGGCCGCCATGTCCTCTTCCAACCGCAAAGGCGGCGCCTCAGCCGACGCCTCCCTACTAGCTGACTACGCAGCCTGCGGGCCCCTGACAGCCACTTTCCACGCTCTGAAGAACGGCCACTGGCGCGTGGCCTTCACCTCGGCGTGCTCCACCTTATTCATCCTGCTCCCTGTCCTAGGCGGAGGCCTGTTCATGGCGCTCACGCAGCCGGCCGGCTCGCTGGTCGACGGCCACCACAACGTGCCCACGGACGAGGAGAAAGTGCTCATGTTCCCCAACTTCCCGGCCTTCGCCATCGTCCTGGCGCTGTGCGTGCTCTATTTCCTGGCCTTGCTGTCCCTGCTCCCCGCGCGCAAGCCGTTTCGGTTCCCGCACGGCGTCACCTGCTTGGCGGAGATCATCTCGTACTTGGCCAACGAGGACTTGCTGGGCGACTTGGCGTTCAAGCACTGTCGGAGCAGGGAGGAGCTGAAGGAGAAGCTTGGGGTTGGCAGGGGCGTGCCGGAGACGAGGCCGAGGTGGACGTTTGGGCTGGGGTACGGCGGCAGTACCGGCGCGGCGGGGACGGGGGAGGAGACGTTGGGCGTGAGGAGGGCGAGGAGGTTTACGGTGCGGAAGAGCCAGATTAAGTTTGGGGGGTTGGATCAACCCTTTTTGAGATGAGGATGATCTGGCGCGAAGGGTGTGGTTGTTTTATGATGATGATGATGATGATGATGATGTTTAATGATGGTAATGATGATAAATTTTGGTTATGAGGATATGGGTCATGATGTTGTTTTTTTTGGGTTTACTGAGTACTTATCATAGGACTGTTTGGTGGTTAAGTCTGTTTGGATATTTTGGGAAGGGCTTCCGCGGGTGTTTCTTTTTTTCTCCCAACCTCTTCAGTCACTCTCATTCATGGCCAGCTTGTTGTGTTTTAGGAGCACCATATAGGTAGGGCCTGGATGCGGTCGAGGCATTGTACTGGAGTTCGGGTTGCTTTTAGACCATAGCATATCTTGGTTATAGCAGTCAACTGCACTTTAGGATACCAAAAACCGAAGAATATCATTGTTTATCCAGCATGCGTTCAAAGGAAAGTTCACCGCATACCGATGTTGGCTTCAACACTGGCATATCCTGCTGTGAAAGTTATAGCAATCAATGCTTTGACATCTCGGCTGCTAATATGCCCGCCGAGGATAAAGGACACAGACTGGAGGGCTCCGGTTGAGGGCTGGAGTGGTTTCTCGTGAGACATGATGTCTAGCAGAACTTAGTCCACCGTGTCCCACGAGCTTATCGACGGTGTTCCAAAACTTCACTGTCAAAGAACCAATCAGCTCTTTCGCTAGGAGGGCAGATTTGTACTGTAATGGCAAAGTTTCAACCTTTCCTTCGGACCATCTGTTTCAGTGGTAAGAGGTATGGACAACGGCATCAGACACTGCGAGTGAGATGTTTTAAGACTTCCATGTCTCCCCCACTTCCTCAACGAATCCGATAAGAGGTAGTATTCTCCGGGTTTCTCTGCGTCATGAAGACCGCTGGTAATCCGGATGTCATGCGTAATGAGGTAGGTATGGGAGCTGTCTTATAGACGTTTGAGCCTCTGAGCCTTCCATAATTAGATGATCTTCTCGCGTTCGTTTCAAGAAGAGGACCCACAAGCATCTTCATATGGATCCCCGATTCGACAAATATATCAAGGCCAGTGAAATCCTTCGGGCAATAGCCTGGGGGAAATATTGAAGCCGCGGCAACACACTGTCATGAGAACTCGGTGGCTCCACAGTGAGAATGTTCGATCCTGCCTTCCCAACTTGGAAATCGAGTCGTGAGAGGGAACCCAGTGGGTAACATCGACGTCAGACAGGCGTGGAGGCCATGCGGTACGAGGATGAGGGTCTCGGGAGAAAGGACATTGGCCATGGTGAGAAGTAAGGGCCTTGGTTTGGACAACCTTCGACGTTGAGAATGGGACCAGGGTTGGGGCTAAAGCGGGTTGTGGGCAGTCTGCCCTGAACCATCCTCTTGGGATCTTGGGGTTCCTGAGACAGGTCGGCGATTGGAGAATGCAACACTGGTGCATGAGTTTCGTCACGTCTCATGTACTGCCAACGCATCGATTTCTTCCATTCCAACTTCCAGCTGCCTCACATCCAGGCTATCCTCCATCAGCCAGCCGCTCAATCCGAGCCAACATGACTTTTGTGGTATTCGCCTCTGACCGAACCGCTTGCTTGTCGGTTGTAAAGAAGGTGATCCGGATAGCAACCAGTAGATATGTACTGTCGTACTGTAGTGTACGCAAAGAAGAAGCTGATATTCAGTCTCGGGAGATGACCTTTTAAGAGAGGGAGTTGTCTTGGCTGGAGCTTCAGTGTTCTTCCCATATAATGATAGTGTCTGTTATGGTAATGGTCGATGTAATGAAGAGTGCATTTGGGAGCGTTTTTTGTACGACGACACTAGCACGCCGCATCTTCAGACTGTCTCAACGGGCCACTTCGTATCGACCGACCTACCCGTGTCACAACCGCCATGCTGTGACGGCAAGATGCGAGTCTTGTTCCGGTTGCCCGACCATGCTGCCTTGCAGAGATCAAGAACTTTCCAGCGGTCTTGAACAGCATCAACCAGACTGATATGCAGATATATTTCAGTCCGAGTAAGCCATGCCGGCTACCTATTGTCGTAGTAGTGTCAGGCGTCGCCGGCTTCGATTTGGTTCGGGGCATATGGGATAGTCGATTATTTGGTGGGCGCAAAATGCTGTCTGTTGGCGTGGGAAAAATGAAAGAAAGATGGTAGCAAAAGATTGACAAACAATGAAACATTTCCCGTTGGCCTGCGTGGCCTAGCAAAGAAGAAAGAGGGATCGATAAAGTCCAACAGGAAGGAACCGTGACGTTTGTCTCAAACCTCATTGCGCAGAGGTAACAGCGGGGTTCGCCAGTCTCTGTGCTTCGCACCTGTCTGCCTTTCCATGCGTGCCTTTCCATGCGTGCCTTCCCGAGCGGGAACTTCATATCGTTCTGCAGCGTTTTGTGTACTGCACCTGCACTTTCCAAGTCAATCTGCGTTGCCGAGCGGCAAGTGCGTAGTGGTTATTAGGACCCAGTCATTTATAAAGTAGTTGTTCCGTCCGGGAAAATGATGGCATCGTCGACACGCACCTCACTCAACCACAGCTTCATCCTTTCCCGACTCGGACATGAACAACCGACCGCGAGGCTTTCACCCGGCTGAACGAATCGACACCAATTCAAGCCATTGGCGCCCGAGCCAACTCCCTAACGACGCCTTAATCATTGTGCATTGACGGCCGACCAATTTTTCGGCTTGGCAAAAGGTTGGCCGGTGGTGAGGCGGTGAAGAAAAAGGAAGGGCGGATGTGGTTTTGTCGTGACGGTCTTTACAAGCGGTCGGGCAGCGACATCTGTCCTGCTGGAGAGAGGTGCTATAGCTGAGTGGCAGTACCTCTAGAAGGTACCCCGAGGTGGAGGGGCGCCGCCTGGGGGAGGCGGGCAGGGAAGCATCTCAGCAGAGAGTGTGTGTTAAGGTTTTCAGGTTCTGTCCAGGGTTGATGCTGCCCGGGCAGCAACGCGGGAGATCTCTGACCGGCCTGGAACAACCCACTACACCATCTCAGCATCACTTCACCCTGCTGTCAATCCATCAGCCTCATCATCCCGCAGCTCGTCGTCCTCTGGTTGTCCGACACGACTACACGAGTCAACAACGGGTACTACCTTCAAAAGGACACCCACCCGGCCGACAGGGACTTTTGGCTTTCCTTCTGCTCTTCAACAAATCCTTCGGCTCCTATTGTAATGACTAGACCTACCTCTAATCACCTGCACCTTTGCTGACGCCCGGACAACCAACCGACAACCTGCCCTGCCCGAGATCGAATTACAAGTACCTACGCTACGGTCCAGTGCTAGTGCTGTCCAATCGCCCGCCTGTTTTGGGTCCTCAAACACTCGTCACCAAAACTCACCAGCCACGCATTTTTTCCAATTGCATCCCATCACCAAACCCGACCTCGTCCATTTTTCGCGACAGCTACCTCAAATCCCCAATTATCCACCAGCTTTGTTTGCATTACCCCTGTTCGCTCTTCACTCCTCACTGGAAGAACAGGAATATTCCCTTTGCACTTCCATTCCTGCCAGGATATTGCTTTCATATCCTGTCATGATACACGGTACTCCGAGCTGAACAGACATCAAGGTGAGTGGAGATAATCGAAAAGGCGGACGGTTGTCGGGACGGAGTGTACCTACCTCGGTTGCGACAGCCATGGACACCACCACCAACCTTTTTGTCCGCAAACATCAACAGCCTGCTTTGCAGAATTTCCCCTTCCCTGGCCTTGCGCATTGCATGTAACGGCAGCATCTGACCCAAATCGCAGCCTTCGGCCCACCATTCCAGCCCGCCCTAGCCTACCAGGCGCGTCACATTTCGTCACCACCAGGGTGGTGACCCTTCACCTTGTCAACCACACCAGCGCCCGCTGGCGATGAGGGAGATATTGCCGCCGGAACACACCAACCTCCACCATCCCAGAACCCTCGCGATCTTTACAACCCGATAACGCTCACACAGCGCCAGCAGCGCACTCTTCCTCTCCGGTCAGCCACGGCGACACCTGCATCGGACGACGCATCCCCCACTCCGTCTTCTCAGAGAACTCTCCGTCGAACACCGCGCTTTCAAGCCACCCGTAGTCCGAGCCCGACTCCGAGCCCATCCCGCTCTTCGCGCCGCATTCACCTCGAGGCCGCCAGCATTGGCATCGCACCCCAACCCATCTTCTCGACCGCTAGTCCCCCCGGACTTGGACAACCCTATCAACCACACGAGAGCTTTCGGCAACGCCTTTCACAAGATAGCAGCGACGATCTCAACGAAGACACATTCCCACCCCAGCCGTCATTTATCCCCGAACGGACCTCCTCCTTATCCCACTCTAATCCCCTCCGTCTTTCTCGACACACAAAGAGCGCTATCCTTTGGGCTCTCGAGGAAGCTCTAAGACAACCGTATTCTTTCTCCCCAGACCTGGACGAAGAAAACGCTTCGATGGCGGATCTACTGAGCGGCGGCGTCGGCCCCGCTACTTCCAATGGTCATGTCGTGCCATCATCACGACCTACCGTACCTTCTCAAACTGGCTCCCCCCAGCAAGTGATCCGTGGCCCTAGGATGATCATGCGTGAACGTGCTGAACGGGAGGCAAGACAAAAGGCCGAGAGAGAGCAGATGGAACGTGCTCGCGCTGAAGAGGAGGCGCGTATGCTTGAGGAGATGCGTCGACAGAATGCCGAAAGGAGAAGTGCTGCTGCTGGCGCTGCACCCGGTGGTAACGTAGCCACCGACCCAGCCACACAACGTAGGCAAAAACGGGCTCAAGAGTCCCAGGGTGGTCCTCAGGTACAGCCCGGGAATCCCCCACAAGCGGACGTGTCGCAACCTTTGCGCCCAGCTCGCACCGGTCAACCAAATCAGGCGCCCCAGGGCTTCACACCGGCCACTGGGACTGGCGGTGCAGGCGAGCCGTCAGCGCCGAATGCCGGTACCAGAGTGAAGAACTCGTTCCCTCATGCTTTTGAGCGATGGGAAGCCCTGTCAGCGCACTGGGAGGGAATGACCAGCTTTTGGATACGTAAACTCCAGGAGAATACCGAAGAGTTCGACCGAAACCCGATCTCTTCTCAGCTATCCAGACAGGTCAGCGACCTATCAGCAGCAGGTGCCAACCTCTTTCATGCCGTCGTTGAGCTGCAAAGGCTACGCGCCAGTTCCGAGAGGAAGTTCCAGCGCTGGTTCTTCGAAACGCGGTCAGATATTGAGCGCCTGCAGGAGACTAACGCCATGCTCGAGAACGCCTTGGAAGAGGAACGGCGAAGCAGAGCTGAAGTCGCCCGTCAAGCTCAGGAGCAGGAGCGCGAGAGTGCGAAGACTCAGAAATTACTTACCGAGATGCGGAAAGAGTTATCAATCTCGAAAGACGAGGCTCGTCGTGCATGGGAGGAACTTGGTCGTCGAGAACAGGAAGAAAGGGACCGCACACTTTCTCTTCAGCAGGGCCATCCAACAATAGTCGGCGGCGTCCAGGTCGTGCCGATGACGCAGGGTGTTCCTAATCGCCAAGCGAGCACGCGGGAACATCAGAGAACCCAATCCGATACTTCCGACTATGTCGCCGCACAAAATCCGCAGTACCCTCAGTATACTCAAGGGTCCGCTGCCCAACCGAACACGACTGCCGCTGGCCAACCAAGTGGCGGATATTACCAGCAACAACCCGATACCTCCACGCAACCACCTGGAGAGTATGGGGCGGGTTCAGAAGCAGGCTATGACGAAGGTGAGTTGAACTGGCGATATTGATGACAACTTTGTCGAAAATGTCGAGGAGAGACAATATCCCTTACCCTAGCACCCGCCCCGGAAGAAGCTCACCAATCTGACCAGGCGACAGAGGATTTTGAAACCCCTACCTCGAATCCTGCGACCAACTATCCCCCGTCGAGTTCGCAATACGGCGGCACGTACCCTGAACCATCCGGATATGGAGGGCAAGGCTACGCAGCGCCTGGATGGGAAACGATGCCGCGACACCATCACCCAACAAGGCTAAGCGACGTGCTGGAAGAGGACGAACGTAGTCGCACTTCGGCAAGCCGAGTCAGCCAGGCGTGACAATGAACTGTCGCGCGGTTACCACACCGCACGACGCACATATTCGGAACAGCATACTCTCACCCATCGCCTGTTCCTGTTTGGGTACTGTAGCCTGCTTAGGCTCTCGCAACTTTTGCTTCGATATTCGCTTCCGACTTCGGCGGAAAATTGTCAGATTAACAGTATATATCTTTGTACCCATCGCTCGGTTTGATGACGGAAGATGGTGTTGGAATCGATGGATGGCATGGCGGAAGAAATTCAGGCAGGCCGTTCCTCGACTCTGTTGCCCTTGAGTCGATTAGAGGCATTGCTTGGGAGCACAGCAGCCCATAATTGGATCTCCGAATGATTGCGCATAGCATCTCTGATGTTGAGCGAGGGCCAGCAACGCACTTGCCCTCAAAACAGCTCTCGATGGTGGAGTTTGTGTGAGTAAATGACTGGGAAAAAAATGAAGGAGAGAAAGGGGAGAAAGGGGGATGGAGCATGGACTTTTGCTATTGTTTACTGCCTTTTTGTAATGCATATGATGACGTTTATTCAGCGTGGAACACACAGGGCTCTTTGTAGGATGTGAAGGTGAACAAGATATCAAGATGTAAAGAAGAATTGTGCGGTTCTTTCTCAGAGTATTTGAAAACAGGGGATGGGAGGGGAGCAGAAATGAATGGGGAGTGTAGAATGTCATACCGCCATACTCACGACATGTATGCGTGCATCTTTTGCTTTGGCCGTTGTTGCGATGTATCAAAGATTCTTTTGGACCGGGAAGGCGTAGCACTGATGGGCTGTAGAAAGGTGTTCGAATTGCACGGTTGTCGCTGATCAAACGGGTTCTTTAGGTCTTCCGGGTTGCTTTCCTCAGATTGTGTCGTATAAAATTTCGCATGGGGTCGGTCGAAGGTGACCTGTTGGGTTGATATTTGCAAAAGAATCCAAAAGGGAAGAATGAGAGGGTAAACACAACGAACGACCAAGGCCTGGAAGAGGGAACATGATGCAAGATAGATGGGGATGATATGTCGTCGACGAAGAAGAAGCCGGGGGGAGACGAAAGCGCCTAAATGTCATAAAGTTTTGGATCACGTCCGCCATGAAGCGAAGTGAAGGAAAAGAAAAAGGGCAAGGCAGTTTTGAAAGGAGAAAGGTAGAAGAGGTAGCCGAGGTGGCGCTTGAAAGGTCAAGAGAATAATCCACAAATAATTCCACCTGGTTGTAACGGTGAAGAGAATAGTGTGGATGAACTTTTAATGAACTGAGATGATTTAGGGCAAAAGATGGAGGCGGATCAACTCCCTCTTCTTTGGGCTCTGGCCACCTACCTTCAAGCTTGCCGGGCTCCGGGGCATTTAGGTTGTCAAGTGGCGTTGTGGTACGAAGGTATTAGACCTGGGCGGCAAAATCGTGGATCTACACAGTACTGTAGAGGCCTATAGGTAGCCGAATGGTGCCTCTCTGGCGTCTGTCTCTATGCTGTGACGAAAAGGCGAACCTCTCGCCAGGACCGTCCAAGATAGGACACATCATACATACCTCCAGCTCTCACATCACATACCTTGGTGGGAACCAGGGAATGAAGATATGAGGGGACCAATTTACTCATGGTGATAGGTAAGGTATGGAGAGGGCATTCCAACCCAGCCTGCCTCTGTCATCCTTTTCTAACCCTCTCTCGAGAGGACCTCAGTGTGTCAGTCTTTCTTAGCTAGGGGGTCTGAAGGCTTGATAGGTAGGTATCCAATCGTATTGCTCAAACCCATCCACACCTTTATTTTCTTATGCGGAAAAATAACAAGGCTTGGGAAACTACACACAATCCCGATGGTAAACGCAGCTCTGATTGGAAGCCTTGTAAAAACTTGGAGTGTATGTATCCAGGGCACCGGAAGCGGAAACGGTCAGCTCACTCTCTCGCTCTCATCTCGGTGGTGTGCATCATGCCCATCAACTTGTTGATCTGATCAGCGCAGTCCGTCACTTCTGTCACTCACTCGCAGTAAATTGAGTGCACTGATGAGCTTTCGAAGCAGACGAGACTGACGGGAGCTTCCAGTTCAATTCCCCTGTTAATTTCATAGTGGGGCAGTTGACAGGAACACTGTCAGGTACATTTCTTGGCATGCAGCTGCACTCCGGCGTTCACAAGTGCATATTTCGCCTGCCGTACTGGCTGTACCTTGCACACCTTGCCCCACTTCAATGATAAGATCAGGGTCCCGTCTGCCGGTGGGCTTGCGGTTTTGAGAGCCGCCGATGCCGGCCAATTCTGCCGGAAGCACTCCAGTATGGCGGGGATCATGGACACCGGACGGGGTCGGATGGAAGTCGTGGGAAGCTCCATACGAGACGAAGAAGAGTACTCCACCGAATTCCGTCCCAACCATGTTATGACGACATTTGTTTACTTGTGATATTTGTAGAATCGACTATTCTTCTCCGAGTCCTATGATCAACTGATATATACCTGCCCGAGATTCGAGATCAACCACGTCAAACTTTAGTACTACCGACATAATGAGGGGCTCACGCATCTTGGGCACCGCTTTCGCCCGACCAAACCTCACTGCTTTGACATCGTCGTCGCCATCCTCTTCCCAAATATCCCGTCGCATCCGAAGCGCCGCTTCTAGCCTACCACGCGCAACGCAGAAGCATGTGCGAAGCGCCCCATTCTCGACTTCGGCTGGCAAGACAGGAAGCCTGAGCAGGAGTAATGACCGGGAATCTCGCCAGTACAGCACCAAGAACCCACAGGCTGAGGCACCTCCATTTGCCTTTGCTTTCGAGTAGGTCACTTCATAACATCACCCACCTCGTGGTTTAACCAATCTCTAACCTCACATACCGCAGCATTGATGGCGTCCTCCTCCACGTCGCGACGCCCATTCCCGGCGCCCCCGAAGCCCTCAAGTTCCTGAACGAAAACAACATCCCTTTCATCCTCCTCACCAACGGCGGCGGCAAGCACGAGACCGAACGGGTAAAAGACCTTAGCCAGAAGCTTGGCATCGAGCTCACGACTGACAACTTTGTCCAATCGCACACGCCCTTCCGCCAGCTTGTCGGAGGGCCTGACAGCCTGAGGGAAAAGACCATCCTCGTGACGGGCGCCAACGCTGAAAAATGCCGGTTGATCGCCGAGGCTTACGGCTTCCGCAACGTCGTTACGCCGGCCGATATCATCAAGGCCCACCCGGAGGTCTTCCCCTTCGACCCGCTCCTCGACACCGTATACACCGCGACCGCGCGCCCGCTGCCCAAGCCCGTCTTCACGCCCGGATCCGGCATGAACCTGAAGGACGCGCTCAAGATCGACGCCATGTTCGTCTTCAACGACCCGCGCGACTGGGCCTACGACATCCAGCTGATCACCGACCTGCTTCTCTCGCAAGAGGGCTACGTGGGCACCTACTCGCCCAAGAATGGCGACGCTGCTCTGCCCGGGTGCGGCTGGCAGCAGGATGGGCAACCACAGCTGTATTTTAGCAACGCGGACCTGCTTTGGAGCACTGGCTTCCACCTTCCGCGCTTTGGACAGGGCGCGTTCCAGGCTGCCGTGGCAGGCGTATGGCGGCGGTTGACAAACGGCCATGAGCTCCAGCGGCGGGTGATTGGCAAGCCGTACAGCGAAACGTATCAGTTTGCCGAGAGGGTGCTGGCGACGCACAGGCACGATGTGCTGAAGAGTCGCGGCCACCACGAGCCTGGCACGCTTAAGAGCGTGTATATGGTGGGCGATAACCCCGAAAGCGATATCGCGGGGGCCAACGACTACCAGAGCGAGGCCGGGACGGAATGGTCATCGGTGTTAGTGCGGACGGGCGTGTGGAGCCCGGAGCACTCGGGTGAGAAAGCAATCCAAGGGAGGTTCAAGCCGAAGGTCATTGTGGATGATGCGCGGGAGGCGGTGAGGTGGGCATTGAAAAGAGAGGGCTGGACTGGCCCGTCGTTGTAGCGGTAGAGGACGAGGGTGTGTGGTTTTGTGGTTGGATTTTAGCGAATCTCACAGCATTTGGAGCATATTTACAACATTCACATTACGGACATACATCTGCCTAGGATCTAGAGTAATAGTGAATCTTCAAGCCTAAGGCTCTAACCACCTCGATTGAATATAAACAATCAAGAACCTACTTTCGTAATATGCTAATCAACAGTTAGATAATAGCACCTTCCCCCAAAAAATATTTTTCTAAACTAATTCCAGCTAATCAAAAGATGTCTTTCGAAAGTAAACCAATCAGGATTAAGTATCTTAACTTGTTGCTAAAATACCAATACAATCGTTGCGACTTTTTATCTTCTCAAAGAAGGACCAAAAATTACTTTACTCTTTAAAATAAATATAATAGCGTCTTTTAAGGACGATGTTATAGCTATACTATACAAAGTAAACGAGGAATTTACTTAAGAATTCTAAATACGCTTCTAAGTTGCCGAAAACTTTATTGAAGCTATTAACAAAGTATATAGTACTCTTATTTTTCCCGCGTAATATAAAGCGGTTACCCCCTTTAAAAAGTAGTTTTATTTTAATTTACTTATTAGCTTCAATTACTTACTTAAATTCTTATGTGAACGAGACAACGTCTATATATAACAAAATCACTTTACTATCTATAATAATTATATTATTATTAACTTAATAAACTTTATTATCTGAAATTGTAACGCTAGTACTAGTCAAAGCGATATTATTTCTTATAGAATTATATATAGTTTATACGTTGTCGAATCGCTTATTAATATAGTAGATTAATCTCTTCAAATTCCCATCTATTATATCTACTTAATTAAAAAGCGTAACAAAGTCTCAACTTTAATAATCTTTAATAAAAGCAAATTTAACAATAAGGTACTATATAGTACTACTATCAATACCAAATTGATTTGGAATATTGGTATATTTCAAACTAGAGATAGTTTCGTACTCAAATTTATATAAGGTAGCAGCTTCCGCCAAGTCGTAGTTGTAGATATTGTTACAACTCAAGGTAATTAATTCGTAGCTGTAATATATTAAGATGCGATCAATAATACAACGCTCAAAGGAAACGCGCTATTTATATTATCTTCGAAGTTAGGCTCAGTTTTTTAAATAACTTTAAAGCTAACAATCCTACTAAAAATATTTTTAAAGCCAAGCGTCCAAGTGGTGGATATGAGCCCGGTTAAGAGAGCGCAAGTGTTCCAAGGGAGGACGTCGATAGTATAACCTGGATCACCCGACGGTATTCTCCGCAGCTCCGGAGGCTTCCGCAGATTTCATCAAGACTATATCGTCCGTGAGGTTACGATTGACAAAGGTATCGCGCTTTCTCGGGGCTATTTGGCATGCACGACATACCTTGCCAGTGTTGAACGCTATGCCTGGCATCTCTCTTTACAGCCAGCCAGTTTCCGTGTTCAAGTTGGTAACTTTTCGATCACCAACAAAGTCAAACGTAGTAGTCTACACAAACTTGACATGTCGTCAAGTTGGTCCGCCTTCGTTTGTCGTCTCTATAAGCTCCCTTGTGACTAATCACGTCCCGTCCAACTGCATTAGCAGAGCCACCTACCCTTCACCAACGGAATCAAACTCACCCTCTCAACACAGCGCGTGGCCGGCGGTCAAGATGCGCAAATATGGGGGAAAACGAAACAAATGGCAGAAAATCAACGAGTGCTTAGTGCAGCTATTTTTCGGTGATTTTGGCAAGAGCATGGTGGGCAAAGGGCCGTTACCAGCGCCATGTTGCAACGTCAAAAGGAAGAAAAAGAAAAGAGAAGGCGAAGGGTAGGGATGATCTTTGTACTCAGCGCAGCAGAGACCCTAACTGCAGATCCTGCTTTGTCCTCTATTCGCTACCCACACTTTATGTAACTTTCAGGCGTCAAGTTTGCTTCCCCTTTCCATCAACAAACATCCTGTTCCCAATCGGTTTCGAAACAACCGTTGGAAATCGTCCTGTTCTTCCACTTTGGCATCACGGACATGGGCTTCTATTTCCCAAAAGCGACGTACATATTATGACGCACCTTGGCATGAGCTGACTCCTCGACACCGATTTGTAGCAGTCAAACTTCCGGAATCCAGCCGACTAGCCCTTGCTCCATGCACACTGCTCATCCCATCTGAGACACCAACCCAAAGCTCCGGCTCAAAGCCGAGGGGGGCAGATTCCCTCGGATGGATGACATTTGGGACTTGTGCGCCTTCTATGCCATGAGGGTTCACACTGAAGGTTAGGTTGCTGGGGAGATGAGTTGAAGCATAGCGCCAGAGGGGCGATTATTGTCTCATTGTTTCGTGCAGCTTCTCATTCCAATGTCTCGGCCATCGGTGGCATCCATTCCCTCTTGTTGCCCGCCACAACACCTATCAGCTGCTATCACCGCCTCCAGATCGGGAGGTTAGATGCATCATCGCGCCTTGTCAATTTCTGTGTGGCTCAGGGATACACATGATGGACTGTTTGGACCCTTTCCCGTTACAGCTCGAGAGCTTCCAAACGTGGACGAGCTTGGTAACTGGGGTACGGAAATCAACCCCCTACCACTTACACTACTCTCACCTTCCAACCCCGTCCTCCCTTGTTTGTCACATCACAAACAGAGTGCCACTTATGCCCTATTCCGACTTTAGCTGGGCCAACAACGTTTACGAGCCCTGAAGCGGCCGCAAAAGGAATCCTGGGGATGGTTGGGTGCATATCCGCATACACAATGGTGGTAGGAGAGCGGGGGGAGTCGGTGATCGTACGGAGTTGCCCGGGGCTATTACTGCGTTCCAGTTGAAACTCCCATGACTTTTGAGGTTCAGCCTGGGCTGTTATACTTTCCCAATCTGGCGTTCCAACCGCTTGATTTAGTAACGCAATGGCGCGGTGTAAAAACCCGGCTGCGTGACTAAGAATGCACTCCTTTCATTCCTTGTCGAGCTCTTGTTTATGTTTATTATTGACTTTCATATGCAAGAACACCGTTCTTTCTCTCAGTCTTCCATGCAACGACGTCGAGTACATATACGCCCTGAGAGTGTACCACACCTGAAGGCGTGAGGCTTGATCGGATCGTCAACTTGCGTCCCGGATGATGCTTAAAGCTCTTTGCTTCTTTGTGGCATAATACCTACCAACCCCATGTCCGGTTGAGCCGCACATCTGTTTTACACATTGATAAACTTCCCGTCGCCCTGCTTCAAGTTTGCTCACTTCGACGACTCTCTTCCCGTCTTGTTTTCCAGACATCCAAGCGCATAAACGATGGACTTCCACAGCCAGCTTCCCGACCGGGACCCACGTCCAACCCTTCAAGTCATCACCGCTTATCCTCCCCAGTCACAAATATCAAACTACTCCTACCCCTTGTCAGGAACATCGCCGGGCCGCGAGTCTGTTGGGTCCGACATCTCATCTGTGCCGAGCATGATCGAAGACCATGGCTCTGACATCTCTACCGAAGATGAATACCAGTACCACCACACTTCCAGGTCTGGGGGGCTATGGAACTGTTTTTGGAACAACACCCAAGGACAAGAGAAGGATCTCCAGACGACAAACACTCCAGCACGGCCCATCAGCCATCATGCTGGGACCAGCACAGCCGACAGCACACCAGAGAGGAAGAAGACCATCAGACCGATTCTGGCATCATTACGGCCGGATAGCGGCTTCGCCCAGGGTGATAATAACCAATGGCCTCTGACTCCTCCATATACCAGTCACAGTCACCACCAGGTGCCTCGGACATTCAACAAGCCCCCTCCCGCCTCGACTTACTCACTCTTCCCGCCAACGCCGCCGTCTGACACTCAATATTCTTCTTCGGTGCCACCACCACCTCGGAGATCATCTTTGGCCCGGCCATGGACCTCGGACACCTTGCGACTGTCGGAGCAAACCCCACCACAGAAGCAGCGACCTCCAGTAGGAGTGATGTGCAGCAGGAGGTCGAGCATCGGTAGGAAAAGGAAACTGGGGGGCGAGCCGCTGCCTGTGGTGACCACCATCTGTTCACCTAGCCCCAGGTCGCTGACGACAACATCGACAACAACCGCAAGCCTGGTCTTCCGAGCAAGGCCATCTATCATCCCTGTCCCCTCTTCCACAAGCAATTTATCACACCATCAGATGGCTTCTGCCCCCTACCACGCAGAGTCTTCTTCTTATCTTCAACCGTACCTCACCCCAACCGAGTTCCGTCGCCCATCACTCACCAATCTGCGTCATAACTCCCGCGGTCCGGTCTTTCCCAGGCCCCCTAGCAGCAGCAGGGTGTACCAACAGCAACAACCAGAACAGACAAGGGCATCTCAGCAACAGCAAAAAAAGCTAGAAGAGCGCCTACTACCGCCCCTCCCGCTCAACCAACGACCACAACGACCTCCTCGATCATCACCCCCCTCACCAGTAGTCTTCCCAGTCCCTCCAACATCACCACTACCACCACTACAGCCACCACCACCACCACCACCACCTCCTCCCTCGACTCTCGCTGTTCCTGCCCCTCCTCCACCCGTCGTCTCAGTCTTCGAAACGGACTCAGACGACGAGGACACTGACTCAGACTCCAGCTCAGACGAGCACAACCACCGTCCTTTTGGAGCCGGAGGGGTAGTAGAAGGTTTTGCGAGACGGTTGATGAGGAGCTTATTGGGTGGTGCTGCTAGCACTCATGGGAATGGGAACGGGAATGGGAATCATCATTACAGCCATGAGAGCAGCCGGAACCAAAGTCATCAACGGAGTGCTAGTGATTATACTTCTTCCACTTGCACTTCCACTTCTACTTCCAGTCCAACGACAGCGGCAACAAAAAACACGACAAACACGACAAGTCGGTTCACAAAGGCTATTCACTTGAGGAGACCGAGGTCTGATGCCGGTGGCGCTGCTGCTGCTCAGCAGCTGGACGTGATAGAGGAGTCTGGGTCTGGGTTTGGGTACAGGAAAAGCTGCAGCAATGCTCGTGAAAACGAGAGCAGTGCGAAGCAAAATGTTTTGGGGAGACGGGGGAGGTTATGGGGAAGGAGTCGATCATCATCATGAGTTTTTTTTCTTCTGTGGTGAGTGAGTGAGGTCTTAACAGGACATGGAGGTTTGGCACTTTTTCTTGAGAGACGCTATGATAGGGACGGGATTTCATGGTTGAACATATGTCTGCCCAAATGGGGGCGACTCAGGTGTATACAGGCGAGACAGGTCACTGGATGGCGAGGGATCGTAATTACGTAACATACAAAGTAGGTACGCACTTGCCTACCTGAGCACATATACATAATTCGCCTATTGTATCTGGGCAACGCTTATTCTTTGGATACGGTATCATTTGTTGTCGATGATGTGCATTTTCGTTCCTCTTTTGATTTTGTTTTGTGTATCTGGCGTGCTCAACTGAACTCAGTCGTCGTTGTCATTGTGGTACAACTCGACCCCAAGGTACAGGTATGAAAGGCGCACTTGGACGGGCCAAGATGTGCATTTGTTGTGTGGCAATACACCCAGGAAACTGGAATGAAGAAAAGTATCGCACCCATACCTTTCCAATGAACATCAGGACGTTGGGGAAAAAGAGGAACGGGCCAATGTATGTACATACCAAGTGGCGTAGTGCAGTTCCGTCAGTAATCAATATCTAGCTGTGTCTCGTGAGGACCAACTGCGCTGCCTTTCGATGACAAGGTAATCGTCAGACAGATAGCGATGCTTGAAACTTATCATATTGAAGGTTCTGACTATTAGTCTAAGCACCTTGGCCAACGTCAGCTTCACGCTGCCTAGGTATCGCATGAACCACCTTCGATGTCAAGCTTGACGATTGCCCTGGCAAAATACCAAGACTTGTCTGTGTCCCTCTCTCGCTTTTCGATCCTCAATGCAGTGCTTCGGAGGAAACCCCCAGATTCCCACGTGTCAACATCTCATGTTATCAATGTAGATACAGAGACAAAAAAAATAGGGTGGGGCACTGCCACGACCATTAAAACCACTCAGCTGCATATGGAGGTGGGTTGAACAAGAACCGAAACCTGGGTGGTGGCGCTCTCGGCGGACTGAAGAAAAAGAATTGAACTGTAACGGGCCACTTTGAGCGAAAAGATGCTGGCTGGCTGGACTGGGTTGGGCAAGATGTGTATATTAGCCGGATCATGGACGTCAGTCAATAAATTTATTGCTGATGCTATTTTGGTTGGTTAAGGGTCTCGGCCACTCTATCGACTCAGTCATGTTCGTGTGGTACGGCTGTATCTGCGCACGAAGCCAAGACACCGACCGACCGTCTTCCGAAGAATCTAAGGAAGTGATACTGACAGACAGACGGGCTTTTGTGGTTGAGTCTTCCATTCGGAGTCTCATGCTTTTTCCTTTTCAATGTTTTACGCTTAGAATCGGTTTTCTTCAATAGAGAGGAAGAGAGAATGGCTGGTGCCAATGTTTTGTCACACGGCTCGTTAGGAAGTCTATCATTCCAGCAGAGCTTGTCGTACGAAAGAGAAAAGCATAACATAACGTTACCATGGGGGGCTTCATCAGGGCCGAGATTCGGTCGGCACTCACAAGATATGTATGTAGCACCCGACCCGACTGGACTGCCCTGTCTTGCCCGCTGTTGATGATGTTCCCCCTGCTTGCAACACACACAGTATCAAAAGAAAGGTGTCCACGAGAGTGGCTTCCTGGGGTGATTGAGGAGAAGCCAAGAACACGTAACTTGGTTGTTATCAATCGTGATATGTAGCCCACATCATTCGGCGTCTCGGCGGCGTGATGGAATGAAGATGAGGGTGATGGACCTGGGCGAGAGTGTGGGCGAGATGCAGGCAGTGGCAGGAAATCAGTGGCAGGAGTGGGTGAGTCTGGGCGATGAGGTGAGGACCGCGACTGCCACGACTGGAACCAAGAGTCCAAGACATAAGCTGAGATGTCGTGGATGCTTGGAATCGGCTTGGAAGGGGTGCAGTCATGAGGTTAGACCGCTCCTGGATACGCTTTCCAGAGATAAAAGAAACGTCTGAGATTGGTTCTGGAGGCTCGGCGCAGGTCTTGACCGTTTCGGAGGTACTTCCATTTGTACTTTGTATCGAGGCCAGTGTCTCGACTGAGGATGTTTGGTGTTCCGAGCGTCGGCGGTTCTGGACGGTGCCTGCCCGCCGAGAGCTAAGATTGGAGATGAGCAGGACGGGAATCTCGAAGGGCAAGCACAGGGCATTTTGCGGGGCGGATAGAGACGGGCAGGGGCAGTTCCTTCTCGGTCTCACTCACTTGTGCAGTGCATTTTAGACCCCGAACGGTGGAGACCTTCCACTTCAGTTGCCTGTGAGTGGACGGTTCTTTCCTCCCGACTTTTTGGAGGAAAGGATCATTGAATCAACGACCATCCATCTGCTCATTTTCACATTCCACGATTTTCACCTGCATTTCTCTACCCGGAATTCTCACCGACACAGTCCGTCCCCAGCACGGCACCCAAAACACCTTTCACCTAGGGCTCTGTGGTAACATTCCGGATCCCATCACAACAATAAAATGCTCCCAGGCTAGTGGCTCCCCATGATTTTAAGCATTTGCATGCCTGCCGTCGGCCGTCGCCTAGTGAAGCACTAGTTGAACCCATCCCCACCATCATGGCCGTTGGACCAGTTAGAAGCCACATACGAAACGGTGGCACGAACGGCACCTCGGGCACTTGCCGGGATCGATCCTACGAACCCCCAGATTCCTCAGAAACGAGAGTCAGCGAGCATGGTGAGAAAGTGGCAAGCCGTCCATCCCCAGGACTGCTGCGCCGTATCGCCCCGGTAGCGGAGATGGGAGGCAATTCCGTTTTCCGCTGCTTCACCAGCGCTGTCGAAGTGCTATCTAGCATCTGCTAGCTTGTTTATAACAGTACCAAAGCCGAAAAGTCACTGGTGCAGGATAGGTAGAGCAGCAGCTGAGGAATCAGTGTAGGTATCTGTACATATGTTCAGTAATGAAACTGAGCCATTAACAATAAGGCGGCGCCGTCAGAGTGCAGCATCGCCGTGTTGCCCTACTTCAAGCACTGCTACTAGCAACGGGACGGATCAAAAGGTCCTTCACCGGCCTCATCAAGATATCCAATTCGAAACGGTATCCGCACATCAAGAGCCGAACCTTCTGTCAGGTCAACATGTGTTTCTCGGGACCCATGGGCCAGCACCCGCCCAGCAACGGGCATCCATCCAGAGTGCGAACCGGAAAACGGTCACGCCAGCCTTCTCCTCCATCGTCGGCCTTTGCCCTGGGCCTCTTTATCCATCGAGCCCATGTGGTGTCCCCCCCGCTTCGAGATAGCCTCAGCCCCTGTCGGTCTCGCTTGAGCCCACCCTGTAGTCGCCCTTCGCAAGCCCTCGGCCCCATTTAGGCAGGTCAGCATTGGCTGGGGCTGCATCTTCCGCCATGGCTAGAAACGGTACAGTTCGATATCAGGCTCCCAGCACTGCCCTGGCCGACAAAATGAAGAAAGAGGTGTGAGCCCCGGCACACAGTCACCCACCTGGACACCCACCCACGCACCCGCGACATACCCCAAGTATTTACCTACATGGTATCTTCACACCACGCTAGCCCATGCTGCAATGAGGTGCGAAAGGCCAAGACCTCGAACGGTCTGAGAGGGTCGAGAGAGGACCAGAGAGACGAGCCAAAGAGAGCGTGGGACTGGTCCAGAGGCCGGCCTGGCGTAAACTCGGAACCCACATTTTGCTATCTCCCTATCATCTCATCCGTCTCTCCTTTCATCGTCGTCTCCCTCAGTCGACATTGCATTTACAATACTCTTCCTCCGTCATAACCCTTCTGGATCCCTACCTCTTCAACTCATACCGTAGCCTTATGTTCTAGGCCCGGACCCGTGCAACGTCAACAGTCGCTGGAGTCGAGGCAGCCATGCTTACGCATCGATCAGCGTACTAACCACCCAGCTGTCAAGATTTATCCTTCGCTTTGCGGAATCGCCCCATCAGATCGGCACGACCCCGATTGTGTTCCCGCTTTGCTTTCCGGGCTTGGTTGCACGGGAGGCATAGCGACCACCACGCTTTTCCTCCAAAATGCTTCGCAACTTTTTTCGACGACGGCACGGCGATGAGGATGTTATGCCGGATATGGTAGACGATGGATCGATGGAGGGGGACTCAACTGGCCTCGAGGCCTTGAGGGCACTGAAGCAGTTCGAAAAGATGCATCGCCTGGACCCAAACCTACCATTGGACGAACTTGACGAGGTTGAAACCGCTTTGAACAGCGCAAACATCGAGAAGGGAACCGAGATCGACCAAATATTGGCCGAAGACAATTCGCCATATCCAGAAGTGAGATATCCCGCTTCATCGCTCTGCGCGTCCTGGTTAGTATCCTCTTTGGACTCTCTCTAACTGTGACTTCAAAGGTCCGAGCTTCAGTACGGAATTACGATGTCGAGATGCCCGTCAACACCATCCGGGCCTGGACTATCGGCATGTTGCTTTGCACCATCGGTTCCGCTGTCAACATGCTGCTCTCGCTGCGAAACCCTAGCATCATGTTGTCGACTCTGGCCATCCAGCTCATAGCATACCCCATCGGCTTGGGCTGGGATCTTATCTTCCCCGACCGTGTTTTCACCGTATTCGGTGTCAAATTCAACTTCAAGCCCGGACCATTCAACTTCAAGGAACATGTCATCATTGTTGTCATGTCGAATGTACGTCTGCCTTTCTATCTTGCTTGACTAACTGCTAACTTATTCTTCATTAGGCTGCATATGGTGGTGGTGCTTTGTATGCTACTGATGTCATTCTAGCTCAGGAGATCTGGTACAAACAGTCGTTCGGCTGGGCCTGGCAAATTCTCTTCGGTATCTCGACGCTCTGCACTGGTTATGGACTTGCCGGTTTGGCAAGGAGGTTCTTGGTTTGGCCCGCTGCCATGATCTGGCCCGCAGATCTCATCAACTGCACTCTCTTCTACACGCTCCACGACCACTCGCCCTCGGATCCGGCAAGGACAAACGGCTGGTCAGTCAGCCGATACCGATGGTTCTTGATTGTCATGGTCGGATCATTTGCGTGGTACTGGTTTCCTGGTTATCTTTTCACAGGGCTGTCTTGGATGTGCTGGCTTACCTGGATCTGGCCCGAGAATGTCATTGTCAATCAGTTGTTTGGCGGACAGACCGGTTATGGGTTATTCCCAATAACTCTTGTGAGTATTTTACGATTCCCGGGCTAGACCGTTTCTATGTACTTACTCTCCTTAGGATTGGTCCATCATCTCTGGGTATCTCCTGTCACCCCTCGCGTCGCCATTTCATGCCATCGCCAACGTTGTCGGCGGTGTCACATTTTTCTTCGTTATTGTCTCCCTCGGAATCCAATATTCGAATGTATGGTACTCGGCTTACCTGCCAGTCCAAGAGTCGCACTCGTACGACAACACCGGGAACAAGTACGACGTTCACCGCATTCTTAATGACAACCTGCATTTCGACGAAGAGAAATACAACAGTTACTCGCCGCTTTACCTCCCCACCCAGTTCGCCCTTGCATATGGGCTATCATTCGCAGCTGTCGCGGCCGTCATCGTCCACGTTGGCCTCTACCACGGCAGGGATATCTGGAACCAGTGGAAGCTGGCCCGGCATCAAGAAGACGACGTCCACATGCGACTCATGAAGAAATACCGCGACGCTGAGGATTGGTGGTATATTATCCTATTTGCCATCATGCTTGGTATCTCCTTTGCTGTGGTGTGTGCTTGGGATACCAGCTTCCCATGGTGGGCATTTGTCGTCTGCATATTGATTCCGGTGGTATGGACCATACCGATTGGAATCATCCAGGCCATCACCAATATTCAGTTGGGACTGAACGTCTTGACCGAGTATGTCATCGGCTACATGCTCCCCGGCCGCCCTCTGGTCATGATGATGTTCAAGAACTACGGTTATCTTGTCATGTCGCAGGCGCTCTATTTCACACAGGATCTCAAGCTCGGTCATTATATGAAGGTGCCGCCTCGCGTCATGTTTTGGTCCCAGCTGATAGCTTCGGTTTGGTCAGCCGTTGTCCAGATTGCCGTCATGAACTGGGCCCTTGGGGCGATTCCTAATATTTGCACGGACGATCAAGCCAACGACTTTACATGTCCCAGTGCTAAGGTCTTCTTCACTGCATCCGTCATTTGGGGGGCGATCGGACCGGCCCGCATGTTCTCCGGTAAAGCACTCTATAGCGCTTTGCAGTGGTTCTGGCTCGTCGGCGCCCTTTCTCCTGTGCTTTCGTGGTTTTTCGCTCGACGATATCCGCGCTCGCTTTGGCGCTATGTTAACTTCCCCCTGGTGTTTGGCGGTTCAGGCTGGATTCCGCCCGCAACTGTTTACATTTACTATTGCTGGGGCATAGTCGGCACTGTTTTCAACTTTTTCATTCGCCGCCGGAAGACGGGTTGGTGGCTGCAGTACAACTACCTAACCTCGGCCGCCCTTGACGTTGGTCTTTTGCTGTCGACCCTCGTCATTTTCTTTTCCCTCACGCTATCGCACACTAAGGCGCCAGAATGGTTTGGCAACACGATAGCTGGGAGCACCATGGATCACAATGCCAGAGCTGTACAGAAACACGTCCAGCCAGGGGGCATTTTTGGACTCCACGAGTGGCCATAGCTGTATGTTACGAGTAATAGCGAAGGGAATCGGACAAGACAGGAGGAGTTACGGAGTTTTGGTTATTTTCTCTCGAAAGGAGTCTGTGAATTGGGAACACCCCCAGGGTCAGCGGCAACTTGTTGGGATCGTTGGGCTTTTTGGACGACAAGGACGGAGATTGACAGGCACGGCCAGCACATGTATCTCACGCATAACATGATGAGATTTTTCTACATTTGACAGGAATATTGGCTCAAGTCAAGGGGCTTACTCTCGTAGGCGTCCATGACCTATGGTCCTTGGAATTTCGATGTATCAATCTCGGGTTTCGGGAGGAGGTTCAGGGCGTCCCGTGACATATACATACCTTCTGAGAAGGGGACCTACACAAAACATTGACTTTGGTTATGACACTCATATTTTTCCATGACACTTCGGTTTCACGATGTTGATACCAATGGCTGGCGATTGACATTTTCCGTCACCAATCTGCTCATGTTGTGCCTTCCCGCTTCGGATATTAATGAGCATCACCGATTCTAATATGGGGGTTTCACCGCCAACTGAGTACCGGATGCGCCTTCCTCAATAAGCTCTCCTGTTGTCGGGACCTCACATGCACTGCTATTAAGAAAAACAAGAGCAACCCTTTCGGCTCCTTCTTTACGTGACTGACTGGTCCCAACGATCGTCATTACCATTACTGGAAGCCATGAAGCCATTCTGTACATCGGAGGTAGCACCTCCCTTACTACTAAGTCGGCCGTGGAGTTGCGTCTGCTCCCGTCTCGGACAGACTGAAGGCACCTTCCTTTACTCTTTCCCGATACACTGGCCTTGTTTTCGAAACTTCATTTCCGGATCTTGCGTTTACCTTGCTTACCTGCGGCACCCAAATATCGCAATGCTGCTGGATCCCGGTTGCCAACGTGTTACTACATCATGATGTCGCAAGGTTCTTCAGAATGTGGAACTAAGAGGCTCTGCGGGAAGGAGGCACCCCAGAGCAATTATACAGTCGAGCGGTGTGCTAACCAGGCAGATATCCTTTTACAGTTCATTTCACTCTTTGAGGTGCAGTGATTGAGATGCTGCAAAAACGATTATACACGGCAGGCACCAACTCCCGTGCCTACCTCTTGAGGGGTCCGCTCCTTCCTTCTCTTCTCTGCATCCGGAAATGAACAACGAACCATGTCGGCCAATATGTGAGCTCCATTCCCTGGCCTCTGGAGACCTCGGTCAAGGCATCGACGACATGGGAAGGGCTAGATCGAGTTGATTCTTTGTTTGTTGGTCGAATAAAAGACGGTGGTTATCCCAGCTCCCCAAGTTATCGCCATCCCTTGCTCTGGGAACACACATATTTCCCTTTTTTCTTTCGCATTCGAGGACGTTAACCTCGGTCGAGACGGGAGACACCGCTACTCTTCCTTCTAGAAACCGTCCTAGAAGACACGCAGAAAAACCAGCCCATCCCCATGAAGTCTTGAGTCGTATCGACAGTGGCATCCCCATCCGAGACAACAGACGCTCTGCAGAAAAGCGAGCAAACTGTTCTCTACACACTTTAAAAGCATTACATCTACTTCTCCAAGGTAGTAAGCCTCAAACACGCCCATCGGACATCTCCATCTCTCTTAGCCAGCCTTTTTTCCCCCATCACCCAGCCCAAACCAGCACAGCCGGTCTACCCGAAGACAATAACTAGAGACAAACCACCTACAACCACTGCCCAAACTCAACCGTGTCTGTCTTTCGGCAACAGTCAACCACAATCTACCCGGACTTTCACCATCCAACCATCAGAAACATGCCCAGAGGTCGCGGATCAGGTTACGACTTCCCCAAGCCCATCGGTGCCTGTCCTCCGCCGAAGCCTTCACCCGGTATTGGTACTGGTGCCTCGAAAGGCGATGGCGATGATAGTAGTAGCGACAAGGAGAAGGGTACCGGTAGCAGTGGAAGTCATGGGGGTGGAAGTGATTCGAAATAGAAGCGGTGAGGAAAACGAAGACAATGTGCTTATGTGCCGATGAAATGAGGGGACTGCTTATGAAGATATAAATGTAACAAAGGCAAGGCATGGTCGAGTAGAATCTATGGAAAATGGCTAAAGGAACAAGAGGATATGGTGTCTTTGCAACGACAATTTCGTATCGGGGCGGATACTTTGTCAGGATCAGTTCCCCTCTAATCCCCAGGAAGTTTGACGATGAGGGAGACGATGTTGTGATATAAATTTCAAAGTTTCTGTCACCGGGTCGGGGTTAGCTTTGTAAACTAAGGCACATCCAGATGTGTGTCAGTCCCGGACAAACACGATGACGACGTTCATGGGATTCGCAGAGAATACATACCTCCGGTAGTGGTCCTTGACAAGGGAAAATGGGAAAAGAACTGGAAGACGTTCTCTTAGATTTCAGTTCCGCCAGTCCCTTTTCGAAACTCATCCTGTCAATTTCATCATGATCCTCCTTTCCTTCGAGCATTTCATCCCTCATAGACCGCTCTCTCATCACCACCTTTTTTCCTTATTTCCAACTAATCACTTCTCACTTATTACTCTCCTCCTTCTTATCACCCTCCCCATCCCCTATCTTAGGCTCATCAACCCTAACCCCCACCGCCCCATCCCTATTAGCCCTCCACACCCCTCCCCCCTCGCCCGCAAACTCCTCTCTTTTCCAGACCTCCACCTTAGCCTTACACTCCTCCAACGCCTCCTCCCCCGCCCTCCACGCCGCCTGTCTATGCGGGCTCGACACAGCAATCAAGATACTCTCCTCCCCGATCGGCACGACGCCTAGCCGGTGCACCATCGCTATCCCCTTCAGCCCGTGCTTGACGAGGATAGATCGGCAGATGGTGAGCATGGTGCCCAGAGCTAGCGGGGCGTAGGACGTGTAGGAGAGGTGCTTCACGGGGAGCGAGTTGAAGTTGTTGCGGGTCGTTCCGGCAAAGACGACGATGGCGCCGGCTTCGGGGGAGCGCACGCGGTCTATGGTGGTTTGGTAGTTGAGATGGTCGTGGGTGAGGGCTACGTAGATGTTGGGCTCGGAGATTTCGGTGGGATCTGATGATGATGATGATGATGATGATGATGATGATGATTGTGGCTGTGGCTGTTGTTGAGCTTGGACTTCAGCTTGAGCTGGGGCTTGAGGGCATTCATCGTTTTGAGTTGGTTGTTTGGTTGCCATGGTTGGTTGGTAGAGTCTTGATGGGACGTGGGAAACTTCAGTGTATGGTGGTGTTCTTCGTTGCGGTTCAGGCAATATGAACTAGTTGATGAACCGAGGAAGTGGTTGACGTTCCCGTGAGCGATGTGAAGTGGGAAGTTGGAAGGTGTGGACCGAATATGAGAAGATGAGGGATATATGCTGGAAGGAAGTCAATGAAATGAACTGTTCTCCCGAAGACGTGCTATATATCAGGGAAAGAGAGATAAATTCCGTTTAGGAAACTTGAAGAACCGGAAACTAATGGTGATGACTGATAGTGTCGTTGACATCAAGGTTGTATAGTTCACTTGTAAGTGGGACTGGGCGGAGCAGGGTGTAAGATACGGTAATGCATAGCGTAAGTTACCCGATAAGATAACGAACGGGAAGCCGTTGTTCGTTGCAATCGACGAGCTCGCAACCCTCAATTCCATTGCCATTCACCAACCACCGAAGACAACTGAACGCTTCCCATCACTTGACGGAAGCTTTTTACAGCGGCCATCCCATAACAAGACAAATAACCGATCACGGAACTCGTCCCAAATACAAGCGTCAAGCTGAGCAACCATTCGCGTATCTTAAACACGCGCCGCAATGCCTGAGGATTACGCTTCCAGGGCGCGCGACGCTGGTAGCTACCGTCGTCGCAGTCGTAGTCCACCACAACCATACTCGCGCCTGCCGGGCTCGAACGACACAAGACCAAAAGACGGCGAGTACTACCGGTCGAGAGAGGGTAAAACCTGAACAAGCCTAAGCCTGGACCATGGCCACTTTTGTGCCTACTACAAGTTGCTGCCGAGCTTGCCATGGCTAACTTTGGTTGTGTCTGACACGCAAACAAGATGCTCTAAGTCCGTCAAGAAGCCTCAACTACGACGATGACGGCGAATATCACGAAGGCGCCGGAGACGCTGATGGAGACAGAGGCAGGTTAGACAGAGGAGGAGGTGGTGGTGACAGATACGGTGGCGCTCGTCGCGGAGACTGGGGGAGACATGGCGGCGGTGGTGGAGGAGGAAGACACTACGACGACGACGATTACCGAGGACGTGATCGAGGAACAAGCCCCAGCGGTCGCCATAACGGAGGATATAGGGAAGGCCAATCTTCCAGGCGATACAACGACGCACCCGCGCCCGCGCCCGCGCCTGGAGGCAAGATCATAATTCTCCAAGGCATTCCGGAGGACGCCACCGAACGTGATGTAAGTCTGGTGCCGTATTCGCGCCTAGCATGTAGTTCTACATGGTTCTAATCATCTGCCAAACTCTTGTAGGTTCTCTACGGTCTTAACCTCGTCACACAAGATCCAAACACGTCTACCGACCAAATCAAAATCGTCCGATTCCGATACGACAGCGCCGGTCGCCGCCTTGCGGTCGTCGAGTTTAAACGACGCGCGGATGCAGAGAGCTTTATGGAACAGCATCATCCCGACATATCGTTCCCTCTCGAGCACACCCGTGGTGCCAACTCGGAATACATCACTATGGATATCTTCTTCGAAAGGAGTCGTAGCGATATCCACGACTCCCGCAGAGAAGATGAGGACTGGGACTGCCTCAAGTGTGGTGCAGTTAACTTCTCGTACCGTGCTATGTGCTTCAAATGCAAGACAGAGAGACCCGGTATGTTTTGGGCCCCCGCCTTGCACTTGTTCTGGCAGATTGTTGACTAACAGGCGCAGATGATGCCAATTACAGCTACAGTTATGGAGCCCCGTTATCAGGTCCTCTCTTGACCGGAGAAACCGACGAAGATCCTCAACAAATGCCGTCACAGTATCTTGTAATAAGAAATCTAGAGGCGTCAGTGACCGAGGAAGTTCTAGCCAAGGGCGTCATGAAGCTGTTCCGCGAAGAGACGGCAAAGGCGCCTACCGGTAGCCACAAGTTGAAGTCGACAGCGCCGGGCAGCAACACTGCAAACCTCGGCGCAAAACCCGGTAGCCTACGCCGCGTTTTCCTGATACGGAGCCGGAGGAGCAACGAATCCTGGAGGTATGGTTTCGCCGAGTTTGCGACGGTTGAAGACGCCAAGGGTGCAGTTGCGAAATTCCGCAACTCCCCAAGCTTTGCGATTGCATCCAGGCCTGTTGTGGTTTCGTTCATCCACACTGGCGTCTTCATCCCGGCCTTTGAGGTTGGCCCGGACGAGGATTCTCGCTTTTCCTTCCAACCCATCTACAACCCTACCATTCGACTGAAGTACTGGGACGAGCGTGTCTATCCCAGCATCCATGTTGTCTCGGTCGAGCCTACATCTGAACCTCAAGGCGCAGTTAAGTCTACCGACCACAAAGATGGCGCTGTGGAGAATCCCCTCGCCCGCCAGGCCAACCTCCTGAAGAAATTCAGGAAGAAGGAGCCAGCCCCCGGTGAGAAGGGCATCGCAATGATGCCGCAGATGCAGATGTGGACGAAGAAGGCGGCGGAACTACACGGTAAAAAGCTGGCTGCTGCTGAAGGCGGCCTCAACTCAGCAGGGTTTGAGGGAGATGACGATGATCAAGAGCCAGATGGTCCTTTGAAGCCTCACTGGGCCGATCAGTACCTCTCATATGCGGACTGGGACCGCATGCTATGTCCCCTCTGCGACTGGGAGGTGCCTTCGCAGGAAACCATCAACAACCGTGGATACGGTCCCTACACACGCGAGGACCTCCTCGTCAGCCACGAAGTCATCGTCCACAACCACTTCAAAGACCCCGAAACCAAAGAAAAGGCCTCTGCTAAGCTCACCTCGCTGGGCAAGGAGCCCCGATCCATCGCCCGCCGCACCCCTCGCCTCAAGCACGACGCTCCACCCGTCTACACCTCGTACGCCGACTTCGACGCCCTCTACTGCCACCTCTGCCACCGCACCTTCAAGCACGCCGAGACCATCTGGCGCCACGAACAGGAAAGCGAGCTGCACAAGCGCATGCTTTCCGACGTCCAAGCCAAGGAGCGCGCCGTCGCCGAGCTGGCCGCAAAGGGCAAAGTCCCGCTCACCATGGTCCCCGACAAGAAGCTTCGTCGGGAGGAACAGCGCACGCAGCGGTACCGCGACAGGGCGATGGAGCGCCGGAATGCGTTCCTGCAGCCTAACAAGCCGGGTGGACAACTGTCGAAGCAACAGCTTGCTCTGGCTGGCGCATCCGCTCCTGCTGCTGGTGGTGACAAGCGCAAGGAACAGCAACTGCAACAGCAAGCTGCTGAGGAGCAGGCGGCAGCAGCAGCGAAGAAGTCCAAGGGCGCGGGCATGCTGGCCAAGATGGGCTGGACGGCGGGCGTGGGTCTTGGTGCCGAAGGCACGGGACGGACGCAGGCCATAGCGACGGAGGCGTATGCGCCGGGTGTGGGGTTGGGTGCGGATGGAGGCAAGCTGGGCGATGCGAGCGAGGAGGCGGCGAGGAGGACGAAGGGGCAGTTTTCGGACTTTGTGGTGAAGACGAGGGACAAGGCTAGGGAGAGGTTTGAGAAGTTGCAAGAGTAGAGTCTAGAGTCTAGAGTCTAGGAGGGCTTGTGGCTTGTTCTTTTCGTTGGTTGTGCCTGTGGGGATGGAACCCGGCTGGGACTTCTTCGAGCGCAGAATATTGCATTGCATCTTTTTGCTTGATGATATTCAGCTTTTTTTACCCGCGAGAATGACAGCCATTTACTTTTCTTCCATTTTCTTCCTGTAGTGACTAACTACCTGCTCATTATCATCCATCCAGCTATGATATACAGAATAATATTATTTGATTACTAGGTTATCCTGAGGCAGTAAACCGTGTGTTTCACTGGCGGTTACCTTATGTACAATAAACGCTATTTACGCGCTGCTACCAACCGCCTGTTATATCCAGGTAAGCGGCAAGCGGCTGTTTCTATATCCAGAACAACAACCACCATACCGGTACTTATATATCTGCAGTGTAAGGTATGTCCGCCTTAGTCGTATGCCGTGTATGTCAACTACTATAGGGCAACAACCGCGCCTCCAACAAGGGCGAAGAAGCCCGTCAGGCCCGCAACAGCCAAAGCACCAACAGCACCTCCCCTAGCACTCAACCCAGCCGCGGCGCTGTCCGAGTCCTTGGTACCCGACGTAGTCGTCCCCGTAGGCGCCGTAGACCCAGCAGTGACCGTCTCCGTCTCCTTGGCGCCGCCGTCCTCATCCGTCGAAGAACCCGATCCGGATTCCGTATTGCCCGACGAACCCTTGCCCGACTGCTGCTCCTTCACGCCAACCAATCCGCTCGGCAACCCGCCATCCCCGCCCGTGAGCTCGACGATATCCTCCGTCGTGCTGTTCAAGTTCGCCTGCGCCATGCCGATCTGGTGGTGGGTGAGGTCGTACACGACGTAAGCGGACCGCAGGAAAGTCTCGCCGAGGAGGGCCCAGTCCTCATTGAAACCGTCCTCTTCGAAGCCGGCGGTGCTCTGGATGCCGAAGATGCAGGCGCGCTTAAAGGGCATCTTGAAGGGGAGGTCGGATTGGGTGTCTCCCAAAAGATCGAGGACGACTTCCCAGACGGGCACGGAGACGGTGGTGTTGGAGCCGAAGGTGAATGACATGCGCATGTCAGGGTTGGAGGTCAGATATTCGCAGTCGATGAAGGTCAGGCCGGTGTAGAAGTCGTCGACGTAGACGTTGAGCTTGGAGTGGATCTGGTCGGTGATCTTGGTGGGCAGGTAGGAGAGGGTGGTGCCGGAGTCGAGGATGGCGATGGTCGAGGTCCGGCTGAGGGACGGGTCAGTCGAGATGATCTTGGTCGTCTTGCCGTTCTTGGTCAGGTCGAGCGAGACGCTCTGCATCTCGACTTCGAAGTGGATCGGCTCGGCTTGCCCCTTGGTCATGTAGATGGGGAGAATCGACAGGTCGCCGATGAACTTGTCCTTGTCGATGCCGCCGAAGAGGATGCTACCCGTGTCGCTGCGGCGGTCGTTGAGGTAGAGCGAGTAGGCCTTGGTGGTGATGAGCTTTTGGGCGACGAACTGGTCGATCAGGTTGGGGTAGCGCTGCGTGGAAGCCACGTTGGAGGAGTAGCCAACGCCCAAGATACCCGCGCCGCGGACGGTCTTGGTCGCATAGCCCATCTGCAGGGACTTGATGGTGGTTCCGCCGATCTTCAGGTCGTCCGTGATGTAGTCACCCGCGGCAGTGCTGTTGTCGAGGTACCGGATCTCAAAGCCATCCTCCTCCAGGACCTTGAACGAAGAGCTCCTGTTCGGGTTGTAGGTCTTGTCGCATGAGTCCCCCCATTCCCGCTGGATCCTATAGTCGGTGCACAAGTCTGCTTTGTAGCTCACGACCCAGAGGTCACTGCTCCCCGTATCCAACACGACGCTGACTTTCTGGCCCGGAGTGCCCACAGTAACCTCGGCATAATAAGCGCCGCCGGTGATGTTGTTGATCAGGGCCTGGCTGTAGGTGTCGCGCTTGACGTTTTGGCGTACGTTGCCAACCCTGAAGTGAGGCACGCCTCTGTTGAGAGGGAAGTTGAGGACACCATTCTGGGCAACGGCTGATGAGGCCAGGGCCAGCAGGGTGGCCAAGGTAGACTTCATATCAACAATGACCCCTTTTCCAACGGACTAAGGACGCTGTGGGAGTTTGAGGCGGAAGTGGAGGAGAGTGTTAAGTAGGTCGCATTAAGCCGGAAGTCGTCAACAGATGTCCAGAGTCACTTTTGGCGGTCCAGAATCGGGAATGGAGACGTGCTGACGAATTCGACCGGGTCCTCCTTGAATCTGTTCGGATCGGTGTGTAGCCTCGTTGATGGTGGATATAAAGATGGAGGTGAGGAGCGGAGCCGCTGCCGATGAAGCCGCCCGTCAAAGTCTCGCGGGTATCTTTTGTTCTCAGTTGCTCGGGTACGTCAAAGCGTAGCTGTGTTTATAAGAGAACTGGGGAGATTGACGAGCTTTTGATGTTAAGGATCAAGCCGAAGAGCCGGCCGCCTGGATGACGGAAAGCAACTCAGGAGTAACCCCGGCGGCGCATAGCTCTTGGTAAAGTCTTGGACGTTGCAAACCGAAGGAAGACTTGGCCGAAAACCAAACATTGGTGTGGCGTCGACGGGGGCTCCCCGGACATTTTTCAAGGCAGCGCTCCAGGGGCAGAACTTCCCCATGTCCAATTTCTCCACGGGCGGCGATGAAGCCCTCCAGGCACCCCGGAACGACACGGGAAAAAGCCACGGGGAACCAACGACGCAAAAAGCCAAGAAACTACTGCCCGTATCCGACCGGGCGAGCGTTCAATAGCAATGTTCCCGCCTGTCAGCTGCTGTGATGCCAACGACGGCCAACCTATCAACGCCCCCCAAGACAAGTGAACACCACCCCCAAGAACCTGCCATTTTCTTAGCACTCTTGGGCAATCTTTTTTGACGCGCGTATTTCCTTTTTGTCGGGAGAGAAAACAAAAGGCAGAAGGAGAGTGTTTTCTTGCCATCGTTAATCCCTTCAGCTTTGTCATCCTCCGGCCTCCCAAACTCTTGGGGTTCCATCCTCCCAACGAACAACACGTTTCACGTCGTTCCATGTCGCCCTGAGAGCTGCTGCGGTGTAGGTAGATCCTCTCTGGGCAATTTCCTCCGGCTTGAAGCGCGGGACTTGGGGTTGCGCTTGACGCTGCGTCACTCGAAAATCAAAATGAATGGTTGGGTTGGTCTTTAAGCGAACGGCTCCAAGTTGAGGCTCGATTTGTCGAATCGCAATCAAAGTCTTTCCCGCTAGAGATGAGCCGGGTTGAGCCTGGAGGCTAGCGCCCATTCATCCTTTGTTCGGTTTAAATCTGGCTCGTCTGGGCAAGGGTTGGAGAAGAATCCCATCGTCTGGTTTCGTCGGAGACCGGCTGTTGGTAAGATGAAAAGAGAAGAAGAGGGCGGGGAGTCTCAGAAACCCAAGTGGAATTCCAGTTCCGTCTGTCAAAGATGGAAGACGGTGAATTAGGTGTGGAGGGATGAGACCAAGGGAATCTTCAAAGAATCTTCAGGTACTTGGCGGTCAAGGGAAAAGTAGGACTTTTTACTAACCCCTCTTATAAAAGAGGGGAAAATTTTTCAATAGAATAGCAAAATATTATAAGATAAACTCTATAGTATTCTACCACCAAACTGACTTATACGTATTTGTACTACTATATTATATAGCAATATTAACTGCTATACTGTAACAGTAAAGTTCAAAATACAATTCAATTAAGTAGAAAGTAAATAAATTAACGAATTATATTATTTATCTCATACAAATATCTTCTTTAATACCTTCTTTAGTATAAGTGCAAGTATAGGTATAAGTACTTCCTTCTTTCTTATTAGAGTATTTATAGTCACCTTTCTTATCCTTATATACGGCTTTACAATTTTCTTTATAAGCTTTATAACATTCTAACATAGTATTTCTCCCAGATTTTCAATTGTGATATAATAAATACGAAAGTAGGAATCGGGCAAAATAGTATAAATAGAATAGCTATTGGAATAATAGGTAGAAGTAGTTTTAATAGTTTAGTAGTAGATTTAGGAGTAGTAAGCGGATTGAATAAGCAGCAGCAAATATATAGAAATAGTAGTAACGTTTAGTTATTTTCCTTCTTTTTCTTCTTCTTCTCCTCCTCTTTCCCATTATTTTTCTCATTATATATCATTTTAATAAGATTATTATTTTCGTCATTGTTGTTGTTAATAAACGCACTTTTGTTCTCGAATAATATTATAATTATATATATATTAAAATAGCAAATGATATAAGTAGTAAGTTGGGGGATAGATTCGTTTATAGAGGTAATAACTTATATATTGATAGTTACAGTTATTTAAAATATTATTTCTAATAGTAAAGAACAAAGGCGAGGAGGAGAAGAGAAAACTTTTAGTTATAGAATAGTAAGTGTAGTTGTGGTAGTAGTAGAAGAAGGATAGAGAAGTTTATTATTTAAATTAAAATTAAATAAATTATTTAAAAAGAATATTAAGCGGATTGTCTATTACTGGCTAGAAAATTCGTGGTAGTAAGATGCTCTTTTTATTCCACTGAAAAAGATCACTTTCTTTGTCTATAGGGTTATTGAGAATATCTTATTTGAAAGCGGGAATATACTCGCCGTTTTTTAATTATTTCTTTTTCTAATTTTGGAAGTAGTTTGCATAATTTATTTAAGCGAAAACTTAATAAAAGAGTACTCGTACAATTATATAATTGCTTTTTAATTATACAATTCTGTAATCTAATAGTATTTAATTAATTTTTATACTTTACTACTATTTCTTTTATAATTGTACAATTACTCTTTCGTTAAGTTTTCGCTTAAATTGTGACGAACGGCAGTCTGATCTGCCTAAGTAGGATAGTTTGAAGGTAAAGACTATCAGTGTTGTTCGGTGAAGCTAAAGAGTTCACAACAAGTATGCTCGTATACTGGTCTCGGTGATAATGGTCTATTGACTACTGTCGAACTATCTAACAATCTGAGTTCTCCCGTAGTCCCTTTATACCTGCTCGTCCTCTGCGAGATATCTGTCTCTGGATGCTCTTGTCGAGCCCCATAGGTCTATCTAATGCGTGTGGCTCACGATGCCTTCCTGGCTCATGGGTGAGCTCCTCGTACTGGTGAGCCCGTGCGTGCGCTTTCCTGATCTGTTGGACCTGTAGAGTAACACGGCCTTGCCCGTTTGGGTCCGTTGTGCTACCAGTGCTATAGTTGGCCCGTGTGTTCTTATAAGTTCGTAACATAAATACATTAAGAAAATTACTTTCTTTGAGGTATTTTAATAACCTTTTTATTTATTTTCGTATTTAAATTAGCCGCTTTTTTAAAACCTTTATTAACTGCGCTTTTATATATTAATACGTAATAATAAAGCCTTATGAATAAAAGTTTAAGTAGAAGAATAATATTAGCGGGTAGGTGAGTTGAAGATATAGAAGTATTTATTTCTAATATAGTTTAAAATGGCAACAGCTTTTTTATATTAATTTTTTTATAAGAAGTAGTGAGGGTAGTACGGGGTTAAATTCTTTAAGTTACTTTATTTATATTTAAACAAGAATTTGGTTCTTATTAGTTAATTTTATATTTGTATTTTTGAAAGTATTGAAAGTGTCATGCGCAGTTATTTCGCCGTTGAGTATAATTTAAGAGATTGAAAGTAATATAGTTAGTAAAATAATAAAATAGTGGTTAATAAGAAAAATGAAGAAAAGGAGGAGAAAATTAAACTTTTAATTCTCTAACGAAAGTCGTCCAAATAAAACTATATTTGCTATATTAAATAAATTACTTTGAAACTTTTTAGTAATAACTTTTAATAAACGAAAACTGTCACGGCGCTAGCAGACCACTACATCAATAGGCTATGTTTCAAAAGGATACAAGTAACCAAATCTGGCAATTCGGTCACTCAAGTGGTCTTATATAGCTGCGATGGCAGTCAAGAGGCACAACTACAAGGCTACCATCACAAAAATACTCTAATATTAAGCAATTATATTATATAAGTAAAGTATAAAACTAATACTATTAGTACAAAGTCGAAAGTCTTAGTAATACTTTTCAATATCTATATCATAATAATTGCTAAATTTATTAATAATTAATAATTAATCGATAAGTTTATATATTCGTTTGAATCTAATACTATCATTAGTATAATTCAGTAGTTTCTTTCTTGGAAAATTAATTTGATATTAATTATAACTATAATAATTTATAGGAGGGATAGCTCAGTTGAGAAGATCTGAGCTTGGTTTACCTTCGGTATCATCTGAAAGATCGTGGGTTTGAATCCTGCTCCTCTCACTTCCATCCGGTTTTTAAAAATCGGATGGAATCTTCCCTGCTTTCTTAGTTATAAGAGGCGTTAAAGATGATGTTAGGCTCACTCTAGTCCTTAGCTTACCTATGGATACACATGGCTAGGCACGTATAGAAAAATCTCTTCCTTGAGCTTAGTAATATGAGTTGCGGTATTACTAAGCCAACTAATAAGGGTTCTCAAGACTGGAACCTTAATAAATCCAATTGACCAATCGCTATCTCTCTCACCAAAAATCTCGGCCTTACAATGCTTTACAGGCAGCCGACCGGCTAATCGGCGAAGAAATTCAGTACCACGAGTAAGACTCCTCCTCCTCCACCCCTAAACCCTAAAGATAGGATAAAAGAAAAATCACCCGGCGCATACTCGAGGCAACCGAAGCGTAAAGTGGAGGGCGGAGTCTCAGTATACCAGCCAATTAGAAGTAACGAGGTTCATTGGGAAAAAAAAACAATAAGAATGGACTACAAACATTGAAGCAACCACGGCTCCTCGGGCTCCCATGGTAAGACGGGATGAAAGTTCGGATTTAAGGTTACGGTTGAAAATGGAGAAGCTGAGGGTTTTCATTCAGTATTCAACAACACGGTTTTTCTCTTAGACTAAGAAAGGAAGCAGCACCGCTTACTTATTAGATAGACTATATAAATAATTCCAGTGTAATAAGATAATATATATATATTAACTTATTAAAAAAAACCTCCTCTTTCTTCTCATTTTTCTCTCTTTACGTACACACATTGTTTAGTTGTTTTACTACTACTATAACTATTTCATATATTATCAAAAATTCACTTTAAAAATTAAACATTATATAAGTCACAGTAGCGTTTTCTTCAGCGCTAATTAATAAGCGTAGCTTTTCCAACGAGCGTTTTAATATAGCGAATTTTTTAAATTTGCATACGGACTTTATATAACAGTTAATCAATATATAAGATTCTTCTGTAATAGTAGTAATATTTTTAATAAGCGGTAGTTTAGTAGTTTTATTGCGAAGAGTATTAAATCAATCGTAGGTAGCTAAATATATACGGGTACTTTTGTACCTAAGAGGTGTTTCTCCTAATTTCTTAAAATATTCATCGAAATTAATAGTTACTACACAATGAATTAGCGATTTATTTAATAATTCATAAGTATATAAATTACTTACTCTTCCCTATGGATTTATAATAGAAAGTAATATATTATATTGCAGTTATAAGTTCAAAATTACAATATAAATAAGAAGTTTTGCGTAGCGTTAATAAGCGATTTGATATGCGATTAATTGGGATTGTCCTATAATATTTTGCTTTCCCATTGAAAAATTTCCTTCTCTTTTCTAAAAGGGGGTTAGCAAAAAGTCCCACTTTTCCCTTGACCGCCAAGTACAACGGTTCAGCCCCTTATTGACTGCCCCTGGGTCCACTGCATTGTTCCCTCCCGTTTGCCTCGACGTCACTACAGCGTACAGCGTCTACCTTAATACTGAACGATGAGGTCCAAGCTGCCCGGGCTCTGCTCTAGGCAAGTGCGCCCCTGTTCCCGTCTTAACCAGAGGTTCACATGTCACTACTTCTTGCCTTCATCAATCCGGCACTCACAGATTGAATCTCATGGGCTGATCCGAGTCTCGAAAACACAGACGACGGGACACTAGTTCTAGTGTACACTATGGTTGGTGGTGCTGGATGAAGGCAAGTTCTCAACGGTCGGACGGTCGGTCCGGTGCTGATCACATACGTGGGACGGCATGCCACAACGGTTACCACGGGCTCTGCTCGGCCGTGGTGTGCAACAAGTCTGCATTGTGCATTCATTGTGCAGCAGCCCTACGACACTAAAGAGCCACCTGAAAATTTCGACTTGGTTCGCTTCCACTTGCAGTGGTGCAGCTGGAGAGCTGAGGCACAAGATGGAGGTCATTCCACCGTCGCCGAAAGCCGGCCGTCAGTATCCGGTCCACATCCCGATGGTGCAACTGGAGGTGCGACCCGCTCTTCTTGTTATCGAAAGAGTCATTCGTTCCTGAAAGATTGACCAGAGTTACTCATCGGTTGATTCCCAGTCGCACCCTCCGAGTCCGATCGCCTCATAAGGACCGACACATACTGAATGCACCGCGCAGTTTGTTTTGCTTCCACTCTGGTTCCGTCCCATCATCCATCACCACCTCGAACAAACCAGGCCACCACCAACAACCACAACCATGTCGATCCCCGTGGTAACCACCATTGAGCTCCAGTCGCTGCCCAAGCTGACCAGCGGCAAGGTCCGCGACCTGTATGAGATTGATGACAAGACGCTGCTATTCGTTACCACCGACCGCATTTCGGCATACGATGTCATCATGGCCAATGGTGTTCCCCAGAAGGGTGCCATCCTCACACAGCTCACGGCTCACTGGTTCAAGGTCCTCAAGGAGCGGATCCCAGACCTCAAGACGCACTTCATCAGCCTCACCCCTCCTCCCTCGGTCAGCGACCAAGACAAGGCCTTGATCCGGGGCCGTAGCATGCAGGTCCGGAGGCTCAAGGTTTTCCCCATCGAAGCTATCGTCCGTGGCTATATTACTGGTAGCGCCTGGAACGAATATCAGAAGACGGGTACCGTCCACGGCATCTCGGTGCCTGCCGGTCTCCAGCAATGCTCTCCCTTTCCCAAGCCCCTGTACACCCCGAGCACCAAGGCCGAGCTGGGCGACCACGACGAGAACATTTCCCCCGAAAAGGCCGCCGAAATTGTTGGGGAAAAGTACGCGGCGCGCATTGAGGAATTGGCTCTCAAGGTTTACACCACCGCCGCCGAGTATGCACGGGAGCACGGCATTATCATTGCCGACACCAAGTTCGAATTCGGCCTGGACGAGGAGACGGACGACATTGTGCTCATTGACGAGGTCTTGACCCCTGACTCGTCGCGCTTCTGGCCGGCCAGCGAGTACGAGGTTGGACGGGACCAGGACAGTTTCGACAAGCAGTTCCTGCGCAACTGGCTCACTAAGGAGGGGCTCAAGGCCAAGGACGGCGTCGAGATGCCTCAGGAGATTGCCCAAGCTACGAGCGCCAGGTACAAGGAGGCTTTCAAGCTGCTTACGGGCAAGACGCTGGAGGAAGCCCTTGCTGAGCTTTAAGCGATCTCCGATATGTGGTTCGTTTTGTTGGGTTTACGGTTTGCTATTATTGGGTCGGTATTTTGCTAAGAAAAGGAGGTCTGGGGAAAGACTATCAAAAGGTTCGACACTGCGGCGGAATTACCGGATACGCTTGAAAAGGTATCGCGCAGAAGGCTGGGAATGGGTATACTATACACAGAAACAGACGAGGCGTGCGGGTTGCACTATCTAGATACAACAGATTTATTAGACGGGGTGGGAAAACAGAGCGTGCGGTTCTCAAGCAGAGAGTTTGTTGTCAACCGGTTATTGACGACCACCAGTCCAGGCTGGCAGAAAACTACACCTACTCAAGCCAACAAACCTACTAACAAGATGGCTAACTCATTGAGCTGTGAGTTGTTTGTGACATGTGTAGCGCAACCACTATAGGGGTAGACATCCTTTATATCTAGGCGAAGAGTCGAGAGAGTCACTCGGTGGAAACCAGTCAAAGACTCGTATTCTCGAAAAGGGGTCCTTTGTTTATTTTGGGAGTTTTGCAAATCATCATCAAGTGATGCGGCTAATCAACTCGTTGAGCTGGCATGTGAGCTCCAAAATCTCAACCGCCGACCCTCAGATCTGCGGCCACGATTCCGGCCTGCCCGCCCGCTATTACTCCCGCCATCCCACCCAAATGAGCAGCCACCCGGCAGTGCATTATGGCGGAAGGTTCTGTTAATGCAGGCTTTCAGGGAAGCTACTAGCAGCTGTCCATCGTCTGAGGGGGTGCAGAGGGAAGGTAGGTACCTCTTGCCTTTAGGTAGGTCCAATACACAATGGTACAGTGAGTCGCACCTCCGATCTTTATGACAGACAGCATCATCAATTTGTGACGGTCGGTGACGAACGGGGCGTCTCATTGACGGCTGGCCAGTGACACTGCAGCCCAAAACCTAAAGAAAAAAAGAAGCCAAGACGCCAAACCAAATCGGGCTGCGATCGCCTTCTCCCATTGTACCTTGGTGTACTGTGGTAGGGATTTTGGAGCATCTTGCACAATTCGGTTGCATTTCCCACTGGATGCTTTTCCCATCCGTGCCCATCCACCATCCACCCACTTTCTCCATTCAATTTTGCACGGTACGTGTACACTACAGCATGCACCAAAAAAAGGACTCTACCGTCTCCAGAAGTCTCCAGAGTCTCCAGCTACCCCCGTTTTGCTCTTTTTTCTCGTCAGTGACACAACCTTGCCCGTTTTGGACCCTACATTTGCCATACACATTTTCTGGACTTCTCTCCAATTTCATTGAGTCCAAGATTATTGACCACTAACCTTGCCGCGGACGGGATACCTTCAACTGCCACCTAGCCTGAGCCCAATTCAACCTCAACAACACCAAGGAAACCAGAGAGACGATACTTATCAAAACATCAACTGCCCATCTCCTACCGACCTCACCTTATCCGACAACCATACTCCAGGCCTTATCCCCGGACTCCCGATTACTCACCGGATAACCTGACGGGGTTATTACCTGACTGGCCCCGGCCTTCAAACGCTCGCCAACCCTGAACCCAAGGCTGGAAACGTGGAACCTCAATTCGCCTTTACCCCATATCTCACCTCCACTAATCATCCCATGTCTTCCACTGCTCGCGCGCCTACACATGGGGTATCGTGCTAGCACCGAATAGCACCGGGCCTACAGCAGCAGAATACTACGATACGCCACGATAGACGTGAACCCCAAAACTCCAAGGACCTCCAAGGTCCCCTCCTGTCGGTCCCCAGTCCCCCGACTCCCCGGACCATCTCACCACACTACTATCGTCACCACCTTTTTCGCCAGATCCCGTGTCGGCTATCCTGAGGCTGCGCCTGCTACACCACCAACCAAATCTTCTCCGTCCTGTCGCCCGTGTGACCTTTTCTAGGTTCACCTGCCGGGGCTTGTTTTAGCTCTCGAGTTCCTGTTTCTTTCTTATTCGGAAAGGATAGGTGGGTAGCGGATATTCCTAAAGTCCTTTCAAGAGGTTCACAATAAGGTATCCCATCCCAATCCATCCTATCCTTTGACCATCAACACCCAAAGCGGGAACGAACGACGGGAAGCCTGCAGTCATCCTGGAGATCAAGGAAAAATTGTGACCTCGCTCGAATATCAAATGCGTCTCTGCGCGCCTTCGCCAACAACAGCACTACGACTACTACTACTACTACTACTACCATCACCACCACCGCCCAGCTTCCCCCAAAGAAACTACTACCTGCTGGTGTCTCACTCCAGCTTCCAGTTCTGCCTCTGTCCCTACCCTTGATCATATCGAGGCGCCCGTGTCTACGTCTAGGTTCTAAAGTTGTAGATCGCAGAAGTCGCAAGTCACATTCGCTCTTTTTTTGCTTACAGTACCACTTCGCTTCCGATTCTGGCTCCTTGGCTCACCCACGCCGCGCCGGTCACCACCGAGAGGAGGTATATCGAGAGAAAAGCTATCCGTATCGTGTGTCCCAGATCCCGCCTTCGTATCAAACATATCACTTTCCTCGTTGGGTATCCCACCCCTGGCTTGGGTGGCTTGGTGGATCGCCAGTTGCAACGTCAAGTCCAGTCCCGTCCAGTCTTCTCAGGCTGTCCAGCCGCAGCGCCGTGCCGGTTGGAAAGCAAGCGAGGCCCCGGCAGCAGTTGAGTCATACTGAGACGACGACCGTGACAGACCCCGTCCCAACAGGAACTTCTTCTCCCTGCCGGCGGAAATAATGCATCCGTCCTTCCTGACCTCCGGCATCATCGATCTGCTCGAGGCCGACCAGCGCCCATCGTTCATCGTCGCTCTAACCCCGCACCCGCCCACCATCGTTTACACGAATCCCGCCCTCGATGCCGATGCCCGCCTCCAGGATGCCATCACCACACGCAAGCGCAACAATGTCCAGCTGTGGGAATGGCTCACAGACCTGCCCGGCGCCTGCCCCAGTGGCACTGGCCAGGCAGCCGCCAACTTCTCCTTCATGAACATTTACTGGACCCGTACCATTGTCCGCCCTGACATGGTCGTCGTGGGCGCAAACGACCAGCCGCCCTCCTCTGAACCACCGCGCAAGATTCTGGTCGACGAAGTACCGCATGTCGAAAGCATTGTCCCGCCCCCGGTGCGCCTAATTCCCGTCAAAGACGATGCGCCAGAGTCAACGCAGACAACTGCTGCTCCTACGGCTAGTATCACCACCGTTGCGGCTACCCCTGCAGTGCCATCCTTAACGTCATCACTGAGCCTGGCACCTCCCGACTACATATCCCTTAGCCGGACGAAATCTGGACCACCAACCCTTCCTTTGGGCTCAGCCGAGTACCCGCTGGCTTCTCCAGAGATGATCCAGTCTCTCAAACGTTCAACTACGGACCCGGGTTGGATTCTACCAGACATATTGCCAGGTACGCGTCTCTGCCCTTTGTATTGGCCAAGTCATGGCACCATGAGTCTCGAGCTGACCTCTTGGTGATGAAAGAAACACGGTCATTCCTCGAAGTGATACACAGTGTCAATTGGGCCGCAACACCACTGGGCCCCATGAAAGGCTGGCCACCAACTTTGGAACAGACCTTCCACCAAATCCTCGCTGACAGTCGCCCCATTGCCATCTACTGGGGCGCCAACTATGTGACCCTTTACAACGAGGCATTCAGCAAACTATGCGGTTCGAAGCACCCATCACTACTCGGAATGACTGTGGAGAACGCGTGGCAGGAAGCCGGCGAACAGTTGAAGGATGCCATGTCGCGTATAGCACGGAAAGAAGACCCGACGATTGAGGATGAGTGGAGATTCTTTATCGAAAGGGAACCCGAGGTGGAAGGAGGTCCTCCTTGGCTCGAAGAGACGTACTTGAAATGGTCTCTCGTCCCTATTCTTGAAAAGGAACGGTGCGTCGGATTCATCCATCCAGTTGGGGATACGACTAGTGTACGACTGTGGGAGCGTCGCATGCAGATGCTCGTTGACCTTGGTGAGGACTTGGTTGCCGCACGAGATGTGAACGGCTACTGGGACAAGACACTCCAGGAACTAGCCGACGTCGATCCTTGTTACGATATACCACTTGCTATTCTGTATAGCGTGGAGGCCTTTGAAGAAGGAAGCGGTATGGAAATTGGCAACGATGGCCCCGCAAAGCAATGCAGGCTGGCCGGAGCTTTGGGGGTGCCAGAAGGCCATCCCATTGCCCAAACCGCGATCAACCTAAGTACCAACAAGCATGCTCTAGCACCAGCGCTTAGAGAGGCAGTAACGGCACCGCAGCCCCTTCTTCTTCAAACCAAGGACGGCACGCTCCCGCAGGAGTATCTCCGTGGTCTGCAGACGAGAGGTTTCAAGGATGATCCGTGTCGGGCTGTCGTGATTATGCCAATTCGGCCGCCAAAGGAGGATGCTATGGGGATTCTATTGCTGGGTCTGAATCCGAGGCGCCCTTACGACAACGACTATCGTCAGTACATACTACTCTTGAGTCAGAAACTTACTACTTCTCTTGCCTCAGTGGTCCTTCTCGAGGAGGAAGCACGGAGGGGGCGCAATGCGGCAGAGCAGGCTGCTTATGATCAAGCCATGCTCAAAGAAAAGCTGGCTGTCCAGACAAAGGAGGCGAACGAGTCGATAAAGATGTTTGAAGCGCTTGCCGAATTCGTTCCGGTCGGCATGTGTTTCGGAGATCCTCAAGGGAACATCACCTTTGCGAATGACGCCTGGTATAAGATAACGGGCTTCCCAGGAAATGGCCCCATCGCAAACAATGGCTTCCTTGCCTGCGTCAAGGAGGAGGACCGCCAGAACATTGTCACCGCATACGAGAAACTGAAGACGGAGCGTTACGTTGAATACGAATTCAGGGTACAGCGACAGAACCACACCGATGTCGCCCCATCTCTAACGCGAAATTCCCCGAGCTTCGAGAAAGCAGGCCTGGATTTTGTCCCCATCGACCAGTCTAAGGAACGTCATGTCTTTGCCACCGCCAAAGCAGAGCGTGCCCCAGATGGAAGCGTAATTCGGACCATGACATGCTTGACGGACGTTACGGCACACAAGCATGCTGCAGAAGAGGCGGTTCGGCGCGCGCAGCAGGCCGAAAATCTCAAGAGGATGGCTGAATTCGCAACGGTTGGCATGTATGATATGGACCTTGAGGGACGCCTTTTGGGCGCCAACAATGTTTTCTACGAAATGTGCGGGTTACAGAAGGTTGACCCCACCGAGGTGACTATTAGGCCGTTGGAGACAGGCGTCTGGGCAGAGGATGTGGGCTTGGTGATGAAGAAGCTCAAGAGGATGGTCATAGAGGATAAAGTCCAGAATGTGGAAGTCAGACTCCGGACGACGTGGACCGCCGATGACGGTGCAGGCCACAAAGTGGTCATGCCACGATGGGTACAAGCGACTCTGATGCCTGTGCGGTCGACCGAGGGTGTCATGCAAAGCTTCACCGGCTGTCTGAGTGACGTCTCGCTACAAAAGTGGCAGTTGGATAGGGAGAAGCAACGGAAGGAGGAGGCAATCGAGTCCAAGCGCCAGCAGGAGAACTTCATCGACATGACTTCCCATGAGATGCGCAACCCCTTGAGCGCGATCATTCACTGCGCAGACGCCATTACCGCCACGCTGTCGCGCGTCCAGGAGCTTGTCGGTGGCGACCATCATGGGAGCGACAGCGATGCGCGGAGCTACGCCAGCGAAGGTGCTACAGACAACCAGCCAAATCACGAGCTTCGCGCAGAAGTTTGTGAACTTTTGGATAACGGCATCGACAGTGCAGAGACTATTGTTGGGTGTGCTCAACATCAGAAGCGCATTGTTGACGATATTCTCACAATGTCGAAGCTCGACTCCAAGCTGTTGGCTATCACACCCATCACCGTGAACCCGATTCAGATGGTCAAAGAAGCACTCAAAATGTTCGAAGTCGAGGCTCGAAGAGTCGATATCGACCTAAGCATGGTTGTCGACCAGTCATATTACGACCTTGGCGTCAAATACCTGGATTTTGACCCCTCACGTCTAAAACAGGTTCTCATCAATCTGCTGACCAACGCTCTTAAATTCACCAAGACTGGTCCGACCCGCAATGTTACCGTCGGCATTAGTGCAAGCTTGACACGTCCAACCGAGGCCACCAGTTCGGTGCAGTTCATTCCGAGGTCGAAAGAGAGTTACGCCGAGGATAGCGACGCAGCAAGTGTTCATGACCGTGGAGAACCCATGTTCCTCACCTTCGAGGTCAAAGACACGGGCCAGGGTCTGACGGAAGAGGAGAAGAAGAGCCTCTTCCAGCGCTTCGTCCAGGCGTCTAGCCGCACCCATGTCAAGTACGGAGGCTCAGGTCTTGGGCTGTTCATCAGCCGTCGGCTCACGGAACTGCAGAACGGTGCCATTGGGGTGGCCAGTCAGCCAGGTGTCGGTAGTACCTTTGCTTTCTATATCGAGGCCTACCGCCCCAGCGAGAGCTCTCTCCGTGATGCTGAGGCAACTGCGGTGGCTGCGAAGGCTGCCATGTCAGACTTGATGGCCAAGGCTCCAAACCTTCGCTCCATGCGCCCCAACAATCCACATAGAGCTTCGACATCGTCACCACGGCCAAGCCCAACAGCATCCAGTCCTGTGGTTGAGCTTGGTGGGTTGACGATACCACCACCCCAGATTCGCGGAATCATGGTCGTTGAAGACAACTTGATTAACCAGCAGATCACGCGACGTGGTCTCACCAGCATGGGATTCACTGTTGATGTAGCAAACCACGGCCTAGAATGTCTTGATAAACTGCAACGGACTGACCGATACGTGAGCAACGAGAGTTCCAGCACTGCCCTTCCCATGAACGGCAATACCAACAACAAAAGCGCCATTCCCGCTACGAATGGGACCATCAACTTACCACCTCCGGTCAATAGTGGTTTCTTGAACCAAAGCCAAGCACCCATAGCAACAACAACAACCACACCTGGCACAAAGTTCCCCCTGTCAGTCATCCTCATGGACATTGAAATGCCTGTCCAGGACGGACTCACATGCACGCGCAACATTCGCGAACTGGAGCGCCAGGGCAAGATTACGGGCGGGAGGCTACCAATCATAGCCGTCAGTGCCAACGCGCGCATAGAGCAGATCCTCGAGGCCAAGGAGGCTGGATGCGACGATGTCCTGATCAAGCCGTATCGGATGCCAGAACTGTTGGAAAAGATGCGGATCGTCATGGGGACTGTTGCTCATGCTGGTGCTGGTGCTGGTGCTGGTGCTGGTGCTGCTGGTGCTGGTGCTGCTGGTGCTGGTGCTGCTGGTGCTGGTGCTGCTGGTGCTGCTGGTGCTGGACAGACGGGCTTAGGTTCATCGTCGGCTGCTGCTTCAGGGTCAGGCTCGCCAGGCGGATTCAGTGGGCTCGGCGAATCTGTTGTTCAAGGACAAAAACACACACAGCCGGGGTCGCAGGCAGACCAATCAAAGAAACAGAAACAGGATACATTAGCGCGAACGGAGACAAAAGATCAACGTAGCCAGCGGCAGGAAGGAAGCGAAGAGCGTGGAAGTCAGCCTAGCAAGCAGGTAGCTGGACACTCACAGGAGCAGGCGGAGGCGCAGACACATACGCAGACGCAGGCACAGTTACCAGACGGCAAGCCTGTCGAACCACAACGACGGTCCCCTTCCCCAAAGCAAACGACACAAACCAAGGTGGAGCTGGTACCGATGCAACTGAGTCCGTGACTCGGGGGACGGCAGAGACCTCGAAGTCGGTGGATAGGGCCCAGAGGGTTAGGCGTGTCGGCTTGGGGATGGTTAGGTTTCAAGGTTTGGGAATTGGAGGTGGATGAATGAAAGCTTTGGAACAGTGGAGAGAGGAGGGGAGCAGAAAAGAGAAAACTCGGTCATCGTTGTCGATTGTCTGTTTGTCGGCTCTTGTGTTATTGTTGGGTGGTGTTGTTGTTTTTGTTGTTGGAAGAACAATCGCTGGGCCAGAGCCAGCTAGAGCCAGCCAGAGCCAGGAAAAGGATACCCGCAGTACAATACAATGCTAGTTTGTTTGTTAGTTCGGTACACCTATTATATTGGACAAGATCTATCCCAAACTGTCGTAAACCTTATAATGATGATCTTTAATGGCCAAGTACAATTTGAAAAGGCATTGATAAGAGTCAGGAGGGTATATGCAATATTACATTACGCTTTTGATATGGGCCGAAAGGGATTATTTAGGCATGTAAACGCTTAGGAAGAATGACTGGAGGTCTCGAGCTAACAAATAAATTAGTAATGGATTGTACAGTTTGTCTGCTTTCTTGATGTTGATGCTGTTCTTCTGTTTGTCTGTTTCCGTTGTCTTCATCGTCGCGCCTTGCCTTGTGTTCCTCCTTCTCTTCGTCGTTGTTCCTCTGGCATTCCGTTCGGGTATGGATCTGATCGAACGGTGTTCCTCACTGGCGTTGTTGTCTGCATTTTCCCTTGGATTCGGAAACTGTTCTATCAGAAAGGGTTGACGCCGTGCCCGTTCGTGTCTGCGAACAAAACATAACATACCTTACTTAAGCGGACGTCGCTGGTCAGCTCAGCTATCAGCCTGATATGGAGACATTAGCTTCATATACATGATGTATGCACAATGTTCCCTGCACGAGTTGATATGGCCGTAGGTAAGGTATGCACGCATGGTGTCTGGCCCGAACATGTCGTGTTCATGTATGCAAGAATGAGATGGTTGGTACGGTATTTGTTAACTCCAAACGTCTTATTTCTTCCACTTTCAACCAGACTTCGTTTTCCACTGCTTCTCAAAAGCAATGAATGTACCACCGTCGATATGGAATTTCCCCAACGTTCAACTCCTGTGGCATAATGATAGGTTCGTTATCACATCCATTAATTAGGGTGTTCGCGTGCAAATCCCGAGAGCTTGATGATACTGAATGATACTGAATGATAAATAAAGATATGTTGATTTCTTCTAGACACGCGTGACTTGTCGGTATTCATAGAATCACTCGAGACATACGAGGTGCAGCCAGAGCCGGGTATTGCAGATCGTGGCTTTAACTCTGCATATATATCTGCCCGAGCCGCGTTACCGTTCTCGGGTTCCTGTCATGTCAGCCAGCCACTCCAGCCAGCCAGCTAGCTGCCAGGGCGAACGGATGACAAGAACGGGGGAAGAGGTTTCACGATTTTTGAGTGATCTAAGTGACAGGGAGGGATGGATCGCCGCTTTTGAACCTCCGACTTCCCGACTTTCGACTCCCTACCTCCATTTGATCACTGGCGTGTTGGTGTCCCAACTGTCCCGATTGTCGCGCCACTTGAACAACTTTTTAATACAGATGCCGGCGCATTTGAGATGTTGTAACTCGAGGAAGGCTCCCTTCAAGCACATTCTGGGAAGCATCAAAGTGTCTCACTCACTCCATGGCGGCTCGGTCGATTCAAGTAACTCATGATGCCCTTGCTCATGGCATGGCATGCAGTGTAGAAACATGACGTCTCCTTCGGCCACAACGGGGACTGGCTCTACGATAACGATCCCGCTTTCTCACAAAAGTCGGATGGTAAACACAGCATGCAGCGGTCTCTCTCATGCCATCTTCAGTTGATACCGACCGCCAGACACTGCCCAACTGAGAGAGACGGAATCTTCAAGATCCCGGTCTGTGTTTCCATTCTCTCTGTGTCCACTTGGATTGTTCCTCGGCCTACCTAGCCTTGCATGGTCAAAAGTCTTCTCTAACGAACGGAAGTTATAAGATAGTCCTGGGCTCCACTCACCGTCAGGGATACGTCTTCTCATATTTCTTTCTCCTCAATAATAATCCGACTTTCGAGAAGGACCATCATATTTTCAGCTCACTTCCTATTACCCAATTCACAATATAATTGCTTGCTCTCACGCCCGCCCGCCCGTCAACCACCATACCAACCAGCCGCTGACAAGATGACGGCCGACAAGCGAGGCCCCCGCATTCACCGGATGACCCTTTTCAAGATCCCGGATGAGATGAACCAGAAGAGGTTGTTGGATGCGTATCATGTTGTTGCGGAGGAGCAGAAGAAGGTTTGTTTATTTGTTGTTGCTCTCGTCACCGTCATACATCATACTATTCCAGTGGTCATCCATCCGTCGTCATTACCCATCCATCTTGGTTCAAAGATCTTCATCACTCGTCTCACGTCAAGGGGCAGTTTTGGCCCGCTCCTTCCCTCCTTCTTCTCTCTCCCTTTCCCATTCTTTTATCCCCTTAATGTCTCCATATCACAACTTTACCCTACTTAACCTCAAAGCACCTTTGCAAACACAAAACACAAAACACAAAACGTTCAAACCCCCTCTAACAGACCAGCACGCCTCGGAACAGGACGGCAAGCCGTACATCCTGCAACTGACGGCCGGCAAGACCATAGACGACCAGATGGCCCGCGGCTACACCGTCGCCTCGTACATCGAGTTCGCCTCCATGGACGACATGCGCTACTACGACAACGAGTGTCTCGCCCACGCCATGCTCAAGGAGATCGGCCCTTCCTTGAACATGAGGGAGCCGCCCACCATTTTGTGCTTTGAGAAGAGCAATTTGGCGGCTGCGCAGGATAGTATTTGAAGCGTTTTTTCCTTGGGAAAAGGGAGGATGGAGGGATTATTGTGGGAGTGAGGGAGGAAGGGGGGAGGAAGAGGGTACTTAGGGTGGGCTGCTGATGTGTGACACTGGAGAGTGGACGGCGGGCGGGATTGTAAGTTATGGTTTTTGAAATTTCAGTTGGATGTAGAAGACGGTCGCTTATTTGTTGGAGTAGGTGCATGCTTTTCTGATGTGTTTGGCTGGTGGCTTTCGTGGACGGACAGAATTGGAAGTGTCGATGGAACGCTCTCATTTACGTTCGTTTGGAGTTTAGTTTTCAATCACGATCTTTCCCGTTTGTCTTGCTTTCAGCCTTACAGACAAATCACTTTATTTCCTGCCCCAGAGTTCCTGAGTATTTGGTCATTTTGATCCGGTTATTGTGTTCCGCTCTTTCGTCAAGTCTTCCGCGGGTCATTGAACGAGCATTACAGCATTACCTACCTCTACTTCTACATACCGTAGTAATTCGCGGAATAGGCAAACGTTCTATCCCCCTTTGAGCCGCCGGGCAGGGCAGAATCTGTATAGGTCAAGCCGGATCCTGTACATTGAAACGCACGCAAGTTAGAGTTGTGGGCGCTGTCCTCGAGCTTTTACTACCTGACAGATACATCCGCAGGTGTATGTTGGCTGACTAGGCTCCGCGTTATGTTTTCTGCAGGCGCTCATAGGGGGATGGAACGTTTGCCTATTTCGCGAATTACTACGGTACCTCTAGAGGTAGATGGGCTCTAAATCAATGTTTCGAAGGAGCGTGACGTGCAACATCCTCCTATCCTTGTGGAGCCTATCATGTTTGAGCATCCCAGTGCCACCTTCGAAGCCTGGCAAGAATTTCATCCATATTACAGTTCCGGCAAAGACATTGTCTTCCGGACCCACTGGTAACCCATCAGCCTATATGATCGATGGAGGACTTTGGACTGCTTGCAAGGAGTCGTGGGCAGTGATGGAACGCACATACAACCATCAGAAGTGGGATTCGATAAGGAAGGCGTACCCAGCATATCGCAAACTCTGGAAGGACACTCTATTAGATCGCATGAGCTTTGACACCCCTTCTCCTCCTCCACCACCTCGGCCCCGACGTTCGCCGCGCGAGAGGCCCCCCACTTCCGTTGACCCCTACGACGCAGTGCAGCATGACTATTCTTCAGTACCGGCAACGGCATTTTTCTGGCCATCCCGTTCATTGCCTTGTTCGGCTTCTAACGGAGTGGAAGAAGCGGATCATGCCAGAAGCCAGGCTGCGGCCTCCCCGTATTATTTCACTGTTCGTCCTATGCGGGATCTCATCATCATCCGGCCAACGGCCTGGGCGTCGTATCTAAGTGAGGGCTACTGGTACGCGTTTGAACATGGATTTTCATTTGGGGCATAAAAATACGGCTTTCCAGGATTCTGCAGATGGAACGGTTTTGCGATCGAGTATGACCCCAGCTGGGGCGAGAAGCCGGAACTCGGTGCCACTTGGCGTGATCGCTCTCTGTGGCGTCAAGATGGTTCCTCTAAGCTACCCGACGGTGCTATCGGTATCTTTGACATTATACCCAACGCCATTTCGAACTTTCCGAGCATGAGCAGATCCATACGATCTGGCTCATTGACTACCGACTCAAGCCCAAGCCCGGAACGTCTGAAGCCATCGGAACGCTGGATGACAGCCAGAGGGTGTTTCATGGAGGTAACAGATGTCGGGTTGCTTGCTTGCCTGCCTTGAGCTTGAATGGGGTTAGTCGACCCTTCGAGGCTCGTGATATACTCGGGAAATCACTGCATCTGACTTGGCTGGTCTTTTCCACTGTATGTTTTGTCGTTTTGGTGTATGTGGCTGTGGATGGTATTTGATGTTTTCCTTACGCGTTTCCTACTACTTGTGGGGTTTAATGTAATCAGGCGTTTGTCACTTCGATCCTTTCCTTTCAGGTTCTATCGTTGAAGTATCTCGCGGCTTTCGTATCATAGGTTTCGGCAAACATAACTTCCATTATAAGCGAAAGAGACAAGGTGATAGTGGCTTGGATGGAGAACAAGCACCCATCCCATTAGGCACTGGGCTGGGTACGATGTGAGCAGAATCACCAAGTCTACTTGGACAGACGGGACTTGATAGTTGGCCAAAAAAATTCATGTAGGCATTCAGGGCCAAGGAGGTGTCATTAGCTTGCCGGCTCTACAATCCAATACTCGTTTATTTATTAGCTCGAGACCTCCGGTCATTCTTCCTAGCCGTTAACATGCCTAATCGATCCGTTTCGTACTATATCAAAAGCGTAATTTCGTATTGCACATACCCTCTAGACTCTTTTCAATGCCTTTTTGAATTGTACTTAGCCATTCAATACTGTCCTGATAAGGTTTATGATAATTTAGGATAGGTCGTGTCCAATATAATAAGTATATGGAGCTAACAAACAAACCAGCATTGTGCTATAGGGCAGTTGCGTGTTTGATATGATGATGACCAGTTGAACTCATTGTTTCGCTGGTTTTGTAGATTTCGCATCCGCAATGGAATGAGACCATTTCAACACTCAAACGGAGAGTTGGTATTGGGTTATTGATCGTTGAGCCGGTTACGACGCAGTGGTCAAGAAAAAGCTCTAGCATATACTATGATCATTACCATATGTTACTTCCCACACTTCACACGGTCAAGAATCCTCTCTCATTGACATGACATCTGGGACTCGTATTTACCAGCGTTTTATAAATGAGCAGCAATATGTCAACAGTGAAGACCATCCTAGGGACATCTCCTGGGCCAGAAGCTGTAATGACGACAATTGCGGGACAAAGCCGTACGGAGATCGGTTGTGGATAGTGTTTCGATATAGTCTACTAGCGGACAATGAAATGGACTTCAATTTAGAATGAAGACAACAAGTAACCTCTCCAGCTGGAGTGCCTGCACTACGGACAGAACTAGCTGCGTCCTTCTCGTTTTGTTGCTTCTCTTCCCTCCTCTTTCCCACTCATCTGTAACTAAACTGTGCCTTCCGTTTCAAAGAAACACGGGCGAGATGGGCAGGTGGGAGTTAATATTTGGCGCACCTTCCATTTGCAAAGGGTGATTTTACCTATGAGGTGGCGGTCAAATTTTCCTCCTGGGTCCCACCGGTCTTTCGTTCTCATTTATCCATCCTCCATACCATCTTCCTCTCTTCTCTTCATCACCTCTCCCTCCGTCCACGCCTTCGACATTCTCATCATAACTAGCGTGTGAGGATTAAGGCCACAAGCGCTCGGCTTGGTTCCAGCCACTCTTACGTTTTCATTTCTCCATTGTCCACTACATCGTTTTCTCTACTTCTCATCACTTCTATCCGTCCTCGCCTTCGACACTCCTTTCAAAGCCGGCCTTCCGTGAAAATCACCACCACAAGCGCTTGGCTACCAATCCAACAATACTCCCTTCATACCTGGGCGCGGCGATCCAAACGGCCACGCTCACCTCAAGAGCACCTCGATCCACACCGCCGCTGGCTGTTAGTTTGGGATGTTAGATTACACTCAGCCCCCCAGCGGCACCATGGTGCCTCGAACCACATTCTATCCCTTTCCCAAGTTGCCCTGGGAGCTTCGACACGACATTTGGGACCTTGTTGTTCGTCCACTTGACCGCCCTGGAGTGCATATCTTTTGCGTGGAGGAACGTGAGCTGGACGACTCCGAAGCTACAGAATGCGACGTGGTCTGCCCGCCTATCCTTCTGAAATCCGGCGAGTCTAACCTTCACATCAGAGTTCCGGCTGCAACTATGTCGTCCGGACCCGCTGGTAACCCATCCACATACATGCTTGATGGTGGACTCTGGGCCGCTTGCAAGGAGTCGCGCGCAGTGATGGAGAAGGCTTTCAAGCACCAGATGTGGGACCCGAAGAGGAAGGCCTACCCGGAGTGGTATCAGTCTTCATTCAGACGGCGATGTTCATTCCTGCAGAACTTCGAGCACTACGGCCCTCTTCTCCAGTCATCGAAAACCCTTATAAAGGGTTATGGCACCAAACCGATATGATACCGGCGACGGGATTCTTTCTATCGGCACCATCGTCTTCTTCCTCGTCGTCATCCACTCGAACGACCATAGCAGACCGACGCAAACACCATGTCACAACCTCCCGGCACCATTTTAGTGTGTTTCCTCATCGAGATCTTTTCATAATTCGGTCTTCATCGTGGAAGATAGAGGATCTTTGGTCTCATCTCGCAGATGGCTTTCCCTTCGGTTCGAAGAACTGGGGATATTTCGGATTCGGTGGGAAACATGGACTGGCATTCGAATACGACCCGATCTGGGGGCAAGACTGTGAAGAAAACAATGAGTACTTTCGTGATGGCACAGGGAAGATTTTTGGTATCATCAATGTCTACGACAGAATGGTTTCGACCATTCAGCAACTCGAGGATACCAGAGTGGAGACTATCTGGTTCATCGATTATCGGCTCAAGCTCAAGCCGAATACACCAGCCGATCAGAGAGAACCTAGCGATAGCCAAAAGGTGTTCTCTGGGAACGATGGAAGTCGGTATGTTGAGGTGTATTCCAAGTATGTCGAGGGAGGTGGTGATCGTCTCCAATGGTTTGTCACCGAGGGTGTTGAGGGTGAGGACTCATCCATCGGCGAAGAGTCTTGCCATTATTTTATTGAAGACGTTGAAACTGCTTTCATGAACTTCCTGAACGAAAATTCAGAGGACGAATGGGATGATGAGGAAAGATGGAGTCCAAAGTTAGGACTTCTTGCTTGCTTTACTTAAGTTCGGCCAGATTATGATGACGGTGGATCGCCAGTCAAGGGGTATACAGTTATTCTAACCATAACACACTGGACCGGTGTCTGTAAATCGTATTATATAATGAAATCCATCTTTTGATTGGGCTTTCAAATATATACAGTTCGAAATTCTGTGTCTGAATGGTAAATCAAGAATATTAGCGCATATGATCAATTCAGTCAACCAAACCGTCGTTTTTCTACCAGTTCAGACAAGGACAAATTACTTCTGTTGCATGACTGTTCCTTGGCTTATAGGGACTGGCGCAATGGACAAAGCTCATGGAAGAATTAGTGAGTTAGGGTTAGAGCTGATCCAGACAGTCAGGTGTGTTCGTCAGATTTCAACAGCGGTTGGAGCAATAAATGAGCACTCAGTGATGGCATTTCGGGCAATAGTCTGAGTGTCAAAATGTGCAAGCTACCTCTACAGTCAACTCACTAGTGAGCTTTGGGCAATAGCACCTTTCATCCCACCTGCCTCAGCAGTTGTTTGCTGTCCAGACCTGTCAAACCTCTCAGCAAAACATCAGCACCTCACCAGATTACAGAATCTTAAGCCCAAACTATTCGCAGTCACATGATGAACTTGGAAAGCCCCTCCTGTTAAAAACCTGACGCCGTTATGCTTCCTCGTAGACGACTTCCGTAGCCTTCCATCTTGTTGAAGTCACCAAACCACGACTGTTTGTCTGTTTGCCCATAACCCATAAAGACCTGATTACCAGCGCGCTGACTTCAAAGTTCCAACAGAGCCCTCACCATTGTCACCTTTGTCTCACGATCTCTAAGTCAGATACCCCCCAAAGACCCATACGACACTGATATCTCAAGATGTCGCAAGACGAACTTGAGAGGCCACAATCAAGGGCCACGACCCCCGCCAACGAATACCACTGGTACCTCCTCTACCAGCTCATCCGCGGCCTAGAGTGGCTCCGGCTACATGTCCAAAGCAATGATCCCGATGCGCCCGTACAGCAGCTTTCAGCCGAAACAAAAGAAACCTTTCGCGAAAGCTTGGACAGGGAGATCGAAGAGACCAACACGACCGACAACCTCCTCTACGCAGAAAGCATGAAGTACGAAGACCGCGTCAAGAGCTTCCCGCAGGAGTCCTGGTCGCACGACCTCCGCCTGGGCAAGTTTCGACAGCAGCAAGGCTACAACGAGCGGTTGGAGAGATTCCGGCGCGAGTGGACGGAGGAGGCGGCGCTGGAGAGGATTGCGGAGTTGTTTGCTGTGTGGACGAATGTCAGGAAGCGGCTGGGGTTGAATGAGGAGGCCAGGTATATGGTGGTTGTGAGAGAGCATATGCTGAAGACGGTGGCGGCGAGACAGGCGGCTAGGAAAAAGGCGACTTATTCGCTTTGGCCGAAGATGCCGGAGGCGAAGGTGATGGAGAAGAGGTCACCAAAGTGATCTCACCCCGAATGAGAGAAGGGGCGCGCCAATGCTGTAGCAGCGACATCAAGTGGTTTTAGAGAGTTGGAGATGGCATGGGAAAAGACACCTCAGCATGGGTTGAAGGAAGTTTGGGTAGTGCGCAGTGGCGCAGGACCTTGAAGGTTGGGAATCGGGAATAGGGCAAGACGATGGCAGGAACAAGTGTAACGCCAACAACTAAATCCTCTTTTTTTCAAACCCCAAAACCAAAAAGAAAAACCTCAAACCATCATACCCAGAATAATCGAGCCCCACTCGATCAAACCAAAAATGCGAAAAGCTAAGTCACCCATGTTCGCTTGTAGAACGAACGACAATCCGCCAGCTGCAACTATACGAAACCCTACCACGCAGGTTTTCATCAACGATAACCACTACGCCACACCCGCAAGGGCATTGGTGACTGCAGGGCTTCCCGTTGTGGTAGAAGGGCTAGCTAACGGCCCTTATATTGTGCCTGCCACTCGCGGGTGGTGCCTGGGCCAGGTCCAGTTCCCGTCTGGGAAAGTGCGCGGGAGGCGGGTGTCCTGTCATCCGATGTCTGGGGAAGGAGTGCGCCTGCCGGTTGGGCAACGGCAGTACAAATGACGGCAGGAACGGTGCCTGGTAGGTAGAGGTACCTGTCCGGATCGATCGCCCACGAAATTGCATCGGATGATGAGGGATCAGTACTTCTAGGGAAGAGGCGAGGGTTCAGGGAAAGGGCAAATGTCCTTTGTTAATGAGGCACAGGCTGAAGTAGGGAGGTAGAAATTCAACGATCTACTACCTCTTCTAATTAGATATTTCCCCCAGTGTACTTGTCACAGAAAGGGTTCCTGCCGAATGTGTGTTCTTGTTGACCCGCCGGATATTTATGATACCTCATGGCTTTTCTCTCAGAGAACCTTCGTGTGCTATTAACAGTTGAGCAACCGTTGTTACCTGTCTGAACCTCCCGAAAACCGCCCAGCAACCGTTCAGTCCAATACTCGTTTATTTGTTAGCTCGAGACCTCCGGTCATTCTTCCTAAGCGTTAACATACTTAATCGATCCGTTTCGTACCATATCAAAAGCGTAATTTCATATTGCATATATGCTCTAGACTCTTCGCAATACCTTTTCAAATTGCACTTAGCCATTCAATGCTGTCCTTATAAGGTTTAGGACAGTTTGGGATAGATCGTGTCCAGTGTGATAAGTGTGCCGAGCTAACAAACAAACCAGCATTGTATTGTATAACAAAGGTGTACCTAAGGTACCTAGGTACCTGATGAAAAGGAAAATCGGACCCCAAACCCCCAAACCGTACGAGCTGTAACATCTTCCGACTCCCGCAGGTCCAAGCAAAAGATGTGGGCTCCACGGCGGTCGAGCGGTCGGAGAGAGAGCTTCCAAATCTCATCGCGCAGTTCCCAGGGTAGTCTCGGGAAGAGGTGGAAGGTGGTGAGAGATGTCATGGTCGGCTGAGGGGGATCTGACATCGTCTTCCCCAATAAACGACGATGGCGTGGGTCGACGTTGATTTCAAGGTGAAGGAGTGCTGATTCCACACGCGCAGGTGCGAACGAGAGGATGCCGAGATGGTTGACTTCTTGGACGTTGTTCTGTCTAACCGCTGACTCAAGAGGAGTGACTGGAAGGTGTGTACGGGGAGGAATGATGGGAGAGCCCAGGTGATGGGAATGAGAGTGGGCGAGGACTGCGAAGAAAGAGGGAAGGAAAAGGACGATGGAAAAGCCGACGGAAATGCCCAGTTGTGGGAAGAGAAAAACTTTTCACCACTGACTGCATCGTCGTTTGTAAAATGGAAGGTGCGCTCGTCAACCCTCACCTGGCACCCGCTGCAATCGCGTAATACGTCATGGGATGGCCGTTGAGGTACTCACCTTATTAGAGGGGGTGTCGTTCCTTCCTCAAATTTGGTACCTCCAGGAAGTAACAGCCATGGCCCTTCCCAATCCGCCAGATCAAAAAGTCGGTCTATCCCTCGGTCCTGTCTCCGAACGCACCGTCCGATAGGTTCCTTGCTCTGGATATGTCCTCGTGTTTTTGTCGTTCTCGTCGGCCTCTGCATTGTCTCTTGGAAACTTCGCGCATTCCAAACTTTTCATGGTGGTGGAACATCGTGTTGGTTGTATAACTTGCTATCGAAGTCCTGTAAGTTGGATCATGATCGATGGTGATGATGGGGACCACTCCGACCGTGCAGTTTTTTCAATCGTACATCCTAGGGTATCAAATCCGTTACATTGCTTTTCTCGTTGCGAGGTTCGTCCATATGAGAAGCCGTGAGAAGGACAAGCCCGAGATATCTGGTTGTGCCAGACACTCTACTTCGACGCATCCTTAACCTCCCTCCACCTCCCCTCAGCAACACCAACGAAGCCCCTCATCAACTCTCTTCCAATCACCGTACCACCGTGCTTCTCAATGCTCTTGACCTTGGTCTCTTCCCCGCTGCAGTCCACCACCACCGTGACGGTCTCCTTGCACAGGCTCTCCTCCAACCTATCCGGATCCAGCAGAATCCAGTGCCTGCTTTTCCTCTCTGCCGAGGCACCCGAATCCTCTCCATGCTCCTTCTCCAAGAACACCGTCGCCGTGCAGGCAACAGGCAGTCCAGGCACACCCAGCGCCGTCTTCGCCTCTTCGCTCCGCGAGCACACCACCGCCTCACGATCCGGATCCCACCTTGCCGCAGGCAGCTTCGTGTCGCGCAGCGCCGCCATGACGGCCGCCCAGGCTGCATCAAAGGGGTTTCCGTCAAACGAGACGAACAGTAGATCGATGTAGAGGACCCAGTAGGCCTTGAGCTCCGGTTTCCTTTCCTCCTCTTCTTCGTCGTCTTGTGCCTCATCCACCTCCATCGCGCCTTCTTCCTTGGGTTCCTTAGGCGGAGTGTACCACACCCTCAAGCCCTTAGGATCTACCACCTTGCAGCTGTGCATGAGCGAGTAGATGCGCGTGCTGAGGGTCTGCGCCAGCGTCGTGGGTGGCACGCCAGGCAGGAACTGCGGCGCGCAGCCGGTGGCTAGCTCGATGTTGGGGACCAGGAGGTCGTAGTCCTTTAGTTCGTCGAGATCGCTACCCTCATATTCGGCATTGTCTTCGCTGTAAGTGGGTTCCCGGGGCCTGTATTGGGGGATGCTGGTAACGGGGAGGATCTCGGCGCGGACGCCGCAAACGACCGTGGTGTCGCCGGTACGGACGAGCGCGCTGCCGTTGGCGTGGGCGAGCGAGGAGGTGTGGATGTGAATGGGACGGGCCTCGTGCGGTGCGCGACCGTTGGTACGGCAAGGGTTCTCGGGGTCGGTGAGGTTCGTGAGGAGGTAAGGGTGAGGCGAGAGCTTTGCGAAGGTTGGTCGCGAGAAGCTCAGCGAGGGAACTGGAGCTGTGGCGGCCATCGTGACGGCGTTGGTTTATGATGTTACTGATTAGAAGTTGATATGCTTGGTGTGGTTCTGATCTTCGTATGTCAAGTTTACACCGCGTTTAACTCGCAAATTGGCTGCGCTAATATGATATGGAAGTGGTGATGTTTGGTCGAGGCTGCGATTTGTTTTGGAGGTTGTTTAGGAAATTTCCTTCAACCTGAAAGGTTATCAGCCTTGGTGGGGTTTGTGGTTGCACAGCAGCTTGCAGATCGACCAATGCGGCCCCTTGTATCAGGCTGCTTTGGGCAGCTGGATGTAAGGCAAGTGCGTGCTGAGGAACCGCCTGACACCCGCTAAATTAGCACCTAACATGACGTTTCAGGGCACTTTCACTTCTGTGTCCCTGGATTCCAACTTCCCGTCAACTTCATGGATTCCACTTCATCACCTCAAGACCCGATGATCACTCGAAAAATGAACCACGACAAGATATGTTATCCAAGTCTTATATTCATATTCATTTCCTTTATATATCTAACTTATCGCATCATCATATACAATCGTTTATTTCTTCAAATCCGTGACCAGAAACCTGCCGCCAAGCCAGCCACCTCCTTCCCTTTCGTCATGACGATCTCATGTCCACAATCCAGCAAAACAGCCTCAAACCCATCCTCTCCCAAGACCGACGTGGCATCGTGAATCAATTCCTCCTTAACAATGACTGGATCTGTTGAGCCAAGTACCAGCAAGACCTTTCCACCAAGGAGTCCCGGCAACTGTTGTGCTGCGGCACCCTCATCGGCATCAGAAGCAGACGCCTTTCGCCTAGCAGCCAAAAGCTGACCGAGCTTTATCCAATCCTCTCGTTGTTCGTAAATGGGCGCGTGCCGGATGCTGCCCATAAAAGCCGTGAGGAACCCTTGCTGATGCTGGACCTGCCAGGCCATCACCGAGGAAACCGTGCTGTTAGGCCGATGCGGCGAGAGAACCGCATTGTCAAAGGAGTCGCCGCCACTGGCGTCGCTGTTCTTGTGATGCTTCTTGCTCGACGGTTCTGGCGTGTTAGAGGTGGTAGCCACGACCTCGCTGGCCATCTTGGCCTCGGACGTCGTTGTCGCTGGCTGGGGGGTGATCCGTCGACGTACGAGCCACCGGAGCAGATGCTCGGGAAGCACGCCCTCTGAGTAGAGGATCCTGCTCCTTCGGCTTACGTGTTCGGACCTGATCAGTCCTCCGCTTGCCACAAGCACCAGGGAGCGAATCATGTGAGAGTAGTACTTGGCGAACGAGACGGCGAGGCCTCCGCCTAGCGAATAACCGATGATATGGAATCCGTTGTCACCGGTCCAGGGAAGTCTGGAAGATACCAGAGCCAGGAGGATTTGCGTCGAGTAAAGCCGGATGTCAAAGGGGATGTCTGTCGGGGTATCGGAGTAGCCGCGTCCGAAGAAGTCAAAGAGCATGACTCTGTAACCCTTTTCCACTAGCGCCTCTCCCAGAATCCCCAAACTTAGACATGGTGTGCTGATACCGTGTAAGAGAAGCACCTTTTCGCCGTCCTCAGGCCCCCATTCGAACACTTTGATGATTCCATATGGGGTCTCAACGTCCCTTGCGCCTGGTAGAGCATCTGGCGGGTATGGAAGTGAGGATGTCTCTTCTTTCGATAACTGGGGAATTTGGGTAGCTCTTGGCGACGGTATTATTATTGGCTTCTTGGTCGAGTTCTGGTTCAACAACACGCGGACACTCAACCCCAAGGATACACCCACAGCCCCAAGGATGAGACAGGATGTTGTCACCTGGGTAGGGCGGAGGCCAGAAGCCCAGGCCGCCATAATTCAGTTGCAAGAGTGTGTGGTTGAGACCTGACTCCGCTGAAGCTTGACCCGGAAGGACTCGTCGTTTTGCCCCGGATATAGAAGCTTTTCAAAAATGCAATGAGGCCCACGGTATGTGACCTGCAGTGACGGTCAACGGGATGGTATCAGAGATCAAGACCTAACAGTCTATTGTTCGTGTGCGGTGAGTGATATGGAGGAGTTTCCGGTGTCGATACATATCTGTCCGGAGAGCTTTTATAGTAGTCGCATAAAAAATACTTCTATGACCCGATAACCGATGAAAGTGGTGATCGTAGGAATGCTAGCGGCTGCCAAGGAAAAAGCGGGGCGGTTTCGATGTCGGCGGAGCGGCCGGGCTCGTCCAGGACGAATTAACGCGTACTCCAGAGCCCGACATAAGGACAAATCGACAGTACACCGAAGAGTCTGTCAAGCTGTAAACGGCTTTTGGGACCTAGGAATGGCCTTGAGGAAGAATGAGAAGAAAATTAATGAGACGAATGGAAACCGTCTTGGTGCTTTTCAGACGATGTCGTGGTCTTGGTGATCAGGCCGGGCTGCAGTCTACGTTAATTTGTCCTGGACGAGCCGGGGTCTTCGAGCAAATACGCCCAAATCTCATCCCAGAAACGGAAATCCTCTGAACATCAAAGTTCACGATGCCGGACCAGCCGTAATTTTGAGATATCGTGATCCGGTCTCCCGGGCGCCGGAACCATCCGATACGAACCATAAGACAAGAAGCAAAATAAGACCAGTGGTGTCCTCAAGGTCCCGGCTTCTCTCGGCGGTAAAAACTCCTCAGCCGGGTTAGTTGTCGTCGGAGGACACCCTTCTCCTTCTCCCCGTTACTATCCGAAAGCTCGACGGAAAACGACGGCCGGCCGGAGCCGTTGGGGTCTTTGACCAGCTTCCGCGGAGGCGGACGCTCACCGGTCCATGAAGGGCGTCTTTCGGCGGTACTCAACCACGTCCGGTGTGAGATATCTTGTTGTCCAGAGGTTGCGAAACCTTGTATCCATGCTCCTGGGGTAGATTTGGTTCGGCGGTGTTCTGGCGGCTCCATTGCGCGCACCATGGGGTCCAAGAGCGAGGAATAAGCCGAGTCATGGTGGTTGTCTGAGGAATCGCGATTCTCTTGTTCTGAGAGGGGCATGGAGTTTGGAGGGCTCATGAGCTTCAGAGAGGTTGACCTGCGCCCAAATATCCTGGACATCTTTGCGCTCCTTTATTTGACGTTGATGAACACAGTTGGTAAAGCTGGTCGAATAATGTTGTCGACGAACAAGTTGTTTCCGTAATCTCTGGGTTGGATCAGTATGTCTTATAAGACAAGGCGGGGGGCGGCGGGATAAAAAAGGGGGGTGATGATCTTTTATCTTTTTTCCTTGTGAGGCGAAACGAAAGGGTTTGTGGGGAACTTTTGTGGTCGTCTTTTCCGATTCTTCGCTCCGCACAACCGGAATCCTTTGCACACTCTTGAGGTAATCCAGCTCGATTACGGTTGCTCTTGTGACGAATTCGAGGAGATGTAGTCTCAGCATATGTTGGAAAATGCGACGACGTACTTATATCATGGGGTACTTTTGAGTGCCACCCCCCAAAACTCTCGCTCCTTTAACGCGGGGCAACATCACGGGCCAAGGGGGTCTGGAGGTTGCCCAAAAACGATCTGCTCATTCCCTGACTTGCCTCTTCCGGGGGTGTAAAGCCTGTCGAATGGAAAGCCGTGTTTCTGTCGTCGGCTTCTGATTCGATCACGGCTGGGTAGGTGCAATTATACCTTTGCGTGCCAACGATCCCGTCTCTACGGCACCCTCTCACAGCCTGCGGAGGCTGTTCAGGAACAAAAGCGGTGCTACCGCCCTGCTTCAGCGGTTCTAACTGGCTAGGTGTGGAATTGGATATCCGTTGGATAGCGGCTGAAAACAAACAAGACAGTCTGGAGATACGAGAGGAAAATATTGCTGGGCCATATGACGTGTCCTTCCGATAGCGGGCACATTTAGGATGTCTCTTTGAGGGGCAGGTCTTTTCTGCTTCCCTTTCCTAAGTATCTCAGTTTCCATGGTTGGAAGGTTGCAGCCTCTTTCGCGGACGAGTGCTGATGTTGTTTGCATCAGTTATTCTCGCACTTACCCTGATGCATATCGTTTTTCAAGCATCCAAACGCAGATGCAGTTTTCAACTTGTGCTCTGGTTCAACCTCCAAGTTTCGTGGCCAATTCTCTTAAGAAGTAACATGGACTGTAACCAGCAAGACGGATGGCCAATTCAGTTGCCAGGTTGTAAAGTCGTCATACCTTCGAACAGTTCACGAAGCTTGTGGTGGCATCCACGAGGTATCAACACAGCGAAAGTCCCGCGCAACACCGAAGTGCTACTCGACATATGATAGTGTACTTCGAGCCTCGAAGGGCAGCCCAGATTCGCCAAACTATCTTGGTCGCCTATCGGCTCGCGCTGAGATAGGATTGAAGGTTGGTGAAGCTGTGAAGCTGGAATATCGTTCTCTGGCCCGCTTCTCCAAGAGGGTGTTGCCGTGGGTGATAACTGTGATTCCCCATCTCGGGGCACCCTATGACCAAAGCCAGTGGACCTAGAATTTGGTGACTGAAGTAGGATACTTTCTCGACAAATTCAAAAAACAGTGACAAAGTATCGATTGCGTCGACGGGTTTGCGGGTCTCATTATGCCATCAGAGCGGGTTATGTATGGCTTCCAGGATATCGGTGTTACAGACATGCTTCACGGTTCCTCTCCCTTTTCAGCTCAAGTGCTGTTCTTGACGAGGGATGATACTGTCTCCTCGATTTGCTGGTCGGACAGACCTAGAATCATCGGTGTTAGTTTACTTGTCCACAAGAGTTATAGGGGAATGCCACGACCTACCCTCCAACGACTGACTCTTCTCCTTACCGAACTCTGCAAAGGACGAGCATTAGAACCAACCCAAACAACAGAGTATAGATGTCATGTAGACAGGATCCACCAACCGAATCTCGCATAGATCTTGGGCGGCGTGCCAGACGCATCTCGGATCAGAATCGGCGTCGCAGGGTTGTCCTTCTTCATGGCAGGGTAGTTTCGGAGGAGGAACGATCTGGATTCCCAAGAGTTAAAAGTTAGTCTGGGGTTCAGTTCTCGAAATCAGGGGAAGCGGGTATGGCTCGAGTCATTCACGCTCGGTGTTGACGGGAGACTCCATCGGTAGGGCTGGGATCATTCACCTTGTGGCAGCGCTGTGTTCGCCCGTCTGGCAGAACAGAAAGCGGACCTCCTTCAAGCCCTTGCTGAAAGCGAATCTGCCCGACATGTTCGCGATAACGACAATGCTAAATTGAAAAGGCGCAAGAATTGGCAGATGGGGATACCGAGTGGTCGTCGTTGTCCTACAGGCACCTTTGCGAGAAGCAGGTAAAGCGGGCGAGGTTGACCACAGAGAGCTCCACCTAGGATTCGAGATGCACAATTACCCCAGCTGATTGCATAAGGGAGCTCTTTGTGCAAATGTTTGAAGAGGTTGCACAAAGTCGGGCTTCCCCAACGGTGCACGAGCCACACAATACCTACAACTCAAAGACAAGACAAAATCCTGGTTATCTCCGCAATCCTTAACAAGGGCCAGCGGTTTGTTTGTTCTGGGCGCAAAAAGTGATGACTTGTCGAAAGCCTGCTGTGCCTTTGGTATAAAACGTTAGTCAAAGAAGCACTCGAAGTGATTTCGAGGCTATCGCGCTCGTTAAATTCGTATTAAATCAAGGTCAGTTTACGAGATTCTGGATCTGATAAGGTGGTCTGAGGCTGTTAACGAGGAGCATTGGACACGCCGCTTGCTCCGCGCTGATACCAAGTCACAGACTAACAAAACCACCGACTCCGAAGTTTAGACCGGACCTTGAGAGCCTCCACTTTCAGCTCCATCCAATTCCACTTTCGCCCCGGCGTCGTGCCCCCAAGAAGTCCAAACCTCCAACTCGAGATTCAACTCGGACATCCCACCACGAACCGCATCCCACTTCGAGTCGAGTCGCAAGCCCCCGTCCGACACAATGGCCCCAATGAACAACTTCTTCCGCGCTGCGCGCCCCGTCTTCCGCAACACCTTCTTCACCTCCAACGCCGCCCGCAATGGCGGCAAGCGTTTCCAGAGCACAGCGAGTTCGGAGCAGGCGCAAGAGTCCTTCTTCAAGCGCATGTGGAACAGCCCCGTTGGCTTCAAGACGGTGCACTTCTGGTATGTTTTTTGTACCATTTACCGGGAGAGTTTTCAAGTCGGCGTAAAATCAAGCATCACGGAAACACGATAAATAAACAAATATATTGAACCAAAAACGACACGATAGATACTTGCAAACGAACAATGAGCAAAAGCTAATCCATGTCCATTTCAAAAAACAACAGGGCCCCTGTCATGAAATGGGGTCTCGTCCTCGCAGGTATCTCCGACTTTGCGCGCCCGGCCGAGAAGCTCTCCCTCACCCAGAACGGCGCCCTGACTGCCACCGGTCTCATCTGGACCCGCTGGTGCTTGATCATCAAGCCTAAGAACTACCTGTGCGTTTTCCCTTCTTCCTTCCATCTTGTTGTCGCCCTTCCCGTCATCTTCGACCTCATCTAGAAAAACCTACGTCATCCCATCTCCAACAACAGCCACCATCAGCACTCTCCTCTTCCATGTCTACCCTCCATACCCGTATTCCTCATCGTCAACTACCATTAACATACCTTGACCCGAGTCTAACCATCCTCGTTTTCTCACAGCCTCGCCGCCGTCAACTTCTTCCTCGGCATGGTCGGTATCGTCCAAGTCTCCCGCATCCTTCTCTGGCAACAATCCCAAAAGAACAAGACCCTCCCTGCGGCCGCTGAGGAGGTCAAGGAGACCCTGAAGGAGGGAGTTGAGAAGGTCGAGAAGGCTGTCAAGGCTTAAACACGTTTTGCTCCAACGAAACGAAACGATCCACCGATAAACGACGGCGCCATCGAGAACCGAGTTTTCGGCATAGTGGGGAGTCGGAAGTCAGTGTCGAAGGTCGAAAAAAGTGCAGAGGGGGGATGTTGCCAGTATCAGGATCAGTGTTGGAGGGTATATACCACGGACTAGATTGTCGCGACGATGGCGGCTATGACTATGGCAACGCATATGGCCGTAAAGACGATTCCGGCGCAACGGCAGCACGATGAATTTGAAGTGTGAACATTGGACAGATGGCTGGGTCGACTTGGGTCGGAAACACCCAGAGTGGTTCTCATGTTGGTTGGTGACATGCTTGAATCTGGATCTGATCAGATACAAGATGTGGCGGGTGGTGGAAGTGGAGAGATTGCAGTTCCGGAGGCGGCAAGGCAAGCGGCTTATAACTATCCAAGGCGAAGGTAACTTGCTTCACCTAAGGATTGATCTCGAATGCTGATTTCAGCACTAGATACTACAAGGGTTTCTTTTTTCTTTTCCTATGGGTTCCAATATATGCGGTGCGGTTCTATTCCATCTGTGGTCGTTGGCGGAATCATCAGTTCAGTTCACGAGATTTCCATGTAGAACGCGAACTGACGGACGGATAGAGTGACTGTTCCTTTCTTCAGATTGTGCTGCTTCCAAAGTTTATCCAGGTAGGTATCTCGTAATAAAAACGGGTCGCCCCAAAGTCGAGCGCTAACGATACAGTACTAAAAAGGATATAATAACAAAAGATCGCCCCCAAGAAATCAAAAGCTTGCGCTGATCGTGTACCATCTGCATGAGAAGATGGACAGTGTCCGTCCGCCCATTGAAAAATGAAGAAAGAAAAAGAGCAAGGAAACCAAAACGGAAATCCAACGCCAGCAATGAAGCTATTAAAAACATGTAAACCTCGAAGAAGCAGAGTCCTTCCTCCCTTCCTTCTCTTCATGACGGGGTATCCGCTCTCTCTTCCTCCTTTTACTTCGGTGCTCATTCAAAAATCCAGACAAGAGCATCATCGTTCGTCGCCAGCATCCCTAGTCCTCGTGCGAGCGTTCATCCGCGCTTCCATGGCGGCAGCCTGATCGAAGCTCCCCCTACGGCCCCAGTTCTGAGGCTGCCGCTTCAGGAACGCGCCAACGGCTCCCAGGTAGCCTTCGTGTCTGAGGAAGTACGCCTGCTTGGCACCCTTACTCCAAAACTTGATGGCGTAGCTGAGCGTGTTCATGGTCTGCGGGTGTCCCCTGATGAAGGACCCGCCAAAGTAAATGTGGCTGAGTTCGTGTATCTGACTTTGCAGATAGGCGAGCTGTCCGATGTTGTTACTGATCGCGTACAGCAAGGAGACCGAGACGTCGGCGCTCGAAAAGTGCTTGCTGCCAGGCGATTTTGTTGATGATGTAGAGGGCTCGCCGGCCTCGCCGGCGCTCGAGAGTTCCTCGTCAACGTCGACGGGGCTAAGGCCACCGCTGTCCTCGGCTTCATTCTCGGCTTGTCGCTTCATGCGGAAAACTTTCCCGAAAGAGCTGGCAATGGTGGTACTCTTGAGACCGATCTTGCCGTAGTCGGTGCCGTAGATGTCGCCGACTAGCATGTCAACTCTGCTGTTGTCACCCTTGGAGGCCATGTCTAGCATCTCATCAAAGCTACGAGCCCCGGTGAGGAGACTTAGCAGACCCCAAAGTGTGCCGCCGCCGAGTGACGTTCCGCCCACACGCTGATAGTCCCGAGGCCCTGTTACTTTGAGAAATGACACTCCAGAGCCGATATTTACCAGGAGGTATGGGTATACGTGGGTAGATGGATCAACGAAGTTCATTGGGTCTTGTTCTGAGTAGGTGAAGACTTCGCGAGGGATCTCGGTGATGAAGAAGTCAAGTCCTGGAGTTATGCATGTTAGCGAAGATTCTAGCCAGCGCAAAGTCGGGTACGAAGGAACGCCATACCTATTATTAGACACTCCATCTCATCTTCACGAATGACATCGACTCCCAAAACATCGCGAATCATGTCGTAAAACTTGTATGCGCCGCCGCCCGTGGCCATGACGCACAGCTCGGGGACAATGTTGGATCCATTGAGCGTTTCGTGTTTCCGCTTGAGGGCGCTCATGAACTCAAGGCAATCATCGATGTGGTCGGTTTCGAAGCTGACGAAGTTGAGGCGTCCACCTGGTTCCGAGGAGTGAGGCTCGCGGGAGAAGTATACAAGCTTGGCCAAAGAACCGCCAATCTGTCCGAGGTATCATTTATTAGCAAGGCGCCCAATTGGAAATACCAGGAAAGAATTGTGAAAAGTGTATACGTACATCAACAGCAATATGGCTTACTACCGAAGTGTGGTTCGGTAATCTGATGTCCTTTGACTCTTGACGACTTGGTGAACCACCGCGGCTGCTGCTTCCACTTGGTGTCTGTGGCGGCGAAGCGCTGCCGTGCTCGACAATGAATGCGCCCTTGACATTGATGCGAACAGAGCCCGGGTGGCTCAAGGCAGTGTCGAGCTCGATCGGGCCGGATGTGGGTGCGCGCTGGCGGCTGGCTGACGGGGGTGACGTTGTCGCAGAGGTTAGGGTTGTGAGAGGAGTTGACGCAGTCGCAATCTCGGGACTGGTGATCGTGGGCGATGTTGGAGTGGTCAGGGCAGCGGTCAGAGAGAGAGGAGTGGTCAATTGATCGGCCTGCGGTGGTATGCCGTCATTCTTCAGCTCTCGGTCGCGGGATTCGGGTTGTGGGTGGTCGGATTGAGGTCGCGACGATGGGTGTTGCGGGTGGGGAGCAACAGCCTCGGCTTCGGCTTGGTAGGTTTCTGACGACATGTTGGATCTCTTGTTGTTCATAACACGGAGAAAAAGAGTAGGTGGAGGTTAGAACAACAAAAACGGATCAGGGAGGCATGAGGGTGTCTTTGAGGGCTGCCATTCGGAGAGCGCTTTTGGGCCAGACAGACTTGTCAGAGACCTTTTAAAGGAGGAGGGATACTGAAAACTACATTGTAGATCATATCCCGGGTGCCTTTGGTGGTGATCTAGTCAGAGGTGGGCCCCGAAAACATCCCGCACGGGTTATCGATAAGGTGCTACAAGAAAAAGATGGCCTGCAGGCCTGGTCTTTACCCCTGTTGCAGGAAAGAAACCCCAACAAATACCGTGACGAGTGTGACCCCTTTCGCCCGAGGCACGGCACATCATGATCCTTCCGTCTTGTCTGGTGTAGGACGTCACGTTGTCATCCAATGTTAACATGGGACTTAGTTTCCAAAATTGAAACATTTACCAGCGATTGAGTCCATCTTGTCCGAGCTTTCCCAAAACACCGAATCCTTTTACTCAGGTCTTGTCTGCGCCGTGTTCCGTGCCATCTCTCGTCAGCCTGAGCGTCGCAATAACGGTTCCGTATCTGGTATTGTAGATCCACATCCGAACAGCTGGGAATCCATAGGTATGTAACACCACTTTGGCGCAACAGTAGGTATAAGTAGCCGCTCCGCTTGTCTATCAACGCATTGAAAGACATAAAGTCTGTGAAACCACACTTTGAAGGAATCAGGAATAGTATTGCCCATCACTCTAGCCCTACTACCTATGCTGCCTGTTGTCCATGCCTCCTCCTCCTGCTGCCCCTCCACGGCTTTCAGTAATCATCAATTCCATCCCGGTCATCTACCTAAGCAGAAGCTACTCCGACTCCGACACAAACCAGACCAAGACCAACAGAAACAAGAATTCCGAATCGCCTTTCCACTCCATTTTTTTGTACACGAAACCCCAAGAGGAACATACCCCGCCGGTCCCATCGACCAGACCATTGACCCAAAAAGATTGCGACGTAAGCCAAAGAAAACCGCCGATATAAAAAGAACGCAATGATACATAAGCCTTGCATTGGGGGGACATGCCTCCAACACGCGGTTCTGGGGAAATGGTTCGGCTCGGCGCAGGTACGACGACTCCACAACGCCAAAAGTTACCGAAACCGGCTTACGTTTTCCCCAGAGCGGGGAGAAGATTGAAGGGAGGAACAAAAGATGATTCGGTGGCAGGAGGCATGGAATAGCGGGGATTCCCGCACGTCCGAACCCCGAACGGAGATTGGAAGGAAGAGTGGAAAAGAGAATGTCATCCGTCTCCATCATCTCCAAATTTTTTTGATGGGCCACCCCGCATTTCTACACATTAAGCTTCATCCACTGATGCAAGCAGTCTTGTTGTTCTCCTCAATTCGGGTTATCAGATCGATCAGATAAACCAAGACATTCGAGTTTAAATCTGAAAGACAGACACTCCAAAAATCTTGATAAAATCAAAACAAGTCCCCTCCAGGCACGGCCACAAAGATGGCCGTCAGGATGGCCGACATCACCAGCGCGCACAACATGCTCTGCACCGCAATCGTGTCCTGAATCTGGCGCAACATCGGTTCCTGGATCCACACCTCGCGATCAAAGATCTTGCGGATCACGTTGCGCTTCTGGTACCGGACCACCCACGGCTCATCTTCATAGCTGTTGCCGGACCCGAAGCTATCAAACGACCGCTTCGCCTGCGTGCCCTCTTCCCCGTCCTCCTCCTCCGTCATGAACAGCTCCCACGGGCGAATATGCCGGTGATGCAAGCCGTGCAGGACCACGCACATGCCCTTGTACGCCGCGATCAACGTCGAGATGCCCAGCACCCAGCCAATGGCCGCCAGCGCGCGATAGCCGCGGCCCGCCTTTGACAGAGTCAGCACGATGGCGACCGCGGTGCTGAGCAGGATGAGCGCTACGCCGAGGCCCCGCGCGAAGAAGACGCGCGCTGGATTGCCGTTGCAGATGGACCAGCGGATGAAGTTGGGGTGCGCCTGCCGACGCAGCGCAGACTCAATGGGCGCGATGATGATGCGGAACGCGGACGGGTGTGTCGTGTGCGCAAGCGCTTGCAGGACGGCTTTTTGCTCCTTGTCGGAGAGGTTCAGCTGTCGGGGCGCGTCATCCATGATATAAGTGGCTATCACACGGTCGATTTCTTTTCGGAATGGCTGGATGGTGACTGTTCCGGTTGATTTTTTTTGTCAGTCAACATTCCTCACTTCAAGTCGGTACTTCACAGTAGCTGTCACATGCATGCCATCCCTCCCCGGGGTTGTTGCATATGAAGCCGAAGGGACAAAGAGACGCAAAGCTTACATGGTGGCTTGATGCCTGCTGTGGTGAAGGCATCGGTCGCCTGCGTGCGGTATGTCGTCGCCATACTTGAACCGACATACTCGGAGGAGAATGTATCATGGTGGTAACCACGCGGAGTATCCGGCGGCGGTCCGAACGGATTGTTGCTGCCCGTTCGGGCGCCCTCAGGCAAGTCTGATGTACTCCGGCCTCTCGGACTCGACAGCACCGGGGTCGATCCTTTTTCAAAATCGGTACCCTTGAATATCTCGACCGTCACGTCTCCTGTTTTACTGTTTGGCTTCTTGCGGGCCTTCTCAGCCTGGTCTCTCTGGATCTTCTGGATGGCTTCCTCCTCCATGGCTGATGTCCATTCTGGGGCGAGCGCAAGGTCCCATGTCTTGGCTTGTTCGAAACGCTTCACATAGTCGCGATACCACAGAAAGAATTGCAGGTTCTCGGCTGACCGCTCCACGTATATCAGGTAGTTCATAAAGTCTCGGACGGTGCATGGCTTTATGCGGCTAGTCAGTGACTGGTCTGTCTAAACGTGAGGCAGCATCAAGTACTGACTGGACATGTTCCACCCTCGATGATCTTATCAAAGCTCAACGCTGATGGGATTCCCGCGATGCTCCCCGAGTTGACCGGCTTCAGGCTTTGTTCCGTCTTCTCTAGTCCTGCTTCACTGTCATTGGTAGGGGCATTGCTAAGGGTGTTGTGGCCAGCATTGGACTCATCGCTGAGTGCGATGTTGTCCTTGTCGACGTAAACTGGACGTCGATATGTGAGAGGGAGGAGACCCATTGTGATGGGATAGTTGACTGAACGATTGGTTGGACTGCTGTCCGAAAGAGAGGCAGTCGACACTGGGCGAAATAAGGTTAAAAGGTGTCGGTATGATATGCCACGAAACTTCAAGCGCTAGCAGGACGGGGCAAGGAAAGATGTGAGAGAAGGAGAGGCCAGTCCATTCATATAGTGCCCTCTTATCCACGGAGCAAATCCCGACTAGAGATCACCTCTGTTAATCTCGATCTTGATCAGGTATCATCCATGGGTACCAGGCACGCCAGGGTGGGCGGAAGCGGGATGTCGAAAATGACAAACGGGTAACAGAAAAGCATGGCACAACACTATCGAAGTCGTCGGCCAGCAGTTGACCTGCCAGAACCGAGCCCTTTGCTTTTTAAGACCTGGACCCCTCTCGAAGGCAGGGAAAGAGGGCTTCCCAGCCTGTTGACACTGCACCACATGGCGATATCAGCATGTGTGGCGCATCCAACGAAGCAGGGTCATTTGGTATCAGTGTCTTTTCAACGCTCGAGCTGGCGAAAAAGGCGTTACGAATCAAGAACAAACGTGTTCAGGGCGTCAAGATTTTCCTCCAGAAACCTGCAATTGTTGCGGACCAGCCAAGGAATCGCTTTTACTGCTTGGACCCCTCCACGCCCTCCTCGATCAAAAGCAATAAACATCGAGAATATCGACACTGGGCTGCCAAGCTACATAGGGAAGGGATCGCCGTAATGAGGCTGCCTAGCGACTTTGTGATTGGCAGGACATCCGGCCGGCTTGGCTCTCGAGGTCCGCTCTCAATGAGTTTGTTTTTCTGAGACATGCATCTGTCTTGATTGCGCACATGAGAGCGGAGAAAAATCGAATTGTTGCCAGAGGAGTCGACAAGTCAGAAACGGGCATTCTACGCGAATTTTCCTTCCATCGTCGTTTGTTAAGCTGTCACGGCAGCGCTGCAGCGAAGTGGAAGTTTTTCGGTGATCACAACCACACCGTAGTAACGACCGACCCGATGATGCTTCCACGGCGGTGGAAGATCGGTGGAATGGCTTTGTGATCTTCGATGCAACTCTTCATCGGAAATCAGATCCCTCAAGAAGAAGGCCGGCGGAGCGGGGCCGGGCTCTTTCGATGGTGCCCTTTTGTCAGGATCAAAAATGCCCGTCGGTGCCGTGGAACTGGGTACTGGCAATTTCCCCCATTGCGCTGTGGACCAAACAACGGTTGCCAATCGCATCTGGTGAAAACGACCAAAAGGACAAGGCCCTCTTCGGGTTAGTCGCCGTGTTGTGCTCGGACACGAAACAGAATTCTGAAAGCTGAAAAAAAGGGTGCCAATGTCTCCCAAGAGATGGAAAGGAAATGCTTTTGGACACACGCCAAGGAGCCCAACTAATGGAAAGGGAAGGTGGGTTAGCACACTCCCCTACCAAGCCTATCAGGCCAACCATCACTCACTGCCGCCAACCATCCGCCCCGGAACATGCAAAAATGACAGCCGCACCATTGTGAAAGTGAGTGATGGACAGCACAAGGCCCGCTCATGATTGGTATTGGCAAATGCTATTCTGATCAATAGTTGTGTTGGGTTGGGGTTTGGGCTGTAGCGCTTTCCCCGCCTGCCCCGGACATCGAGCAAGAGCTACCGAGGTGTGCACCAAAAACTCGCCTGCTTGGGTCCCAATTGCCTCAACTGGCAACTGGAGACGTGCCCGGTACGGAGCCGAGAAGGAAATGCAGAAGACGATGGGAAATGACGAATGGGGTTGGGTATGGGCAGAACTGGATATTCGAAGCAGGACCGACCGAGCAGCCCGCGAAGGTGGAAGACCGAAAATGAGCGGGAATTGGGATGTGACCCAAAAAGATATCCGGTCCCTGAGACATCCCTGCCGCTCATCCATGCACCTCATCGTGTCCCCCGAGGGGATGAGAGGTTCCATTCCCACGCTGTCGTCTTTCACATCCCGACCGTTCGCCACGGGCTAATGTTCCTCCCAAGTCCCAACCCTTCCCACGTTCGGTTCCTAGACTTAAGGTATGTACAGGGCTCCCGGTCTCTCTCCCTCGGTACAACGCCCTTACAGTGGGCTCGCTTGCTGTACCGCTTTTGCTCAGTCGATATGGTTTTACTCAACCTGACCTCGCACTGACGTTATGGAGCTATTCCCGCTAAGAGTAAAAACACCGGCTATGGAACTGTTGTATTTTTTTTGCCATGCAACTCGAATGGTCATTTTTTTCTTTTCACATCCCAAGTTCGGGCCCCACGCTGATCATGATCCACGGGGCACCAGCACAAGTCGGCTCTACCCATTCTTGCCATGGGGTTCCCTTCTTTTCGCAGAGACTGTCAGAGATCGCGACGGGTCTTGGTGGTTGATAGTGGCTGCAGTACTTTTTCCTTTTTCTGACTTTTTGGCCTCCCTCGAGACTTCACTGCGGTCACACAACAGCAGCTGACTACTGACTAGATCTCCAATGGATTCACATCAAGTCTCTCCCGCCTTGAAACAACAACAAGCCATTGTCTGAGGCGAATAGGGTTTTCTGTTTTGAGAAGAGACTTACTCACTCGCTACTCGCTTCTTTCTCCTCCACTCCCTTACACCGGTTGCATATCTCCAGACTCCTGTCGTTCATCTTCCACTTCACCAATAAGTCTCCGAACTTCCACAACATACTGAGGTACTCTCCCGTCATCGATACGTAAAGCCAAGCTGGCCAAGCCGTTGTATTCCACAACATCTCCTTTATCATTTCCCCCTTCCAACAACGTCCAACCCGCTCCATATACGTGGAGGCCGGTGAATGCAAATCCTCAAGGACAACGGCTTGGGGAGAGTCCGGAGCATAAGATCCTCCGCAGGGCGGACCGGCGGAGTGGGTGCCGTGCGTGGACTACGGACCAGTCAAATCACCCTTTCCCTTTTTTGACCAGGACCGAAATTAAGGTCGTTAATGGATGTCCATCTTGGTCCATCGACCCCATGGAGCCTTTGAGTACCTAGTGCAGGTACATCGAGAGGGTCAGAAGCTAGTGGACACAGCCTGATGCTAAAAGATAGCACACGCCCAAGCCGTGAGAATATCCTCTCCATTTTCAAAAGACCCATGAACCCCTTGTTTTCCCCCAGTGCCCAAGTTCCCAAGGCCTAGAGCATTGCAACAAAAGACTGAACGTGTCGAGCACGAGACATCCCTGTATGTTCGTTAGCGCCTCATTCCGTTTTCATCTTTCAGTCCCTACCCCCAGCACGAATGTCGATGTTGATGTCGTACTTCGCTTCTCCAGACCACATAATCAACTTAAGACATTTTTTGGTCTTCTTTGCTTCTTGTCACCTTCTTCGCTCGCTTACATATCCCAAATTCTTTTTAACCCTCCTCGGTACTTAGTTTCTCCCCTCTTTCTCCACGGTCAATGTTAGTTCTCCGCGGTCCCGAACCCCCCAGACACTTTTGCCTGGCCAGGCATGTGTGACTAGGCTACCCTAATATGTATGTGTAGGGCCTGACTTTGAGACAGATATACGATAGCGTCCGTTATTTGTCTTTGCCTCCTCCGTGTGTACATGTGCCTAGAGCTAGTTAGGTACATATTACACAAATCTGTTGTCGAAGGCGGTCTTGATTCAGTTCCTTACTTTTATTTATTTGTTCTCTTTCAGCTCTCCTGTCCGTATGTCTTCGCACTGTAGCCTCGTGGGCAGCATCGCTTATTTATTAGATCTTCTACATCTTCCATTCTTCGGGTTGAGAGGAAACTAAAGGCAAAGAACATGAACAAATGAAGAGAAAGAAGCCCGATTTTCCCCGAATTTTATTCGTTGACAATCTAATGCTGGTTTGTTTATTAGCTCAGTACTTCTAATACACTAGACGAGATACATCCTACACTACCCCAAATCTCACAAGAACAAGACGAATTGGCTAGGTACGAATTCGAAAGGCATGAGCGAAAGTCAAAATGTCATATGCAAGGTAAAATATGCTTTAGTTATAGGACGCAACAAGTCAAATAGACATCCGAACGCCTAGGAAGGTTGACCAGAGGTCTCGAACTAACAAACAAACTGGTATTGGACTGTACACACCGCTTGAGGTCATGTTCCCATCGTCAAGCCCGCTTCCAACTCATGCCACTTCTTGTCTCTCACAACCGGCCAGCGAAATCTACCCAAGCATTCGTAAGCCGAACCACAGGCTGTGTCCGGTACTGTATGCCTGCCTGCCTGTCTGCCACCGTTTCTGTCGCCATTCCTGTCACACAACCAGCACTACTCTTCCCAAGACATGGAATGACAACAACACCCGCGCCGCGCCGCCTCAGATTAGGCCTGGTCAAGGGACCAGCCAGCGGACGGGCGGGCATATAATGTCCACCGCCTAGCCCTCTACCACAACGGGGAGCTCTACAGTCACCTATGCCCCTGCAGGTGGTCTTATGGCGTAGTGGTTACCGTTGATGAATAATTCAGCGTGGCGGTTTTCGTAAAATCGCAGCTGGCGGATTGTCGATTCTTCTACAAGCGTATCTGCGTGACTTACCCCCCCTCTCCCTTTTTTTTTTTTTTTTTTTTTTTTTTTTTTTTTTTTTGGGGGGGGGGGGGGGAGCGGTTTTGTTGGATTCGCGACTGGTTAGCAATGTTGGGAAATGGGCGTTATGAATTTTTCATTCCGCTTTTGGTGGCGGGGAAGGGCTTTCTTCGTTGTAATTCGGGGTAGAAGTATGAGACTCTTTCAACCCAGGTGCGTCTTCATTTCCCCCCTCTTCTACCTAAACCATACCGATAAAACCACAACTAAACCAAAAAAAAAGCTTGCAAGCCTCTGTGTTGCTGCCATTGCATGGGGATGATAGGAAGGAAGACCATCCTTTCAGGCATACCTGGTTGCCTTATCACTATTACACCGGAATACCATGCCGAGACAAACACTGTTACAGCAAAAGGACATCCACCTCGTACTAGTTAAGGTAACAACCCCTTGAAGCAAGTCAGTTGGGGCATCCTAGGACCTCTAGCGCTTACACGGCTATTACACAATGTCTTCGATCGATGCTGTTCCTCACCGCAATCCTGGTTTGTTTGGCTGTTCAGTGTGGCACCTTGACTGGATAATATTCTCCGTTGAATTCTCACAATTCCACAAATTCGGGATGCGAAGCCCTCCTTAGAAGTGGAAAAGACCTGCAAACCTTCCCGAGACCTGAAGCTGTTATGCCTTTGAGGGCCTACGGATGCGTTCAATGTCTCATCCCCCACTGCAGATCAAAAACAGACCTTGGTAAGGATGCAGCGTATTGAGATTGAAAGCGGATGAACCAGCGGCTATTTTTCATCTTTCAGGTGTCCATATGCCAGGACATGAAGTGTGTTCTCTGGTCTACCTAAGACATCGCAAGCGTATTTGCTTCCCACGTTTCATACCCACGCACTAAGTATCTCAGCGGTCACTCCACTACATCCGCTTATACACCACCAAATATTCAGATACGTCCCTTGTCACGAAGACAGCCGTTGGAGATTTTTCGTATATCCAGTTAATGTTTTCAATAAGTTGCAGCCTTCCACGCACCTCATGCTGCCACCTGCTCAACACAGGAGCGCAGGTGACTGCCATCAAACCCCCCTGTCTGTTCCAGCGGGACGGTCCGAACCGCGCTGTTGGTAAACGCACCCTTGGCACAACCCCAAGATCCCTAGCAGCGGCCACGGTGATCATCATCAAAGCGAACTCGCCACACTTCCGAATGGAGGCCAGTTCTTCTCCCTTTTGGAGTCAGAAGGTTCAAGCGCCGTCCCGAGTGCCTGGTAGTTGGTAAATGAATCGTAAAGTTGTTGTTCCGAGTCATTCTGCTTGTCCAGCCTGTCAGTTGTAACGGGTTGAGCTCGTGACCAGCAGAAAAGCTCGTTGTTTTCGTTTCATTTTCCGCTTGATTGGACTATGAGCACGAGATTTTGTAAGATATCCTTCTTTCCTGTCCTTCCCTGCTATCCGCTCTTCTAGATTCGGTTTATGAGACCCATCATCACAATCCAGCTATTGTTAGCGCGGTGGTAACTCGGTGTTTTTAGCGATCGTTCACCGACATAATTCGGCGTTGCACCGCCCGATGTGCCCACTCCGCTGACTCTTGCGATAACAGGTCCTAAATTTCTAGACTCGACGATATAGTGTCGATTGGTGACTGCCGTGGTTGAGATGACCCTTGGTCAAGCAACAATGGGGTGATGCGAAATTGCCACGGCAATGAAGGTACCTTCCCGCCTCGTGTGTTGTCACTCTTTGGGGTTTCTTCAACCAGTTGTGTGGCTTCAAGTGGTGTACTGACAATTGTGGCCTTATATTTCTTACTCTTCTGCTCTTCTGGACCAGTCTCATCGGATTTCCTCTTCTGTTTTGCGATACCCTCGTTCTCAAGCTCGGAACATTGTAGCCGTTCAGGGGGCAGGCCTTTCTGAATGACACAAGACAAAATCCTGCACTGGACTTCATGGGATGACCACACATCGTATATCTCGGTGAGTCCCGGAAGAAGTGATGCTGATGAGACAGTGACGTTGCAGAAAAGACTGCCCCCCAGTGGAGCAGAAGCTTTGATACCATCACAAGCTTGAGAAGTATGCTTCAACGAGCCTTCGAGCAGTTTGTGGTTTAACTCGAGCCAAGTCAAGTAGCGTATGGGCCATCTGATAGATGGGTAGGAGTTGAAGATCCGATTAAGGAATTTGCATATGTCAGCGAGGTTGTCTGACATTGACCGTGTCCATCCATGTCTGAGGCAGAGCAAATTTCGCAACTCGTTTTCTGAACGCACAGGTGGCTCTCGATAGCGTTCGATTGCTTTTGGATCAGAAAACCAACTTGGGATGGCTATGGTTTGATAGTCGTTATCTTTGAGAAAGGCTCGAGAACGGGCTTGCCTTTGGGAGGTCAGCGTTGTCAGGTTACTGACTTTCAGAGCGTCGAAGTGTGACTAATCATTTGTTCCTCTCCAACCGGCCCTCGTCATTTTTGACAATATCCCACATCGTCCTAGCCAGCTGCTTGGCCCTTTGAGCGATTTCGAGCGCAACGTCATGCTCGATTCCCGGAGGGCCTCTTGCATATTCGCATCCCCCGAGAAGGAGTCCCAGAATAAGGCTCGACGAGTCAGGATCCCACTGCTGAAGCAAAGCCACAGCGTCGTGCTTGTTCACGACTTCGTCGATTATACCTGCACCCCTCCGGTGGCGATTCTGCTCTTTGAATAAGACGATATCTCGGCATTTCCATGCGAGAGCCACGCTGTGGTTCGTCCAAACCGCATCGACGATGCCCAGCTGATGGAGCTTAACACATGTGGGGGCTGCCTCTGCAGGCGCCTGATGAAAAGGGACACCAAGATGGTTCAACAGGTCTTTGAGCAAACGTATACTGTCCGGCTTGCTTGGTTTTGAGGCATGCTCGAACCGAATGTAACGATCTGGGCCATCGAAGACAAAAAGAAGATGTATACTTGATTTAAGCAAGTTCATGATCTGATACATGATGACTTTCTCGACCACATAAGCTTCGCAGGGTTCTGGTAATGTCAGGTGTTAGCATTCTGCATTGTCAAAGCTTAATGTTGGGCGTCCAGTGGAACAAACTTTGGCGTAGCCAGTTGATCCTCGGATCATTCTGAAAGTGATGTTGCCAATAGTGTACGTCAATGGCTAACCTTAATGGCCGATCGTGTTGCTGGAAATGAGCGGCTGACCATTTTGCCAGTTCCAAACTAACGCCCGGAGGAGCGACATCTCAAGAACTGCGCAAGTCAGCGTGGGTGCTTGTAAAACGTTGCTTCAAACATGAGTGTAGAAGAACCGACCTGCGGGTAGGCTTGGACTGTGAATACTCGTTGTCCAGCATACCGGAAGTATTCGGAGCCCCTAACGTACACGAATTCCTTGACGCTGGAGGGCTCACATGGAGCTGCTCGAATATAAAATAACAAGGACCATTCGACTACAAGAAGGCCAGCGGGGGTCGGGATCCGGGAGATCGTGGGTTGGTCTCTCGCCGAACACGTTCGGATGAAATGGCGAGGCTGTTGAAATTGTTGGACTTCCATCTTAACCCTTTTCGGGTGATGCCACCATTAGACTCAAGTTTCCTGTGTTGTAGGGATAGATAGAATGGCACCTGCCACGATTTCTTGCACATGCCCGTTCATACATGATCTCCTCTGATGGTTCCTTCCCATGAAGATCCGGTACCAAGACTCGCTTCATGCCAAACTTGCCGGTTGTACCTCGCAGGGGTTTACCCAACCTGGAGGTCATTCACCAGTGCTTCTCGTTGATTGACACTTCGTTGACATCGACACCTTCCTTGAACCAACGCTCTTCTTCCGCAATTTTCACATCATTCCCGCTCATCTGCCGCTTCCTCATGAGGCCATTGTCGGCAAAAGTCCAGTCTTCAAGACCGTATGTCCGCCACCACTGACCGGACTTGTCATACCACTCGTACCAAAACTGAACGGCGATCTGGCTCCGTGGACACAAAGATTAGCTCTGGGTAGTGACGTTGCTTCTGGCCGGCCGCCATCGGGAAAATGGACTGACTTTGTTGTCCGTGAAAGCGAAGAGCTCCTTCCTCAAGCGATAGCCATTCTCTCTTGACCATTTGTTCTTCAAGAACTCAACGATCTCGTGGCGTCCTTGTAGGAAGGTATCGCGGTTTCTCCAGATGGAGTCTGGAGTGTAGGCCATCTGGACGGCCTCCGCATTTCTCAAGAGTCGACAAATGTCAGCCAACAACAATTGGATCTCAAGCAGATAGCGATGTTAGTCACTTTGTGTTCCACGCATCTTGCGCGGCCTTGACTTTGATCTTGGCAGTTTCGGCCGTGAACGGCGGAAATGGGGGCTTTGACTCGGTTGCCATGGCGACGGGTAAATGATATGAAGGTATCACAACAGGGGTAGCAGGAAACTTGAATAAGCGTGGGGAACAGGAGGGGCGGACGATCCTCGATTGATATCCAGATGGTCCTTGAGCGAAGGACAATATGATCTGGGAGACAAACGATGTAGAAAATTGACCCTCGATTTGTATTTAACGTCGGTCATCGCAATCTAGTGACTATGACCCCCAGGTCGTACGTGCTGACGGCAGACGGCAGACGGGAGTCATAGACGGATCCGAGCCGGCGGGGTTCGAGCTGTTACAGCTCGGTGCGAGACACCTCTTTCGGCCAAGCCCTTGGTTTAGCGACAAGCAGGCACATATAATTGAGTAATCATGGTTTGAGTGACAGTAAGAAAATGTATGACTGTCTCAATGACGGGTTCGCGAGCGTTGATAGTGTGAGAAGAACCAGGAGAGCGGTCTCTGCACTATGCGTTCAAGGGACATCAAGGACCTCAGGGCAACTTGAACACCGAGATGAAACCGAGAGAAGCCACCTCAAGAGGCACTTGCATAGGGTAGACACGGGACAGCCTCCATCCTTCGCATTGGCGGTTTCCCTTTTCTGAATTTCACCGTAAGGGGAAAGAGAAGGGGAGGGTATGAGCCGCTCTCGGAGATGAGGAACCTCGAGGACAATCGATCGGTGGTCGGCCGGCCACACAAGAAACCGTGAGCTTTTGGAAATGGAAGAAAAAAAGAATGAGCAAAAGGCCATTCAGCCGCTTCTGATCAGTCTCGCACGGCATGCAATGAAGCTGGGCGATCGCGCAATCCAACAATCTTCGAGCTACGAGGTCTGTCCCACTTTGACGTGACAATGGAGAGGAACCGCAAACCCGGGAAAGTGATGGCGTTCACTGAGGAGAGACTGAGAAAGGGCACCTTAACGGCCACCCTTTTCAGGGCAACTGATCGGAGGTCTCCACTGTCGATGGCTTCCGGTTGATGTTACTGGAGGCTTCGCAATGGTTCCTGCCCGCCCGGACGGAGAACGGAGAACCCCTCCAAAGCGACCCCGCTGTGATTGGAAATGCGATCTGATAACAACACATCAGCTTCAAGTTCTTATAGCTTCGTCAAGCTTTCAATTCCATCACCAAAACATTCACACATCTTGTCTTCTCTGAAAAACGAACGAACTCATTTCTCACGAACTTCAGACTCCCAAAAAAACAAACAATACCAACAACATGTCTGCTCTCAAGGCCGGTGATTCTTTCCCCGAGGGTGTTACCTTCACTTACGTCGCTCCCAGCGGCGACACCGACCTCACCGTCTGCGGTCTTCCCATCCAGTACGATGCCAGTAAGGGTAAGCAACACCTCATCGATCCTCTCACATTCGCATCATGATACTAACGCAGCTTCACCCACAAAGAGTTCGCCAACAAGAAGGTCGTCCTCGTCGCCGTCCCCGGTGCCTTCACCCCCACCTGCCAGCAGCAGCACGTCCCCTCTTACCTCGGCAAGCTCGAGGAGTTCAAGGCCAACGGTGTCGACCAGATCATCTTCATTGCCAGCAACGATGCGTGGGTGATGGCCGCCTGGGGCAAGGCCAACGGTGTCAAGGATGAGTCTATTGTGAGTGATATTTCACGTACCTCCTGGCCCTCTCACAACCTATAGCTGACACACAACGAACGATTAGCTCTTCATGTCCGACGCCGACTGCAAGTTCAGCAAGTCCATCGGCTGGACCCAGGGTGACCGCACCAAGCGTTATGCCATTGTCATTGACCACGGCAAGGTTACCTACGCCGAGTTGGATGAGGTGCCTAAGAGCATTGCCAACACTGGTGCCGAGGGTGTCCTGGCTAAGCTCTAAATAGTTAGGAAAAGGGGGAGCGGAAAAGCCAAGGGGGATAAACAAAACAAAGACGCATAGTAATGGTATCACTGGCAACACGTTCATATAGAAATATAATGGGAACCAAACATATGTCAAGGGGAGACGCGATGGTGATCGCGGGAGACTCTTGTTGTGACTGGGTATCCGTTTGATAGAGTATCACGACGTATAGAGAAGTAGAAGCCGCGTGAAATGCCTTTTGCCCGCTGAACCGTTCGCCGTGCAGCGTTATATTATGATTGCCAGATCCCCGTTCCTTCGTCCCAACGGCCCCGAAACTGTCTCTCGCCTCCCTAGTATCACAGGGAGGTGGGATATGTGTTTTGTTCGTTCTTGACCAATGCATAAGTCGGCATTCTGTTAAGCTACCCATGCAAAGCGTTTGATGTCAATATCCGTTGGACGCAGGGATCCATGCAACCGGCCCTCCCAGAAACCAAGCTGTTGTATTGTTTTCGTTAAACGAGACGAAAACCCTCCAGCTGAGTGCAGGCAAAAAAAAGAACCGAGAACCGACCAGACCGACTCCGCGTATCCCTTCCAGCTTGCCACGCAGGACCGTAAAGACATTCCATTCTCCCATTCACATCATCGTGTCCCCCGACCGACAAGACCGCATTTAACGGGAGTTGGCGGCGACCTTGACGTGCGCACCCTTGGCACCCTGCTTGGAGGTGACACGGCCCTTGGGGTTGGCGGCGTTCTTGGCCTTCTCAGCCTTCTTAGCGGCCTGAGACTCCTGCTTCTTGGCCTTGGCGTCCTTGATGGCAGCGAGGCGGGCGGCGGAGCGGGCCTCGGGGCGCATGGAGCGGCGCTCCTTGATCACATCGAGGGAAGCACCGACGATGGCACGCTGAGCCTTGACGGTACGGCGGGAGCGCTTCTTGGCAACCTCCTGTAATGGGTGTCAGTCATCTGCATCGCGCAACGGTTTCCCCCCATCAATCCCCTTCACTTGATTGCGCGCGCGTTCCATATCCCCGTATTCGCGATATCCATCTCCGTCATAATCTCGAGGTCTTCGATATTGTTTCGGCGGAATCGGTAGAATAGGGGGCTGGTAACGGTGTACGCAACGGGTGAAGAAGAATGGGCCCGAGTGCGGATATATGGTTTCTTGCGTACCTCAGAGATACCCTTCTTGTGCTGGCGACGGTAGAGGACGGTCCAGGCGATACGGCGGGGGTTCTTGCGCTGGAGGAAAAGCGACTCGGACTTGCCGTTCTGGAAACGGAAGATCTTGCTGTCGCCACGGACGTACAGCTTACCCTAACGGTTTCAAAGAAAACATGTCAGCACTTTTGGTCACGGTTGGCCTGTACATCCATCCCTTCTCTTGTTGTTCTTGTTGGTCCTTCATGACCCCCCTCAATCGAAATTGTCGTTGGCGTCGCGGGGACGAGATCCGTCAATTTCCCTCCCTCGCTATCGCAAAATCGGTCGCTCCCCCAAATCCAAGACCAAGACCATTTCCCCACGGGTTCAGATCCCGGTCGCATTTTCCAGCCGGAAATCATTTTGGACGGGCAAAAAACGCGTACCTTTCCAGGGTAGATCCTCTGGCCGGAGAAGGTATCGTCGTACGTTCTCATTGTGGCGGTTTGCTGTCGAGATTGTCGGTTGTCGGGAGATGCTTCCTCGAAGGTGCAATGTTCCAGCGTCGATTTTCCTCAATTTCTTTCCGCAGCGAGGTTGTGCGATAGGGCTGCCCTGTGATAGGCTGGATGCACGGACCATAGTGTCCACTCCAGCACTGGGGTGGCTCAAGTGGGCTGGCAGCGGGCTGGCAACACGGGCAGATCTCAATTGCCGCCACTTATTTGCCAGCTGGTCCGGGCTGTAGGACGTCATCTTCTAGCAAATTGATAGGCAATTCACCATCAACAACGAACATGAGCTATCACCTCCGGGCGCAATGCATCACCATTATAGCTGGCGGGCTTGGAAAGATGCACTCGTAATGCCGCTTTGGGACTTTCCTCGGATTAGGCTGTTTTTTTCGTGATTTGTATTTGGTGTACCCAGTCTGCTTGATTATTTGGCTGCACTCCCACCTTGAACAATGGCCATCGATTCATCAAGTGCTAACCCCAACCCTTGTCATGCGACATGTGCTTCGTCGTAAGAGCTTGGAGGATGTCCCAAAAGTCGTTCTTTCCCGCTCGCCCACACTTAACACAACACCATTTTACACCATCTCTCATAAAAAGCTAGAATGGCTGATGCAGACGCAATAGCCTCTGCTGTTCATGAAGAGTTCAGCAAACTCCCCGCTAAACGAAAGCCCAGTGTCCGCGACAATGGTCTTCATGAATGGGTTCCCATGGCCGGCATCGTAGCCAAAGGTTGTAGTTGTATGTCAAACGGAGTTTCATACTCTTAACTAACACGATCTCTAGGCCCAAACGGACTGAAATGTGTAGCTTTGGCGTAAGTACGTACGATAGGCTTCTGAGGCCGTTTGAGTGTCTAATGTGCCTCATGATCACGGGAGGTGGTTCGTTCTGTTGGTGAAGCTAAAGATGGATTGTTGGTCCTAGAACTGGTATGAAGTGCCTTCCAGCATCCAAGCTGCCCCAAGCTAAGGGAGTGACCATCCATGACTGGCACGCCGAAATACTGGCCATACGAGCTTTCAACCGGTTCGTTCTCGAAGAGTGTAAACACCTCGCTCTTCAGGGGGATGGTGCCTCGCAGTCCGAGTTCATCTACCGAAGGACCACAGTACAGCATGGGGACCAGGAGCAACAAGCAACAAAAACCGTGTGGCAAAGACAACCATTCGCCTGGAGAGAAGATGTGAGCTTGCACATGTACTGCTCTGAAGCGCCTTGTACGCGTGTCCACTCCCAAAACTTGGTCATGACTAACACCACTACACAGGCGGAGACGCAAGCATGGAACTGATCATGGCCGCCCAAGACGATGCCTCGCCCTGGGAGATTCCCTCCCCAGGACCAGGAGATCTACCAACCCAAGCACAAACACCAGCACCGGTGCCAACAGACAACACCACCGCCCCCCTCCCCGGCCGCGCCTACTTCTCCCAACTCGGAATTGTCCGCCGCAAGCCCTCGCGCGGCGACGCCCCACCGAGTTTATCCAAGTCCTGCTCCGACAAGCTCGCCCTGAAGCAAGTGACCTCGCTTCTCTCCTCTCTCACCAGCACGCTAGTCTCGCCTACGAACGCATACCTGTCCAGCGTCATCTTGCCCGACTATCAGTACTCCGCTGCAGCATGTAAGAGGTGTTTTTCTTCTTCTGTTACTGATGGGGGAAGAATGGCGCCTTTACTTGATGCCAGCGCGAGCGCGAGGCTGGAGGATGCGGGATATGCGTTTCGGGAGTTTAGGGTTGAGACGACGGGGATGGAGTTTGCATTTTCTAGGAAGGCTATACTTCCCTCCGGTTCTTCTTCGCCAGACACGGCGGAGACGAAGAAGCTCATAGCAAGTAACCTCGCTACTTCATGGACTCTCAACGGTCCACGCGATGGAGAGGGCCTGGTGGGTGGCGTGTTGCAGGGCCGGAAGCAGTTTGATCTGCGGGGAGCCAGTCTGATGTCTCGGCGGAAGATGTGGGCTTTGGCGAGGGAGGTTTGCTCGGCGACGGGGCTCGAGGATGATGGCGAGATCAAGCGGGTCTTGGGAAGTATGGACCTTGTTTATGATGAGATCAAGAATGGAAGTACCTTGCTTCAGGGGAGACGAAAGGCAAAGGAAGAGGCGAAGAGGGTGGCGTTGAAAGGGTGGGTGAGGAATACCGGGGACGGGGGCTTTAAGCTTGAGTAAGAGGGATGTTGAGATGGGAGTTGGGGAGTACACTACTGGCTGAGAGATATGGAGTCATCATGTACAGTATGTACGAGTGGCATGCAGATCACACTTCGATGCAAAGCATCTCTCATCTGCTAACCATCTTGGTCGCGTTGTATAGACCATGATCCTTCATTCTTACGCGGATTTTGGAAGCTTTTAACGGTTCCTTGGCAGTTGTTTTGATTTGGTTATTTACACCTTTGATCTAACGATGTAGCATATGCCATTCAGATATCCATCACTCCAACCACAGCCTTTCTCCGTAGAGTCCCGGAGCAAAAGCGAGATGGACCAAGACGATTTCACACGCCTTTCCCCCTCATTGCTATATGTGCCAAATAACATCCGTTGTCCTTGAACTAAAGCATGACGGCAAAAGTACCATCCAGATATTATTTCCCTGCTCCGCACCTAAGTAAGCCATCACAAGAAGACAATGAACGACCCAATGGCGAGTCTGAAGAGACCCCATGGTTCCCCAACGCAGCACGCCACGACAAATGTCACCGGAAATATGAAGGGGGAAGGAACCGCGCTTTTTGGGGGAATCAAACAGAGAGAGGGAGTATTTTATTTTTTTGTAATTTACTCGACCTTGCTCTCGAAGTTCTCGCCGGCAACGAGATCGGGGATGTCATCCTCCTCAGCGTCCTTCTCGTTCTTCTGCATGTTCTGATAGCTCTCAGCGAGCTTGCGGAGGGAAGCAAGGGAGTCGGGGCCGAGCTGGTTAAGGATGCCGGGGACGAGCTCAGTGAGCTCCTTGTCCTCACCGTTACCGTAGATGGCGAAGGTGTTGGCGGGGACAGCGGCGTGGACTGTTGGGCGAGAAACATAGTATGTTAGCAGACAAATTCCCCCAAGCAAAGTTGGAGCTTAGCTGTCGCATTATCAGAAGCTCGCCTGACTAAGTCGGTCATAACTCTCGCATATAAAGAGTTCTGACCCAACCCAGTTCAAGGTGGCACCTCCATATCGCGAAACAGAGGCTGGGCGTATCGGTACGTACCCTTAGGGGCGGCGAAGTGGATGACGTTGCCGTCGGACTTGAACATGTTCACCTCCTCGATGGCCTGGATGGGCTGAACATTGACCTTCTTGAGGGTGGCCTGGAGCTTCTTGTCATCGCCAGCGGAGCGGGCAGGCGCTCTCTTGACCTTTCTGCGGGGAGTACCCTTGCCACTATTTCAATTCAAAAAAAAGTCCATTGTCAGAAATCAAAAGCCCTCTCGTTTTGTCTGCATTCGCATGTTTCTCATCTCGTCTTGCGCTGGGCTCGCGGGGGGAGGTTTTGTGTGGGGGATATTCGAGGGCGCGCGCGAAAGAATGGAGGGGTAATTCGGTGCTGGCTCGTTTTTTTGTGCGTGTTGTGTGCGAGGAGCGATTGACGAGTGATATTCAAATTTCTACATACCCTAAAGCGGAGGGAAACCACCATTGTTAGCCTCTCGAACAGAACCTCAGCCTACAGGGCGAAAAACACGGGCGACAACATACCGATACGGGCCGAGGCGCCCAACTTCTTCAAACGCTCCTGAACATCCGACATTTTGGCTGGCGGTTTGTTTGGTGATGAGAGGATGTGAGATTGATCTGTTGTGGGGAAAAAGCGAAAGGTGCGGGAGATCTCGGTGAACCTTAGAGCTCAGGGTTAGTTTGGCGCTGGGACCTCATCGAGGACCTGTGGGCGGCAGTGTGGGCTCTGGGCTTGCGGGCTGGGGGGGTTCAGGCTGCTGGCTTGGAAGAGGGGTGGTGTGTGAGCATTTCGCGGCGGTGCTGGTTGGGCAGCTGGCCCGTGCATGCTCAAAAACGTTTCGTTTAAGAATCCCTGCACCCCCGCCGGCACGTTGAGCTCATCGCATGTTTCGAAACAGTCAAATAAACAAGATAGCTATACCATCATTAGCTATTGGTGAGCCTCAGAGTTACGTGTGAACTATACACTGTTCGCTTGGAGCCTGCTTGTCATCAGCTTGTGGAACAAGTCATATGTGCCAGACCTGGGATATCTCTTCCTATTCAGCTAGAGGCACCGCATCAAATTTTTACCCCACCTGCCTTGCTGCTCACCTTGGCCTTTCTTATTCACCGAGAAAGTGAGCTCCCCTCACCTTGAGACTTGACATCATCACCTGTTTCTGTTATGCTAGTCCTCAGAGGTCCATACCTGCGAACATGTTTCTTAAATGTTGCAAGCTTCACTGAGTTTCAAACAGATGGGCTGTAACATGTCTTTCCCTTATTTCCAGAGCAGAGCAGCAGCATTGTAGTGTTGACTCGGAAGCAATTGTGATATTACACCTCAGTAACCGTGGTGTTCAGGACCAAAAATGATCAATCCCTCTCATTGAAATTCAGAGTACCCTTTTGAACGCCTTCTCTTTCAGAACCCATTTTATGAATACAGAGTTTGTACAGAACCATAGTGATACAGCCCAAGGCGCCTGATTATGCCCAATGACTGCCCCTCAAAAGGGTCATTGATCACTCCCTCAACGTGAGCTAGCCTAACCACTTTACTTCTCAAGCGGAAGACCGGCCTCACGCCTCATAGCCTCTTTCCTAGCCTTCACCTCCTCTGCCAACGCCAGGCTCTTCTGCACCGACGCCCTCTGCTGTCTCTCCTTTTCCTCGGCCTCGGCCTGAACCGTCCAGACTAGAGAAGTCAAAGTCAGCAAGCACACTCATTCATCTCACTCATCACACCCAACTTGGTATTCCCGTCTTGCCTCCTTCCTTGTCTCCCTCCCCATCTCCATAGCCCACTCCATCCCCATCGCCATCCCCATCGCCATCCCCATCGCCATTCCCATCGCCATCTCCATCGCCATCCCCATCGCCATCCCCATCGCCATCCCCATCGCCATCCCCCATCGCCACCACCCACATCTACAACCCAACAGAATCACCAACTAAGGAGCGGGTAAAAGGACCACACAACCAAAAAAAAACTAAAAAAAAACTAAAAAAAAACTTACTCGGCTTGTCACTCTTGGAGTACTCCTTCAGCTTAACAACAAAGTCGTCAAACTCCTGCTGACGCTCGAACCTGCGCTCCAGACTTCTCTTCTGCAGCTCCGGGTTGTACTTCTGGAAGAGCTCCTCGTCTGTCGGGGTGAGCCAGTAGGTGAAGGCGGGACCGCCGACGCAGATTGCTGCACCACTGTTCATTTCGTCCATGCAAGTCAGATAATGTCTCTTTCTTGTTGCAATTTATGAAGAGAAAGAAAGAAGATAGAAAAGGATGATTCATTCTTACCCCATCAACATCTTGGTCCAGAGCCACCAGTTAGTTGGCTTTTTGGCGGCCATTTTTTGCTCAATGTGATTGCTTGCGTGCTGGTGATGGAGGAGATGGTTTGATTTGATTTGATGCCAAGACTTGAGATGACTGCTACCAATAACGGAGCAGAGAAATATTGGGTTGGATCGGCTTTGATAAGAACAACACAGATGAGGTGCCTAGTTGCTCGTGTTAGTGAAGAAAGTATATCGATTCAGGTGAAAGTCCGGTACGTACTGGTTATCAAAGTGACGTCGTCAATGACAGGTGAGCTCAAGTCTGAGCTTCTCAAAGGTTCGTCGGTGTTGCTTGAGTGCAGGCAGGCAAGGAAGCACCAACCGGCAGGACCGAAAAGCGGGGATATGCGGCAGAATGTCCACCAGCTGCGTGGTGTGGCTGACCGAGGTGAGCGATACAAACGGGTTATGGAAATACCAGTACATGTAATTTACGGTACCTGTGTGAAAGTTTGGTAAGAAACACCAGAGATACATGTCATCGTTATTATTGTTGATGCCAGCCACGATGAGTCAAGAAATCCTTTGAACCTCAGCCTCGTATATCTAATACAATCTCCATGAATACCGCCAGCTAAAACCATCTAAGCTTGTTACACATCATATTATCGCACCATGAACTATCGTCCAATCTCGTATCTACAGAGCACGGTTGACCGTTCCCCAAGCCCTCTGCTCTCTCTACTCACCCAAAACCCCATAGCTCTTAACCCGACTGAAAAAGAACGGCTTATCATGTTTCAGCGTAAACTCGCCCCAATCATCCGTCATCCGATCATAGTTATAGAACCCCCTCCACACAAGCTTATTATTCTTAGCCCCCATCTTCCCCGCCGACTTGAGCGTCAGATCCAAGCGGTAGATATACTTGCCCACGCCCTCGGTCTCAACGATCAAATCGCCTTCGATCTCGTTCAACGGTGCGGCCGGGCTATCCGCCGCCGAAGTCAGCCGCCAGCGGCCCTTGAGGGCGTACTGCATCGGCGCGCTGGGTAGGTGCGAAGGAACGGCGTTAGCGTTCGTGGCCTTCTTACCAGCGTGCAGCGCCACGGCCTCGCGGGTGAGGTGATAAACGACGTCGGCGGGCTCGGAGGTGGTGAGCAGGCTGATGGCGGTGCCATCGCGGAAGAAGCGCAGGTAGCGGTAGTAGGTGACGATGTGCACGGGACTGCCCCAGGTGGTGGCGTTGGCGCTGGCCTGGCCGGCGCGGATGTAGTTGACGGTGCTGATGTAGCAGCCATTGAAGCGGATGCGGGGACGGAGACGCCACATGCGTAGCCAGCTCGAGTTGTAGAGGGTCTTGTACAAGGCTAGGGTGGTGGCTCGTGATTCTTCGTAATGCTTTTCTGTTCGCTGTTCAGGAGTCAGGGGGAGCAGCAGGGAGACATCTGGGCTCTCTGTGCTTTCATCATCTTCGGCGGCAGCATCCTCACCGAGCGCCGCGGCTTTCTCTGCTCGGGCTTTCTCCTGAGCTTGCATTTGCTCCTCGAATTCGGTCAGAAGGTCTTCCTCCGTCAATGGCTCCCAGGTAAGTTGCCGTTGCCAGTGATAGTGCATGGCACCAAACCCAAACTCGTCACCCAAGCAAATACGTCGCCAAATCCTATCTTCGGTGGCGACCAGGAAAGCGAACTTCTTGCAGACTTGCGCAAGACGGACAAAGTCGGCAACATCTAGTATCGCCACGTCGCGCAAGATGTGAACTAGAAGCTCTTCGGGAAGAGACGCCATAGGGCACGGAGGTGGCGGCATTCCTTCTATGGGAGGACCGGCCGGCTCGATGGCTAACCCCGCGAAGCTGTTGATCAGCTCCTTCATAGTCTGCGGCTGTTCTGCCGGTGTCGATGCAGCAGCAGCACTCTCTGTACCACCAGCAGTTCCAGGGGTTGCCGCTGGCGGTTTGGCCTTTTGTTTTGGGAAATATTTGTTTCTGTATTTCTGATCCACGCTATCATCCATCTGTGAACATCACTCGGTTAGCCGAATTATGGACGGATAAAAGCAGAACTTTGTACGACCCGGAAAACTGCTTGAAGACATACCCTGAAGGCCTTCCTGTACAGCTTCAAACTATCACCCAAGCTACCCGCCGCCTCCCTCTCCACAGCCTTCTCATAGTGATCAAGAGCCGTCACCGGATCTTTCATGACCTTGTTCGCCGTCCATCCCCCTTGTGTCGACGTGGACGGCGCCGCAGCTCCATCGTTCGGTGCATCGAACGATCTCGGCTGAACATAGTCGTCTTCATAATCCTGGCGTGGTGCAACAACCTTTTTGGCCGGTGCCGGCGGAGGCTTCCGGGGATGAAGATGATGTTCTGCTGCAAGCTCGGCTACGGATACTGTCGTTTGTTGTTGTTGTGGTTGCTGAGAAGAAGAAGAAGATGATGAAGCTTGGGCTGTTGGCTGTCTTGCCCGGACCTCTGCTCTCCATTGCTCACGGAAAGACTCAAGGTCAGGGTTGGCTTCCCCGGAAGTATCCATTTTGCTTAATGGCGGCGATTAGAGTGGTGAAGTGAAACCAGAGTGCAATGAAAAAGGTAAGGGAAAACTGAGATCGTGAATTATTCAGCAAAATATATTATGTAAGAGGACACGGTAAAAAAAGGTACATCGGTTTGTTCATTCGTTTGGGCTGTCGTAGCAAAGGTAGTTGTATCAGAACACATTAGAATCGCCGTGATCTCATCCAATGAGAATTGACCGCCACGCTATTTTCTTAATATTTAATGACATTAAGAGAGATATGTACTGTTATGTACGGCGAGATGGAGGAAAGTGATGGGTTGGACGGAAGTGGTTGTGTCATTCGGTGAGTTGTTGTCGTTGATTCGGCAGTCTCGAGATAAGATAAGCACTTCCAGTGTGAGGTGGCGGCGTGCCAGATCGGGAACAAAGCCGCGGTACTTGGCCCGTGTACAGATCGCCAAGAACGTCATGGCAGTTGCGAGATCGGAGTCTTTTTTCCAGACTCTTGCGGTTGTACACTAATATGAAGATACAAAGGTATCTGCGTAGTTGCTACGGCCGGCTCAGGACTTGACAAGATTGGGCACTATCAAGTGCGATAGGTATCATCTCTTGTATGGGATGTAATAACTCATCTGAACCCCCTCGTGGGAGATCATACCTACACACGAGCGAAGCAGTGGATTGTGAATTTGTTTCATATTCGTCCGAAGCAGTGAACCGCTTATTGGAGGCCACATAAAGAGCCGAAATGCAACAGTCAACTCCATTTCTGATGCTATGTATGCGTGAAAAAGACATACCGGTGCTGGAAGAGCCTCTGAAAGATACTCATACAGTACAGCAATGCCATGATGTTTTTGTGTATCCCTCACTTCGCTTGCACGTAATGACGTTTATCGATATCCCCTCCCTACCATAAAACCCAGTGTAACCATGAAAAAGACAACTAAACACCTTATTCCGCTGCTCCGTGTGACGCTTTCCAGATAGATGAAACCCCCCTTTACAATGCAGCTTGTTTATGTATGAGGACAACACCATACGTTTTTCGTGTGATGAATATACCGAGAAACAACAAATGACCTTGGTCATGTCGAGAAGTGAATTCAATTCCTGATTCAAGTATCACAGAACAACCAATGCAGCCAAACCTAGTGGTGATGATGGCCATCAGCATCATGAGAATGGGTGCTCTCCGGCCTCGACACGTCCGGCACGACACAGCATCCCCGACCAGAGCAATCCTCCACGCAAGCAAGCAGACAGTTCCCATCCGCCTTGCCGCATCCGGGAAGCGAAGACGTTGCGCCGTCTAGGCGGGGCGAGGTCGCGGCCTCCTCGGTATGGTTGTGTGTCGCGTCGAGGCAGTACTCGGGCTGGATCGTGGCGCTGTGGATCCCATAGTCGTGCAGGCACTGCCGGACCTGCCTGGAGAGATCCATATACTTGTCACCGCCGGCCGCCGAGATGGGGAAGTCCACCTGGATGTGCAACGAGGCAACGAAGCTTGTGTCGTCCAGCTGCCAGACGTGAACGTGGTGGCAGCTGACTACGCCCTCCAAGTCTTGGATGTCTTCCCGGATTTGCTTGAGATCGATGTGCTCGGGTGTCGCCTGGAGCAAGATCTTGGAAGCCGCAAGGGTAAGCGGGATGGCTGAGCGGAGGATGATCATGGTGATGAAGAGCGAGACGGCAGGATCGGCGTAGAAGCGTCCAGGCCAGTTCGTGAGCCAGATAATCAGGGCTGTGGCAATGACTCCTACGTTACCCAAAGCATCTCCAATGACGTGAAGAACCATGGCGTTCATGCCCATGTCAGCATGGTTATGTCCGTGTCCACTCTTGCTTGCCTTCTTCGGCTTGGTGTGGTTGTGCTCGCGGTGAACGTTCGAGTTCCGTCGCCCCTTCTTTGGCGAAGATGAGTGCGCGCCGTACTGGTGATTGTGTCCATTCGATCCTCCGATGAGCGGTGTGTTTTCGGTGTTGGTATCATCATGTCCGCCGTTTTCGTTGTCGGAGCTATTCTCACTGCTGGAAGACTCCTCAGGCTGGGACCTGCTAGCATCAATAATCTCTTGCCGGAAGCTAGCCGGATGAATGTTCATGTCCTCGATGCTCGTGAAGCGGGCGTGTCTGGCGTTGCTCGACTTGCGGGTCCTACCCGTCTGGTGACTGTGCGCATCGCCCGTTGCTCCTGCGCGTCCTTCCTCGGCGATCGCGCTGTTCTGATATCCGTGGTCGTGCTCGTGAGCATCGGCGTGGCTATGCGCATGTTCGTCGTGACTGTGAGCGTGGCCGTGATCGTGGTCATGGTCATGATCGTGTCCTCCGGGCCCGTGGGAGTGGCCATGTCCGCCGAGAACGACGAAACCAACGAGGTTCGAGGCAAGGCCAAGCGATCCGACAATCAAGATCAGTTTCGGGTTTTCGATGGTGGGCGGGTCGATGAATCGGCCGAGGGCTTCGAGGATGATGGAGACGCAGAGCGCAATCAGAAATACGGCGTTGAAAAAGGCACCGAGTATTTCCGCGCGCAGCCACTATTACAGTCGCACCCGGTCAGTAAAGGATTATGGAACCAGGGAATAACACCGGACCGCAAAAGACTTACGCCGTAGGAGAACTGATCTGTTGTCGCCCGCTTGGTCAAGGAAAGAGCCCACAATCCGACAAGTAAAGAAATGATATCGTTTAGCTACAGCACATGGCACTTGAAGTTAGTCACCAAGCCTGTTGTTTTATGGGGGATATGATTCGGCGATTTCCCAGTGTATGCGACGTACCATGTGGAAAGAATCCGCCAAAAGCGCAAGTGATCCGACAGCCAGACCGACGGACAGTTCCAGGAGGAAGAACATGACATCAATCGCCAGCATCACTTGGATGCGCGTCGTCTTTGACCACGCCATCTTAGCGACGATGTGGTTGAAAGAAAGGCGCGCGCCGACCTGTTTCTCTCAACTTTCCAGCACGGAGTTGACTGGAGTTTTCTGAGTTGCGATCGGGAGATAAAGATCTGAAAGGACGGGAAGAAAAAATGTTGAAATCTGTTTGCTGGGTGTTGGTGCTTGGCAAATCGGAGGTGCCAAGGCAAGGGATGGAGTTAATATGGGATGGATGGCGGCGTTTCCGTTGAATGGAAAGCCGGATTTGTTCTTGCTTGTGGTGCTGAATGATGGGAATTTCGCCGCTCCTTGCGTGTTATCAGTCCCGCTATCACGTCAGCTGTGCGCAGGGGTTCCCAGTCGTCGCCCCAAATTCCCCGAAAAAAAAATTGTTTCCCCTGATTCCTACAAGATTCTTCACCCGAAGTTGGATATCAGGTGAATGCGCGCAGCACTGCAGTATTGCTGACAAAAACGCAGTTGTGGGCTTTTAGAACCTACGAGTAGAGATGAAGCGGGAGAACAACGGGAATTGCAACCTGAAGGGAATGCAACCTTGCCACGATGATGACTTATTTTACACAAGGTGTGCACACCAGCACCTTGAAAGGTTTTGTAAGCCCGCACGCATCACAAAGAATCGCCATGACAAAGCCCACCAAAATTGCCTTATTTTGTACAGACCTCAAAAAACCTCCTCGGTTGGTAATCTCAAGGTATCCATTCTGTACAACTCATCATGCTTCCCGCCGTCATGTCAAAAAACCCAACTAAAAAGTTAGCGGTCAACAGCTCCCGTAGGTCCTTTCGGCATTCGTTTCTATGGATCCAGATCCGTCAGTTTCAAACCAACACTGCGCCAAGGTGAAGAAAATGCGCTTTCCACTTCCAGGTCTGCCAGGTCACACACCCGACATTGCGCGCGAGTCACCAGACGCAGCCCATAGGTAGCGTGGAAGAGAGAAGGAGGAAAGGTTTTTTTTATAAAAATCTCGCAGTCCGACCGACCTTACCCCGGCGTGGACCGAAGTCCCCCGGCTCCCGGCCGAACTGTCAGGAACCTTGGCCGCACCGAAAAGGCGCAAAGTCTCACAGACGGGAGTTCGCAGTGACATCAAAAAAGCCGGCCGAAGCCCCACACCGGTCCGCCGGAATTAACGTTTTAAGGTTTTGATCTGCAACGGAACGTGCGTGGGGTAAGGTAAGGTATGGTAAAGTCGTTTCGTAAGTTACGACGTTGTTCGTCCGTCGAGTCGGGTGGTGAGGTCGTAAGAATAAACCTCAAAACGACCTGAACGCCTCACGGTCTGATAGGTAGTGTACATCACATCTTCGGCACCCTTTTACATATACTGTATCCATGTGTCATTTTCACACCTTATGGTCGAAGTTGAACGGTTTTCTTGTATCAAACAACTCCAATACCATAGACTCGATCCAATTGTACTACCATTTATCACGAGGCATACCACAGTTTGCAGCGATCTTTTTAATCAAAGTGAGCATTATAATGCTATCCCACATCCGCCCATGTTCTGTTTATTTTCACAACCACTCGCAGTTTAATATATGTTCTCGTCATCTCAGACTTCATCCTCACCTCAAGCATCCGTTTGTCGCTTTGATCGCTTGGACTATCCTGTCTAAGTGTAGCTTCTTCAGGAGCTTGATCCAGTGAGAACATAGGACAGTCAAGATTTGGCTTCAGGATGAAGCTTTCGTAGGGACTTTCTCTGGGAAGGAAAATGAATCGCTATTCAATGTATCTATCGCTGAAACCTGAAACGATACCTCCAAACGCTGACAAAGATGTAAGCAGACAAAACTGGCATAAGACTTGACATTGATCCAGCATGATAACCATCTCCAAATCACTCCCACCACTCACTCCCTCGTCTCGTCTGGCTTGTCCGTCTTGCTTGTCTCGTCCGTCTCGCCCATCTCATCCGTCTCTTGGCCTAGTGTTTCCTCCGTAGTAACCCACCCATGTTTGGGGTCCTGCTCCTGTTCCGGATCGATTAATTTCCCTTTCCCTTTGGCATCCTTCCCAGAGCCCAGTCGCGGACTTGGATCGGCCGATTCGTTACCGCCACGGGGAGTAGGGCCTGCGCGTGTCAAGGCATTATGTCTGACCAGCGAGCTTGATGGTGGTGATACCTCAACAATTTTTTGTAATGTTGGGTAATAGAACTTATATGGCAGCTTTTGCAACAACTCGTAGTGATCAGAAGGGACAAAATAACCCATGTGTGGCCGACTGCGGTCGTTCGCATGATAGAAATAGACCGTATCTGTGCGTGGAATGCCGAGGCCGGCCGGGATGATGGGTCTAAACCACTCATCTTCAGAAACAGGAGGAGTAAGGGTATCATCCACAAAGAAGAAGCCGCATGGTGGGTAAGGCAGCTTTTTCCTCCGGTCGTTGACCAAGTACCGCAGATGATCACCCATGCGGTACCTGTAAGGTCGGTTCCAATGCGGGACATGCAGTCTGTTACCACGGTAGAGGAAATATCGGCCTGGTGTCATCTCCCCCATCTGATGGTTCTCAGGACTGGCAAGGTGCTTTTCTTTCGGCAAATTGTGAGAGGGAATCAGCATACCATCGCGCGGTCGATGGGGGTCCGGAACAAACGTCCAGCTGTTCCAAGTCTCGGGCATTTCGCCTACACAGAAAATATCAAAGGGGGTTGGAGGAAGATACACAGGGGTCCTGAAGATCTTTTTGACGGGGGCCCTGGGGTGTACATTGCCCAATGGGAGGAGGGTGCCTGTTCCGTACTTTTGACCCTACCTGACAAAGAACTGGTAGGCAACATGTTCCGAAGGGACACCTCTTTGGCTGTGAACACGGAACCTCTTCGCGTGACAATACGATTCCACCGGAAGAGCGAGACCCCAAGGTCCATCAGGCATTCGAGGTCCGTCCCATAGGTGCGTCTTAAATATGTCGGCGTATTGATCACGTCTCAGCCCTCTCGGATTCGGATGTGGCCAGTCGTCGCGGAGTAAGCTGGATAATGGTGTTCCCGGCTTGCCCTTGACTGACAGGTCGATGACCTGTCTAGCCACGTTATATAAGTTTCGTCTGCTGCTTGTCCAAAGGTTCAAGAAGTAAGGGGTGTGCTCTTCTTTGGACTTTCGCCAGGTCCTATCGCCGAGGACGGTGGTCAGTCTTTTCAGCATGGAGGTCTCCCCACTCTCCGTTATCATCTGTTCAGCTTCCAGAACGAATTGACATGTCGTGACACCCGTCTTCCATTCGCACCCGCCACCGTTCGGAAGTGCTGCCTCAAATAGACCTAAGTTTGCTTCCCCATCACCATCGCCATTGTGCCCCTCCACTCCCACCAAAGTACGCAGTGTGTGGAATGTGCGCCATGTTATTCTTCTGTTCTCTGGAGTAGGATTGTCACTTGATGATGCTACCGCGGTGGTCTCACGAGATGTCCTGGATGCAGTCCTGGAGTTGGTATCCAACGTAGTTTGAACTTGCACGCCAGACCCAGGAGTCGATGGAATGAAGTTAGGCACAAGCGTCACTCGCAGGGGAAAGGGCTTGAAGTCATCATCCTCCCCCTTAGCCCCCGTCTCGTCTTGCCCACCGTTAGCATTGCCTTGTCCGGCCCCGTTTGCTGCAGCATCTTCTTCTTCCATGAGAGGCTCGGGCATATCAAAAGTGTAGTCAGGATTCTGCCACCTGGGGCCGTTCTCCCACTCAGCTCCTGAATTTTCTGGGAGATTTAGATCCAACAGTGCGTCGATCAGGTCGACTCCGGAGTAGTATGCGTTCATCGGCTCGCGGATACCCATATCAATCCTCATTACTCTGGGTTCGGCGTCAGGTTCGTAAATTGGCAGCCAAAAGGTCACGCTCAGTCCGCCATGCCATTTTAAATGCATGCCAATTCTTCTCAGAACCAACGCTGTTCTCGCATCGTAACATGACGTTTTGCGAAAATGGGAGGTGGCTTTTTGCTGCACAGGGAGAAGGGTCCAGGCATGCCATTTCTCCAGCTTGCCGTTGCGGAAGATACCCTGGGCCTGGTGCAACTAGCCTTTGGTACTCAAGGTGTCCGTGGTGATGGCGAATTCCGTTGCGTTCTTGCGTCCGTCCTCGAGGATGTAGTCTTCCAGGTCCTTCTTCGACTCGATGCGCACATAGACTGAATCCGATCCTTCCGTGCGGTCTGTCAACATGACCGGGTAGTTGTCTGATTCTTTGATGTAGCCGGCAGTCTGCATGATTTTGTCCTGAGCGTTTATCTCCTTTCCTAGAAAGACCCAGGGATGGTGCCAAATGTGAAGATCCCTCAATATCCGATACATTGCCAATTTGTCGACGACAGAGTGAATCGACGTCAGTCTGGGAGTATGGACGTATATGCCATGCCGCCTGAGCTCCTTCATATGAGCTGCGAAGACGGCCATCGTGTCGTGCTGCGGTATGATGTAGTGAATGTCGTGTTCGAGGCAGATTTCCATGACCGCATGAATCCATGTTCCGTACTTCTGGTGTTTCGAAACTGGCGTCAAGAAATGCGTCTTGTCCACTGGATATTGGAGCCTTTTCCGATCGACCGGTGCGACATTTTGGGGAAAATAGCCGGGCGCGTAAAGGGCGTGAATCCGGTAGTGCCCTTTCTTGTTGAGGATGGTAGCAATCTGACGGCCAGTGGGTGTGGCGCCATCCGTGATCAAGACATTCCCGAACCGAAACCTCAAGTGGCGTTTGTGCTTGGTCTCCTTTTCCTTGCGTTTACGTTCAACGCACTTGTTGTAGAAAGCCAGATTGGCATGGGCGTTGTTTATGGCGGGACCTGATCTGGATGAACCCGATGAATCATCCATTGTTTTGAGAGAAAGAAAAGAATGGATCGAGAGGAGGATGTGGTAACGGTCGTAAGTTTGAAGTAATAGAATATGTTGGTGTTGAAATTGGACGAGGTCGTAGGATGGAAGCTCGGCGCGAACAGAAACGATGGGATGGATGTTCTAGGATGGAGAAGACAGATTACAGCCACCCCGATTCTGAGTTAGTTTTTCTGTTATTTGTATTGACTTCTCGCTCGGTCTTAAGTCAATGAATGATTGCCTGATTCAGGCGTAACACTTCGCGCTAGAGGGCAAGAAGCATCAAGTTCTCTTTGGCCCGTCTCAATGGAAACTCCTTTGACAACATCTTTCAAGAGGTAAGTATTGAGCTCACGCTTGCCTCTGAGACCACATCGCCTTGAGGTTAGAGAAGGCACACGGCAAGTCTCTATCCCGTACTTTCCATTGAGAACGTTTAGAGCAGATACGCTCCTCCGGCCCCATTTCATTACATCGTCCAAGAACAAAATGACCCCGATGATGGTGCTCACTGTACCTGTTTCGTCAGCCGTAGGAGATATGACTGCCACTGTCTTGTGCGTACATCTTCCTCCACTGCAACAGAAATCCGTATCTCTCACACATCACCCTGCCCGGTCTCCCATCTACAAACCATCCGCTCTTTCACTCTTTCAAAGCCCATGGGATTACCTCCACATTCTGTTTTCCTGAGCAATTAGGTAGGTAGTTACCCCTAAGCAAAGAGTGTCCCACATCTTGCCCATGAAGGTAGCCACGGCAGGCAAGAACGCTCTGACGAAGCCACCTCGCGCACTTGCAGTCCTATGTGGTACCAACGCACTTCACTTCCAGGTCCACGGAAGTTGTTGTTATTACCCTCTCCTAATTCACGGTTCTCTCCACAGGCACCGAAACCAAAGGAATGCCTAGGTGAGTTAAGTACCTCTAGGCGTAGCTAGGTATCTTCAGCGCGAAATGATCCGAAGATCTCAGGCTCTCAATGTAGCAATAACCCGATGCTCAGCCCAACAAAAAGAAGGGTGGTGGCGATAGCAACTCTAGGGATACTACCACTCCAGGTTGCCCCTGGGTTGACCAACAGCAAAATTCTGGTCGGGACGTACTGCCGATAACGGAGGAAGGAACTCAAGAGAGGAAGCCGAACGGCGGGCAAAGACACTGGCTGGAAAGGAAAGAACGACTGGGAGATACGACAGCCTGAAGAAATTGAGTGGGTGGGCAAAGGAAGGTGCAATCGACAATCCTGACTGAGCCTTCCAGCCCGCCCAGTTCCTCAATGTTGTGGGCGGAAAGAAATGACCGGGACTTTCGATGAGGAGATTCGTACCTACCTTGTTTGACGTGAAGTTGCCGACTCCATCGTTGAGTTCATTTCTGGTGATAGCTTTAGCTTCCTTCCACTCGTCTTCTGGCTGTCAAGAACGGAGCTCACCTGCCGACCTCTACCTCTTGAACCTCAGCTGCTACCACCTGATTTCAGTTGCTTGTCTTGGAAGGTGTACTGTGTTCAAACCTACCTACTCACCCCAGAAGCAACTTGGAAGTGCCCGCTTCAGGACCAGGATCGAACGATTCGCAACCAGCAGTCGATGAGACCTTGCCTCATTCTCTCCTGGTTGAAGATAAAGAGCTTAGACAGTTCCCTTTTTGTTGTGCATGCAAGCGCAATGCTCAGCAAAACCACTCACGGGCTGAAAGGCCAACTGAGCGGCAGTTCTTTCCTCCCAGTCCGACGCGGAATGGCAACAACCAACATCTTTCGCTGTGTGGATCTAGAACCATATCCCACCTCTTTTGTCGAATCGCATCCCGCCCTTTCACCTTTGCTATTTCCTTTCTAGCCATACACCTACCTACCTGCCCATACTCGAGGTGCCTACTTCAGCTCCTTTATCCTGTACTTCCTGCCGTGGTCGCCATATCGAGCTAGAGATCCGTAGCTCGGCGGGCGTACCTGTATGGATGGGAAGACAGGCGCCGGCCGATGATCCATTTTGCTCGTTCTGTCTCCGCGATAGAGACACTCGTGTCCAATCAGTGTTGGAATGACCACAGCCTCAGGTTTTGTTTTGCTCGTAGTTTGAATCGTCGTATTATAGTCCAAAGGTAAGGAGAGAAAGGGGCACATGCCTCACAGGACGAGATAACATACCGGGAGATATCTGTTGGCGACGTATGAGCGACACTTGGACTTCCATTAGTCACCATCCCATGTGATGACTGGAGTAGATAGTACCAACAGACCATGGGTGAACAGAAACTCGTGTGGATGTGACAATATGAACATACTTGTTCGGCTTCATGACAACCTATAATCTCCTGTCCGTTAACCCGCGAACCCGTCATGGTCAATCACTTCGACACTATCGTTGTGATACAACATTGAGCGAGATAAACCCACGTTCACCATCTATTGCTCGCCGGCCTCGTGTTGGCCGTCGCTTTAGAGGGGGCAAAGGAGAGGCCCGAGCCGTTTTAGCCAAGGAATGAGCCGTTCAAACCAAGCCAGACCGGATATTGCGAACGGCAGCTTCCCGCCATCTGATAGAGCCGCACTTAGCGCGCTCGAGCATGGGTTGGTAGAAGTGATCCAGGGCCCACTGTTTCCATCACCACGCTCGGCTACTCAGAAAGCGTTGGAGCCGAGACTATGGGATATTACTCACCCACCGGATGTCGACATACCAAATCCCCGTAGCCCGTGTTTAAAGATACCCACCCCTTTCATGAAAGTGGGCTAGATACCAGAAGTAAATGAATGGCCGACAGCATGAATGCTGCAGTGATGGGGAACACCCAGCGAGCCAAGCAACGCAGAGCAGAGCAAGAAAGCTCGGCAATAGATCTTTCAACGACACTCTTCCAACCTTTCCTGACCTTCCCCCAATCGATCCAGTGGCGTGTATCACTGCAGTCCGGCGAGCCGTAGAAGGCCAACAGGAAGTGGTGGACATAAGAACACACAGTAAATGGGTTGCTGTGTGAGCTAGGTTAGTATGGAGATGTGTAGGTGGAAGGGAGCATTACCACATGTAGGTAAGCACGATGCTACCTTGATGCTCCAAGGGCTTGCCTTTCCCTCCTCTTTTGTTCTCCGTTGGGTTTGATTTCTCCCTCATTGTTCACCTTGTCTGTTTCTGGTGTAGTGGGCGCACAAATTCCGCTCGGTATATGTGCCCAAAACCTTGCACACGGGTGCGTGAGTCCACATATGACGGGAATCACAAGCGACTTCAGAGTAATGACTTGAATTGCTTGGCGAAAACCGAGACCTGGCTGGTTTGATTGACCTCCAGCATATTGTTGTCGGAAGATGTTGGCCGAGATACCTCTCACCGTGCCAGGAGGATGAACAGATAGACTTGTACGCTTCGTAACGGTGCATCAACGGCCGGGCCTTTGAAGCTTCGTCACACCATAACTTGCCGACCTGGTTGTTCCGGAGGCATAGAACTTTGGGAGGGAGAAGCTGGAGAATGACAAAGCTGGACGACCAGAAGTCACCCAGACCTCTGGCGGAACGAGTGCTTAGGCGACCGGCGTGAAGTCACCTTACCAAGTGGTACGCAATCCCTTTCTTTTGGTGTTGCTCGGCCGGCTGATTGGGTTGTTTGGGCAAATTGCGACATGCAGATGCCATGCTATGGTGCTTATATGGAAATCCAGTTGGTAGTGATAGACGGTCGATGGTTGGACATGGGAACAGGTAAACGAGGAATGCACCGTATCCTGGCCCAATGAGACCGGCATAGCTCGCCTATAATGAGCAAGCCGAAGTAAGGGCTTCGTATAGCCATTACTCATGCAATCGCAACAGAGGAGGAAAGAATAAGCCCAGGCATACTGGGGAACAACGAGCTGAACCTCTTCTGATATCCAAACGTAACATGGCTAAATTCCGAAAGAGTGAGCCTGTCGGCGAGTTTGACACACCTTGAATTCATCACAGGGCTAGTGCGTGAACAGTTTAAGTCGTGCATCGGGTATCCCGTGGGAATGCGACAGAAAGAGAAAACGGGTTGTGATGTTAAAAAGCTGGGTACGTGATACAGATACACAGTCGAATGCAACGGCGGCTTGACTGAGCGGGCCGCTCTATTGCTCTGGCTTCTTGTAGATAGCCTGCAACAGGTGAAGTGCCGGGACCGAGCACAGATATGGAGTGAGGGAATAGACGGGAAAAAGAAACGAGCTTAAGAGACCAACGACAGAAGCTTACGCTTTGAGGACGTCTTGATTGGAGGTATCCGAGAGGTTTGGTATCACAGGTATCAATGCATAAGGTATGAGAAGGAGAAAGCATTACCACTGGACAAGATGGCGTGGGGAAGCAAGCCTACAAGGTCGGGTTGGTAGGTGTAGGGCGTATGGCGTCCGTAGCCGTGTGCGGGTGAGAGAGGGTGTCCTCTTCCGTACCCAAGTCCGGTGTGTATGCGAGCACACCGTATCCTGTGCTTCCGTCCCCGGTACTCCATGGTTTCCATCTTTCACCTGGCACTCAGCTCTCCGTCCCGCTCGTCCGTTGATCTGGGTCCCAGGCGGAACAGATGTATATGGGGTTTATACCAGACCGCCCCATATAGGACCAAGATTCGTACATCTTGCAGAGCATGGCACCACGCAGTGCGGACAAGAGAGCCACCAAACAGGGAAAGACGTCAAAGAGATGTGAATAAGTTAAGCCGGTCAATCCAGTCGAAATGATATGCCCATGCAGCTCGTTGCGTATGATATGTCGGGTGCGGGTGAGGAACTGTTGGAACGCAGCCACTGGGATCTGATTTCTTCCAAGTAAGGTAACCGGTACCTCACAGGTCCCAAGCCCTGCATTGGACGCTTATCGTGGTGAATTTGACGCGTACAGACCGGCGCCGGATTGGTGGTGCGTGGCTGAAATCTGTAACGCTCAAGTCATACCGAGTCGTCCAGACGTTCCTCACAGACACACTGGTTTTTTGTTTATTGGCATGGAGACCAAGACAGGTTGTTATGGCCTGCTCTGTGCGAGTCCACGGACGGTAGCAGATGACGTTGTAGTAGACGTTGCGGGCGGGTAGAGGCCAGTGAGGACAAGACGATATAAACATATCAGGACCCGGCTTGGGCTGTTACCCAAGGGAGGTGCTTGCAGGTCATACAGAGCACAAGAGCGTGGAGTTGACTGGCGGCTGGTGCAGAGAGAAACATCCAACAGCATGTGGTCTGTTCGGCAAGTGTAACCATTGCGACCGAGACGGATCGGGAGCCCAGTTTTCGGAGAGGCTTGCCGGTGAAGGTCTGGGGGAGGGCCATTCTCGAAGCTTACAGGTCAGGTCGTCTTGGACATGTAGTCGAAGCTCCCCGAGAACGGGGTCAGGTTTCAGTACTGTGTAACCGCGCTTTACGGTAGACGCAGATGCTGGGGCGCCATGAATCTAGACCGGGAATCCAGGACCGCAGAGACCGGCTTTGGCCAGACGGTCGAAGGTTTTGAGCCTGCCGTTGAGACGAACTTTTTTTTTCTTCTTGCCATGTCCTATCGGATGTAGCGTAATCATGAGGCTGGCGGCATGGCCCGGTGAGTCCTGACCATTGGCTCTATCCGGCGTCGACTATCAACTGCAGAGCGGCAGCAGAAGGGAACCTCAAGGTCTAGAGAAGGTCCATGAGTGGTGAGGTGAGCCTTGGCATCCGAGTATAAGCCGGTCCAGCAACATGGACGGCACCGCGAACTGGATGGCAAGATGATGGATGGCGAGCGGGGAACCAGACTCGGAGAGCTTCCCAGGTAACCTTTTCTGCCTCGTAGTGGCTGGCGTATCCCGTCTAGTGGAAGGGACGGATATCCGGCGGAGGGGGCGGCGTACCAATTGAAAGGCAGGCAAGTCGAAGCGAGGTCGCGGTGGGAGGTGTGAGAATCATCATGATCTTGTGCAATGCGCCAGTCGTGGATGATGCATCCGTTTAGGTGTTGTGTCGGAATTGGCCGTGAAGGCAGGTAGGAGCCAGGTAGGTTGTAGTGAGAAGAACAGCGCCAAAGGAGCGAACGGATGAAGTTGTGAGATGAGATGCAGTGCTCGGGGCCAGAGCAGGTGCACGGACCCTATTCTTATACAAGCTGTGAAGGAAATCGGGAAAGAACAACTTGGCACCAAGCTGTGCTGGTGAAATGACAGGACTGGATGTTTTTGTTCACCGTGACCGGGTAGTTTGAAGATCATAGAACTTGAGTTAAAGTTCAAAAAGAGGTGGATGCAGAACGGTGACTCGTGAGTCTTGTCGGCGTCAGATCCGTCTGATTGCCAACCTGGAAAGTGGCCAGGGCTGTTGTGCGTTGCATGGTGTGGTTTTGTCACCTGCAGCAATGCCCGGTGACTGCCCTACACCTTCCACCTTCTTGGCTCGTAGTCAGAAATACCTTCCCTCCGAAGCTTGATTTTGCGGGCTCATTTCAGATGCGTCTTGTGAAGTGATAGCAGTAGTTAAACTTTGGAGGCAGGTGCATCCGTAAGGAACGGGATGAAGTGGAAGGTACGATTTTAGGTGAGGATTCTGATGTTGTTGGAGCTGCTCCCCGCACCTGTATCAAAGCACGTACCAGGAATAAAAGAAAGAAGATACGGATAGACGGGTACCTTGCATAGCACGCTCAAACAGTGTCATGCTTGCGTACATGCCTAACGGCGACGGTGCATCGATACAAGGTTACATTACCATAAACGCACACCTGCGTCGAAAATATTTTGACCCCGAATCGGCCCCTCAACGACTGGAGCGGGACGGGAGCTCACCCAATCCAGGTGGAGACCGGAAGCTAGCTATCTGCTCATGCCGCCAACGCTCCATCTGGCCAGTCTTTCGGACGGCGTTCTCGATGTCTTCCCATTGCAATTGAAGACGCAATGTGTTCGATCTGCTTGCCTGGCCTATCTGGTCTTCCTTTTGATATCGTCTCGACACCCATTTAAACCCCAGCTGAAGCAGCATCGCCATGTTCTAGCGAGATCTAAAGATACCGTCATTCCATTTTCTGTCAACATCTCTCACTCTACTGAGCAGCAGGAGCACGGTACGTCTCATAGCTCTTTACCTCTCAGTCTTGGTCAAGAACTTCACCCTGTCCCTCCCGCCTTATATGAGGCTTAACTCATTATTTGTTACCCCTTTTCCATTCATTGGTGGTAGTAAGTCGGGTGGTCCATGAGTTTATCAATCCCGTCAACAACATCAACACAAGCATCGAGAGCAGTATCAGGGGCAGCATCGGGGTTGTGTCCGTCAAGCCTCCCCCATTACCGTTGCTTTTCGGCGAGGGAGTAAGGAAACACCATTGACTGCCGTGCAACATTCGGTTGGCTCGTTATTGTTGCGTCCTTTAACCCACCGAGGGCTTTTACTGCCCCATCGATTCCCAACCAGATTGTGTCCCCTTTCCTTCTCTTTTTCCTGTTCATATTGACGGTTCTTGGCCGACAGTTGCTGGAAATCTGGTCCTTTCCTGATGTTTACCGGAGCGCTGTTTACATTGTTATCATCCTGAACCCCCCTTCACACCCCCTCATGTTCTAGCCCTCACGCACTCTGCTCAGTCTCGTTATATCTCCTCTACGGTCCTTTTAACTCACTCTGTCTTAAGTCACATTATCATTGCAAAGCCTCACTCATCGGACGGTTTCTCAGACGTTTTGGCTTCTTAACCAGAGTCAGTGTGCCTCCAGACCCTCACATCCACCCGTTAACACGACCCTGGACAGTAAACGTACCCTTTTTGCTACCCCAACCCGCTACTGTACCTTATCGAGACCGGCCTTATCCCATTACAGTCAACGCGGCCAACGTAACGTTCGTCTTCGGTCAACAAGACTCCGTCGTAGCGTCACCGGCCGTTCGGCTATGCGGTCCTGCTGGTCTGCTACCTATATTGGCTCAACCGCTGTCCTTTAGTGGGAGCCGAAAGCTTACGATTTCGCTCGTCCTACATCGGCCACACCTTTTCCTCCCAACACCTCACCTTCCTCTCTCACCGGGGCCTTCGCCTTTAGAGCTGAGTGCCGCCGAAGACTCAGTGCCCAAAAGATCCAAATCAGCAGATCGATGCTTTGCCTCACAAACTCGGCACATTGAGCTCTTGCTGAGTGCCATATTCTCTGTCATCAGAATAACCGCTCATCATCAAGTTCGCGCATTCATAGCCGATAACCTACAATCACATTGACCAGGACGCACCTCGAGCTGGATACCAGCTTTGAATTGGGATTGGCATACCCTTCTCAGTGAGCTATCATCCATTGTGTTGAGGTTCAGGGGCAAAATCATCGGCCAGACTGGTGGCTGTATCATCATTCTACCAAAGCTCAAAAAAGCAGTGGAGAAAGAAAACGGCAAAATGGCTACGCCGACAGCTTCTGGCAACCCAACGATGGAAACGGAGCATACGATACCCGCCCCGCTTGATGCGCCTCCTGAAAGTGCTGTGCATCACACACGTCAAGGGGAGCAAGGATCACAAGCGGAGCAATCGCAACAGCCGAATGGAGAGCAACAACAAAAACAAACACACCAGGAGCAGCATGAGGAACACACCGAGGAACAGCAACAAGGTCAGGAACGGCACGAGGAACGGCATGATGAACGACACGATGAACAGCACCAGGGGCATCACCAGGAGCTTCACCAGGAGCTTCACCAGGAGCATCACCAGGAACAGCGCCCGGATCAACATCATGAACAACACCAGGGACGGCAGCCCGAGGATACCGGTCCAGCGGTTTTGCATGTTCCCATCGCTACCAACGGGGTTGTCGAGAGCCATGGTCACTCGCCGCGGGCGAGAAAGGACACCAACTCCTCCATATCGACCATTGCATCTGCCGCCACAGCTGCTACATCCTGTAGCGTCGTTTCCTCCCCTGCCCTTACTCCGACAACCGCCCTGCCAGCCCAAAACATCTTTTCTATCAAGGACGGAAACGCTCCTTCATCTTCCAGTCGAAACAGACGGCGTACTGGCCCCTTGGCGCCTGAGGCAAGGGGAAGGGCCGCTCTTATCCGAAAACAAGGTTCATGTGCGAACTGTAAGAGGAAGAAAATCGGAGTGAGTGCATGCCGACCAAGTGTAAAAACTTGAAAGCCATCCAGGCCAGTTCACTTACTCGGCTTTTCTTGTAGTGCGATGCCAGGCATCACGGCATGACTTGGGAAGAACTCGCGCAAAAGTTTCCCAACTCTGCAGAGACGCAACAGCTTGAAACCATTGTGCCGCCAACCCCTACAAATGCTCATACTCAAGAATCAAGAAAACACAATCTCAGCACCCCTTCGCCAGAATTTATGGACATTGATTCCTCTCCAACACAACAACCGATCCGCTCATCGTTCAGCGAGCCGCGCGTCAGAACACCTCTGCCTTCCAAGCCTCGACAGGACAGGGCATCTACTGTGTCGTTCCCCCAGCCGAACGGTGGTCTTTCCAACGGTAGCATTCTGACGTCGAATTCGCACGGGGCTACAGTCCGGGCTTCCGAAGGCTTTGCGACGGATTGTTACAGAAGAGTTTCTGCCTTGCTCCTTCGCTGGCAAGATGACGAAGACCCTGCATTAATAAATCCGATGGACGAGTTCAGAGAGGTGCTTGGAGAATACTACGACTGCTCATGCCAAACCAAGATTATTCCATCCGCGAATCAGCACCACAACACATCTATGTGGGTTTTGGACGAAATTCTCCAATTCCTGAAGACGGATACGGAGGACGAGCTCAAAATACTCTATTGGTCAAGTCACAGTTACTTGGACGGCGACCAACAAATGATTCTGGCAAGGTAGGATTACTCGCCTCCCACCGAATGGCACATTACACTTTCCCCAGGCTGACTGTATCGTCACGTTGATAGCTCGAGAAACAGCGAGGCTCAACCAGCTTCGTGCATACGATGGTCTGCCATCCAGGCTCTGCTCGATCATGCTTCTCCAGATGTAGTAGTCATTATGGACGCCACCTACTACCCGAACCGATACAGATTCATGAGAAGGACCAACCGTTCATTGGAGGTGCTCGCTGCGTCTACCCAGGCCAACTTGGAGAGAGGCGTCTTCACCCGTGGTTTGAGCGACCAGCTGAGGACCCGAGCGCGTTTGAAGCTTCTGGGGGGCATCTCAATCGCAGATCTCCATGCTAGGGTGGCAACATCCTCGCTCTTAACTATAAGGGCTAGGTTACAGGAACCACTCGGCTCAGACATGGAAGGCATTACATTGCCGCCGCCCAGTAGCATCGCTCCAGTTCCCTTGCATCTGCAATTTGCGGGCAGCCCTAGGACATCGAGCATCATCTTGACTCCGAAATTGAACGGGGAGTTGGTGGCAATGGCTGGCAGCGACGAAGGCAGTGGCAAAAAGGGGGGAGCAGGAGGGCTTGTTTACACGTTCCGTGTGCCCGCTGGTGCAAATCAGGACATTTGGGAGGAGTATCTTTCGACGTTGCCCGACGAGACCAAGGAGAGACTGGAGTTCGTGGGGGCAGACTAGAAGGAAATCAGACGATCTCGAGCCAGAACGGGGTTTAATTGCTCTTCAAAAGGAAAGGTGGAAGGGGAGATGGCACTCTGCTTAGGTGGACACGAACCGCATGAAGATTCATGATCAGACAAATATCTCGAGAGACCACTCCTGTTCCTTTTCTGTGCGTTTCCGTTGTGATATCCCAGAGATGTTGCCTGGACGTGGATATCCTGCGCCCCCTGGAATTGCAAGCACCCTTATCGATCTGAATTACAAATAGGTGAGTCGCTGCGGAGGAGAGATACTACCCTCCATTGCAAACCACAAGTACCGTGAACATTCCAGGTAAGACCAGACAGACTTGGAGAGACACGGACATCCGAGGTTGACGACGAGGGACACCTCACTCCAAATCATGAGAACCCAACGAAAAAAAAAAGAAGAAAAAAACACAACTCCTGCCCGGATTCGAACGCATCATCCACCTCCTTCGACTCAACCAAGCCCTCCACCCTCCGAAGAAAGTACAAAAAATACAAAGAAAGAAAAAGAAAGGCCAGCAACCGCTCCTCCGAGTAGGTGACGGTTAACCGTGGAAACACCATAGCACTTCTTTCTTTCTTTTTTCTTTTTTTTATCATTTTTCTTCCTCTTATCATTTTATCAATTTTTTTTAATTTTTTTTGGAGCATGAGTTTGAGGATCAGTTTGAGGTTTTAGGACGGTAGACCGTTACGCCACTCGACCAAGCGGTTGTTGGTGAAAGGAGGGGTCCAGGAGGTGAATCATATACCCGTTAGGCGGACCAATTTGGTCTGGGCGGGTCAGGGAAAAGATGAGACGGAAGGAACCAAGGAAGGAAGGAAGGAAGGAAGGAAGGAAGGAAGGAAGGAAGGAAGGAAGAAGTGGCGGCCGAGGCAGGTGCTGCGGGCAACCCCACCAGCAGAACACCGCGGAAGGCCATCAAAGCTTTATCGAGAGGACAAAACATGGATGGGTACAGGTAATGATGGAGCAATCAGTTTGCTAAAACTAAACGCTAAGGTCAGATATCATAGTATGTATCACTAAAGCCATGCATGCAGTGGTATATCCATCATCCCAATATCCCCCGTTGTTCCATGATCCATGATCCATCATGACATGACATGACATTAACACCCTCTCCTTCCTCTCCCTCCTTCATTTTTCACGATCTCTGGTCTGGTCTAATATCGAATCAGACAGACAGACAGACAGACGGAGACATGCCATCTCTGCCATCCATTCCCCTACAATTACAACAGCAAAACAGCCGCTACAACTCCCACAACAACCGACGACCAAACATTCACCATCTTCCCAATAGCTCCCGAATCCTCCGCATGCGCATCCGCAATTTTCCACTGAGGCATGTAAACCCCCGTATCCCTCGAATCCACCGTGCCATTCCAGCAATACCTCTCAAAGCACGTCTTGCACGCCGCCGGCGTCTGCCGTCCCAACCGATCCAAGCTCCTGCTGATAACCGCGCACGCGACGCAAGTAGGCCACTCCTTGTCCAGCGTGCCGTTGCCCTGCGTGGCCGAGTTCCACCCGTTGCCAATGATGTCGTTGCGCTGCGACATGGTGTACGACGGATCGAAGGTGGACACGTTGCTAAGCGCCGTGTAAGGCGCGTTGGGGACGTAGACGATCAGGGGCGGGACCGTCTGGTTTTTGAAGTTGGCGTCGAAGGTGAAGTTCTTGACGTCGCAGCCGAAGAAAGAGGGACGGTTGTTGAGGCCGAGGTTCACAAAGGTCCAGTCGTCGGGGATCGTAGGGAATAAAGTGCCGTTGGAGATGGCGCCGAAGGTGCGCTCGTAGGTGGCGCGCAGGGCGGTGCCGTTGGGCCAGTTGGTCACGTCCGCGGAAGAGTCGACGGCGAAGATGACGTCCACGGCGCGGACGGGCTGGATGAGCGGGTTGAGCGGGATGTTCTGCAGGTCCTCGCCGCCGTCGACTAGGTCGAGCTCGATCGAGTCGTGGTTGGGGTTGGTCTTGTTGTTCCAGTTCAGGAACGGGTTGGGGATGATTTGGGAGACATCGTTCTTGCTCTCGCCGATGTCCTCGAGAATGGAGGTCACGGCCTTGATGAGTATGTCCGGCACGCCTTCGTAGCTGGTGATGTTGGCCAGCAGGAACTGGTTGAAGAGCGTGCTGCTCGTGCCCATGACGAAGCCGGCTTGGTCGAGACCCTGGACGCACTTGCCGCCCGAGGGGATCACACCGTTGGTGAAGTTGGCGCCGATGTACTTGGTCGGCACAAAGCCGAAGACGGTCGGGTCCCAGCTGCCCATCTCGAAGGGGTTAAACTCGAAGTTAGTAGCGTTGAGCGAGATGATGGTCTCTCCCGGCGCGCGACCGTCAGCTACCAAGATAGGGAAGGGCGTGTCGGCCTTCTTGAAGTGGTCGGTCTGGGCAATGCTGGAGAAGGTGTACGCGGGTCCGCCCAAGTCGTCTCCGATCAGTTGGTAACTCAATGCTCGGCCCCAGTAGTCTGTTATACTGGTCTCGAAGCCGGCATCCTTCTTCTTCGCAACTTCCTTGGCCACTTCGGACCAGTACTGGATGCGGTTGACAGTACTAATGCCAGCCTCCTTGGGTCCCTTGAAGATGGAATTCTCAAAGTCCCAAACTTTGTTCTCGCTCAGCAGGCTCTCTACGCTGCTGAAGTTGTTGGAGAACAAACTGCCAACGAGCCAGCCACCGCCGGAAAGTCCAGCCCTACATGCAGTGTTAGCAATCCACTATCACATCCTTGATTTCTTAGTGACAAGAAGCAGCGGGCATGCGCAGCAGACACTCGAACACTCGAAGACCAGACAAGAACCGACAAAAAAAGATAAACGACATTACGTACAAATACGTGCTGGACTGCAACAAGCCTCCGATGCCACCCGCGCCCGTGGTATCCTTGATCCGGTTATCCGCTGCAGCAACGAAACCGGCGCCGTTCATGAGGGCGCGGTAGCCACCACCCGAGACAGCGATGGCGACATTGGGCAGTTGCGAGATGTTCTTGGCGGCCTCGTTCATAAAAGCCTCGGCATTGAACCCGTTGATGTTGGCCCTCTTCAGCAGGTCCCTCATGGGCTGGATCGTGTTCTTCCTCCGCGTCGATACCCAGTCCTTCTCCTCCTTCGAGAGATCCAGGGCCTTCCGGAGTGTCGGTTTGGTCTTGGGACAGTCTACAACGGCCGGGGCGTACCCACCGCTGGGCGAATCCGGGAGTGCTCGGATGGCAAGTTCCTGTGATGTTGATACCAGGGAGACATCGCGCTGGGGTATCCTGATAGGTTCGGCCGATACGGTGGCGAGCAAGGGAGCTGCGATGAGCAGCGACGATGAGAGATGCATGATTGGTAGTCGATAATCCTCTTTCTCAGATAATGGCCTGACGAATTATTTTAATAAACCGTGAAAGCTGTTTAGTTGTCCGCCGTTTCCCAGCACTTTCTCTTAATAAGAAGGCGTATTTTAATGGAATCCAGTTAAGAAGAGAAGGTGGTGGCCAGTGTCCAAGGGGCCGAAAGGTGAACCCAAGAAGTATGAAAGAGCCGGAATTGTTTGGTACTCGAACGGACCAAGAAAAGGGGAAATCAACGAAAGGAAGTCGAAGAAAGAACGACAGACGAACAGGGGAAAGCAAAGAATATAAAAAGTCGGTCGCCCAAAAAAGAGAGTGAAGATCAAGGAGTGACCCGAAGTGATGTGAGAAGAAAGAAGGATGGAAAGGGCAAGAATTGGAATGCGGATTGGCTCGCTCGGTGCCGCGGCGCTGCTAAGTTCCTGGGATTGGGGATTGCGCGGACTGTGGATGCCCCAGTGGGCAGTTACACCAAAACAGTGCCCCTGTACCCGACTCCCTGTGCCCGCCCCTGTGCCCCTGCGCTTGTCCTGTGAGCAACTGCGTATGGCACCGGGAAGCTGCGGGAATGGCAGAACGGGTTCGGATCAGCGACGATTGGCACCAGATCCCCGGCATCACCTCAGGACCACATGGGCAGAGAAATCGAAGGGAAAGAGACATTCCAGGGTTATCCGCTGACTAACATCCAAGCGCCGCTACCACTACCGCTACTCCACCAATCTGTCACCCACGGCAACAGAGCCACTGAGGCCTTGCGGTCCCAACGCCAGTGCCGGTTCCTAACGGTCAGAATCGTTCAGCCCATTATCATCATCATTATTCCGTTCGTCTCGTCTTATACCCAGATTGGGGGCACAACACGGGGTATGTATTAAACCGGCGCTGATATTGATGAAATCACACAGTATCAAACCCGGGGGCGGTTGGTAGGCACTTGGTGATGCCGGCGATGGGAATAATGGAAACTCGTAACCAGCCCAGCCACCGAGGTCATGGACAAGAAGATCGATGACGGGGACGTACATTGAACGAGAAAAGCACCGCCGCATGTTCACTGAATTGGTGCCGTAGATCGAACAACATCGAATCCATTCATGACAAGGAAAATCCGGACATCCAACAGCCCCTACAGCAGCAACTCTGTGGTGCTATCAAAAATCATCGGGATGTTGCTAGAATCCGTCGGCGTCTTCGGTATCCCGCTGTCAAGATATCCGCGTATTTTTTGTTTTCGATCGACAGGGCACAGCACACCACAGCACAGCACAGCCAAGCAGCCGCAGTGTCTCGCAATCAACACCAAAACAATAAATCTTATCCATCTATACAAGTTCCCATCTTTACACGCGCACTTACGCGGTGTTGGCAGTTAAGGTTCCACTACCAAGGCTGACGAGAGCGGCACTAGGTAACAGCAAACTGTGAACTGCGCTTCGAGGCCAAGAGCTTGGTTGTTTGCTGAGCACCTATCAATCTCAAGCGGGCATGTTTGCTTTCCGTCCCCTATCCTATTCTTATCTTCACACGGCTTTGTTCCTCGACGCAAAGGTCGTTGATGTTGGACAGGTTCAACCTTTTCGTCAATCGCAATGCAATGTCGTTCGTCCCGTGATTCCCGTGACCTTCTCCCAGGCAAAGATATCCCTATTTCTGACCGTCCTGGGCGTGTCACGGCGGCCTCCAGCCTATATCTCACCTTTACTGTCCCAACCGGACATTAAAACATCGAAACATATCCTGATCCGGCCGAACCCTTGATCATGTACATATGGATGGTAAGGCACACAAGTGATGTGGAACAAGTCAAAGTCAGATCGAACGGCAAGCCCCGTTATCATTGCCGACCCAGCCGCCCAGCCGCCATGGCGAGGGAGCCAAGGGCCCAACATCGTCCAAGGGGGGACCCAACGTTGTTTCAAACTTGGAGACACACCGAACGAAACATCACCACAGAGAATTAATAAGATGAGATATAACGGATGGGGATTCTTGGCCCTTGGCCCTTGGCTGTTGGCATTTGGTTGACCAACGGCTCCCGTCGGGTGTTTTGTTGTTCTGAGACCGCATTATCATGTCACCAATTTATTCTGACCGCAGCGCCTGTTGGTACACTACAATAACGATAGATAGGCTGTGGAAGGTCAAACAGTGGGGAGAACAGGAATACATAACTTCCATTTGGTTTGCTTCTTCTTCAGCTAGATTTCTTCCAGGGGATGTGACCGCAGAAAACATTCAAAATACTGAATGGTATGTCCGGAAAATCAAGGGTCCATCCAGAAGAGATCCACAGACTCCTGGGCTTTGGGCACCAGAAACCGTACGCTCGGCGTAAATCCTACCTATCAGCACCAGCGTCCAGCGCGACCAATTTTATTGTGGATGAATGGATGGATGATTTGATACGCGGAAGAGAAGGGATTGGGATTGGGATTGGGATCCTCGGACATGACATGTGAATATCGAATCCTCCTCCTCCGAGAGAAGTCAGAAGGGTCCTCTAACAAGACAAGACAAGACAAGACAAGACGAGACATGCAGACACCCCTTCTAATTATACTGAGGGTATCATTAATGTCACGGGCCAAGATATGCCCAGAAGCTAGGTACTATCACGAACATATTCTACATAAATGACAGACCAATATCCCCATTTTCAATAACCTTCGGTCAACGTGCTTGGTTGTGAAAACGCTTCTTCCTTCCCGCTTCGTTCGGAACTCCCGTCGGGTAGACCGGATGTTCAGGAAAAACAAAATTTGTTTGAACGGACCCTTTCAAAAAACGAGGGAGGTTCGGAACTCGAGATAACGGGTACTGCGTATACCTAGGTATGGCGGACAGAAAGAAAAAAAACGATGCACCCAGTGTCCCGAGCGGTCATCGGCATTGACAATGGATCTTCTGCTTGTACCTAGAGGTATCCCTGCTAGGGGTCCAAGTCAGGTCAGGGTCCCAAAACGAACCCGCCGCCTCCCGAGTTCAGTTCCCAAACAGATGATGAGCGAAAATAGAGAGGTAAAAAAGAAAAAAAGAAAAAAAGAAGAAAGGGGTTTCTTAATGCAAATGGAATGCACGGTACAAGTAACCTACCGCAGTATGTACATATGACGCGCTTCGTGTATGTACTGCAGCATTGATGAACTCGTATTGCATGCTTTGATCGTCTGTGCCTTTCATTAACTACCATGGGTAAAAGGGATGAACACAACCCGGCCTCGTCTGATATCAGAAGATGGGAGGATTGTCCAGGGTCTATCTTTTCTTTCTTCTCCCACTTACAGCTTCACTCATGTACTGATCATCAGCTTACACCAGCAATGACATATTATATCATAGGATAACATCCAAAAACTCTATCATTGCTCTCTATGTGCCCAAAATGAACCAGATATATATCATATCATATCAACAACCCTCTACTTTTCTTCTTTTTTTTTTTTACTACTCCAAAAAACTGATTTCGTTTAGTTGCTCTTGCTCATGTGCTCAAGACGGATGCTGACCGCCCTCCTGTGAGCCTCGAGCTCCTCAACCTTGGCCAACTGCATAACAGCCTGGCCGACGTTCTTGAGACCCTCGGCGGTCAAGTTGGAGCTGGTGATGTGCTTGACGAATGAGGCGAGGTTGACACCGGAGTACTGTTTGGCGAAGCCGTAGGTAGCTGCATCGTTTTGATGTTAGCAAAAGTTTAATCAGGATACGGGGGGAAAATCTGGGTTGTGACTTACGAAGCGAGTGGTTAACACCAGCAGAGTAATCGCCAACGGACTCAGGAGTCCAGGCACCAATGAACACACTCCCGGCATTCATGACAAGGTCGACCACCTTCTCGGCATCCTTGATCTGGAGGATCAAGTGTTCAGGAGCGTACTTGTTGCTGAGCTCCATGGCCTCCTCGACCGTCTTGACCTGCACGGTGATGGAGTGGGCGATAGAGCCACGGACAATCTGGACGCGAGGAAGCTCCATGGCCTGACGGTGGAGCTCGTCCTCGATAGCCTGAAGGTGCTTCTCGTCGAGGTCGATGGCGATCAGGATGACCTGGCTGTCAACACCGTGCTCGGCCTGGGACAGGAGATCCGAGGCAACGAAAGCGGGGTTGGCATCCTTGTCGGCGATGACGAGAACTTCGGAGGGGCCGGCGGGCATGTCGATGCCGACGGCGGCGTTGGTGTCGTTGCTGACGAACATCTTGGCGGCGGTGACGAACTGGTTACCGGGGCCGAGAATCTTGTCGACCTTGGTGATGCTCTCGGTGCCGTAGGCCATAGCAGCCACGGCCTGAGCACCGCCGGCAAGCACGATGGACTCGGCGCCAACCTTGTGAGCGACGTATACAATCTCGGGAGTGATGGTGCCGTCAGCGCGGGGAGGAGAGGCGAACACAATCTTCTTGCAGCCGGCTACCATGGCGGGAACACCGAGCATGAGGGCGGTGCTAGGGAGGACGGCGGTACCACCGGGGATGTAGCAGCCAACAGCCTCAATGGGGCGAGAGAAACGGCTGCAGACAACACCAGGCATGGTCTCGACCTGAAGAGGCTTCTCCTCCTTCTGGGCAGCGTGGAACTTGCGGATGTTCTCGAAGGACACGTCAATAGCAGAGATGGTTTCCTCAGGGAGCTGCATGAGCTCCTTGGGGAAGGGGGCCTTCAGGACGGGGCTAGTAAGAGAAGTGGCCTTCTCGAACTTGTGAGTGTAGGACAGAACAGCCTTGTCACCGTTCTTGCGGACGTCCTCGATGATGGGGACAATGATCTTGTAGATGGCATCGGACGACTTCTGCGCGGGGCGCTTGAGGGCAGCATCGAGGTCCTCGACAGAAACTCTGGAGGCGTCGAAACGTCTCATGGTGATCTTCTCGGGGGTGGTCTCCTGAGCGGCCTCCTTGGTGACGGGGGCCGAAGTAGCAGCAGGAACGGACGCGTTAGGCTTGATACCCTCCTTCTCGGCCCACTTGCCCTTAGCATCACCAGTCCTGCGCTTGACCTTCCAACTCTTGGCATCAAGGCTCTTCTCGATGTCAGCAAGAGTAACGCCAGCGGCGACAGCCCTGGTAAGAGCAAAGTAGAAGAGATCGGCAGCCTCGAAGGCAATCTCCTGGGGAGTCTGAGCGGTGCAGAGCTCCTCGGCCTCTTCCATGATCTTGGCCCGGACAAGCTTCTCATCGGAGAAGAGACGGGCAGTGTAGGAGCCCTCAGGGGCGGACTGTTTCCTCGAAATCAGAGTCTGCTCGAGCTTGGGGAGACCCTTGAGCTGGCCAAAGCAGCCGGACTGGTCAAGGTGGCAGAAACGGCCCTTCTGCTTCACGACAAACTTGAGCGCATCGTTATCGCAGTCAAGCGAGATACGGACGAGCTCCTGAGTGTCTCCGGAAGTAGCACCCTTGTACCAGAGACCGCGCTTCCGGCTCTGATAGACACCAGTCTGTGTCCTGAGGGCCTCGTTCACACTCTCGGCACTGCTGTAGACCAAGCCCAAGGCAGTGTCGTGCTCATCAACGACAACGGTGGGGAGGAGACCATCGGCACGGTCAGACTTCCAGACACTTGAGAGGATGGTGGAGATGGCGAGCTTTCCGGCCTCGTCCTTCTTTGTTGTCAAGCCAGTGGATGGCAGGATGGGGATGGCATTGGCCTTGGCGGCAACCTGGATGAACTGTTCAAGATCGGCGCCGGCAACGGGCTTGATGAAGAAGGGGGTGATCTTCTTGTTCTTGGCCTCCTCGACGAACTGGGCAGCCTCGGAAGCAGTCTGGTCGAAGCCGGAGAGCAAAAGGCCGCTCTCGGTGGCGGAGGAGAGAAGAGCAGCGCTGCTTCCAGTGACAACGGGGGCAACGCGGGAGCCATATGCGGAGAGGTCGGCCAGCTGCTCGGTCTTGACAAACACCTTGCGGGCGCCGGCGTCCAGAAGAGTGACGATATCATCGATAGACTCGAGGGCTGTTACATCGAAGTAGGGCTCGAATTCGACATTGTGGCGCTTGAGGAATCTGAGGATCTTCTCGAGAGTCTGGGGCTTGACCTCGAAGAAGACGCAGCCAAGACACGAGACCTCGTCCCGGCTGAGGCCTTCCTTGATGTCATTAAGTCCGGGAGGGACACTGACACCGACGAGGAAGGGGAGGGGAAGTGTTGTCTCCATGGTGTTTGTTTCCCTCTTTTGTGTATGAGATTGGTATCGTGCTGTTTCCCCAATTCGACGATAATGTGAGCCTGAGATCTAGCGTGGGGTTGAATTCAAAGTCAAGTGAGATATGGAGATGGAGTATTACAAGATATAGGCTATGAAGATGAGGCCCGCTTCGAGTGTACAAAAAGGACTCGGGACTTATGAAAATCTGGGGATTTGATATGACTCTTTCACAATTCACGCCTGTTTCAGTCGAAAAATCGGCAGGCAAGGTTTGATACAGGGATTGGTACGTACTGTGTACCTGAAAGTTACCGGGAATTACAGGTTTCTCGACTCGCTGACTCCATGCATCGGCAGACGCCATGGTGGGGTTTGGGATTCGCAGTTGTACCGGGAGGCGATGTGAATGCCCCTCATCTCATGCAAATGTCAATGCCGCTATCGCCCAGGTGAAAATAAGCTATGGTCAGTGCTGTCTCCTACGGCAGGCCATATTGCCCTTTGAGCCCTTTTGCGGCACGGTGCGAGCGATCCTCCAGTTGCAACCTCCGCTGCTGAATGCGCTTCAGTGCCGCGGCTTGGTCTTGGCGCCCGGTCGGCGTGTCGATGAACGAACTTCGAACTTCCATCTCACGCCCGGTCAAGCTTTCCACCGTTACCTTCACCCGAAAGCCTTTTCCCTTTTTCTGCTATTCTTGAACAAACCCAACCCTTCCAAAGACGCAACATCAACTTCCGAAACACAATTACGAGCATCACCTCAGATAGCCTGCACGACCAAACGCGGACTTGTCCTCTCACACGACGCCATCGATAAGACATCCCGAACCGCGAACAGAGCTCAGGGCTGGCTCCCCGCGCCGAACATCATACCGAACATCGATATCTGCCGATCCATCCATCAGCTACACTACAAGAAACCCGGAGGGAGTCAAACTAGTCGGAACAACGCGTGAGCTATACACACAACTCAGCTTCGCCTCAAGTAGCAACCCTCACAGCCAATCGACCAAACCTCCCCCCTCCATCGGCGGCAGTCACACAACCATGTCCGCCGCCGCCGCAACCACGGCTCCCCTCCCAAACGGCACACCCGCGCCCGGCGGCCAGAACAACGCGTCGTCGGCAGCACCAGCCGCAGCTTCTCAATCCCAATCCCAACCAGCAGCCACCCAACCCTCAGCAGCAGGCGCCTCTCAACCACCAGCTACCACGACCGTAGCAGGCCCATCATCATCATCATCATCAACAGCAGTAGCAACAACAGCACCCAATAATCCCAATGTACTTTCCACCGCCGCTTCCGCCTCCTCAGTAGCCTCCAACCCCCGCCCCCGCGACGCCCGCACGATCGAGCTCCTCCTAACCGCCCAGGGCGTAACAGCCTTCGAGCAGCGCGTCCCTTTACTCCTGCTCGACTTCGCCTACCGACACACCTCGTCCGTCTTGTCCGACGCCTTACACCTCTCCGCCGACCCTTACACCTCGCACGCGGGCGCGCGGCCCTCGGCTTCTTCTGGTGCCGCCCCGGTAAACGTGGGCGACGCGACGATTACGAGCAACGCAGTGCAGCTGGCCATTGCCAGTCGGCTGAACTTCCAGTTCCGCGGCGGGAGCGGTGGAGGTACGAGCAAGGAGTGGATGATGGAGATGGCGCGGGAGAAGAATAAGGTGGCGTTGCCCAAGGTGAGCGTGAACGAGTGGGGGGTTCGGTTGCCGAGCGAGCGGTTTGTGTTGAACGGGGTTAGTTGGGGCCTGAAGGGGGATGGGTGGATTGCGGGCGGGGATGATGAAGCGAGTGAGGATGAGGAGGGGGATAGTGATGAGGATATGGAGGATGCGATGGGCCTCGGCAGCAAGAAGGGGGGAGAGAATGGGGATACGATGGAGGGGATAGAGAAGGAGGATATTGGCGGGGATGGGGTGGAGGGTGGCACGGTGGATGACTTGTTTGGGGAGGATGGTGATGATAATGAGGATATGGAGGATGTGGATATGTTCTGAAGAGGATATATTCTCTTTTCGGTGGCTTGGTTATCGCCGGTCCCTGTTTTAGCACCATTTACAGCTCATCGTCTGGGACACAAGCGTCCTGTCTGGCTGTTGACCGGGTGTATTTTCGCGGTGTCATGGCGTTTAGGAGTAGGGAAACGAAAAGGGTGATAGCATCCAAAGAGTGAGCTCAACTTTACAAACAAGCAGCTAATGAATTTTACACTTGTCATTATCCTTTTCAATCAGAGCCAAAAGGAAGAGCATGCAGAGACCACCCAATATCACCCATACTTTTATGCCACCTCGTACCTTATTCCTTAGTAATAATACCTACACAAGATTCAAACACACTGAAAATATCGTGAATAGAGACCGAGCTTGCAAAACAAGATAAAGATAGACATGTCTAGGAGTAATGATGAACTAAAGTTGGCACCGTAAATGTCAAGTACATTGAATTTCCCTCCCAGTTTGCGCCGCGCTATGCAATGTGAGGAAATCGCCCAAAGGATCTGATACCTCTTGTCTCCATCCTCCCCCTCCATTTCCTCCCAGGTGCTCCAAAAAAACGGGACTGGGCTCCCATCCTCCTTGTATATATCTATCGCTGTTCGAAGTCTCCAATAACATCTCCTCTCCCCATAGTAACAATAACCGCTCACATTCCCTCCCCTCGTGTTTGTACATGCTTCTTTTAGTTCGAGCTGCTGACCTCCTTCTCGACACTAAGATCCTTAATCCCAGTGATCATCTCAGCATCCGCATCCGGCTCAACCACCTTGGGCGAAGCCGAGCTTGACCTGTCCTTAGACTGCTCGACGGGCACTTGCAGCTGGGCGTTGCTTGGCTCCCTCTTCTTCTGCTCCTTCATTGCCTGCTCGAGGTCGGCAGCGGCCCGTCTGAGTCCTTCCTCTTCCTCGGCGCCGAGCCCTCCATCGTCTTGTTCTTCCTCGTTGACCATCTCCTTCTCCTGAACATCATCAGCCTCCTCTGCTCCCTCAACTTCCTCTTCCCCAGCAATCTCACCATGAGCATCCGCATCCACATACACGCTGTCCATCATAGCCGAATCGGCCATATGATCGTGCGCGCTTTCCTCATCATATTCTTCTTCTTCCACCTCCTCATCGTCCTCTCCGTCATACTCTCCATCGTAATCCTCGTCCTCGCTCGCCACACTTCCCTCCTCGTAATCATCCACCGAGTCCCTGGAGATGTAACTGTCCACAAGACCATCACCAACCTCCTCGTCGTCGTCATCCTCGTACTCACTTTCGTGATCATCGACAACAGCTGGAGCAGTTATCTTTCGGCTACCACTGCCCTCATCCTCAGTATCACTGGCAGAGAACTCGTCGAGATCCAGGGGCTGGTCACGCCAATACTTGAAATCCGTGTAATCCTCACCACCGCCCTTGATAAGCGTGGTTACAGGCGGGAAGTAGTGGTCGACAACCTCGGTCATGTTGACGTAGCTGAGCTTGAGCTTGTTGAGACTGAGCAGATCGAGCGACACCTCGGCGTTGGAGTTGATGGTGAAGATGCGGTTGCGAGGCACGTCGACAGTGCGGTACGAGATCTGGTCCGTAAAACGGTTGCCGAATCCGGCGTAGAAGGGTGTACGATCGGGCCCGTAAAGGTTTTTGATGTCACGAAGCGTGGACATCTTGAAGATATGGGGTTTGCGGAGGTATATTTCACGGCGGAGAGCCGCCATGGTTCGATCGGGTGATAGAATCGTAGGTCCGCGTGGGAGACGGTACCCGTCTTGGACAATACCTGCTAGGTATGTTCGTGTCGTGTCGGCCTGACCGACGGATCGACTTGTCAGATACATGATGTTGTACCCGTTGGCTACAATATCAGTATATAGCTTGGCTACGCCAGCATGCGTCCAGTCGCGCCCGATCATGTTCAGCACATGGCCAAGTGCATCTGACTTTGTGATGGTTCCATCGATATCCGAGATGACCACGGGCACCTCGTGCTTCCACAAGAACATGTAAGCCTGGCAGGTAGCCTTGTTAACGGTGAAGCTCATCGAGTTCTCGCCGGGCTTCAGGTTCAAAGCCTTCAACTGGTCGCTAGTCAAGCGCAAGGTCTTTGCGTAGTTTCTATTGGGGTCACCCGCTGCCGAAGTGCCGGGAGAGCTTGGGGGCGTCTGCAGGGTCATCTGGCCGACATCAGAGTCAGCTCTCCTGTGACTCGGTAGAGTCGTGGCGGCTGAGGTGTCGCTAGCGTCGCTCTGGTAGCCAGGATCGGAAGCAGCATCGATGTTGCCCATATGGGACGCAGAGCGTAGGGGGTCCATCGTCCTCTTCATGGCAGCCTCCTTCGCCGCAATGCTGCTGTAGATCCAAAGGTTTCCATGCTCGTCAACACCGAAGAGTGCGCCGATGTCGTAGTTGCCATCAAGCTCCTCCGTGAGAATCTTGCGCGCAAGAATCTCGGCCCGGAAGGCATCTTCTTCATTATTCTTGAACGCCGCCATATCCAACATGAGATCTCCGGTCTCGCTGATGTGGTTAGGGATGTTGGCGGCGGCAAGCTCTCGCGAGAGGTTCATTGCCCTCTGAAGAGCTTCGGGTGGTGTAAGCGGCGGCGGGCTACGGGATCTTTCGGTGTGGCTATCGCCTTCTTCTGAACCTTCATGAGTGCTGCCATCGCTTGGCATTCTTCGAGCTGACTGCCGAAGAAGTCCATCGCTATGTGGGCGAAACGGGGACCATTCACCCTTGATAGGGTCTGGTGATACGGAACGAGGTGTGAGTAACCCTGGAAGAAAACACCCATGCTTGTCAGTGTGTCAACCTTGCTGATGTAGCTAATGGACAAGAAGCTTACCGTCTCGTGCTAGCAGAGCTGCAGGAGGTGGCCTGTGGTTGAAGCTCGATGAACGGGTCTTGCCTTCTACCGAGTTCAGATCGAGCAATTCTGGTTCCTGTAGCGGCCCTGACTGCTCGGCATTAAGCGGAGGGCTGGAGGCGGGCGACACGATGGGCGACGTCTGCATGCTCTGGGGAATGGTGTCTGTGGTTTCGAAGACGAAGAAGGCCTCGCCTCCGTCGCCCAGCTTCATGGCATAGTCCTGCTTGACGCCATTGACCCTGAATTCGACCTTCTTTTCGGATGGGCGCAAGAGCGAAAACTTGCCAAAACGCACGTGAAAGGGAGAGCATGCAAGGGTTCCATCTTCCTGCTCAACGACTATCACGTCGATGGCACCGCTGAGAGTCGCAGGGTTGATGGAGTTCCACGCGGTAGAGACAGAGTCGCCGAGACTCCTGACGTACTGCATGGTAGGCAATTGCTACTCGTTTTGTCGTCGAAGGATGTGTCTCTTGATCGTCAAAGGGGGGGAGGGAGAGGCGGTATTTGTTGATATGTCGGTAGTCGGTATGTATAATGGCGGGGCAGTCAAATGTCAAGACTGCATGCGGTCTGGAACTTTTATGTAATGTCGACCGCAATCTCGATTCTCGACTTCCAGTAGGCGACCGGTAGGGGTTCTCTAGTGTGTTGGGCGAGGTCGGGAAGGCCGGATGAACGCCCGATGTGCGTAGGGAAGATATTAGGCTCTGACCACCCGGCCTTTCAATAGCTGTCGTCTCGAATGGTATGGTTACTCAACGTGGTGGGCGTGAGTGGTTTCGACTCGTTCAATTCCCGTCTCGTGGTGCTGTGAGGACGGAGAAAAAGGATTGAGGAATGCTCCGTGTTGGGGGACTGCCCAAGGAATGCGGATCTGTGATGACGAAGGTCTGCCGCGGTTCAAGCAGTAAGACAAGGAAGGTCAGCAATCCAAGTGGGATGCTGGGTGCTTGGTGTGCTTGGGGAGTGGTCCTGAGTGGATATCGCCAAAAGGGCATGTGGTGGCTGCAGAGTGGGATTATACGCAGTATGGTAAAGCGTCGTCTGTAAAAGTCCCAAAGGGGCATTTAAGGGGCCTTTTTTCTTTTCAGAATCATATGCTTCTGAATTGCAAAAACCTGCATGACAAATTCTTTTTGAATGGCAAACGGATCGCGATTCCAACGGAAGCAACGAAGGAAACCGGCAACATTACTCCTTTCTTCAATTCTCTTAGTTCGTTGTACATGCCCATACCCGGTGAGGCGGAAAGAGCAAAGGATCACCCCCCAACACCCAACCTTCCAGAATCACGAGGACGGTTTCCTTCTCTCAACAATCCAATCCCGTCTGTTTGATGAGTTCTACTCCGGCCTCTTGTCAGGGCAGCAGACCGGCACAAAACCGCACTTGCACTGGCTGTTCCCCATCGTCAACGCCTGCAACCCACATCAACCCACGCGCACTTTACCGACTTGGTGCAAGTGTCTGGACGATCCCCTGTAAGACCGCAATATCATTTACCGGCCAGGTACCTCGGCGGTCTGCAGCGACTAACACGGCCGGCCAATCCAACCGCACAAATTGGCGTTATTAGCGGACAAGGCTGGTCACGGGGGTTGTTTTGTGCTGGACTGCCAGGTACCCTTCAAGTTCCCCTGATGTCCTGCTGACTGGCTGACATTGGACACCGCGAGTTTGGAAATGGAACTTTTTGTGTTCTCTCAACTTGCCAGTCTCTCTTGAGTCTTGACTGATGTCATACATGAACCTATCCAGAGAGCCGTCAACAAGCTGCTTTAAGTCCCATCTGGATGAGTGTCCGACGTTCTTCTCGTTGAGTATTCCAAGCTGTCGACTCAGAGGCAGAAAGTATTTTGCGGTTGATGTGAATGCCAACTATCGGAATGCCCGCCGGGTATTGTGTGTAGCAGTGAGCCAGGTTTCCAACCGCTGACACCTGGTGACACCAAACTGTACGCACAAAGGGCGAGGCAATATCACATACACTACCTACAAAAGTGCGAGGCTTTGGGAAAGCCACGGCTCATTCAGGGCCTATTTGTGTTTCGTCCCGCATACAAAGCAGAGCCTTACCCCGGATGTCTGAACGCCGAATGGGGTTATAGACGGCAATCCCAGCCTGAATGCATTGTCTAGTTCCGAGGATTAGCATGCCAGCAGTTCGTGGGACGTGTAAGTGGGATTTGTTGGGAAACCGGAGGCGTAGCAGATGGTTTTGATGAGTTGAGCTTTATCCCCAAGAAAAATTGTTTGGCGATGCTTTACTGTTGCCTTCCAGCTAAGTATAGGCAGACTGCTACGTATATAAAAGCGAGCAGTTTACCTAGTGAGAGGCGTCGAACAACCTTCGGCCGACATTGTAGATTCAGGCGGGCAGATAGGTTGATCCGTTGATTCTCCAGAGCCAGCAACTTTGTGTTTCAGTCTTGTGAAAGTCGCCGCCCGGCCCAAAGACGGGAAAGATAGGATACCTATCTCGAGAGTACGTGGTGAAAAGAGTCAACTACCAGCAGACTCTCTGTGCAATGGAGAGCACAATGATAACTTGATGTTTGTGCAACATCGTACAAGCATTACACCTGGGTCTATCAACCGGTATGAAAACTTTGAGGCGCAAGCACATCTATATCAAAAGCCTCAAGTTCCGAAAACAGACATAGTAAACACTTCTTGCTCAGGACAAGACCTACGTTCTTCCCCCCAGTATGCGAGTCTCCGGGATATCACCCGACCTGAGCCTGTGCAAACAATGAACAAAGACGCCTTCCGCTGAATGTCCTGGTTTCAGTCCCTGATCCAGACCCTATTGTTGCAACTAACACATACCGAAGAGAGAACGGCAAGGCGGGGTTTCCTCGTGGCATCAAAGAGAGAATTATGACCTCCACAGTCCACACAGAGACCCTTGACTGACAGCTCTTCCACAGTTGATAACTCAACTTTCAAGGACTTGTTTTCACCACCGTGACACGTGAACGAGAAACAGGCCTCTAAGTACTAACCAGAAAAGAGAATTGTCGCGCACATCATTTTCCGCGAGCATTCAGTTGATTCCTTCTCGCCTGCTTTGACTGACCAGTCCCTCTTCAAGCGAGCGTTAACGACTGGGCAAGCTGGGAAGAACAGCGGGGGGATTAACAAGCGGCAGGCGGGGTTGAGATGGGCGCATCATCGCAAACTTGATCTTCCACAACTTCCGGCTACGGAGATCCTGGAGGCCGAAGGAATATCCATTTGTGAAGGAGCGAGGAGGCAAATACAAATAGAGATGCTGCGATAGTCTGGAGTTGGTCTGATAGTAAGTCAAGAAGAGTGCACCGCATGGGCTGATATCCACGATGTTTCAGCATGCACCAGTCATGAGTACAAGTGCCGTTCTGTTAAGAATAACCGCAGTATCTGGTGCATCATACTAACAGACACACATCAAACCTTCCTGGAGAGGGAATGCAGGGGACGAGGATGTTACGTCGGGATGTGGATGCCCACTGCAGAAGAAAATCCTTTTGCAGGGAAAGCACAGGCAGTTCCCTTCTGCTGCTGCCACCGCCCGCCCGTCGAGCTGCGAGGTGGCTCATGACGGGATGCCCGCTCACGCCGCGGCCGCTGTGACTTGTCGCTTCCAGTATCAAACTTTCAGAGATGTCTCTGCACGAACCCACCTCCACCTCTCTTCAGTTTGGTTTCCACTCTGTATGCAACGTCCCAGGCTCCATCAAGTCTTGACAACTCGCAACCACCTGGCCCAGAGTGCCATAACATTGATTTTCCCGCCTGTCGTGGGCCTCCATTTTCCAGCTTGGACACATTCCACTTCACTTCTTCTTTTGCACGCTAGGTACTCCCGGCCATAACCACAGTCGACGGATGATAGGAGGGAGTCTGTGGAAGTCTTCTCAGTACACATCTTTATTTTCTCTTCTTTGTACAACAAAAGATACGCAAGTATCTTCTTGCCTATCCTTAACCCCCCCTTTTTGGTGTTGTTTTTTTCTTTTCCTTGGCCAGAATTGTGGCCGTCGCGACAACCACGACGATAACCGAATAACCTCTATTCCCTCCACCAAGATCCGATCCGAATTTCTACCGTCGCCGACATCGTCGCGCCCTCCCGGGCTTCGCATCATCGCTGGAGACTTTGGGATCTACCTACCTCGGCCTGACTCTTCGGAATATCGACATCAAGCTGGCCTGTTCGCACTGATCGCAGCGCTATGTTATGGACCTCATGGCCATCGCTGGTGACCACGGTTCTCATCTCCTCGGCCGTCATTGCTTGGTGGTTTACGGAGTCCAAGAACACTGCTCTCAACTTGGTGGCAGCCTGTAGTCTCTTTGCGTCTTGCTGGGCTGTTGCTCCGGACCGTGTTCGCGTCCTTGCGACGTCTTTACACGCCTCTGCCCTCAACACCATCACGACGGCTCGCATTGATCTTTGGGCTTTCAGGCATGCCAGCATGTTGCTGACGGGTGGAGCTGTCTTTTGGTAGGTTGGACCCGCATCTGTCGTCCCATCATGTCGTCGTCTCGTTCGAATCGGTTCAGGCCGTGAGCTAACTGCGTGCGCATGCGCTTACAGGTTGGTGCAGCGAGCATGGCAGACGCTATGGAAACCAGTTCCTGAACTGATAAGCATTCTCGGCGTAGATGTGCCAGATCCCCCCGAGGTTTCGCTCGCCGGTATCAAGCCCAACTCCGCAACAGTCAACTGGACACGCGCACCGCCCAACCGCTCTGTCCAGAAGTTTCTCATTCAAGTCAACGGGGTAGTTGGTGAGTAGACGTCTGGAACAAACTCCTTTGGAACTCGGTGGCAAGCCAGTCCGCCACGCAAGAAGGCGAAACCCTAACATGATTCTACAGTTGGGGATGTTCCGGCAAACCAAGATCCAGCAATAGTCGTCAGTGGCCTCAAGCCAGACCACTTTTACAACGTCCGTGTCATTGCCGTGGGATCCAACAACTTCCAGGCCGGCAGTCGGGTTGTACGCTTACGCACTTTCGCTCAAGACGGACGACCTCAACTCGGTAATGCCCGGCTGCCCTCCAGCTTTACGATCGAAGAACCCAACCGCACGAAACAGTCCGAACCGTTGGACGAGAATGCCTCTTCACGACCTCCCATTCCTGCATTGGAGACAGCAACAGCTCTGGAGGGTGTCGCTCCCTCGACCCGGGATGGCCTTTCTGCTGCTGCCGCTGGGCCTCGCCGCAATACGGTTACCAGACGTCACTCGCCCTCGACAACCAGCCTCGATCAGTCTCTGGCACGGGAAGAATCTGCGGAGGATTCTACACAAACGCTGCCAGAGTTGACGCAACGCTTCGAGAGTATTAGGAAAGAGACAGAAGAGGTGACACAGCTGATCACCAAGGAGGACGATGACATCAAACGCCTGTTGAATGAGTTGGAAGCTGAAAAGCAGGAGAAGAGAAGAGAGCAGAAGAAAAAGGAGGAGCAGACTGAAAAGCTGAGGAGAGATGTCAACCTTACTGACCGGGTGATGCGTAATGCCCTCTCCCGGAAGGCTCACAAGGAGAAGGCTTATAAAGAGAAGCAAAACGAACACGCCAAGCTTCACGACGATATCGCTAAATGGGAAGAGGACATAGAGGATATGCGCAAGGGGAGGGAGGGTTTCGAGCAGGAAACCAAAGATCTACAGGAAAGCCATGATGAAGAGGTGGCGCAACTGCGCGACACCAACAGCGACCTTGCGGAGACCTGCGTTGGTTTGGAAGCGAAGCTGAAAGAGCTCAGGGAGGAAGTTCGGGCTCTAGAGGAAGCTCGCAAGAAGCTACCGGGTGGTGAAGAAGATGCAGAATGGCGCGAGAAAGAAGCTGAGCTCAGGAGAAACTGGCATAGGCGCCATAGGGATCTTCAGGAGACGATGAGCTTTGAGACCAGGACTACTCGGCGACTTGACGATCATATTCGCTCCCTGGCGATGCAGATACAGCAAATCCCCCCCGCCACTTTCGGTCTTTACAGTCAGGCAAACACTTCGGGCCTCGAATTTGAGAGCGCTGGGGCGCTTGGTCAGACCAAGAGACGAAGCAGAACGACTAGCTCACTTGCCAACGTTTCGGTACCGTCTCCGTTACCGGCATATTCACAGCTTGATCCGGCTATACCTGTTAATAGCGGCTATGCCAGCGCAAGGTCGGCAAATGTACCCCCGGGCTTTGCTCCAGGGCCATTTATGATGGGCCTTTCGGCGGACATGCAGCGTCACGACGAAAACTCCAGGGCCGCTTCTGCTCCTCTCAGTCCATCCGCTACGGCTTTGCTTCCCTCGAACATTCTGGATGACATGGACGATGACGGGCCGAGCCCGACAGCTAGATACGTACCTGATAATTACCTTCAGCAGTCGGGCAACTCTCTGGACAACGAGCCGCAATCGCCTACATCTTCAGGGGAATCTCCCAGCTTACTTGGTAGCCCGCATGGATCGTCCTCGAACCTGGCCTTTCCCACACTTACCGGGGATCAGCCCGATAACCGGTCATTGAACGCAATAACCGGAATAGGGTCGCCCAGTACTGCAGTGGGTTCCGAGCGCAAGATAGGCAGCCTCTTCTCTTTCCCGAGAACCAGGGCTGCAAAGGTCATGGAGACCGAGGGACCAATGCTTGGAAGCCTCAAGGGAGGGCAGAGCCAGTCCTTCCCTCGCCAGACGGACGACGACGCGTTGGCCAAAAGTCGACGTATTAGCCTCTCGGGCACATGGAACGTATTCAACCGACACTCGGCTACTCCCGAGCTACTTGAAGGCCCAGCCCCCGCTTCGCGCATGTTTTCGACACGCAGTTTCAACCCTTTCGCGAGCTCCTCGAGGCCAGCAGCTGGCATCTTTGGTGAACGTGACCCTAGTAGTCCTCGGCCTGCTAGCATTGCGTCGAACGAGTTCCCACGGCCTTCCACGGAATCCGGGTCGATTTGGGGCCCACCACTCGCTTCGGACGGAACAGGGCTTGTCAAAACCGGCCGAATCTGGCCGCAAGACGCTCCCTGGTCCAGAAACCCATCTCGTCGGCCGTCCCTTCATGGGTCGCCGTCTGCGCTGAAGACGACGTTGGCCTCTGCCGACGACGAAATTCTTGACGAGGGTCCACTGCCTAATGTTCATGAGGTCGGTGTTATTGGCAGGCCTCCGCCGCAGCATGCGTCCAAGGACAAGAATAAGGACAAGGATAAGGACAAAGCCATGGGCCGTTTGAACCCGAACGCTCCAGCCTTCAGTATAGGGTCACTGTTCAAGAAGGAGAAGGAGAAGGATGGGTCGAAGAAAGCGAAGGACAAAGGGAAGGACAAGACTGCTAAAAACAAGGATTCAGGTGCGGCATCTCCGGGCCACGAGACCCCGATTGTTGCCTCGATAGAGATGTTGCTGGAATCTCCTACGGAGTCTCGCAAGTCTCGTGATGGGATGCTGCTGGAACCTACGCGGACGTCTGTCTCCATGACCGAATCCCACGATTCTCTTTCCCTCGACCACTCTTTCTCCAATACTCCCTCGGAGGCCCTTAGCACGGGCCTGGCCGGCAGCTTCAAGGAGGACAACGTTGTCCGGAAGCTGTTCCGTAAGGGGAGCTCAGGCAAGTTCAGCCTTGCGGGTCGCTCGGGAGGTGGCCTCTTTAAGAAGGGACCCGGTAGTACGGCTAGTGCTTCGGATAGAGGCGTTTCGATCGGCGATCGGTCGAGCATGGATAACCTCGAGGACCTCGGCGAGGATGCTTTTAACCCGGCATTCTTGGCTCGCAGCTATGAGAGTGTTACCAGCAGTCCTAACGTCGGCCCATCGGCTTCAGCCAGCAATGTCAAGGACAAGTCTGTAAAGGAGAACAAGGCGCCTGGTGTAAGCTGGCTCAACTTTGGCAAGAAGGGAAAGAAGGAAAGGGAAAGTGTGGAGCTGGAGAGGGAGAAGTCTCAAGTCTTGAAGCCAGAGGTGTAGAAGCCAAAGGCTCAGGATGGTGATGAGGCTGAGGACAAGAAGGACTGAAAGGTCCCGTTCTCCTCCATGTGTGGCGTCTGTATATGCCGTGGTTGTGTCTTCCCGAACATGTTGTCGCTTGGCCTGTGGAGAGATCAAGCGTGCTATCCAAAAAGCTGTCTGTCTATATTACTTATCGTCATTGAAGCGTAAAAATCAAAATCATCATCCGTATCATCAACGCTTGACTATAAAGGATTTAATGTGACTGAAGCTCCTTTACCAAAGTAAACAAAGAAATGAATCCTGTAAAATACAGCAGTGGCAGTGTAGCACGGTGCACCGGCGGAGTGGGCGGGTTTCGCTGTACGGATGGCTTGGCATGGCACCATTTGCAGGTACCTGGTGGGGTCCAGGCCCCAAAGCAAAGGTACTTTGTAGTTCGTACTCCGCAGGCCCTCCATCATATTGACGGCTCGTAAACAGCAGCTTTGTGATGCTGCACTACCGGACAGCAATATTTTTACCACACGATCCGCAGTCGTGTCCAATTCAACTCTCACAGCCTTCGCCCCGGAAGAAGAAGATCATCCCATAGTTATTCCCTTTGAAACCCCCATGTCCCCGCAAGCCAATTGATCCGGAACAAACTCGCTATCGAATTCAGTCTCGAATCTTCTTCCTCCTCGTCCTCCACCTTCGACGACCGTCACAAACGATACCACCACCCACCGACTTCCCGTTACCTCCTAAACGATCAATCACCATGGGCGGCGATACCCCATCAACAATGTTTGGGGGCGCCAACAGCGACGGCGGCAGCAGCAATGGCACAACGAAGAAGGACGTAGAGCACTTGCCGATGCCCTCCAGAAACCCTCTGCCTCTCTCGGCGTCACAGGAGGCCCAAGTCCGAGACATCTTTTACGCCAGGGTCAGGAGTAAATGTACCGAGGAGATTAAGGGTTAGTTTTTGTTCCCTTGGGCTTTAGGCTTTGTGTCTCTATTTTCCCCATGTTACCCCTTCCCTTTTCTTCTTCTTCACTTTTCCCTCAGTGACGGTGGTAGCTGGTAGCTGGCTGGTATCTGGTTGTCAAGCAAGCTCTTTAGCCTCTTACCCACCCTCCCGCTTCTCTCTAGCATTTAATAACTAACCACCAATCCTCACAGCCTTCGCCGAATGCGCCCTAGGCCGCACCTTCTCCGTCCCCTTTGCCTGCCGCGAGCCCCACCGGGTCATGAACAGCTGCATGAAGTTGCACGCCAACCAGGCGGAGCAGGACGCCGCGCGCGAGGAGTGGTTTGCGCTACGCATGGAGCGCGCCCGCGAGCGCGAGCGCAAGGCGCGCCGGAAGGCCGAGCAGGAGGCCTTTTTGCGCGAGTGGTGGGGCTTGCCCGAGAAGGACCGCGAGGAGGCCCGCAAAGAGCTGGAGAAGATGAACCGGAAGGAGAGGGTTGGCGGCTATGTGGGGAATAATCGCCTTAGGGATGCGCAGAATAGTAAGATATTGGAGCAGGCGAGGCTGGAGAGGGATGGGATTGATCGGGATTTGCATACGTGAGGGGAGGTTTGAGGGGCCGAAAGGGGAGTAGAGGGAGGTGGGAGAAAAGGGATTCACAAAGGCAACGAGTTGGACGGCATTAGATGGGAAGAAATGGAGAGCGAGAACCTTATTGCGACCTTGAGTACGGCAGTGTCAGGTCAGAAAGGATGACGGCTCGGGATTCGGCTCTCCGCGGCTGGGTTGGGTTGAATACCGCAAGGCTATGAGGTTGTTGCGCAGAATTCTACTTCCGGTCGGGATTCGACTGCCCGGCTTTTGCGTTCCTGACGACAATCCTTATCGCCGCTTTCTTACGATCCCACGATTACTCTCCGTGTGGTTGTTTTGAAAAACTACTCATCTGATCGGACCAAGAGGAGAGGAACGTGCATGGAGGATTTCACGTGTCAGGACAGGGGGCAGTCAGGGGTTTGTTTACTTGAGCAGCACTTGGCTGGGCCCGACGGACGGTTGATTTGCAACGGCGTTATGATGATTTCTAGAAATGGGGTTGGTTCATGAGATGGGATGGAAGACATGGGAAGTGGGATGAACTACGCATATCTGTATAGTATCAAAAGGACGGGAGGCGGATCTAGGGACGTGGAAATACGTTGTAAGAATAGGAAACCAATTGAACAAAATCTCTTTTAGCACAAGGTAGGTACACGCTTTAGGATCTCCACCATAAGTCCCTCTTCTTTTTCTTTTCATATATCCCCATCCGAATAGGTATGCTACCCTTACTTGTCAATGACGGCGATGATTACCTCTATGTACACTTTCCCTCCATTTTTTCCATGTTTGTGCCTGTATATGCCCCTTACCTCCAAGTTTATATGCATCTATGCTGCCCCAAATAATAAAAAAAGGGAATTGTCTCTAAGGACGATGTATTACACGTGCCCACCAACGTAATGCTCAGACTGATAAGCTCCAACGATTCAACCAAATCGGAAGAGCGAAAAGACAAAGAAGACGTTGAAAAAGAAACAGATCTCTCCACGACATACCATTCCTATCTTCAACCTCTCCTCAACCTCTCTTCAACCTCTCTCCAACATTTCCTCATCTCACACCCCCCTCCACCCCAGGCCTCCTAAAAGGATGAGCCTCAGTATTAAACACCCACTCATCCAAGCTGATTGTCGTCTCTTCAGGACTAAAAATCAGATAAAAATATTTCAAAGTTTCCGCCAACCAGAAACTCTCCATCGAATCCATTTTTACGGTTGGCTGCCCGGGATTCGCCGTGTGCACATTCGCAATAGCCGAAAACGCAAACTTGGTTTCGGTGGCCTTGCTAATGGCCGAAAACATGCGCCAGGCGACGTCGAGGAGGTCCTTTTTGCCGGTTATGCGGTAGAGGATGAAGAGGGACTCGATGGCTTCCGGGCGGAGCATGTAGCGCGGGTCGGAAATTTTGGTGAAGGGTTTGGGAAGGGGGAGGGGTTTCTTTTGGGGAGAGGCAGAGCTGGTGCTAGGGTCGGAGTCGTCGGGGTTGGGGTCTGAGGTGAAGCGGTGACTGAGAGCAGCGGCGGCTTTCCTTTTCTCGATTCGGTATTTGGTTTCGTTCCAGGGGCATTGCTGGGTGAGATGCTGATGATGACCGTCCTTTTCGCGGGCGTTTTCACATGGAACAACCTCGGAAACCTCGGGCATGATACCCGTGGAAAAGGCTTCGTACGCCCACGCGCACCCCCGAGCTAGTTGCTCGCCGATTTGCACATGTTCGGGTCTGTCGAAGAGCTTCCCGCCTAGCGCAAACATGCCGCCCGCAAAACAACCGAGGTGTTGGACGCGCGGCTGGAGGGCGGATTTGTCGCGATGGGTGGATACGGCGTTGCCGGAGAACAAGATGTCTGGAGGAGGAGACCCGGCTTCGAAGGCGTCATCGTCTCCGGAAGGGAGCATGGGGCGGAACAAGAGGTGCTTGGCAGCGGCGTCCATGGCTTTGGTGTGCATCGTTTCGTAGGAAGGATCAAGGCCGCCGAGGAGGAGGTAGGTCTTGGAGAGGTATTCGTAGGCGGAATCGGCTTGGGCGCCGAGAGTGAAGAGAGTGTCGGAGGTGGGCCGGGTTCCTTCTATCAGGTCGATGTACTTTGGCCATAGACCGGGGAGGTTTGTTTGATCTTGTGTCTTTTCAAGCCCTCTTTTCAGTTGCTCCACGACGGTGTAGTATTTGGGATCGCCGGTTAGCTGAGAGAGGCGGGTGAACTCCATGGACATGGAGCCGAGGACGGCAAGGGATTGGCGTGAAGAGGCCATCAGTTTGCCATTCTTAGCATTTCTGAAGTTGAAAGAGTTAGCTGGTAGGTGGTTTGGAGTGTCGAAGCCTGCGAAGAGCATGTCGCCTAGCTCTACCGCTTTCTTCAGGAGGATCTCTTGATCACTCAAGTCGTAGGCTGAGAGCAGGCCGCCGAGATATCTGATATTTGTCTCGAACAAGCTGCAATGAGAAGACGATGCCTTGTTCCAGTCGATGGATCCCACCGCGCGCACCGCTTCATCGAATTCCGCCCTCAGCCCCATGATCCAGAGAGTGTCTAGCGAGTCCACCAAGGTAGCGCCCCATCCGGCAAAGCTATTTTTCCCAGTCAGCGACACCGGGGTGAGCTCATCACGTCGCCAGGCGAAAGCTCGGTAAGACTTCCATGATTTCTGAGCGGCCTTCCTGACGGCGTCCCTCCGTTGAAACTGCGTCTCGTTATGCGCCTTGTCGAGTTCGTCCTTGGTAAAAACATGTTGTATCCGCGGAAGCTCACGGGGAGGGCCTTCCGGAAGCGGTATAAGTGAAGATTCGGGTATCGGGTATTTCATGGGCCGACTTGCCCAGTCAAAACTTGTTTGTACATATTCGTCTTCCGGTTCTGCTTCTTGCCATCCCTGAGATCGAGATAATGAAGGATAGGAGAGGTAGCCAAAAACTAGGAAGAAAACGACAAAAATAAAGAGACGTTGAAGCCTACGACCGCTTGCTAAAGGGGTCATGGTTTTGGTGAAGAGGTTGGCACATTGCTAAGCCAACTCTCGATATCCTAAGGAGAAAGAAAGAAAAGACAAGATGCAATCCCACAAAACATAAAAGACACAAGAAAAGACCAAGCCAAGATGAAAGGACCACCTGCGCAAGCTGTCCGTGTCCACCGCTCGCCATGAAGCTGGGTCAAACCTGCTTCCATCATGCCGGCCGCGCGTTGGCGGAGCTCGAGGACCACCAAATTACAGTCCAAATATGCATGCCCAGAACCTCGGGGTTTTGCTGTCAATGACGCTTTGAGACATATCATCAAGAGTCTTCCTAGACAGAGCCTCAACCCCTTTTTGGCAAGATATTTGCTCTCGTTCGGCACTTGCCGATCATCATCGAGGACTATCTCGAGGCTCGCGTAAACGATGATTGTGTCGAGGAACAATGGTCGTATTTTAGACCCGAAGCCTCCGAGAATCTGAGAAGAAAGTGGGCTTTGCAACGGCAGACGTCATCTCCAGATGGTCCAATGCCCTAGAAAGGCATAGCATCGATGCACAGTGGGCATGGCGTTCAGAGTCGGCACAGACTGCCGATGGAGTTCTGCGTAAAAGACCAGCTAAGAAGTCCGGCGACAGATAGGTATCGTGATCTCTGCAGATGGTTGAACACCCGAGATGGTGTTGGGCGCTGAATTGGACTGTTCGAAAACCGGTGATCAACAGGGATGAGAGTGAGTTCAGTTGTCAGTATTGAGAAAAAAGACTGTTGCAGCAAGAGTGACCTGAAGTCAGATCGAAACGAAGTCCCAACTGTGTGAAACCGCACCTGCACTGGCCGATCCCGATCAGTGGATCTCAAATCGTGCTTGGAAGGCCCGGAGCTTTCCCGTTACCAAGCCTACCATGGTCCACTCTCCTGCAGGCCGTGTCCCAGGCGGTCAGCAGGGTGTGTCTCTTATCGCTTATCGCAGTTCCTGGCTCCTCCAAAATTTTGGAGCCAGCCGCGCGTGGAAGACAGCGTTCAGCGGCAAGAGCATTGAAGGTCACTTCCACTTTCCAGCCGCCTGCAATTGTTTCCTTCCATTGATTCCATCTCCCTTTTGCTGGCCTCTCCCCCCCGATCATACTATCCCACGTCTCCCCCATAATACAGACGCACAGCAACCATGTCGTCGCTACGAAACAGGTAAGCCAAAACCCATCTTTCGAGAAATACAGTTGAACAACAAACTAACCAGCCGTTTCCAATTGCAGCGTTCAGCGCCGCTCCCATAAGGAGCGTGCCCAGCCCCTCGAGCGTCAACGTCTCGGTCTCCTCGAAAAGAAGAAGGATTACCAAAAGCGTGCCAAGGACTACAAGAAGAAGCAGGAGGTGCTCAAGTCTCTGCGCCAGAAGGTCGCCGAGAAGAACGAGGATGAATTCTACTTCGGCATGATGTCCCGCAAGGGACCCGGTCAGGCCATCACCCGCGAGGGCAAGAAGAAGAACTTTACCGGCACGGTCGAGGGCGATCGCGGCAACAAGGCCATGGACGTGGAGACGGTGCGCCTGCTCAAGACACAGGATCTGGGTTACCTACGGACGATGCGCAACGTGACTGCCAAGGAGGTGCGCGAGCTGATGGAGAGGGTCATTCTTGCCGGTGGCGCCGACATGGACGACGATAGCGACGACGACGAAGACGATTTCGATGACTTCGATGAGGACATGGGCGGCAGCAGCAAGAACAAGAAGAAGAGCTCGAGCGGGAGGACAGTACCCAAGAAGATTGTCTTCTTCGATGCGCCCGAGGAACGCAAGCAAAAACTACAAGCAGTGGACGACCAAGAGATGGCAGATTTCGATTCGGAAGAGGACGAGGAAAAGGCAAAGGAGCAGGATCGGAAAGCGCGAAACCTGGCGAGACTGCAAAACAGGCTCAAGCAGGCCAAGAAGAAGCTCAAGGCCCTAACGGATGCTGAGACGGAGCTGGAGATCACACAAGCCAAGATGGCCAAGACACGGACGTCTGGCGGCATCACAAAAACCGGCAGGAGGATCAAGGTCAAGGAGAGAAAGAGGTAACGGACTCGGCTATGGTTCGTCTCCTTTCATCTCTCTGTTTGTTCTGTTTTTACTGCTGGGTTGTTTTTTTCTCTCTTGTTCCATCTTTCATTGGGTTCATTTTTCTCGAGGAGCGATTTTGACGACATCACCACAAATAGTTCCCTCTCAGGGTTTCCATTCAAAAAATCCGTCTAAAAAGGACAGCTAGGTAGCTTCCATAGCTACTGCTGTTGCTGCGGTGGTTGATGATGATGCAAAATACCAACCACAATAATACCCGCCCCATCATCAAACGCCTGAACAAAATATGTACACCTTTTCATGATATCCATTAACATCATTCTTTCTTTCCTGGGACCTTCAGCGGCCAGTTCCATTGCTTCCTTCTTGGGGTATTGCCAAGTTCCTTGGATTATATATATATATATATATATACATATCCTTCCCTAAACCGTCGTTTAATTCCAGCGTGCTCCCTTTTCTATATTATTGAAATACCTCGTTAGTCAACTTCCTCTCTCACCACTATAAGGGGCACTTATTTTGAGGCACACTTACCGCATCCTTTTATGAACAGCATAAACACCTTAAACACCAGCGTAGCACACCAGATAATAGCCTTGAAAGCAAACTTCAAGACGGCAATCAGCCCCCGCGTACACCCCGGCATCTTCTCGTTCTTGGCCTTCAGATCCGCATTCACCTGCGCCTCAATATCCAGCTCAAACTGCTCGACGCGGGTCTTGATGCCATTAACCAAGTCCTTCTCCTTCTGTTTCTGCCTCTTCTTCTTCTTGTCTTCCTTCTCACCATCCGAAGTGGTATTCCTCCTCAGCGCGGAAGATAACGACTCCGCCAAACTCGACCTCTGGCTTCCTCCTCCAGCACCAGCACCAGCAGCACCAGGGGGCCCCCCAAAAAACACCGCCGGCGGCGGCTCAAACGTCTCGACGCGGATGAACTGCTCGTCCGCATGCGCCACCAGCACCAGTGCCGCGATGGCCACGTCAACCAGGTACACCGCCTCCACGTGGCTCGCAATCGCCGTGTCGATCTCCAGCCAGCCCTGACCGGTGCCGTCCCGCGTCAGACGACCGAGGTGGTTCGGCGACTCGATATGCTCCAGCGTGTACTCGGTCCTGTTATAGGCCGCGTTGCGCTCCACCGTGATGCAGAACGGCATCGCCAGGCTGGGGTGCACCAGGTAGTGGTTCCCGCTGTCCGAGTCCCACACCAGCCTGCCGCACTCGTTCTCTGCGGCTGCGACGGTGGCCGCGTCAGTCGTGGCGCGGTCCAAAGCTAGTCGCGCGGCTGTGAGCGGCCATAGCTGTGCGACGAGTCCGTCGTTGGGTGGCTGCTTCCGCACGGCGGCCTCGAGAGTCGTGGAGATGACTTCCTGCCAGTGCTTGGCGTCGTGTTTCTTGGTCTTGGTGCTCTTGCTGCTGGCGCCGCCCAAGGCGCCGCCGGAGCCGTCCGGGTTGCGGGAGAAGACGGAGGAAGGGCGCGGGGAGGGCGTGCTGGAGGAGGCGCGGGCGCCGGGGGTGGGGGAGGAGGAGGCGGAGGAGGTGGAAGAAGCGGAAGAAGCCACGGCTGAGGCGGCGGAGATTCCCACCGCCGCGCTGGTGGACTTGTCGCCTTTGAAGGTCTTGTTGGGGTCGTAGCGCGAAAGCGAGACCAGAGCGGAGGCGGAGGTCGGGTCCACCCGCAGACAGTAGAAGGGCTGGTTGGAGGAGGAGAGCGTGTAGACGGGGGCGTAGGCATCTGATGCCATTTTCAGGCAGTATTTACGCCCTTCGAGCTGCGTGGCTCGCCACCCGTTGGCGGCTTTCCAGAGACCGCGAAGCTCTTCGGTGGTATTCACCGTTGGTATCACTGGCGGCTCGTGGCTGCGCGTTACCGGCCATCGTTGGTTGGCTGATCCAGAGGTCACGGACGGGTTGGCTACCGGCCGGGTTCTGGGGTTCGTCGGTCCATTCGTACCGGCATTGGTGCCAGCTTCGCTTTGCTGGTCGGCGTCGCGGGCTGAGTACATGGGTCTGCTGATTGCGGACTGGGGAATATGTGTAGGGCTGGCCTGGGTTGGGTAATAGTCCTGGCGATCAAGCGGAATTTCGGGGTTATATCGTGGGAATATCGACCGGATGGCAGCTGCTTGTGGTGGTTGCGGTGGTTGAGGGATGGCGGTAGGAGCTGCTGCTGCTGCCGCTGCTGCGTTCGATGATGGTCCAGGAGCATATGTGATGGGTGGTTTGGCGATTGAGCTTCGAGTTCCCTTACTTTGCTGCCCGACCAGTGTCTCTGCCTCGGACAGTGTCGTCTCGCATCGTGGAGGCGCGTCTGCTTCGGAGATGGGCGCAGCAACACTAGTTTCAACTATTGGATCCGATGGCAAGCTCTCAACTGGTAGCTGTCGCTGCGGTTGCTCCTGATGTTGCTCTCGATGTTCCCGCTGCTGTCGAGCCGAGTCTAGTGCTGACTGCCAAGGGTTGTTGGAGTGGTTGTTGGAGTGTGAAGCCGACCTTTGCTTCCCTTCCCGTGGTGTTCCCCGTCCTCCAGCTGGTGATTGCCTTCCTGCCTCCCGGGACGATGATGGTTCTGTTGACGTTGAAGGGCGGCCTTGAGGTGTTGCTGCTCTCGACGGTCTTGAAGGTGGTCTTGGGGTGACGTTGGTATTGGGGAAGAGGGAGAACCCCCCTCCCGCTTGAGTTGTTGTTGCTGTCGACATATCTGATAATATGGTCCTGATGATCCAACGAAGTTATTTCCGGCGTAATGTGTCGTTATTCGTGGGATTTCGTCGATTTCTTTCCTCCTCGTCTTTCGTTGAACTCGATGACCGACCAACAAAAGGTCAATAGGGGTATCACAAGAAAATGGCAGTCGACCTGCTACCGAGACATGATCACAGATCAAACAAAAATGGAGAACCAAAACCCGCGGATCTGTCAACAGACAAACACCCGAACAATGGCATCAACGGCTCCCGGGAGCAGAGAGGCAGGCAGGGTCAGGACCGTCGAGGCGGGAATAAGGTCGATAGAAGAACCAATCCGTCGGAACAAGAACAAGAAGATCTTGTCACCGGGACACAGGAAAGAACTGGGCCCCCTCGATACATATTTGTTTGACCATGTGGTCTTGCCCTGCCGTGGGTGTCCGCATCCATACGCCTTACACAGTGCCCTTCCCGCTCTCTCTCTCTCTCTCGCTCCCAAAGCTACACAGTACACTAACACAGGCCTTTTCTTACGCCCGGGGCGAACCAGGGCTCACACAGGCTGGCATTAAAGTCCGATACTACCCAAGAAAAAAAGTCACTGATCTGATCAGAGTGGAGGACAGAAGCAGCAGCGCCGTGGAGGTGCAGCCCATCATTGCTTGTGCTTGTGTGGTCCGTCCTGGCTGGACCCATCCTTTCCGAATGCGTGAGATCCTTCCAATCGCCATGTTTTCTAAGCGCTTGGTTCCCGGCTTCGATGTGGGCAACGGCTCCAACGAGACCGGGGGGGTAACCTAAGCACCGTGGACTGAGGAAGAGACTGGTGGTGGGAGTGGTTGTTGAACATCCGCACTTGTGTTGGGTGGGCAGATGGCAAAGGAGAGCTGTGAGTGGTCGGAAGCAGCTGTACGGCGGGAAAGTAGGTGAAAAAGACCATGGAGATGCAGAAGGAATAGCCGCCCAAAATAGCTGCTAGGGTCGGTGCTGACCCGTTCTGGAGGGTGCTTGGCGAGCCCTGGGGGCGCCTGGGGTGGTGAGACCCTCTTGGACCCCTGGCTCCGATGAGACGGACTTGGGGGTGAGTGGCCAATCAGACGCCGGATCACGCTGCATCTAGACGCCCTTTGTCAAAGTCGCATCGAGGAACACTGGAGCGACACCATCAATGCACCACAACATCACGGAGTCGCAAATCGTTGATCCTAGCACTTTTGTTTCTCACCTCTCACAAGACGAGTTGTTTTGTCCTCTGGCTGGCGTAAGTTGTTTCCATCTCGGCAGCTTTCTTCGATGCTATCAAGAAAGTTTGGTTATTTGCTTCATTCCCGCTCTTGCGTGCACGACAGTTGCATTCCCTCCCGTCATCATCATGAGTCTTTGAATTTGGCTGTCTTGGCATTTACTACATCTGGCAGTCACTGATTGCTGTGGTAGTGTTATGCGTTATGAAGATGCGGCAAGCGACTGAGGGTGTCTTCATCTACAGTTTAGATAATCAAGATGATGAAGACCAGGTCCGGGCCCTGATAAACGGATACAATTGCGTCTACATATCATACCACTTATCCCGTCCCGAAGGTGAACACAGATCGAAACGTCACTCGGGTTCTGTTCAAGAAAAGTCGAATTTCAATATCTCCGCCTCAGAACTTCCTCGGTGCGATTCAGCTATCCCCGACACCATGTGGCGGCTGTCTGATTGCGATCACGGCTTATCTTCTGCCGATAGAGTCTTCGAAGCGCAATCTTGCCCTCGTGCTACCTATAACTGATGTACTTAAGGGGGTGGTCATCAGAACGGTCGTCATGTTAACGGGTCCCCTCAGGTGGCCGCCTTTGCCGCCAGGAACGGAATCACGCCGTTGTCGCTGTCGAATGGGTACGGTTATAAAGACGGCTTCATTTCCGAACGGCGTGAAATATTTGTTTCGTGGGATAATAAGCGTTTACATGACCGAGTTCGGACAGCTCATATTTGTTTTCACAAAAATTTCACCATGCTACGCTGCCGAGTTGAATTTGAAGCCAAGATGAAATCTTCTGAAATTCTGACCAGATCTCTGCGGTTAATTCTGATATAGTTCCATGAACTATTCTCAGGTGTCTGCCCGTATACCACGAGCTCCGTGCGCGGGTCGATCGACTCCCGTCCTGAATATAGTTCTCGTCCGCCAGTACGCAGATGGACGGAGGTAAACACACAAATCATCATCACTTACAGTACAACCGGTGTCAATGATGTTTCTTCCTCTCCAAGCTTTCTTCCTCCCCCTGCAAAAGGCAGTGCGGTAACCTCATGTTTCGTTTCTATTATAGTACCGGCACGGGAGTCTCCTGGATACCGTTACATTTTGTTTTGCGATGCCGTGCGTGGGCATCATGCACAACAGCTTCTTCATGGGTTGCAGTGCGGTTGCTGTTGTTGTTACAGATTTCTTGTTTGCAGGCATCTAGAAGCCACCGGGGAAGAACAACAGGCTTCTATACATATCTTGACCATCCAGTGTTTTACCTTCGCGGTCTTGTTCTTGGACTCTCGAATGCAGATCCACTCAGCATGGGCATGGAGTACGGTTTTAGGACGAGTCTTGACACTTGCATGTATGCAAGATCTTCGGTGCAATATTCCAAAAATATTTTGCTTTTCTGTTGGGCTCCAAGTGGATGATGTTGGCTGTTTGCTTGGGACTGCTTGACTGCTTGGTGGCTGCTGATGGGCGTTGCTGACAGAGATGGATGATTTGTTTTCTATGTGCTGGTGGTGGATGCCCGACGCCAACCGTTTGGAGAATATTTCCATGTGAGAGGATTTTGATGAAGGGAAATTCAGTTCGTCATGGTCTGGAAGTTCGTCGAGAAGAAAAAGACAGAAAAGAAGGGAGAAAAATATTTGGAGAAAGGTGTTACCATACCACCTTACGGTTGACGTCTGTTTCACTGCTATAGTTGTAGGCGGACAACTGAACGTCGGAGATAAGATCCATGATCATGAAATGCTGTATCCTCCAATTGTACCTCTCCATGAAATGAGATGAGCCATCATCCTCCCAAGTTTGGTTTCCCCTTTTTCAGCTCAAAATACGACAGCTGATTCCGGCCGGGTCAACTTCCGGGAAGCCGGCAGTACCCGGATGGAGCTCGGGTCCAAAGTGGGGAATTACGGGCGGTTTCCGAGCCGGAAGCGGGAAACCCACTCACCCCCGCTCTCCCCGCTCCCGTAACCCCGCACTCTCAGACGGGCTCACTCCGTCAGGCTACACTCACACCACTCATCAACATCACGGTGACACAATTCTTCAGACCCATCACACTAAAGCCGGGCGCTCGCCGCTGCCGCATTTCTTCCCGTTCAGGAATGCCTCCCGAGTCCCGCCTAAAGCCCTTTTTCCATGGTTTCTAACTCCTCTTGGCATCGTGTGCCTGATTGCGCCCTGCATGTATGGGTTATCGCCCCGTTGATCAGCGTCGGCGGCGGAGGTTGCGAAGACGGAGCCTTGTGTTGATATCAAGGATTTGGAATAGTACATAAGATCACCACAATGCCTTGAAATTGAGCTGTTAACACCTTTCGACTTACAAGATTCAAGCATCGTGTCGTGTCGTGTGAGTCAGTTAGTCAGTCAGTCCAACTGATGCATTTGAGGTTTTCAACAACCACCACCACGACACTCCTCTTCATCAGACCTTCTTCCACTCGAACCTCGCCGCCGCCCCGGCTCATCATGAGTTTCGCCCAGAGACAATCAGCAGTGTATTACACCACGAATAACCCACAGGGACCATCGAGCATCAACATGTCCAATAAATCCAAGGGCCACGTCGTCGTTATCGGGTTGGTTTCTAGGAATCTCAATGTATTAATGCATCAATTCTAACGTGACCATAGCGCCGGTGTAATCGGCCTCTCCTCCGCCCTCGCCCTCCTCGAAGCCAACTACACCACCACCATCCTCGCCAAAGACCTACCCGCCCCCTTCGAGTCCATCGACCCCCGCGGCCAAATAAACTTTACCTCCCCCTGGGGCGGCGCCCACAACCGCTGGGTGCCCCCCTTTCCCACTGTCCCATCCACCCCCTTAACCGCAGCCCAACAATCCGAGCATGCCCTGCGCGCCCGCGAACACGCCTTCTCCCTCTCCACCTTCCACCGCATGAAACACTTCCAGTCCCAAAACCAGGCCCAGCAAGCAGGCATCACCTTCCTCAAAGGCATCGAATACCTCGAAACCCCAGGACCGGAATACCTTTCCCTCACTGCCGAGCGAGCCTCCCAAGAACTCGGTCTCCCGGGCACCTTCCGCGTTCTGGAGTCTCACGAATTCCCCGACGACAAAATCACGTGGGGGTGCGAGTACGACACCTGGTGCGTGAACCCGATGCAATACTGCCTCTTTCTTTTAGGACAAATTATCGCGCGGGGCGGCAAGGTGTTTAAGCGGGAAGTTCGTTCCACCGCCGAAGTTTTCCAGTTATTTTCGGACGGGGTGAAGGAGTTCGGGGAGACGCTGCCGAAGGCAGATGCCGTGGTGAACGCCACTGGCGTTGGGATGGGCGATGACGAGCTGGTTTTTCCTACGCGGGGGCAGACGTGTTTGGTGCAGGAGCCGTGCGAGGCGACGGTCACGAGACAAAATGCGGATGGGAGCTGGACGTTTTGTGTGCCGAGAGGGTACGGGGCGGGCACGATTATTGGGGGCACGAAGGAGCCGGATAATTGGGATCCGAAGCCGGATCCGCAGGCGAGGGAGAGGTTGCTGAGGGCGTTCGAGGGGACGTATCCGAAGATGTTGGCGGAGGGGAAGACGAGGTTGACGCCGGTGAGGGATATCGTGGGGAGGCGGCCGACGAGGAAGGGGGGGCTGAGGCTGGAGGGGGAGATGGTGGATGGGGCTGGGTTTGTGATGCATGCGTATGGGTTGGGTGGGAGAGGGTACGAGTTGTCTTGGGGTGTGGCGGAGGGTGTGGTTGAAGGTATTAAGGGGTATCTTGAGAAGGAAAGGGGTTCGAGGTTGTAGACTTTAGTTGTGATTCGATGTATAAGCCGGCAGACGCCATGAGACTGATGTTTGCTCCGCCCACTTCTTGCTGAAAGGGCATTTCTATGCCACTATTATTCTGTCTATCGTTTGTTGACGTTCTAGGCTCTGCACGGGCGCCTGGCCCTTTGTTCCATCGCCCCAGTTCCATTATTCAGTAAAGCTCCCGTCGAAGGGCGCCTGTCCCTGTGCTGAAATTGGCAGAGCTCAACCAGACGGAGACTCTTCTCAGTCACGATATGGCTCCTTATTCCTCTTCATCCTCCTCATCGCTGCCAATAACTTCATCCTCGTACCCTTGGTTGAAGATCACCTTCTCTGCTAACTGCAAGGTTTTCCTGACCGGCAACCCAATCACATTGTCCACGCTGCCCTCAATCTTTTCAACCAGCACCATGCCTCCAATGCCCTGGATGGCATAACCGCCAGCCTTATCCGCACCCTCGCGTGTCTTGACGTATGCCTCAATTACGTCATCGGGCAATCCGTCCTTGGCCTGCGCAAAGTAGACCTCGGTGTCTTCCACGTGCGTCTCCAGCTCATATCCAGGGTGGGTAAGGTTCTCCTTGGGAGCGAGCACACATACGGCCGTCAATACACGATGTACGCGCGTGTCGCGAAGGTGTTTCAGCATGCGGATATGGTCCTGCTCGTCGCGCGGCTTCTCGAGGATCCGACCGGAGCGTGTAGCGATGACCGTGTCGGCGGAGATGACGAGAGCGGGATCGGCGGGCCTCTCTACGTCCTTCTTCTTTTCGTCCTCTTCTTGCTGCAACAGGGCCTGCTCGTATACGTGCAGGATCTTGCGGCGGGCGGTCTCGGCGACATATTCTTCGGGGGTAATCTTGCCCTTTTGGACGTCTTCGGGCTTGTCTGATGGGAAGATTTCGACGTTGTCCAAGCCAAGCTGTTTGGTTGAATTTGTTAGACTCGAGTATACCGTGATGTGGCAACGATGACGTACCTGGCTGAGAAGAGCTTTCCGCCTCGGTGATGCTGATGCCAGAATAACTCTCTTGGTCTTGAGATGCTCGAGGATGGGAAGCTGAAGGGGCATAGGACCCCGTCTGATGGGGGCGCTCTGGCGGAGCGGTATCCCATGCCGGCGGGCTGCCGCGATGTAGGGCGGTACGTTCTCGGGCGCAGGTTCGGTAGGATCCATGGCTGCTATGTGTGAGGTTGAGTTTATAGGGAATCGACTGGGACGATGTTTTGCTAAAAGTTGTAGCCCGCGTCTAAGCATACGATGGGATAGGGGATGGAACGGGAATGGCGGTAGCGGTGGAGAGCTTCCGTCGGCGCCGGTGGGGGAGGGGCTCAGGGCTGTTCAGGTTCCGTGGCGCTGATTCGAGTGCTGATGAACTGGAAAGGTGCCCGGCGATCTGTCAACCGAAGCTCTGGAAGTGGCCCACGACAGGGGAGATGACGATCGCCCACTGGAATGGTGGCCCCACTTTGCTTTCGTCCCATTCATGCAACAGCGGCACTGCGTCATCGCCGGCACTTGCTCAACGTGCAGTGTGCTGTGATCAGCCTTGTCTCACCACTACAAAGCAAACAGAAGCAAGTCACAATTTCGAGATTGAACGGAGTGCACGGCTGGCTACACCAAATGACAGAGTGAGAAGCCCTCGTGCGACGGGAGACAAAGTGAGAGCTTACGCAGAACGGCAGGATTATCGATCATTCGTATGCATCTACCTTGGCCTTCATAAATTGCAGCAGCTCCTCGGGCGCCATGACGAGGTTCTTCTGCGCCGGCTTGTCGCCAGTGTGAAGACCTCCGGTAGCATCAACCGCGACAGTACCATTGGCAACATCCTTGGGGCCAACAACGATGACCATACCATAGCCCCTGGTCTTGGCCTCGCGAATCTTGAGCGACAGACTGCGCGCACTATCATCAAGGTCGATAGCAAGGCCCGACGGGGATACGTGAGAATCTGCAGAGTCTGTGCCTAGCAACACTCTCTGGGTCTTGCGGGCGAACTGCAACACCGGCTCACTGTCGTTTACGGTGAGCACAATGGCCTGTCTAGGGTTAAGCCAGAATGGCCATTTGCCATTAAAGTGCTCAATCAGCAAAGCGAACATGCGCTCCGCCGAGCCCAAAACAGCCCGGTGGATCATTACAGGTCTCACGGGTCCAGACACAGCAAGGAGTTCGGGATCCGTCGTCGTCTCGCCCTTGGCTTCCAGTTCAGGAGCTGGTGCCTGGTACTCGAGCTCAAACCGCTTGGGCAGCTGGAAGTCGAGCTGAATCGTGGCTGTCTGATGTTCCTTTCCGTCCGAGTCCTTGAGGATTACGTCGATCTTGGGCCCGTAAAAGGCACCATCTCCCTCGTTCAAGGTCCATGGCTCCCCCGAAGTATCCAACGCTCGCTTTAGAGATCCTTCCGCATGCTCCCAGTCCTCCAGACTGCCCATATAGTTTTCCGGCCTTGTGGAAAGCTTCAAGCGATACGATCCCAGGCGGAAGTCCTTGTATACGCGCCGAATAAACTCGAGGGTCTTGCTGATTTCGTCCTCGATCTGGTTCGGCCGGCAGAAAATATGACCATCGTCTTGGTGGAATCGGCGAACACGGGTTAGGCCGCTCAATGCGCCGGAGATCTCGTTACGGTGGAGGGGGCTGAAGTCGGCGTAGCGAATGGGGAGGTCGCGATAGCTTCGTTTCTGCGCTGCGAAAATCAGGCAGTGGCCCGGGCAGTTCATAGGCTTGAGTCCGTATTCGTCGACCTCGCCGGCCTCGGTAACATCGGCGCGCGATGGTGATGTGCTCGTAACGGTGAACATGTCGTCGGCGTAGTTTTCGAGATGGCCCGACTTGGCCCAGAGCGCCTTCTTGTAGATGGTCGGGGTGATGACTTCTTGGAAGCCATAGTGGACGTATTGCTTGCGGAGGTATTCGACAAGACGGTTGAAAATGCGAGCGCCATTGGGCAGGAAGATGGGCGATCCAGGGCTATAAATCGAGGTCATAAACAGCTCCTGCTGTGTTCCGAGGTCGCGATGATCGGGCGCTTCCGGCTTCGCTGGGACGGGGTTCGCGCTGGCGCAAGAAGAGCACAGCCGATGGCGCACTTGGACTTGGGAGACGGCAGGGCGGGCGAGCGGTACCCTAGCGCGGGTCAAAAGGGCCCGAGAAGTCCATCGCGTGAGCCGTTGAGAGAGCATCCTCCCGTCGCCTCTCCACACTGTCCGGTTGTGCGGGTGGTTGTTGAGAGGTGTTTGGAATTTGGGTGTGATCGCAGGAAACTTTTCCAGACGGGATGGAAGCTCCGTCGGCGGCTGCTTTGTCGCGCTTCGAGGCCCGAGAGCCAGTTTCTTGGCGTTAGCGACAGGCTCGTCCCATCTGCCCCTGCCGCTGCAAGGGGTCCCCCCCTGGATGGGAGCTTCCCAGAGTGGACTCCACCGGGCCAACCCTCCACCCCCGCTCGGGGCCGTTTGCCGTCAACGGGCACAGCGGGCACCTGTCTGCCGGGCGGGGCAGGTGACTGGGGGTGAGATAAGTGCACACGACGAACGGTGCTGGCCGTGATTATTCTCGACGTCTCTCACCACCTCTTCAAAGTTCACCGAGTCACCGTCCTGCTACCCTCTGTGACCGACCGAGGTCGACGATACAAAGAAGGGTCACCAGAGCTCGTTGTTCTTAGCATCATCCCGTCCTGTGACAGGACATGCGTTGTGGCACACACGGGCACTGTAGCAGCGTGCATCGGTACCTTACACCACCTTACCATTAACTTTGCCTTTCCACGTTGCCTCCCTCCCTCCCTTCTCTCCCTCCACCTATCTACCCTACCGTTTAAACCTTACCTAGTCCATTTCCGTCGCATTCCAGTTGCTTGGTTTAACGACATCTCACTCAGCCTCAATATCTCAAAGCTATTGTTGGATTATCAAAGAGCATACATACCCGGCTCTCCTGTTCTTTATACACCCTATACCCACGGAACATCCACCTCTGATCCTGCGCGCCTCATCTGATACTTCCGTTTTCACCACTTATACCCGTGTATCGGTGCCTTGTCGTGACTCAAATACACGCGACGGTATTAGTCTGTGCGCACCTTGCCTTTGAGCGGCTTGAAGCCTGGGATCGACTTCACGGTAAACAAAGAACCAGTTATCAGTTGCCGTTAAAATTTGGCCGAGCTCCCCCGCTGTCAACAATCAAATCAACCCAGACCGAAGCCTATAAGAGAGGCACTGTTGCCTAGAACTCCGCACACATCAACCACCAATCTCGACTGTTATGCTCATGCTATCGCGGCCCCATCCTGTCTATAAAACCTTGACTTTACAACTCTTAGGCCTAAGTATTTCCCCACGGGCTCACTCATGGTAGTTACATACCATGTCAGGACGTCAACCACCCGGGCAGCCGCCCAATGTCTCGAGCTCTTGGCGCATGGTCGAGGGAGGCGAGAATGATAGCTTCGATACCTCGTTAATGCCCGACGACTATGATGGCAACGATATGATCCTGTCCAGTCAAAGCGACCACTCGCATGTAGACGGGAGCCAACCTTTCAGTATGGACGGATCTCAGCCATTCAGTATAGGAGGATCACAGGACGAGAGTCTCGAAAGTTTCCTACACAGAGCCGAAGATGATGATCAAGTCATCATGAGGACTCCCTTTCGACCTTCAATACCGCAGTCTGTTCGACACGCGTCTCGCGAAAACATGAGACACCGGATCCAGCCAACACCGCAGGAATTTTACATGCCCATGGTCGATGTCGACAGTAGAGTTATGGACAGCAGACGATCCAGTGCACGCTCATCCATGACAATACGACAGTTTCCGCCCTCGTTGCCTGGCCTACGCCATCGTCAAACACACCGTTCCGACCGTCATGCGTTAAGGAACTCTCGTGAGGATCATCACTCATCGGGTGAGGAGACCGAGGTCAACGCGGATATTGAGGAGAGGGTTGAGGAAATGAAGAGGTCTAGGACACCAAAACGACAACAGGCGCCCGAAATCAAGGGATTATTTGACCGGTTCTTCGACTCAGTACCGGATGCCGTGTTCAACACTTTTTCTTGGGCTCTGGGAGTCGTGGGGCTTGCGTTCAGATATGCGCAAAAGCCCATCGCCATCCTAGTGTCTGTCTACCTCATCTTTGGCCTGTTTTCGATGGCTCAGAACATGGCAACGCTATCACTCTATACGGCATTATCACCAGTATGCCGTGTGCCAGGCACGAGGTGGCTCAACCTGCCATTTTGCGTCGACACTTCTACAAAAACGAACACCCACATCCAGTTTGATCCTATAATAGAGGTACAGGATCGCTTCGAAGGGGTTCTGGAAAAAGCGGCCGAAAGTGCTTCGCTGCCGTTAGAGATGAAGCGCTCCGAACTAGCCATCCGCGACCTGCGGACCATGGTTCGTTATAGCCAGCTCCACGGCAAAGAACAACTGATCCTTGAATTCGACGGGTACATCGACGCCGCAAGCTCGGCAACCTGGGATCTTCAAAGGTTCAACACCCGCGTGGGCTCGACCATCGATTCCATAATCAGCGTCAACCGATGGACGTCCCGCTACATCGACGAACTCTCTGATGACATGGAGCACCGTGGCATCATAGGCGAGTGGTGGGACTGGGTCTTTTCCCCATTCCAGCCATCCACCTACACGGAGCGCAAGCTTCTGGACCAGTACATCGACCACACGATCCGCGTCTCGGACAAGATCGCCAACCTGATAAGGGAAGCACAAGCCGTGCTGGTCACGCTGCAGAGAGCGGAAGACCACCTGGAAGTTATATACGATTTCGTGACCAGAACGCAGGAACACATACAGGCCAAGAAGGAGGAGGTCTTTTGGCAGCTGTGGACCTACATCGGCATCAAATCCGGCAACCGCAAGAGTTATAACAACCAGCTGGCCCTGCTTAGAAAGGTCGAGGAACAGCGCTCGGAAGCCGTGACGCAGCTTAGCGAACTCATTGTTGAGTTGCAAAATATCCAGGCCAGCCTCAACGGGCTGAGGGATCGGGTTGGAGAGCCGGAGGTGGCGAGGGATGCTGGGTTGGATATACCGCTCTATGTGCACGTCGAAACCATTGATAGGGGAGTTGAGAGGCTGGAATCGGCGAGGAACAAGATAAGGGATGTTGAGAATGAGAGAGTGCGGGAGGCATTGGCTAGGGGGAAAGAGGAGTTGCCCGAGTTAGAAGCGAAGGCGTATAATAGACGTCTTCCCGGTCTTGGCTGGTAGATAATGTTGAGATATCGCAGATGGCAAGTTACATAGGCTAGAGGAAGGGAAATAGTGGTCTTGGAAGCGCTGTATATGTATTTTCTTATGGTAGTTCTCAGGTGACGGTTCAGGAGTCGAAGGAGTTTGGAGTTCAAATAGGCATTCGCTTGCTGTACAGAGTATGATCACTTGGCATTGATTCTCCAAGCCTGACTATTGTCTGTGTACAAGGTTATCGACTTATGTTGTTGCTTTATGGTAGCAATGGTGTTTTTTGCTTTCCTGTGTAAGTAGCTACCCCTATCATTGTTGCTGGGGCCTTTTGGAGTTGTAAACAACACAAAGATTACTGAGCTGTTACTAACAATATCCGCCTTATCAGTAAGAGTGTGTGGGGTACAGCTAGTAGGTATCTCTGGGACAACATCCCACCGCAGTCGGTGTCTTTTACCGCGGTCGCATCTAGAACATTTCGAAGCGGACTGATAAGCAGCTGGTACAGAGCTACCAGAGTCAGGACTAGCAATTCTCAAGATGTTAGTGTCATCTGGTCAGAGGCAAATGTTTCTTTTGTTTTCTTGATCTCTTTCATTGTCAATTTGGCATCGAAACTCTCGTCAACATCCAGGAGGCAAAAGTACCTCACTGTGACAGGAACAAGATGCATCTGATTCCCAAAGAGGTTAGTGGTTAGTTCATTGTACCCCCCATTCGTTGATCCCTCCAAGCACATGTGCGTTTTACAAGGAGACCAAGACACCACCTCAACTTCGGTCACGGTTCACATAAGGAAAGGGTCACGGGCATCGACATTGTGTGCACACTATAGAAGCGCAAGATGGCACTGCTTTACCCCTGTGTTACCATTTGAAGGAATAAACGGGGGTATAACGGTTCCATGAGAGAGTCTCATGCCATACAGCAGCAAGTCCGTATCACTAACCTCTTCACAACATCATGTATTGTTTTCACCTTAATAGCTCGATAAGCTCGCCATCTCTCAGCTAGGATTTCTAGCTCAAAGACGTCTAGCAAGAGGTGTAAAACTGAATCATTCCGAAGCGACTGTAAGTCCCCCTCTTACTTCCCCTTCTCAGCATCTCACTCACTCACACAATCCTCCAGGCTCTTATCGCCAACAACCTCCAAGAGCTCATCCGCGATGGCAACCATTGCGTCGCCGACCTCATGGCCCTGGGCGCCACAATGCTCGGCCGGCGCCACGTTCTGCCCGAAGTGACCTCGACGCTACACGAGATCCAAGTCGAAGGCACTTTCCCCTCCGGAACCTACCTAGTCACCGTGCACAACCCCATCAGCTCCGACGACGGCGACCTCGCCCGGGCGCTTTACGGGAGCTTCCTGCCCATCCCTCCCAACGATGACTCCGTCTTCCCTCTTCCCCCAGCCGCGGCCTACGAAGCCAGCAAGCAGCCCGGGGCCGTGGTCTGCGTCAAGGACGCCAAGGTGAAACTCAACGAGGGCCGCAACCGGATTCGTTTAAAGATCACCAGCAAGGGCGACCGTCCGATCCAGGTCGGCAGCCATTACCACTTCATCGAGACGAACCCGCAGCTGTCATTCGACCGCTTGCGCGCGTACGGGTATCGGCTGGACATCCCCGCCGGCACGTCGGTGCGGTTCGAGCCGGGCGACACCAAGACGGTGACGCTGGTGGAGATTGGCGGCAACAAGGTTATCAGGGGCGGCAATAACCTGGCCTCGGGCAGGCTGGATTTGTCCAGGGCGGAGGAGATCATTGCTAAGTTACAGGCGGCCGGCTTCGCCCATGCCCCGGAGCCGGCGGGTGATGCCGCGTTTATCAGTGAGCCGTTTACCATGGACCGCAGGGCGTACGCGGTCATGTTTGGCCCGACTGTGGGGGATATGGTGAGGCTGGGCAGCACGGATCTGTGGATTAAGGTTGAGAAGGATTATACTGTTTACGGGGATGAGTGTAAGTTTGGTGGCGGCAAGACGCTGAGAGAGGGCATGGGACAGGCTACGGGCAGGTCGGATGAGGAGACACTAGATATGGTGGTGACGAACGCGCTGGTGGTGGACTGGACGGGCATCTACAAGGCGGATATCGGCATCAAGGCCGGTGTCATTGTGGGCATCGGCAAGGCTGGTAACCCGGATGTGATGGATGGTGTTACGCCGGGTATGATTGTGGGAAGTTGCACGGATGTGGTGGCGGGTGAGGGCAAGATCATTACCGCCGGAGGTATCGATACGCATATTCACTTTATCTGCCCTCAACAGGCAGCTGAGGCTTTGGCGGCTGGTATCACCACTTTCCTTGGTGGAGGAACTGGTCCAAGGTAAGCTTTCCCCCTTCGTCAACATATCACGAACTGGACTAACTCGACTAACTCCCCCCCCAGCGCCGGCACAAACGCTACCACTTGCACCCCCGGCGCCCACTACATGCGCCAAATGCTTCAAGCCTGCGACTCCCTCCCTCTCAACATCGGCATCACCGGCAAGGGCAACGACTCCGACCCCTCCGCTCTCCGGGAACAGATCCGTGCCGGCGCCTGCGGCCTCAAGCTACACGAAGACTGGGGCACCACGCCCGCGGCCATCGACTCCTGCCTAACCGTCTGCGACGAGCTAGACGTGCAATGCCTAATTCACACCGACACGCTCAACGAGTCCGGCTTCATGGAATCCACCATCGCCGCCTTCGCCGGCCGCACCATCCACACCTACCACACGGAGGGAGCCGGCGGCGGCCACGCCCCAGATATCATCTCGGTCGTCGAATACCCCAACGTTCTTCCCTCATCCACCAACCCGACCCGCCCTTACACGCGCAACACCCTCGACGAGCATCTAGACATGTTAATGGTGTGCCACCATCTCAGCAAGAACATTCCCGAGGACGTAGCCTTTGCCGAATCGCGCATCCGCGCCGAGACCATCGCCGCCGAGGACGTGCTGCACGACCTGGGCGCCATCAGCATGATGTCCAGCGACAGCCAAGCGATGGGCCGCTGCGGCGAAGTGATCTTGCGGACATGGAACACCGCCCACAAGAACAAGTTGCAACGCGGCTTCCTGCCCGAAGACCTCGCAGAAGCAGCCGCCAACAACGGAGACGGCGACAGTCCCGAAAACGAAACACAAAAAGCAGACAACTACCGCGTCAAGCGCTACATATCCAAATACACAATCAACCCGGCCCTGGCGCAGGGCATGGCGCACCTGATCGGCTCCATCGAAGTCGGCAAGCTGGCGGACCTGGTAGTCTGGGACCCAGCGTGGTTCGGCACCAAGCCCTCTTTGGTTATCAAATCGGGACTGATCGCGTGCGCGATGATGGGCGACCCGAACGCGTCTATCCCTACCGTGCAACCGGTTATTTCGAGGCAGATGTTCGCGCCGATGGTTGCGCAGACCAAAGTGCTGTTTGTGAGCCAGGCGAGCATCGACAGCGGTGCGGTGCCGGGGTATAACCTGAAGAGTCGGGTGGAGGCTGTCAGGGGCTGTAGGACGGTGAGTAAGAGGGATATGAAGTTTAATGAGAAGACGCCGAGGATGAAGGTCGATCCGGAGAGGTATACGGTTGAGGCGGATGGGGAGGTTTGTGAGGCGGAGCCGAGCAGTGAGTTGCCGCTGACGCAGAGTTGGTTTGTTTACTAGTGTAAAGGGGGAAGGAGGGAAGAGAGGAGAGGGAAGTTGAGTGCTGTTACTAGGTTGGGTGACTGACTATAAAGGTTCAAAGTACTATGATAGGAGGGAGATATATAGACCGTTGGATACGCAAACTCCCGGGTAGAGTATGTTTACTCCAAGCTATAATGGCTTCACTTTCACTGTGTGGTATCGTTGCCGTCTTGAAAGATTTCTATGACTAATATCAACATTTCGACATACATAACATCACATGATCAAGCATTGTGTACTCAAGTTCCATATATGTCATGTTGATAAAACATCGCATCAAGACAAAAACTACGCCTTCCGATCCTCCATGAACTGAATGAGCCATCTCTTTGCCTCCCTAGTACACCCACAATCAAAAAAAGCAGAAGACCAAAACACTATTTCGAACTGTGAATTCATTCATCCACCGCTGGGGCCCCGCAAATGCTATGTAGAGCTAACCACCATCATAAGTACAACATGCGACAGGCTTTCATATCATCCTTCAGCCGAGAGTCGATGATTTCGCAAAAAGAGTAGACTCCGTTTATCCTTAACCCCCTCCTTATTTTCCGTTTCGAGCTTTGTTTTCGTAGATAGACGGAGAGACCCCTCCATCAATATTCCTCTTTAGCCGTTCATTGAATCATACAGGACAAGTAGTAAGGTAAAGTGAACCAAAACCCGCCCACTTTAACTAACAGAGAGATAGAGAGAAAATAACCATGGACGCTGACCTGCGCTAGTTGACGTTGGATACAGCCCTCCCCTTTTCGACCAAAAAAAGGGAGGGTATCGTTAGAACGGAAAAGTGTAAAATAAAAAGGAAACAACAACCCGGAATTGTGTTTGCCACGAGGTATCATGAAAGAAACCGAACAGCCAAGGAACAACGTCGAGGTGGATTAAGAGCGCTTCTAGGCCTTGGTCTTCTTGCGCCCCGACTTCTTAGGTTCCTCCACCTCGGCCGCCTTGACGTTGCGCTTGCGCTTCTTGTTCTCCGGGCTGGCGGGGGCGACCACGGGCTTAGCGGGCTCGGCCTCCTCAGCGGGAGTGGCAGTCTTGCGCCTGCGGGTGTCCTTCTTCTTAATGGGGGTCTTGGACACGGGGACCGGTTGTTGCTGCTGCTCCTCTACCTCCTCTTCAGAAACCTCGGGCACAACGACATTCTGTTGCAACTGCTGGGCAATGGCGTCCTGGTCGGTGGGGACATCCTCAACCTGGGCAGCAGTGGGCATCTCGATGTTATACTCATCAGCGTACTTAAGCGCCTCGTCGTCGTTCATGTTCTTGGCGTTGGCGTTGCCATGCTTATAGGAGTGGACACGGGCGTTGTAGAGGCGCAGGTTGTACTGGTAGGCGTTGTTCCAGCCCTGCTTCTCGGCAGCACCCATGACGGACCAGCGGCGCTGACCCTCCTCCTGGACGGCACCCTTGGGGGCCTCCTCACCCAGATCATTGGCAATGATGGGGCGGGCAGTCTGCATGTAGAGGAAGTAGGGGGTGAGAGGACGCTTGGGGGCGTTGGGGTCGTGGGTACGCTTCTTGCGCTCCTTCTTCTCCTCAACGATGGGCTGGGGGGCAACCATGAAGCCGGGCAGCATGCCGGTCAAGGAGGTCTGGAGGTGCTCGAGATCGCCGCCATTCTCGAGGGTGGTGCCCTCTCCGAGGAGAAGGTTGGTCTGGCGGAGGTAGTCTTGGCTGAAGCTCTTGATCAAATCCTGGATAGTGGAGAGACGTTGGTAGACCTTGAGAGGGAGTTAGCGAGTCATGTTTCAAGCAGAACAAATGTTCTATTTTGCATCGCCTCGCAAAAGACGTGGCAGCTTTGGGGCATGGCGTGAGGTTGATCGCTTGCGTCTCCTTCAACGTGTGGTGTATTTTGACTCCTACGACGCGACGGGACGGGACGTGACCAATTCACATGCGAGCCTTGTCTTTGCGGGATCTCCATTGCGCATCACACAGCAGACATCTCGGATCCGAATACGGGATGTTGGCGGTGGGATGGGCAGGAAGACGGGAATGGGGGTGTGTCGTGGTTGCGAGAAGCTGGTGCGAAAGGTTGAAAGGTGCAAAGCTTACCGAATCGCGAACACGGATGAAGTTGTCCACATCAATAACACGGGCAGGGCCAGGCGCAGCGATGACTGGCTTAACGATCTCGGCGACCTTGTTCTTGGGGGGGCGCGGCATGATGGCGGTTGGTTGATTGATAGGTAGTTGGTACTGGTAGTGATGCTTGTGGGCTCTGGGGACGGTGTTGTGGTGGTGGTAGTGATGGTGTAGGGGAGCAGTTAGGGCTCAGGTGGAAGCAGGTTGAGTGCGGGTGCGGGTTTTTAATGGAAGCAGAAAGCTCGGACGGTTCTGGCTGAGTGGGTGCCTGCCTGTCGTATCAGGGCGCAACTGCTGAAGTGCAAAGGTTGGCGGTGGGTGGAAAGCCGGGGTCGGGTGCTCTGGTTGCTGTGTGCTTGGGGTGCTTGGGGGATGAGGACGCCGGAAATGAACGGAGAGAAGGGGAGGAAAAAATTCGCGGCGAATTTTGGGGGATGCGGGGGGATACCGAAATTTGTAGCTGCAGCGTGGGCTCCCAGCACTCAGCGCTGATTTCCCCCCAAGACTGGGCGGGCCAGAAAATTTGTGCACTGAGATGCAGCCTGATTTGGGCGCCCCCAATGGAAATGGGGCAAGATCAGAGACCCCTCCCCGCAATGCCCACTGGGTCCCCGTCTTCCGCGGGCGGGCAGCTGGAGTCCCGGCAGGCGATAGCGACACCTCTCCCCTTCGTTCACAGGAACCCAGCCTGCAACGGGAGGCCAGGCAAGCAAGCCTGGAGCAACGGGAGCAGACACCTCAACATGTTGGAGACAAGGGGGTAGAAGAAGGACGATTGTAAAGCGTTCTGATTAGGTCCTGGAATGGGCTGACGGGCAACACCGTTGTAAGGCTTGTAAGGTCATTCACATAAGGTAACCAAATCACTGAGCGAGCGGAAACATGGAGGTTGAGATTGGATGACAGCGACCCTTATAGTAGCCGTTGGGGAGGTACATCTGGACTGGTTTCCAACTCGAAGGTGATGGAGTTCCACTTCCACTTGCAAGTGCAGCAGGGACGCATTGAAACCAAGATCTCTCCATCCTCGCACTTGCGTCCCCCAAAGCATTTCTACCAGGACTCGCCCAGCTCTCTTCTGTCCGTTCTCGCAGTACAACACCGGTACAGCCAATGCTGAATACATCCCGTCTGCTCACCTCCAAGTGGAGGTACCTACCAGAAGCCTCGTACAGAGAGGTATGGTGCAACCAGGAGGACAAAACCTCTTGGTTGTTACAGCTTTGGTATACAACTCACACCTCTACCTCTCTCCTCACAGGCGGATAAACGCTCTTGAATAGAGGTGGTCTTCATCTTTGCTGAGTCTGTGTCTATCTCTGAAGTACTTGAACCTAGAGAGAGAGGTACCTTCGAAGTTCGATGGCCTCCACTTTCTTCACCCAAGTGCCATAGAGGTACACAAATCAATGTCACTTTTACCTTCCATGGGTTATGTTCTCTTACCGTGATAGCTCAGGTAGTTACTGATCTTACCTCTACTGAAATTCCAAAATATAATGTAAAGCGTGGGTATCATCCTATGTTAACAGCCAAGCTGATGGATGTTAACAAGTCTGAAGAAAGTTGACAAGCCTTTTGGGGCTGCTGGCTTCTGAAAGACACCGCTGTGTTGCAGAGGTACTGAGTGGACTGCTCTGCCCTCAGCTGGATGCTGAAAACCTCTGGCGACGCGTCTGTCGAGGGTGAGGCCTGTCGCTCCAGTGTTTGGCAGCAGGCCTTCGTTGTTGCACGCGAGCATGCATTTGCCGTCCAATGGCGCGCCTTCTCTTCAGCGGCCTTGAGACACGACGGGCAGTGTGTTGTTACCACGCCCATAAGGAACAAGGGTGCGCGAGAAGAGGGGCATTGCCTGAATTTTCACCGGCATCCGGCTTGCTGTGGAGTCCCGTCAATAATCCCGTCATTGGCATTGGCGCTGGGGGAGCACCTCCTCAGTGATCTCACTCCCAATCATTGGGAGTGATTGACGACCTGATGGCATGAAGTCCAGCCGGGCTGTGTCCACTTCGCTCACTCACTCACTTGCGCCATCACTGCGCCTTGCTCTTCAGGTCCTCAGTTCGCCCCAACATCCCGTCCAGCTGCAATATTTCAGGACTTTGGTGACCACCACCATTGATGATGATTGTGGTATTAGAGCCCTGTTAATTGCAGTTAACAGCGTCCATAACGTAGAGACTCTGAGCTTTCTTCCCAAATACCTTGAAAGCCTGAACCGTACTGCATGTAAAACCAACAAATGATGGTTCTGCCATCAGAACATACCTCTGCCCTTTCGCTCAATATCATGAGGCCGCGAGATGGGGCTCGGACAAGGCTCGAGACTTTTAATAACTGAAGCAACCTCCTCAGGCTCACTTGTCACCTTGTGAACATTGTCGTATTGTAGAATTCAGTGACGATATCGGGGACTGGCAGCTCTCTTCCCTCTTTCATCACAGGATTAGTTGCCGATCCCTAGGAGGTTAGCAGAACCTCCTCAAGGAATGTGTCTCAGCCTTACAACCATCAGTGTTGTGTTCGTTCCACTTCTGACGATTCGTTTTCTCGTTTCGTAGTGTTTCTGCTGTCAACATGCTTCTACGTGAGCAAAAGCTGTGAGAAGACATGATACGTACCTCAACTGAGGCTTCCCAGGACGAACAGAAGCTATGATCTTACCAGGGACAGGCTGATTTCCAGATCTCGTCAAGTACTTTCAGGACAAATATCTTACGTTGTAAGCAGTGGTGGTCGACAGGATGTCTGTGTCCTTGGGCCCTACTGCCCTCTCCCAACACTGTATGGTGTATTCACTGATTGCTATCACAAGGGCCTTTCTACTGAGAGCCCTAGGTTGTGACCCAATATTCTACTAGCGAACGGAACAGCAAGTAGAACTGGTAGAGAAGCGAGACAAGCTACCGTGGCCAGGCAGCTTCACTGGCATTTCTTCTTTGACGCTGGACGACGCTGTATCAGCGGTTGCAGAAGGTGATGTCTGTAACTTTTATCAGCCAGAGACTTGAGATGTATATCACGTATCCCAGCCCCGTTGTCTTTTGGAAAGATCTATTCGGGGCGGCTTCACTGTGTTGCGACAAACGGACCGCTTCATAGCACTTCCCAAGTAGCCAAGCCTTCCCGCCACTGCCCGCGATGATATCAGATACCCAAGCTCCAGCTTGCATAGCATTATGCCATCGTCGACTTGGGATCAATCGAAAAGACATTAACTCATAAGACGGCCGATCGCCAATGCTCACGTATCACTCACATCCTCTTTGCATACCTAGAGGTAGACAGACAGCTGCCAGCCTCGATTCTCTCCGCACTTTGGGAATGTCGACATTGCGTCGAGCGTCAACTGTACAGGTGACAAGGGACCCGCTGTTAGGTAACAACCGACCCGACTATGAAGTCCCGGCAGGCGCCGCGCAAAACCATCGCTTGAGTGGATGGCCGCTAGTTGCTAGCGGGCTCGGGTTGTCAGTTGGTCGGTTTGGCGGTTGCCGGTTGGGAGGAGAGGTGACTGCAGCCCATCGAGCGAATGGTCGGTTACGGTGAAAGGCTCTGGTTGGACGGGGCTCACGATGTTGACGGGGGAGAACGGCAGAACGGGGTTCGGGATGGGTGTGCCACGGTGGTGGACTAGTGGCAGGGTGGTGAGGGTAGCACGAGGGTGTTCCCCCCTTCCACTCTCCGGCGTCGAGCCACTCACGGCGGAGAACTGGATTGGTGCAACGGAAACCCCTCCATCTTCATGGCCTGCGCATCGTGAACCCCTCTCCGCCCATGTTCCTACGCAACCCCGAAAAGGGCCCCTCTCTGTGCCCCGCTGTGATGGAAGCTGGAAACAGATTCTTGGCGCAGCGCTTCTGTCCAACTCTGGGATTGCTGGTCGACGGCCGGGAACGGTGGAACGACCGACGGAACTCCATGAGAAGCCAGAGAACCAGAGGAGCGCTTCTAACGTGATGGTGTTTTACAAGCGCCGTCACGGGCGTTTGTTGGCTAGTTACCGCGAGCAGTCGGGACAATGAAGGTGAGGACGGGGAATACGGCATGATTGATAGAGATACCTAGCGGGAACGCCGTCAGCTTTCCACGGTCCTCGTCGGTCTCACCACTTGAATCGTGCCGGGCTAGCTAGCCACTTTGTAATGGGGATGGGTTGGGAAGTTGGTACGTACGGCAAGACAGGCAGTTGGCTGGACTCCCCTCACATGCGCCGACGAACCCCCGTCCAGTATCAGCATGAATGAGCATCAGGCGGTTTCAGCTCCCTTGACATTGGAGCTGTCGATATCTGAACTTTTATGGCTGCCTCCATACTTTTTGCTTTTCTGTCAAAAGCAAACAGAAATCTGACTCTGACTTTGTTCCGTCTTCCTCCATGAAAAGGGTTCACCTCATCTTCTTCATCTGAACATCGACGGCGGGGTTTCAAACAGAACCTGTCTAGTACAGACGACAGATACACATTTGGTATGTAAAATGCAAATCCCATCATCATTCACTCAAGGTACAAAGTGGTACGTAGGTACGCTTTCCATGGCGGCGGCGGGCGAGGGCGAATTAAGGGTCGAGTTAGGGAGAGGGGTGCTCCCCCGGTTTCCACTCCGTCCCGTTTATTCTACTTGCTAACTTCAGCTAACATGACGACGCCGACAGACCCGACACGACTCGGCCGCCTGGAGCGTACCAGAATTTTTTTTTCCCTTTCCCTTCTTTTCGATCTAAAACCCAAAAGACAACCGTATCGTCAGTAAAGGCAACTTATCGACCATACGAAGCCGTCAAAATGGCGTCCTTCAAACCTTACCCGTTTGTTCTCGGGTTCCTCGTTATCTACCTGTTCGCCAGCCCTGCCTTGGCCTTTGGTGCTGGTAACATTGCTGGAATCTCCAAGATCGAGGGCCAAAACTGTACGTTTTCTACCACCGGGTACTTTCATGGTTTTCAAAAGTAGTGGTGCTAATCAGAGACATGAGAAACAGGGCGCCACGGTGATATCGAAGATGCCCTCCTCAAGATCGTCATGGCGCGCGCCATGGGCGGCAAGACTTTCGACAAGCTCTCCGTTTCCCGCGTCTACTTTGGCAACTGGCTCCGCGACTACTCCCAAGCCATCGATGTCGGCACCGTCAAGGCTGTCTCCGCCGAAGCCATCCGTCTCCTTCTCTGTATTCTCGGTTTCCTGACCTTCGGCTATGGTAGCCGCGAGTTCGAGGTCACGGCCGACCGCCTGGGCTGCTACCGCCCCGAGGACCATATCGACAACCCCAAGAACTATGCCGACAACGTGGACGCCCGCGACTACGACCCCCGCCTCCGTGGCCCCATTGACGAGGGTGTCGAGCTGGCCATTGACCCCGAGACCGGCATGAAGAACTACATTGCCAACGAGAACCTTGGCATCATGAGCTCTGCCGAGCATGTTCGCAACCTCTTCTCCAAGTGCATTCGCCTGGCTCGCTCATACAAGGACACCAATGACAAGACTGAGCTCTACGAAGCCCTCCGCCTTATGGGTACTGGATTGCATTGCTTGGAGGGTAAGAAAGACGATTACGGTACCCTTTCAACAACGAGTGGACACGTTGGCTAATATCTTGCAGACTACCTCGCTCACAGTAACTACACCGAGCTCGCTCTGATTGAGATGGGCGAGCGCGACATCTTTCCCCACGTCGGCCGCGATACCAAGCTGCGCATCCCGGGCGCTCGCCACTCCGTCTACCCCATTGTCACTGGTACTTTCGGTGGTGTTGATTTCTTGCACTCCGTCACCGGTGAACTGTCCGACAAGATGACCCAGAGCGAAATCGAGGATCTCGAGGGAACCCTACAAGCCGGCCGCAACAGCGACACCAGCCTTCTCCGTGACCTGTTGGACAAGATCCCCGATGGCTTGATCGGCGGCGACAAGAAGAACCAGCTTGATGAGATCCAGGAGAACGCCGCCAACTCGCAGCTTGAGAACATGAGCGTGTCCCCCAGAGAGCCTGAGGAGTTCACCCTCTACGTCCAGCAGGTCTTCCGCCAGGTTATGCCTGTCATCGAGTTCCACGACGATCTTCTCCAGACCATCTCGAAGGCTATTGAGAAGATCCCGGTCCTCCCCAAGATCATTGAGCAGCTTGAGGAGCAACTCTCTCTTTTCGTTTTCCAGATCATTGCTCCCGTTATCATTCCTCTCATCGACCAGATCAAGAACGAGCTTGCCACCGGTGCCACCGAGATCATCAACAGCTCCAAGAACGAGCAGCACGTTGTTTTCAATGATGACAGCAGCACCGACCCTACCCATTCCATGCTGTCCAAGGACCATTTCTCCAACGTGAGTTCGCCACGCTTGTCCATCTCCATTGTATCTAATTCTGTGCTAACTTTGGGTTAGATCCTCAACGAGATCGCCGGTCGCACCGCCTCCAGGGTGGTCAGCTGGGTTGTGCCTCAGCTGATGGACGCATGGGACAATGATAGTGTTGATGTCGACCGTCTTCTGAACAGGATCATCTACGGCATTCTCCACCACCCCGCCCAGCGTGACATGGGAGAGGACGGTGCTGAGGAGGGTCGCCATATGTTGTTCTCCTCTGTTGAGGAATGGTGGAACGACCTGGGCGAGGACGCTCGTGAGGAGTATCGCTACAAGCTTAGCCGCGAGGGCGTTCTGAACGGCGAGAACCACAGGGAAGGCGTCCAGGACTGCGGCCACGGCTGCGGCAAGCCTCTGGGCATGCACAAGAACTTCAAGAACGAGGCGCCCGAAACCATGGAGGACAAGATCGCCGCCGCCGCCGCCGACCGCATCATGGGCGGCGTCAAGCAGGGCTTCTCCAACTTCCTCAGCGGCCAGCAGAGCAGCAGCGAGGGCGGTCTCCTTGGCGCGGTCGCCGGCGGCTTCCTAGGCGGTGGTTTCAGTAACGATGCAACCAGCGCCTATCGCTCCAGCGGCTACACCCCCGACGGCGGATACTCGGAGACCACGACCGAGTACGGCCACGACGGCAGCCGCTACGGCCAAGCCGAGTACACCGAGACGCGGTACGACGACGGAAGCGAGCGCCAGGAGTATCGTCGCTATGAGCAGGACGACAATGGCGCCGATGGCTACGGCTACGAGGACCGCCGATACCGCCGTGATGATGGCGAGGAGTACCGCGAGGAGCGCAGGTACGGCCGCGATGACGAGGAGGAGTACGGCGGCGGCGGATACTCCCGTCGTCAGGAGGACGAGGATCTCGCCTACCCTGATCCCGAGCGCCCCTCGAGCCCCAGTCTCCTGGACAGGATTGCCCAGCGGGCTAAGGAGGCGTTCGAGGAGAGAAGGAGGGAGTACGAGAGCGGAGAGCGTGAGCGTCGTTGGCCATTCTAGGGGAAGTAGACCACGATCCCCCGCAGGAAAAACCCGCAGGAAACCCTGCAGAAAAAAGGGAGGGTCTGGAACTGGAACTGGAACTGGAACTGGAACTGGAACTGGAACTGGAACTGGAACTGGAAACTTATGATGATGAATGATTGATTAACAAGAAAGTTGGGAGATATTTCACACTTTTGAGAAGAAAGAAAGGAAGGAGGGAAGGAAAAGCGAGGACACTGCTGTGCTATGATGATGGCGATGCGATGCGAAGCTATTGGAGTTTACGAACTAGCCTAAAATACCAATTTGAGATTCCCCTTGTAGTTTGACTCGTTCCGTCGTGTCCTTTTTTTTGGGCAGTTGAAGTGCTACTCTTGCGTGTATGTGATTGCTTTTATTTTTCTCTTTGTCTTTACGTCAACGCTCCCGACTTTCCATGCTCCATGAATATCTATCAACCTTAAGGTTCTTGTTTTGTGGGATTACTTCGGCGGACATATTTTCCTTGTGTTTTTTTCTGCTTGCCTTAAATCCTTCTTAGCCTTTTTACTGGTCATGACAGGAGGTTGTAAGTGCTGGGCAGTGACCTCGTTGGTTGTTGAGTGGGATAAACCTTGGCTTTGTTTACTTCCCCCTTTTCTCGCAGAGAGTGACTCCGAGTGGTAAACTTGAGTGCCACCTCGAACTGCTCTAGCAGTTCGACTTAAAGGACCTGATCCAAACAGAAGGCTAGTTGGATACTTAAGGGGTCTTAGTTGAAGCACACAATGAAACTGTAGTTATCAATGTGATGACACCGAACTTGAGGGCAGGGTTATAGAGAAAAATCCATCTTGTGCATGATATGTAATATAAATAATTCGTTACAATCGTTAACAATCCCACTGCAAGTAAGTCATCAAGATAAGTAAAATCTCACAACAATCATGAATCCTCCCATAAAGACCAAGCTCCCACACCAATACCAACACCCGTCTCAGACTTCAGCCCTCAAACAAGCTCAATCATCTCCCTCTTTTGCGAATGCATCCACCTCGCCAGCATCGTATAGCTGACCACGTGTAATGGCTCCAGCTTGTTGATCTGTTCCTGGGCAAGGACTGTTCCTGCTCCCCTGTCCGGACAGCGGTACGGCAGCCTTGTCCAGCGCGGACGGGGGCAAGGGCCTAGAAAGCCGTCACTGCTTGGTGACCCCGCTGCCGAGATCAGTAAGTCGGGATGATCCGATCCAGGTGGCGCCTTCCTCACTCACCATGGCATGGCCGTCAAAAGCTATGCAGAGGCTATCAATCCAAAGATACTGAAATCCGAGAGCTCTGGCAACCAGTATGCCATCCTGGATGGACTTGGGTAGTCCCTCGATGGGGAACGCAGAATTGCGCTGCTCGAAGTTACTCTGTACTGTGACGCCCGGTTCCCTCCCGCTCTTGTGGAAACTCAGAGCAGCATATGGCACTCCTGGTGACGGCTGAACCAGCTGAATCTCCGTGGTATTGGGAACGCTGATGCACACCAGCCGCCGGGGATAGAAGTTCAAGGATTGCTGTGATTGTCGTGGAGGTTGTACAGCCCCGTACTTGGGTGAGCGGCAGGCTGTGTGACGCTCTTTGCAGTGAGATAACCATTGAAGCGCTTTCTGGAGGACGTTTGGGTCTCTGAGATCCCGGAACGGCGGTTCGTGCGATCTCACCCAGTGACCACTGGGATCGTCTTGGGACCAAATGTTAGGCTATTGGTAACGAAGAGATGTTTTGGTATAGAGCGTACTCACTTGCAGGAGCAATAATGTCAAAGTCGCAACCAGTATGAGAAGGCGAATATATGGAAGTAGGCTTGCCAATATCGTTAGGAGGGTCGAACTTCACGTGGATCTCCTGTTCAGGTTCTGCCATTGGTGTTTCTCTGAATAGTTATTTCAAAAAGAGGCAGCCCGAACGGATACCGTTCAGTATCAATTCTGTTTGGATACGCAAGGAGACGGCTCCAGTCCTTGGATCTCTATTAGCAGACCGACTTTGGGCATTGGGTAATAGATCGTGACACCAGCCACAAGAATGCGGCCCTGAGGCGACAGGACCTCCTCCGGAGGAAGGCTTGAACATTGTGACCATGGTTAAGACAACGCGCTTCAGAGACGGATATTGTCGAACAGTGTCGTCAGGGAACGTGTTGAGATACCCAGGTCAACAGACCTTGCGAATATGATCAAGTGAAAGGCGACCCTTGCGGGGAAAGAAATATGTTGAGATGGAAGATCGCTCGAATGAGGGGCTTCCTCCTTCCACCTGCCCAACGGGTACCACCTTTATATCTATGTTGGCGCCATGTTGCATCTGGCTCCGTGGCCGTCACCAGTGTGATGGTCCTTGGTGTAGGCATAGTGTCTTGCCGTGCTCGCCAAGGGGACATAGAATACAGCCCAGATAGGACTTCGGGATGCCTCTTGGTTGCCTTCGGATGTCCGCATCGAACTCGGCTGGGGGCCTGGAAGGATTCTGATGAGCGTGACATTGCTTGGACAGATGGACAAAAGTGAATATCGGGATCACTTGGAGTACCGAGTGTGTTTACCGGCTGAGAAAGTCGACGGAGTGACAACTAGCCAGGTGAACCAGGTTGCCGGAGACCATAGACGCCATGGGATTTGATGGTTGTGTGGTGATGGAGTTGGCCAGCAAAAAAAAAAAGGGTTCATCGTTCTGGTGACATTAGAGAATCATATGATGGGGAGGTACAACCTGGCAGATCGGTGTTGTATCTATGCACCTTCCGTCTTTTCAAGTCATCATTCTGAGTTAGAGTGAAACTTCAAGAGGGCAAGCACGATGGTGAGAGGCTTGGAAGCCGCTCGAGTGGGCGACCCTTAAATAAGCAAGTAGAGGTAGGTACGTTGGTTGAATGCCTGTTGGAGGATCTCTATAAGGGAAGGTGTAGTATACATGATACGATCCTGACCAAGGTAGCCACTTATCCCTGTGATGTTCAAATTGAAGTTGAAGGCAGTTGGCAGTCATGGTGCTTTCTGTTTGTGTCGGTTGATATCTCTCGGTTGGTGCCTTCTGAAACGGAAGCTTCATGATAAATAACCCAAACGACTGTCGATTGAGTTCAGGTTGTTCCGCCGCGTTTCTCATGTTTTCCATTGTTGGTCGATATCAAGGATATTGAGTTTGTTGATTGTTCCACTCCAGGCCCTTCTCGATCCCATCCACATGTTCTCTACAGGGCGTTGCACTGACAACGTACACACATTGAGGTAAGTATAAGACCCGCTGCTACTACGTACATATGTTTACACAACACAATGGGCGAGACCGCGTGCTGTTTAGAGTTGTGCATAGGAACCCCGCTGACAGCTGCTTGCTGGTTGCTTCTTTCACACAGGTTGTCAGGGCAACTTTACATCCGCCAGGCATAAATAACATCACCCACGAGCCACTTTCCTCACAAGGCTCCATTTATTAGGGACACAAGGGTCGAACAAGGATCGGGCGCCGGCTGCGGACCAACCAGAGCCCCTCACAGTAGACCCCAGCAAAGCCTAGCAAAAGCCTAGCAAAAGCCTAGCAAAATCCTAGCGGCAAAGCCTCCCTGCGAACTGGATGCGTCTTGCGCAGCCCGCGTCTGGCCCCCCCAAGGTATCCAACATCCATCATCGCTGACGGCCAGTGGCATTGGGACTGCATTCTCCATCCCACCATCTGATCCTATCCACCCGACTCTGCAATCCGTCTTCAACTCCCCGTCGACAAAGCCTCGCGCCATCGCAGGCCCCAATCCGACCCGTCACCATTTCTCTAGCAACAACCTCGTTCTGGGCTGCCGGCGCGCAATCGAGCGTGCTCGCCTTTCCCAACACCACCGCAAACATGGCTCGTGTCTATGCCGACGTCAACCAGAATATGCCCCGCGCATACTGGGACTACGATTCTGTTAACATTAGTGAGCTTCAATCACTCCATCATCGTCGCGCAAGCTTCTTCTGTTTACTAACTGCTTTGCGCATTTAGGCTGGGGCGTTCTCGAGAACTACGAGGTGGTCAGGAAGATTGGTATGTGCCATGCGCCCGCCTCCTGCTCCATGTTGGCCAAGAAAAAATATAAACAAGCGCCGAATCTAACACCCAAAAACAGGCAGAGGAAAGTACTCCGAGGTGTTCGAGGGCATCAACGTGGTTAACTACCAAAAATGCGTCATCAAGGTGCTCAAGCCTGTTAAGAAGAAGAAGATCAAGAGAGAGATCAAGATCCTCCAGAACCTGGCAGGCGGCCCCAACATCGTCGCCTTGCTTGACGTTGTGAGGGACAGCCAGAGTAAGACTCCGTCTCTCATCTTCGAATACGTCAACAACACCGAGTTCCGCACTCTGTACCCCAGGTTCAACGACTTTGACGTCCGCTACTACATCTTCGAGCTCCTTAAGGCCCTCGATTTCTGTCACAGCAAGGGCATTATGCACCGCGATGTGAAGCCTCATAACGTTATGATCGATCATGAGAACAGAAAGGCAAGTTTGGGAAACCCCAGGAATGAAGCTTTGCGCATCACTTACGAGCTAACACGTTCTCTTGCTTTTCACAGCTTCGCCTTATCGACTGGGGTCTTGCCGAGTTCTACCATCCCGGCACCGAGTATAACGTCAGAGTCGCCTCCCGCTACTTCAAGGGTCCGGAGCTTCTGGTTGATTTCCAGGAGTACGACTACAGCTTGGACATGTGGAGTTTGGGAGCCATGTTCGCGTCCATGATCTTCCGCAAGGAGCCCTTCTTCCACGGTCAGAGCAACACGGATCAACTAGTCAAGATTGCTAAGGTCCTCGGCACTGACGAGTTGTTCGACTATCTTGACAAGTATGAGATCGAGCTGGACACTCAGTACGACGACGTCCTCGGCCGCTTCCAGAGGAAACCCTGGCACAGCTTCATCAACGCTGAAAACCAGCGCTTCGTGAGCAACGAGGCTATTGACTTCTTGGACAAGCTGCTGCGTTACGACCACAACGTACGTTTATTTAAATGTGTCCACTTCATACTTTGGCAATCACAAAAACTGACCCGATTTCATGTTTTAGGAACGTCTTACCGCAAAGGAGGCTATGGCCCACCCTTACTTCGCCCCTGTCCGCGATGAGGCCACGCGCACGCGCTATCTGGCCGGCGAGACTATCAACTAGAGGATTGAATCGGATGAGACCGCCAGCCAGGTGGGATTTGTTGATGGTCCAACGAATTGATCGACATTCATTTACCGATGCGCGGATTGCCACTACCGCCGAGGCCCATTTGATCATCCTGCGTTGTCTTGACTGCAAACGGAGGTTCCAATTCGCCATGACCGCGGCAATTCACGATTCTTATCAGCGAAAAGGCATTTGTTTGCCGAGTGTGGCGTGAGGTTTCTGGGTGGGTGCTTAGTTGTTGATTGGGGCGGGGCGCAGGAGAGGGATGGAAAGAAGGCAGGGCAGATGGTGGTGTTCAGTCAGCCAGATGGGGAAAAGCGAGCAGGGAAGAGATAGGTAGAAATCGTTTGGGAACTCTCTCTTTTCTTTACTTTTGTGGATGGATGGATGGTGTCGTTTTGGAGTGTTGGTTGTGATGGGTGTTTGTGGTGGAGAGACACAGCAGCATTGGAAGTACGTTCCGAGCAAAGATTCCCGTTTAGGTTTTACAGGTTAAAGGTTACTTTTCATGATATAGGATCATTGATGGAAAAGTTTGAAGCGGTTTGCCTTGTCTCTTCCGTCGTCGTTTTACCTTTTCGGTATATGTTTGTGTGTGTGTGACCCGGCAACATGGTACTGACAAAAGAAACAGCACGTCCCGCTAAGACATTGACGTCTATAGTATAGTACGCCTATAGTAAGTTACCATCTCAGAGGGCTCAACTCCTATTCCTAGTCAACAAACACCACCACACTTCGGTAACCATAATGACCAGAAGATCCCATTAACTATGCTACATAACTGTACTTCTTCTACCTCACTCAAACTCTGATAACGAAGTCCTGATAATACCTCCCGCAGCTCAATACCATACGATCTCTGTAACAAGCATCCATAACATCATCCCCTTTTAACAACCATCAACATCTACCTCCCTAACAGCATATCCACCCTTCTTCATATGTGTAATGATAAGATACACACTTCTGACACTCTACAAACACCCAAAGCAAAAATCCCTATCACACCTAAACCCAGCCTCACCACACCTTCTCAGCGTCCCGCCTGGAGTCTGGATCACCTCAGACCCCACAAACTCTTCTCCCTCTGCTTCGGAGCCAGCACTCGGAGTCACGGCACGGGCAGTTGGAGTAGAAGCTGATCTCCCAACACCAACACTAATACTAATAGAAGAAGCAATCTTCGCCAGACTAGTTGTCTTCCTTGGAGGTATGCGGGAAGGCGTGCGGAGGAGGAGAGAAGACGAAGAAAGTAATGACGTGGTCGTCTTCTTCGCTGTTGATTGTGGTTTGGGTACGCCACTACTGGTGGTGCCGGCGGCGGTGGTGATAGATTTCTTCGGCCTCCCCCTCTTTCTTATAGAATTGACTGTCCCTGACGACGGTGTACCGGTGGCGAAATCAAGCGTGAGTTCGTCTTCGTCGTCGTCTGTGTCGGAGATGAGGGAGAGGATGGATTTGGTGGATTTAGATGTGCCGGGCGTTTGGGCTTGGGATTGGGACTGTTGTTTGAGTGGGAGTGTCCACTTTGAGGAGAAGGCGATCGGAACAGCGGCGGGGGTGCGTGTGGTGGTGGTGGTGGTGGTGGAAGGTGTTCGGGTTGTTTTCCTGCTTGACCGTGGTCCTGAACCTGACCCTGGGCCGAGACCTGATTTGATCTTGACCTTGGTGACTGTGGTGATGGTTGCTGTAGGAAGAGAAGCAGCAGAGGGCGAGCGTCCTCTCCGTGGCTTTGCTTTCAGAGGGGTCGTTGGTTGCTCTGGTTGCTGCTGGGGTTGGATATCTTCGATAATGATGGATTCCTGTTCCTGGGGCGGAGGTGATGGCGAGGTAGGTGGAATCGGCTCAGATAGAGTCACGATGTCCATGACTTTTTCTACTTGTGACATCTGTCTGGAGGGGATCTGGACCTCCAAGATTGTGATTGCTCGTGGCTCCGGTGGTGATGGCTCGTGACCTAGTATTATGGACTCAGGCTTAGGAGACCAAAACCGTTGACGAGCTATTGCCTCTTCAAGCAAGCTGTTCTCCGGAAGCTCTTGATCAAGGGCTGAATTCTCTGACAACTTGGGAGACGCCGGAATGGTCGCACTCAAGGTTGGGCTAGCTGGTCCTCCAGCCTCATCTTCAGGCTCGAGTTCGGGTTCGGGTGTGCGTTGTGGACTCTCCTGGATAATAACAGACTGATCTCCGTGCTGGAACGCCGTAGCTGTTGCGTGTTGTGGCGTTGTTGACTCTGCAATGGTGACATCTGAATCCCGTCTTCCCCTTGATAACCTCAAACTCTGTCTCCTAGGCAGAATCGACGCTAAAGCGGTAGCAAAGGGCGACGGCTCGGATGAGTTTTCTGCTACGGCAGGCTTACTCGTTACCCCTGGTGAGATGGTATCGCCCAAATCTAACGGAGTTTTGGGTTTTCTTGCCGGCCTACCCCGCTTAGGTTTGGTAACCTGTACAGGCTCAGGCAGTGAATGTAGTCCTTCGCTGTTAGTGTTGGTCTTGTCGAGCAGGACCGAGCCTGTTGTTTGTGTCTGTTGAGCAGTCTCTGTAGTCATGGCTGTTGAGATGACTGGGAGTTCCTCCACCGGTATTTCCGTTTGTGAAGTAGCTTCTGAGCCAATGGTTTGGTCGCCGCGGTCAAAGGACGACGATGGCGTTGGTATCCCAAATTTTGTTACACTGGGGTTCTCCACGGGCTTGGATTTGGGGTCGGGTTCACGAAGTTCAACCCGTTGAACCTTCGTCTTTGGTATGGCCGGCTCATCTTCGTCAGAGAAAGCATATGCCGAGTCGACAACATTCCTCGTAAAGACCTCCTGTGGCGCATCACTGGTTGGCGGGCTTTGTTCTTCGACAACCTCTGTTTGAGTTTCAGGGCCGCGAAGAAATTGAGGTTTGGCAACGTCATCCCACGTCAGTTCCTCTGTTGCCATAGTTTCTGTTCCTTCTTCCAGTGCTGGAACTTCTGATATTAGGGTATCGTCATCAACAACAACTTGGAAGGCCTTAGGGTCCAAGGTGCCATCTACTGGTATCTCGACCCAAAGTTTCTGGTTGCTTGGCTTTGTAATAAGTGCGCCGCGGCTGGGGCTGTAGTATTGTAGCGGTAACGTGGTATTTGCGTTTGATTCTCCATTAAAGAGAGGCCGTTCATATCTCGAGGCAAGTTGTTCTCCCCGTGATCCCTTGGCCCCAACTGGAGAAGGCTGATCTCGCACCGAGAGGCGCCTCCTCATTCTCGTCGTCCTTGAATCGGTAGAATTCGGTATCTGTGGAAGACCGTGATTTACTGGCTTAGTGACAGCCGCTGAGACGCTTGTAAACTGGTCTTCATCACCCCCAGCGGAAGGAGGCTCGCTTTCGGCAACGGGACCTTCGTCGATAGATGTCTTCTCCACCACAGGTTCTTTTACAGTAGTCTCTTGAACAGAGGGCTGTTCGGAAACGCTTTGAGTTGTCAGAGAAGATTGAATCTCAACAAGTTGAGCCCCGACTAAAAGCTGCTCAACTGGAGGAGCCAACGCGGACTGGTTGCTATTATTCACCGACGGATTAGTGCTTGACCCCTGACAATCTTGTTCTCTTGTCGAAGCCCTCCTCGTTGGAGTCTTCCTCTTGGATGTCCTCTTATGCGTGCCAACAGCAGGGTCCTTGACAAGAGCAGCCTCGACCCCGGACTTGTCAACAGAAGGCTTATCAGACCAATCTTCAATCCTGGGCTCATACTCAACAATAGGCTGAGTTTCAGATTCAGCCGCTGTAACATATTCTTCTGCCATGGGAACAGGAGCAGATTTTACATGGTTTTCCCTCGAGACATTAGCGTTTTGCGCCGAGGATTTGTCACTGGTTGGCGTCTTTCTGTTCGGCGTCCTTTTTCTCTTCACCTCTTCATTGTTGCTCCCAACTGGCTTCTCAGCAACTGGCATCTGCTCGACAGCAGGCTCTGGTTCAATAACAGGTTGAGTGTCAGCCGATGGACCGTCAACTACAGGAGAAGCACCAGCGTGGATGTCTGTTGCCTCCACCCGACCAGTAATCCACTCTTCCACAGGGTTCGTTTTTGCTGGCGTCTTTTTCGCTGGTGTCTTCCTCTTGGGGGGTTTCTTTTTCTCTCCACTTGTATTCACAGCATCAGGCTTGCCAACTGACTTCGGGGTCGAAGTGGCCGCGGGTTTCTTTAGCTGGTGATTGGCTGGGGAAGAGACAGTGGATGGAGGACGAAAGGGTGCCAGCTTCTTGGTGATAACCGGGCCATTCTCAGTAGCCTTGGTGATTACAGTCGTCGAGACATCTAGAAGAATATCGTCCTCATCTTCGCCCTCCTCAGCATGATTAGTGCCGGCAATAAGCTGCTGCACCTTGGCCACCGTCTTGACCCTTGTTTGGATGCCAGGAGTCCAGAATCCTCCCCAGGAAACGGGCGGAGGTAAGTCGGGTGCTCTCCACGCAGGATCGATCGAAGCGTTCGCAGAACTGAACGCACCAGACGGCATTGGAAACAGCCGGAATTGCGCCTGACCGGGATACATCATATTAGGCATCTGGTGAGGCCCTCCAGGAAACGAGTTATAGCCTAGACCAAACCCGCCAAAAGCTGATGGTGACCCTCCAAACGAGTTGTAACCAGGACCAAGCGCGCCGAAAGGTGATGGTGGCGTTATCGAGGGCAGAGGCCGCGGAACGGTTTGCAACGCAGTCGCATTCTGTTTGATTTCTTGTCCCGGTATTATCGTCTCTTCCTCGGTTCCCGACTCGGATCCAGACTCGTCGTCATCGTCATCATCATTCTCGACGCCGATCGTGTTTGTTTTCAGAGATTTTATGTGGCCATTATCGACAACAATTTCGCCAGTTCTCAGATCGATTTCGTCGCCAATGCCATCAAAGTCTTTGCCGTATTTTTCAAAGATGTTCTCGAAAGCAGACTTCAGCTTGAAAGCAGCGTAGGATCGGGCTTTTTCGAGTTGGTAGCCGGGGTCTCGTAGTTGGTTGACCTCCTCGGGCTGGTGGTTGAGCTCATCGCCAACAACCTCTTCGTCGTCGAAGGGCGCAGGGCCTGTTCGCGGTCGTTTGCTAGGCCGTTCCATCAGAGCGAGCTGTCGTACACGTTGCTTTACGCTTGGGCAGCTCGGAGCTCTACTGCCGATATTTCGATACTGCACGGAGATCCATCTGGTGTCGAGGTAGGTTCCGTGAGAATCGGATATTGGACCCAGAAATGGTGGTTTGCAAGTAGGACGGTGTGACGCGTGTAAAGTGTTTGTCGTGTACTTAAATTACTGCGATCGCAAAATGAAAGTTGCGACTTTGCGACAGCGACGGGATCCTTCCGTTTACGAAGCTGGCCCCGGTAGCGTAGCACACAGACCCTTGAATTCAGCGGACTGTCACCCCAATGACGCGCTATCATAAGGCTGCAAGGATCCCTACAGAAATTGTTAGTCAGCAGCTGATAGGCCACTGATAGGGCCTAGTGTAGCTATCAAGGTACCTGCCCCTCCAACGTCAACGGGCTTTGTGGACTTCCACTTGGCTTCGAGGTCCCTCTTGCACATTACATCCAACAACCTCAAAGGAATATCAACATCACCACACCACATAACAGCACAGCTCAACATTCACGAGACCATACCTCGGGTGCCACACTATCACTAAGCGGAATGCTCCTTCAAATCACCGTCCGTTGCCCATCATGAACTGCCAAAAGTGTCGCACTCCCCTCAAGCTGGACAGCTCATTGGAGGACCTGAATCCAGCAGCATATGACCTGCTCGTGGGTACGGAATCTATCATTGTCCACAACTCTTCCTATGGCTCTGCTGCGTCATGGTTGTTCCAGGTCCCTCTCTGACACAGTCTAGCCACCCACTCTCAACAAGCGCCCAAGAAAGCTTTGTCCTCCATCTCCGAATCATCGACGACACATCGATCCCCACATGACCGCGAGAGGAGATCACTCTATGAAAAGGCGTTGCGGTCATCACATCAGCCCATGTTCAAGAGACATGCTGGACCGGGTAGAGGAGGAGGGGATGGCACACATCGAGACAATCCGGCAATGTCATTTGTATTGCTCACTGAATCTCAGATTGACGCATCACCTCTCCAAAGGAACAACCGCTCTTCAGCTCAAGACCTACCCTCTGATACCTATAACAGTAACAACAATGCATCCGAAGAGGACGACATGGCCAATGCCCATCTCTCGGACCAAATGGAGCGCATTTCCAAGCTATTCGAGGTCATTAGTGCCCGATCCGACATCGATCACCCAATATGCATAGAGTGCTCCGACATACTGGTGGAAGAAATGCAAAAGAAGCTTGAAGCCGCCAATAGGGAGAAGGACGCCTATGTCAACTATCTCAAGGAACTGAAAGCCTCTGAGCCCACGGACGAGGAGATTCGAGCACAAGAGGAGGCCACCCGCAAAGCGAAGCAGGTAGAAATGGAGTTGCTGGAAGAACTCAAGGCTCTCGAGCAGGAACAGGCCGCGCTGGAGAAAGAGAAGCTAGACCTGGAGGCAGAAATACGGGAAGTTGACATCAAGGAGGAAGAGTTCTGGCGAGGGCGGAATGCGTTCAACACCACTCTGGGCGACTTCCAGAACGAGCGAGACAGCATCAACAGCAAGTTCGACCACGACTCACGGCAGCTGGAGAAGCTGCAGCGAAGCAATGTCTTCAACGATACTTTCTGCATCAGCCACGACGGCACCTTTGCCACCATCAACGGCCTCCGTCTCGGGCGCATGCACAACATCCCCGTCGACTGGCCCGAGATCAACGCGGCATGGGGCCACGCCCTCTTGCTGCTCGTCACTGTGGCGGAGAAGCTCAATTTCCGCTTCGAAGGGTACGAGCCACAGCCTATGGGCTCAACATCGCGCATCGTGCGCATCGAACCTGCCTCGACGTCCATGGCGTCATCCTTTTACCCTAGTCGACCTGTCGATGCCAACGCCCCACCGCCGCCAGCTAAGCGGACCGTTCTCGAGCTTTACTCCAGCGGTGATTTTCCTCTTGGTTTCACATTTATTCACCGCAAGTTCGACACCGCAATGGTGGCCTTCCTTGAGTTGGTGCGCCAGCTGGGCGTCCATGTGCAGGAACAGACGCGGAGAGAGGGCAATCCTCTTAGCTTGCCTTATCAGATCCAAGGTGACAAGATATCAGACGTCTCGATCAAGTTGGGCGTTCAGCAGGACGATAGCTGGGCCAAGGCTTGCAAGTTGACGTTGACTTGCTGCAAGTTCTTGCTTGCTCATGCAAGCAATGTTAGTGCGTCATCGACGGCTCGGGCGAATGCTTTGGGGCTGTAAGGCCGTCGAGGTCTCATCCCTGATATTGTTATCTGGGCTTGGGTATTATGCGTTGATTTGGATTTTACGACCGTGTATGATTACGGAATTGGGATTACGGTCATGAAGACGAGGCGTATTAGGTGTTGGGATATAAGCTGCAATTGGAAGACAGTACATAACGCATAGATGAAACAAAGAAATGAGGAAAGCATTGATATTTGCATAGGCGCGATGATTTGAATAGATTCCATAAATGATAAACAGGAACTAAAGTACTAGTAAATATAACACAATACGTCCGAATTTTGTTCCATCTAACACGCCCTTATAGCTCGTATGACCTGTGGACTAGACTTTCTGAGACTCAAAGATCAGTTCCTACTCGTTCTTTGCTGACGATTCATTCTCCCTCGAATATTGTCCTTCGACCTCCTTTGATATATGATCACCGGCTTGATAGCCCTGTTCGCAACAAATGCGCGCATCCTACATAGGAAAAAATATTATCCCACTAGTCAGCAAAACGATCTTTCCAACTACAGTAAACTCTAGGCAAAGACAATCAATACCCATTTTCAGAAGTTGACGAATATCCGCTTCCTATAAAACAAAAGACCACACACCAGTCAGTCAGCCAAATGTCATCCCAACTACTGGTAGTAGGTAACTAATCGGAGGCAGTAACTCAATCATAGAAAATGGGTGGTGGAAGCGTACCAGGACGTTCATCATCATCATCGCTCTCCACTTCTCCATCTTCATGCTCATCTTCCTCTTCATCCGCATACTCCCCGTCATTTTCGTCGTCATTGTCATCAGCATCCACCACTCCCGTCCTCAGAAGCGCAGCAGCTTTGCCCTTCCTCTTCTTCTTAACCCCCTCCATAAACGTCTTAAACCCACTACTCATCCCCACCACCGCCTTGAGATGTTTATCCATCAACGCAATGGTCGTCGTCGTACCCGACACAGATCCACCGGGATGGCTCTCAGCCGCCTCGGTCTCCGCCAGCGCCACGGCCGTCTGCAGCGCGTTGCGAATCTCGCGCCCGTTCCACTTAAGCGCTAGCACGGACGGGTGGTGGAAGGCGTATTCCTTTGTTGATTGGGGGATGTAGAACCGCTTCCTGCTTCCTTCACCCCCGTCTGCAGAAGCAGAACTAGAAGGAGCAGATTCCCGCTCCAACCGCTCAAACTGATACCCCCAAATCCTCCTCCTTTCCTCCTCCCCAAGCTCGGGGTAATACAGGGCCACGTGAATCCTGCTTGTAAACGCATCGTCAAACGCCGCGACACGGTTCGTCGTCAAGAATAGCACGCCGCGGAAATACTCCAGCGCTCGCAAGAAGACGGAAACGAGGCCGTTGCGCTTCAAGTCCCGCGTGCGCCGACGCTCGAGGTACACGTCCGCTTCGTCCAAAAGGACCAACGCGCCGAATCGCTCGCCTAACTCGAGGAAGTACGAGAGACGTCGCTCGACGGAGGAGGAGGACATTGATGTCGACAGGTCTCCCGAAGTGAGGGATAAGAGGGGCCGCCGGGCAAGTTCGGAAATACATTCTGCTGTGCAAGTCTTGCCTACACCTGGCGAGCCGTGCAGCAGAAAGATGCGGCCGAGGCCTTTGTTGCGGACGAAATCGGTGGGCCAGGGCGTCAAGGCTGAGGAGGAGGCGGTGGCGGGGGAGAGGATGCTTTCTTTGGCGGCGGAGTTCTCGGCGGCGGTGAAGGGGGAAGAGGATGGATAGGAGGAGGTAGAAGAGGGAGCGGCAAATCTACCAATGAGGCTCTTGACGGTTAACTTGATTGCCGGGTCAAGAACCAGATACTTGAATGCGTCGAGGTCAGGACGGACGGGACCGAGGCCGGAGAGGTGGATGTGTGCCCAGCGGCGCTCGGAGAGGATGAATGCCGGGACGGTGGGCGAGAGGACGTGCAGATATAGCGTGGAGTTATCGGGGAGGGAGTCGGTCTTGGGGTTGAGTTTGTCGAAGCTGACGAAGGGGGACGGGTCGCTTCTTCTTTGTCCCGGATTGCCGTGACCATTGGAGGAGGTGGAGGAGGAAGACTTGTTGCCGCCGCCGCCGCCGCTAGAACAAGTAGGACAAGCGCACTTGGACATCACCTGGGGTAGGACATCCACGTTCAGATTATCCCCGCGATGTCTCGGCCGGCGTATATGCGGCGCTATATCTCCGTTGCCGAACCGCTCCCAGCCTTCGCAGTCGACGATGACCCGGCCCGTCATCTTGTACCCCCTCCCGCTGCTCGCTCTGTCGCCGTTGGTCACTTGCCCGTCGTACTCCATGTATGAAGGCTGCTTAGCCAGCTCCCAGTACAGCCGACCAAGCTTGATGTTCTCGGCGGCGACCTTAGCGGCGTCCGTGACGAACCGCTCGGGGATGACAGAAAGGGAGTTAATCAGGCGCTCGCCGCGCCACGCGCTGATGGTGCAGCTCTTCATGCGCCGGCGCAACAGGCCGCGACTGTACTGGATGTTCCAGAACTCGAGGTAATACGAGTTATCACCCTCGCCGTTGCCCTGGGCATCGTAGGGCCCCGCGAGACGGACGAGACTGACGATGTAGGGAACCAGAGTGCCGTTGCGGTCGCGGTAGATGACGGTGCCGGGCTTCAGCAAAGTCCAGAAGTTGTCAAACGTGGCCATGGCACCGCGCGGGTCCTCCTGTCGAAGTCTCTCGGCCGCAAAACGTTCGGCGAAGGTTGCTCTGAGGAAAGACAAAAGCACGTCGATGTGCTTCGTCGTAGTGTCCGCGTACTCGGCGTCGTGGCACGAAGGCTGGTTGAGCTTGTACAGCTCGAGCTCCCTCCAGTGGTCAACGAGGACTTGGTAGGGGGCGCGGATGATGCCGTGCTCGGGAGAGAACTCGCGATAGTAGGAGACGACGGCAGACAAGGCGGCTTTGAGATGATCGGAGTGGATTACCATCTCGGTGCGGTCCTTGGCGTGAGGTTCTCTACTGCGACGGGTACGGGGCAGATTGTCGCTGCAGTCGCTGTCGGAGCCGGACCAGTATGGCTCGGGAGGAGGGTAGTGTGGCTCGTCGTAGTAGTCGGCGCCTTCGTAGCGGGCGTGGACGGTGGTTCTGATTTCGATGACTGGGGTAGGTTTAGATGTTTCCTCCTCAAGCCCAGTGTTGGAGGCCTTGGGATCTAGGGGCTTTGCGCTCTCCCGTGCTATTGTTTGTTAACACTTGTTCATGATAATGGGTTTCAAGGTGTGTGTAATACTTACTCTCCATAAGCCGTCCAGTACTGGAGCAAAACTGGATGCTGTAGAGGATGTCGGGCATCTCGTCGTCCGGAACCCGCTGATGCTTCACGGTCTTGAAGCCAACAGCCTCGAAGCTGTCGACCGAATCGGTTTCGTCGGCCTGCATTATGTTAGTATCGTACTTCTGCAAGGTTTGGGTAAAACCACAAAGACGTACATCCATCGGAGCGACTCTTCTTCGAACAATTCCGCTCATGTTGACTTCTTCTCTGGAAGGCAGGAAAAAGACAAAGGTAAGCTGAGTTGAAACTAGAGCAAAGAGGAAGACCTGTCAGGAAACGATGTTGATACCCCTCTTAAATAGGAATAAAGGAGGCTATACATCGACGTCAACACTGAGTAGGCTGTGAGTCCTCCTGTGCCACCAAGTTGCACAGCCTACCATAGTAGCTTTAATGCGGAGTTGGCTGACTGCAGATGTGAGTCGACAAATCCTGGGATCCAAATACCTCTGCTATTGGTTCCAGCTTGTGCCAGGTTAGTAGATGAGATCCCGTTTGTTAATGCTTGATATCGGATCTACACTTCTGCCTCGAGTTCTGCCTAAATGACTGTGCTCATCGGGCGTGTCTGTCTGGGAGGAAGTGACAACGAATGCATGTAAGTCGTGTAAGGTGGGTGCCTTAATTATGAAATCTGCCGAGACCGAAGAACGAATGGCAACCGTGAGATAGTCGTGCATTGTACTACTTTCCACGAGCGGAGTGATAGTTGGACCGTCTGATAGCTCAAGGATAGGGTACGTAGTCTAATAGAGTAGAAGAATGGCGGAATGGCCAATGTAAGGTATCGACTGCCGGTTGTGAAGTGATGCCGACCTAGGATGATGTCTCACTTCTCGATCTTGGTTTGCATGACCTGTTCATGAATCGTTTTGCGTGTTTAGTCGAAAAAAGTCAAGATGCCAGAGAACGTACTCACATTATATTCCCGGTGGGATTTGCTTGTCTGTCACAGCCTGGTGTAGAAGTGATATGTTATACCTTACAGTTCTGAGGTTTGACTGCAGGCATCGCCATTGGTCCCTGGGTATCACCACAGCTACCCCAGAAACAATAACATGTTGCTTCACCATAAGTACCTCTTACTGACATTTTGAGTGTTATTTAAACCTTTGTAAAGCCACGGTCTTGGTTTAGCATATTTAGCAGGAGGTTATCCTCATGAAGCACGATGCTGGGCAGTTATAAAACTACACCCTTTGAGACATGGAAGGTCACAGCCCCTTTCTGGCATTCAAGAAGAGTTGTCCTATTCGCCAACAGAAGCCAAGGAACGCCCACGTCGAGGCTTGGTTGATATCACAGAGAGGGGTTAAAGCTTCCCGAAGGTAAGCTTCAGCTACCTTGAGCTACCCCAGTCACCTCGGACACTGATCGATCATATTAGTTGGCCAAAAGAGGCGGGCTTGGCAACGTTTGAAATGGTTTCTTTTATGTCTTCAGTTTCCATGATAGGCAACTTCGTGTACTGTTGTCTATCTTCAATGATAATGATTTCTTTCTTCTTTATAGGATAACCGACCAATTTCGTGGCCGTGGTGTGGACTCCACTGGAGGAGACGAAGCGGTGAGATCCAAAGACAACCGCTCCAGTTTGCTGCTAAGCGTCTTGCCCAGTCTCACCGTGTCCGGATTCTGATCAAGCCGGACGACATACGTAGGCCAATCCGACTGAACAGGTTGCTCCAGAGGAGCAGCATATATGTCCGTCTCGGCCTCGACGTTAGCAAACTTTTTGAGCAGTTGCACGTCCTCCGGTCTCATCGCACTTGCTAGTAGTCGTAAGACCGCACGGGCAACGTAGAGACTTTGGGCCTGTTCCCACATGCCCTTTGTTGCGAGAAGGGCCGTTGACCGGAGCGTCTCAACATGGGGCGCTGATGGGTTTTGGGCAATCGCATCAATCGTCATGTAGGCGAGAGCGCCGAGGAACTGCATCAAGAAACTGTCCAAGGCTTCGAACCCATGGCGGAGGTAGTAAATGCGGATGAGTGTTTCGAACAGAATGGTAGCATTTAGGTAAGCGTCGTGTGGCGTACAGGGCGGGATCGTCTTACCCGGCGGTATCCCGTTCCTCCATTCAGACGTGACTATGGGCCGTAGCATGTTGATGAGGATGAAGTAGAAGTGCATGTGCAGCTTCATCTGGTGAGGCGTCACAATCTTTCGCGGTGAAAGAGGTTCGGGGAGTTGGTGTAGCCAGTTAACCAGCCTGTTGTAGAATTCGAGGACCTGAGAGCTTGACATCTTCAATGGGAGACCCCCGTCCCGGAACGAGAGGAGGGAAAGGTCGTTCATGATGGTCCAAAGTTGAGCTTTCGCCTTGAACATGAATCCCAGATGTGTCGGGAACCGTGATTGACTTCCGGGGTATTTTACCCAGATCTCACCGTACCACTGCGGATTCTCAATAGGATCCGGTAGGGGCACCTGAGGCGGATGCCTCATTATAGGGGCCCTGAAGTAATGATATGAGTTTATACTGTTAGGGCTTGTTAGCAATCACGGCCGATAAAGTCTTTCGGACCTCGATGAGACATACCTCTGCCATGTAAAAACTATCCAGGCCGTAAACTCTCTGACATTCCGCATTTCGCGGTCCATTTCAGGCTGCGCAGCCCCAAAAAGATTGATCTCATGGGCCATGTCGATCGCGCGAAGGGAGTAGCGCCACCCGATCTTATCGGAACCGTTGAAAAGATAGAGAACGTTCAAAAGAAGACCGGCTTGTATGGTAGTTAGTCGCCGTTCCTCCCATTCCCTCAACCTTCGCTCTCCGTGTGGATCGTTTAGCATTGGTATAGGTCTTTCAAGTTCTGAGTCGATCTCAAAAAGCCTTTTGGCTTCTGCCAAGAACATGTAAACGATGTTTGCGGGATTCCAGTACTCTGCTCGACCATGGAGCCCCCGATGATGATACTGGGGAAATGGTCAGTAGTGAAGGTCGCTGGGGCCTGGAGATACGTACTGATCCGATGCAGAGAATTGTATTGACGAGGAGTCTGGAGCAAAATCGGTGGCGTCCGTTCGCCATGTCATCAAGAAAATAATCAAGATGAAGAAAGTGATTCCAGCCATAGTCGTACATGATGTAGTCATGGAGAAACTTCCGCATCAGGTTATCGTCGGTGCTCACTGAGGTCCACTGAGATGGCTGTAGTTTCTCCAAACGTGAATTTTCGACGGAGGCGGCGTGATATGGTTTATGATATGGATCGCTGTGTAAGTCAACGGCAGGGCCATGCGCCAAATAGGGGCTCATGCTTCGACTTGCGTTTGAGGGCGTAAAATAAGGTTGTTGCTGAGAGCCGGAAAGAAGTTGACATGCCAGCTGCTGGCGGTGCTCTACGCTCACGGCAGAGGGGCCGGGGGCAGACCGCCGTAAGACGCAGGCATAAACTTCGGAATCCAGGTAGACGTTGTCGTGCCGCTGCAAGAAGGCAGGCATGCCAGGCAAGTAGGGAAACTCGTATCGATAGCCTGTATCGGGGGCCAAGGCAAGCTGAATGAGAGCATCGCCAAAGGTTATATGGCGCAGGATGGTGGCAGGATCGGCACCTCTCCGGATGCGCTGGAAGACCTCTCCGGCCTCCTTTTCGTCCTTGGTCTGGAGAATTTCAAAGACTTTCTCGGCAGCCGATTTTGAACTTTGGAGCTCATCATACTTGCGCTTAAGAGCTTGAGCATGAGTCTCGGCCACATTGGTGTCATACTCACAGTCAGTGCCGCGGTCATGACAGGCAGAGCATTTTGGACGCTCGCCATTGCACTGTACGAAAAGGGAAAGGTAAGCTAGTGACCAGTAGAAAGGTACACACAAACGTCCTGGATTTCAACGCACCTTGGACTTGCGCCTCCGACAGGCACCACATGCGGCAGTGGTTGCCTGTCTCTTGGACCGACCGGTAGGGACAGCGGACCGGGCCTGAGTCTTGGTAAGTGTGGTTCGGCCGGTAGTAGTACTGCTAGGTGAGGTAGAGGCCGATGATCTGGCGGGAGCTAGGGGCCGTGAAAGAGACTCTTCCGAACCGACTGGTAACAAACGGCGTAATGATGCCGAGTTGGTGAGAGCGGAAGTATGCTCGTCTGGTGAAGAGGAACCACCCTGTGCAGGTTCGGGTGTCCTGGTCATAGTCATTTTTTGTTGAGTTCCGGATCGGGATAACGAAGGATGTGGTGGAATGAGCGACTACTATAGAGAGAAGGACGGGCGAGACAGGAAGGGGGCGTAGGCAGCTGGGCGGGAAGAACACTTCATCATCAACGAATGTCGGTCGGGTCGGTGTCCGGGTCCGGTATAATCGGGTTTATGGTGAGTTTTAAGTATGAGTGGTTCGTGGCAGTGACTCGGGTGGTGAGGTGTGAAAGTGTGCTAATGTCAGGTTGATGATACCCAGAGGCCCTGAGGTCGCAGAAAGCTTAGGTAGCCTTCCTTGGCTCCTATTTGTCTTTTCCGGCGTCTTTTCCGGCCACGATGCGGTAGGATCCTACAGCGTCTAGCTGTTTAGAGAGCGTGCCTCATTGAGTGTGTGCTTCTAACAAAGCTGAGAGTAGGTAGGTAGAAGGATGAGGTGTAGGTGTAGCAGGTAAAAGTGGTATATCGAAAAGAAGTATATGGGAGAAAATTCCAACGGCGCAAACGATGCGCAGTTAGCATGGCCGATCGACATGGGGCAGGTAGGTAGTCTTGGAGGGCACGGATAGCACCGCGAGTCCGCGACCCCTAACAACCTAAAACTCACCCTTAAAATCCCATTTTCATGATGGCTTCGTCCCTCAAAACGGGGACGCGGATCCCTGACCTGGCTGGGCAATCATGACGGATGGAAGCTGAGTTCGGACTTTGCTCCGACTGCCGATGGGATTCGCCATCCTATGAGTGGTTGCTTGTCGGTGGTTGCATCTCCACGGCCATCTCCTGGATGAAAACTGGCGGCGATCCTGTCGTGCAACCGCTCCTCCATACTAGTGAAATTTCAAGAACAGCCAGCGATGCTGAGGTGGCGGAAGTGGAACGGGGGATCCTCCTCGGGCCCGGGGGATGGCATGGTTGGCAGGCTGGCAGGCTATGGCGGTAGAGGTACCTACTAGGCGGGTAGGCGAATACCCCGGAGGAGACCGGCGACACATAACGAACCTGAAGGCACAAAGCACAAGTCTGGGTAACAAGGGAAGGAACAAAATCACAAAACAGGAATCCCTACAAAGTTTATAGGGTTTGCCAAGAAAATACTATTACGTAGTTACAAGTCCCTCCCAGCAACATGATCGCGATGCTCACTTTCCTATCTGGAGTTCCATGTAATGTCGTCCTGACACCTGCACATACCGGTATCGTGCGCAATTACCACCCTGCATTGAAGATAAACCCCCAAGACAGGAGGGCCTATGAGAACCTGCATAATCCGTTGGCCATGCTGGCCCGCAACATGAGACATTCATGGACGAGTCGGCTGGCTGCCAGCAGAATCCATCCCATCCTTCCTTGGACCCAGCGAACCAGGTCCCCGAAATCTCGGAAACGTCTTTGGGTTGTCCAGACTACTCCCAACCGACCAGACTGGAGTGCTGGTGCAAACAAACATCCCAGAACGGCAAAGCCCAGAAAGGGTTGGTCGGCCGCGTCGTGCCGGTCCGACGGAATTGCGAAGGGTGTGACAACAAACTGTTAAAGATACTGGGTAGCCCCGCTGTCTTTCCACTAACAGCTGCCCAAACCCCACAATCTGTTGGGGTCCATTGGTCTTCCTGTCCCACACATCATTGGCCAACACAATTCAATGGATGGAATTCGACATTTCCCACCACGTCGCCCCGACAGGCAGGTACTGACTGTACCTTCGGCACCTACCGTCACCTCCAACTCCAAGTCCCGACAAATTTGCATCCGCTCCCTCATCCACTTCATGACGAAGAGCCATTGACCCATCCCGACATGGCAATGTTCAAGCCGACGACGGGAGTCTCTAGAAGGTATTTTCTATGCTTTGATGGCCCATTGACTTTTGTGAGATGCATCACAACTCGAAACAACAACCGCAAAGAGAGTATCGACCATCAACATGATTTGGGACATAAAACCCCAAAAATATGTACCTCTTCTCCAAAATGCACAGTCAAATAATATGGGGCCATCTCAACGCTTCCACTTCCCGTCACTCCCCATTCTGCCAGCCCGGGCGGACCCTGTTTTCCCGTGTTTCTCCCGTGACAGTGACTGGAGCAGTGACTCAATCGACCCTGCCACAAGTCCATCCCCAGGCCATGTCCGATCTCGCCCTGGGCCGTATAAAACAAACCACCAAGTAGTTCATCCTCGTCTCTTTCTCACTCATTGTCCTTGTTTTTCTCAACTCAACGTCACCCAAGATACCCCCAAGATACCCCGATTCTCCTTCACAAAAATGGCCCCTACCGTCCTCCACCTCCGCAGCGAGACCAAGCACCTCGAGCACCGGTCTGCGCTCACCCCCGCTACCACTGCCGAGCTCATCAAGGCCGGTTACATTGTCAACGTCGAGCGCTCCCCCGAGAGAATTTTCGACGATGAGGAGTTCGAGAAGGCTGGCGCCACCCTGGTGCCTGAGCACAGCTGGGTCGATGCTCCCAAGGAGCACATCATTGTTGGCTTGAAGGAGTTGGAAGAGAAGGACTTCCCTCTCAAGCACGTTCATGTTCAGTTCGCCCACTGCTGTAAGTTTCCCCCCAGTCCGGCACTCTTCTGGGTGCGTGGCCAGGAGAATCCTTGCTGACTCGAGATTTTAAAAACGAAACAGACAAGCACCAAGCCGGTTGGGAGAACGTTCTCGCCAGATTCCCCCGCGGCGGCGGCACGCTTCTTGATCTCGAGTTCTTGGTTGACGAGCACGGTCGCCGTGTGGCTGCTTTCGGCTTCCACGCCGGTTTCGCTGGTGCCGCTCTTGCCCTCGAGGTGTGGGCCTGGCAGCTCAACCACAGCGAGCCCTTCCCCGGTGTTGAGAGCTACCCCAACGAGGATGCTCTGATCGCCGACGTCCAGAAGGCTGTCAAGGAGGGTGTTGCCAAGGCTGGTCGTCTGCCCCGTGTTATTGTCATTGGTGCCCGTGGCCGTTGCGGCTCTGGTGCTGTCAGCGCTCTCCAGAAGGCTGGCATTCCCGACGAGAATATCCTCGACTGGGATATGGCCGAGACTGCCAAGGGCGGTCCTTTCAGTATGTCACTCGCACCTTTCAAGACTCATTGAGTAATGAAAACAAAACAAAAAGAAATACTAACAACCACCCCAGAGGAGATCACAGACAGCGATATCTTCGTCAACTGCATCTACCTCACCAGCAAGATTCCCAACTTCGGTATGTGTTCTTCCCCTTTCCCTTTCCCTTTCTTTCCCCCATCCCCAGTGGTGGTGGTGGTGGTGATTGGTTCACCAAGAGCCGGTGAACAAGGTTCCCCTGAGCCCTGGCCCGCCCAAAAATCCACAACCCATTGGGGTCCATGATCCATCCACATCCATCACGGCGAACAGTCAAAACTAACCAGCATCCCCTCCCTCCCAAACAGTGAACAAGGAGTCCCTCCAAGTCCCCGACCGCCAACTCTCGGTAGTCTGCGACGTCTCCGCCGACACCACCTCCCCCTTCACTCCCGTGCCCATTTACACGGTGGCCACGACCTTCGACAAGCCCACCGTTCCCGTCGACGGTCTTGCTTCGGGCCCCCCGCTCTCCGTCATCTCCATCGACCACCTCCCTTCGCTTCTGCCCCGCGAGGCTTCCGAGGCGTTCAGCCACGATCTCCTCCCCAGCTTGCTCACGCTTAACGACTGGCAGAACTCGCCGGTGTGGGCGCGGGCGAAGAAGCTTTTTGATGAGAAGGTTGCTACGCTTCCCGAGAGTGCACTTCAGAAGTAGAGTTAAGTGTCCCTGATGGTTTTTTGGGTGGGATGGTCGTGAGATTGGGAAATAACGGATAGAGAAAAAGCGGACAGAGAAGAAGATGTCGGAGGATGTGAAAAGACATCAACCAATTGTATATGACAGAGAACTACAAAAGGAACAGCTCATGAAAATATGACGGACGAACAACGCAGATAGACAGATTGGTGTCGAGAAAGACACGACGAGAATAGATAGACTTGGTCTACTTACACTTTACTTGATCCCTTGACTTTCACACAACAGAACGTGATTATCCGATGTCCAGAGGATTTGAGTTGCGTTTACGAATGCAATGTAATGGATTTCATCATTAAAAATGTTAGAAGTCATGAAAACGAGATCTTGGCTGGTTTGGTTTATTTCCCTCCTGCGTACGTACAAACAACACCTCGAATCATGAATATCATCGCGCAAGGCATCATACCACAGGCAAAGCTACCGGGAGTCGGAAGAATGTGAAGGAAGATGAGAGCTCGATGTCCCTTTTCAATCTCCATAATCGTCTGTGCTCGACATCGTCGTTCTGATTCCCTGGGTTTTCGAGAAAACAGCGCGAATCGTAGCATCACGTAAGACATTCTGCCGCAGGCAAAAAGAAACGAACATCACAGCCATATTGCACTATATTGCACTATATTGCACTAAATGGTTGGCGACAATTGACGATCACAAGAGAGGATCAAAAGGCGGATACTGATCACATACGGGAGTGCTTCAATATACAAACCCACGAACCCAAACACACACACACAAGAACACAAGAACACGAGAATAATTCACAGAGACGAGCAAAAATGGTGTGATCCATCAAGAACATGTTCTTCATTTTTTGATTCCGAGCAACGTCCACTAACGACGTGCTCAAGCCTTCTCTTTTTGCAGGCTGATTATATCTGCATTCCATATCGCACATCTTCATATCGTGTGATCTCATAAAATTCCCATCATTTCAATCCCATGATATCGCCACCGAACTCCATTACAACCCGCATTACCCTTTTGAAAACCAACCATCAAAATCCATCCGACCATTCAAGAAAGCCAAAGCGTTTAAGCGTAAAGCTTCTTCTCGTAAGACTCCATGTTAACGCCGCCTTCCAGCTGGGCGCTAGCAGTACGGATCTCGAAACGAACAGTGCCGTTCTCGACACACTCGTGGAGCTCCTGGAGAGAGGTCATGCCGCAATCCTGCAGAGAGTGTTTCAACCCAGCGGCAAGATAGGGGACGAACTTGTTGATGGATCCTCTGTGAGCGACAGCGCCAGAGACACCCTGGGCAACGAGGATGCTGTCACCCTCAGAGAAGTAACGAGCGGTACCAGCGTTGCTCTTCTGGGCGTCCTTGCCACCACCACCGGCCTTCTTGTCCTGCATGGCATCGATGGAACCCATGCCACGGTAGGCCTTGACGAGCTTACCCTCACGGGAGACGAAAGAGGTACCGGGAGACTCGGTGGTGCCGGCAAGGAGACCACCCATCATGACGGTGGAGGCACCGAGACCGAGACCCTTGACAATGTGGCCAACGTTCTGGATACCGCCATCGGCAATGCAGGGAACACCGAAGCGAGCGGCGAAAGAGGAAACGTTGTAGACAGCGGTAGCCTGAGGACGGCCAACAGCCATGACCTCCTGGGTAATGCAGGCGGAACCACTGCCCATACCGATGCGGAGACCGTCAACACCAGCAGCGATCAAAGCAGCAGCTTGCTCGCGGGTAACAACGTTACCGCCGATGACATCGAGGTCAGGGAACTGCTGCTTGATCCACTTGATCATCTCGATCTGGTACATGGAGTTACCCTGAGAGCTGTCAAGGATGACAATGTCGAGGCCAGCCTCGACGAGCTTGGCAAGGCGGTCCTTGTCCTCGGGACGGGTGCCGATAGCAGCGGCGCAGATGAGCTGCTTGGAATCCTTGCTCTTGGAGGCAAGGGGGAAGTGAAGGTTCTTGGTAAGATCGGAGCGGGAGATCATGGAGACAAGGTTGCCATCCTTATCAACGATGGGGAGCTTGCCCTTCTTGGACTGGGCAAGGATCTTATTGGCCTCGAGAAGATTGACACCAGCGGTAGCGGTGATCAGGTCCGTAACCATGACCTCCGAAACGGGCTTGTCAAGGTCAGTCTCGAACTGGATGTCGCGGTTGGTGACAATGCCAATGAGCTTGGAGCCAATGTCGCCGGATTCTATGTGAAGCCAAGTCAGCACGAGCTCCCAGAAGCCAGGTACGAGTTGTGCTCCAAAAGGTTTGAGTAAGGTAGGTCCGATCAGGATTTTCAGTGTATTTGTTTCCTCATGACACATAGGTCGATATGGTGGAACGAAAGTTATGATTTATAGGTTTATCATCAGGTAGACCAAGGGAAGGGCAGGGAGCAGAAAGCGGTGGGAGTGGAGTCTTACCTGTGACAGGGAAACCACCGAAACCCCACTTCTCCTTCAAGGCCTTGGCCTCGCCGACAGTGGTGTCGCGGGTGATGACTACGGGGTCGAGAATGAAGCCGTTCTCGTAGCGCTTGACCTTGCGGACCATCTCGGCCTGCTCATCGGGAGAGCAGTTGTGGTGGATGACACCGACACCGCCCTGGAGAGCCATGTGGATGGCCATCTCGTGCTCGGTGACGGTATCCATGGGAGAGGAGACCAAGGGGACCTTGAGGGTGATGCGCTTGGTGATGGGCGAATCGAGGGTGACGGCCGAGGCAGGGAAGCCAATGTAACCCGGAAGGAGCAGGAAATCATTGTAGGTGAGGCCACCCTGGGTCTTGGAGTCCATAAGCTCGCGGATGTCGAGGCCATCACGACGCTCGTACTCCTTGAGGACCTCCATGGCGGAGGTGTGGTCCAGGAAGGTGTTGTTGCCGTTTACTGCCATTTCTGCAATCAATGAAGATGAGAAGGGCAAAATGAGGTAAGGGCAGGTAAGATGTATAAAAACAAAGGGTTGATTCTTTGGGGGGAAGCCAGCGATGGGTATGTACTGGTTGGATTGGCCGACTTTTCCCCCCCCAAGAAGACGAAGAGGAAAAGAAAAGTTCTGGGAGTTTGCCGCCGAAATTTTTTTTTATGGTCCAGACTCTGCAGCCCCGACCGCGGGGCTTTCTGCCGGGCGGTGGGTGGTTTGAAGGGGGGTTCTAGGTGGGGTTCGGTGTGACTCGATGTCGCTACCATTGGATTGTGGGAATTAGCCTACGTTTAGTTAAGGCCGGACTTTGCATTCAGTCTGGTGCTGTGGAGGAGCACCGCCGATTTTACGATTTTCATTTCACATCAGTCATCTCATGTCACTCCGACTGCTCCCAGTTTCTGCAGGTGAATTCCAACTGCAATCTGCGAAGTCGGGATATTCTCCGTTGATCCCTCCGATCATTCTTCGCTCCAGCGGACCGGGAGGCAACAGGATGAAGTTGAGTCTTCCAGGTCGGCTGTGTTATGGCTACAAGTACTTGACCTCTGGTTCAAACACAAAGACTCGATGCCGGTGTTTCGAGCGTGTTGGACCAGGCGGACCTGGCTCCGTTATTATGCGGCATTGTGTTTGTTACAATACAACAACCGTCGTCCGTGCGGCAGGAATGAAAGTTTCAAGTTTACATGTGCCCATTCGGCCCTTGCGGCCATTTGTAGGACCGGCAGCGGGATGAGGTCACCCGCCAAGAGGACGGGATGAAGCTCGGGAGGGAGGACTTGGCCGTGATGGCTCGAGCTCAACTTGCTTTCCATGTTTCAACGCTCATCTGCCCTGCGTGCCCTGTATTTTGTGCTGGGCAGGGTTGTGCTCACTGCAAGCTCGAGCCTTCGTCGAGGTCTCCCCTCGTCCCGTCTTCTTCTGGTTGCTAGGGCGGCACAGGGCGGGCAGGCACATGGGATGGTAAACAAATGGGCAGCAGCTGCAGGGCAAGTGGGCGATAGGGCAACCACCATCCACGACAGGCCACCACAGGCAGCCAACCACTGCCGGCCGCCGCAAATCTCGTGTTCCCCCTCCATTTCCCAACCGCCCACTTTCTTATTCCAAGCACGCAGAGCGGAGGCCACTGCAAGCCACTCACTGGGCACCCCCATGTCCCTCTTCTCCAAGTGCCTACAGCCCGCCAAAGCCGCCTCGCCTCGCCTTGCTTGCCATTGCATTTCCAAATTCCCGGTTGTCTGTTTTGTTTTGTTGCAGGAGGACAGACGGAATGAAGCTATTCCCATAATACTGCTTTGACCATCGAATTTGTTTTCTAGGAGGTGTGCTACTTGCCCTAGAGGCATCCCTTCACGTGCGCTGTGCGCAGTCAACCTTCCATTTTCCGAAGTCGGCCCACGAGCGAAGAGAGATCTGAGCCGGTTTAAGCGCCCGCCAACTTCCAACTGCCATCATCCACCACTCCGTACCTTGTTGGTTAAAGTTTAAAGTTTTAATACATCATCGCCCTCACGCTTCGTCCCGTACGCATGTCCCGACTCAGCCTATACCTTTCCCGACTCCCGTATATCCTCGTTCTGACAAGGCGATAGTAAACAAGCGTCGAGTTGTTCCCCCCGACCACCCGCTTGGCACCCAACTCGAGTCTGATCTTCGGCCTACTCCACAACCCACGGCAAGACGAGAGACGATCTGCGCAACCGCATCGCAAAGCCGCTCGCTCTGATGTGGCCGGCGACCCTCGGTCTCTGCGAAACGAGTTCTACGTCCAAACTATCCTCCCTCCGGTAGCCTCGACAATTCGCCCAAGATGTCGTCGTACAGACCACACCCCCTTCGTCAAACACAGACCGCCGACTACTCGGTTAATAGACAATCCTCTTCCACATCAACATCGTCATCGGGGTACTCAGCCTCTTCCATAGGCCAGTCGGATATCAGTCGACCCATCAGTTCCTTGTCGACAGCAACCAGTGTTTACTCCCAGTATGGACACAAGCGAGGTCAAAGTGAGGCGAGCCGACTACCCTCAAGCCTGTCTGGTGGCTCCCACACCCTTCCTTCCACGCCGACAAGCGATAATCCCTTCAAAAATGCCCGCCAGTCTCTCCGACCGACGTCTCAAGCCTCTATGGGAACAGCGACCGCCAACAGCATAGTGAATGCGGGTTCGAAGATTGCGCCGCGAACGCCCACACCAGGCCATCACGAACGTGGAAAAAGTGTCGACATCGGCAGGCTATCCATCAGCGAGTATGGGACCTCAACTTCCCATCGCGAACGCGGTCAGAGTCTCGACAACGGAAAGCCGTCGGCAACTGAGCGCCCACGGATATCACCCACGGGCACCGTCCAGGAACGTCTTTCGAGTTTCGATACAGCAAAGACTTCGGTATTAGATCGCCCGCGGATATCTCCCACGGGCACCGTCCAGGAACGTCTTTCAAGTTTCGATACAGCAAAGACTTCAGTATTAGAACGCCCGCGGATATCACCCACAGGCGCCCTTCATGAACGTGGCACAAATTTCGATGTCAGCAAGTCCTCGGTACCGGAACGTCCGCGGATATCGCCCACGGGTGCCCTCCACGAGCGCGGTCATAGCATCGATATCGGCAAATTATCGATTAGTGACAACACACGCAGTTTGTCGGGCATGTCTCCGACCGTGACATCGCCTCCGGTGACTTCTCCGACGACCCCTTCAACGCGAAGGCCGGCTTCCATGTTCCTATCCAGATCAGATTCTGTGCGTGGAGGAAATGAAAATGGATCAATGGCTCTAGTGCACGCTCATTCGAGTCCCATTGCCCTCGCTCGTCCGGATCTAGAAAAGCTGGGTCGTTCATCGACAAGTCAATTGCGAACGCTCTCGCAGTTCGCACAAGATGGAACGGCGGGAGAGCTTGCCATAATATCTCCTTCGCAAGAAGTTGTTGGTCTCCGCGGACGCCGTAAGTTGCAAAGAGCTGACAAGTCTGTAACGGCGCGGCAAAAGAATGGCGGCTTTGGATGGGAGACAAAGTGGATGGACAAGCAGCGACAGTTTCTACAAGCATACGAGTACCTTTGCCACATTGGTGAAGCCAAGGAATGGATTGAGGATATCATACAGCGTCCGATTCCCCCAATTATCGAACTAGAGGAAGCTTTGCGAGATGGCGTCACTTTGGCTGAAGTGGTCGAATCCCTTAACCCTGAAAAGAAGTTCCGCATTTTCCGCCATCCCAAGCTCCAATACCGCCATTCAGACAACATCGCCATCTTCTTCCGTTACCTCGATGAAGTCGAACTTCCTGATCTCTTCCGATTTGAGCTCATCGATCTATACGAGAAAAAGAATATCCCGAAAGTTATCTACTGTCTCCATGCGCTGAGTTGGCTCTTGTTCCGGAAAGGAATCGTCGATTTCCGCATCGGGAACCTAGTCGGTCAGCTTGAGTTCGAAGACCATGAGCTGGAGGCGATGCAAAAAGGCCTCGATAAGCTGGGGGCTAGTATGCCTAGCTTCGGCAATATGGGAGCCGATTTTGGAATTGAGCCACCTGAGCCCGAGGAGACAGAGGAGGAACGCATTGAGAGGGAACTGGCCGAAAACGAAGAGGCCATTGTGGAGTTGCAAGCCCAGGCCAGAGCGGCGCTTCTTAGGATACAACTTGGCTACACCATGCAACATTTGTGGGATACCGAAGATTGGATCGTCGATCTCCAGTCTCGTATTCGTGGTGACTGGGCTCGCCAGGTGGTGGATTACAGGCTCCAGATGAAGAACTTTGCAGTCCAACTTCAAAGCGCAGCGCGCGGTTTCCTCGCCCGCCATCGACATGCGGAGACAAAGGCACAAACGAGCTTTGCAACCAAGTTGCAACAGACAGCCCGTGGTTTTATCGCTCGTCACCAATATGCTCAAACACGCCTCGCGATTCAGCTGCAGAAGGCGGCACGTGGATATGTTGCTCGTCACCAGTATGCGCAAACATGTTTCACGATTCAGCTGCAGAAGGCGGCACGTGGGTATCTTGCTCGTCGCCAGCGGACAGAAACAGAGGAGCAGTTCAAAGGCAACGAGGATGTTGTCTTGCAACTGCAGAGCATGGTCAGAGCGGCCAAGGTTCGCAATGAGATTCGAGAGCAGCATTCCCAGCTGGAGACGGCAGCCGGACCCCTACGAGACATTCAAGCGACATTTCGTGGATTCCTGGCCAGGAAGCAGCTTGCTGTGCAACATGAAAAGACGGAGAGCGAAGGCGCTACAATTGCTCAACTTCAAAGTGCGGTTCGTGGTATGATTCTAAGGAAGAATATCGAGGAAGAGAGGGCCTCCTTGGAGAGCAACACCGAAGCCATCACTAGTCTTCAGGCTGCCGTCAGGGCCATGAAGGCGAGGACCGAGGTCGATGCCCAGAAACAAGCCCTTGAAGGCTTTGCGCCACAATGGACCGCTATCCAAGCTGCCTTCCGTGGTAAGGTTGCCAGGTCCGACGTCGACGCTACCAAGGAAGAGTTGCAGAAGCACTCAACTGAGCTGGGCCTTCTTCAGTCCCATATTAGGGCAGCAGCAGTGCGGAGGTGGATTTCAGAGCAGCTTGAAAGCATCGGAGAAACAGAGGAAGCCATCATCGATCTTCAATCCATGATTCGCGGCATGCTTGAACGTTTAAGGATATCGGACGACCTGGATGCTCTTACCCAGGAGACACCAAGCATCATTGACCTTCAAACACATATCCGTGGATGTCTTTATCGAAAGGAGTGTGGCGAGTTATTGGATGAGCTCGCGGTCAACACCGAGGAGATCACCGAACTGCAAGCCCTTGCTCGGGCCATGTTGCTTCGGAGCGATGTTGCAATGGTCTTGGATGAACTGGAACAGAATGAGGAGTCTGTGGCGGCGTTCCAGGCTGCTGCCAAGGCTTTCGTTGTCAGAGCCAAGTACGAGGAGAAGAAGCGCTTCTTCCGGCAGAACATGCAGAAGGTTGTCAAGATTCAGAGCTTTGTGCGAGCCAAACTTCAGGGTGAAGCCTACAAGAGTTTGACATCTGGAAAGAACCCGCCCGTCAACGCCGTCAAGAACTTCGTCCATCTTTTGAACGACAGCGATTTTGACTTCAACGAGGAAGTAGAGTTCGAGCGCCTCCGGAAGACTGTTGTTCAACAGGTTCGGCAAAACGAGATGTTGGAGCAGTACATTGACCAGCTAGACATCAAGATTGCCCTTCTCGTCAAAAACAAGATCACCCTCGACGAAGTTGTCAGGCATCAGCACAACTACGGTGGACATGCCAACAATCTTCTCGCCAACAGTGTCATCTCGAATGCCAACCAATTTGACCTCAAGGCTCTAAACAAGAGTTCGCGCAGGAAGCTAGAGTCTTACCAGCAGCTTTTCTTCACCCTCCAAACGCAACCCCAGTACCTGGCCAAGCTTTTCAGGCGTATCCGCGAGCAGGGAACATCAGAAAAGGAGTCAAAGCGGATTGAACACTTGATGATGGGGCTGTTCGGATACGCGCAAAAGCGGAGAGAAGAATACTATCTGTTGAAGCTTATTGCAAGGTCGATCAGGGAAGAAATCGAAGCATGTGCTGCTCTGCCGGATTACTTGAGGGGCAACTTCTTCTGGACCAAGCTGCTCCAGAACTACACTCGATCCCCTCGCGATAGGAAATACCTTAGGGATCTCTTGGGACCCCTCATCAGGGACAACATCATCGAGGACCCTGCGCTGGATCTTGAAAGCGACCCGATGCAGATCTACCGGTCTGCCATCAACAATGAGGAGTTGAGGACCGGTCGGCCCAGCCAAAGGCCTCTAGATGTTCCCCGTGAGGTCGCCATCAAGGATCCCGAAACAAGGGAGCTCTTTATCGACCATCTGCGTGATCTCCGAGAGATCTGTGACCAGTTTCTCCTTGCCCTGGAGGACTTGCTTCCTCGCATGCCATACGGCCTGAGATTTGTGTGTCGGCAAACGTATGAAGCCCTCTGCCAGCATTTCCAGAGGGATCACCAGGCACATCTGCTCCAGGTGGTAAGCAACTGGCTCTGGCGTTTCTATCTTCAGCCTGCTCTCGTCGGTCCGGAGGCCTATGGAGTCACGGAGAAGCAAATGAGTCCCCTCCAGAAGCGTAACCTCGGTGAGGTTGCAAAGGTTCTGGGTCAGATTGCATCAGGCCGGCCTTTTGGCGGAGAGAACATCTATCTTCAGCCTCTTAATGCCTTCGTCGCGGAATCAATCGAGCGCCTAGCGCACATCACCGCTTCCCTTATCGACGTACCCGATGCCGAGAAGACGTTCGATATTGACGAGTTCAATGATCTCTACGCCAAGAACAAGCCGACGCTGTATATCAAGATGGCTGATATCTTTTCCATCCACAACCTCATCGCTGCTGAGTTGCCTCACATGTGTCCCAACAGAGATGATATGCTGCGCGAGATCGTCCAAGATCTCGGTAACGCCAAGAACAACGAGAACGAAATGACCGCGGGCGGGTCTGCTGATATTCAGCTGTTCCTTACTCCTAAACTGCACGATATGGAGGATCCAGAAGCTGAGACTAAGGGTCTCTTTATGGAGACCAAGAGGTGCATTCTGTACATCATTCGGGTTCAAACGGGTAACAACCTGCTTGAAATTCTTGTCAAGCCAATCAACCCGGAAGATGAGCAGAAATGGAGGATGGTTCTGCGCGAAGACTTTGGCGACAACTCCAACACCCGAGGCGCTTATTCGGAGGCGAACATGATTGATGTTACGCGCATGAGTTACTACGATCTGAAGAGGACAGCGCTCGAGAACATCCTCAGGTTGGAGCAGATGGGTCGCATCTCCAAGCAAAACTACTACCAGGATATCCTCAACGCCATCGCGCTGGATATCCGCACCAAGAGCAGGAGAAGGGTCCAGAGACAGAGGGAACTCGAGGGTGTCCGTCAGACACTCGGCAATTTGCACGAAAAGGCAAAGTATCTCGAGCAACAGCGCAAGAGTTACGATGACTATATCGAGCAGGCCATGGCCACGCTGCAGAATAAGAAAGGGTACGTATATCACCATCTCCCATTTCCTTTTGGTATCCTCGCATGCTAACCGCTACTCCCCAACAAACAGCAAGAAACGTTTCCTCCTCCCCTTCACCAAACAATACAACCACCAGCGCGAGCTCGAGCGCTCCGGCCGCGTCCCCAAGTTCGGCTCCTTCAAGTACTCGGCCCGCGCCCTCTCAGACAAGGGCGTGCTCGTCTCGTGGACGGGTATCCCCGAGCGCGACTGGGGCCAGATCAACATCACCATCTCGTGCGACGAGGTCGGCATTTTCAGTCTCGAGGGTAGTCGCGGCCACATCCAGATGCCGGGTGCCAGCGCCTTGGTGCCCATCGAGGACTTGCTGCAGGCGCAGTTTGAGGCGCATCAGTTCATGAACCTGTTTGAGGGGCAGCTGAGGCTGAACGTCAACTTGTTGTTGCATTTGGTGTATAAGAAGTTTTATCGTACCCAGTAAGGGGCGATGAATAAGGAAGTGAGGGAGCCAAGAGGAGGGAGGGGAGATGGAAGCGTGTTGTGAGGGAAGGAAAGGAAAGCATAGCGTGCATCTATCTAGCCAGGCTGGCTGGCTGGCTGGCTTGTTGGTTTACGTCTACTACCACTACCACTTAGAGCAGTCTTTCTTTCGCTTTGCATTTGGATGCATGGATGGGCGGACGGACAAATGGTGTCTAAGGAAGGAAGGGAGGAAGAAAAGAAGAAAGAAGAAAGAGAGAAAGAAAGAAAGAAAGAAAGAAAGAAAGAAAGAAAGAAAGGGGAACTGGAACAGCAGCAGCATTATTCATGTTCTTGTTATTGGTTGTGAGCTTTTTGATTGATTGATACCACCAAAGACTTTATTGGGTTTCTTTTTTCTCTGTACCTTAGGTTATAATACTCTCTATCTTTCTATGCATTCATGTTTTTTCACCATGGCTTCCCGTCATTATGTCTGTCACTTAAGTGAAAGGTGGAAAGAAGGAAGGAGAGTGTTGTATCGCAAACTACATTTCTATTGATGATGTAGTTATGGTATGGTATGGCATGGTGGCATGGTATTAGCTCTCCTAGCTCCCCAAGCTCTGCAAACTCTCTATAACACTTCCTCCTCCCTTCCCCTCTTCCATTCTGTCCTCTTCAAAGACCCCACATCATTCTCCTCCCCCTTTTATGGCAACATCCAGGCAATGCAAAAGCAGAAACATATAACAAGAAAAGGCATGGGTCTCTGGTGAAGCCAGGGACATGCGATACAAGAAACGACACACCAACTGAATTGTCTTCATCCAGAATATGTGTAGAAGGTAGAAGATAGGAAGGAGGTAAAGTAAACAAAGTATATACAGCAGCAATGCAACAATGCAACAAAGACAGAAGCAGTAACAACAACAACAACAACAGAAGCACAACAACGCGAACGGACGAAGGAGGCAATGCAAACGAAGAAGAAAAAGAGGAAGCCAACAAAACGGGGGAATGGCGAAGAAGAAGAAGAAGAAGAAACAAACATAAAAATAACCAAACACTAGAGATAAACATTAAGGTACGTTAAAGGAGAACAGCGAGCGGTGGAGGCAGACAAAGAGGTGGTACTTTCCAGTCCATTGCTTCCAATCCCCTCTCTCCGTCTCTCTCTACTTTTTTGCCCTCCTCCGTGCGCTTCCAACGTCCCAACTTCCCTAACAAAGTTCTCAACAATCCCGTCTTCGACTTGAACAACATGAATCAACCAACAAATCAACCAATCAACTGATCAATCAACCAATCAATCAATCAAACAACCTCCAACATCCCATTTATACAACCGCCTGCCTGGAGTCAGTATCCATCTATCCATCTATCCTTCATCCATCCATCCATCCAAAGTATACACCAAAAAGGTGATGAAGATAATGATGGGTCTCAAGACAGACGAACGCAAAGCGTGCAATACAAAAAACTTTTTCAAAGCCAGGGCGAACAGTTTTGCCCCAGCTCGACCGGAAGAAGAAGAGAGCAGAGTAGAAAAAAAGACTGGAGGAAGAAGCAGCAAGGTGTAAAGAAGAAGAAGAAGTTTGATGATAATCCGCAATTCTTGACTTCATGCGTTTGTCTTGTCTTGTCTTGTGTTTTGTATCGAATCATGCAAAGTCATCAGCGCCATCATTCATACCAGCAGCCGCCAACCGATCCACCTGCTGCACGAGCTCCTTGGTTTCCCTGGCGAGCTCGAAAGCGATGGGTGGGAGCGTCTGCGTCCACATGCGCCACTCGCGGCTCGTGGGGTGGCTGCCCTGGGCGTCAAGCTCGATACCGCGGTGGCCGGCCTCGTTGAGGCGGTCGCTGCAGTTGCTTAGCCTGCGGACAAGGTCGATGACGGTGTTGCTCGCGCTGCCGCCGAGGCAGTTATCGGTCTCGGCAACCACCTTGCCGACCACGTCGGTGATGATGGCGATCTCGCCGCTCACTTGGTTGATGTTGGCGTCGCTGCGGATCAGCTGGACCAGATTCTGGATCGTTTCCACCATGACCGAGGTCCGGTCCTGGAGGTAGAACTTGAGGTCCTCGACCCGGCGAGGGTCCGGAGCGGTCGGTTTGCTGTTGGCGTACGATTCGCGCGGCGAGTTGGCGCTGCTGTAGGCAGACGAGTCGACACTAATCCTGCTGCCTGCTCCTCCTCCTCCTAGCCCTTGGAAGGCTGGGGGTTGGGCTTTTAGCACCTCATGGGCAGATGCGACACTCGAGGTCTGACTTTGGCCATTACGCGGGGAAAAGAAGCTGGCTGAGCCGACTGGGGTTACTGTTCCGTCATCGTCGTCCTCCAGCTCACCCGCAGGCGTGGTGCGGATTTTGGCGGCCCGAAGCAGTTCGATGACTGCTGCAACCAGGTGAGATGCAGCTGCGTCAAGCAGAGATACGGGGGAGATACCCGCGGAGCTGGCAAAGTTCTTGGATGCCGTAATCAGGTTGTTGGCAGTCGATGATACCCGAGCCTTTAGCTTGGCCTTCTCTTGAAGGATGCTTTCGTTCTGCGGGTTCTCGTCGATATCCTTAGCGATCCGACGGACACTGACCACGACTGCTTTCATAGAGTCAATCACACGCTCAGGGTTGTCGTTGCGAGCGCGCTGAAGGAGCTCGTCTATCGCGATCTGGAACTTTGTAACGTGAAGGTCCTTTACAAGTCCAGAGTCTTCGACGAAGCCCTTTTCCCGTACGAATTTGCCGGCGTTCTGTTCGAGTGGTACGCCCTCTGACGAATCACGCATGGTGCGTAGCTGCGTCTGTGTACGCGCATATCGACTCCTCCACTCCTTGACCTCCTTCTCCAACCCTTCGATTGTCCTCTCCAACTCCGTTTGCCTCTCCCAAGCAGCCCCGCTTTGTTGGGACAACGTCCTCATCTCACGCAAAAACTCCTGGGCCTCGCGACGGACCGCATCCGTTATTTGCTGCTGTTCTTGCAAAGATTGTCGCAGCTCCTCGTTCTCTCTCGCCAGATCGTCGTCTCCTCTCGAACCAGATCCGCCTGATTGTTGAACGTCCTCGAGTTCCTCCCGGAGCTTCCTCGTCTCATCCTCGTGCTCCTCCCTGATGCGGTCGAGTTCCCTTTGCAACGAGTCGTTCAGTTCCTGGGCCTCTGCTAGTTTCGTCTCCAAGCTCTGCCTGGTTTCGTCCCATTCCCTCTTGTCGTCATCTCTGGACTGCATGTTGTTTAACTCTTCGTCCTTCTTCCTCATTTCCATCTCCATGTTGTCGACCTTCTCCTGCAGCTCCCTAACCTGGTTTTCGTAGTCTTGGATAAGTTTCCTGTCGGCCTGTATTGAGTTAGCACATGATGGTTCCGCCGGAAGTAAGAGAGTACTAACCTCGGACTGCTGGCCCATAGACCTCCTGCCATTGCCATACATATCACCACCTTGACCGGGACTCATGGGGTTGCCCTCATCGTCCTCCTCGACCATGGTACTCTTGTTCGGAACGATCGTGTTGCTCTGGAACTGTTTCGGCATCGGACGCCCATAGTCGCCATTCGGCGGAAGCCCAGGAGATGGGGGTACACCGTATCCGCCGTTCATCATCGGTGGCATCGGAGGACCGCTGCGCGCACTTCGGACCGAGCTCGCTTCGGAAGGGCGTCTGCGACTTTGACCTCTGGGAGGGAAGCCGCTCATCCCGTTGACTGGTGTTCCCGAGCGGCTCGGCGGGCCACGCATCGCAATCGGACTAGCATTGAGAGGCATCTCCAGATTCGCAAACTGAGGATACCGCCTCTCCAACTCGCAGAAGACATCGGTGGCGAGATCGCGAAACCTAGGAGGACCGAGAGAGGACAATTTTTGACGGGCTTGATTCCGTTTGGGGTGGAAATTGTCCTCGGGCAAAAGATAATCTGGAGGAGCAGTCTCGGGAGGAGCATTGGGTCCTCTTCGGGCCACTTGTTCGCGGCGCTTCAGTTCGTCGTAAACATCGGTACTGAGCTCAAGAAACTGCACCCCAGTAAGGCGTTGCAGCTTATCGCGGGCCTTGTTCGGCGGCGGTTTCGGATTGCCGTCGCGTGAGGTGGCTGAAAGATAGCGCTTGAGTGAGATGTAGTGGTCAGACAGAACCAACTCCTGGTTTTCCCCATGTTGACTCTGGCTCTTTTCACTCCTCGCATACATGCCGGTGCTGGATCGGCCAACGGACGGTGGAGGAGAGGGTGCCCCGTTCGGGCTCTGAGGCATGGGGGAGAAGCCGCCGTTCATAGCGCCGGCTGGATTCGCAGAGTCCGGGGGGGTGTTGTATTGTCCGAGATTATTGTCGTTCGGGGGATAGTTCCAGTCGCTTGGGGCGCCTTGAGAAATTGGTGACAATGGTGCATTGCGAACATTCATGGTATTCGTTCACCGCCCGCTTCCAATCGATCAATCGGACGCAGTAGGAAAGTCAGATGTGGCGCGCAGTTGACGATGATGGAGGTTGCTTGATGCAATTGTCGTCGTCGACCCGTGTGTGTCCCTAAAGGAAGGCGTAGGTAACCGGTTCGTGGATGATTCGCGGTGTCTCAGCAAGTAGAGAGGTACAGACTACCAGGAGACGCGGAGTGTCGCAGAGCCGGTATTGGACGAATGTAGCATATGCTGTGCACCCTCGACAGGAGAAAGGTCTCGCGGGTGTTTCTCGTGCAGGACTATGTGCTACTGTGGGAGCATGAAACGCATATTGGTCAACTTTTCGAATTCCCCTTTTGGAGGCGCGAAAGGGAAGGAGGACAAAGGGAGCGGGAAGATGAACAGGGGGTGGGTACACTACACTTTATGCGATGCCCTGCGCGATGTCGCCAAAAGAGTGGCTGTTCCCGGGTGCCGATAGCAGACTAGGAGTTGGAATGATGGGAGAGGTTCGTCTGATGAACTGGACGACTGCTTGACTCGTTCGATGTTTCCAGATGCCCTTTCTTTGGTTGATTAGATCGTGGGGATCTTTTGGGGGGAACCTTCGTAGAGACGGGACTAGAGGCAGCCCTCAAGGTTAACGTTCGGCTTGGCGGGGGGTCTACCGAATGCGTGGACAGCGAGTGGACGGCGTCTTGGCTTTTTCTTGTCGGTGCCACTCAAATCGGAGAAGCTTTTTGTAAGACGAGACAGGGCGAAGAGACGCTTGGAGAACGGAACGGCTCCTCCACTGTGTTCCGGGGCGCGCAATGGGTTGGAAATGAAGAATCCACGAAGAGCCCACGAATTATCCAGGGCCACATCCAGCAAAAGCCCCTGATCATTCAGGGCCCCCAAACTGGAAGTGGATGATGTCCAGTCCTCTGAGAAAGCAGTGGAAGGCACAGTGGATGGTTTGAGTGAGAGCGCTGGGGGCTCTGAGCGCAATGGAATGGCCGTTCAGCCAATCAGAATCCATCTTGACCCGTTACTGCAGGCGTCAGGGGTGAGGTTTCCTAGCTCTTCTCCAGTTGTTGGTTATTAGTCGCGCGCTACGGCAGGTACGGATTTCCCAGACAAGCTGGCGCAATTAGGTAGCTTCCACAGAGGTACTTGGGCCGCTGACATGGAGTTCCTCCTTCCTCCTACACGTGCTAGGCCATGCCTCTATGTAATTACAACTAATGTCAGGTGGGAGAGCGCGGAGAGTCATTTCCAGAGCCAAGTCAAACACCGCCTGATATGTGGGTGAATATTTTACATTTCAGAGCGGAATGCTGTTGCGGGGATGGTGTTCTGACGGCAGTGACCACGATGAACGGGTTGGCACTCCACCATTGTCTACAATGTCGTGGACGGCAATTACACTTCGTTTTGTCGGGTTTATATACGTTGACGCAAACGGAGGCACCATGATCTACTGTGCAAACGTAATGGAAAGGGAAACTGGACCCAGATCCATCTTTCGTCGGTCTCGGGTCCCCCTCATTTTCGCGTTTTAGGGCCCTAGCACGGGTCGACGACGTTCCTGTTCATACAGTGGGAAGTGAGAAGTGGGAAGTGAGAAGTGGGAAGTGGGAACAGAGAGGCTTGATATCAAATCTCGGGCCTGGCACTTCGTAGGCGAGTGAGCAGGTACCTAGGTGCCCGCTAGTTACCTACCCTTTCCCCATAGGAGCAATTTAAACCATCTACTACTATGGTAGCGAGGACACCACCCGAACAACCAAACCCCCTTTCCTTCTCACATGGCATCCCGGGACCCGGGGACTTCTGGAGTAGGTGTGTCTTTCATCTCTGACGGGATTGTCAACTTCAAGCCCCCCTTCGTATCTCTGCTATGGTAGATCTCTCATGTTAGCTAAAACGGTGATCAACTTTTGCGCCGTTGCAGGTTGCTGGAGTTTTTGTATGCTAACAAGTAACATAACATGTCTTGGTTTGAAACAACAACTTGACAGCTTATGACTGAACATTGGTAGCGGCAACCTCCAAACCGCATTAAATGTAGTGTTTATTTGATATCGGGATTTGGTCTGCCTATCTACGTACCGGTAGGCACGTCGACATACATACATCGAAATGCCACCTCGGCCTCGGGTACTCCCGCCCAAACCAACATGACAGTGATAACATATATTAGCAGCAACCTTAATAGTAGCCTTTCGTGTCAAGAGTGTGTCCAATGACCATAGCCCAATTTCCATCTTTTGGGTCTTTGACCCTCGCACGTTTTGGTTGCATTATTACCAGCCTGCTGTTAATGGCAATGGGGCACGGCCGGTTCTTGCATGATCCGATGTTGTCTGGACACCGGTAACCGTCCGGTACCTCTAGGTAGGTACCCCAGATACCAAGCCACGGAAGGTATCAATGTTCTTCCAGATTTTCTTCGTATCCAGATTGTTTATAATGAACCGTGCGGCACGTCATCTCAAGATGCTTCTGGGGTACCATGCAGGGAAGGGCACTGGACCGACGAGCTCCCATCTCCGAGAACGCATGCAGTATAGTTATATTATGACAAAGTAAGCAGATGGGGAAGAAAATGCTTGATTTGCAGCGATTCAGGACAACATGGCTTGTTGCTAACACCCATGAGTCCGAACCATAATTATGTTGTGACGCCTAAAACGTCTTGCTCGTCTTGTGTTGTCTGGTCGTCAATCGTGATCCTAAGAAATGTATCCCTGTCCCGTAACCGCAAAATACGCCCCGCTAGGCAATAAAGAACGTCCAACGCCTTAACGATGCATGAGCCCAAACAATGCGCCAATTCAATGCTTAGAACCAAGCCAAAGTCCACGTCGCAGGAAGATTCGGCCACCTCTCCTGCCACTCGGCCAGGACGTCCGGTACGCGCTCATCGAATCCTGACCTGGCGCCTACGCTTCCCGAGTCAAAGGCATCAGCGCCAACCTTCTCCCGTTCCTCGGTAGCGATCTTGTTGAGCGAGTCTGCCAGATCAACAATGGCTCGTCCACCGACGGAAGCCTCTTCATGGTTATCCTTGATATCGATGTTGATGACGTGGACAGGCCTGTTGAGCGGCGAGCCACGGTTGAGGAGATCATCAATCACGGCATCCCAGCAGCGTTCCTCACAGGTGATGACAACATCAGCTACGCCGCCCTCCATGCCATCGGCGCCCTTGTCATCCTTATGTTTGGTTCTAGGCATTCCAATCTGCCAGTCCTGCCAGCGCTCGGGGCCCCACTTGACTTGGCGGTTTCTTCCAAGCATGTTCAGCAGTCCGTTTGCGCGATACAGGCGAGGGTCTTTGGCCTCCAACTCCCGATATATACTATCGTATGATGTTTCGTTGAACTTGTAGACATTGGGTTGGGTGATGGACGGCCCAGGGAGTCGGACAAGAGAACCAGTACCAAACGAAATCACGGGGTAATTTGCAAGAGAGAGTCGCAGGTGACCTTCCATGGAGCTGATGAGGGTTAGACGGGGTCATCCGGTTCGAGTTGCGCTGCGATGCTTAGCTATTGCTTACCGATTCTGGTTACTGGCGCAGACGGTGCAAAACTTGAGCTTGAAGCCGCCAGGGTCTTCACGCCCACCGTTCTGACCGTTCTGCCCATTTTGTTCGGGCTTCGAGGAGCTCGCAGCACCAGTCGCGGAGTCTACAGCAGACATGACCGGCAGCTATACGGAGAGGACCTAGTGTTGTGGCAGTTGTGGCAGTTGTGGCAGTTGTGGCAGTTGTGGCATGCTTTACTGGAGAGACCTAGGAAGCGCGGGATATCTATGTTAGTTATCCATTTCCTCCTTCTTTGTAGCAATGGCAAGTTCAAAAGTGTAGGTTGTGCTCGGTTCATATCAGATAAAAAAGCGTATGTAAAATTTTGTCATCAAGCGCCAGACATAGCAGGCTACAGACAGCTCCAATAAAGAGATCATCATAAAGAGAACTGAGGGTGAGGGGGCGGGGAAAAGAGCGCATCAATTACCTTTCAAGCTTCAGCTGAGCGCAAAGCGCAGACAGATGACGATTAAAATTAGTCGAGGTAGCCTGCTACCACACGAGCGAGCATCAACTCTGAAAATTTTGTTGTTGTTGAGGTCCAGACCGGTTCGCCAGTTGTTGCTGGTTCGGAGGTTTTGGACGGTGAAAGTGGGATGTGGAATTGGGAACAAATCTGTTTGGTTACCGACTGCGAGGGACAAGTGGTTGGTCATCCGCGGATTAATGCCCAGCCTGACCGCTTTCCAAAATTAGAACGGTTTCAGTGTTTCAGAGTGAATTGGTGGGTGGCTCGTGCGTCATGCAGCCCGTTGCCCTCTTTCCGTTCTCGTCAGCTTTCCCCACCTCGTCGTGAGTCTGCAGCGGTCCGCGGATGTGCACTGCAGAATTACAGACGATCCCTAGGAACCTTTTTTTTGCAGGACCCTCAAGCCTCGGCCATGGGCTTTGATTTATTCTCTGAGCTTGAGCTGTCCGCTCTTCTTAAACACCGTACTCCCGAACATGGATTCATTATTTCTATCAAGTTTCCTTTCAAATCCCCACCTGCAGAATTCGCAATTTAGTCACAGCTACAGTAAGTAGTGTCTTGGGAAATTCCATGGGTACCACGTTGCTGTTTGGGACGCACTCACGGAGCCAATCACCCACATAGAAGGCATCGAGAACATCCAATGGTGGACACAGGACATGATAGACATCCCTGCTGGGATGGGAGGTTCTGGAGAGTTTGGTGTGAAGTTTTTCTTCGTTGGAATATGATAACCAACAATAGAGAAACACGTATGATATTATACATGTGCCATGGACGCTTTTACCCGCGTGCTATATTGCATGCCCCTTTGGACCTGAAACCTTAAGTGTTGGTGAGAGTATTTTGGGTGTAAGTCAAAACCGAAAGTGTTGAACCTCGATGGTTGACGCACAGGGAAAATCATGTTCTGTAGGTTGCCCATCGATTGTCGACGAGAGGTGCCCTCCGAGGTGGGTTTTTGGCCCCCCGTAACCCCGTTCCCCCAAATAATTTGCCATCCCGTCGTCTACAATACAATACGGGATAGCGCAGCTCCTGTCGCGCAGTAAAGAGGTCATGTTGGTCGAAGGCGACCGAGTCTCCCAGAGGTTCGACTGACTGGCCAGCGGCTGCCATTTGCCAATGAGAGGAGCAGGGCCTGGACCTGGAGTACTCCTGCGGCAGCGCGCTTAAGTTGCTGAAGTTGTACTATCCCGTCGTAGTAACCAACTTGATGCGGCGCCCCCCCCCCCAATCTACTCCTGCCTGACATTCTTCTCTTCTTCTTTTCTCTTCCTTTTTTTTTCCCTTTCTCCTCACCACACCCTGTCTATATCGACAGCTCGCAATTGTTCATTTTTGCTGACCAAACAAGGGTTTTCCATGTCTATACAAGCTCCTTAAGCAGACAATTGCCCACCTAGCTACCCCAGTGTGCCCTTCCAGCGTTTTCGGCCGCGGTAGTCCGAGTTCTTCAGTTTCGCACACCTCCAGCTCTTTTTCAACCCTGCGTCCCTCACACGGGATCCCTCAGCGAATCCGACCCCGAACCGAAACACTCAAGAGTCCAGAGCCCTTGCATTTCCGAGACTTCAGACGACGACGAACAAGCGAACTTCTAAACAACTTTAAACCGTCGGTACCTGTGGCCCTTTTGCGTGTATCGAACATCTGCAAATCGACGCCCGTAGTCCATACACAGCTCATTGCAAACCTCTACATATTGGCATTACAAGTCTACCTCCTCCCTAGGTAGCCCTACGAAACGACACCTCGCAAGAACCAACACCCCCCCACCCCGCCTTGACTGCACAAAGCAGAGCATTCCCGCCCGTCCAAGACAGTCCGGCCAGCCCTTCCCTTAGCTGCCTAGTGCTTTCTAACCAGACTCGACCCTGGTCAAAACACACCCTGGCTCCCACGCTCAGGCTCAAGCGGTCACGGTCCGGTGCCCTGGAAGGGATCCACAACAACAACTGATTGTCCGGGCAGCGCATACCAGGCACGCCAGGCACTGCTAGCCTATAGGCTCTGCTTACCCCTATCTTTTCCTGTCCCTCGAGCCATGACGGCGATCATGTCGCCAGCCTCGTCTCCAGCGACCTCTCCGCCCGCCGCCATCACCTCGGCCTCGACTTCAGCCGCTCATCCCCCGCTTTCTCCGCTCATAACCTCCCCGCCAGCTCGCAGGAGCACGCTACCGCGGCCAATGTCGCACGCGTCCAAGAACCGCCTGTCGCAGTACTCGACTGTGAGCTCGATTCCCTCCCGCTCTCGTCCGCCCTCTCAGCTGTTCCCCATCTACCCATCCAGTCTGCCCTATACGCTGGTGCGAGACTTTGCCTACCCCATGGGCCATCCTATGCACTATGGCCCCCCACCGGAACCTTCTCGGCCGCCCTCGGGCATGACCACGCCAGCCAGCGAGCAACGGCGCTTATCCGACCCCCCGACATCCTGGGATCGTCATAGCTGGGATAACTCATGGAGCAGCGACGGTTGGGGAAGGGCGAACGATCTGCCCCCGATGCAGTTCGCCGACGGCCCTCCGTGGAGCGAGGATGAGGACCTTCAGAGCCCTGTGGTCAGTTCGAGACACAAGAAGCACAAGTCAGCTGGCGGCAGTGGTGGCGGCGGCTATGGTGCGGGAAGGAGCGGCGGTGGTGGTTCGGTCATGAACCCGAGCAACTATGACCGGGAGAGGGGTTACTACGTTGGCACCGGTGGTGATGGTAGCGAGCGCTACTATGTGAACCAGGGAGGCGAGGCCAACGGGCCGGGCGGCGAGTACGTAACGTATCCGGCCGATCAGGCGCGCCACAGCGCATACCAGGTTGCCGACCAACAGCCACGCCAGTACGAAGACGATTACCCATCCGACTTGGACGACTCCAGCCCTGGCGGCTATCACGAGATGGACGAATCGCGTTATTCGCGCGACTATCAGTTCACAATCACCTCTCCCGACGAGGAGATGCACGGTAAGGCCGTGGCGCTGTACGACTTCCACCGGGAAGACGAGAACGAGTTGCCTCTTGTGGAGGGTCAGATCATCTGGGTGTCGTACCGACATGGGCAAGGCTGGCTGGTTGCGGAGGATCCCAAGACGCAAGAGAGCGGTCTTGTGCCGGAGGAATATGTGCGGCTGCTGCGCGACATCGAAGGAGGCATGAACAGTCTCACCGGCCAGCTTAGCGAAAGTCCTGTTAGCCCGGTGGAAGCTGGAACACCTACTCAGGCAGAACACACTGCTACTGCCTCTGGCGCATCCTTTGGTCACACCCCCACACAAAGCCTAAGCTCCAACAGTGGTGGCGGATCTGGCGTGAATGGCAACAACAACAACAACAACAACAACAACAACAACAACAACAACAACAACAACAACAACAACAACAACAGCACCAACAGCAACGCCAGCAGCTCGACACCAAGCTCAAACTCCAATACGAATGGGTACGGGCACAGCCACTCTGGGTCTGATTACAAGTACCATCAGCCGGTCGTATCAACCTTTTCAACGTCAAGCAAGGATCTTGATCCCTATCCGCCGCACCTTTTAGGAACTCAGGCTGGCCAAGCCCCACCGCAGGTCGTCCACTATCATGGACAACGGGGCGGCAGTCAGGCGAACACACCCACGAACCTGTTCCACGATGCCAGTATGATGCGCCGCGGCAGTCAGGACACTGTTGGCAGAAACGAGAGGAAGAGTGGCGAGCAGGGGTCATTGGAGACTTTGCCTGGGGCGAGACTGGAGAAGACATCGAAAGAGGGAGCTATGGAAAACCAGAGTATCAGCGAAGAGGCTGAGCCGGAGGCTGAGACAGATACCAAGGGCCAAAAGGCAGGAGAAGCGGAAGCGGAAGCGGACAGGTGATGAAAGGTGGGAATATGAAAGGGGTGGTGGTGATGATGATGATTTGCTATATGCGACACGATGCAATGTCCCGTTGAAAGCTGACGCAGAAAGCGGGCCCAGTCTCATTTAAAGCGAAGGAAAGCATAAGGTTGGAGAGGAAGAGAACGTTGATGATGATCGAATAATCCCCATGTAATGGACGATAGGAAGAGAAGCTGCTGACAGGGGCATGCTTTCATTAGGGAGCGATGGAAAATGGAATACAACTACGAGCTAATGGCGTCTACTTTCTTGCATACTTATCGTTCCCTTTCAGCACTCTTTTTGCTCTTTCGTCTGGACTTTTGGGTGGTTTTTCGTCCTACGATTTCCGTCATCATCGGACTTGAACAGGAGGAGAAGATTCGAGACAATCATGGCCAAGGACTGGAGGAGCTGGAATTGGAAGAGGCAAGATGCGAGAGAGGAAAGCGAAAGCGAGCCTAGACACAACATACTGTCTTAACAACTGCTATGTGTACAAGTTGGAGGACTAACATCATGATCCGGCTATACAAAAGAAGAATCAACACACTGCCAAGTACTCATTTCCTACGCGATGGACAACCTCGAGAATCCTTTCTCGTATGTGTCTGAACTCTATTCGGCCTCAACAGCAATCAACATTTGAGACAAGATGCTAGTAGCAGACGTCAAAACAAGAATCACAACTTACACTAGGCACTGCTTAGGACATTGGCGTGTTAGTCCAGTCCCCGGATTGCGCCTATATCTCGGCACCCTCTCACAAACATATTGCTCTTTAGCCCTGCCCTGAATGGTATTTGTACCCCAAGATACCCTGATTTACACAATATTGACAAAGCCGCCGATTCAAAATAGCAACGGTTGCGGAGTTGGCTGAAGCTGACAAACCCGTTTCTTTCTTCGGCGGAAAAAGACCCGATGACGGGATCCGAACTTTGGATTTCAATCACGTCTGGAGATCGCTGCATGACGTATAGACCCACCCATGAATCAAGCTCCCCACGCTCCCCACGCTCCCAACCCGCAATTGAAAAAGGTACGGGGACCTGGGCTCTATGCACCCACTGCCTGCACTGACTGACTGCACTGACTACATACAGCCTACACTAAAACACGGGCGTACCTGAACCTCATCCGATCTTCCCCTCCTTCATCCAATTCCTGCTTTCCAGACACTGCATCCCAAAATGAGTCTGTTCGTTGCTAGCACCAGGTCCGCCTTCCGGGCTGTCGCCCCTATCAAGAGGGTAAGCCACCAGTCTTTCCTTCTTTGAACGAATTTGCTGTTGCTCTAGGAAGTGTTGCGGCGTTGAGGTACACAACGGTGCCGTCGTGGGCAGTTCTGGTGGTCGGGCGCATACGGCATTCATGAATGCGCCTCGAGCAGAATTGGGGTAGACGCACAGCACAGCAAATGCGACAGCTTCACGCAACATTTGCCATTGACTCCAAACACCAGCAACAACCTTTCATGGAGTCACTGAACTAACCTTCTTCGCAATCACAGTCTTTCCAGACCCGCCGCTCCTATGCGACCCAGCCCTCCCAGGGTGGCAGCAGCAGCACCATCCTCCTCGGTGCCGCCGCTGTTGGTATTGCCGGTGCCGGCGCCTACTTCCTCTCCGGCTCTGGTGCCGCCAAGAAGGCTGAGGCCAGCGTCAAGGAGGTGACCGAGAAGCTCACCCCCGGCGAGATCAAGAAGGCCTTTGTCGGCGGCGACCAGGGCTGGGTTAGCCTCAAGCTCGAGGAGGTCGAGCTGGTCAACCACAACACCAAGCGCCTGCGCTTCAGACTCCCTGAGGATGACATGGTGTCTGGCCTCCACGTTGCCAGCGCTATCCTCGCCAAGTACAAGCCTCTCGATGCCGAGAAGGCTGTCCTCCGCCCTTACACTCCCATCAGCGACGAGAGTAAGCAATTTCGCATTGACTCAATGGTCCCTGCTTCAACACAATGACTAACGTCTGAGCGAACAGGTGCCCAGGGCTATATCGACCTCTTGGTCAAGAAGTACGAGGGTGGTCCCATGAGCACCCACCTCCACGACATGGCTCCCGGCCAGCGCCTCGACATCAAGGGCCCTCTCCCCAAGTACCCTTGGGAGTCTAACAAGCACAAGCACATTGCCCTCGTTGCTGGCGGCACCGGTATCAGCCCCATGTACCAGCTCCTCCGCGCCATCTTCAACAACCCCGACGACAAGACCAAGGTTACTCTCGTTTTCGGCAACGTTTCCGAGGAGGACATCCTTCTCAAGCACGAGCTCGCCACCCTCGAGAACCACTACCCCCAGCGCTTCCGCGCTTTCTACGTCCTCGACAACCCTCCCAAGCAGTGGACCGGTGCCAAGGGCTACATCAACAAGGACCTCCTCAAGACTGTCCTTCCCGAGCCCAAGAACGAGGATATCAAGATCTTCGTCTGCGGTCCTCCCGGCATGATGACCTCCATCTCTGGCAACAAGAAGAGCCCCCGCGACCAGGGCGAGCTCTCCGGTATCCTCAAGGAGCTCGGCTACTCTGCCGAGCAGGTCTACAAGTTCTAAGCGCACTTGGGGACTTTCTGACGGATTCATCTTGCGTATTGACATATCACCATCTTATTTAGCCAGAATAGCGCGGCGTCACTTGAGTTGGGCAATGTGGGATTGGCTTGGTCTACGATTCTTATGCTTGACGAGGAAACGCGGCGCACGTCCTGCTGTGTATAGATAGAGGATAATAGAAGGCAACAAAAAAGCCAGATATGAAAGATCAAAGGCCATACATATGTGGTCATCATGCCCACCCAGTTTCTTAATTTTCTGAAACGGTGCTCGGTTTCAATTGCAGTCGTTTGGTGTTTCATCCAAGTAAACAAAGATACTGCGATGGCATCATCCGCCAAGGGTGGCTCCAGCGTTGCTGATAACGGCCTGTGTGGAGCTTATCGGACACCACGCTGAACTTCCACGTGACCGCGTGTCCCACAAATGCCGGCCGGCAAAGCTGCAGCTCCAGCTCAGGCATTTGTTGGCTTGAGCTTCCAATTGATTCTCCCTCCATTTCCTCTCCGTCCCTCGTTCGCTCTGATTTCAACCGAATAAGCACCAAACAAGGCAAAGCAGCGAAACAGGCCATTTGGCCTGGGCCTGTAATAATGGCAGCGCTTTTACCCTTCAAGGTGCCGCAGATCAGCGAGGTATGTTTCCCTTTATTTTATGATTTGCTATTATCCAGGATGATCAGATACTGACGTGTTACATCATCGATCTTCTAGGCTGATATGTTTGCTTTCCATGAAGCCCACTTCTCCAACCTGTCCACAGGTCATTTCGAATCCCATTTCCTCCGTCCAGATGACTCGGTCGTCGCTTCCAACAGCGCCGCAGCTGAGGGACAGGAAAGCGGCATTGCCGTCGAAGAGGAGTATCACTACGAAGAAGAATACGAAGAAGGCTACTACGATGAGGACGATGACGGCCTGGGCTATTACCCCGACGGCGTCAAACGGACTCTGACAGATGAGCAAATCGCCATCTTCCGGCACTCGGAACTCGAAGCCATGCGTCGTGTGAGGGAGTCTGCCAAGATCAAGAAGGTCATGGATCCCGCGGCGGACGGCGTCGCTGTTATAATTGAGGGTGCTATAGGGGAGCATCATCATCAGCTCTCTGACGGCGAGGTCGATTCTTCTCCCAGAGAAGCGGGGGCCGGACCTCCGCACCAGCAACAACAGGGGCAGCACCAACAACAACAACAGAAGAAGAAGAAGAACAAGAACAAGAACAAGCGTCGTGGAGGCAAGAAGAACAACAACCGACCAGACGGAGGTGAGCAGATCGACTTGCGCAAGCGAACGTGGGATGTTGTCGACAAGGGACTTGCTTCTTTGGACTATGGAGAGGAAGCAACCGGCCAGCCTTCCGGCGAGAGGGCGATGCAGAGACGTCGTATTTCGTATGATGATTGAAGAGCTGGATATCCATCACTCTTGATACAGCACGCGCTGGCGTGGAACCTCGGCCAACGCGGCCTACGAGTACGACAGGTTACCAGGACAGATCATCGCGGCATATTGATACGCATGACTTGGTCAATGATATAGTAAGTTACCCTTCTACAATACCCATCCCTATCAAATGCTCTCACATGATGAAAAACCATTATCGTATCGTCATCCTTAGTCGGAAATCCGGGCAGAGATGCTGTGACCCCTCAAAAGGTCTACAGTGTCTTGATAGCTGGAATATGTCGAGTTATAATCTTCTCTCTGAAGCTCAAGCATCAGCCATTGTCCTTTTTGTGTTCGATTTTGCTTATCGAGAATTCCGCTGACTGTTTTGCTAGACAGATGTTTGACACGAGTACCGAAATGCTCACGAAACGTTTGGTACAGGAACAGCTGCGATATCGCCGTGGGTTTGCGCCACGGTTCTAAGTTGATGCCTGTGAAATTGCATCAAATGAGATCGTCGCCCTTCGTGGCCATTATATCCTGAAAAGATTGTCTGAGCGTTGAAAAACCCGTTGAAATCCAGAGCAAATGGCCTTGCGCCTGTATGGAAAGTAGATAAATCGAGACATTACCAGCGTCCGTATTCTTCTTACATCAGCCGAAGCTCATCCTGTTAACCAGAAAATAATATTAGTGTCCTATACTATCATTTGTGGATCGAAGGTTGTGATGGACTACTCCAGCCGTTTGCCCTCGTCTCTCGTGCATGATTTCGAACTTCCAAATGGATGTCTAAATTTGATCACACCATACCCGCTCCCCAGACGCTCTGCTAGGATGATGAACCAACAAGGTTGATTGTCATCGTTGACGATAGGGCTGAAAGGAACTTTGCATAGAGTTCTTAGTCAGCATGCCATCCCCGACTCCCTTTTAGACATTTCGTACACAGGCGAGACAATATTCTAGCCGTTCTTTATTTGAGGCTCGTCTTACCCGTACTTCAACAATGCAAAGATCTTGATTCATTTTCACTGGTATCGACTACAGCTTCCGTATCATCTCCCAAGGATCTGCCCAAGACTATCATGGCTTTAAGTCTCCTGCCGCGAGAGGACGGGCTGGTAAGCTTCCAAGTGCCCAAAGCCAGCCAAGCATGCATCAGCTGTCGTAAGCAAAAGTACGATTGTTTCTCATCCTCACTTATCATCGCACAAGCCTAAATTTGAAATATCGGCATTCATGCCATCCCTGGTTTCCGAAGTTTGAGCTTTCTCCCTGCATTAGATCATTCGAACAGTCCAAATTCAGTTACTAACTTCATTCAAAGGAGGAAATGCGACAAAACCGTCCCAACATGTGGCCTTTGTGCCCGTATGAACCGTCAATGCGACTACAGCGACTCACCATCAGCACCCACAGCAAATGATGTAGCGGCATTACAAGTCCGTCTCGCGGAGCTCGAGAACCGGCTCGCCTTGGCCAGTAGTGGTGGTGGCAGTGGTGGCGGTAACAAGGAAACCACCAGTTCAAACTCATCCCCCAGCAACAACATCTGCGGCCCAGAGACCAGCAACAACAACCACACTGCCTCCCAGCACCAAGCAGCACCACCCGCCACCGTGATCAACTCCCGCGGCCCCCTCTGGCTCCCAGCCAGCGGCGGCTCCGCCTCCTCCAACAACCGCTTCCCCTCCGCCCTCCTCCTCAACATCGACGTCTTCAAATGGGCCCAACTCTCCATCCCTTCTCCGCCCGTCGCCGTTCCCCGCGCCGTCTATGACATTCTCAGCCGGGGAAACACAGTCCAAGACTGTACAGCCGAGTACTTCGACACCATACACCGCTGGTTTCCCTTTATTTCCAAGAAACGGATGGCGCTAGGGCACACGCTCTGGGAAGCCGGGCCGGACTTGGCCATGTTGATTTTGAGTATGAAGCTTATCGTGACGTTGCCGCAGGAGGGCAGCAGCATCGAAGAAGCCCCGGCGGCGGCGGATAATGAGCTGTATATGGCGGCGAAAGGAATGCTGGCGATGTTGGAGAGTGCAGGGTGTGTGAGTCTGCTGTATCTGCAGGCGATGGTGCTGGTTGCGGTGTATGAGTATGGCCAGGGCATCATGCCAGCGGCGTGGATGAGCGTGGCGGGGTGTGCGAGGTATGCGGAGATGTGTGGGTTGCCCGGGTTAAAGGAGAGTTCGGCGGTTTTGGGTGCTGTGGTTAGTTTTTCTTTTTCTCAATTTGTTTGAAGAGCGTATTGTGGGATGAGGATGTTTGCTGACTTTATGCTGGGGCGGGATAATACCTGCCCTTTTGATTTAGGGATAGACAACTTGGACTGAGTCTGAGGAACGGAGACGGGTCTGGTGGGCTATCTACATCCTGGATAGGGTGATCTGTCTTGGAAACAAGAAGCGGTTTGTGATGCCGGAGCCGGAGAAGCACTATCTTTTGCCTGTGGATGATGATGCCTGGGTAAGTACTTTCATTTTCTGTCTACCCTTCATCCACTGTCTTCCTAACGCTTCTTACCTCACAAAGGACAACGGGGATCCAGGCCGTGCCCTCAGCGCAGGAATCACCATACCTCTCGAGCAACCACAAGGTCGATTCGCCCGTCTAGTCCAATCATCCATGCTCGTCAGCAGAACCATTACCCACGTCCGCACCACCCTACGCAATCAACAACTAGGAGTAGGAGACAACGGCGACCCCTTCGACATCAACGAAGTCGACGACCTCATCAACACCCTCGCCACCTTCAGCACCCTCATCCAACAAGAACTCCTCCCCAGTCTCAACAGCTTAGCACGCACCCAGTCCAACACAGGATCAACTTCATCAGCCTCCCCACCACCACCACTACCACCGCCGCCGCCGCACTGGCACTTCCTAACCTCCTCCTCCATCCCGCTTAACCCTCCCTACCACAATCACAGCCACTTCTCCTCCGCCACCCCTTCCTCTCCTCCCTTCACTTTCACTTCCTCCCTATCTCCCCAACTCCAACCCCTAAACCCCCACTCCCTGCCTCCCTTAAGTCTAGCCCAGTCCGCTCTCTTCCTTCTCTACGACATCCACTGCTGTCCCGAGAACCTCCTCGACGGGTCTGGGGCCAGAGGATTCGAGAACCTCCAACCTAAGACAGCCAACCAACACGCCTTTCAAGTGCGGGCAGTGGCTGGGCTGCGCTCGCTTTCCTCTGGGGCTGTGAGGGAGTTATGCATGGAATTGCTAGATGCCGTCATGTTACCGCAGGGGTTGGCAAAAGTGAGCCCGTTGTGTTTGGATTCTTTGTATAGCGGGCTGGCGATGTTGAGGTGGTTGTGGAAGGAGGGGGGTGATGATGGTGGGACTGGATCTGGGACTGGGACTGGGTCTGCCCCTGGGAAGGATGGGTCTCTAGGGGAAGCAGGAGGGGCAGGAGTGGGAGTGATGCAGGCGGCGGAAGATGTGGGGAGGTGTTTGGGTAGGTTGGGCAGTAGGTGGAGGTTGGCGGAGGAGTATTTGGGCTTGGTTGGGTTTCATGATGTGAGCGTTGCGATGGCTTGAAATGGTGGGAAGTCGTCGGGGGTGTGTTAGCTGTTCCCCATCCTGCTGCTGCTGCTGCTAATGGCAACTGCTCGGTTGTACTTGTCTCCTGCTCTGCTTTATCTTATGTATCCTCTGAGACGCCAGGCTGGGGAAGGAGCAATCCAGAGATTTGAGTCAGGACTGGCAGAGAATAAGTCTGGAAGCAATGAAAACGGAAGGAGGGTCCGGGTCAGGCTGAAACCCAAGCCCAGACTCAAAATCGGTATCATGACATTGTCTGCGTCGGTGTGTCTCGCGGCGTTTAAACTTGCGGTGTCTCCCCTCTTTGTACGTTAGTAACTATGCTAAATGAGGAAATTGGCATGTCTGCTTGTGGACCATGGGCGGTTTGGTGAAGCGCATAACGGGAGTTTTGCTTCCAGTCACATTACACAGGAAACCAACAGAGACGAGTCATTCCAGGAAGTCGCTATGGCACCCGAGGTACTGGGAGGTGAGAGACATGGGGTAAATTACCAAGTTGAACTGATGGCAGAGGAGCAAGCAAACAGGCAGAAAAGGGCCAGAGTTCATTGACATATCTGGATTCCAACAGCTCTACTCGACGTATCACCCGTCGATAACTCAACACTGGCGCACGAAGACTGATTTCCGTGGTATATACCGGATTCATACCTTGAAACCCCTAGACACCTACTGCAGCTACCCGCCGATTTTTTTTTCCTTCTTTCCTCACTCATATTGGTCCGCCGTTTAAATCATCCAGCAGCTGGACGGGCATCTTGGGCCCTTGGGGCCGACCCTCCTTAGGTTCTAGCCGCATTTCTTGGTCTTAGATGGCGAGTAGAGTTTATCTGTCTGAATGTCGGTATACATGGCCTTTTATTCTTCCCCAAGACGTTCTTTTCCGCTTCTAGAGCTACACTAGGTACTATCTCGTAAGGCAAATCTGGATTTTGTTCCTCTCCTGGCATGGATATGCCTTGAAAAATGAACGCCACATATGTTCGGAACAGTAGACATGTGGCAACATCATTTTGGATACAACACGGAGGATTTCGAGAAGTTGCTCATGGTGGATTCAGACAGATCGATGGAGGAAGAAGAGGAGGAGGAGACGGTGATTAAAAAAGGGGTGACTACATTATTTTCAAGTGCAGATGGTTCTTCGGTCTCGGAGCTTGGTGATACTTTCTTTCTCTCTCTCTTTCTTTCTTTTGGTGCTTCAGAACGGGTGTGTCTAGAGGCTGTTGAGCATCATCATCGCGATCTTCATTTTCACCAGAAGCTCTCGTCAAGCAGCGTAAATCCCTGCGATTTCCTCATACCCATCGCCAAACACAACAAGCTCAACAGGTCATCATCTCCGAAGCCAGCCCAAACAATAATAACAATAACAACAACAACGATGGCATACTCCAAATACCCTTCTGACCGCGCGCCTGGGCGAGAACACATCCCTCTCTACCCCAAAGGTTTCATCGGCATCCGCTTCGTCCAACTCTTCATCGCCATCTTCATCGCCGGTCTCTGTGCCTACGCCATACGAGGCTTCGTTTTTGACGGAGCCGTGTTGCTCTTGGCAGTTGTATGTCCAGTCCTCCTTTCCCTTCTCAGCCTGAAAATCTATCTCACACTCATACTCATCTCCATCTCCATCCCCCTCCTCGCCCCGTCCGAACATACATACCCGTTTCCCCCATTTTTTCTACCCTCAACTCATCTCAACTCATCTCACCCCACAATTTCAAATACTAACCCATTTCTATTCCGGCTTTCCCTCCCAACAAAGGCCATAGCAACACTCATAACCTCAACCTACCACCTCATCACGCGCTTCTCCGTCGCCACCGGCCCAAAAGCCTACAACTACTGGGCCGTCCTCGCCCTCGACCTTTTGCTGCTAGTGCTATGGCTCGCCTCCTTCGCGCTGCTAACTTCGACCATGATCTGGTACATGACCTTCTGGACGGCTGATCCGTACATGGTTCCGATTGCTGGGCCTTATCATGACGATGTTGCCTCTGATTCTTCAATAGGAGGAGATCCGTATGAAGAATATGACCTGTATGCGCCTTCGAGTGCTTTGGAGAAGAAGAGGGCGAGTTCGAGTTATGATGGTAGTGGGTATGGATTTAATGAGTACGACATTGAGGCACGTCTCGTGGCGACGAGTTGTTTTATTGCTGCTGCTGGTTTGGGGGCGATTGAGTTGTGAGTTCCTTCCACTCCTTCTTTGGATTTTTCTCCTTGGTAGTATCCCCGTTCCCGCTTGAGCACTACTTCTACTTGGTCGTCCCTGCCCCTGCCCTTTTTGCTCCCTCGCTCTCGTAAATCATCTGGGAAAGGAAGGGGTGACCCGATGGTCTGAGTCGCGACTTCCCAAACTTCTCCATCCCTTACCCTCTCCGCAGTTCCAAACAGCACATTGCATCATCCATCACCCAGTCACCACGGCGCCTGCCTGCTCGCTAACAGACAAAAACCCCCCAAAACAGAATCCTCCACCTCATCTCCCTCATCATCCACTCCGTCTTTGTCCACCGCCACCGCGCCGCCGGCTTACACTCCAAGCCCGTCAAGTCCTCCCCGTCCAGCCATAGTGGCAGGGGCAGGGGCAACAGCAACGCCACCCTCTTTTCTCCCGTACCAGGTGCTACTCCCGCCACTCCTTCCGGGGCTGTCATCCCCAATATCAACGAAAAGGCATACCACTACCAGCAAATCAACTCGACACCGATTTCCGTTCCCCACAACCAAAACCACAATCAGAGCTTCAACCACAACCACAACCAGCAGCCGCAAATCCCATCCCCAGCGCCGGCGTACTACAACACCCTCGTATCTAGTCACGAACAACACCAACAGCAACCATACATCCAGCAACAACCGTACTTGAGCCCTCAGCAAACCTCAAACCACCAGCACCAGCAGCAACAGCAACAGAGACAATATCAAACTTATCAACCACCTCATCTGGGTGGACAGGGTCAAAGATCGGTTCACTCACTGATATCGCCGCAGACAACGGGACGGACGAATTATACGCAGTTTCAAGCGGTGTCGCCTGTTCCCACGCCTTCCGTGCCGACGCATCGGGGGCAGGTGCCGGTGGGGGTTTATCAGTTGCCGTGAGTAGGTGGTTCAGTCGTGGAGGTGTTTGGGGAGTGAGAAAGGGAAGGGAAGGGAAGGGAATGGTAAGAGACAACGGGGGGAAAATGAAGCGGATTTTTTGACGGGTAAACTTTTCCCTTGACGGGAAAATTGTTCCTTTGTCTTATATAGTATAGTCCATAGGATGGATATATAGGTGACAGTTTGTTCGATACCGCCAAGAAACGTCAAATAATCGCAGTTTTCCCTGGACATAACGCTCATATACTCAAAAGCATGATGTATCCAACTTCCACTTACATCCATCCCTCTTCCTTCCAACCACCAGACGCAGACTCACAACTTCCTCGCCGCATTTTTAATGCAAGCATCAATGATATCAACCCATTTCTCAGCGTTAGTCCAATCCCTCGCATCAATGCTCTCTACAAGACCGGGGAACACGGCTGTACGAGCAAATCAGTTAGCATCATGATCCCGTATCATCAACATCATCACTCAAAGAGGAGCAAAGTTAGGCAGCGACATACCTCCAGAATACCCAGTCCACAATCCCGGCGCAAACACGACATGCTTGAACCACGGTCTGCCATCCAACCCCTGGCTAAACAAGAAGCTCCTCTCGATGTACTTGTACTTGGTATTGAGCTTACGGATCTGATACCCCAGCTTGATCTTCTGGTGCCAGTGATACCATGGGATGTGCTCTCTTGCCTGGCTCCTGAGGTCCTCAGCCTCGGCGTCGAGGCGGGCCGCCTTCTCCGTCAGCTTGCCGACTGCGTCGTGGAGGCGTTTGAGAGAGTCGCGGAAGGCTAGAGCGGCGTTGGAGCTTGCGGGTGTGATGGCTGTGTTGCTGGTGTTGTAGTGTCTGCCGCGTAACTCGGAAATGCTTTGCTCGGTGAGGGTAGAGATGGCAATCTCCTCCTCCTTGGGAGGATGGAGCGCGGCGTCGAGCTTGTCTTCTACCTGGCTGACGTAGCCGTCGAGCGCAGTGGCATAGCTCTCGGCGCTGAAGGCGAGAACGGGGAGGTCGGCGAGCTCGGCGATGAGGAGCCCGAAGATCTGGGCCATGGTTCTGTGGTAGACGAAGCCCGGGTCGCCGTATTTCTTCATCCAGTAGAAGCTGTCGTAGTTGCTGTGGTAGTGGTAGACCGGGTCGTCTTCGCCGGCGTTGAAACCGACATCCAAGGAGGGGATTCCGGCGAAGTCCTGGAAGGCGGTGAAATCGCTGCCGCTTCCCATGGTGGTGATCTTCTTATCCCAGTTCTTCTCGAGAATGGAATGGCCCGGGTGGTCGGGCGACTCGACGGCCCCGGTGGCAGCATAGATGATGCTGTTGAGAAGAGGAGCGGCAGAGGCCGAGAAGACCTTGCCCCGGACTCCGACGTCGATGTTCAGATAGGCAACATTGGCAGCACTCAACCAAGGAAGATACTCCTCTACCCATTCGGTGGATCCGAGAAGACCGTATTCTTCACCGTCCCAGCTGGCGAAGACGACGGTGCGCAAGGGCTTCCAGCCAAGCTTCAGTGCTTCTCCAAAGGAGCGGATGACCTCGTTGAGAACTGCGGATCCGCTGTTGGGATCACCAGCACCGCCTGCAATCCAGGCATCGCGATGGTTACCGATAACTATGCTACAAGTCAGTATCGGGCTCGTCATGCACCAAATCCAGAGGAAGACTACTCACCAATCACCTCATCCGGAATGGTACCGTTGATGATACCAATAACGTTCCACAGAGGAGTGGTAACATATTCCTGCTCATTGTAGAGATTCACAACAACGTCATCTGGCGTCGGTCCAATGTTGTAATCTACACCCTTGTAGCCCAGACCAGTCTGATGAGTCCACCATTTGTTGAAGTCCGCGGCCTTGGGACCATGACCGTTGAGGGCCTTGAGAATCGGCAGGACCTCGGCATAAGAGATGGGAATCGAGGGAATGCTGGGAATAGCTCCGTCAACCGGCCCACGAGGCACACCAGGTTTGGAAGGGTAGCCCGGTGTTGTCCTGTTATTCATGTTAGCCTTCATGCATGCAACTCATAAAAACACAATGACTTACGGGTCGCCTGGAGCAACACTGAGGAACTGTGTGCTTCCACGCTGGACACTGCTAGGCTGGCGAGCCGGTCCTTCGGGGTAAGGCGCGTAGCCGTTTTCCTCGGTCATTTCACCATCATCACCGGGGTCGCTGTAAAGAATAACGCCGATCATTCCCAGCTCCTGCGCCCTCTTGATCTTGAGCCCACGGAAGATGAGGCCATAACGAGCGATGGCGATCTTTCCGGCAAGACTGACGTTGGCCTTGAGCAGGTCATCAAAATCCTGGTATGTGCCATAGTTAACATACACCACGGGCGCGGTGACGTTGCCAGAAGCAGAATAGCCGTGGAAAACGGGGACTCTCTCGGGCAAACTTGTGCTCGGATCTTCGGCAAGGATGTCCTCCTCAAGAGTGGCTTCAAATGAAACCTTCCAGTTGTCCGAGCTGCTGTCGTCCTTCTTGTCCTCCTTCTTCAGGAGGGCCAGCCTATGGTCGACTGGATAATTAATGTATACTTCGTAGTCTACAATGTGTGACTTGACACCAAACTCTTCCCATTTTTCCTTTGTCCAGAGTGCCTATAAAACGACTCAGAATAGGTACGACTTTGCGCTTCTGGGAAGATCAAGATACCTGAGAGTAGTTCTTGCCAGCAAGATGGGGGCCGGCAGTGTAGTATTTTTGCCACTCCTCAGCCTGTTCACTGCTGGGAGTGTCAAGAAGCAGCTGGCGCAACTGCTCATAGTCTACCTTGCTTCGATCATGACCGCAGCCGGGCCAAGATGAAGGACGGGGAAGGAGAGTGAAGGAGGCGATGAAGAAGAGGGAGAACCAAACGAGGATGGATGAGAAAGAAAGGGTAAAGAATCGGCGGGCGACAGGGTGAGAATATCGGCGCCGAGGAACAGCCTCCACCTTCACCGTGGTGACGAGGGGGGTATGCTCGGAGGCGGTACCCATGTTGGAGCTTGCTTAATCTGGACCTATGCGTGGATGGTCTGTTGATACACTGCATGTAAAAAAAAACTAAATTCAGTAGCTGAATGAAAGGGTGTGTTGACCAGCGGCAGAAGAGTCGCCGACATCCAGTAGGAAGTAAACCGTGGGTTTCACGGACCGGGAACGGGAAGCTTGAAGGCCCATGTAGAGACAAGTGGTCTCGTGAGAGGGTGTGATGGGAAGTGGACGATGGAATGTTTGGGCAATATATAGAAAGCAGATGGTCGTCGGCTGAGGATGGGAGGGTGTGAGGTCTCACTTACACTTTGTCAGATGTCCTTGGCGGTGATGGGATTTGGCCATGCCACGATGGGATAAGGTATGGATGGAGTTTATAAAGATGAGTTGAAAAGAATGAAGTTGGGTGAGTTCATCTGATAAGCGTCGTCACCAACCTACCTACGTAACGTAACATCACGAGTCACTAACTGAAGTGACATAAGATTTCCAGCTATCTTCACCTATTGGTAAGTCTCGCAAGCTAACAAATTCTCTCCGCCTGCAGCGACGGGAGCTGCCGCACTGTCCACTTCTGAAGTTGATGCACCTATCAATGACAAGACACGCAATCCGAAGTGCTTTTCCATCGATTATCGCCGGCGATGTTTGGACAATTCCTCGGATTTTAACGGTTGGCGTCATTGCTGACTGGCACAATCTTGGCCTGGCTTCAATATCGTAGTGGTGACCCCTCACGGCAGGCCTGGATGGTTCCCCGCCTGATGTAAATACAGTATGAAAATGGGTTGGTCCATGCACTGTAAGTACCTCTAGGTAGCACAGTGACCGTTGAGGTTTGCTGCTGTGTACCACTGGCAGGAGTTTCGACTTCAGTTCGTTGACTGACGCCGATCCGCGACCGACAAACAGTCACGATAGGAATTTTTTTGATATTTCCGCTGACTGAAGTTGATGGTCAACCTGTTCGTCTACCATCAGGCAAATCAGTTCAAGCCTTCAAACAGTAAGATCCGAGGTCTGGTGGCCATCTCGACTTTGGCGCCCCCTTGACGCGGGGGTCAATAGCCCATGCAGCAGACAAGGGTTGATGAAGGGCGGGAAAGGGTTCCGTAACCGCCTGCACACTTGGGAGGATAACGTTGACTCAGCTGCTAGATCCAAAAGTCACGATGCTGCACTGACGACTCAATAGAGAAAGTGAAGGCTGTACACTGCTGCCTATAGCATGTAAGTAAAGCCAGCGTTCCGGTGGCAGCCAATGGCAGACGAGGGTGGACGACGACCCTGTGATCCTCTTCAAAAGCCGATCACGGCCTCGGACACAACAGACGGAAAGCCTTTTCCTTGACCGGCCACGTCGGAGAGCGGGAATGGGACGGATTTCCGAATGTATTGTGTCGGTGCGTGTGACTACTGAGACAGAGAGAAGGGTTGCGAGGACTATACATGCAATACCTCAGAGTTTAGATTTGTAAATTCTCACATATCGACACGCTCCAGATTTCTCACCGGTTAACAGCCACAGTTCACCGTCTGTACCCGGTCAATTCATATTCGACTTTCGACAGGAGCACGAGATCAATGACCATGTTGGTAAAACTGGAAGGAGGTTCGAACAATCCTTGCCCCTTGTGTTCCATGGATGGCCCGGAAGGAAGGAAGGACAGTCACAGATAAGTGGAATTCTCCAGCCAAAGATTCTTTGTACCTACAGTGAACCAACTCCAACAGGCACGAGTTGGCGCGGGACACAGATGGGTCACAGTTAGCTCCAGGCAGCTTCCCTTTCTCAGTGGTTCAGCAAGGGCTCTTTAGCGGGCAATGGAACCTAGCTCGAGCCTAGGAACCCCGTCCATCCGTACCTTCCATAGTTCCGCATAAAGCCGCATGTGAACAGCGATCCTCTATTCTCGTTTTGTCCACAAGTACCACCGGCTCTGTGCCTTTTGACTAATAATTTTTTGGGGGTCAAGGGTTCGAAGTTTCTCTTCCGGGTTTCTCGTATTTTGGATTTTATTTCATCTTTATCTCTTTCCTCGTCCACTTTCCGCCCCTCCTTGTTGTGTCATCTCAAGGGCGTCAAAATCTGACAACCCTCAACCGATCCTGCACACCTTCCATGTCTAGTCATAGTCGCCACCTCGTATAAGATAGTAGACTCGGGCGCTTCTTCTATGCTTTTGTTCCTGCTTCAACATTGCGTCTGCTCGTTGCAATAAAACTCTCAAGGAACCGGATCTTTTGCTTATACTCTCTCGATTGCGCAAGTTACGAGATATACAGAGTAGGCCATTGTCATCATGGTAACAAAAGCCAAAGATGGCCCCAAACTGCCCAAGCAACAGCTGGCGATTCTGGGTAAGTAATATTGGTTTCTACGAGATCACAATATGCCCTGAAGAATCATACTAGAGATAGTCATATCTCACTTGTGTGAACATCATGCTAACATACCTCAACCCACAGCCGTCGCCAGGTTCGCCGAACCACTAGCCGCAACGTCCATCTACCCTTACCTCCCCGAGATGATCAAGAGTTTCGGGGTTCCCAAGAACGAGGTGGCGAAATGGGCCGGCTTCACAGGATCCATCTTCTCAGTCGCTCAGAGCATGTCCGCCGTGCCTTGGGGGAGAGCGTCTGACCGGTTCGGCCGCAAGCCCATCATCCTCATCGGTCTTATGAGCACCATGATCTGCTTCGTTGTATGGGGTTTGTCCACTAGTCTGACCATGGCTATTACTGTTCGGTTTATCATGGGAGCGGGTAACGGTAATGGTAGGCAACACCTAGGTCTCCTCGAGAAACTCCCGAATTCATGAATGCTAACCTATGACATCTAGTCGGTATCCTGCGAACAATGGTAGCAGAAATGGTTCCCGAGAAAGAACTCCAACCAAAGGCTTTCTCCCTGATGCCTCTCGTCTGGTCCATCGGCAGCGTCTTCGGCCCCGCCTTTGGCGGCTTCTTCGCCCAGCCCGCCGAGCAATACCCATCCCTCTTCGGAAACATCGAGTTCTTCAAGAAATACCCCTTCGCTTTGCCCAACTTCGTCGCCTGCATCATCTTCTTCATCTCCCTCATGACCGGCCTCCTTTTCCTCCGCGAAACCCTCGAAAGTCGTCGGGAACATCGAGACTGGGGCTTGGTCCTCGGCGAAAAACTCACTCGCCCCTTTAAGAAACGCCATGGCCATCACCATCGAAATACAAGACGACACTCCTTCGTCGACGACGGCGCCTCTGCGCCTTTACTCGCCCAATCCTCCCCCCCATCTACCTCCACGTCCATAGTCGAATCCGAACCCCCGACCCTTCGCGAGATCTTCACCCCGCAGACCATCATCAACCTAACCTCTTACACCTTCCTGGCCTTACACAGCGTAGCCTTCGACCAAGTCCTGCCTGTCTTCCTCAACTACCCCCACATCTCGCCCGGTGACCGAACCCCAGATAACACTCGTCTGCCCTTCAAATTCACCGGCGGCTTCGGCTTGGGGTCTGACAAGATTGGCACCATTTACACGGTGTACGGCATCGCCTGCGGCGTCGTGCAGTTTTTCTTGTTCCCCTGGTTCTGCGCCCGGTTTGGAGTCCTACGATGCTACCGCGCCGCTGTCCTCCTGTTCCCCATCGTCTACTTGTTGACACCTTACACTGCTCTAATCGAGGATACGCACATGCGCTACGTCGCTTTTTTCACACTGTTCTTGATAAAGGGCGTAGCCGTCATCATCGGCTTCCCTTGTACGACGATCCTACTCACCAACTCTGCTTCCTCGCTACGAATCTTGGGAACCCTAAACGGGTTCGCGACGACGTTTTCGGGACTGGGAAGGGCGATTGGACCCGCGGTCGCCGGAGCGGTTTTCACTTGGGGAGTCACGGGACGGGATTACATCATTGCGCCTTGGTGGTTTTTGAGTGCTGTGGCGGCTGTGGGCGCGGTGCCGAGTTGGTGGATTGTGGAGGGCGAGGGGCCGACGAGGAGTTTGGAGACGGATTCTTCTGATTCCGACAGTGATGAGGAGGAAGAAGAAGAAGATGTGGTGGATGAGGGGAGTACGTTGGTGTCATCCAACTCAAACTCACAGGGGTCGACGAGGGCTGGTTCGGCTGTGGATGGGGGTTATGGCACGGTGAAGAGGGATGCGCAGGAGGCCAGATGAGTGGTGATGCCTTGAGTGATTCATGAGGATTTGGGTGCCCATCGGTTGATGGGTGATGATGCATTGACGATGTGTGTGGAGGGATGGGTTCGAAAAGTTTCTTGGTCATTGAGTATGGCATGGCATGGAAGAGGCGTTGCTTCTCATGATACCCGTGTGTTGAAGCTCTGCATCATGGCTTATATGACGAGATATCATTTTATTTCTGGTATGATTGATGGAGGCGTTGGGCACCAAAAGAATTGATTTATTGGCTTTGTCATTTCGATTTGTTTTTCTGGGCAAGGTGGGAGAGATTGAACGAACATGTTGGTGACTCGTGAAGATGGAATACGCGGTCATGATAAATCGTAAGAACATATCCGTCATCTGGGGAAGTGTCATCGCTTTGTGGTGAAACTGTCTAACAAGTCACTTGGAACAGTTGTGAGAAAAAAAGAAATGAATATGAAAATTTGGAATGTGTTAAAGTTTTTGACCCTTATCAACCACGACGAATACCTGATTGTATCATGAATCTCCAAGCCTGCCTATAGCTGTTAAACTACTCGGTTTAACAAGCGCTACCACCACCATTACTATTATCATCATCACTCAACAGAAGACCTTGCTTCTCCCCAGTATCATTTCCCGCAGCAACTCTGCTTGTATGATCCACACAGATTTCTGTCTGGTATACAAAAACTCTCAGCACAAATGTAATCATGTCTCCATCCTCAGTCATCAGCTCGCTGACTTTGTGTAGTGGCGATCCCAATTCCTCTCAACAGACTTCTGCCTTCTTGTACACACTGATTCTCAAGACATGAATGAAATCCCTCTTTCGTCCTCAATCTTCAGGGGCATCTAGGTCACCGATCTTGTCTAATGACCTGTCCCAGTCAGTCCCTGTCAAGCTGCTCCTGAGCAGTTTATGCTCCTGAGCGCTTTAGCGCTTTAGACTCTTTTGTACATCAATCGACTCCGGGCAGTTTATGCTCCAGTCCCGAGCAATTTATGCTCGCTCTTCTCGTTCTCGCTTCTTCTCATCACCAGCATACAAAACCCATGTAACAGGATGCGCACACTATATACTCCTTCATCGCCTCCCACCGTCCTGGCGCCCCATCCTGATGAGTATTGAACAGTTAGTCCCTGCGTGTCACTGATAGATAAAGAAAAAGTAAGATACATATCTGGGCCCAAATTGCCCATGGCCCCGTCCCTGGCATGTAGAAGAGTTAGTAAAGCCGCGATAAACAAAAGGGGGAAAGGAGTGAAGGGAACATACCTGTCGGGCCCTTGGCCCTCCACCTGCCCGAAGGCCAAAGCTAGCTACAACTACTCTAACACAACCACCAAAAAAACCACTTCACACTTCTCCTCCCACGGCATGCATCCGGCCCACGGTTTTTGCCGCCACTGGGACCACACCTTCTCCCCTCCCTCTTCCAAACTACCCTCCACCACGGCATGAGTCCGGCCTACGGTCAAAGCCGCCACGGGGACCACGCCTTTCGATTTGCTTTTTTTGTTTTGTTTTTTTCTGGTTGCAGCATTAAAGACATGCTACTGCTTCACTCCTCCTCCCTCAGTGCGCATTACTCACACCAACCACCACTTAAGAAAAAATCGCAACCATCGATGTCATGCCATCAAGAAGACTGACTCAGCAGCGCCAGCGCGCTCTGAAAAGCCCTCACCACCTCCGTCAAGTGCTTTCTCCTCTGCGCCAGATTTTGCTCAGAAAGGCGCACGTACCGCTCGCGCGTCTGCAGACGCTTGACGGCGCGGTCCGTGTCGTGCGCCGAAGAGGACGACGCCCACACGTTAAAGTACTGTACCAGCTGCTGGAACTCTTCGAGGAGTTCCTGTTCCTGGGCGTCGGCGGCCGAGAGGGACTCGGTGTAGCGCGTGACGAAGTCGTCCCAATCAAAGTTTGGTAGAGTGCCTGGGGTGCTGGGCGACGAGAGAGCGTGCGCGGCGAGGATGTTGCGAGGGGTGGGGTTGATGGAGGTTTTGATCGGGTTGAGGGTCTGATAGAGGCTGGCAAGATTGCTGTTGTTGTTGCCTAGGTTGTTATTGTTCAGGTTACTGGTAGTGGTGATGGGTTCGTTGGTGGGAGTGGTGGTGTTGTCGCGCGGCTCAGGAGTCTTGACCTGCTGCTGGCGCTGTGAGTTGTTGTTGTTACTGCCTTGGAAAACTGTGGCAGGGAGGAAGGAGGAGGAGTGGTTTTGTTGATCCTGTTGGAATTGGGTGACTGTCGGCTCTGCGTTATTGCCGTGGTCACTGGGGCTGTTGGCCATGTCGTCGTCGCTGTCCGGGCCGCCGCTTGAGTTGCTTGTGTTGCTGTCCATAATGGGGACGATGGGCGTTGAGCGAACTGGCTGAAGAGGCGAGAGGAGCTGAGACGATTGGGGAGACCGAGGTGACCGAGGAGACCGAGGAGACTGAGGAGACTGAGGAGACTGAGGAGACTGAGGAGACTGAGGAGACTGAGGAGATTGAGGAGACTGAATGTTTGCGTCAAAGGAGTCGTCCTCGCCAAAGTGAGAGCTCCGGTTGTGCTCGCTGCCGGCTGGAGAAGCGGTGCTTAGATCGGAGTCAGGCGACTCTGGCCGTCCTTGCCGTATTTGAGGCGGGGTAGATGCCATTTTCTGTTTGAAAGTAGTGTTATGGTTCTGGACAATGGACAAAAGGCGCAGGTAAGCGTGGGCGGAAGGCTGGCAGTTTATGCTCTTTCCTTTTGTTGTTTCTGAGCTGTCGAAAGTGATGCCGCTTTCACTTTGAGCTGTTGATGTTTGTTGTGTCTCTTTCTTCTTAGAGACTTTTTTTTGGGTCTGTTTGTAGACTTTAGCCGATGTCTTGTATTTGCTGCCCGATGAGTTGCCGATTGGAGTGTACTACACTACAAATTTTGTGCAAGTATAAGTGAGTGTGACGGAAGTAGTCGAGATCTCGTCTTCGTCACTTCCTTCCCCTTGTGACCTTTTTGTGATCGCTTTTGATGAGAGGCCCCGATGTTATGGTGAGACCGAGAGCCGCCGAATGGAGTCGCTATTCGAGAGCGCGGTTGCAGCTGTGGAGGATTCCTTCATAGCGAGTGGAGGGCGCTGGAGCCTCTGAAAGAGGGGCCGAGAATGATGGGCGGCAGTCGAGCTAGGCAGGAGCGGGAAGTGGGCCCTGTGCTGCGCGCCAATCCGGGGCAGGGCCAGGCCAAGGGTGTGACACTTGACCAGATTCGGCGAGGACTGTGACCTGATCCCGGTGACCTGTCCTCGGATGACGCCCAGGGGTGTGTGTGTGTGTATGCTGTATGCTGTGCAGTTGCTGTGACTTCAGCCTGCCCAGAGAGGGACTTCGTTTTTTTGACCTTGTTCATCTCCTCTTTGACACCAAACAACCCCTTCCTCTTTCTTTGGATGATTGATCCATTGTTTGTATCGACGCTCGTCTCGTTTCATCGGTAGTCGATAGTCGGTATCGGTATTGCTCTGAGGGCATTTCATCGGGCAGCAAACATCGGCTGTTTCGTCATGTCATCGTCGAGTCTTTGGATAAAGAAGATCTGTTCCGTCGATAACCACCACCACTATAAGTTAGCCTCGCTGTTGCTGACATCCGGGAGATAAAACTTCAACCGCAACTCACCACTTTGGATCCCTCGACGAAGTCAATCTCTCTTGTTCTTGTTCGTCAGGATGATTTGTTGCAGTCTTTGCGACCGCTCCCATCAGGGCAGGGTGCCTTTTCTCTGCGCTGTTGATGCGCGCAACAGGCTTTACCCGCTTCGAGTGCAGAACGCACAAGCCCTGATCGAGAACGAAGAGTTAGAGCGCACCGTCGGAGAGGAGGAATCAGAAAGAGGATCTAGAAGCAAGAAGCCTTACCTGGACCGACTCAAGTCGGAAATAGCTGCCGCCAATGCTCGAACCGCCGATATTATGGCCCAGTGTGAGCGCCTCAAGAGACAGACCGAGCAGACCATGAAGGAGGTCGAGAAGAAGAAGGATGTTCTCGCCCGGAAGGAGTCTGATTTATCGGCCATGTCGACCAGTGTTGCAGCGAGGCGAAACCGCCAACTGGAGGAGACCCAGGAGTCGATTCGTCGTATTAGATTCAAATGGGCTGCTTGTGCTGACACCATGGCGTCGACGAGATCGTTTTTGTGCGAGGAGGCTGCCAGACTGTTCGGGCTCCGGCAGATTCGCAAGGGTTCTTCGAAACGGTATGAGCTCGGCGGTGTCGAGATCATCGACTTGCACGCTCTAAACAGTGAGTTAACTCCTTTCCTCCCAGCATCCCCAAGCATCAACTTGACTTACTTTCTTTTGTTCTTTAGGTCTCTCACCGGAGGTGATCAACACATCCCTGGCCAACATCGCGCATCTGGTGATGCTGACGTCCCATTACCTCGCCATCCGCCTTCCTTCGCAAATTACCCTTCCACACCAAGACTACCCGCGACCGACAATCTTATGGCCGCAGGCGTCCTATCAACTGGAGGAGCCGCCGTTTCCGGCAGCCATGTTATCTGGCCACCACCAGCAGTCCGGGTTGGATGGACCGCCGATCGATGTTGAAAAAACCAGATCTTTCCCCCACCGTCCCCGTCCGCTCTGGATCGAAAAGCCGTTGCCCGCTCTGGTCAAGGAAGACCCTCAGACAGCCGGCATGTTTATTGAAGCCGTCTGCTTGCTCGCCCACAATATCGCCTGGGCCTGTTGCACGCAAGGTCTCCCGTTCGGGTTTGAAAACTCGCGAGGAGACACATACGATGAGCTGTGCAACATGGGCCACAATTTGTATCGGTTGTTGATTGGCGATAATCTCCATCGGCGCTCGGTTGATCCGAACATGTTCCCGAAAAGTCCGAGTCCCAGTGGTGGTAAAGGTAGTAGTGAGACACCGTCAGAAGTTGAGGCGACGACGGGTGGCAGCAACCAAAGGTTGGTCATAGGTCGCTGGTCTCATGGGACTATCCACAACTTCCTTGAGAGTTTGGAAGGGAAGGAGTGGTTGGACAGGTGCAGACTCCCCAGTCCGCACCGGATGTCGGATCGGTTGAAGAAGAGATTGGTTAACGAGGCGCCGATGTTGGAGTGGGAGAAGATCGAGGGTGACGAGCTGGACGATGCTTTCGAACACGACGACGGGCGGCTTGGAGTTTTGGTTAAGCGACGTCGTCAGAGAGCTGAAGAAGTTGCTGGTAGGGACGGTGATTTCGGTGTGGAATCGGTTTCGACTGCTGTTAATGCCGGTGCTTTTTCGGGAGCCATTGCCAAAGAAAGAGGTATTGGTAATTCAAGTGGTAATTCTGGCGGTGTTGGCTCAACCGACGCTGCTGTTGCTGCTGCTGCTGGAACGAGTACAAGAGGGACTAGTGGCTGGACGAAGCTCAAGAGTAGAGATAGAAGTTGAAGAAGAGCTGTGTCGAGGTTCCCCGCCATGGATGGATCAATGAGTTTTGAGTCTCCTGAGTACTCGTTCTGGTTCCTGATTTTGGTTCGTTTGGTTTTGAACCGCTTTGAAGTTTTGGTTCATTTTGCAGGAGAGAGCAAATTCCGGCTTTCTGTCGCAGACAACCAAGTCAGTTTACATGATCCCCAAAACAAAGATAGACAGACAAAGAAGCAGGGGAAGTGTTACATACTTTAACAGTCAGTTGAGTGTTGCTGATTTTACAACCTTGGCAGGCCAACTCAACCTAAAACACCACGAATCCTGCGAATAATCCTCGTTAGCCATTTGCGTTTTTCCTCAATGACACGATGACCATGTGGTGGTGGTGGTTGTTGTTGTTGTTGACTCACTTTGTTCGGTGTTTCCTATGCGTGAATGCAATTTATGCATTGGCAGTCTCGATGCAGCCGTGGGATTGCTCGACGTGATTGATGAATAACCACTAGTGTAGAGTGATTTGTGTGATCTGTACTTGAGTAGTAAGTTGTTCAATTTGAGATATGTGTCTTCAACAAGTCCTGTTGTCATGACCGTCAGTTAACATGTTTGATCATGGAGTTCGAGCCCAGAAAAAGATGAGAAAGAGGAAAAACTTACCCGTAGGCTGTCGAACGCAGGCGTTGATGGTCCAATAGGCACTCAACATGTATGTTATGTTCTTGACATCTGAAATTCTGCGACCATAAATGTCAGTCGTGTCATGTCATATGATGAGAGTGAGGAGTGAGGAGGAGGAGGGGAACTTACTGCAATCTAGAGTTGAGTCCGCCTTGGACCACCAAGTATTCTTCTCCCTTCGTTAGGGAGGACCTCAGCAAACCGTTTTTTATGTTTGCTTTGCGAGGCATCAGTCTCAACTGCTGTCGATGATGGGGATGTTCATTGCTCGAGATGAATGAAATGAATGAACGAGTGTAAAATTTGGCTTTTGTTTTCATCGAGCCCTGTTTTCCATGATTGTTAGTATCCTTGTGTTTGTGCCATGAAGCATGAAGAAGGAAGAAGAAAAAGAAAAAGAAAAAGAGAGGAAACTTACCCAAAGCTGTTGTGCTGCAGGTGTTAATCCATAGGTAGGTATGTAAGTCTATGCCACAAGACTTTGCTTTGCTTTGCTTTGCTTGCTTGCTTGCTGTTGGTCTGACGAGAAGAGTGTGATTTATGTCTACCGAGCAAAATGCAAAGCTCTTTTCTGCTTGCTGCCTGACGGCCGTCAAGTAAGTGAGGGAGATATTTGACCAGGCAAATGCAAAGAAGAGGTGAGCCGTCATTTCTCGACAGTGTGAAGTAGAAGTTGTCCACAGTTGAAGTTGAAGTTGAAGTTGTGAATCGAAACATGTGTTGATTCGAGATCTTTTCGTTCGGTCTGCTTGCTTGCTCCTTGCTTGTTGTGGAGTTGGAAGCTTGGAGATTTGAAGATTTTGTTGCTGCAGTCGAACATGTCACAAAATTTGCGAACATCCTGAGTATGAAAGTTGGAGGATGTCATGTCGCTTAGTATGTCTTGACAAACTGTTGAAGAAGATTGTTGCAAGTCTCAACATGTTGAAGTTTTTCGTTCAGGTCTGCTGTCACTGCTTGTTTTTCTCGTACGAATTGTTGAGAATTGAAGATTGAAAATTGAAAATTTTGTTGGTACAGTCCCGAACTGTGTCACAAGGTGAACATCCATATTTTTGGAGGACGTTATTGTTGATGTCTCGACAAATTGATTTTTGTTGTCTTGACACGTTGAAAAAAGAGTTGGTCAGCTGCTTCCTGTTTGAGTGAAGAAAGTGAAGAAGCGGTGCTGAATTGGTCACAAATTGTTGTGTTCGTCAGCTGCTATGAGGAAGAGATGTAGCGTTGCTGCTGAACTGGTCACAATTGTTGAACATCCGAGTCGAATAAGAAGAAGATGATGCTCGAATGAAATGCCATATTTTTTTTGGTAGCTTTTTTGTGTCGCGCCTTGTGTGAAGAAGAAGAAAGAGTCGGCGGCACTGGTCATATGTTGTTACGTGCTCAAGTGAGTAAGTGCACATTGGTCGTCCCTGGGCGCTGTGATATAGTCAAAACAGAAAGAAGTGAAGTGATAAGATGCTGCTGGTCTTCGACATGGTCTCGCGTTTCGTCTGTCTGCCTTTGCTGTAGAAAGAAAGAAGTGTCGGCAAAACTGACGTGGTCATAAGTGGACGATATCCGAAAAAAAAAAAGAAAAAAAAAAAAAAAAAAAAAGATGTACTTATACAGTTGTAGAAAGGTCATGGTACTCGTACTCGCACATTTTTTGGTGATTGTTTTCCCTTTTCAAGTTTTATCAGAGGTTTGATGTTTTTTCCTGGTTGAAGAATGATGACAAAAAAAAAATTATCCGTTCGTTGTCAAGTTGTAGGTATGTTGTTAGTCTCATATCATCGCTGCTGGTTCGCCTTTTCGAGAGATAAGATAGTTGCTGCAATGAATCCGAAAGATGTGGATAGGTCTGGTGAAGAAAAATGATGCTGACACTTGACAGTACTCGGTGACAATGAACTCGCAAGCAGACATGCCTGGGTCTGATGCTGATAAAGAATGATAATCTGAAAACGTCGAGATGACAACTCGTACAGTAAAAAAACAACAGATAATCTGACACAACGTTGTCGATTCGCTACTAGGCGAATGTGAGCGTGACTGACTCGATAGTGACAATGTTGAAGATTGTGAAGCTGGTAGGATGAAGACAAGTGTGACGGGCTTGTCTTTGAAAATGTCGATCCGAAAACACGTAACGTCTCCAACTATAGACGCCGAGAGATCGTTGAGAGAGAGCTTCCGATTATAGGCACCGGAGCTGATATCAGGTTGTCTTATTCCCAAGTGTGACTCCTTGGTTGCAACATATGGAGAGCAGCAAGCTGAACTCTCTGTTTCTGGCCAAACCTACCCACCCTTACCAGAAACCTGATATTAGAAAGATTCGCTGCACCTGTACCCGGATGTGGCTGTCCAGTAGCGACTGTGCGAAGAGAACTCTGTAGTCGACTGTTCCCGGTGTGACCTCCAGTGACGAACATACAAGAGTGAGAATATTCGGGTAGTTGATCGATGATCATGAGAGGACAGGTATGACTGGCCTTGCCATCATTGCACAAAGAACTAACTCCCTTCTAGTTTAAAGTCAAGCCCGCTGGCCAGAGAAGTGTGTGTCATCGATGTAGAAGATTGTCGGAAAAGGGAAGAAAACAGGTGACAGTTCTGATGGGAAAAAGCGAGAAAGAAGATCCCGATAGACAACACACTTCTCAAATCAAACGTAAGCAAGACTGACAACAACCGAACGAAAGATCGAGGAATTCTAAGAACGACAAAGCTGGACTTATGTACGTATAATGAGTGGCCCCCGCCCGGGACCACTCATTGCCATTTATGCCATTATGCTTTTTATTTGCCGCCTTGTGATTCCTGTCTTAATTGTTGGTGTTGTTTTGTGGACCTTACCGGCCCTCGGCTTCCGCCTGCACCTCCGACTGCACCCTCGCCGAGGCAACCGCTGCTTTCATGACCCCCTTTGAAATCTTCGCCTGGTACTCCATGGACCTATGGCTTAGCTCCATCTGTTCCACCTCAGCCGGATCAACATAAACAGGCTGCGCTGCGGGCCTGCGGAGAGATGGGGGCAGTACGGGCCTGCGAGAGGATAAGGCCGGTCTCCGGGTGCGTGGCCGAACGGTCTGCGCCGCGAAAGTTGGCGCATTGGCAGGGAGAGCTGGCCGGAAGGTCAACGCCGTGAAGTTGCCGGGGAGAGGAGGAGGAGTCGAGGGTGGTGAGAGAACCAGAGGGCCGTTGTCCGCTCCGTCATCAACGTCAGGAGTGAACGAGGGCGCGGCCATCTCTGGCTCCGTGTGGACTTCGGGCGCCTCTGGACTATCGCCGAGTTCCGGATCAACGAGGCTGTAGTCAAACTCAGGGGCAGCAGGGGCAATGTCGGAAACCACGGGACTTTACTCAGGAGAGGTCATACGTGTAGACCAAGTCTATGTGAGAGAGCATTATAGTATCACTACTTGCCTGTCATTGCTATACAGGAGACAAAAACTCACAAAAAGTGCTAGGGACGGAAAAGCCACAGGCCCAATCCAAAGCCCAGTTCACTGGGAACACGGGGACTCCGCCGAGAGTTCCAAAGAGGAGCCAGAGGGCGACGAGGGGCCAGCAGACGAGACGTTCGTCCATCTTGCTGGTACGCGCACGATGCGAGGATGGTACGATTGTTGTTGCTGTTGCTGTTGCTGTTGCTGCTAATGCTGCTGATCAAAGGCTTGCTTGAACTATCGCAATATGGTGACTACGCCTGAAAAGACGGAATGCCATTGAGGAAAAAAAGAGGAAGAGGAGGAAGAGTGAGCGGGAGCGAGAAGTTTTAAAAGTAGCTACCCCTCCAGAGAATTCACCCGTGTGCGCGGCCACGGCATTCACTCGAATCAAACTGGGAAGGTGCGCCAACCTGGCCGATATGTTGACGGGAGGCCGAGTTGAGATGAAATCGGTCCCAGAACGTCCTCTGGTTGGTCAACAGGTATGGTTGCTCCGTGGTTGCTATGGCAAGTGACCGGCGACCTTGACGATAAGGGCAGACCGGTCGAGTGAAGGACTGCTGGAAGGTTCTTGGCAGGTGTTGACACTCGTGAAATTCATCACCCGTACCCGTCGTCCCAACTTTCTGGTCCGCCTCACTTATTGACTGGCACTGTCTAGACCGCGGGGCAAGATCTCAAACCCCCTAGGTTGGCAGGACGTTCACGTCGACCTCGTCTTCACCCCGCTTGAATTGCAAGTTGACTGCTCAGTGGAGTGGCTGCCTGTCTGTGTAGCAAGGCTTCTAGTCAGCAACGTCCTCGCGTGAATACCAGCAAGACAGATTCAGGTTAACCATCACGGAACCTAGCAGCCACACTCGCTTCAATCATGCTCCAACTTGTGCTTCCGTATATTGGTCCTGCTTCAAGGGTTTTGCCATCATTCTTCGAGCAGTGATCCTGCTCACCACATACCTTATGTAAGCTTGAGGATAACTGGTGTGTTGTGGTCAAGACCCGCCACGACCAGGCAGCCCCCCTCCAGCGTAATACTCAGCTTGCTTGACGTAACCCTGTATTGAGACTTTCAGCGGTCCAGTTCATCGCGGGTAGTTGTCTTCACCTCGATAAGTCGGGCCAGTGCGTATCTCTGTGGTGGCAGACTGTAGTCATATTCAAGCCGTGCCGTTTTGGTGAGGACCTTGACGGTTGCTGCGCCTCACTTTCGACTCCTCGGGTAGCTGCTTGTAGTTTTGTGCAGGTGACGCAGTAGTTTGAATACCTTATCGATGGGTCATGAGATTTTGCAGTTCTTGCTATCGAGAGTGGAAGATAACGAATTGCAAAGTGAAATCTGGGTGAGGTCAGGCTCAGAACTGCGAAGTTGGATGATAGGGAATGGCGGTGCTGGTATGGTGTGTCTTGAAAACTTCATTTCAAGAAGAACAGAGGGCAAGTACGCATCTTTTTATGTTTGAATAGTTTGGTATCGTTGGTATATCTAGAGTTTGTGGTTTTCTTGGACCTTCAACATGAGAAATCGGTGAGGCGCATCGTCACTGAACGCAGAAAGCGCAGCCTTTGAAGCCCCTCACCAGAGGTAATCTTTATACGGTGATCGAAGGGTACAAGGAGAGCAAAGCACCATTGGGAATAAGATCATCTTTATGGATCACGGCACATGAGAAGCACGCAGTGTATAAAACGAACCTCTATGGTATGTTTTGGGGGTTTTCTAGAAAAGTGTATCGGCGGCATTGTGTGTAGCTACGCGCGCAAACAGGATTTTAATGCGCAATCACAATACAACAAAATGGTGTTGGTGGTGACAGTTTCGCGCGTAATTCATAGCAAAAAGTAGCTGTTCTCAGCTTCATTTGTACATCAAGCATTCATTGTGCAAACAATGGAGGGCTTGCCATTAATTTAGTTCTCTCTCGTCATACACTGCACCGTAGCAGAAGAAGGAACGTTGAATTCCGTTGTCTGCCTGCGCCCGCCACTACCATTAACTTTCATGTCATTACATGTGGCATGATATTGGCCTGGGTCAAGTGGAAGGCGCAATCCTCAAAGACGTACATGGTCCGAGGGGAGTTGAGACCGGTGCCCGCGCCTTTACCGAGACCGAACTTGGCCAAGAAGGCCGACTTTGGCAGTATATGAGGAAAACAATCCAATATTCATGGTACTCTGGAAGAACTGATATGATAATGGGATTTTGGGCACAACTATGTGCGGGGTGGTATTTTCATCGAAGGATGGTGATGGTGGGAATTTGCGACACTGTGAGTCCTTTCCGACACACCCTTGACACTCCCACTTCACCATTTAGCTTTTCGCATTTGCTTTGAACAAAACAATGAATTACAGTTGAAGAAGGGTATTTTACCTCCAATACAATTCCTTGCATCCATACTTCTTCCTCAACGATGTGTTCATCGAGTGTTTTGTTGCGATGACCTGGGGGAGATATATCTTGGCGTTTTCGGTGCTATCATGACACTCCGAAACCAGTATCGCAAAACAAAGCTGTGAATGCAAAAAAGGGGTAGTGAGTGGAGGAGATATGGATATCAAGTAGTTTTCATGTGTTTACTTTGAGTTATGGTGTGACCACCAAACTGGTTGCTGAAAAGTGTTCGATAGAAGGTTTCGCCATCTGCTAGCCGCCTAGCATAAACATCGTTGGTTCATGTCCCCCTTTTTCTCTTTTTTTGCAACGCCCGCTTTTCAACCCGGTCATCTTGAACTCGCTCCAAATGTCGACTTGGCTGTCTCGAATGTGGCTTTCATCGAACATCATTTATGTACCCTGAGGCCCGTTTGACAGTGTGTGGCTGGGTAGATCAAGTCGGCGACGAGTATGTGGACATGTGCAGAATTTAGAATGGGATCATGATGTGCTTCCCCACCCACATGGTATAATTTGTGCGAGACTTTTAGATCCGACTACGCGAGTATCATGAATTTAAAAAAAAATAAAAAATTGATATGTGAAACAGAAAAACATGTTGTGACCTGCGCTTATGGTGACGGAGTCGACAAGGAAGCCGCGCTGAAGCCGTTATTTTTGCCAATCATGACCACATTGAACATTCACAAATGGTCCCTGATCATCACTGTTATCCATGCTGTGTGATTTCAGCTAAGATGGGAAAACCAAACTATAGAAATTCAGTATACCTTCGACTTCAGTCAACCGAACCGAACGAGGTGGAACATGATATGATAAGAATTACTGTGTAGTCGGTCAAATTAGGGGTCTGATAGTTATCACCACTGCAGTATATTTGGCAGTGACGATGCTAAACACTCGGAACTATACTTTACTTCTTTCGTCATTCCACTTCGTCGCCAACTGTATACATACATCAGGTTTGGCCCTGCAAGCAAGTACACAGCATAAAACCCCCCAACCAGGTTCAAAGCAAACACCGAAGAACTGAAAAGAACCGTCGTCCATAAACACATTCGACATCCACAAACTGAAAGCGCTCATGGCCATTGCGCATTTTCAGAAGCAGACACACCAAAGACACAATCAACCAAGCCACAGGGGACGATCAGTATAGTAGCCAGTAAAATCATGTAATCTAGCCTAGCCAAGGGTATCTAGGTATCGTCCATACCAACAAGGTATTCATACTCATACTACTCAAAAGCCATAATAACTTGAACATCCATCATGCGTACAAGCTCCCATCCGTACAAGTCTCCAAGTTCCATTCCATCCAAATTCAACATCTGATTGACACACGACGATACGGCCTAACGTCCATTTCTCGCGTTGACATCAAGTTGTACATCCGGTTCATCATCCCAAGAGCGTACACAGCCATCCATCCAAACCCCCAATGCCCAGAAAGTTCCCGTCGGTTTGTTTACTTCAACGCCACCCCCTGGCCCTGCAGTCCTTGCAGGCCCTGCATGGTATTCGCACTCCCATTCGCCTGCTGCGCCTGTGTCTGCGCCTGTGCAGCATGATGCCCCGCCTTGGCACCCTTGGCCAACAGCCGCTTGTGCAACTCTAACACGACCTCACTCCATTCCTGGGACTGCTGCTTTTTCTTGTTGCCGCTGACTTGCTGTTGCTGTTGCTGTTGTTGTTCAGCCTTTTGTCCAAGCAATTGCTTCCCGAGCTTATTCTTAAGAAAGTCATTCAGCTTGGATTTGGTGAACTGCTCGCCGTAGATGACTTGGGCGTCTGGTGTGACTTTCACTTCGAACGAGTCGTCGCTGGAGATCTTGTCCAGGGTCAAGGAGATTTCGACGCGAGTTTGGAGTGGTGCCAAAAGCAGCGAGGAGCGGACCTCGAGGGTTGTGGCGGATGTTCGAGTAACGCTGGTGGGAAAGGTTAGGTTGAGCAGCCGGATTTGCTCGGCTGTTGCGCCGGCTTTGTCCCATGCGTCGCTGACGATGGTGAGTAACCGGTTGACGGACAGAGAGGGATTTGATAAGCCTTGGAGATGGCTGCTGATGCATTCGATGAAGAATTTCTGTTCGGAAGTCAAGGGGATGACATTGCGCTCGCGCTTGTTGGCGATGTAGCGGATCTCGACAGTGGGTCCTTGCTTGTTGTGTGCCTTGAAGGAGGTCAAGTCGAAGGCGAGCTCGATTTCTTGCTTGTAGGTCATGAACATCACCGAACCTTCAATTTTGTTGATGGCCCAGCCGGATTTCTGCTCCAGTTCGTCGACGCGTGCTGGTGACATGTTAGTATCTGCAGCAAATAGGATCTGACTAACACAAGAACACGTACCTTTGAGTGAGCTGATCTCCGTCGAGCTCCACCCTCTGCACTCCTCCCGAATCTTGTCGGCCGCCGTGATCTCTTCCAAGCACTGATGTTTTTGATCAGCCAAGGACTGAACGCCGGTCTGATATTCCTCGACCTGTTGGCGAAGTTCCTCAACCCTCTTGCTCTTCTCGGCAATGGTCTTGCCAAGCTCTGAAAGCTCTGCCCGGGCAGCTGCGAGATCTTCAGGGTCGCAATCCTCAAGCTCCCTTTCGACATCCTCAAGATTCTCTAGCTCGCGCTCAAGAGCACCGTATCGCTTGGTCAGACCGGGAAGGACCGACGACAACAGCTCCTGCTGCTTTCCTAGAAGCTCATCGTCCTTGTCCATCCCCTCCGAAATCTTGAACAGTCCCTCTTTCAACCCTTCTTGGAGCTTCATGCGCCATTCGTACCACATGGCTTTGCTCAGTAGCCGCGCGTGGCTCTTGACGTTCTTGAACTGGTTATCCATGAGGAGCTTGAGCTCCGGAGTGGCTGAGATGTACTCCTTAAACAAAGGTGGGTTCTCGACAAAGGTCTCGGTCTCGATGTCGCGCACAATGCGCCGTCCTTCGGAGATGTACTTCTTCAGTTCACGACACGACTGTTTGATGGTTAGCAATGAACATAGTACTTTGCTTTGTGAGGTTGACATACATGTTGATACAATTCTAGCATAGGCACCGTACAGGCACCGGCCACCACGCAACTCTCAAATGTGACATCCTTATCCTCCGCAGATGTGCTGTTTCGGGAGGCCCCTGGGGCAATAGTGTGTCTTCGCTTAGTCGTAGTGAGCTCCATAAACCGAATACTCGTCATATTGAGAAAGTCTTGTAAGTGGATGCGCTCCCCATCGTCGTCCTGCTGTACCGCATTCTCATCAACAGGGCCGGTGTGGTCGAAGTCCATGGTAATGGTAGGCTGGTCATTCGCAACATCCTTAAAACGACCCTGATTTCTGGGCGTTATCGCTCTTGTGGGCGAAGAGGGTATAGTTGGTGTGACAGTATTGTTGTTCGTTTGGTCCATAGACTCGGAGACAGTCTCCCTGCCCGTTGTAGTCTCGGCTTTAGACGGATGCGCCTGTAGCCTGATGTTCTTGACTGGGCTTCCTTGATGTCCCTTCAACCGTTTCACTCCATCCTTTTCCGGGGTATCTTCTTCAACATCCTGGTCCAACTCCACAGGTCGCTTCCCCAAAAGACCTCTCGCACTTCCTACCGCCAAGCTCTTTCGACCACGCAAAGGCTTTTTCTTGGGGGTAAGCCCCTGAATCATCTCCATCAAATTGACAGTGGCATCTCGTTCGCCATCCGCTCCTCGCTCCAAGATCCGCCGACTGTTCTCTCTCTCTTCCTCCTCTCGCCTTTCCTTGTCAAGCTCAGCTTCCATTACACGAGGGTCCGCGAAGGCCACGGCTCGACGCTGGCCATCGGGTTGACTGGGAACAAAGTCGGGCGCCGTCTCTCCGATGGAATCTCGGCGATCGATGATTTCTGCAACTTTGGGCGAGCCCAATCCCGGTCGGTCAGCGCCTACTCCAGAGAGGCGGCGGTTCTGGGGAGTCAACACAATGCGGGGAGTGTTGAGCCCAGTGGAAGGATCCTGGCGGAAAAGCTTCGACTTGAGGTTGAGCGGAGTGGTTTTCACCTTGGGCGAAGCAGCGCGTATAGGTGAGCTTGATCGGCTCCCAATCATTCGAGGTGGAGGCTTTGAAACTGGAGTGCCCAGCTGTCTCTCTGGCGCTTTATCTGGTGATTGTTGCCTTGCAAGAGGGCGCCTGTCCGGGGAGCTTCGAGTAGGCAAGATCCTGGTAGGCGAGCTCCTCAACGGCGAACTCTGTAATGGCGAGCTTGATGCATCATTAGACAGGCCCCCTGCTACCGCTGAACTCGCAGGCGGTAAACTTTGGCGAAGATTGTTGTTCTGAAGACCAGCAAGACCAGGGCTTCCATTCTCGTCTACAACCGCCGACCTCCGCCGCTTAGGTGAAGTTCGAATCACAGCCGTAGACGTCAGAGGACGGATATTCTCCTTAGCTGTGGGCCCTGTGATCGTTTGGCTTGTCGAGCCCTGCTGAGGAGCTAGCATTGGTTTGATAATACCACCAACTGCCGTTGTAATGTCCATCGCTTGGGTGTCGTTTGCCTCATTTAAGGGCCTGTCGCGTAGAATTTGACCAACACTGACGGTCATATCCATCATCGAGGCGTCGTCTTCTTCGTCATTCGTCCCGGTGTTTGTCGTCGGCCGAGGTTGTTGAGGGGCGTTTCCGAACGAGGTCCCGCCCAACACCGCACCGATTGCCGTAGTTATCTCCATCGACATGTCCTCAAGAGCATCTGTATCGAACTGGCTCGCATCCGAAGCCCTACTGCGTCGGATTCCCCCCACTGCCGTTGTAAGTCCCATGGTTCCGTCACCAAGTAACGCTGGATCCCCAAGCGACCTGGTACCGGGCCCAACGTCAAGCTCTTGAACGGTTGATGATATTGGTTGTGCGATTATTCCGCCTATTGCCTTGGTAACGTCCATCGACATGTCCATGTCATCGCCATCGTCCCTCTCTGGCGATGAACTCTTCTGTCGGATGATGCCACCCACGGCGGTGGTCATATCCATATCCGCGTCCATGTCCATGTCCGATCCCTGGTCGCCCTGTGTGAAACTGGAACGGGTGTTCTGACCATTGCCTTGGCTTGAGCTTCCCTGCGCATTGTTTTTCTTCCCCCATCCTGCGAACCCAGCGATAACCTCTTCATCTTCATCCAGTCGTTGGGTTACAGCTTGTCGGGCTGCAAGTCGTAGGTTCTCGTCCAAGTCTCCACTTGAGTCTGCGCTGAAATACGAGCGCGGTGTTGCTATAGATGCCGAGGTCATCTCTTCTGCTTCAACCGTCATCATAGTGCCATCCTCAACATCCGAGTCATCGCTTGACCCTGTCATCTCCTCCGCCTGAATCTCAGCAACGCCATCGGCATGTTCAAGGTCGGAGTCGTACGCAATGGTGTCGTCTTCGGCGTTATCGGGAGAGGGCGGTGGTTTCGAAGCTTCCAAAGTCGAGGGAGCAGGGGACGGGGCCGCGGTCGAAGATGATGCGCGGCGTGTTGTATCGGTAGATGTCGTCGAATCTTGGGGAAGCTCAATCTCGTGAAATGTGTGCAGGGTGGCTTCGGCGGCGAATGACACTCTCCTGTTGGCAAGCGACTTTCTGCGCGCCTCCCTTCGCTCGTTGTTGTGCTTCTCAATCTGCGCCCGCTCCTTTTCTTCGCGCTCTCGCGCAGCTGCTTGTTGTTCCTCCTCAGTGCGTACTGCCACCTTGGTCCCGCTTTCGCCGCTATCGAATGAGCTCGTCGATTGATCGGTGCCGCCGACCTGGCTGCTTCCTGCTTGTCGCGACTTGAACGTGTTGAAGGTGGGAATTTCAGGGAGCGAAGTCGGCTTGAGAATCGACCTTGGGGGCGGTCGTGATGGTACGGCCAAAGACTACAGTATAGTATCCATCAGCATCATCAAGTCTACAGATTCGGCACTGGTAGCTTCAGTGGTGTTGCGTTGGTGGACGTACGGCTCTGCGATTACCATTGCCTGACTTGAGAATATCGAGACTGCCCGGCCCCATGCTCTTACTCCTCATCTTCTTGCGACCAGCGCCCATAGCGCCGATATCAACGGTCGCATTGTCCTTCTCTGCCCTCTTCTTCATCGGTGAGCCGCCGCTTATCGATTTGCGCGGGATGCGCGTGGGAGGAAGCGTAACATCTTGTTGCGACGTCATGTCGAGTTCTGCCGTTGACGGGTTTGGCTCCCCAATTCTCAATTGGAGTCTCGTATATGATGATCGTTGATCATGGGCGACAGATGATGGGGCGCACGGGCATCGATGAATGATTGTATGGTTACACGTTCTTTTCGGGGGTGCTTAATTGGACGCGACTTGGACGGCGGGCGCGCTTCGGCATGACATTCCCAATCTTCGGGCTCCTTTCAGATCCAACCTTCAGGTCCAGGCTCCTCCAGCCGCAAGGGTCCCGTTCACGCAGCGGGGCAGACTGTTTACTTTGGCAACAGCGAACACGCGAATGGCAGGGGTGAAAGGCGCCGTAAACACAAGACTCCAGGGCGCTGTTTCACGACCCAAACTGCCCAAGCAACTCCAGTGGTCGTAACTGGCGGACTGCAGTGTGTTCTTGACATGTCCCACCATCAGCAAGCCGCAAGTGGATAGCGCGCAAGGCATGTGTGGCTGGAGCTGTGGCTGGTGCAGTGCGATCGCTGGACGTTCAAGCGCCAAGATACCCCTCAGTGGGAAGAGTTTTGCTGTGCCGGCAGAGAGGCCTGGTGGTCAAGGCGGCCCAAGTGTGGCTTTGCACCGCCGCTTCCACACTTTTCGGATTTCAAGCCCCAAAAAATATCCCCAACTGGCAAAATTGTGAGCCCCGTGGAATTTCGACCTTCTTGCCAACCTCACCTCTCACGTACCATAGCACCATCTTGGGCATCACCCGACCGGCAAGATGGCTACCGAACTGACCGTGCAGAGCGAGCGCGCTTTCCAGAAGCAGCCTCACAGTGAGTTTTTGCACCTGGGAGGAAATTGATGGGAAAACACGACAATGGGGAATTTGGGCGCGCTGACAAGCTTCGATTTCTCAAGTCTTCCTCAACAGCAAGACCAAGGTCAAGTCTGCCCGTCCCGGCAAGGGTGGTCGCAGATGGTACAAGGACGTCGGCCTGGGCTTCCGTACCCCCGCTGCTGCCATTGAGGGCCAGTACATCGGTACGTTTTGATGAAAACCCGCGAAACGAACGTCCCGTCATATCAGCTCGACTCTTCCTTCGACCGCCCCGCCGGCTTTTGTTGCGAAATGCGAACCGACGAGTACGAAACATGCGACACCACGAAATACCGAAAACGGAAGACAGACGGCATTCGAGACACTAAGCACCAGCACGTGCAGGCCAGCGGTTGACGGCAAGGAAGAGGGCGATATGACGAAGGGCCGAAACAAGACGAGAAGGAGGAACGAATGGCTGATATGAACTGCCTACTACTACAGACAAGAAGTGCCCCTTCACCGGCCAGGTCTCCATCCGTGGCCGTATCTTGACCGGTACCGTCGTCTCCACCAAGATGCACCGTACCCTCATCATCCGCCGCGAGTACCTTCACTTCATCCCCAAGTACAACCGTTACGAGAAGCGCCACAAGAACCTCGCCGCCCACGTCTCCCCCGCTTTCCGTGTTGAGGAGGGTGACCAGGTTACCGTTGGCCAGTGCCGTCCCCTTTCCAAGACTGTATGTTCAACTCCCGATATCCAAATCTCTCCAGAGGGCGAGGAAAGAACTCGAAATCTAGCGCGGACCACCAAACCCGTCAGGCCATCTCGAGCAATCAACCGGCCGTGTTTTGTGTGTTTTACGGCAAGACTAACACGATGTGCTTTCTAGGTCCGCTTCAATGTTCTCCGCGTTCTTCCCCGCTCCGGCAAGTCCGTCAAGAAGTTCTCCAAGTTCTAAATGCAGACTATGGGAGTACTGAAGGGTCGGGGCTTTTCGGAATTGGGCATTTCTGGCGCGGTTTTTGCTTTGAGGGCTTGTTAAATCAGTTACTATGGGCCGGTCCGGCAGGGGAAAACTGCACGAAACAGTACACAAGTAAAAATGTGTCATAGAGGCAGTGCCGACTGAATGAAATCCGCCGGATGAACTTTGACGAAAAGTCAACACAAAATGGATATGATACCTTGTTTCGGTGGTTTTGGCAAGACTATGAGCCCATATATCCCGTGCCCCTGAGCCGCTGCTGGTCACTTACGAATACGTTCTGTTCTGTCCATGGAGATGAAAGTGTTTGGCAGACTTACCTCATTTATACGCATTTCAAGCGACTCATGATATTTCACCATGGACCTCAAGACTGCCATAAATAAAGAGAACGATACGATCCGGCACGACACGGCACGACACCCGCCGGAAAACATGGGATGGAGCTTGGTAGACGACATGGAGCCTGCTCACGCCAACAAGTATAGGAATTGCACTGGTACTTTACCAAGTGTTAGTCTACACAGACACAATCAACCCACAGCACTCGTAATTTTGACATAACATTCCATATCGTCATCATTTGTAGCTCCGTTTATTGTATAAAGCAAGAACGTCAACTACATACTCAGACTTGTAACGAGGAGTCTCCAGAACGTGATGCTCAGAAAGTCATCTTTGTAAGTTATCCCACAGTGACCTGGCGAAAACTACGCTGCGCTGCATTGGAGTCTCATCGATTGCTCGGATCGAACAGGGCAGTGGAAGTCCACTTGTTACTTTACTTACCTACTCAACACCGTAATCTGACCCCTAATTCCATATAAGACGGTCTTCGGCCTTGGTTTTTGAAGTGAAATGGAAGATAGAATAACAAACATATTGAGTCGAGTCAAGGGCGGTCTGGCAGGCCTCACTTAGAGGTATCTATGCCTGCCTCTATCCTGTCCCGGAGTGAGTCTTTAGTTCTAGGTTGGGATTCCAGGCCATGGCACTGGACAACACCAAGGGATAATATGTGTGAAAGCCGACCCACTTTGGGGATGTCACTCGTTCGTTGAGGTGAAGAAAAGTCCACTTGAAATTGTCACTTACTTACCAATGACGAACGAATAAATGAACGAATGAATGCGTTAATGTTTATGGTTGGGAAATGAGAACACCTCTGTAAGTGAGTACAAATGCAGTGTAATCTTACAAGTACTAATGCACTCTCTTAGTTCAAAAAAAACCACAGACTTACCAAATGGTACGTTCCGTGCTGCTAAAAATTGATGAAGAGAAGAAAACTAAGTACCGACCATAATATGCTTCCTGATTTCCACACGATTGCAAAGTGGGACCCAGCTTCGTCAAGGGTAGAGGTACACATCGTATACCTGCACGGTAAGCAAGAGGTAAGTAATGGCACGGGATCAAAACGCTACTACCTACCATTGAGCCACGTAAAACACGGAACCGCGAAAACAGTGCACGAATGAATGGACTAATGTATACCAAGTCATGTTCCTATTTTACCGTATCTCCTTCTCAAGAAAGACAATTCCTTGCTACCCTATACCAAATGCCCGCCTCAATCCCCACAGCGTTCCAAAACCGTAATGAGCACACATGGGTGCTGATACGGTTGAGTATCTTGATCCCGAATGACCACCATTCAACAAGTCACTAGAAAACAAAAAGCAGGCCCAAGTCCAACACCAGATCACTTGTACCACCGCTTAAATCTTCAGACTGGATCAGATCCTTCCATGCGCAACGTGTAAGGTAGGGAGCAAGGTATTTTGCTCTAACGAGGCTCCTCTGCCTAGATAAATTTATGATAATGCGACTTCACTGCACATTGGGTTCGGTAGGGAAAGAAAGTGTGCTGGATCTCTGCCCAACTCTTCCCTTCCCATCTTGCGTTGAGCAACTGATCATCCTCAGTATCAGTCCAAGGACGATTGGTTTGTAGGCGACTTAGTTCACTGTGTCGTTCCCTCAACTGGTCAACGGTTTTGTAGGGTAGAAAAGAACTGTGTATATCTTCAAAGCTACGCCCTTCGGACTGACCGGTAAGCAGAATCCGGTCTTGCCAGGCAGTCCAGTCGACTATGAGGCAGTTCCCCCGAGTCCTTACCGCAGCATAAGTTCGGGAAGTAAATAAATCCGCGTGTATCTGGAGATAGTTGCGCCCTTCGAAATGGGCTTCTAGGAGGGCTTTATCGTCATCCTCGGTCCAATAAGTTCTTCTTGCACCACCATGCCTATGTGCCAGACCTTGATCTCCTACCTCCAAGTTCTGCTGTGTTTGCTGCGCTAGATGCAGGGAAGCGTTGGCACCAGTAGCCGCCTAGACAGGTGGAGTGTTCCCGGCGCTACCAAGCCCAGCCCCGGGAGAGGACTGGTCAGGACCGGCACTATGGCTGACGCCGTGGAAGGCATCCCCGAACGCAGAGTCCTCCATATCCATGTTTAAATCTCCCAAGTCATCGCCACCTGGCCCAACGCTGGGAGGGTCGTAGCCAGCGAGGGCCTCACCGGCGGTATCGAGATCACCTAGTGAGCTGAAGTCAATACCCTCGCCTGATGGGGTGGGCGCCGCTGATGCGGGTTTACTTGACGGTTGAGTAATCTGCTGAGCGGCAACGCCAGCAGCATCGCTGTTACCAGCTGTCGTTGGCGGCTGAGGGACGGAGGCAGTAGTGGCACCCGAGGGGTTAGAAGCAGTGGGTATTTGATCGGATGCTGTTGTTGCAACCTTCGCTGAGGCTCCTGCGTCTGCGTCTTCCATATTAATGTCATCACCACCCTGGTTGCCTGCAGGTGGTAGAGGTGAGGCCACGTTGGGGGCTGAAGGGGTGGCAGCACTCGATGGATTTGCTGAAAGATTCAGAGGTTGAGGGGTTGACGTTGTCGAGAAACCACCGGCGGTGTTCATCTGGTCAAGGAGACCGGCTGCTGTACCTCCCATATCAATGTCGGAATCGCCAATGATCGCACCGCTAGCTTGAGAGCCGGCTTGTGATGGCTGGCGAGACATGGAAGGAGCCTGTCCTGCAGGTGGAAGAATGGGCTCTGGCTCAGGAGCTGACTCTTGGTAGCCACCATCCTCAACTCGGTGAACATCATGGACAACCGTAGCAGGCTTCCCCACAAGCTTTTCAACGCTGGCGAGAATCTCTTCAATCGTTCCAGCGTTTCTCTGACCCTGTCGGCTAGTGCCCTCCTCGTCATCTTCGAGACGTCCCTCAAGGCGCCAAGGTTCCGAACCAGTTTCTTGAGCTGCAAAACGCAATTCTTGTTCTGCTTGCATGAGGGTCGAATTCTTTCTAAGGCTTGCTAGAGCCTTTTCATGTTCGGCCTTCATCCGTGCGATCTCTTCCATGTCGGCCTTGTTTTTCTCCATCACACGCTTGCGGAATTCATCTGCCACCCCTGGGGCCAAGTGTCCGGTATAAGGCTTCTTGGGCCCATGATCCACCGCCTCGGTGCTTTGTGCTTCGAAGATACCCTCTGTCAGCGAGGCAAGTGCACCCTTGCGTCCCAATCCGAGATCGGACACTTCTATCTGGCCAATTTGGTAGGGCGAAGATAGGATTTCCTCCATCCACTCGTGATTCTGTTGATACCGAGCGATGCTCACCTCGCGTGGGGTAAGGTGGTCGAAAAGGTCGCCACGAGACACATCCTCCTCGTCATCGAAAGCGCCTTCCAAGTTGTGCAGCTGGCCTCCTGCCATCTGGTTCGGATGAGCTCCCGGTGCCTGTCCATGTCCACCTCTGCGCTTGGATGAGCCAGCCACCGCACCCGGGTGCGGAGGATACGCCATTGTCGGAGGAATGTGGCGAGGCGGCATTGGCGGGGCATACATCGACTGACCCCGGCCGGGAAGGGGAAGTTGTGGCCAGTTCACACGATCCGATAGCATGAACTCCTTCTTGACAATCTGGCCCATCTGAAAGAGCTGCTGGCGATAATTGATCATCTGTTGCATCTGGGGGCTCACGGAAACCATTTGTACGTGGATCCTGTCCTGTTTGTCCGCTGGTCCGTAATGCACAATCCAGAGGTTAGGGTCCACCTGCGGTGCATTCGGCACTGGCGCTGGGCCGGGAACAAGGCGAAACCGTTTTCGAGAGTGTACCGTGTGCTGCTCCCCTGGCCTGAATCCCGATCGTTGGATGTAAGCCTCGAGAACCTTTACCATAGAGTTAACTCACACACTCAGGAACGCTGTAAGCTTATGGGGGGGTTTCATACCAAGCCGTTGCCGGCAGGTTGATGATAGAAGATCTCTGGACCAGACCATATGTATCCATCGCTAGAAAACTCAACACCTCTACGGCCGGAAGGCTGCCACGTCAGGTATATGGATCCATCATTGGGGCAATCGAGGTATGTCCAAAAGAATGGAGCCGTGTCGCGGGCGATCTTGGGTGCGGCCGTCAACCACTTTGTGACCTCTGGTAGTTCGACCCTAGGCTGGAAAGCATAGCGGTAAGTTGAGAGGAGGTGAACATGAGGAAGCTATTAGGGAACTTTGTGTTAGTCATTTGTATAGATGTAACAGTAGAAAAAACGATGGAAATGTAAACGGATGCTGTCGAGGAACCGTACCAAGTCCTGGTGCACGTTCTGGCTCGGGTCGCCAGCCATTGTGGTGTTTGGTCGAGGTCAAATACAAGGATTGTGGGGGAGAGAAAATGTTGGAAAGTGATGATTATTCCTATGCAAACATCTCAGTCCGGGGAGTTGGAAGTATAGCTGGTATTATCAAGCCAATAGCGGATGTTGTAGTGGATGATGATTGGAAAACGATGTGCCTTGTCCCGTCGCGGTTGAAGGTGGATTTCCGGGGCGTTGCGCGCTTCGTGGATCGACAAGGGAACTTTACGTTCAGGAACCAAGCTCGTGCCAAACTGCCAATGTACGCAGTCGGGCAAGTTCCAACCAGTGATGGCGGCAGGCAACAGACCAGCATGTGTGCCCCACTACAGTACAGCGACACGTGACCGCCTTCTGGCCCAACCTATCTAATTCCATCCAAAAGCTCATGGTCACCGGCATCTCAACAGAACCACTCAATTATCTTTCGCTACGAAACCGAAGGACTGTCGCTGGCCTCATGTTGACTCAAGGCTCTCGCCGGCCTTGTCTTAGTCACATTTCAAAACCGTTGCATGGAGGTACACTGTTATTCGAGAGGATGGCCGCGTGTTGATAGCATGGAGAGGACATCCAGTGGAGGACGACGAAACACTATCTTATTGTATGCCTACGTAGACTTCACCAGGGGCTTACCGCTATGATACGAGGGCCCACGCAGTGTCCGTCTCATCGGTTTCGTTCTTTACTGCCCCCTGAGCCGCCGGCAGTGGCTGGTCTTCTGTCCCAGTAGGATTGAATGGACAGGCATCGCAAATAATCCAGAGTGCATTGGAGCTTCACTGCGGTACAACATCATGGTTCTTGTTCGCTCTCAGAAAAAAAAAATCGAATTCCAATTCATGCTAAAGTACCTCCTTTTAATTCCAGTTCATACCATAAATGGGCATCATGGCTCATGCATCTTGCGTGTTTACCCTTTCGTTAGTTGCCAAAACAATGAAGCAACCGTTTCCTATGTCTAAATCGTCTCATCACCGTCATATCGTGCCCATTCCATACCACACCCCTTCCTTTATGCCTGGTAAGTGGAAGCGGAAACGTTGCCGCCACGACCAGTCCAGTTGACGTGGATGTACTTGCCCTCGGGGTACTTCTCGCTGGCGTACTCGGGCTTGATAAGGAAGGTGTGGGCACCGAAGTAGTCGCGCTGAGCTTGGAGGAGGTTCGCGGGGAGATCCTTGGTGCGGTAACCATCGAACCACGAGAGAGCAGTGGAGAAAGCGGGAGTGGGAATACCAAGGAGAGCAGCCTTGGCGACAACATCACGCCAGCCGGGCTGGGCCTTGTGGATGGCCTTGTTGAAGAAGTCGTCGAACAAAAGGTTCTCGAGGTCGGGGTTGTTGCGGTAAGCAGCGGTGATGTCCTTCAGGAAGACGGAGCGGATAATGCAACCACCGCGCCACATGAGGGCAATGGAAGGCTTGTTGAGCTTCCAGTTATACTCCTTAGCAGCCTGTTGATCATAAGACGTTAGCAATCAAGCATCAGTAGCGGTCTGTTTCGCGCATCCACATACCTCCTGCATGAGCATGAAGCCCTGGGCATAAGAGATGATCTTGGAAGCATAGAGAGCCTGCTCGAGGTCCTCCAAAAACTGCTCCTTATCACCCTCGAACTTGTTGGCACGGCCGACGAACTCGAGCTTGGTGGAGGCCTTGACACGCTCCTCCTTGATGCCAGACAGGCAGCGAGCAAGAACAGCCTCGGCGATGAGGGTGACAGGCATGCCCAGGTCAAGGGCGTTGACAGCAGTCCACTTGCCGGTACCCTTCTGGCCGGCCTTGTCGAGGATCTTCTCGACGAGAGCAGTGCCATCGTCATCGTTGAAGTACATGATATCCCTGGTGATCTCAATGAGGAAAGAGTCGAGAACACCCTTGTTCCACTTGGTCAACACATCACCGATTTCCTTGTTGGAGAGGCCGAGACCGCGCTTCATAATATCGTAAGCCTGTACCATGTAAAGTTAGATCATTTTACTCGTTCGCTTCAATAGCCACGTATGGCAGGGAGTGCTTTGGGGCAACTGACCTCGCAGATGAGCTGCATGTCACCGTACTCAATACCGTTGTGAACCATCTTGACGTAGTGACCAGCACCCTCGTCACCGACCCACTCGCAGCAGGCCTCGCCCTCGCTCTTGGCAGCAATGGACTGGAAGATGTCCTTGATGTGAGGCCAGGCAGCCTCATCACCACCGGGCATGAGCGAAGGGCCGTAGCGGGCACCCTCCTCACCACCAGAGACACCGGAACCAACGAAGCGGATGCCCTTGGTGGCAAGGTACTGTGTCCTGCGGTTGCTGTCGGGGAAGTGAGAGTTACCGCCATCAATGATGATGTCGCCCTTCTCGAGGAGGGGGAGAAGAGTCTCGATCCATTGATCGACGGGCTTGCCGGCCTGGACGAGGAGCATGATGCGGCGGGGGGACTTGAGCTTGGAGACGAACTCCTCGGTGGTCTTGGCACCAACGATTGACTTGCCCTTGGCCTCGTTGGCAAGGAAGTCGTCGACCTTGGAAACGGTACGGTTGAAGGCGCAGACAGTGAAGCCATGGTCGGCCATGTTGAGGATCAGGTTCTGACCCCTATCACAGACCACGTTAGCGAGGCCCAGCGAGGCAGGGTTGAGGGGATGCTCGACGAGCATTAGAGGTAACTTACATGACGGCCAGGCCGATGAGGCCAATATCAGCGCTTGGAGCATTGTTAGCACTTGTCTGACTTTGGGATTGGGACCGGGAGCCCGGCATCACAGCTCCGCCAACAATAATGTTCGCTAGGCGAGCGCTGGAGGCACTCAGTTGGTATGCAGGGCAAACAGGACAAGCAAGCTCTCCCGGTCACACATCATGGCGAGAGGACTCTGGTTTCTTGCAAGAGAACTCTCGTTTCTCTGAAGGGGGCCCTCATCGATACCGAGCCACATTCTTGAGAACTCGCAGAATGCGCGTCGTGGTAAGATCGAGGGCTTCCAACAGAGAACACTGACGCGCGGGTAGAGCGGGGGAGGCGGGGTAGTAAAAAGGACTTACACAGGTCCAGACATCTTGTAAGCTTTAGTAGAATAACTTGGTTTACGAAATTCTTCAAGCGTTTGGTTGTTTGGAAGAAGAAGAAGCAAAAGACAAGATGAATTGAGTTGGAGAAGAAGAGATTACTCAACGGAGAGGGATTTCCAATTGGGGGGGGGGAAGGAGGGGGTCAAATAAGAAAGTACCTGCGAGCTGAGGTAATGACGAAACTTTGGGGAGGGATCCTGGAGCCTTCGACTTCGGAGGGGTCAATGGGGAGTCAATCAGCGTCGTAGCGGGCAAGCTAAAATGTCACTACTTGCAACAAGTGGAAACCCATCCAAAATCCGAACAGGCCCTGCATCATCCTGGCCTGTACCTTTCGCTAGAATATCCTTAGTTGCAGACCGGCGATTAGCACACGAGTTCCACTCTTTGTCGTCCGCTCCGGATACCTCACTTTTTGACACTTCACCCACCGAGAGACAGACAGACACCCAGCCGAGATTGTCGTTGCCTCGCTGCATTATCCAATACCTATCATGGGTACGGGAGGAAAAGTCGAGTGCGCAATTGTCCGTCCGCTACCATCCGCCTTTTTATCCCAACGAGAAGTGGAACGGGGTTTTCATCCTTTCCAAACATGATCTACTTGCGATGACAGCTGCAGAATGGATAGCCGGCATTTTCTCCCGTTGGACATGTGTGCCTAGAAGAAATAATTCCGCCGTCCTGCCTCAGAAAAACCCCCGCGGCGGGATCGGAAGGCCCCATATCCCATTTGTTGGTCTGGATCAGCCCGACACCTCAAATGGTGCGAATCGATCCACACATTTACCACTTCGTTGAGGTCAACCATTTCGACCTGGAGCTTGGCTTTTGATGCCAGTGTGCACCGAGCCGGTACGTGAGGCAAGCTCGGCAAGATATACATTCTCGGCATCATACATTTGTACCCAGGAAAACAGTTCTGACTGTCAAGCATTCTGGGTTATCGGTAATGTTTATGGAGGTCATTAAACTGTCATTTTACCATGTACAACCAGCCGCTAGACATGTCCGTCGAGCACACGAAAAGTTGACTGAAGTAGCACAGGGACGGCAACTTTGTCTTTATATTTGCAAGTTTCCCCCCATCCACCCCTTGTCAAAGCGTGTTTTTAGTCTGTTGCGGTTTCGCAATCCCGTCCTTCCTTCATGCTCCTCCGAACCTAGGACGGCCCAGACGGAAAAGGTTAGGTTCATCGCCGGTCACCCCCTGGTTTGGTCCTTGCATCACACCCAAGCTCCCAGCCGTCCCAACACCAGCTGCACGATCATCGTGAAGCATTTACCCTGTGGTATTCAAGAAAAATAACCCTTTACGGCAAACGGTCTCCGTTGACCCAAATGCTTGCTGCTCACCTGGCATGTTTGGCAAGCTTTAATACAAAGACTTGAGGTCACGCGTACAACAGCTGGTATCCTTTTATAGCCTCTGGGAACTTTTCGTACATTCCTCTTGATTGCTCATTCTACAACCTAGCCGTTTCTCAGTCACCCATTAATATCTGGTCATAAGCATGACTGATGGTAGGCAACCCCGGATGACCCGGCATGCTTTTAGCCACCAAACAGCGTTCCCACGCAAACCCCGGAGTGCCATGGAATGGCAACCGCTCTTGTAAGAAAAACATCATGTGGTGGCTCGTTCACTTAATGGCACTTGTTCATGGAGCTGGGCCCGGGTGCATTGACACGCCAGGACGGGATATGACAGCAGGAAACACATATAGATTTTTGTTCAAATGATGAAGATAAAAACAAGCCAACGTCCTCCTCGTGTCAATTGTCCACATCTCCAATCTCCATCGTTTCGCTGACCCCCATCCCCCACAGGATCATCTGATTACCGGGCAGCCAAAAACATATGCAAGCTTACCCAGCTTTATTGTTGCTTTGTTGCGGAGTCACCGCAACCTAGGGACAACCAGAAACCAAAGATGGAAGTTCAGCCTGTTCAGTATGGAGCTTTCTATCTTGCACTAGAGAGATGTAAGACCTCTCGGAAGGTTTCTGCTCGCGCCTCACCCGGAATATGATATTGGTGCTCCATATTTCCAGCACCGGACCCCCAAAGAGGTCCTGAAGTTTGGATGTTGGGGCCATGAGTGAGACGAAGTAAAAGCTCCAGACGAGGGGCACGTACTGTACGAGGGGCACGTACTGTACGAGGGGCAGCTCCCCACGGCCCCTCCATTGATTCCGCACGGTAGGTAACTTTCAAGAGAGCGCTCACTGACACCTCGAACGAGCACTTGTACACTACAATGGTGAGCGATACGCTGCGGTACAATCTTACAACAAGCGAAATGCCCAGTATTACTTGGGGGTTGTGGTGGTGGGACTTTTCTCAACTCCCTACTAGAAATTCTAGAACAGCGAAATATTCTGAGACAATCTGCATTGGCGCTAAAACACTAGGAAAATTGTTAGTACAACATTAACCACCAATCATTACGGGCGACGCATTTTGACAGCTGCAGCCAAAGGTATAGTTTTGAAGTATTTTTTTTTATTTCTCCTTCCGCACCTAATCAAAATCAATGCAACTTTGAAAGCTTCTTTTTTATAATTATATTTTCTTTTTCAATTTTTCCTAAAATTTTAAGAAATTGTTTATGTAAAAAAATGGATAACTTTTTAGGAGTAAATTATCTCATAAATATTTTACTGTCCCAGAATTCTTTTGCCTACTCTTTTATAAAAAGGAGTTAACAAAAGAGTCCCAAACCGTACCACAACCCACAAGTACTACACTCTTGAATACGCTGGACTCCCACCTCTACTCTGCTCCATACCCAACCCTGAGGATATGTGGGGGCGTGGGGGTCAACTCCGTAGATGTTTTCCGTCTAGTGCTCAAAATATCCACCACAGCGAGTGTGACTCTAACAGTCACGGCGACGGTGTTGATTTTGATATTCGGAACTGAACTGAATTGATTCCGTGGTGTCGTTGCCATGGTTGCCACCAATGTTTCGTTCATCGTCATCAGCAAAGTTGCAATGAGAGCACAGCCACATGCAACTGATTGATTACGTATCGATACTGGAGATTACAATCCTGGCTTGTGGCTGATCGGTCCGAAAGGCACTGCACTGCGGCACCTGTGAGGATGAGGACAACAACGATGGTCACGGTCCAGGGTGTGACAGATTGGAGAGGTTGCCAAGCAATTGAAGTCAGGGTTCACAGTTCACCTCAGGATCGGCAACCGGTCTCCAGTTCACCGTGTCTCCATCCGGTTCAGTCAGTTTCGGCCGGACTCCACAAATGGAACTTCCATGCCCGTCCCGTCCGTCCATGGCCTCGCTGCAGTCTGCACTGACAATCAACTTCTCCATCAACCGCTGACGTCCGTGCCTGATTGAATTCGCGATCCCGACAGCCAAACCACAACACACACCTCTACGATCTCTTGCCTGCAACTCTCGTGAGCCAACTCTTGACCGGACAAGCCCGATAGCACTTGATTACAGGAGGATACCTACCTACCGCAAAGCGCATATCACTGCCGGGCTGGGCTCACAGGTACGTGAAATACGCACAAAAAAACAGACTTGAACCAAGTTGTTTTCTACTCTACTTGTCGGCGCGAGAAATTCATCATGTCGTACCCCGGTCCTCCAGGTGTCTCCAAGAACCCGACGACCCATCCGTCGCTGCCTCCCCGACCGCCACCAGCAAAGCAGACGGGCGGCTTCAAGCCTGCCTTTCAGCCCGCGATCCACTCTGCGCGGTCCTTCAGCACCGCGCCATCTCCATCTCCATCTCCAGCCCCAGGCTATTCCGCGCCCCCAACAACCGCGACAGCAACCTCGTCGTACGCAGCGCCTCCCGGCTATGGCCCGACCCTCGGCGCCGCGGCGCCTGGCAGCTATGGCGCGCCCAACCCATACGGTGCTCGTCAACCAGCCGTTCCCGTCGTAGGAGGCGGTCGTGGTGGCTACGGCCAAGCAAACACAACATACAGCAGCTACCCCCAAGCAGCGGGCTACCAGCAACAAGCCGCGTACGGCTACGGCACCCCCGGCAACGGCAGCTATTCGACCCCGCCTCAGATACGTAACCCCTTCCCCGTTCCGAACGCCGCGCCGACCGCCGCCGCCGCCGGCCACCATGGTCATCACCATGATGCCAACTATGACCCCCTCGAGGCGGCCCAGATAGCGGCGTGGCAGAGCGCGTACATGCCCAAAGACTCCAACGATCCCAACAGCGCCAACAATAAGGCAGCTGGCGCTGGAAACGTCCCTGGCGCGCGCGGTGGAGCGGGAGCTTACGGAGCTGGCGCCGCTCAATACGGAGCTGCGTACGGCGCAGCGATGGATCCTGCAACGGCCGCCGCCGCCGCAGCAGCAGCAGCGGCAGCAGGAACAACAGACCCCTACGCGGCTCACAACGCCAACAACGGCGCAACCGGCGCCGACGGCGAGAAGAAGAAGACGGTAGTGCGCGAAGGCGGCGGCAAAAAGTGGACAGACGACACGCTTCTGGAGTGGGATCCCTCGCACCTGCGTCTCTTTGTCGGTAACCTAGCAGGCGAAACAACAGACGAATCGCTCCTCAAGGCGTTCTCGCGCTGGAAGAGCGTGCAAAAGGCGAAAGTGGTGCGCGACAAGCGGACGACCAAGAGCAAAGGGTTCGGGTTCGTCAGCTTCAGCGATCCCGAGGACTTCTTCCAGGCGGCCAAGGAGATGAACGGCAAGTATATCCAGAGTCACCCCGTGGTGGTGCACAAGGCCAAGACGGAGATCAAGCCGACCGTGATGAAGGATGATCGGAAGGGTGGCAAGTGGAAGGACAAGAAGAATAATCATAATAAGGAGAAGAGGAGCGGGAGCGGGATGGGTGCCGGTGGTGATGGGCATGGTGGAGGCGGCGGTGGTGGTGCTGGTGGTGCTGGCGGCGGGTATGAGCCGCATCTTGGGCCAGCGCATGGTGGTGGAGTGACGAAGCCTGGGCAGAAGACTAAGGGCGGATTGAAGTTGCTTGGTTGATCACCTTGGCTGGGTTCACTTTCTTATCATTCACCTTACCTCTTGGGCGTTAAGGAGCCTTGCGTATTGAGATACTTGTGCATTCAAAATAACTACGGGGGCGTTATGGATGCTGTGCATAGAAAGCGATAGAATGAAGACGGCATGTTGATATCACGACTTTCAACTTTCGTCTGGTGTACCCCCCGAATTAGAGAACACATGTGTCAATCAGTCATTCAAATATCTGTCAAGTGTAATGTCTGTGAATACAATATCACACTGCTTGAGCGTGCAGTCCCACGCATCTCTTTTTATTTTTTTCGGTCAACAAGCGTCACTGGGTAATGATTTATGTATCAGCAACGCCATATTCGCGTGGGATTTAACTACCTAGAGTAGTGTAAACTCCCGAGTGCGTGAATCGCGGGAGTAGTGATCCCGACACTTGAGTTTTCTCAAAGTCAGCGAATACCTTGGAGATCAGGTAAAATGCTAGCAGAGCAGAGCAGAGCACAGCAGCAGATCGCTTCCTTTAAGCAGAAAACAAAGACAAACAAAAACATCCTTCATATCATCATAAACCATCATCAACCCAAATCAACCCAAATCAACCCAGATGCACAACACAACACCCCTCTCTTTAAGTTTCAAAGCTCTCATCGCTTAGCACCAAACTCGCTTACACGATCAAGGTTAAACGCGGCGCTGATGAGCGCCAGATGGCTAAAAGCCTGCGGCGTGTTGCCCAGCTGCTCGCCGGAGCGCGAGATCTCTTCGGAGAACATCATCAGGTGGTTGGAAAACGACAGCATGTTCTCGAACAGGTTGATGGCGCGCACCAGGTATTTGGGCTCGTAGACGGACGCGCGCGTCATGGCTTCGACGAGCCAGAAGGTGCACATGGAGAAGGCACCTTCGCGGCCTCCGACGCCTGGATCGGGTTCGTGTTAGCTATGTGGAGACGGGGGGGAAAATGAAGTGATGTGGAAGGGGGGGTTATGGTGATGACTTACCATCTTCTGATTGCTCGGTGTCATAACGGTATACCAGGCCGGTGCTGGTCAAACCGCCCTTCTCGGGGGGCAACATGATGCGGTCCATCGTGTTCAAGAAGCGGGGGTCGTTGGGCGCAATAAAGAACACGAGCGGCGCGATGAGAATGGACGAGTCCAGGATCGTCTGGTTCTCGTAGCTCTGCACGAAGCACTTCATCTCTTTGTTGTACGACTTCGCCATGATCTCCTCGTACAACGAGTCCCTAGCCTCGAGCCACTTGGCACGGTTAGGGCAGGGGAAATTCCTCTTCTCGGCCAGGCGCAGGCCGCGGTCAAAGGCAACCCACAGCATGATCTTGGAGTAGGTAAAGTGCTGCTTGTTGTTGCGCACCTCCCAGATGGACATGTCCGGTTGGTTGAGGATGGTGAGCACGTAGTCGAGCATCTCGCGGATCGAGCACCACAGGTCCCAGTGGATCGGCTTGCCGTACTTGTTGTAGAGATAAATGGCGTCCATGAGCTCGCCGTAGATGTCGAACTGCTGGTGGAAGGCCGCGCCGTTACCCACCCGCACCGGCTTGCTGCCCCGGTATCCGTCCAGGTGCGTCAGCTCGCGCTCGGGAATGTCCGTCTCGCCCCGGATCGTGAACATAATGGGAAGCCCACCATCGGCCACGCGCGAGGTGCAGAACCGGTCGCTGATGAACTCCATGTAGGCGTCGGCCTCTTCGGTGAAGCCAAGCCGGAGGAGGATGTAGATGGTGAAGGAGGCGTCACGGACCCATGAGAACCGGTAGTCCCAGTTGCGGACACCACCAATGTCTTCGGGAATAGAAAATGTGGGAGCAGCGATAATGGCTCCAGTCGGTTCATATGTCATGAGCTTCAGGATCATGAAGCTCCTCTGGACAACCTCGCGCCAACGGCCCTTGTACTTGCATTTTGAGATCCAGTTGTACCAGAAAGTCTGGGTATCGTGCTGCTGAGTGTCCAGAACGGCGTTGGTGATCTGCTCCGTGACGTGATTGGAAAGGTCGTTGCGAAGAACGAACGAGACTGCTTGGCCTTCCAACAGTTCGATGCTGGCGACTACGCCTTCACCCAGCATACCGGGCTTCTTCACTTTCTTGAAGCGGACGGTGGGATAGCTGTCATGCTTCTCGCCCTCTTCCTCTCCCCTATCAATACTGACATCAAGCTGGAGCTTGACTTCCTCGCTGTGAAACGTCACAGTCTTGCTCTGAGGGGCAAAGAAAACGTTCTCTTCCTGAAGAATCGTGGTGGTATGCGGCGCTGTGGCATACTCAAACGCAGGGAAGATCTCAACATCTGTTGTCATGTAAGTCATGGGATCCGTGCCAACGAGGGGAGAAGGTAAAAACTTACCCAAAGAAAACTTTCCGCGGATACATTCAACACGGCGGACCAGCCACTTCTTCAGCTCCTCCTGGACGCTTGTCATCTCACGATAGGCACTCGTCTTCAGTCCCTTGAAGAGAGTCTTGGTGGTCCTGGGCCTGGGGAAGAAGTCGACAAGATCAACGACACCATCCTCGTGGATGTACCTGGTCTGAAGGATGTTGGAAGAGGGCAGATATTGCTGCTTGGTTGTGCACTCGAGATGAGCTGCAGGGTGTATGCTAAAGTAGCCTCCCTTGTCCTTGTCTAACAAACGGCAGAAGACAGAAGGTGAATCAAACTCAGGCCTTGAAGATGTCAGTAGCAGAGCATAGCTGTGAGCCAAGGATGTGAGACTTACCAGCACATAAAGTCGACACTGCCGTCCATGCCCACGAGGGCGCATGTTCTCATGTTGCCAATCAGGCCATAGTTCTCGATAGGAAGATAGCCGCCGCAGCGTTTCCTCATTTGAGCCTCGGGGCTCTGTGTCGCACCCGCGTTTGACATGATGAAAGAGAAGCCTTCTAGGCCGAAGCTCTGTTCTGGGTGTTTGGTCGTAGTGATGTTCCGATGGATGTCTGGTCCCAGCTATGATCGAAGCTCAGGTGTTCAGTGGTATGAGCACTGCAATGAAAATTCTTTACTCTGGAGGTGTAAAAGCTAAGAACGAGAAGGGAAGGAACAAAGGACCTGTCGGCTTGAGTAGGCAAGTTATCCAGATCGGGTGACAGAGGGTAAAGTAAAAGGATGTACAGTCTGAGGTAGGGTTGTTTCTATGGCGATCTAGAGTCTAGTAGTAAACAGGAAAGACAAGAAGCTTACTGTAGGTAGAAGGAAAAAGATCTTTCAAATGTTTCATCTCACCGCGGGAGCTCTCTTCATCTGAAGACGGCGAGGTAGGTTGTGCGCCCCGATCCACGATAGCTTGTGCGTACTTGGGACCAGCATCCTTCCTGACTCAGCATCGTCTTCCAAGTTCTGAGGGTACGACCTCGTGTCTTTGCCTCTTTTGGGACATCTCGTCGACGGCATTTTGCTGCGGCTCCCCACAAGGTTGGGTGATCATGGCATGCCAAGATCGATTTGGAAGGGAGCGCGGAAGCGATGATGCAGTTTCCATGGAGTTACACCCTACCAACAACAAATGAAGCTTGCCCGGCCCAACCGACTTTACTCCCACCAACTTGGATTTGTAGGAGGGAGGCTCCGTCACTGATCAGCTCAGTTTTGATGCTAGCTTTCTGTCAACATTTATTTAATATCCTTTCTTTGAAGTGACCCTGTCCGTGAAAGCAGGTTGTGAGTTCTTTTTGAAGGTCCCCGACGGCCGGTTGCTCGGATCGTATAAGCCACTGACGGACTGTTCCGGGAGTGGATGTCAACGACATCATAACTTGAATCTCGAGAGACCGGGGTTGCCAGCTTGCAGCTTGATGGTTTAAAGTGGGGAATTTCAGCGCACCTGCACACCGAGTCACAGAAAACACCGTCACACCAAAGAACCACTTACACGGTCTACACGGCCGTCAAGCTAACGATAGAGAGCATTGATGGGAGTTCTGTTTTGCAAAACGGAGTAGGTTAGGATATTTCTGGTAACAGATAATTTCAAATGTAACCCCTTCTTGTATAATAGTTTTGAAGAACAGTTATCTTCGCTGTCCTATGAATCTCTAAGAGCAGGCACGGCAGGCAACGAAGCTCGAGCCAAGCTCCCTGTGGCAGGGCACTTTGAATATTCTGTACAGACGATGCTCCAACCCCGCCCCCAGGAAGAATATGGAACAGTCCCACGATCGTGTCTCTCAGCTGCCACCAATGTGCTTGCTTGGCAAATGGCTCGGTTCGCGGCAGGCCGATTCTCACGGCATTCTCACCACCCACAGTGACACAGCGCGCGGCGATCTCACATGCAGCTTCGGAATCAAAAAGATTCGAGACTCGACAAGCGCGACCGGGCGGTGAGAGGTGGTGGATGATCTTAAAGTTGGAGACGCACGAGCCAGCTTACCTTAACAACCTAACAGCTAACGACTGCTCACCCGACGCTGATGCAGGGGCGTCCGGCAGCTGACTGAATTTCTGAAATCGAAGCGGAATGGAAACTGGATTTCACCACCTAACTTTTACCTAAAGGGCACCCTCTTGGCCCTCTTGGACACCCTTTCTAATATGGAAACTGGGGTGCAAAGCCAATGATACTCGCGATCTTCCACCACTCCACCGCTCATCTGGCCTCGCCAAGTCGCCAACTCGAGAACGTCGCAGAGTCTCAGTCCATCTCGATATGCTACGGAGGCTAGCAAGGGACCGCTCCAACTTCTCAAACGTCTAGTCGCACCGTGTACCTGAGAGCCAATTGAAATCCCCTGCCCCTAATTATGAAGCCAAAGTGACTTTTGGCGCCCGTCCATCTCCGTCCATCTTGTTGATATATCATCCAATGTCTCCTCCCACCAGAAAAGGAACGTCACCGACGACCCCTTCTTCAGAAGACACACCCTCTGCCTCCTCCTCATCATCCCCATCACCAACCGCCGATAACACCCCACTCGCCCTTCCAGGAACATCCTCAGCCTTCACAAGCGGCATCGGCACCGCGGACACAAGTGGACAAGCGACACCCACAGTGTCTGCACGACGCACAGGTACAGGGTCCTACAATCTCGACATCAGCGGAGAACAAGACCCACACGCTACCGTTGACACCGTCTCCGTCCCCGCGGTCCTGGGTATTACAACTACAACCTCGACCCTTAAAAGTAATCAGCAATTCGACCTAGCGACATGTGGGAACGATAACGCTGGTAAACACACATACGCAACGACAGACCAGAACTCGGACCCCTACGATATCGAAATGGCTCCCATCAGCGGAGCAGGGGGCGGCCACCGACGCCGGAGAAGCAGTCTTATGAATCCCGTAGGGGCATCATCCAGCAGCAGACACCGGTCTCCCCGCCCACGATCATCGGCAGGGAAGGGAATTGACTCGGACGAGTCCAAGTTGGTTGGGGACGATACAAGGGTGCAGGAAGTTGCGGGACGCCATGAAGGACTCAGCGATGACGATTTGACGGACGAGGACCTCCATATCGATGAAGAGGCCGGCTTGACAGGCGCAGACAGACGGAGGAAAAGCCGCAAGAGGACTCGCAACACCCGGCTGGACCAGAGGATAGCGAGGGACAGGATATCGGAGGCAGAGAAGCTGGAGGCGGACAGGGCGGTGCTGAAGAATGCTCTCATTAACATGACACTGATTCTTCTTTGGTACTTCTTCTCGTTAAGCATCTCCTTGGTAAGCAAAACACTCGTCCTTTTCTGCTTTATTTTTTTATTTTTTTATTTTTTTGAACGGACAGACGCTAACCATGACTAACTATCACCAGTATAACAAGTGGATGTTCGACCCAAAGAAGCTTAATTTTCGATTCCCATTATTTACGACCGCCACACACATGCTCGTGCAGTTCTCTTTGGCATCCGTGGTTTTGTTCTTCTTTCCCTCGCTGCGACCAACAAATAAACACAAGTCGGATCTGGGCCAGTCGAGGCATGATCCGGAACGGCCCGTCATGACCAAGTGGTTCTACCTTACCAGGATTGGTCCCTGCGGAATGGCGACTGGCCTCGATATCGGGCTGGGCAATACCTCGTTACAGTTTATCACCCTCACCTTTTACAGTAAGTTGCTCTATTTGAGCCCATGTACCCTTCGTGCTATGACAGTAATCGTTGCTAACCACTCTCCGCAGCCATGTGTAAATCCTCCTCGCTAGCCTTCGTCCTCATCTTCGCCTTCCTCTTCCGCCTCGAATCACCCACCTGGCGCCTAATAGCCATCATCGCAACCATGACCTTCGGCGTCGTGATGATGGTCGCAGGCGAGGTCGAGTTCAAGCTAGGCGGCTTCCTCCTCGTCATCTCCGCCTCCTTCTTCTCCGGCTTCCGCTGGGGTTTGACGCAGATCCTGCTTCTCCGCAACCCGGCCACGTCCAACCCGTTCTCCAGCATCTTCTTCCTGGCTCCCGTCATGTTCGTCAGCCTGGTCGCCATCGCCATTCCCGCCGAGGGGTTCTCGGCTTTGTTCGCCGGCCTGAAGATCATCGCCGACGAGCACGGTATGCTCGTCGCCCCGCTTCTCATCCTTTTCCCGGGTACCATTGCCTTTTTGATGACCGCGTCCGAGTTCGCTCTGCTGAAGCGCACCTCGGTCGTCACCTTGTCGATTGCCGGCATCTTTAAGGAGGCAGTCACCATCTCGGCCGCCGCCATCGTCTTTGGCGACACCATGACCCTCATCAACGTCATGGGACTGCTCGTCACCCTGGCTGCCATTGCCACGTACAACTATCTCAAGATCTCCAAGATGCGCCAGGATGCGCAGAATAACGTTCACATGGCCCACATGGTCGGCGGCGGCAGTGGCAGCGGGTCTTCGTCCTCTGCTTCTACCAGTCGTAGCGGAAGCAGGAGTGGAAGTGGCAGTGGGAGCAGCAGCAGTGAGAGAGACGGGGAGGGCGATGATGTCGAGGACGAGGGAAGGGGTCTCCTTGATGGCGCTGTAGCAGAAACCCTATTCATTGCTGATGGGGATGCGGTCAAGCGAAGCCCGGATTCGCCTGCCACGAGAGGGAGGGGGCGGTCGGTGGATCAGAGGCTTAGGGCTGCCTGATTTTTTGCCTTTGTTTTTCTTCCCCGTTATTATATCTCCGGGTTTTCTTTTGTTATCACCGGTTTGGGCATCTATCTCATGGATTTTGGGATTTTGGGACTTTGGTAAATTATCTAACTACTATTACTACTACACACACGGATCTGTGCATAGAAACATCAGATCGTTTCTTTTGTCAACATCTGTTAAATGGCTTAGGTGTTTTGGTCTTGCCGCGTATGGACCTGGGGAGTCAAGGGATTCATTTATCCGACCGAGGATTGGTGCTCATGAATGTGCTTACTTTGTATGTTAATTTTTAACAACGAAACACTTCGCTAACAAGAGCTTCATAATGCTTCAAAACCTCAAACAACAAGCGTCTATTCACTTATACTGCATGATTCACTTCAGTCGGCTGTATCCTCAACGGTGCATATCAGGAACCGAAGTGGTGGTTAATTATGTTTTATTAACAAGTCCTTCCATGTCATATACATACACACACATATATATGTATTCATAACACCAGCGAAGTGTAACCTGCTAACTGGTGTCCTATCATCCATCCATTTGTCGATTCGTCCATCCATCTATCTTGGGTATAAAAGTCCATGCCTTTTTCCTTGCCAACAAAGCTGATACTGCCCCTGTAGCAAGGATAAAATACAACAACGCAAACCACCTCCCCGTTCCTTCCACCGGATATTTTGTTTATGTGTGTGCTTTCGTCTGAAGTATCCAGAACGCCATCGCTATGCTCTTTTTAAAACCGCTAAAAACCCCAACATGCTTGAATTCACCTTCGACCTTTTCCACTCTTTCTCTTTCCACCCTGACCCGGCGTGAGGATCCCAAGTGCTGGCCTCCTACTGCAAGATAAGTCAATAGTCCACCGGCGAGTTTGGCTGCCGCCTCGTAGTGTCGAGACCGTCAACGTAAGTCAGGCGCAACCTAAGATTATCTGGCTCAGGCAAAGGCCAAGCCCAAGCCAACCCAAAACCCCAGAACCCCAATGTACTCGTTCACTCCTCACTCCAAGTCCATTATATCGCCTATGCTCTGGTCCCCAATCGAACTCAGCCCCGAACTAGGTGGGCGTGAATCTTCCCTGTCGCCATTGATGCCGGCCTCTGGCTTTTCAAGAGGTGGTGGTGGTGGTGGTGGTGGTGTTGTCGGTCGTCGCGCGGCTTCCTTCATCTTCTCCTCCCATACCGAGATGCTGTGGTATTTGCCGCCTTCCACTTCGACGTGGCCGTGGTCGATGCATTTGCCGAGGAGCGAGCCCGTGTAGCGGGAGTCATCGTCGTTTTTGCTGTGTTTTAGTTTGAGAGCTAGAGGGGGGAAAATGTGGGTTGTTAGCTGATCTGAGAAGGTTTTCGTAGCATACAAGACGGAAAATAAACATAAACTCACCATTGAGATAATCAGTCGCCTCGTCACTACCGTCAAGCGCTATCCTCTTGATCTCCCTGTTGACCGGGCCCGCTGCCCACGCGACGAACGCGTCCACACCCCGGGTGTCCTCTACGCCGTTGTACATTTGTTCCAGCTCCGACTTCTCGGGCAACAAAGCGCCGATCTGCTGGAGAGCCATGCGCACGTCGACTATTGTTGGTACCAGCTCGCCCGTCTGGGACTCTTCGTTGTTGTGTGCGGCGAAGGCGGCTGTGAGCCGACAGAGCGCGTCCAGGTAGCGGGCGGCCATGTCTGTTACTGAGTCGAGAACTGAGGTGCGGGCGCCGTGGTAGCCGGCTGCGCGGAGGATTTGGAGAATCGAGGGCCTGAGGAGGGCGTGGTAAAGGTATGGTGGGGGTGTCATGTTGGCGAGAGTCGCTCGGTCTTGGTTACGATGTTGAGGATAGCGTCGCCTTGCTCAAGAATACGTCGTTTGTAGAATGTTCTTATTTTCATAAGAGCCCCCCAGGCTGGTTGGAGGTGATGGCAATCGAAGAGGTAGGTGAATGGGCGCGCTCGAGATCTACCATCCGCGCTTGGTCTCGTGTACTTCCTTGTTTCTCGTTGTCAAGGTTTTCGATGATTGGTTGGCAGTAAGAGCCAGAGGCTGATATCCTGGGTATGTCAGGAAAATAACTTGGGCAGAACCGTGGTGATAGCAACGCGTTGCTGGTGACGGATGGAAATTGGTTTCCTTCAATTGAACGGCGACGAGGTGGGTTTTCCGTATCGGGTCTCGTTGCAGGGAGTTGCGGCAGGCAGCTCTAGTGGGGCGGGTATCAGATCGTTACGGTTCTTGGCACTGTCTCTTTAAAGCTCGCCAGATGTGAAACTCACTGGGTAACCATGACGAAGTCACAAGCAAAAGATGAACCAATCTGTGCCAGGAGAACATTGGTTGATGAGAGTATAGTTGGCAACAGGAACGAAAAGATGCGATGAAAGGCAGAGAATATCAAAGAGAGTTTCTGAGAATTTGGGGGTCTTGGTGAGTGAGACTGTTAGCTCCACATTCTCACAAACTTGTGCTGCACCTACTGTAGTCGTTAATGACAAGAGGTTGAAAAGGACAGATTATGGAGGGATAAAAGCTTCTCAACATATAAAAGCCTTCTTCTCCTCTGGCCAATATTCGAAAGTAATGATATCGTTCAGAAAAGCACAGGCCACATCGAAGTACACAGGAAGTTCTGGAACAGTTGACCCTCCATCCCAACAGCACTTTCTTATTGTACCCCACCTGCCGCTGAGGAGCCAGTGGAGTCTTATAGCCAAGCTCCGATTTGGACCGCGCGTGCGACGAAGGGCCCACCCACTTTAACATTTCGCTGACCTTCGTTGCATCATTTCCACTTTCAGAACGAACGCGCTTGTCGCATCAGCGGCTTTGATAGCTGCATTGGAAGCGCGCCTCACCTTCCTCCAGCCCTACCCACCAAAGAAACCTTCCCCTCGCACCCACCAAAGAGAGCCAAAGAACGCATCTTGGACCTCACTCAGTTCATATCGACCGGCAGCAACAAAAGGGCAGCGCGCCTGTCCGTCATCAATTCGCCCTCACCGAACCTCCACCACTCTATCATTGTTCCGTCACGACGACCGGGCGTCCATTCTTAAATACCCAACCTCGCGCCAGTGCCTCCCGCTTAATTCGACGCCGATTATCCACAATCCGCCATTAGCGACTGAGCATCTGCTCCCGGTGATCTCAAGATCATTCGCTTTATCCATCAACGTTCCCAACGTCGCACGACCTCAAGAAAGACGCCGCTGCAAAGCACCGAACCCGAACACCAGAGCGCCTCACGCAACGACAAACAGCAAACATGGACCCACCAGGGCCAGTCAAGCGGACATTGACGCTCAAGATCAACACTCAATCCAATGGCTCGTCTCAAGCAGTCAGGACGGGATCACCGGCAGCTACACCTGGTCCTGGCCATAACCTCTCTGCCGCCTCGCCACCTCCTCAGACACCGGGGGGCTCGCAGGGCCCTCGCAAGATCAAGCTCAACGTCAAGGGCGCATCCTCACAACCACCAACACCAGCTGGTCCGAGACCGCCGTCGATTTCCAATACTTCATCTCAGCCGACACTACCACGGGTGTCAACAGGAAGCTCTGCTGCGCCCAACATCTTCATGAGCAAGCCCAAGACAGCAAACAAAGTCTTCTTGAACGCGGCGGCAAGAAAGAGACCAAGAGAAGAGAGTGAGGCGGAGGATGGTCCGACAGCAAACGGGATTGGGGGGTCGCCAAGGCCCAAGAAGATCACGATCAAGGCACCCTCGGCCACAACACCGATGCAAACTCCGCTTCTGACGGCTACCAAGGTTCGCTTAAAACCGCAGGGCAGGATACCAACGCGACCGCTGGGTGAGGGTTACGATTCGGAGGCCGATGATAGGGAAGTCGATCCTGTGATAGAAGAGCAGTTGATCCTCCGTATGATGCCTGGCGAAGACTGCGACTATCTCCGGAAAGCCGTAGCAGAGAGGAAAGTGGGCGTTCCTAAAAATATGGGCGGCGCCGATGTTACAATGAAGTTTCTGGACGATGAAGGACGGCGAGTAATGTTTGTCATTCGAGGGCAACCGTACGCCGCCATTCTGGTTGATCTACCCACAATCACGGAAGGCATGAAGACATGGGATAAAAAGGCCATGGTCAAGTCAGCCGACATTTGCCAGATGATCCTCGTCTATGCTAAGGTCAAAGACGAGGCAGAAGCCAAGTCGGTCCCTTTACCCAAGGCCGTCGAGCATGGCCACAGGTGGCCCCACGGTATCACCCCACCGATGCACGATGCGCGGAACCGGAGATTCAGGAAGCGACTCAGCAAGCTGGAAATCCAGAACAAGGAACAAGAGGTCGAGCGGTTGCTGGCAGCAGACAGAGAAGCCCTCAGCTCCAGGTACGAGCTTGTGGCAGAGGGCGGGCAAGGAAATACCGCTGCACCCGAGTCAGACCACGAGTACGGGGACGAGGACGGTGGCATGAGAGGCGACGAGGACCAACAAGATTACTTTGGGGACGCTCAACACCACCAAGACGACGACAACCTCTTCGACGATCTCGAGGCAGAATTCGAGAACGCGGCAGATACGCCCGCCGAAGCCATGGACGCCATGGACTTTGGCGCTGGCACCCCTACAGCATTGGGCGGCATGGATCTTCCCACACCTGCTACGGCCAACACGGGTACGCCTACCGCTGCACAAACCGAGGAGAGTGCGGCCGAGGCAGTCAGCGAGGAGGACGAATCCGATGAAGATGACGAGGATGATGAAGACGACATGGACGATGACGGCGACGAAGAGCGCCATGACGAGGTGGCGGGTGTCAAGGCTGAGATTGCCACCTTGAGGAAGGCACTGGCCTCGTATGAGGAGCAATTGTCCAAGGCATCGAGCATTATCATGAAGAAACGTCTGGAGCTAAGCATAAAGAACATCAAGTCGGAGATCAAGCTGAAGCAGTCTTCGATTGGCGAAGTGTCGGAGGAAGATTGAGGGGGGTAACAAAGCTGGCTAAGCTGTGCTGTTACGGACCTGGGATTTCACTACAAAGGATTACCGTAAGGTTATATCATATCACATCATACTAGCCAAACAAGAAAGGAATTGGCAAGTCAGTGAATAGCATAACGAGTTATTAGAATGCCCAGCGAACGGCAACCATGAAGACACATGGCATTTATTAGGCAATATATTTACGGATGCTTGGGGAGCTAGCAAATGAGAAATGGAGTCACAAATCTTCGCACTTTGACTTTGCCCTTTTCGTATAACTTCCTCGTCCGATTGTCGCTTATCACATTGTATTTGTACAGTATCACTTTTTGACTCGAACCACAGGTAGAGGATGGCTCTCTGCCTGTCCACTCCAGCCCAGACGTCTAAACCCCTCCACAGCTCCTAGAGTTAAGCCGTATATAGTTTTCTTACACTCGACACCATTTTCCCCATGTCCATGTCCATGTCCACGTCCGTCTCCGTCTTCGTGCCCGTGGTCATGCCAGAAATCCGTTCTTTGATGATGGTTGGATATTAGTACACGCAAGAGCCCACTACCACACCAACTCTGCTTCTGCCGTTGCCGTCGCTGTCGTTGTAGCCGCTCTTGCTGTCCCTCCTTCTTTCCCTCCTCCTCCTCTCTTTCTTCCACTTCCTTTCCCTCCATCTTCTCCCTTCTGTTCCCTCTTCCTGATCCTCCTCCTCCTTCTCCATCGGCCCTTGTCCTCCTCTGAAACCAACACCACCAGTAGAACCCCCCCTTAACAACCCCCTTACACACCACCACCTCACATGGCCTTAAGGTAGTTAGTCTCCTTAATCTTGGCCTTGCGCTCCTTGCGCATCGCCTTGCGCAGCTCCTCCCGCTTCTCGTCCGCCAGCACCGCGTCCTGCACGCCGCCGTTGACGGCTCCGGGGAGGTTGACCGACTGCTTCTGTAGCGGGATCTTGGGCACCAGGGCCTCGAGGTCGCCCGAGGCCATGAGCCTGGCTTCGAGGGCGCGCGCGCGCTTCATGGCTAGGCGACGCTGTTTCTTGGATTTGGCTGTTGGGTGGGGGAGAGGGAGAGGTTAGCTTGAGGTTGATTTGGGTCTGGTTGTTGAAGAGAGATGCGCAAGGGGGAGAAGATGGGGAAGGAAGAAGGGGAGGAAGTTCAACGGTAGAAAGGGCAATAGGAAGGGAAAGTGAAGAAAGAGGAAAAGGAAGAGATGTAGGCAGACATACAAAACTCATCGCCAAGATCCTCTCCAGCCGCATCATCCGTCTTCTTCTGCACCTCCAAGCACCTCCACAGCCACTCCGGGTACTCCTCATCTGCCAGCGCCACGGGGTCGCTCTTGTTCTTGAAGTAGTTGAGTCCGTTAAGCTTGGTGCCCGCCGGGCAAGACGAGATCGATAGCTTGGGTTCCTCTGCCGCAGGCGCTCCTGGTACTGGTTCGAGGCCGGCCTCGGTGGTTGCTGGTGTGAAAGTTGCTGCTGCTGCTGGTGCGGCGGGAGGAGGAGTTCGCACGCTGAAAGAAGTGCTGAAGGCGGCGCGCGAAGAGGCGCCAATCATGGGTCTGGTGACGGCCATGGCAGGGCTGGCGAAGCCGGAGGCCCGGCGCAAACACGTTCGGCAGATCATGTTGGCGACTTTTTTTTTTGTTGTCCGGGGGAGATTCGGAGTATGTGTATGTTCGGAAATTGTCGGTGGTGTTCGGCGGCGGGGAAAACAAACACCAAAAGACGGGATCGGGTGGGTGGGCGGGGGGCGGACGGACGACTCGCTCACTTTCACGGATGCGGGATTGTAAAAAGGGAAGGGCGCCGGCCGGAGTGGGCTTTCGCTCGGCCTGGGGGAGGACGGACACGGGCGGGATGCGCGCAACGAATTGGAGGGGTGGGACGGAAGCTAAAAATTTCTACGGCGGGTGAAAAACACCACTTGGGCAGTTTTGATATTGGGACAGGAACCGCGCTGCAGCAGGCCGGGGTTCAGGCCACAGCTGTCACAAGCACTTTATGTATGGTCCAGACCTGCGAAGCTGTTCAGACAACATATATGTCTCTAAAAAAAAACATGGAGGACAAATTGAGTTCTGTTATTCCTCTAGTCCTCCCGTGCCTGTTCTGTTGTTGCCGAGTTTCTGTTGTAGTGTGAATATTTACACGCCCTGCAGCTCGTAGTCTCATAAGAGGGCCCGAGCACTGACTGATCTGGGGGTTGGGTTGCTGAGGCCGGATGTCTGAAAGGGTGGTCCGCGATGTTATGGGGCCCCCTTCTCGGTTCGGCACCATGACTGACTCGCTCGCTCTCCGACTTCTTTCTCGAGCGCACTGCCCTGCAAACTCTCTCCTCTCGCTGCCCATTATCATTCCAGCCCCAAAATCAGACTCCAGTTTGTACCCTCCGCTCCGCTTCCCGTTCTCAGAATACTGGTGGTGGTGGGGGGGGAAATCATTGCTTTGGCAGGTTCGCGAAATGGTTCTGCTGCTCGAAGAGATAACCCTGAACACGGTTTTCGGAGAGAAGCTGGAGGTACCGTTCTGAGCCAGAATAACAAAGTCAGAAAGAGGCCTTCGCGGCTGAATGGTTCTTTGAGAATGGAGGATGCGAAGCACTCTGTAACCCACCTCTCAGATGTCCGCACTTCTCCAGATGGTTCACGCCCTCCCTGTAGTAGCACTTGGACAGCTCCTCCCGCACCAGACGACCCATCATAACTCGGACCCATTGCTCGCGGATGATGGCATCCTGGGCCTGCTTCAGGCGCTTCGTATCATTGTAGTCGACGCCGTCGAACGTGGGCGGGACGGTGGGCTTCTTGGCCAGGAAGGCCGCCGATTCGGGAGTAGGCATTGCTGCTGGATATGGACGACTCGCAGGAGAGGGCCGAGAGCACGGTTGTCGTCAATTGAGCTTGTAGAGAAAGGCGGACGCAGCTTATCGTAAGTACCCAAACGCTTCGTACTCGTCGATGATGCCGTTGCAACCAACACGGCGCATCCATCTCCAAGCAGCTGCAAGCCGTGCCCCGGTCGTAGGGCGGTCCGAGCTTTGATGGTATGGGGTGAACACCTGGGAAACCAGGCAGGCAGGGACGCGCTAGCCCAAACATGGGTTCGTCTCTTGCACCATGCAGCGAAGTTGCAATTGACTGGGGGTTGTGGGCCATGGCAGGCATGGGAATTTTCACAACACCCACCACCGCGGCCACCGCCTTCGCGTAACCTCCACCCTTCACCACTGCCCCAGGTCCCTTACCCCACTAAAAAGTCCCCTATCAAACGTGATAACGATTTTTTTCTGCCAGAAGGGTTGATCAGCCAGAAGTTTTTTACGGTACCCGCCACCCTCTGCTCCCCCATATAAACTGCAGCCTTCCCACGGATCTTTCTTTTCCTCAAACGCATCCTTTCTCTCACTCATCATCTTCTTCCATCCTTCTCTTCCAATACCCATTAGCGGATTTCATCACTTCATCACATCTCTTCACACAACAACCGCTATCATGGGCAAGAAGGATTCCGTCAAGGCCACCAAGGTCACCAAGGCCGAGCCCGTTAAGGCCGCCAAGCCCGTCAAGGCCACCAAGGCTGAGAAGCCCTCCAAGAAGTCCAAGAAGGAGGAGTCCTCTTCCTCTGAGGAGGAGTCCGACTCTGAATCCGAGGAGGAGTCTAGCGATGAGTCCTCCGCTGAGGAGTCTTCCGACGAGGAGATGACCGACGCTCCTGCCGCCAAGGAGACCAAGAAGGCTGAGTCTTCCGACTCTGACTCTGACGACTCCGATTCCGAGGAGGAGGAGAAGCCCGCCGCTGCTAAGGAGGAGAAGAAGGCCAGCGTGAGTACAACTTTTAAACATTCCTATTGTTGTTATCCATATGCTAACCTACATGTGTTATTAGTCCGACTCTGAGGATTCTGACGACTCTGATGGCTCCGACTCTGACTCTTCCGAGTCCGAGGAGAAGTCTGAGGTTGAGGAGCCTTCCAAGAAGCGCAAGGCTGAGGAGGACTCCGAGGAGGAGGAGGCTCCCAAGAAGGCCAAGACCGAGGAGGTCGCTGATGACAAGTCCACCCTCTGGGTTGGTAACCTCGGCTGGGGCATCGATGATGCCATCCTCTTCGCTGAGTTCGAGGAGTGCGAGGGTGCCAAGTCTGCCCGCGTCGTCACTGACCGTGAGTCCGGCCGCTCGCGCGGTTTCGGCTACGTCGACTTCGAGAACAACGACCAGGCCCAGAAGGCTTATGATGCCAAGTCCGGTGGTCTCCTCGAGGGCCGTGAGATGCGTCTCGACTTCGCCTCCAAGGATGCCGGCAACAAGCCCCAGGCCAAGGCCGCCGACCGCGCTGCCAAGCACGGCGATACCATCAGCCCCGAGTCCGACACCCTCTTCGTCGGCAACATGCCCTTCACCGCTGACGAGTCTGCCGTCTCCGATTTCTTCAACTCTGTTGCCTCCGTTGCCAGCCTCCGTATCCCTACCGACCAGTACGTATCCCTTTATACATTTTCCTGTATCCTTCACAACCAGAGTTCTAACTGTCTTCTAGGGAGTCCGGCCGTCCTAAGGGCTTCGCTTATGTCACCTTCAACTCCATTGAGGATGCCAAGAACGCTTTCGACCAGCTGAACGGCTCCGACCTCCAGGGTCGTCCCGTCCGTCTCGACTACGCTAAGCCCCGTGACAACAACGGTGGCGGCGGCGGCTTCGGTGGCGGCCGCGGTGGTGGCCGTGGCGGTGGCCGTGGTGGCTTCGGTGGCCGTGGTGGTGGCCGTGGCGGTTTCGGTGACCGTGGTGGCCGTGGTGGTGGCCGCGGTGGCGGACGTGGTGGTTTCGGTGGCAGCCGCGGTGGCGGTGGCTTCCAGGGCAAGAAGACCACCTTTTAAAGTGGTCAAGTGCTTGGGATTCCCGCACACATTGGGGAATGTGATACCATGACCTGAGGGCATTGAAACACAGATTCGCACTGGAGGGCTTAGTGGGTTGTCGGCTTTTGAAATCTTACAGCGTCTTTCCTCCTCCGTGGAGAGAGATCGTGGGCTTTTTGAGAGATAAACTGCTTCTCTGTTGCTGCATGGCACAGGGATAGTGAGATTCGATACCTGAGGGCTTGAAGATGGTGGTGAGCTGGTAGCTCTTTGACAGCTCGTTCGTACATGGCACGTCTTTGTCTTCTCAGAGACCTCTGCCGGTGGGCTTGTTGGTTGGTTGGCTGGTTCCATGACCCTTTCGCGGTCGTCTGGCACTTTGGATTCGATGCTGCACATACCAGAATCATTGATGGGTTCCAAGTTACTCTGTGGGCTCGTGGGCTCTTGTGGGCTTTAGCTGACAAAACGGGGAAGAACGGGAAGCAAAAAGGCGAGGACCTGTACTTGGCAGCACATGCTACAAACATGTGTTTACACATTTACAGCCTTACCCAGTCTGTGTTTTCGGGGGTCATATGGTTCATCGTCGTTTCCTGTTCTTCTTTTCCGTCACATTTGTCATTGCTTCTTCCTGAGGGGTTTCTAAAGAGGGCTATCCAAAAGTTGGTTTTTCTGTTGGGATTTTCCGGTACAATCACGGGGTCACCTGGGGGGGCAGGCACTTAAAATGGGTTTCGGGTCCTTTTCTTTTTTTCCTCATATTAGCATTTTGTTTGCGCCTTTTTCTCTTTTTTACGATACATCATCGACATCGACGACGGCGTAACGGTACAGAACACGGGTGATCCTTTCTTATAATGAGACGTTTTGCCCGGTAAGTAATCTGATACTCTTCCCCCTGTTTCATATACCCAAGTTCTCCAAACGGGACTAGAAGTAGCAAGAAAGAAGTACTATTCAGTTAAAAACTTTGGTGTTCCCTTGATGTGACTTGATGTTTCCCTGGTGGTGTGATACTTGTGAAGCCTGGTTTTTGAATCTAATCAGATTCGAAGTTTTCGCTCCCTGGGGCTTTCACTGAGGTAGTTCTCAAGTTCAGATGAGCACAATTATATCGGACTCAGTGTAGGTTGTTCGGGGAACAACGGTAGTCGCAAGAAAACACGTTCTTGGACTTAAAGCATATTTCCACTGGCAAGTGGTCTAGCTCTAGGGCGTTGAGTTACGGTAGATAGGTGGTGCGTGGAGCGGAGGGAGTGTGTAGTGTAGGAAAACAACATGCTTGAAAGATCACAGCTCGGTTACGATAGATTGCTGCTAAAATGTTACAAAAGTAGATCTCAAGTTGAACTTCATGAACCTCGATTCTTCTCCAACCAAGTATCCTATCACAACGTGAGCTAGCTAGCTAAAGTCAAAACCAAAGCAACCAAAACTCCCCTTATCCCAAACGAAGATACAAACAAGGCATGGTACCGAAAATGAGGGGTGTGTGTCTCCCTTGGAGGAAGAGTACTATCCATGACCTTGACCTGAAGCCAGAGAGAGCCAAGCCGGCTAACCAAAAACCGAATCCTGAAAAAAAGAAGAGTTGAAAGAAGAGAAAACGCGAAGAAAAAGATGGCAGATTAAGAAGGTAAATGATGTGTGTATGTGTCCCGTGGTGTGCGTCCCTGTTTTGCCAGGTATGCCTTCCGAGATCCTCCATCGGAAGTCCCATCTGGTGGGTTGTGTACTGCTGATCGAATATATATGGCGGTTTTAATTCCCGTCGAAACCGTAGTTGGTAGCAGCCACTTCTGTTACCGTTAGTGCTTCAGTGGATGATTGATATTCATGAAGCTTGTGCCGTTTCATGGCATGCATGTCAGTTAAGTGGCTGGCCAGGAGTTCTGTTTGCCCTCCTTTTTCATCTGGCTTCGATTTCAATCGATAGACAAGCCATCATCAAGTCGTAACGCGTCCCCGGCGCCTTCTCACGTACCACACTAAGCAAGGTACGCTATGTAGGTAGAGCCCCCCTGCGTTCTGTGTAGCCGATACGGTGCGGGTTTCATTCATTTATTCATTCTCAGTTGCGTCGAGAGGTTCAAGCAACGACACTCTTCCCAACCGACCCCCATCTAAACCTCTTCAACGTTCCGCTCGTCGTAGACCGCACAAACTCCTGGCCGCAGCTCGAAGAGGCGTTTGACGCGGCTGATCCCGCGGAGGCCAAGCTCAGAGCGCCGCAGCTCTCTTGCCGGCCGACTTCACGCCCAATGACGTAGCCGGCGCCGAAGCCCACGACTGAAACGAGAACTACCACGCCGGCACTCACTACCCACGTCAACATGGTTGGACTTAGGAAGAAGGGGGAGGCAGCATCGTTATCCGATGCAACTCCCGCCGGACAGGGTGAGCTTGTCCTCCTCTTCTTCGTGGTGCGCACTGGTCTTTGAGCGGTGTTGGTTCCTCGCTTGCTTCTTTGTGCTGTGGCAAGATCTTGCTGTTGCTGCTGCTGTTGTTCACGGCCAGAACTGGCAGATCTCGGAGCGCTTGGCGCGCTGGAATTGGAAGCGGTCCTGGCTGGTTGTCGTGTCTTGGTCTGGTTGAGCGGCAGTCCTACTCCGGAAGGGCCTTCGACCATAAGTTCAGACTCTGGCACAAGGCGGAACTCCATGGGCTGGGAACTAGGCATTATGCCGGCGCCAGCAGGACCCGGGCTTGCCTCTTCCCGCTTGGGAAGGCCACGGGCAGCGGCAGCGCATGACAAGAGGGTGGTGAGGGAAGCACGAAGCGCGGCGTCGTTGTCGGCTTGCAGAGCTGGAGACATGAAGTTGTGCGATGCGCGATGCGATCGCGTCTGCGAACGGGTCGGCAGAGATGGCCGGGATTGGGTGGGATGGTATGGGTGAGATGGACTGGCGGAATGGTGGCGGTGCATCATGTAAGATGGTGGGTGAGAAAAGGCGTTCGGCTGCGGCCTGAAGGGCCCCTGGGCCGTGTCGGTCGGGCGACCGAGAGCAGTCGCATTCTCATCATCATCCGAGTCGTCCTCCGAGCCCACCGGTAGACCGCCTCGGAAGGCAGTCTGTTGACGGGGCAAACTGGCTGCCGGATGAATCCCTTCTGTCGAACTGGTCATGACTCTGTCCTCCTCGCTCTCGGACTCATCATATTCATCCTGACTGCTCGTCCCGGCAGGGGGATTCGGTTGGCTGACGATGAAGGAAGCAGGCATCGGTGCTTGCTGTTGGGAGCGTCTCCGTCTTCGAGGGTACGAGTTATTGCCCACTCGGAGGCCTGTAGTTACTATATCATCCGCTATCGACGACAGCGAGGATGACGATGGTTGCGACGCGATCTCGACCCAGGAATCTAGTGGTGATGTGAGCGCGTGTTGCGGTAAGTTGTCGGAGATGTTGGAAGTCAACTCACCATCGTTACGGCGGCCATCCACTGGGCGTTGTTGAGGATCTGGGGAAGCCATAGCAGAACTCCGGAGGCAGGACACGTAGACGAGGTTCAGGTTGGTAGTACCGTTTAACGTGAACAAGGCAAAGTCCACTCGGGCAGTGCTCACCGACAAGGTGAACTTGATCAAACCACAGTCCCCGAAGTAGGTATGTCCAGGGAACCAACGACTCCCGCCTCCAGACGCGGGTAAGTACAGGAATGAACGCGGTTTCGTTGAAAAAAAAAGACGACGAGGAAGGATGTTGTCAATCTGGAAAGGAGAGAGAAGCCCGGTCACGGAGCACGTACGGAGGGTGGTATCAAAGCGGACGGCGGAAAGGACCTCGTGAACAGTTACGTATTATCTGGATTTGCATCTAAAAGTCAAGCAAAGAGAGGCATACAAAAGAATGAATCTTGGAGCCAGACAGTCAGGGACTCAACTGGCCGTGGGACGGTATCGGCTGTTGGGTAACGGAGGCTTTGTTGAGGTGTTCTTTGTGCACGCGAAGCCTTGGGGATGCGTGCGAACAGGGAAAGGTGTGTTTGGTCTGGGTGTGAATGGGGGAATGGGGGGAAGCCTGCCGTGCCAGGTGAGGTGGTCTGAGCGAGCGGGCACCTTGGGGGATGGCTCAGATGGGCACCTGGGCAGCCTGGACTGTGGTCTGGTGGGCGCTGGAGGCATGGATGTTCTAGCGGAGGAAAGCGTGATCCATCCTCCCATCTGGAGAAGTGTTGCGACTGGATACCGTTCCTGTATTCTGATTGGCCGTGGGTGCTGATCCGGGGATGGTCGCATGCCCTTCGACACTGCGCTAAAGTCAAGTCACCCCCAATGACGTGCTACTTATCCCGTCGAGCCTGCCTTTAGGCTTATCAAGATAAATGATAAGGCCCTCAACTTCCTCCCTCTCAGACGTCACTGCATCCAGCCAACACACTTCAACTCCTCAAGAGGTTGAACAGGGATGCAAAAAACCTGTCTGAATTGAAGATTTGCATTGACGTGAGTATTCCCCCTTCCCCCCTTGTCGAGCCGATCTCACCGTGCGTCCTATCGAAGTCCCATTAGGCAAGTTTGATCAACAGCAGTTCATCTCATACACGAACTGCCTGGTTGGGAATGTTAACTGCAACGCAACAGAATGAATTGGAGGTGCTCGCGCGAGCAGATCTGTTCTGTTAAATATCTTTCAACTTTCCGTTGTCTTCATATGTTGCGGATCTTGACAGCCACGGTCGAATAGTACAGATTGCTCTCTTTGAAAACTCTTCGGTTCAAACTTCACACTTCCATTCCACTCTCGGTCACTGACCGCTGGCTATATGGGCCTCTTCTTACTACTTCTATGTAACAACACCCAACGTAGGCCCGCTCAAAACGAGGTAATCCATTCTCAGCTTGGGCGGCTGCTTTGGTATCTGCCATCCCATACAATCTCATTTCCATGCTTTTTTCCCTCCTCTCCCCAAACTCAGCCTTCCATTCTATCCAACTCACGGCGCTGCTTCCGCAGGATCCTCTTACTAGATGAACAGGAAGCACAATCGTTCAGCTCCAATGCCGGTGCAACCGTTTCAAGCGAATGCGAGACACTGGTTCATTGACCCAAGGACCCGCTCTCGAGCCGTTCTCCCGTCTTCCGTGCGGTCCGTAGTTCGGTTCGGTTCCTACCTGGCTGCCACATGACAACCCGATCATAATTCGCCTTCGTCCACCACTCATTCGTCTCTTGACGTGTCATCCACATCTTCAGCCGTGTCCGGTCACCCCCTTTCGATGCCATACAGGAGTCCACACTCCAACCATATACACAACAACTCCAACCTCCTATATCCGTTTAGTTACGAGAACCAAGCTTACCCCACGCTCTATGCAGCCGTGTAACTAACTGCCACCTACTTGACTTCGTTGAAGCTGCCAACGGCACGTCCTTCATGCCGGCTGTGACGTGGCAGCCCTCTCTCATCTTCTACTCTGAATGGAAGGTCCTGTTTTCACTTCTTAAGCCTGCAATGACCCGAATAGCGGCGACGAGAAGGGAGATCAGGAAAGGCTGGGTCACGACCAGCTTCAGGTATGTCAGCACGTTCATCGCATTGGAGGTGGTACGAGAGGGCTTCAGAACCGGTAACTATCGTCGACCATTTCCCTTTCGGCAGTTATCGCCAAGATTAATAATGGACACTTCCCAGGACACCAGAGACCAGAGGTTGCTTTTAACTGTCCGTTTTGCCCGCACCCTTTGATGAAGGCATTTCGGTGCTTCGAGTAGTAGCATTTGGAAGGCTTGGGTTATTGATCAGACGAACACCAGAAACGACATCTTCTAGTTCACAAGGTGCTTCGAACCATACACGATTCCAAGCGGAACTGGTGTTATTCTGCAGAAAGGGCGAGGCTAACAGTGTTACCCTGACGTTGGACTGCCCGTTAAACCCATGGACTTGGTTAGTCATTTCGGACATTAAAAAGTGAGCACGTTGAGCAGGGCTCTGATGGACGCTCAGACCGTATCGGGGTTGCCGTATATCAAGTTCTAAATCCCCATCTCCACACACATAACTTCCTCGTTCGCAAGACGACACTCGCACTTCCACGAATCCTAAACCACCGCTTGGTTGTTTCATATCATCCTTTCGTTTCTTGCCACGTCGACCATTGCGGCTCTGCGCTCTCAGGGACCCTCTAAAAGATGGTGGATTTTATGCAGGACGAACGTGCACGACATAGCGTTCGGGAATCAAAAGACTGACTGGTCTTCTATTCGCTCTTAGGGTGCGGAGTGACGATCCCAGCTTTAGGTAGGAACGCGTGCCGGGCGACTGACACCATACCGTCGCATGGTGCGGGCAGGACCAAGAATGCGGACACCCTCCCGATACCCACTGAGACTTTGCGTACATGCAGAGATGAGGAGAAGAAAGGGGGCCGGAATGCGGGGGCATCGAAAAGTCCCCGAGAAGTCTATGGGATTGAGGCTCTGCGGAGCGGTCGCCGTGACCGTTCAAACCACCATGAGGATCATGATGCTCCGGAGATGCTGTCGCGAAGCATAGTAAGACTGCCAATCAACAACACAGCAGTGATGCATTGGCACACCTACAAGCGAGTGCTATGGCAAAAGAGATGGACTGCTCTCATGATCAAGGTTTGGAGCCCCGTTTGGTGGGAAGAATACGTACTTGAGGCTTAAAATGAGGATATCCTGAAGTATAAATAGGATGAGCATTAGACAAGGAAGTGAAAAATGGCTAGTCACGTCGGCATCAGCCTTCAGAACCATCTTTGATACACTTGAGCAATCACTTTTGATACACTTGATAATCACTTGCTTTCAACAAGTCAAGAAAGAAAAAAACACCATGAACCAGACAACCCCGGATGACTCAATCCCGAGCTATGAGGACACTCCTCATAAGAACACCCCTTCCACCGCTTCACCTTCCACTGAGGACCATCCAGAAGACAATGAGGAGGATGCTCCCTTCTACGAGACCAAGGTAAGAAAAAACTCCCATAGCCACTCTCACTCTAGCCAAAAGCCTCATCTGATCAACAGGACAGTGACCCTCCCATCAGTTTCCCCAGCCAGGGGACCAGCGGTGTCGTGGACTCCACAGCGTCTACAGAGTTGTCAGGAGAGGATGAGAGCGAGGAAATGATCTGGTGAGTCACTCTCTTCCCCACCGTTCTGCTTATACTCTTCGATATATCTTGATGTTGAAGAAACAGAACCATGAGCTAACAATTTCCAGACACATACATCTCACGCCTGACACCAACAACTACCACGAAGGCACTCGAGTCCAACATTCAAGCAAGCTCACACTCGGACCGCGGTCAACTGTGAAAGTTGTTGGAAGACTTGTCCCTGATAAAGTCACGAACATCCCTCGCACACACGTACCCCTTCTCACTTTTCTTCTTTTTTTTTTTTTTCCTTTCCACTGGAGAATATTTCCACGTTAGGAGGAATAACATCAGATTTGCTATACCCCGTTTCTTCATCTTCCCGTTTCTTCATCTTCCCGTTTCTTCATCTTCCCGTTTCTTCATCTTCCCGTTTTCCAGTTTCATCGTTCGTCCCTGTTTTCTCTTCTCCGTTTTCACTTTCTTCTCGTCTTCACGTACTTCCCCGTTCTTCTCAGCAATATCATCCCCTCCCCCCCCCTTATCAACTTTATTCATGCTTGCTTCTGCCAAACCCCAATTTTTGTTCTTATTCTGCTTTTATATGACGTGCTTATTTCTTGATGCGCAAATGTTATCCGTTCTTCGAGTTCAGCTTTGTTCGATGCTGTTTGGTCTAGTTCAATTTAGTTCAGTTCTGTTCAGTCCCATATACTCCAGTCCAGTACGGCTTGGTAGTTTGCAATCTACCCACTGGACTATGGAATATCGATAGCTTAGTTGGGCTTAACGTTCATTCTGTCTCCTGATCTGATCTTTTCAGAACCTTTACCTTAGCTAAATAACTATTCCAGGCAAAGAACACAATGAATCATTTTGCTTTTGGCCCCCTTAATGCCTTAATGCCAATTTGGCGTTCCACTGCGACCTCCCATACCTACATACATACATAACTTTTACGTTCGGTCATTTCCCCGTTAGCAGTATTTGGCTTTTGAGATTATACTTACCTTAATAGCGTAACGGCGGGAACTATTTGATAGTATATAGAAAAAAGAAAATTGCCCATGTACCAGTAGATGTAGAGTACAGAACATTCTTGTATCGGCCCACGATGTATGGATGAGATGAGGAAGGTGTAGTGTTTTAGTTCTTGTTTTATACAAACCAACTGAACCGACATATCATTCGGTACGTCGAATTTCGTTCTGGTTTTGGTTTCCAACTACCTACTCAAGTGACTTCTCCTCCTCCTCCTCCTCCTCCTCCTCCAAGTCGTAAAAATGAAGAAAATAAAGAGAACGAAGAAGGAGAATGAACACCCGGTGAAACGATAAGGAGAGAGGAAAAGAGGAGACGAGAGAAAAACACACACGATACAAGGAATTCGCTCGTCGTCACTGGCCCAGTTACGTAGGGAAGATGTTGGCGCGGGCGAATGAGTCGTTCCTCCTCGGATCATTCTGGTCATGGGCACGATATGTGTGGGTTAGAATTTTGCGGAGTCATGTGGTTGTGGGTTGGCAGTCGTTTCGTCTATGGGAGGAGTGATGGATGGGCAAGTTCATCAATGCAGTTATAATCCAAGTCTATTTGCCGCCCGTATGAGGCTGACAGGTATAATATATTATACTATATGCAAGAAAGGTGTAAAAGAGGATGCAAACTGGGTGGTAGACTTAGTGTCTGCGCAAGTCGATGCCGCTGCAAAACAGGCAATAAAAAGAATATTGATCACCTTGCGATCAAATCAACCTTAGTATCCCTCCCTTTTTTCAACTCCCGTCCTACGAATTACCACTCACTACTCGCTTCATTTCTCAACAACAATCCATACCCCATCTTATCCCACCTTCAAGTGTCCCATTTTTTTCTCCAGCTGCCAGTCCTACAAGGCGCTCAAATCCAACGGCACACTGCTTCCTCTGCCCGCGCGATACTTCCTCGGCCCACCGATGAACTCCCTGGGCTTCGGGAACGTCTCCTCACCCACAAACTTCCACCTTGGGTCCTGGACGATGTACCTCGCACTGCCGCCACCGGAATGCACTGGACTTGGAGACTTGTTTCCGCCTGTACCGTTCGGGGTAAGGATGAAGTTGCTAGGATCAAGCATGGACTTGATGACGGAGCCTGATCGTGCTGATCGAGTCGAGGGCGAGTGGGAAAGCGGAGGAGGAGCTGGGGCCGAAGATGGCGGCGGTGGTGGAGGAGGCGCGGGAGCGGAATGAGGAGGGCTCGGTGCTGCTGAACGAGGAGGCGCGCTGGGCGGCGGTGGCGGAGGGGGTGCTGCTGGTGAAGAGACGCTGCTCGCGGCGCGGATGGCGGCTTGAACAGCAATGTTCTGGGAGAGGTTGCTGGTTGACGAGGAAGGCGGTGGTGGAGGAGGCGGCTGCGAGCGTGATGGAGCCGGAGGTGGTCGCGGGGCCGCTGTTGGAGGCGGCGGGGGTGGTGCCGGAGGAAGAGACGGAGCACCAAATGAGGGCGGGGGAGGCGCGGACATGGGTGGTGGAGGTGGAGCTGAAGGAGGCGCCGAGGAGTGAATAGCCGCAGAAGGCTTGCGGGAGCCCGGAGGCGGAGGTGGTTTCTTGCCAACTGGCGGCGGAGGTGGCTTTGACGATACCGAATTCGCAGTTTTCCTGAGATTGGCCATTGAGGGATGGAACGTAGGAGCTGATGGTCGTCCAGGGATCGCCGGGGCAGCTCCGGGAGGCGGGCGGGGGGCCGAGACGGTTGGTGGCTTCGGGGCTGATCTTGATGTCGACTCCGGGTCGGAAAGATAGGATGAATCCCGGTTTGCACCTGTATCTACACCACCACCCGTCTTCCGTAACTTTGGCATGCCTCCAGCAAAAAGGCCCCCGAGCTGCGGCGCAGCCTCCATGCCCGTCGATCCTCCTTGGTTCCGATCGGCCAAATCGCTGTTGCTCCGAGCACGGTTTCCGGGTACTGGCGGCGCAAGACCTCCGGGAGCCTTGGGCAGGCCGGGAATAGGAGGAGCGCCCCCTACGGGAAGTGCTGGTCCGCTGCCCGATGTTGGGGCGATGATGGGGGCCGATCGATCATTGGTTACTGCTTTCTTCAGCGCTCTTCCCTTGGTGATATCTGTGAGCAAAGCGCCCTATGTGTTTGTCAGTACGTCTCTTTCTGCCGTGAATTCGCGTTGTTTTGGCGCACCCTATTAGAAAGACCAGCAGCTGGTCGGCCGGGGAGTGCTCCGGGGGGAGGGGGCGGCGGCGGCGGAGGTCCTCCCATGCCCGGAGGCGGCGGAGGGGGAGGGGGTGGTGGTGGTGGCATGACGTATTGTGTGTTGTTTATCTGAGAGTTAAAGTCGATTTATGGGAAGCGTCAGGAAGTGAGAGACTTGGACCCTCAGCTCGTTGCTTATAGTTGCGGGTCGAACCGAAATTACCGGTTGATGGGACGTTCGCAGTGCGGATGTCGAGCTCGGTACGGGGGTACTGACGCTAAGCACTGGCGATCGTGTGTGGTGCGGTGGTGGTTGAAGACAAGATTAAGTTGTGTATAAGTCAAAGCACGTGTCAGAGTAGGCGAATGTTGTTGTGTTCCTTTGGGACTTGAATGATTCGATTAAGTTCAGTGATTGTCTCCATGTCTCAATGGAAGTGGAAGCAGGCTGCGTCACTCCTTTCGAGGGCGCTGGGCGGTTGCCTGTGGGTCAGTGCGCTACGGGCAGCGGGGTGCCTTGAATGCCAAGCCTGCAGCATGAGAGCTTGCCTGGGGCGGGCAGTTTCCACTTTGCTTCAGTGAGGCGCAGCCACTTCATACACCAGCCACACTGGTTGGCTTTGATGATTCCATGTGGAAGCTGCGAATTGTTTGAAACTCTCACTCGGAACTTGTCTTTGTCTTCGCCCTACCTTACTCGTGGGCCAACAAGTTTATGGTACTCGATCCTCTCAACCCATTAAAGGGGAGTATGAAGAGACTCACAAAGTTGCCCGTGCTTCCTGCTGTCTTCGTCTTTGATACCTTGGACAATCCGCTTAGGTTGTTACTGATTCTTTGACAGCTTCGTACAACCAGCTAAAAGCGCAGGTATGGGACAAGCCGCTTACTATGAACTAACCTGTCGGCTGAAACAAAGGTTCAACACTCAACCCAAACATCTCTCCGATCAAGGCCAAAGAGTCTTCCCAGGTGACGAGCCCTTGAAATAAGCTTTTCAGAAGCCGTCGTGGGAGAAGATCTTACGTAAAGACATGGCATACGGCTCGGGAGGACGTGCAAGACACCATATCGGCTTTTCACTCCCAGATCTCCCGGACATGCTGTTTGACATGCTCTGGCTATGAGTATCTCCCCCTTAGTTGCATATGTCAGCATCGCTACCTTACAAGTCATAACAGCCGAGGCCAAGACCGGATGAACCGTTATCCACGGTACTCTTTTAAGCTAGCGCACAACGCCGCCGCGGCACACTTCAGAGGCTAAGAGGCCAAGAACACCCTATGCACCGATCTGCACCAGCGTGTCTAGCTCTTCAAGCTCTCTTTTGACCGCAGCACAAACCAGAGAGAGCCAGACACTCCGGCCTCACTTCCCCAAATCCAATCACCACGCTTTTCTTGACCCCTTTTTCCGATACTACCGTCTACGTGGTTGTTCCCCCAAGCCTCCGCATCTCCCAGGCTTTCTCCAGGCCCTCTCCTCACCGCACACACGCCTGTTCTCCTGCCTCCACCTGCTCTCCGTCGGTGACTCAGGGCGGTGGATATCTCCAACTCTCCCCACGGGGTCAAGCGGGTCACGACTCGACAAGTCCCATCGGTATCCCGGTGTGTCTGCTTCACCAAATCCACCCGAGATCCATACCACTGCAAGGTCTAGGCCTTCAGTCCATCTACTACCGCTATGCTTCTCCGTCCCTACAACCTCAGGGCCACCACGGTCAACCTCACCACGGCCAGAGTCCCCGTCTCTCAGAGTCATCCGATCGGCGGCCTTATCTACTCCCGCCAGCAATATGCTCGACCGGCGTCTGCGCCGTTTGCCAAGCGCTCCCTGGTGACACTGAGTGCCGGCACACGCCTGGCCAAGCTCACCCAAGAGCACTCAGCCGCGTCGATCGCTGCTGTCCGTATGCTGAGCACCACTAGCTCCCTCTCAAAGGTGAAACAGGTGCCCAAGTTGTCGCAATCCGCCCACCAAAAGAGTCCCAAGGCATCCCAGTCGCAGAATCACCCATCATCTTCGTCATCGTCATCGTCTTTTGCGTCTGCTTCCAAGTTCACGGCCCCGCAGAAACCACCGAAACACCAGCAGCGGCTAGCCACCGAGACCGCACCCCTCCATGCCCAGGGGCAGCATGCTTCTCCCGATCTTGACCGTGTCACCAAAGAGTTTCTGGCCAAGGAGGGCATCCCGACGGAGCACATGACCCTCACCGCTCTGCGCGCCTTGGTCCAACCAACCGTTCCGTTAGCGGCTTCTGTCTCTGCTTCTCATGACAGCCACTCCCCCGCAGTCGGCGCAGAGGTCGATCAAACCAGTGCTTTTGATCTGCTTGGTCTGGATGCTAACGGCCGGAACGCCCGGGGCACGACGGCTGCTCCTGAGGGACTTGAGCCTCCTCCCTACTTGAGCTTCAGCAAGGATGCCGCTGACGAGATCTCAGATGCGGCATATGCAATCATCTCGCATCCTCCTGTTATCATCACCCCGCTGCTGCTCAAAGAGTATGTTGCTCTCCAGGCCTCCCTTGGCAAGCCCAAGACACTGCCGCACGTTTTGGGCCTCTACGCGTACAAGGCTGTCCCCAAGCTTAGCTCTGGACATAAGCTGACCTACAAAGAGCGGAACCCTGACATGCCAAAGAACGCGGTTGATCCCGAGGTTGCTGAGATGGCACTGGACGCAGCACTTGATGCCAAGGACCTTGATGCTGCTGTTGGCATCGTCGAAAATACGTACTCTACCAAGGCTTACACCCGCGACAAGTTGTTGAGAAAGGCACTTATACCCATGACGGGCTTGGGACTCACTCCTGTCGCTGCCTATGCTCTCGCCAAGAACTACGGTACATGGCAAGATTCAATGGAGACTGTTTTGGCAACCAACGTAGCCTTCTTTGGCATGCTGGCCTACGTTGGCTTCACTGCGACCATGGGCATCGTGGCCATGACTACGGCAAACGACCAGATGAAGCGGGTGACCTGGGGCCCGGGAATTCCGCTGCGGGAGCGATGGATCCGAGAGGATGAACGGGCCGCTTATGACAAGATTGCTTGCTCATTCGGATTCGGGGAAGTGCTTCGTTACGGAGAGGAGGAGGGAGAGGAGTTTGACGTGCTTCGTGAATATATTTTGAGCAAGGGCATGATTCTCGATGCCGTCAACCTGATGCCAGGCATGCAATAAATTGCCGTCTTTGGTTGACTTACGGCACCTATCTACCAAGAGCCCGAAAACGCCATCGATTTCACACGCCCCCCGTGCGGACGGGAAGAGCCTTGGCACCAAGTACCGGTGGCTGTGAAGAGTTGGGGGACTGAGTTGTCGATATGACCCCGGCCTTCCTAGCTTAACCTCCTTACCGCTTGGTCACCAAGTACCTTAGTTGCCAAGCTAGCGATCGGCGGGAAGACTTGCATATTTACGAGCCTTCGAGGTTGCCAAGTTCGTCCGAGAAGTCCCGAAAGATGAAAAGATATCAAATCAATCTAGGATGCCTACCGCCCAGAATGGAAACCACACTAGCTCACCTCCCTTTCCGTGCAGAGGCTCTTCTGCGGTATTCCGTTATCTTGATGTAAGTACCGGTGATACAGCTAGGGTGTTAAAGTGGAAAAAAGGAAACAATCATCTACCGGCTCGGAAATCTCTCAATCTTTCTTTCATATTGTACCGTGTTCTTTAAACGTTGTTGCATAGACTTCGACCCAACGAACCGGCCGCAGTCGGTCCCACGTTTCCGTTCCCCACCTCGAACTAGGCTGTTTCTCCATGCATCCCTAGTCAACAAACTCGATCACTACTCCAGTGGGTTGAGACTCCCCCGACTCAAATCTGATCTGTGGCTTTGCCTAGTCTAGTCGATATCTCCTAGTCGACTTATTCCACCCCCTACGTCACCCCGGCTGCTTGGCATTCATTCTCTACTCCTTGTACTCCTTATCCCTCCTCCCGATTCCCCTATATATACAATGCCCATTTCCCCATCTGGTCCTAATCGGGATTGTTTGATCAATAAGCTCTGGAGCATTCACATATATCCTAGAAATCATTCACTTCTATCTCATCTGATCTTTACGTAAAAGATTCACATCTCATCTTCTTCACAAGTCAAACTACATCCATACACTCTTCAGCCTAGCATGGCCGGTGGATTTGAACCTGTCGATCCTGAGCAATGTTTACATTATGCCGAATTCGCCTCACACCTCGACCGGAGGGCCTTTGATGGGATTTACTGGTCCCTCTTCGTGTTTGTCATCCTCATGCTCTTCCTCGCCTCATGGAAGTATTCAGGGTATGTTATCTTTCCCAATCATGCCTGCTTTTCTCTCCAATATTCACTAACATGTTTTCCCAGGACCTGCGAGGCGCTGGCTGATTCCAGACCTGGGACCAAGCATTACCGGCACAAGATGCAGCGATGCCTTCTCATCTGCTCCGGTTACTTTGTGGTTTCCATCATTGCCGTGGTCATGGAGGTCTATGCCCTTTTGGCTTTGCAATTCTGTGACGGCGAAGACCTCATGTCGCTTTACTGGTCTACTTGGACGATGCTGCAGGTCGGCTCGCTCATAGCCATCTTGGGCATTATCTTGGCCGCTTTCAATGCCATCCGCGGTAACAAGAACCCGTAAGTCTCTCTCTCTTTTCCTCCTGTCGTCACAGAACAGGTTGTACTAACATTATTCTTTTGTAGACCATGGGCACTAGCTCTCGGCACTCCCGTTCTTGTTGTCGCCGGCATTGGCCACGCCTTCCACGGTGCCATGCGCAAACGTGTAAAGCGCGTTCGATCCAGGACCAGGAGCTTGCGATCCCGAAGCCGGGGCAGATCAGAGCGTAGCCTCAAGGGAATCTCGACCAACGACTTGCCCATGAGCAGGGAGTACGTATTTTATCCCCTATTTGCCTCTTCACCTTACATGTCACTTCTCATCCCCCCAGCACGGCACAAAACTTGAAACCAGCCGCAAGAGACTAACGCAGAACGAAATTTCCAGGGATACAATCAGGGTAGAAGAAAGTCCCAGCGACGATAACAACGAATACCGCGCCAAATTGCTCGGCTACACGCCCGAGGGCGCGCCGATCCTCCAGTTTTTCGATGACCCCGGCAGCAGCATCGATCCCGAGCGCGGCACCATTCTGGGCAAGAACACCAACGGACAGATCATTGTGGCCTTCAGGAGGTCCATGATCATGGTTTCGGACAGCAAGATCCATCGCAACAGCAGCAGCAGTGGTAGTAACATGCCAACCCCGATGAACGAAAAGGCGGCGGCTTCCTCACCGTCAGCCCTGCTCGTCCCCCAGGCACCCCCTTCACCAAGGCCGCCACCGGTCGTCAGGATCGCTCCTCCGCGCCGGCCCTCTGACGAGGAATTCGAGGAGCAAGAGGTGCATGTCTCCCCTGTTTGAGACGGGGATGTCTTGAATTTTTTGAATTTTTTTTTGGAACGCCACCCACTTTCCCGCTTCCCTTCCCTTACCTGTTTTCCTCCTTTATCCTTTTTTTACCTCCTTTTCTTATCTCTTAGCTTTTCACTTTTACCGTGTTTGTTGTTTGTGTGTCTTTTTTGATTTTATTTTGATTTTTTTTCCACATGGGTTTCAGGCATTCATTCATGATCGACAGCGGCGGCGGCGCGGCGTTGGGCTGGGCAACAAGCAAGCGAGCAAGCAAGCAAGCGGGCACACAAACAAGCGGGATAAGGGCGGCACAAGCAAAATTATGACTTTCCACGATACTTTTTTTTTCTTTTTTTTTCTCTGGTCTTCCTCTTTTTGGCATAGCGTTTGGTATTATACAAAATCAATCTGGGTCAACAAAACATACACTCATACATACGGTACCTCTATCTATTGTGACTGAGACACAAGGGGTGGTGGCGCTTATTTACACACATTACTTTTTCGGGATTTCCGTTCTCTCTCTTCTTTTAAAATTTTTTTTTCGCGGTTTCGGCGTTTACTTGATTTGGAATTACCATACCCAGATCTCCATGTTCTGTGAGATGGCATATCAGATTGCATTGCTGCCTTTCTTCCCGTGGCTGTTTCGCTTGCGTTATCTAGATACCCCTGACTGACGGGTACGCGAGGAGCTGAGGGTGAAAGGGAAAAGATGGGTGGGTGGGTGTGAGGGAAATGAGATTGTTATGTAGATGGGTAGGTATGCCAGATCCATCTATGCATGCTATGCATGTCAGGCTTATCAATTCACACAAACCTTGTTCAAACATACATCTACAATATCGACTTTGAGTTCTCCCTCCTACGGAGCTTGGCAATCAATATATGCATGTTGAGGGCTTTTATTCATACCTTGTTAAACTGTGCATTGTATCCGACCTCGGCTTTTTCACATCTTGGCTTTTGCCATATTATTTTCTACGTGCCTCATAACCACAACCACAGATTAATATGGCATGTCTTGTTTTCAGTCCTCCTCCTCGGACCAAAAGGTCTTGACGGTTTTCATTACTGATTACTTTACACAAATATCTCGACATTAACAAGATAAGTAACAAGAGTAACAAGCCAAGAAGTGGTTACCCGTCCTTGTGTACCTTCCTCCATCTACCTCCATCTTATCCGTAATCACTCATCAACTCCCATGACAGTACCACCTCCGAAAAAGCACATACATATGAAGGACCCGCCAGGCGTCAGAGACAGAAATTGATGGATTGGATCTGGGGGCCGTGTAACAGAAATGCCAGATGCCAAGTGGGAAACCCAAGACATGTTCTAATCTAGCTTTTAAGTTGTATACTTCCGGCGAAACACGTGCTGACAGAGAGCTTTTACCAAGAGATGCATGTCTCGAGTATGGTAGTACGTTGTACCAAAAATATGTAAGAATGGATGGATGTATGGATGGATGGTGTTCACGTGCAAAGTGGAAGCCATTGAAGCTGGTGATTTGTAGTGTCCTAACTTTGTGCAAAAAGTCAAGGCAAGGCAAGACACATGATCACGCAGCTTAATTTTAATTTTCAGGTGAATAGAGTACACTCGGGTATAACCTTTACACATAGGTTGAAAGGTGTCACGGTAGTAAGACTTGAGAAGATCCGAGGTCGGTATTTAGGTATTGTGGCAGCACTGACAGGTAAGTAAGTAACTCATTGCACATTGTCGGAGGTAACCGAAGCAGATCTACCTTAGCTAGAGTAATCGGACGGGGAACGAACGAAACCTGGAAGCGGCGAGGAAAAACGAAAAGCGGAGGAAGAAGAAGGAAGGAAAGAGAAGCCGGCCGACCACGCCTACCTCTACCTCCCATCTAGAGACCCACGAAACTGGATCGTGACTGGACTCGGAATATGAAAGGAAGAAAAGATGGGATTGGGGCGAACGAGTTTCACCGATTCCATTCTCACGTGGCTTTTTCTTTTTTTCATGGGACAAGATGGATGGATGGCTCAGAAAGAAGTATGTATGTAGTATGTAATTTGTACTGCACAATTTGAAATCGCTACCTCGAAAAACCCCGGAAATACGTTTTTCATGACAAACTTCCGTCTTACCAATTGGAAATTTACCTTGCACCGATTACCCAATGCTCAGATGCACGACAGAGCAAGGTACAGGTATAGTATTTAGAGTTGGCAAACGTGTCTCTGTTCGTGACTGACACAAGAGTGAGTGATTGTAACGGATTACCCTAGCTAAGGTAAGGTAAGGTAAGGTAGTTTGGTTGTAGGTACACTACATCATCCTCTTCCGAAGTCCGAAGTCCGGGGTCCCGGCGAGTTTGCCCACACACACTGCAGTGAGGTATACAAGTACATAATGGCCCTGCAAGAGTTCGGAGGATATGTAAACATCCGGCTTGGTACCTATGAATGATTATCAAGAAAGAGATTTCCTCTGAGGCTGTCATCCGAGTTTCACTTGCATCTGTTTAGTTTAATCTTCGAGCATGAACTTGAGGATGTCATAGCGTGGATATATGTGGACACTAGCTTGTGGGAAATTCACTTAGTTCCATCGGTCCGCTTTGCACGGCCACAATCGATCGGTCTGTCTGGACTCTGGAATGTCGAGCAAGATCCGGGGAAGGCGAGCGGGGGACAAGGCTGATCCCGTACCTAAAAAGCTCTTTTGCCTCATTTGTGGAGCTTTTGGTTTGGCTTGGTGTGTTTTGGATCTCGACGACACGTAATGAAACGCCAAGTTGCGGAGTTGATGATGAAGTGAGAAGGGTTTGAAAAAGTCAAGGGTGCATGCATAAACGTATTGCCCATCATTGTTGTAGATCTTTTTCTTGGTCAAATTTCCATACCTTACCTGTCATCCCGCATCTACCCCGTTTTCATCCCAATTAATGACTTCAGTGAGAGTTCATCTCAATGACTTCAATAAGAGTTCATCTCAATGACTTCAATGAGAGTTCGTCCCATCCCATCCCATCTGGTCGGTATGGGATGACTGTGACTGCCGACATTAACCGCCTATAAGTATCTTGCTCTGTAGTAAATCAAAGCAGTGAGTCAGTCTTCCATGTCTGGGATATGACACATATTTGTAAGGTTAAGATTCAAACACGACAAAAACAATACAACACAACACAACACAACACAACACAACACAACACAACACAACACAACACAACACAACACAACACAAGATCTTGGCCCCTCTTCCGGTCTCAGACATAGAGAGTACAAAGATCTTGGCTCACTATATATACATATATACTCTGTGTGTATGTGTGTAGAGCTCGCCGTGCCCGACTGCTCGGCACCAGCCACCAAATTCCAACCAGAATACCAGATCAAACCTCGTGGTCAATCTCAGACAAATGATAGGTAGGCTGCTGAGACCACTTCATCATTCATTTCATTCCTGGGTGCTTCCTATAGATTACAGACCATAGACTAGAGAGAGAGAGATAAGAAGCGGCATCAGTTCGGTCGTCTTGATTTGGATTTTCGAAAGTCGCGGATGGGTGTATACATAGATAAGGTAGATAGAGGTATAAGGCAAGTAAGTAATCCAAATCCCGTGTCCGATCACGGGAACCTTAAACCATGTGGTGCAGTTGAAGTTGTTTAGCCTACCAACTTACCTACCTACCCAGACACATACAGTGCTTATCTTGCACAAGCATACGTGGGGGTCTATGAACAAGCTTGACAAGAAAAAAATCAAGAAAGGGAACAAGGTCCTACTGGCTGGCTGCATTGTTGCATTGTTGAGCGAGCGGCGGCAGCGGTGATCAGGGGGTGGCTTTCCCGTTTCTCTCCCGTTTTGAATGGGCCATACTATCGTGGGGGTGGTATTGGGTGTACAATACTGTGTAGTGTATGCATGTAAGTAGTCGGATGTGTGAGCAGACGGGTAAGGAAACACCCAGAAACCAGTAAGCAAGGGGGAGGAGATCTACTGGACTGACTCCGATTGATGGACGGTGACAGTGACAGTGACAATGACAAGATGGGAGATCATTGAGGCTGTGCATGCGAGATTGCGAGACCTGGGTGTACAGTGGTAGTTTAGTTAGCTTGTTGAGCTTGTCCTTCCCGTCCGTCACTTGTCACGCTCGGCTCTGCTCCGTGCTCTCCATGTTCTCCATGCTGGCCATGGATCTAGAGATCCAATCCGGGAAAGGGTGTGAGCGTATGTAGTGTAACTGCTGTGTACGTACTTCGTACCGCCATTCATGGTACACAGTAAGCCCTGAGGCGGCTGAAGCTGGTATACCGAAAGGGTAAACATTCTCCTTTCGATCTCTTTCTCGTCATTCTGTATCCATATTAGGCATTGTGAAAAGGAGACGGGGTGAAACGAGCGGATTTCCAAGCAAGGCGTGTGATCGGCTGGATCATGATGACTTCCTCTTTCTTTCTGCTTCCCTTTCCCAAAATTGAACATGGCAATCTAAAATCCCAACCCAACCATGGTCCTGTGGTCGATCTCACCGCTAATGAGATCCGAGCCCAACTATCAAATCCCAGACAGCCAAGGACGGCCAAGCAAAGGCCCAGAGAAAGCCAAGAGCCAGGCCGCGTACAGCACCCGATCAACAAGCTAGAAACCTTCTCACGGAAAGTAATGTACGTATTGGTCATTCCGTTTCGGAATGGGCTAGACTGAGGACGTAAGGCTGGTCGTGACGTGACTAGGGGATACCCGTATATCGCATAAAGAGATGCGTTTGACTTGCACGTAACCGATATCGCTGATCCTACTGCACAGTCTGATATTAGTTCGAGTCTTCTGCCCAAAGTCAAACTTTATTACCTGTTATCTTTCTAGTGTAGCTTCCGGTCTTACTCCAAAGTCTTGTCCTTTTCTTGGTATAATTTGTCCCGGGTCCTTCCCGTCCTTGGTCTTCGGAGGCGGCCTGACGGTCTCTTACCTACCTCCACGCTCCCTAGCTGCCGAAAACCATCATCCATGTCTCTCTCCTACCTTGATAATCGCTTTGAAACCGGAGTGATAAAAGTCAGCGCTTCTATAAGCCCCGTGCGTCTATGGCGTCGTTTCTTGGCTTCCGAGTGAAAATGTGCTCTGCCGGTGGTTGTGCTTCCAGGCCGCCCTGCACCGCAGTATTTATCGGGACCAAAAGCTGACCTCTTCCGTGTCCCGTCCCTTGGCGGCGCTCTCGGCGAAAACAAACAACACGGAGCGGAAAAGCTCGAGATGCAATCAACAATGGAAACCTGGCATGCTCTCCTCGCTCCTTCTTCTTCTTTCTAATCCGGTACCTCCCTCATGCTTTCAATTACTGTGCCCTTCCGGCTCGGCCAACCTGCAAAATCTCACCTGTTGGCCGGTCATCGCTGCGTAGCACCGGCCAAGAGCTGCCGTCTGCCTTCCACAACGTAACCTCCAGCTTGGTGCCGAGGATCTTGAAGCTTGACTTGTCAGGGACGATGGACCCAAAGAGCGGCACCTCCGTCTTGTACCGTTTTACGGGGCTGTCTGTCGTGGGCAGGTCGAGGTCGATGGCGTTGGGCTTGAACTCGACCGTGGCGACGTCCTTGTTGATCTTCTTGAGGAAGAAAGATGCGATGACTGACGTAGGGGTCTGGTAGAAGTCGGTCCTGTAGAGCAAACACGGGTCAGTTGAGCTGCAGTGGAATGGCAGGATCAAGGAGATGAAGATGGGAAAGATTGTTTGCAGGGCACAGCCATGCTTGGCCGGCCTTGGCTGCGAAACAGCACTATAACGGACGGAACTTACCTGACCGTCTCCAAGATCTCCTCGCCTCCTGATGCGGCCGCAGCCTCCTTCTTCCCGCTGCCGACAAACAAGTGCCGATCTTTGGTCTTGCAGCCCTCGATCTTCATGAACTGGTCGAACTCGAGGACGCGGCGCTTGCAGCAGCTGTAGCCCTTGCTTCCCTCGTGGAAGATGGGAGCGCCGGGGTGGTGTACACACTTCTCGCCCTCTCGGCTGGCGCCCTTCTGGTAGGCCGCGCCACAAGTCTTTCTCCTGCACACGCGACCCTCCGGGATCTCGATTCCTTCTTCGTCATCCTCGGATTCTGGCGCCGGCGGCGGAGGTGTGGGAGCATGTTGCGCAACGGGCACGGGGGCACGGGGTGGTGGCGGGTTGGCAGCGTTGGCGGCCTGGGCCTCGAGCAGTGATGGATCGACCTCCTTCTTCTCGATCTTGGGAGGGGTGTCGGTAGTACTGTGCTTGCCTTCGGTGCAAGGCTCAATGGTCATGAACTCCTCGAAGGTGAGCACACGCGGCTTGCAGCACTTCCATCCTAAGCAGTCAATGTGCGTCAGCCGGGGTTATCTCTACACTCCGTCGAAATTTGAACCGAACCGAACTGGACATTACATACCCTTCTGGCCTTCGTGGAAAACAGGGGGTCCAGGGTGGTAGCGGCAGACCTCCTCGGGGTCGGTGTAGACCTTGCCGCAACCTTGATGGACGCACTTCTTGGCCTCGGACATGGTGGATGTTAAGCTGCTACTATCCAATTATGCAGGTGTGAGAACCTTGAAAGCCGGCCCACGCAGATTCGCTCGACGTAATAGTAATGTGCTGTCGGAAAGATCAAAAAAGTGTTGACTATATTGACAGAAGGGTTGGTCGTCGCTGGTCCAACGTGAACAGGAGGAGGGGCGTGAGGTGGTTTGTCTACGAAATAAAATGGAGTATGAGATGGGCCTCGTTGTGCTTGGAAGCTTCCGTCAGAAGAGCGTGGAACATTCAAGCTTTCTACAGCATCAGCGGCTTCCTGTTCCAGCGTGTGCCAATTCCTAAACAGTCGCTCGCTTGTGCCAACGGCGGGGTGCCACTGCCGGGAGCGCCGTCGGGCTGAGAAGTGGGGCTGGGGAAGCCATCCCAGGACCGTGAGCTCGGGCCCTACTGTTGTTGCTACAGTGGTTGCCGCACTCTGTCGTGTTGGCGCGTACAGTGGGTGTACCCCCGGCAGGCAACGTACCCTATTTGCAAGCGTTATGTCCGACTTCAACATCATCCGATTGAGTGGAAGATCAATACAACACATCCAAACCCCATCATACCCTCTTAACTGTGGTAACTTCAAAAAAAGCTAAAAGACACAAAATGCGGATTACTGGTTGGCTCTTTCAATCTTTTTCTTCACGGATCACCTTCTTCAGGCGTGAGGGCTGTGGTCTATGTGTCCAGGCAAGATCTGTCTTGTCCGATGTATGGGACCGCCGGCCGTTCGAATACAAGGAAGTCGACATTGTCAAGCCGGAATCCAAGGCCTGGAGAGATCTTTATGATTTTGACGTTCCTGTGGTGAGTTCTTTTCTCACTCGTCGAACCTTCACCTGCATGTGAACGAACACTCAGTAACATCTTTACAGATTCACATCAGCAAGGCTCAAGCCCCAGAAGAAGACCCGAAGCTCTCATCCAAGGCCGTCAAGTTGATGCACCGCTTCACGGTCGAGCAGGTTGAAGCCAAAATGGATCAAGTCGAAAAATCATGAGAGAAGCCAGTCCTATTATTGGCACCTGTCTATGTCGATACCACTGCCTCATTCTCGTTAATAAGATACTGGCTTGTCTTGCTTCCCTTGGCCGCGGGCAATGGTTAGGCTGTCCGCCATCGCAGCTCCCAACAATGTGTAATCCGTTGCGACACTGATCATGTGGAATCCCTTGTCGGCATACTGTTTGGCCTGCTCTCCGTCCGTGCAGAAGATGCCGCACTTCTTGCCCGCCGTTACGGCAGCCCTCAGGGTCCTTTCAATCGCCTCATCCAGCTCCGGGTCCATTTTCCCCTCGATGATGGGGTGGCCAATATTGTTACCCAAGTCAAAAGGTCCAATGAAGATGACATCCACAAGCAGAGCTATCTCTTCAACCGAGTTCAAAGCTTCCTGCGTCTCGATCTGCACCATAGTCAAGAGGCTCCCGTTCGCTTGCTGGAGATATTCGGTGAAGGTTGGCATGGGGTTGAAGTTTTGCATGGCAATGGGCGATCCAAACCCTCTCTTGCCTTCTGGGGGGAACTTTGCTGCGGTAACCAAGTTCTTGACATCCTCCACTGTCCTGATGAGCGGTGCAAGGATCTATAACCCGTCAGTCATTGGTTCACGTCTAATACAGTGATGCACTTACTCCATGAGCACCGCTGTCCAACGCTCCTGTATAAGGGATATATATCATTAACTGTCCAAACTGGCAAGACGATTTGAACGGCACTCACGCTTGACCATCCACGGCTGAAGGTCTGGGATTCGGACAATGGGAGAAACACCCAGGGCAGCAATGGCCGGAACTGCTTCATGCATCGCAGCATCTGACCAGTATCATTCAGCTCAACAAGCCCCATTATTTACCCACCATGTCCCCGGTTACCTACCGTTAATGTTGCCATGCTCGCAGTCCACCATCACCCAATCAGCCCCTGATCGAGCGAGAATCCTCGAGATATTAGCACCAGGGAGCATTTGCCAGACACCCATAGCAGGGCGGCTCTCCTGGGAGAATATTTGCTTCAACGGATTGGCCGTCAGCATCTTGGAAGTTGGGTTACCGGAAGACATTGCACGAATTTGATAAGCCGGGATAGCAAAAGGAGGTTTGTTCAATGCAATGATATGAGGTCTCAAGAATCTTGAAGTACGAAGGAAAGAGTAGGTACGTCGAGTCATCGGAGACATATGTAGGTGGAAGCTCAGACTAAGTAATCCCGAAGGCTTTCGGGCGAATCCAATGACGCTTTGAAATCCAAGATACACTATAACATGCAGCTCTGAACCGATACCCGGGCGCCAAAAGCTCGAGGGCGTCTGAAACGACCTGACAGCAGATGGCGAGAGAAGGCGCCGAGTGCGTCAGTGGAGATATTCACCAGCTGGCCAGTTGGTGCACCTTCGGGAGATGTTCGTCCCCCCGCGTTCGTCTAAGAGATCGGGCGGGGTTACCTACCATTGCGGGGTTAGCGGTTGTTATGCCCTCCGCATTCGGTTCTACCTAGGTAGGCTGTCCTGTCTGCCACGAGAGTTCTCGCTGGTCACGGTATACAAGATGTAACTGTCATCAGAGTGTTGAGGATCATCGAGCAGGGGACAGGCAGGCTGAGATGGTTTTAATTCCATCCGTAGAACTCTCACAAGCAACACGTGAACGTTGACAGCTGCATCTTGCCCCTGCTTTACTTGTAAGCTCCCACGTAATTTAAATAAGGCCCTTGGAGACTGCCGCGAACCAGTATGAGAAGATTAAGAGAGAGAAAGCTCTGTGCTCCTGCTAGTAAAGGCATATGATGATCAAGGCCACTATTCAAGGAGGAGCTGAGAGTATATGGTGGTTGACAACCTGACCTCACCCCAAAATGGATAGAAGTAAACAAAGCAACACCCGCAAAGGAAAAGGGGTTAACCAACCAGGCGTGCACCAGATTTTGCGGCAGGCAATTAAGTGGAGAACGGGTCCGCTTGAGAAGCTCCAACCTCGCTCCACTGACAGTCTGCTGCCGTGAGCCGTCGTCCGTCAGTGTGATCTTGGCTTGGCGATTCTATCAAAAGAGAAGCTCCAGCTTCATGGCGACGTTCTTGACCTTGTCCCATCCCCCACGATTTGTTCACCCATCCCAATCCCTCAAGCATTACGTATCCACTTCTTCGTCTTTGACGCGGCGCGCCGACGTACCTGTTCCTCTTTCGCGATCATTAGTTCGAACGAGAAAACGAAAAGAAAAACATCAATAACGACGAAACCCAATTGCACTTTTGAGAACCGACGAACGACGACGAACTACCTAAATCACACGAAGTGAACAAGCTGCCCTCGAGTTGAACCGACGGACGACTTTGTATCTTGCGACTGCATACGTACCCCCTCACTCGAATCAATACTCCTTCGAGTTTGAACTTGGGCTTTAGGAATTAGCTTTAAGCATCTGTCACGGCGGTCTTGGGCCCGCGCATCGCTGCCAGTACCTACCGAACAACACGTCGCAAAACACAAATAACACCCAATTCCATCATTCATCATGTCGGCGGGCTTGGTAAATTCGTATCTTAACAGTTGGTCTTCCCCTTTCCGTCCTAAACGCCTTTTGCTTTCACCAGGCGCAAGAGCGATTGGTCATGGCATCTCAGGCTTCAAGAACAACAAGAGACCGGAAAAGCTAACAGATCTATTTCCACTTACTTCAGAAAGGGTCTGCATAATCACAGTCGATGGCCGCACCCTAGTAGGCACACTTATCTCGGTGGACATGAGCACGAATGTGGTCAGTACCAATCCAATCCCCTCCCGTTAACTTCCCCGTCCCGCGTTTACCTTCGGCTTGTCTTCTTACCTTCCCATGCCTCGGCAAATATATCAACCAAGCTAACAACACCCCACGAATAAAAGTTCCTACAAAGAGCAGTAGAACGAGTCATCCGCTCCCCCGACGACGACGAACCCTCGGCCGAGATCGAGCTGGGAACGCACATGATCCGCGGTGACACGGTCTGCCTGGTCGGGCTGGTGGACGAGCCGCTGGACGCGAGCATAGACTGGACCAAAGTCAAGGGGTCGACGATCGGGACGACGAAGCATTGAGAATATATCATCACGAAAATACATCACGGCTCGGTCCTGCAACTGCTCGTGCGTTATGGGCGCGCTGTGGATAAAGGGTTCAGTTGGTCCGGTGCGCACTTCTGCGTGGGCCGTGGTATCACGTTTCCGAAATTTTTAGAAAGAGGAGGCAGGAGAGGGAGACGAGAGAAAAGATCAAGCGAGAGGTATGTGGTGGGCGCAGATACTTCACACATAAAAGGGCAACACAGGTGGGTGGTGGGCGTGGGCATAAGATTCGGTTGCATCATCATCAAGGGTGGGTGGGCATTTGGCACGCGGAGCTACACAGGTTTTTTCTTTTCTTTTCCCACAATTTGGTATGCCCAATCGATGACTCTTTTTTTCCCCTGTGTATTTCCCTGTTCAGACCCTATGCTGACACATTGAGGGAAGAAGAAAAACTAGACAAGGCGAATATTGAATTTCAGATACCCCCAGATTTTAAAGACTCCCCGTGGAATAGGTTCGCTTCTCATACACAAAAAGAAGAAGAGAAAAGCAATGCTATCCAGCAGATTTTAACCAAATAGCCTATCCATCAAGATGGCGGCAAACTTCTCGTCGCCGGGCGTCTTGACCATCCTGTTGATCCTGTTGCCCTTGTTCACGCTCAGCCAGCCCATGTCGTCTCCGGGGACCTCGTCGAAGGTGGTCGCATCCAGAGGGTCCGACGGGTGCGTCTCCACCTTGCTTGACTCCTCACCCGGCTTCGCCCTCTGTCGCCTGTCGACCACGTGCATGCCCCTGGTCCACTGGCCGGAGGTCTCGATTCTGATATCCTCCGGCTTTGGTACGGGTGTCCATGCAGGATCGTCCTGAGTCAGCATGTACCAAATGCACGACGGGTCGTGAAGGGACAGGTCGGGCTCGCTGCCGTCGCCGAGCATGGTTTCGACCTTGTTGAAGATACCCGTCATGAAGGTTTCGATCCACAGCGCAAGCGGGCTGCCAGACTGGGTAATGGGCTGGATGGTCTTGTAGAAGTAGTTCTTCCTCAGCGCGAGTGGGGTGGTGATGTCGAGAGGGAAGAGGGTCAGCTTGAGCTGCTTGGAAAGCTTGGCGGGGTAAGGAGGCAAGACCGATTTGCCGTGGATGACGGGGGGCATGGTCGAGGCCGGGTTGGGCGAGGTCAGGGCGTAGACGCGGGCGGCGGCAACGGTGTCGGCGTAGCAGTTAAACTCGGCGACGGGGGTCACGTTGCCCTCGACGTTGACGGCACCGCCCATGATAACAAGCTCCTTGACGCGCAGGAAGGTCTCGGGGTCGTCAGCAGCGGCCAGAGCCACGTTTGTCAGGGGACCAACGGCGACGACAGTGACGGTGTTCTCTGGCGACTCCTTCAGGATACGGAGGATCTCCTTGTGCGCCGGCTGCTTGCTGGGGGTGAAGTACTTTGAGTACGAAGGGGGCTCGACATTGGCACCCTGAGGCTCTTCGTCGCTAAACAGAGAGCGCCAGGTGTCGGCGGGGGAAAGATGGGGTTGCTGGGACGATGGTCAGGCAACGGGACACGATGGCTGGAAACGCAAGCAGTTATAGGAGCTCACATACCTTCTCGTGGACGCCATGGAGACCATCAGTGCCATCTGCAATTTGTCAACCACTCTGCTCTTGTTTGGGAGATGGGGAATCTCGGATGGTCTTACGGAAGTGGTCGGCCGCAAGGATCTCATCCTCCAGCGCATGCTCCGGGCCAACGGCAACAATGGGCTTATAAGCGTCGAGGGCACCGAAGCCGCGGGTGCTCTTGCCCGTCTCCTCGCGCCACTTCATCTCCTTTTCCAGCACATGGAACAGTGCTACGACGTTACGGAGACAGCTGTGGGACGGGGGAAAAAAGAACTTGAGGTTAGACAAAAGCTGCCGCTACCCGGGATTCAAACATGCCCAACCATGACATACCTCTGAAGCGGAACGTTGCCGTAAGTGACGGAGATCATGGCAAGCTCAAGCTCCTCGGGCGAGGCGCTGAGGGCGAGAAGCAGAGCCAGGACATCGTCGACCCCGGGGTCGGTGTCAAGAATAATACGTTGCTTGGGAGCCATTGTGATTTTAGCTGTGAAAACACTTTTAGTTGTTGGAACTTCTTAAGTTTTCCATTGAAAGTTTAATAGAGGAAAGAATTAATAACGGGGTGATGTCGAGCGGTTTACCTCTGCGGGTAGTGTAAGTGTATGCCCACGTGTGACGTCTTGAAGCAGCTCAGTCCAGTTTCCACCAAAAGGCCAGGTAGGTACCTACTAGAATAATGGGCAGGATTATATATGCACCGGGTATGAAAGGGAAAAAATATAGAAGTAGAAAAAGCGAGACTGCTTCTAAGAAAAGAGAGACTTTTGAGAGTGAAGTTGAAGTCAAGATAAGCACCAGGCTATGAAAAGCGCTTTTCGAAACCTCAGTCCGATCCGACGCGGGGTTCAACAAGCCCGAGTCTTGGGGTCGTTAGTCTAGTACCGGCTCCAAGATTCGCTGTGATAGGAAGGCGGGACGGTCATCGCAAGTACCCCCCTTGTAGAATGACAATACAAAAGGTACATGTCATCAGATCCGCTAAAGTGACCCAGTTGTTCTTTTCTTTCCCAGGCATCCATCCAGGTTTTGCTTAACGCCGTAGGGGTGCAGACTGCAGAGCCTCCCCTCCCATGTCCGACCTGTTGGTAACTGCGCCGAACCCCGTCTCTTACCGTGGCCCGGTTTTGAACGGCCTGACGGCTCCCGCCGCCCGCTGCCATGGAGTGGACGGACCTCGACCTCTACCCCCGCTGCCGGCCGGTTCCAGGTTCCAAGACGGTGGGGCTCCGGGCACAAACAGCCGGCGGTCACTGCGGTGGGGCTGACTTTGGTTCACCAAGTGGAAGTTGCGTTGCACATTGGCAGTGAGCCAGATGATGGCTTGGTCACCATACGTAACGTGTTTGTCCAACCAAGACGGAGGCAATACAGTCAGTCCGGCTTGCGAGTGACTGCATTTGAAGGTTGAGTCACGTCTTGCAGGCGGGTATAATCTATAAACAAGATGCGACACTCAACGGTAATCTGTAAATTGCTTGGTGATGACAAATGCGTATAAAATCTGACCACGCTCACGTTTCAGTTCCCGAGTCCCCTATGCCACGAAGGTTACGAACAAGGTAGCCTTAATACGTATATATGCCGAAGACACGGTCACAATGAGACACCAAAAATTGAAATGTTCAACTGCCCGACCATGCAGTTGTACCATTGCTGCGTTGAACATGCACGCCGTCGCCAGCAGACTCGCAACTTGGAACGTGGAACTTGAAATAAGATTATAAAATGCTTCCGCATCTCTGGACTTTCGCTGCATCTACTTTTGCTTCATGCGAAGAATCAAGGCCGAGACAAAGTATGACCTGGGCTCACGGGAAACGGAACACGAAACATCTCAGACTGACCACATCCCTCCTTTTCGGAAGAGCAAGTCTTGTCTTGAAAGCTGGAGCGACATAAGGTCACGTGATTGCGCACCTCCAAGGTCCTCACCACCCGCAGGGGTGTCGACCTCCTGGCTTGCAGCCCGCAGGACCTGTCCCTGCCGGCACCTATCTCCGCGCAACACGGTGGCGGGCCAATGAACGGCGCAAAAAGAGCCTCTAACATCTGAACACCTTTCACCTGCGGCATCCACCCACCATACAAGGTCCCTCGACCGACTTCGTTTCCAGACCCAGACGAGGCCATCATTTTTCTCTCTCTTCCCCAACCCGTCCGTCCACCAACAACCGTTTAATCCTCCACTTTCTACCATATCCTTCGTTTCTCCGTCTAACCATTTGGTGCGGAAAGGCAGATATAAGGTTTAACTATCTACCTTGCCTTGTAATCATCTTCGTTACCCCTCGACGTAGCGGCGGATTTTAGGTGGCACTTCCTCCTATCTCGACATCGCCAGCTCGGATCACCCAGCCCTTATCCCCGACCCCAAAACGGACATTTAAAAGGGTCTCCGATCTACCAGCTTCCCCAATTCCCCCCACAGAAGCTCCGGTATAAAGCTACGATCATCGCTTGAACGCCACCGGTCCCTCCCAGCAACCTCGAAGCTTACCACCTACCCGTCCGACCCAGCGTTGCGCGCTTTCATCCCACACACCGCGACTTTTACATCCCCTCTCTAATCATGGGCATCTCGTTCTCTACCTTGGCCGGATGGGTCGCCGTCCTCTCCGTTTTCGGCTTCTACTACCACTACACCCAAAACCAAGGCCAGCCGAAGAAGAAGGGGCTTGCGAGCAAGCCCTCGCAGCGACAGAGGTTGGAGGAGAAGCAGCCAGAGACACGCAAGGAGCCCAAAGAGAAGGCCAAGAAACAACGAACAGAAACACCAGCCAAGATCGCCGAGGAGCCAGAGAAGGCACAGAAGCCCAAGCAAAAGGCTGCCAAGCAAAAGGCTGCCCCTGCTCCCAAAGCTGCGCCCAAGGCTGCTCCCAAGGCTGCTCCCAAGGCTGCTCCTGTGCCTACCACCACCACCAAGCCCGCAAGCTACAGCTCGGATGAGGATGATGATATTGACAACCGCGAGTTTGCCCGCCAGTTCGCCAGCATCAAGCAGGGCACCGTGCTCAGCACCAAGAAGCAGGACGAGAAGCGTCAAAAGTCGGTGAAGCAGTCCCGTGCCCTCGAGCGTGAGGTCCAGGCCGAGCCCCAACAGGCTGCCGCCAAGGGTGTTTCTGCCCCCTCTTCCACCGCCGGCGTCGATGCCGATGACGATGAGTCCTCGGTCGCCTCCTTGGAGGTCAAGGCCCAGGACGCCGGTGACGTTAGCGACATGCTCGAACCCACGACCACAGGCCCTTCAGTCCTCCGTCTCACCGATACCGATAAGGTGAAGCAGAAGAAGGCGAAGAAGGAGAAGCCTCTGGAGAAGGTCGAGACCAAGAAGCAACGCCAGAACCGCAAGAAGGCCGAGGCTGAGAAGGCTGCCCGCGAGGACGCCGAGAAGGAGCGCCAGAAGCTGCTTGAGAAACAGAGGAGGGAGGCCCGCATCGCCGAAGGCCGTGCTGCCAAGGATGGCTCTGCATTCATGGCCGCCCAGGCTGCCGCGTCGTCTGCTTGGACTGGCAATGGCGCCAAGGGTAGCTCCCAGAGCGATAGCGGCGCTGAGAACAACGGCTTTGTCTCTGTTGAGCCCCTTGATACCTTCAGCAGCAACACTCCCGCTGCCGCCCAGCCTGCCAAGGCCCCTACCACCGAGGCCAAGAAGCCCCAGACCTGGATGTCCTCCCTCCCCACTGAGGAGGAGCAGATGCAGCTCCTCCGTGACGAGGAGGCCTGGAACACCGTCCAGACCAAGAAGTCAAAGTCCAAGAAGAACAAGGCCTCTGCCACTGATAGTGCCAATGAGTCCGAGTCCGCGGCGGCCAAGCCCCAAGAGGCTTTTACCCCGGTTGCCACCAAGCCTCAGGCTGTTAACGGCAACAAGTCCAAGATTGTCTACCAACAGTCTTCCTTTGCTGCCCTGAGCCCGAAGGAGGAGGAGGGCGAACCTGAGCTCGTCGAGACGGAGTGGGACGTCTAAACCTGATCAGTCAGTGTTCTGGGTATGCGACCATTGGTACGAAAAGGGGGGAAACGGATTGAGGGGGTTAATAAGCTCTATCACTAATCAACATGTGCTATTTGCGTCATTGGGGTGGATGTGCGAAGGAGGATGACGAGGATGAGGAGGGTACTCGTGTTATGTGTTCACGTCGCGGAGTTGATCTGCTTTATCATTTGATCATGGGGTTTGCTGCCATTTATACAAGACAAAACGTTTGGCTTTTCAGAAGGAATCGCGTGGGCTGGGCGAGGAGTCTTATGTATGTATATTAACGTCTTTTAAAAAAAGGATGCCATGCGACGGGAGTAGATCTTGGCCATACCCTGCTTTTCCGCATGTGCCTTCCTCGCCTGTGTGCTGGTTCTTTGATCTAGGAGGTTGGGGTAGTTGAAATCAACTTGGCGACAACAGTTAGTAGAACTTGGACAATACCTATTCTAGTAATCCAAATACCTGCCTCTAAGAATTCGAGTTTCGTGATGATACAAGGATGTCATTCCCCTCACGGCCTGACAATGGCGATTATGTCTTTCTCACGGCGCTTTGTTTGAAGTACGGGTACGTCTTCCACTTTATAATCCCGCCTGTCGAGCTTCGAGCAATTCCATCCCCATTGACGATCCTCGCTTATTCTCGGCGAGGGTTTCGACCAATGTGCCGATTGGACCTTGCACGGAGAGACGGGTAACCGGCAATGGATCGAAACAATTTGGACATCATCTTTGAAACCGAGCCAACGAGCCATTCGGCCAAAACCTTGATGAATGTACCGCTCTCCAACGCTGCCGCTCTTCAAGCATCAAGAACCCCTCCTATGATGGCGGGATATGTTTGGTAATTGAAGCTCGGCACGTACGTGTAGTGTAGCCCTGGTTCAAAACGCATCGACATCCAACAAGAAGGAACACCAACAAGCCAACAACCGAGACCGTCAAAATCTCAGCAGGCGAGAATTGGTGGCATGGGGGTCTCTGACCCTTTGTAAATATATCCGCTGTTGGCTTCGCTCGCTTTGCTAATTTCGTACATATCATGGACTGGGATCAGCCAGTCATGACTAGGTACAGTAGAACTGAATCCTTCGATAGCTTTTCCATAGTATCTATCATACGGCATGTGAAATTGTGACACTTTGCAATCAATCAATTGGGACAATTGAAGACAATGAATCAACGAAGGAGCATATGCCTGACAAGATTACGCCGAACGTATTCGTGTATGTATGTACAATGAAATCGCCCCCCGTCGATAATGACGTTGTCTTTGGGTTTTTCAACGAACCCACGCTCCCAGTCAGTCGGCGGCATCAGTCATTTCAGGGCCCCCTTTATGGACACTAACAACTGAAGACTCGGAGAATACCTACACTACACGTGCCGTTAGATCTGGGTTCCATGGTGAGTGAGATGCCCCCGAGATTAAGAGATTGGAGATTGCCTTTTATTGACCAAATACAAAAAGGAACCCGGCAAAGCGAAGAGGCGTGCCGGTCATGTCGTTCCCACTCGCTCGCTGCACAAGAAAGATCACCCACCCAAATTGCGTGGAACACTTCGATGCATGTTTCCTCGGCAGCGCCAGGCTGTGCACGGCCAAGCGTTGTCTTGGCGGTGCCACGGTGCCTGGCCTCGTCGCGGATTGTGGGGTATGGAATCTTAATGGTTCCAATTGGCTGGACGCAACTTTTGACGGGGTTCGGCTTGGGGCGCCTGTGGATCCGTCCAGCCGTCCAGCCGTCCACACTCACCCCCCCTGGTGCGTCCGTGGTGGTCCCTTCGTTCAACTTCTTCCTTTCCCTTTTGGCTGGCTGGCTGGCTGCAGTGCTCCCCGACCTCCGGTGCGCGCTCCCTCCTGCCACACAATCATTCTCATACACCCCTGGTTTGTTCGCCAAGCCCCTGGGTTCCCACTCATGGTTGGACAGGGAAACGGGTTTCATCCAAGCCCGCCTCGTTCCATCAGCTTTTGGTCGCAAATTGGGATTGGGAACAAAGTCCCTGACTGTCGTCGATGGTGTAACTGGCCCCCCCATTCTTTTGCCCACCCGCCTCATCAGATCCCATCTCCATGGTTCATTGACTCCATTCCCTTCTCCCTCCCGTTTCGTTTCCAATCTTACCGCGCATTCTCTTGTATGATTGTTACCGAACGGACTGGAAAGTAAAGAGGTCCCGTCATTACTTCCACATTTCCTCCACTTGCATCTACCTAACGTTGGCTGCGAGTTCCGATCTTGGCTCCCGCGATTCTCTTTCCACTTATTCTTCCATTTCTGTTTTTATAAGCGACCGGCCTAGTTCGCTCTACCTAGCCATCTGCATTTCGCCCCCTTTTGTGCTCCAAGGTCTGGGCAATTGGCAATCAAGCAATCAATCTTGTGCAGCTCTCTCTGCCTCGCTACCTGGACAACTAACAGCGTATACATTTGCATGTACACTCGGGTTTTTCTGTATCCGCGCAACAGTCTTCACCAACCACTTGTACGTTAACGTGAGTACGCCGGGCAGCAGAACCTTGACGGTCCCCCCTGCCAATGCCCGGGTGCGACAACAACGCAACTCTTCACCTCCTCCCGCTGTGATTTGGCAGACGTGGATCCATCAACATCCACAGCATCCTGCGCCATCCATTGCCAACGACGACTGAGCAGGGCACACGACGCACATCTGACCTTCTACAAACATTGGGTTCCTCCTTACCTAACCTACCTGCTTGCCAGTAGGGCCCTGCGGAAGAAGCGAGCCGGCTAGGGTTGTTGGGACTTGGGAAGCGCAAGACAGGCCACCACCCACCACCAAGCCATCGCATTGCCGGTACACCGCAACCACTCGCAACTCCAGCTCACTGGTAGACGAAAGCCAGCTTCCGTTTTCACCCACGCGCCTTGCATCCCCGGATCCTCCGCTACCAGTCTTGTTCTGGCCCTTCAATACTACCCCCTATACCGCCGTCAACAGTTGCCCCCCGAAGAGCAACTTGTCCACATTAACTACCATCACGCTCGTCACGATATCTCATCATTACGATTAATCCACATCCCGAGAGCGGCTTACTCACTAGTGTAGCTTTGCGGACTTTATGAAATACACACAATTGGAAACCCCATCGCGATCTCTGCTATAGTCTCCAACGGCTCCTCCGGACCCCATCAACCGTGACGACGACGACCCCGCTCCCACGAACCAGGGACACCTTGCCGAAACCTCCCACGTTTGGGATATATGGTCTCGGTATATCGATCCGGTAAAAAAAAAATATCTATAAGCAGCAAAAGGAGGACCGACAAAGAGGGAGTGTCAAGGTTGGGAGAGAACGGCCAGCACTGGCCATAGTGCTAGCTGAGGATGTCTATCTGCGTCGCCATCCAGTCGGCCTTGTTCTACTATCTCGCCTGCACCCCATGTCTCCAACTTCGTCATGAACACCGGACACACAAGAAGGCAAAGAAGGAGAGGAAGGAAAAGGCACGGATCATCGCCGAGCAGCCGCACCTATATCGCCATCCGGACCCCTATAATACGAACCCTTACTGGGCCGAGGAGATTCGCATGGGACCATGTCTACCCAAGAAGAACAAACCGAACGATGCCAGCAAGAGTCAGAGTCAGAGGGGCTTGATGTGTGAAAGTCGAGATGGAGTGAGCATAGCAACTGGGAGTACACATGCAATTAGCATGGCGCGGCCGACGACAGCGACGCCAATAACACCGACAACAGAGGAAACCAGCACTAAGCCTGTTGGTTTTGTCCACCCTCCACTCGCAGAAGTAGTAGCAGACCTAGCAACAGACGCGGAGACGGAAACTGTTAGACCAGATACAAGGGGGCCATCCCCTACTTCTGTGGCTCCAGAACAGCATCATGACGATGCTGTTAGTGCCGTACTGAGCAAGACGGCTTCTGCGACCACGGTCGGCACCGACTGGAACATGAAGCGGTATCAGCGCGAGGACGAGGAACTCTGGGGCTACGATGACGAGTCCATCAGGACAAGTTATAAGCTTATGGACGCCATCAAGCAGGCTGGATCGAGCGCTGGTCGCTATGTTGAATCCAAGCTGGGGCTCGAGAAGCAGGTGACGGAGGAGGATAGATACAACTTTTACTTTTCCACCAAGAACCCACCCGTCAACGACTACCATCCCCCGGTTGTCAGCAGCAAGCCGTCGCACAAGAACGCGCGTGCCTGGATGTTGCAGCCCCCGCCTTCCGCCAAGGTAATGGAGGGCAAGGTCCCCGTGACCAGGAGCGCCAGCCTGATGAGCGTTCAATCCAGGAGGACGATGGGCAGCAGCATGTCGATGGAAGGACGGCCATCGCTGGGGAGAATTGTCGGTGACAAGGCTCTCGAGGCTAAGATTCAGCAGCGAACTGCCAATGGAGACGGATATTTGGACCCCGAGTTGTATTCGGTTGCCTCTACCATGTCCCGGGCCATATCTAAGAGAGCCACCAACGGTTCCATGGCACGGAGAACCAGCAGCCGCCTCACCACCAGAAGCCAGGACCTCTCGACGGGCTCTGACGGATCCGACGAGGATAACTCGAGCATCAAAGTGCCAAAGAGGCGGACCACCCGGAGACGCAGCAACCGCAACGTCATGCCCGACAGCGACGAAAACGAGGAGGAGGACGCCTACATCTCCAGGAGCCTGGAGTCACTAAGCAGCACCCACTTCCCTCCCCACGCCGCCCAGAGGCCCAAGCTCCCCACCATCAAGAGCGCCGACGATGGTCGTCTCGCCGCTGAGGATAAGACTTTGTCTTCGTCTCCGAAGGCCAGGCCCACCAGCAGATCCAGCACCAAGCTTGTCCTGCAGGATGCGACTAACTCATCGAGCTCCATGTCTTCTTCCTCTAATAGGATGAACCAGAAGGAGCGCATGATTGGCTCCATTGACAGCGGCCTTGCTCTGCATGCGTAATCGGGCCTCAGGCGGTCTATATGTATGTTAGAGAGTGTGTGTGTCAGGTGGGACAGCTACGGATGGACGAGCAATTCTCCCGTTGTCGCTGCTATCATCGTTCCTGTTGTCATCCAGAACCAAAAGCCTTGCGTTTCATGTGTGTATTTCCTCTCCGTTGTACGGTTATCCTAACGCACACGGGCTCACTCGCCTTCATAAACCCGGGGCGCTTTCAAGTCAAGTCAAGTTTTTTAAAGTCTAGCATAGCCATGCCATTATCGTTTGTTTTTCTCTTACTGCTCTTTCGTGCCTTTGTTTTCTTTTCTTTGCGAGTCCCATCCGTGTACACAGAGAGCATTACCATAGCATGATTGGCACGCGTACGTGTCTATTCACCTACCTACTTACCTACCTACCTATCTTTGTTGTTCATTCAAGATACTTTGCATGGGAAGAAAAAAGGGTGTCGCTCTTTGTGGTTGCTGTTGCGGTTGTTGTGGTTTTCTTTTTAGACAGACAGAGGTTCCGACTCCATGGAATTGGAATCATCTATTTTGGTTGATCAACAAACCAACATGTCATGTCGGTCGGTGTCAGGCGTTTCAGGGGTTGAGGGAAAGGGAAGGAAAGATAAGGGAAGGAAGCAGGGACTCGGAAGGTGTTGAGATTGAACTGTGGCTGAGAAGCCTGCCTGACTGGAGACAGCTTTCTGTACCCAGACAGGCAGGCAGCCAAGCAGCCAAGACAGCAATTGACAACAATTGGATTCCATTGACCGGTGCCTGAAATACTGTGACATCTTTTGAAGTTACCTTACCTGAAGCAATCGCTGATGTACTCTTAAAAGTAAGGATGAGAACGGGTGCAGTAAACAAGTTTATTGTAGGCCCAGGGTGTTCCTTTTTTACTATTGTCTCCCTGGTTGTGACTCCTTAATTCTCACCAGCTCCTTCTTGTTCGTAACTTTCGTTTCTGCGACAATTGAAGGTTGCGGTTGCCTCTTTTAAGCTCTTTGGTGGCGACGGGATGCGTCCCTCCCTCCTTCCTTCCTCCCTCTACCCAATTTGTCTCCTATCCGTCCGACCTCGCCCACCTCACGTAACCAGTATGCAACTTCCTTCGTTACCATCAATTTCCCACGAACACAGGAGAGCCACCGCCTCCCGACTCTGAACCCTGATCTGTCCCGGCTTGGGCACCCGACTTCAGCTTCCGACTCACACACCCCAAATCAACCTTCACCAGCATCTTTCCCCGTCTTCCACTTTTCTCAGCCTCTCGCCAGAGAAGTTCGTCGTCACATGTGTCTCTCGTTAACGGCTGTGATATCCCGATAGCAACGCCAATAAAACCCAGACCTCTATTACACAATGGTAATTGTCCGCCTCCTACCCCATTCCGGGAACGGCCCGTCATCATCCCTTCCACTTGCTTTGGTGAACAATCCCTGGAAATCTGGCATCAAGTCTGGGTCATCGTACGCACAGAACTCCTCTGGTACCTGAAACCGCCCGACCCGTTTGAAGACATCTTCTTTTTTTCCACTATCATCCAGCCGCTCCAGAATCAAGCCCACGGCGGACGGTCGTTCCGAGTCATAGATGACAGGGAGATAAAACCAAAGTCCTCTGCCCAAAGGGATATCCCGCTCCGTGATCAGATCCAGGTTATAACTAACAGCGGTCCCGGATTTCAAGAAGCCGTCATCAGGAGTCCAAACCAGATGGCCGTCCATCCGGTCCCTGTCGACGGGTCTTCGCCGACCTCCATCGTATCGCTATCGAGAAGGTGAGCCCGGATACACAACGATCTGCCCTTCACCGCTCCAAACGGGCAGCTTTCGTCGACAAGCTTGGCCTTGGCTTCTAGAACCTCAATGAGGACCTGTTTCTTCTCCTTGTCATCATGACTCGAAGGAAACTCGGGCTCGACGGCTCCGGAAATGGAAGCCCAAGACCAGCTGGGGGGACCGCTGAGCTCCGTGAGGTCAACAACCGTGCCACTACTTACTCTTCTCCAAAGCAATTGTCGGACAAAATCGCTTTGCCAGAGACCGGCAATGTACTGAGAGTCAATCATGTGGTTGGCTAAGTTCTCTGTCACGCCGGATATGGCCACCAGTCTGTCACGGGCGGGAAAGGACAGTTCGAGTCTCGAGTATTCCTTCAGCGCGCGATTCCAAATGACAAGGGCGTCGACAGTACTGCTATCTTTGTCTGCTCCCCCGGGAACATCATGTGCGTCTACCCGTGGTAGTAGCTCGCCACCACCTTGTTTGAGTGTGTTGTCCGGCAATGTATTTCTGTACCAGCCAGTTCCCTTATACCAGCCGCAGTTGGCAATCACAAAGGGTATCGTCGTGGTCCAAAGCATGGGGCAACCCCAGGGGAAAACTCTCGGAGGCCCGAAGTTCGTGGCACTCCCAATACAGCTGGTTCGAGCAACAATGTATGATGCGAGGAGAAAGCATCCGCTCTTGGTAGACCCAGGCCCGCTTGTACAGCGGGGCAAGGGTAACGGTCTTGGGAAACCGCTGAGTATTGCTTGCGGCGTAGTAGTTGCCGGAAAGCTGCTCCCAGTCGACATGAAGGCGGAGAGGACGGACGGCTGAGGGATCGCGATCGAAGAAACAGCCCTGTGTCTCTTCCTTTGCGTCTGCCGCAGCAATGTTACAGTACGAGTTCGTGTAGACTGCGTTCATGTTGGCAGACTCGCGACGCCAATCCTCCTCAGAGTCTTGGATGATGCAGATTGAGTCGATCCAAATGTATCGGAGGCCAAGGCGCCTAGTCGCTTCCAATGCGTCTTGGAAAACCCGGGGCAACGCTGCCAGAAAAATTTCCTTCGTTAGCTCCAGAAGATTGTCCTTGAGAAGCTTAAATGGCGGATGAGAAGACCAGCAGTGGCTCAGCGTTGCGTAAGGCTCCCGTGGGGTATCTACAGTTACCACAAGGAGCCGAGGTGGATGAACAAGAGCATCATCGCCAATGCCAGACCCCACGCCGATCACTCTCGTGGGAAGTGGTGGTGGGATGGAGGAAGAGTTATGTGCAGAAGGATTGCATGCCTGATGGCTTGATACACAGGTAGTCGCCCACTTGGCCGCTAGTTGCCAACTGAGATCGGAACCGGTGTTAGAGTCGAAGGGGCCGGGATTTCCGACGGCTTCGTCTACATGCCGTAGTCTCTCCGCTTCAACTTTATACGTTCGGTTCCGGCCTTTACCCGTGGGCGATATGTCGGCATCAGGGTCTGCACATGGTACATGATTAGTAGGTTTTTGCGAACGTTAAATCTCATATGGGTTGGTGTAGTTACTACCTACGTTTCTCGGTTATGAGCGTGAACTTGCTCATCAGCAGACGCCGGGGTCCATATGTATCCCCTTTATCATACTGCACCTGGAAATAGGCCTCGCAATGCTTTGGCAGGCCCGGGGGTGACAGCCGGAATCGTCTAACAACAGTGACGCGCTTCAGGGTCGGGTTTTCTTTGAGTACTCCGTCGAGCGTTCCTCGACGGCCGCATCTGAGAAAGTTCTGACAGACAGGGCAAGTGCTGTCAAATATGCTCACCTTCAAACGATCCCGGTCATCGGTGTCATCGGTTACCTCTAGCTCCGTGAAGACTGATCTGGTCCAGTATTCGGTGTTCTCTCGGCACGTTCCCGTACGTAGTTCGCCGGTTGCGGGGTCCGTCACCGTTTGTGACGTTCCTTCCTCACCGGCCACCACACGCTCATGGGTAATTTTGACGGAGCCATCATCACACGCCGCCGCGTGTTGGTCGACCAAACATTGGCAGGCCGAGCACAGCGCGTCATTGTCTGTAGTGTATGCGGCGGAATCCCATTCACTAGAGATACTTTGCCATAATTCCTTAGCAGCTGCGAGTGATACCACGGATTTCGTGCTGATGTGTATGTATGGTTGAATGGAAACTTGGAACGCACCTCATTTTTCATTTTGGACCGATGTTATGTTATGTCATATTTGCATTGCGAAGAATGCAGAAAAAACGAGAGAAGAGATATCTATATTGCACTGTTTCTGACACGATGGCAGTCTAATTATAGCGGAGAAGACTGGCCCGGAACGAGAAGAAAATACGCAATAGATACCTAAATGAAATATGTTCTGGAAAGCGGCACACGTCCGTCAGCACTAACACACCATTCAGCGGTCGAGTTGGTGTAAGGCTTGACGAGTGAGTCCTTTCTTTTTTTTTTTTTTTTTTTTTTGAGTATATGTGTCTTGAAGTAAAAGAAAAGGAGGAAAAGACAGAGGTCGCTTCGGCAAAATCAAGACATTATAAAAAGGGAAGCTCTATCCGCACGTGGAGAAAACTCTATTCGTACGTGGATCCACTTTAGGTTTGTTTTCAAAGCCTACCTTATAAGAACGGTAACAGCATTCTATAGTAGGAAGTGAAAAGAGTACTGGAATTTTTAGTGTTTTTCAACGGATTTTTTTAATATTTGCAGAGCAGCCCCCGAGCGAGCCTGTCAGTAATCGTTAACAGTGTGTCACTGACCTTCTTCTTCATGCTAGAGTGTACGAGCGTACTGCAACGTCAAAATAATGGTTACATCGATGTATGGGTATTATAACTGTAGCAGAATGGGGTATTTAAGCAAAACGTAAGAAAGGATCTCAAACATGGGGGGGATTTGAGGCGCGCGACGGCCGGTTTGGACTGTTCCTAGGAAGGTGGATGGGTGAAACGAATGAATGCAATTTATGTTCATCCATCCTCTTCACGTCCCTCTCACGCCTTACGTGTGCCACCTGACCTTCTCACCTCACCTCACCCCCGCCGGAATCTCCGGCACCTCCGGCACGTCCGACCTCCCCGTACCACCCGAGCCATGGCTCCCACTACTCCCCGCGCTGCCCGGGGGCGGCGCAATCGTCGGCGGTCTCGGACCCTTGTAGCTCAGCGCCGGGATCGTCAATCCGTACCCTTCCGTGCGTCCCTCGGGGTTATGCTGATCGATCTCAATGCGAATGCATACGTCCAGACTACCGTCGCTTCCTGTGCCGTGCTCGGCCGGGTCGGCGGCTTTGTGCTTGGTGCCCGCGTTGACTTCGCCTTTGCCGAGCGCGTAGCGGCCATCCTTGTGGCCGGGGAAGGTGCCGCCAGGGGTGGAATTTGGGGGCGGAGAAGAAGAAGCGTGGAAGCCGTTACCGTTACCGTTGCCGTTTTGGTCGTGGCCATGGCCATGGGCGCCGTTGTTGGGGGAGTTTTCGGTGATGACAGCAAAGTTGCGGCTAGGCATGGTGACCTTGTTGTGCTTAGCGGTTTTGACGCTGTCGCCGGGGTCTTTGTCGAACATCTTGAGGAGCGTCTCGTCGGTGTCGTGGTCGAGGTGATGGATCCTGTTTCGACGTGCCAGCAGGTTGGCGACGGCCGCCGGGGGTGGTTTGTTCACGATAGCGGAGGAGACGACGTTGACGATGTAGCGGTAGTCCTCTTCTAGCGGGATGTTGAGCTTGGGGTTCGAGTAGAATCTTCCTAGCGCTGCCAGGTGGACGTCGCCGCCTAGGATGGTAACGCGCACCGAGAACTCGGCGGCGATCTGTTGCAACTTGAGGATCAGACCGTTGCGCTCGCGCTTGTGGGTTCTGGCTGTATAGTGATCGTCAAGATCGTCTAGCAGATCAACACTTCCGTCAAAGGAGTTGAAGAAGCTGCCACCGAAGCCCACGCGTTTATTCAACAGCTTTAATGGGCCCATCAAGGGACTGGCAAAGATATTCTCGAGCCATGTCAAGCGCTGTTTGTATGTTAGTGTCTCGGCCCTTTTGGTGTACGAGTTAGATGCCACTTACAGGATATGCGATGGGAATACCCAAAAGGAGAATCAAGTGCTTGTATGGCTTCTCGATTTGTATGGCATGGCTAAGCTCCTGCCTCAAGCGGGAGAAGATAGCCTCATATGTCTCAGTGTAGTTGACTTGATGTCTCGTGCGCTATAAACTGTTAGCCCTCGCAAAAAGTGACTCCCTTGCGTCTCCTCAATGGTTCGCCCACCTCTGTTCGAGCGTCGATACCCAAGAACGCTATCCTGGCACCCAGCTGTGTAAACATATTGTGTGAATGTTCCGAAACGTAGGGCTACGTAAATGTCAGTATCTAATCCGGTTGCTGGCCTAGCACCAGAGAAAAGAAAGTACTTACACCGGGAGAGGGTCCAACAATGTAGTTAGATTCCGTCATGGCCGGGTGAACATAAGCCGCAATCATCTGATTGGGGTCAATACCTTGACCCGCTTCTTTCTCTGTCTTGGGCATTGTGTCCGAGGTATATGTCGAGGCCGGAGGAGGGAGATGATGCTGGAAAAGCATATAGTACTTGTGAGCAATGCCGCCTATTCCGCGGAAAACATCGCATCTCATAAAGTCGTCCACATAAGACCCAAATCCATCAATAATCTGTGTCATGTCAGCGTGACCCAAGCCTTGTTAAAGATGGTGCCAAGGGCACATACATCATGATCATCCCAGATGTTTAGTTGAGGAATCTGGCCGTTCGCAGCTGCAAATGGCTCTGTCCCATACCACCGGATATAGTTGTTCAAGTAGTAATCGTCACACTCGGCCCGGAGGCTCTCGGGGAATGGATAGTGCCTCCGTTTCTTGGGGTTGCTGATGCTAGTCCACCTGCGAAGAGGTCCAGAAACTCGAATGCCGTCGTTATAGATCTGGTCGCCGCCACCGATCCTGTAGCGCTGTTAGCATTCAACACGGCTCGAGAGAATCCACAACCTCTTACATCACATGGAACGGCGCCTCTTGATGACGTCTCATAACGTCGTTCCACAAACACGGGCCGCTCCAGTCCTCCTCATCCGTACCGACACTGAATCCATTGCAGGAGTGGAACATGATCCTCATCGATTCTGTGATGGCCGGCACGAAGAACGAATTCACTTTTGGCTTGGTCTTGCTGGCAAAGACCAGGTAATCTGACAGCCAATACTCCCACTTGGTCTCATAAGGTTCCATCTCCAAGTGCACATCAAACCTCCAGAAAGTGTTGCGCCAATCTGAATAAAGACAGATTGCCTGGCTTTCACTGACTTTGGGTTCGTTGCTGCTGTGACCATTGGCAGCAGCGCCATTACCATTCGCATGACCATTGGCATGAACGTTGCTCACACCGACCATGGCGGCCTTTCTCAAGAACAAGCTCGGCCTGAACGTCTGTTCTCTGCCACCCCCGCGGGTCACAACCAGGACACTGCCAACCCAGTGACTTCCCTCCATGCGGCGATAGTTGATCAAAGGTCCTACCGCAATCTCCTTGTCGTTCGGGACCCTCTCCGGAGCCAATGCGTCGGCCATGCTCTTTTCGCCATTGAGAACCTCCCTGGCTTCTGTAGCGCCTAGAACCACGGGCTTGAACTTTGGGTCGCTTGGAGGGCGAGTGCCAGCTTCCTCGGGCGAGATACGCGACTTGTTGAGGAAATCGGCCAGGTCGTTCACATTGCCTTCGCGCGCGTCCGCTTCACGAGCTATGGAGTGGTGATGGTGATGGCGGGAGGGTTGCTGGGGCTGGGCTCTCTCGGCCTCGTACTTGGCGAAGGCTCGCGACTCTTGATGACGCCATTGGGAGCCGGAGGCGTGAGGATTGCGGTTTTCATCGCGGGGCGCATTGCCCTGCGCTTCGTGAGGGTCCATATCAAACGGATAGGCAGGCGATTATCGCGACGTTGTCGGTTGCAAATGTGAGCAGGTGGTCAAATCGTTTAAAGTATGTATAGGATTTCGCGACCTGGGGTCCCCAATTCATAAAACAAGGAAGGCCCAGCTCCAAGTCCGAGGTACCAGCAACGGATTCGGTAAGGGATCGCAAGGGTTCAGCTCGCCAGATTCGTAGGTCGAGGAGCCGGCGGGGGTCTTGAAGCTGGTCTTTGGCCGACAGGGGACTAAGATGGCCAGTTGGGTGGTTGGAAAAGTAAAAGAGAGGAAAAATAAAAAGTAAAAGGGAAGGAAAAAAAAGCGGTTTGGAAAATCAAAGACCGAAGGAGGGGACGGTCAATCTAAACGAAATTGATGCCATGGGAACAGGGGTCGTGCACAACTCGTTCGACTCGGGCGGCACACTCTTTTGCTCGGCGACGGTGTCCCAGATACTACTCAGCTGTACCAAGCTTTGTCTAGCAAACTGCCGATTCTGGAAGGGAGTAGGTACACCTTGCTTGTTTCAGGGCCAAGACTTCAGTTCCTTGTCTTGATTTTATTCAGGCCGGTTCATTTCAAGGGAGAAATTTCAAGGGAGGAGGAGAAAAGAAGGCAGAAGAAGAAAGGATATGCCGAAAACTTGACTCTGGTACGACTCGAGTATACAAGTACAAGTTGGAGATAATGTGTTGTAGGTACACAAGCCCATACACACAAAGTACAACGACGTTAAAACCTGGGCACGGCATGAAAGATGCCGGCTTGGGTACCGATGACCCAATTAGTCTGTCTCTCATTCAGTTCTGGGCATCGTGGAGGTAAATTGCGGTGAAATAGAAGAAGACCGGTCATCCATGTGAAAACGGGCCAAGATGAAGAAATACAAACCCATCATCGTCCTTGCTCACCCATTCGACGTTTGCGTATGTATCGGGTTGTTGGCTGGAGACTGCGGCTCGCTAGCAGAATGGCTTCCTCATGTTGATGAGGGAACATTCCTAGGGAGCTTTTGAGGGACGGTGTTGGTGTTGGAGGCCTCGCTTGGTCGCCAACAGTCAATATCGATCTTTGGGGTCTCTCTCCGATCTTCACTCGGGGCCCTTTTCCTTTTTGTCAAACCTCGAGAGGAAAACTTCGCTTCCACATGAAAGAAGACTGCGGTGGTCCCTCGGTTTGCTTGCGTCAGCGCAAATCTCCAGAGACACGGGCATTGACTGGCCCGGCGCCAACTCCAAGTCTCCAACAATTCTCCAACGTCTTTTGTGCTGTGGCCTGTCATCATCTTGCATGTGGGGAGAGCAAAATCGTCCAATGGGCCGCCGCGCTTTGGAACCCCCTGTTCGGACGGGAGCCGGTCCCTGTTCGTCGGGATTGGCGGGTCTCGGCAACCGCACTAGTTTTCAGCTGGAATGGATCAAGAAGGTGATCGCGAGACCGACCTCTGTTCGTGGGATAGGGGTTGTTGCTCTGAACGGCGGCCCAAAATGGCACTCGAGTAAACAACAATACACCATTTGTTATACAAAATCTTGATATTTATACATCATTTCACTTCTTCTCAAGCATGGTGTCCAGAACACCGGACCCGGTTTTCTGGTCCTTCAGGTGCAGCTGCGTGTTGCCCGCTCCTTCAAGCCTCGCCTTCTTCTTCTGCTCCATCAGATGACCGGCAAGAATACCAACAATCATGCCGCCCAGATGGGATACGACATCCATGGTATGGTTCCTGCTGAACAAACCCCAGATGTTCAAACCTCCAAACAATCCAATGAAAGCCAGTCCCTGAACACCAGTATATGGATCAGGAGGCAGGCCAAAGATCTTGAAGCCCTCGAAGCGATGCATCCAAAAGTAGGCTGCCGAGATACCGTATATGGCGCCGGATGCGCCGAGGGTAGTCATATGGAAGTTACCCTTCAGGACGAGCCAGAACAGACTGGTCAGGAAGCCAACCGATCCGGACAAGACATAGGTAGTAAGGAAGTCGGCCCGGCCAACCTCATCGTGAAGCCGGGTGCCAAAGAACCAGAGCATGGGCATGTTGACAATGAGATGGCCCCAGACAACCTGGTGAGAGAACACGGCGCCAAGCATACTGAAGGGCTTGGGTGTCGCGGGGGAAATCAAAAACCACTGGAGCAAAGGCTTCCACATGACGGGAATCTTCCAGAGGAACCAAATCATAACATTAGCGCCGATGAGGGCGGCGACGGTGGCGGCTGCTGGAGGACAATCGGGCCATAACCTGTTCTCGCGGCTGGGGGCGACGTAGAGATGGGAGTAGGTGAGGAAACCGGCAACGAGGAGAGCGACAAAGACGGTCGAGGGCAGCAGACGCTTCCACGCGGGCATCTTGGGAGGCTCCTTGAGGTCGGACATGGCCCACTGCTCCCATTCCTTTCTCTTGGCGCTGACTTCACGCTTCGGGGCGTCTTCCGCTTTGGCGAGAGGGCCGGCCTTGCCGTTCTTGTATTCTTCCTCGAGCTTCTTGCGTTCCTCTTCCTGCTTCTTGAGCTTCTCCTTCCAGATAGCCTCGTTGCGGGCGCGGATGGCATCGAAAGCGCTCTTGCCGTAAACCGACGGGGGCGCGGGTTTCTTCTTCTCAGATTCGTCGACGCCCTCGGTATCGTCCTGGTACATCTTGAACCGTGACTTGTACCCGATTGCCTTGGTGATGTCGCCCTCCTCGGCCTGGGCCTGGGCGTCTTCTTCTTGTTGTTTCTCAAGGGCTGCCAGCTCGTCCTCGGCGCGTAATCCGGCGTTCACGACCTCGTCGACATAGATGTTCTTACGGAGGTAGTCCAGGGCGGTTCTCTTGTCTCTAGAAGTGTAGGCGGCAGTGTTGACTTGGAGCACGGGGTCGTCAAGGGTTCCAGCGACGCGGCGACCGTGAAGAATCCTCAGCAGCTTGTTCGCCGCATGAGTGGCCATCCCGGGCCCGAATAATCGAAGAACCTCGCCAGCTGCCAAGTCGTTTGCGCGGAAGGGCAAGCCCTCCTCGTCCTTGTAGTTCGGGGGTAGGTCGACATAGTGAGTGATGATTCTGTTGTGGGCGGCAAACTTGAGGGTGCGTACGGCGATGCGCGGAACCAAAGAGGGGACGAGGAGTGATGTCGAAGAAGCGAGGACGCGGCCCCGGTTGGCGTGCCATTGGTTCTGGGCCGTGGATGGGATCAATGTCGTGGAAGAGAAGCATCGCGTGGTGGTGGGGGCGGCGGCGGCGACGAGCAGTCGGCTACATGCTTTTGAAAAATGGTGAGCGGCGACCTGGACGCCTGGCCGAAAGGCATTGACGCCCAGGGAGCAGTTCATGGTCACGGAATGGGCGCCCTGTATCGCGCCGTTTCGCGCAAACTGTCCATCAAGGTTGAATCCGAACTCGGGAGTTGTTGGACCGGCCCATCTGGGGAGCAACTGGAAAATTGGCCAGGGAAAAAAAATGACGGAGCTCTCGGGCCCGGCAGGCAGCTTTGTACAATATGATTGGTTGTAAGAGGTCCGATTGGCTCCATAGAGGGGCCGTCTCCAGATGCTCTGCCCCTGTCCTTCAGGCACCTTTGCGGGACGAAAGGACCCCCGCCTTACAAGCTTCCAGAACAAGCTCCCGTCCAGGCAATCGAGCTGCGACGTCAGGTCAAGACCTCGAAATCCATAAGAAACCAAGACAACTAAACACAACCAAAGCGCAGCCTTCTGTTCATCATTCACCAAGGCAATCTTTGAAATACGAAAAAATAAGCAACACAGGATTTGCCCTACATTTTCACCGGACCTTGACGTCGTGATCTTCAAGATCCCCACCACAATAAACCTGCAAAGGTACATACTTCCACTTGCTGCTATAAACAGGTAGCATCAGTACAGCCGACTATACCTGCCTACTCTACCTACCTTGACGATAATCGCAACGGAACCACAACAACCGTATCGATATCTCACCTCGATTATCACCATTACGCCCCAAAATGTCAACCTCCACCGAATCCCTCCCCATAACCCCCCAGGCTTTCGCCGCAGCTCTGGAGGACCTCCCCGTCTCGGCCCTGCACCTCAAGGTCCTCGAAATCTACAACTCCATCGCCCACCTCAAGTACTCCAACGAGCAGCTGCGCCCCTTTGCGGAAGGCATCGAGGCCCCTCTTGGCTCCAGCAGCAGCACCGGCGAGTCAGCGCAAAACCAACCCGACCCGGACTGCGTCGAAGCCATCCGCGAGAACGAGCAAGTCATAGTCCGTATGGAGGAGCGCGTCCAGCTGGTCAAGAACGAGGTCGAGCGCAGGGGACTCAGCTGGACCGAATTCGAAAGCAAGGAGGAGGTCGAGGCTGCTGCGGCGAGGAATAGGGCTCGCGGACCGGTGGAGACTGGTGAAGACTCGGACAACGAGGAGGAGCAGCAGCAGCAACCGATGACAAATGGAACTTCGACGACAACAACAACAACACAGCACCCCGCTTGGATGGATGGGACGTTCCAGACTGGAGTGATTAGAAATGGAGAGATTGTCATGGACGATGTTGCTGGATCGAGTAGACAGCAAGAGCAACAAGGTGTTGGTGCCGCCACTGGCGCTGGCGCTGGTGGTTCGCTAAGTGATGAGGAACTTAGGAGGAGGATAGAGGAGCAACTACGGGACTTGGGAGGGGAAGGTGACGAGGAGGAAGGTGGTATGCACCTGTGAGAGGCAAGCGATGAGAATAATGGACCGGAAGAGGGTGGGTCTTGAACAACCTGAAGGGAAGATTGTCGCTTGTTCCACGGGGCCGGCTGGCGTATAGAGGGGCGTTCTGGTGCATTTCTTAGTCGTTCGGATACCAGGACACTTCGAGGTTATAAAACTCGATTTAGACAGATGCTACAGGAGAAGAAGGGCTGGGCGAGAAAAATATTGTCGGATCTTTTCAACTCGTTCAAATGGGCGAATCTTTACACAGCCATATCTAGAGCGGTGATGGATCAACAATCTTGCCTACAGGATCGGTTCTTGTCGTTGGCCTGAACTCGGAACTCATCATGAAGTCTTCCGGGCTCGTCTGTAGTTCTTTCCCACTGATTCCCTTTTGGAATCACGGTGTTACTCCGTGACGTCCATCAGCACCTCGAGCATCTCCCATGGCCGCATCTCCATATTTTTCATAATTTCGCCGTCATGTGTCCATAGGACACCTGAGGCTGAGTATCAGACACGCCTCCCACGGGGATTGCAGATCTGCTGCTGCACCTGGTAGTTGTGAGACCTTCACACCACTTGCATATCATCCAATCGGTCCACCAAACTTGGTGGATTACCTAGAAATTTTTGGCAGTCGTCACCCATTGTCGTTGAAAATGCACCAGTAGTATAGGGTAAGTCTACAATACGCTGCTGCACTTCAGAAGATACTTGTGCTGGTGGAATGGTCGCCCCATTACAGTAAAAACCCCTGCTTTTGCAACTCAATTCCGGCAGTATGGGGAAGGGTCAAAATCTTTGCAATAACTAGCCATTTTGCAACTACTGGTGCCTCAGCTACATGCAGAAGTGAGAATCCGGGCAGCGACAACAGTTGCACTAACTAGGTCACTTTGTATGGTGTTTGCAAAAAGGGTGGGGGGGTTGCAACTGCAAAGGTTTTTACTGTATATAAGCTCTAGGTCTGCAACTGTTTCTCAACAACCAACTACGACAGCTGATTAACAGTTGTACATCTTCCGTAGTATAGTGGTCAGTATGTGAGCTTGTCAAGCTTGAACATCAGTTCGATTCGCTCGAGACCCGGGTTCAATTCCCGGCGGGAGAGACCAAAAATTCTTTTTTCCTCTTCTTTTTTCCTCTTCTTTTTTCTTCATCCTCGCCTCCTTTCTTCGGCAACTGTCGTTCGATCTCCTTTCCTCCCTTTTAATTCCTTTTCTCATTTTTATCTCGCAAGCACCAAAACCATCAATCACATACATGGTTGTGCGAGCCATTTCAACCACGAGACATTCCAAGATGTTCGTGCTACGTTTCCAACTCAAAACAGACCATGTCCCGAATGTGAAACAACGAACGAGTCAGTGAGCTACGCTAGTCCGATGTAGAAAGTCAATCAAGACAATCTCTCTCGTTCAACTCAACTCAACCAACATAGGCAGGCAGTTGGGGTGGATGAAACCGACAAGTATGTTCCCTTGTCCGTCTAAAAAGTCACCATGGCCTTCACCGCGCCTCGTGCACGGAGAAAGGGGAGTAAACAAATATCAGCATCTGCAATTTAGGATCTGATCAAGAGTGAACCACAAGTTATCAGATATACATACGTGTCTCTCTGATAATGGATGGTAATGAAGAAAATGAAAGTGTGTTTTATTCTATCCTGTTCCCTACGGTACCGAACACTCTATTATTCCCATTCCCATTCCCGTAAAAAAGCCCGTGATTCCCATAAGAAAAGGAAAAGCCAAGAAGAAGAACATGAGATGGAGGAAAAGAAAAGCCAAGTGCTATTCTCCTTGGTTTCCTTCTCCATCCCGTGCTTCTTCTTGTTCCCAATTCCCATATCTCCCAATTTTTCCTATCATTTTATAAACCCTTTCGTTCCCTTTCTTAGTTTCCCCTTCCCCTTTCCTTTGCCCAGGCCAAGCCAGATCAGACTCAGAAGACCCAGAAGACTCATCCCATGAGCCCCACTCCAATGATGTTGATGCCGACCCGTTCGAGCGATGTCGAAGATGTCAAGCCCTGCTGAAGTAGGGTATGGAAGTAAGACCAAGAAGTTGTCGTAGTCGATGCCACCATGGCCGATGCCATTTCCATTATTGACGTTGTCATCATCGTCGTAGTCCATGCCGGAACCATCGTAGAGATCAAAATGGTGTTGTTGATGACCACCACGTCCCAAATCATCTGCGCCCACAGCCATAGCCATGACCATGACCATGACCATGACCCCAAGCTAGAAACCAACACCCCACACAGGAACCCAACAAAGCCGATCAATAGCGCAACGGCGACCGTCAGACTGGAGCTGACCTCTTGGTCGAGCCAGCGTTGACGTAGGCGGAGCGTGCCGAGCCGGAGGTGGAATATTTCGTTGACGGTGACGGAGCGGGTAAATGAGTTGAGGTGGAGTTGGGTGGATGACTGCGGTCGTGGCTGTTGTTTCTTTTCGACTCTAAATTTTTTTTTTCGGTTTACTTTTTGTTGGACGACTTCTTATGTATGGCTGAAGAGAATGGATTGAATGGCCATGAGCCAAGAAAAAGGGAGGAAGGGAGGATCAGGGGAATGGAAAGAATTTATTGACTGCAAAAGAAGAAAGATGGGATCATTAGCCCACCCATTCGTGGCGCGGTAGGGGAGAAAGATAGGCAAGGCAGTCGGATGGAGAAAAAAAAAGACTTACAGAAGAGTAAGCGAGACATCACCCTGCAGTCTAGCCTTCAGCTCGACCTCGACATCGAGGTTCAAGCCAAGCTGGAGACGGACGGGCTTGGTGTCGGCCAGGCGGGGAAGGATCTGAGGGCCGGTGAGACCACCCTGCTTCTGGAGGGCGCCCTTGTTTCTGCGGCGACGACGGCCGCGGGAGTCAACGGAGGAGCCGTCGGAGTTGGTGTCGTCGAGCTGTGGTTTTCCCATGTCAGACATTTTTTCTTTGATCCGATGATATCTTACTACTGCTGCTACTGATTCGAAAAACAAAAAAACGAAACAGGGACGCGAGGGAGGTTCAAGTATTTACCTGGCGACGAAGGTCAGCGAGCATTTCTTCCTTAGTTGGGGACAAGAAACCTGAGCGGGCTCCGGCGGGGACAGGGGGGAGGTTAGAGACCTTAGGCATGGTAGGGTTGGTGTTGGCCATCTTGAAGGTTGTCGCGGTTGGCGAATAGGAAGATGAGGTTGGAGAAGAAGAAGAGTCCTGGTGAATAGTAATGTAAGTCACGGACTGAACCTGAGTCCGTGTATGCTGGGCGAAAAAGACAGGTGGTTTTCGCTTGCGCGAGTTGAGAGACTCCTGAACGAGACGAAGCGGCTGAGGCTTGCTCGAGCTGAAGACGGTCCGGGGATATGGACGGGAGGGTACAACAAGTGGTGGTAGTGAGAGTTTGGTGAACTGCCGCGGCGATACCGGGAGTGGAGGGTAGTAAGGAGGCGGTCTTACGCACTGTTTGTGGGAGGAATGGTTGTCAAGACTGACTAGGTTGAGTTGAAGGAGGTTGCGACGGTTGTTGGCTGACTCTGACTGAGAGTTAACCGGAAAATTGAACGGTAGTGAAGGTCTTCTTCGTGGAACAGATGAATCCTGTTGCCGAGACCGCCACTGGCTAGCTCGCGGGAGAGTGTTGTGAAGAGTAAGTGGCGGTTGCCTTTGATGAAGATAATCCACGCCGATACGAGGCCGTGAATAAGAAGCTGTTGGAAGAGGGTTTGGTGGAGATTGTTGTTGTTGACTGGTGTGAGACATGAAAGGCTACATTGGGCGAGCAGAGGACAGCATATATAGGAAAATTGGTTCGGGAGGCGGACAGAGTTGGTGGCTCCCTCTTGGGATTCCCCGGGACTCGGGACTCCGGGATATCGACTCGGTCTTGTCCATCCTGCTGAGTGTCACCCCCGGCCTTGTCCGGCTATAGCCAACGGCCATTTCGGTATGTTCTTGTTCGATATGAGGGGTATCACGTGCCCCTGACCTGGAGAATTTGGGGATCATAGGGCGATACAGGGGCATTGGGGTCCGTGGGTGAAGCTTGAAGCGGGAGGCGAACCGTTGGTTTCTCGTACGACTGGCGAGGATGAAACCCCGGCTCTCCCACGACCACGTACGTGACTTGTTCGCCCAGAGGATCAGACAACGCGTCCGGCAGCAAGGTAGGCCTCATGAAGCCATTCCTGGATGAATGAACGGTTGTGTGCCGTCTCAAACCTTCGGTGTTCTCGAGTGTCATCCGGGCGCTCGGTGTTGTCGTTATTCGCCCCTGGAGGTCAAAGCGCAACACAGCCAATGGTACGCAAACTGTGTCACAGATGAAACATCTAACCATTCACTACTCTTCCACTGGCACCATGATCATCATCAATGGTAAGTTTTCATTTGGGATCCTGCTTTTGGCGTTTGGAAATCCATCATCATACATGCAGAAAAATCTGTCTTTCGTCTACCAATTGCCATGCTTCCCCGGATGGCCGTTGCTTTGCCAGTTCCGAAAGCGAACTCTAGCATAGGCGAGTCTGTATTACTTCCTCAACCATCTCGAATCATTCTGCGACGACCAAAGTCTGAGGCATTATTCATTTGTGTATCCTCAGCCTAGAACAACATACGCATCCCGGTCTCCTCACGACTCGATATATGGGGCGCTGCTGTGATTTGAAACTGTTTATCATAGAAGACGGTGCCGGAGTTCTCCGAAGGCTTCCAAAGCCCCAACAATCCGTCTTCCTTCACACTTCCTATGGGCATCCTAACCCCTGACGGACCGTGAGACCCTGCATATTTCGGCCCTGGGATCGCTCGGTTGCTATTCCGGTACCAGCGGTTATGGAGCCAACATGCATGCACGGTAAATCGCTAAAATGGCCAAGCCGAGCCCCGAGTCTAAGCCAACAGACGCCAAGGGTAAATGATCCTATCGGACGGACGTGGAAGTGCTATCGAATGATCCCCTTCTGGATCCCCTTCTGGATCCCTCATGCACTCAACAGGTCTTTGACACTCATTCCCCGCCCCGTCCGCACGGTCCCGGTCGCTGCGGCTGCGGCCCTAGCGGGGCCCTCGGTGTTCGTCGTCGACGCCCGCCTATCATGTTGGGTGTGTTGGTTCAACATGAGAAGAGCAGCCGTCGCCTCATGGTCGAGGTCGTTTCGTGATACCAGGTAAGGGCTAGTCAAAGCTGGACCTGGGGCGGTTCGTGTATCGTGCGTGTTGCCATTGCCGCCGTACAAATGCCCCCCAGCGCCAAAGCCAGCGGGCGAGGCAGTGACAGATGAACCACTGAAGCTGTAGTGTCTTTGATGATCTACCGATGCTACAGCTAATGAGATGGAATCATGTCGATCTCTTAACTGCTGCTGGGGTGGTATTCCCGGAGACGCGGATGGCTGGTGGGAAGAGGTGGTCGCGGCAAGGGCAGGTGAGGAGGCTGGTGAGGGAACCCCTGACGAGTCCGACATCTCGACATCCTCATCTGGAGGGACTTCTGGTCTCACTGAAAAGGAAAAGGCAGACTCCGACTGGAAAGGTTCACGGACGGAGGGCGTTGGGAGACTCTTCGTCGCATTTCCTGGCTCTGATGGAACCGATTGATGACGGGCCTGGAGCCTAGCGACACAATCTTCTAAATATTTGATGTATTCTATCGAGGCCTGAGGTCATTCGTAAGCTTCAAATCCCCAGTAGATGTTCTTGAGAATATGATACTAACCTGGAGGATAGCCAGCTTGTGCATCTCGCCGGTACATGCCGGTATCATGCTTTTGAGGAGAGCAAACTCTTCGTTCATCTTGGATCTCCTTCTTCTTTCAATCAAGCTGTGTGCTGTCTTCCTTGCAACTTTTCTTCCTGCCGCACTTTGCTTCTTCTTAGCGCCGCTTGTTGTCGCCGTTGGCGTGGCCGACGCTGCATTTGTCGAGGCAGACACCGTATCTGAGCCCGGTTTGTTAACGGTCGAGTCTTTTGAATTTGGAGCAGGTGGCTGGGCGGCAGCAACTTCGCGAGGCTTCATCTGGATGATTCTGCGTGACCTCGTAGGAGGAGGAGGAAGAGCAAAATCGCTCTTTGATGAACCTGCTACGGTTGCTGCACGCCTTCGTGACTTGACTGTCTCGCTTGGTTGCATTGGATATCCTTTTTCTGGCGTTTGTGGAGGTGTGCATGAAATGTTGGATGGTATAATGGCAGGTGGTGGTAGTTCGAACGACATCTGAAGGGAGGCTAGGAATGGATATTCCTGGGCTTTCATATCCGTGGATGATACTGGTGTAGGCAACGACCTCTGAGGCATCGTGATCGGCTTTTCGTACTATCGTAACGGCCTAAACCAGCTGGGGGATAGGTAGAGGCGAATTTGGTGGTAGGTATGTATGGAGGGTTGGGAGCCCCAAAATACTGAGCTTCAGAACCACACCAAAGTCGAACCGGGGAAGCTCAGAACAGCCTGATGTTCAGACGAAATAGGTAACTGTCAGGTACAACTGACGTTGTAGGTGCTGCACAAGATTCGGCTTGAAGGATGGCGGGAATCCTCCAATTAGTGGCTATCACTTGTGCTTGTAGTTGCGTCTGGCCAAGAGAAGACGATAAGACGATCTTTCGGGTGTCGCCTTGCACTGGTAGCTGAAGAATGAGCAGAGCAGAATTCAACGGTTATACGATAGGTTCGATCAAGTGTTGTCGAGAGGTACAGATGTCCCAGCACGGGATTCAGAATCGGGGTACGCCATCAAAGGACAATATATGGACATTGTGCTTGCTGGTTCTGATGTAAGATCTGAATCAAAGGGATCATCCAAGGGCTTGATGCTTCAGTAGAGGGCGGGGAGACGAACGTAGGAAATCGACAATCGTAACGTGCAGTGCATCTAGAGAGCATGGAACACTAGTGTTTCCATCTCCGAAGTGCACTTTGAAGTCCCAAAGGAGTCGCGTGCCCAGCTCCTTTCCAGTAGGCACGAGGTGGAATCCTCGATGCTGATTGGACAGCGTCTTTCTTGGTGTCTTGTCAAGGTGTCAAATCCGCCTGCAAGACAATGTCGTCCAAGGTTGTGCCTTTGGATCTGGACCTCTGTCTGACGCCGGCTACAGGAAGTATGGATACCTGCCAAGTCTTTGCCATCATGCTCTACTGCCACAGCCACTCTTGGACAAATGCTTGTCCTATCTACATCGTCAGTGACCATCGAGGTCCCCAACCCTTTTTACAGCCCCCGGTGCCATCCAAGCTCTTTTAAGGCAGCCCGCACGTGGCCTTTGAGGGTCAAGACGATCCTCGACACGGGGCAGAACGACGGGCCGTCCGTAACTCTCGCGGACTCACAAAGTCAGAAGGAAAGGGTAACAAAGGCGCGTAGGGTGAGGCGGTTGAATTAGCGATAAAGTACCTATGCCATGTAAAGCCAGCAACACAATGCAACTTCAGGATCGGGTTGTGATTTGATTTGCTAGACGCCTAATCCAACAACATTGCATTTGTCTCAACGCTGCCCATTAACACCTCCGTCGAAAGCACCTAAATGAACACATTTACAAATGCCGGCTCCCTGTATTACAACTCCTCCTGAGCAATCGGAATCGATAAACCAGCACGATGGCATTAGCTTAGGACTCCAACATGTTATCGATAGACGCTGCTCTTGTACGACATGCGCTGCTGGGAGGTGCCAACCAGTCTCTGGATGAATGCTCAGTGCACACAACCCCATTGACCGTGAAGTCCTCGAACATGCGAAGCGTCAGGAAGGGATCGACGTCAGTATCATCAAAGTCGTTTCGAGATCTGGTGCTTGCCTGTATATGAATAAGGTCTTATTCTACCTCATTGCTGGGATAGGTCACCGTCGTCGTAGAGTTGAACTCCTCTTTGATACTTCTCATACTGACAAACCGGCTTAGAATGTTGATGCTGCCGGCCTTGTCATTTGTCCCGCTCGCCCGGCTGCCACCAAACGGCTGCTGGCCTACAACAGCACCGGTGCTCTTGCAGTTGATGTAAAAGTTGCCTGCTGCGTTGCGGAGTTTCTCCTCTGCGAGGCGGATGACGGCCCGGTCCGTCGCGAAGACTGAGCCTGTCAGCCCATATTCCGTGGCACCGTCGATGATATCATAGATAGAGTTGGTGCTATCTACGTAGTCATCATAGACATAGACTGTCAAGACGGGTCCGAATAGCTCCGTCGAGAAGAGCTTATGGTCTGGCGTCTTGGACAAAAAGATCGTCGGCTTGATGTAGTAGCCAGTTGAGCTGTCGTATTCTCCTCCCGTAATCAACTGGAGTTCTGGGTCTTTCCTGCCCTCGTCGATGGCTGTGCTCAGCTTTTGGAAGGAGGCGGCATGAATGACAGGGCCGATGAAGTTGCCATGGTCTTGGGGTGGGCCGACCTTCAACTTCTCCGTTTCTTGGACGAGAAGCTCCTGGAAATCGGGCCAAATCGACTTGGCAACGTACAGTCGGGAAGTGGCGCTGCACTTTTGGCCCTGGTATTCGAATGCACCGCGGACCGTCTGGACAACAGCATTTTGTAGATCGGCAGACTTGTGAATCAGGTGGAAGTTTTTGCCACCGGTTTCGCCAACAATGCGAGGATATGACCGGTACCGACCCTCAGCAACTCCAGCGCCAATCTGCCCATAGAGCTTGCGGAATACGGCAGTGCTGCCTGTGTAGTGAAGAGCCGCAAACTCCTTGTGCGCGAGCACTTCCTTTGTCACCAATTCAGGATCGCCTGGAACAAACTGAATGACATCGGGTGGGAGTCCTGCTTCGAGAAGGGCCTTGTACAGGATGTAGTTGCTGAGAATCGCGTGATCGCTCGGCTTCCAGATCACAACATTGCCCAGTAGTGCTGCCACGCCAGGAAGGTTGCCCGCGATGGCAGTAAAGTTGAAAGGGGTAACAGCATAGACAAAGCCTTCCAGTGGCCTGTACTCGACGCGGTTCCAGACGCCAGGGGAGTTATGTACCGGTTGCTCAGCGTATAGTTGCTCCGCATACTGGACGTTAAAGCGGAGGAAGTCGCACAGCTCGGCGGCAGCATCAATCTCGGCTTGCCAAGCGTTCTTGCCTTGGCCCAGCATTGTTGCGGCCATCAACTCGTAGCGATACTTGGTGCTGATCAGATCGGCTGCCTTGAGGAAGACTGCCGCTCGGTCAGCGAAGGGCAGGTTTTCCCATGCTGGCTTTGCATTCAGGGCGGCGTTGATGGCCAAATTGACCATTTCGGGAGTTGCCACGGCATAAGTGGCTATCTTTTGCTTGTGATCGGCCGGGTTCACCTGGTACTTGGTGTCTGCTTTGCTAAGCTAGGGTTATGCGTGTTGGTTAGCAGGCAGGTTTGGATGAACGGGTCACTAGAAAAGTCTTACCGTCCTGCCGCGAATCACAATGGGAACTTCAACAGGGAGGTTCTCAGAAAGCGCCGTGTAGGCTTCCGTGAGCTTGTGCCTCGATTCGGAACCTTTGGCATAGTGTTGCTACCCATATTGTCAGACATGCCGGTTATATAGGGCTCAGACATACTCACGTTCAGCTCATTGGCCACTGTAGGAACCTTGAAGGTTGCGAGGGTCGAGTTCGCCCTGACGATGTTGGCTTTGACCCCCTGGCGACGTAGATGTGGCCTTAACAGTGCCGGGGTGAAAGTGGATGAGGATATACGAGCGGATCTCAGGCCACTCGAGGTGGTAAGAGACAGCCTCTGGAATCTCTGTGCCGACATCGTGTTGGCTTTGACCTGGTTCCTCGGTCCAAGTGGTCCCTTCTGTAAATTTGTATGCTTTTCAAGATCTCAGGCAAGATCTCAGGTGCAGGGGAGAGACAATTGCAAAGGACCGGAACTGCCGTTGTACGGTCGCTATTGTGGCAGCTGTACACTCAGGAAGTGCTTCGTGTGGGATGTCGCCTTTGGACTTTCGAGTTGGACCTGCCTAGAGAAGATAGTTGATCTCGGCCGAGTACCTGTAGGCGGGCTTGTGGAATTGAATATTTGACGATGGTGTTAGAGTTGAAGTTAAGAGGAACAGTTGGACCCTTCCCGTCATTGGCGTATGGAAACCACCCCTCATCGTCTTCCCCTCACAAGCGGTTGCTCTTGCCCTGTACGAATGCCTTCAGCCCGCTCCTTCCATCTCTCTCAGCCAATCCAGCTCCAGGTTATGATTGACGGATCGCTTTGTGACGGCTTTAGACATGTCGAGCTGCACGAAGTCCTCGCCGTTTGACGTTATCGTGCGGGGCTGGGGACATCTCATTGGCCAATATCTTATTCGGGCAGGAGCGTTGTTTGAACGATAAGCCGATAACAAGGGTGCTGGCGCCGATGAACCTCCGGCTATCGTCTTATCGTTTGTCTAGAAGCCGAGCTTCACATGGCAGTTCAACTTCCAGTCCTCAGTCAGCGATCCGTATTGCGGAGTTGAAGGAGTCCGGAAGGTGTTTTGAAGGTTCGAAAGCCCGGTTGTCGGAGGCAACGGGTTAGCTTGAGCCGAAGTATGAAACGACATGATGGTCATTGGAGATCTCTGTTTGCAGATACGAAATAGAGAGATGTTATTCTAACAGCGAATTCCGACGAATATTGACAAAATGGAAGAATCAGCTCTCAAGAGCAGTTCGCGGTAGTAAAACGATGAGGAAGTGGCAAGTGACGGATTCCGTTGACGAAAGTCTCGTCGGTCGTTGGATGTTTTGATGAATCTGGGGGTGGAGAACTGGAGAATCCCGCTAAGCTCCACGAGCCCACTGTAGTCCGGGGGCGTTCCCGCGGCATCATGCAAGTGTCTGACTCGTGAAGATGGGACTCACAATCCGGACAACTTCGTGAACTTCCGACTCCTTTCTCTTCATTCATATTGAAAGGACTCACGTTAGAAGGATACAACGTCCATCTTTAATCTAGTGGGTTTCCTTGACAGAGATACCTAATGCTCTACGTACCTCCCGAGTTGCCCTAAGAACAAACCGATCACATCACGATCCATTGGGTCCTAGACGTTACCAACACCTTCGAAATACTCCTACGCGCACCAGTGCGTTTTTATTATACCTTTCACCCAGCTTCATCGACAGTTCGTAGATCGCAGAACGCTTAATGGACTTTAGTCGATATTTCTCCGAATTATTGCACTCCATATAACACTTTCACACCGGCCTTTCTCAACCGCAACGAGCGGTATTGTGTTGTCCACGTTCGGTTTCTTACAACCGCTCGCCTCTTTACCTCTCCGAGGGTGCTCAAAGAACTGAAATGCCCGCTGGCATTTCCTTGTGTAGGTTCAAGCTACAATGTGATATGTGGTTGCCAACCTCACGTTCTATCAAAACAGTCTTAAAATATCGGCCCTCACAATTGAACCCGACCGAAACAGCGGAAGTAAGCCCGAACTGCTTCTTGATACCAGAGAGCCCTTTGTTTGTTGTTTTCACGACAAGACAGCTCACAGACGGCACAATGAGAGAGAGGGTGTGAAGCGGATCAACCCCACGGACGAATCACCGGTCATAAGTGCCCCTTCAACAAACTCTCCCGAGCCCTCCAAACCACGGCCGTTGCCAAATCATTGGCCGTTGCCATAAAACGAGGCCGGCATTGACTACCACTTGACCACTTGACCACTTGAAACTCGAACCCCACACCATTACGACATGGTGTTTAGAAGTGATAACTGGTTGACGATAAAAGCCTGAAGTTTGGACCAAAAGGACCACCTTGTTCAGCCCTGACAGGCTTGCCGTTGCAAACCCCAGGCCCAGACCAAGAGGAAGAGAGGTGAGACGACGAGTCGACGATGTTAGATGGCGTCTGAGAGGTCTGGTTGGTTCCCGAGCTCGCTTCTCCAGACCTCTCGATCATGACCACGTCACTGCAGGAACAGGCGCAGGCGCAGGAATCCCGGCCGCGGTCGTTTCCTCGGAGATTTTCCCGTCCAGATATGTGTTTGATTTGGTAAAAGTGCAAGCAGAGTGGTCGAATTGGCCTATGGGCTATGGCTCGGCCCGGAGCCCCATGGTCGCTCGAAGGGGAGGGGAATGAGTGGTAAGCTTGATAATTGGTCTAGTAGTTGGATGTATAATCTCAGGGGTAAATACTCAACTACTACCCATATCGGACCTTCGATACTATCTAACCGTCGCAGAAATCTGATAAGTCACAAACCGGTCGAAAGCGTCATGTGCTGCTTAAAAATATGATAACTTGTAAAGCCTCGCCGAAATAATAATGGCTTGGATTAAATCTGAAATAAGATCCTTCTTAGTTAGGATAACTTTGGACATCAAGACCACAGCCATATGCAACTCGCCAGGGGCAACTACCTAGTTACAGTAGTGGTCTTTTCATTTTTCAGCCTTCCGTATTCTTCGCTTGCGGGATAGACACCGGTCGACTGGAAGCCACCGCCATCCACATTCCAGTTTCTTTTACCTAGTAGTCCAACGCATCTTTGTGGCTGGCGAGACTGTCAAATGACAGCATCTTACACAGCATTTTGGTCCTGCACAGCATCTCGCACACATAGTACCGCGCGCAAAGGTAGGTCAACTTGACCGGCGTAGCGGGTTTTCAAGTTTGTCCTACGGGAATCGATAACAACCATTCGCCGAACTCGAACATGTTGATGTTGCGTGTGTGCAAACTTACATCGTTATGTGCCCACCACAAATCCTTTGAATCCTCTTCCAAAAAATGTTGTGTAATTTTGAATGTGAAGAGGTAACTTTTGACAGCAGCAGCAGCCGGTCTGAAGAGGAAGATACGTTCAACCGTACATAGGTGAGCATGCTTTTGCAAACTTGATTTTGTCCGAGTACTTATCCAGAAATGGGAGTATTGAGAATATATATCGACGGGAACAAACATGAACCGCATGGGCGCTTGAGGGGGTGGGAAAAGCAGTGTCCCGGCGGGATGCAGCCACCAAAAGCGGTGTTTGCGAAGGAGTGAGTGAGGCTTGTGTACAGTTTTTTTTTCGGTAACACTCTTTTCGTTGTTGTGAACGGGTGGGACAGTGCAGATATCCGTTTCTCTCTTGTCTTGTGAATCTGCCTCGATATCTCTACAAATACCCCAGTGATACTAGCGAAGACGGGCGCAATGACGGGATAGACGGAGGGGTAGGTGTTCTAAAACGTGGATTCGAAATGTTGGCATGCAGCTGGGCTCAGAGAGCATCACCAACCTTTCTTCTGAGCACACGGGAACTAAAAGATGGGGTAGGCCAGGCTAGGTAGGTAGGTATGCAGCGGATCAAACAACATCCGCTCCAAGCGTACACTACACCACCACCACCACCACAGTGAAACCCGGCTGTATCGAGGCACAAGGCAACGTTTGCACAACGACGGCACCAACGATCATTGCCCAGATGGGATCCATAAGCGCGGAGGGACAAAGGATGGGCGGTCATTGAGACAATTCAGGTTCACTAACGGAAAAGGGCCAATACTGTATTAGGTGCTTTGCTGCGGGTGACGATTGCTAATGCAGGAACAGGATCGCATCCCATCCATTGCTTCTTTTCTGTCTGCACCCGTTCCTTTTGTTCTCAGTAGAGGGTCTCTCCCTTACATCTGGGTTCAGGCCGGTCAGTGATATGGAAGTTATGTGTCTTGCCCGCTGTTGTTCATCATGATATCGTATCGAGGAACGACACTCCATTAGGCTACTAGGAACAACCTCACAGGATCGGAATGCCAATCTTCAGAAAACCTGTTATCGAGTTGATGGAGAGAGGAAAATGGGACGATGTTTTGAGAGCTTTGCTAGTAATGTAACGGTATGGCCCAAGCTCTTAGTGATCAGGAACAGGTGTGGATCGGTGGGGTAAGTTGGAAACAGTGCCTGGCCCGCCCGTTTCCTGCACAATCCAGAATCTTACCGGGTTAGGCCTAGCTTCTCCGAATAGCTCCACATACCCCAGACGATTTGTTAAGGCTGTTAAGGTTGCCGATTCCAGATGGGGTAAAATCTCCATCTTTTCTCGGAGATTTCGTGTGGATTTTTTATTTCCTCCTTGACTCCTCCGATTCAACCGGCGATGACTTTGAAAAGATGATGCTGTACCCGGATAGTGATACCCAGGCAGTGGTCCAAGCATTGGTCCTAGACGGAAACGAAGTGCCGTGAATGAAAGAGCCCCCAAGAGACCGTTGTTGGATCCATTTCACTTCGGACCATTCTCTCATATCAGAATTTCTGTTCCTTGCAACTGAATCTGCCCCTTGTAGACTCTGATAAATCTGAGCTACTGCAGTGAGGTAGTGTAAGCAATCGGCCCTGCAGCACTCACTTGCACTTTCCACTTCAGAGACTCAAGCAACGAAGCGGAAGCCTGGCCGGGACATTTGGAAGACCGGGCTTTTTCTCATCCCCCACCCTGGGCTGACCAGCCAATAAGCAGCATCCACGACAGAGAGCGGGCCCTTGGATTTCAATGTTTCAGGAATTGCCTCTTGTCATCCATCGATTCAAACCTCTCTTTTGACCATTCATGAACGATAATTGATATCTGTGGGCGTTGATTTGTGAACTCGGTCGGTCGGTCCAGGTCTCCGAGGCGGTGAGCAAACATGGCAGCATTGAAAGCAAAATGACAATTTCTTTGTTCGCATTGGGTTCGGCCATGTCATCGACAAGGGAACTTGACGTTTCATGCCCTGGAGCTCCACGATCCTGTTTCCGTTTTTTGTTTATTGAAACGTCCGTCGAGTCCCCATCGCCGGGCATGCTACGCCTCCCCTCGAACAACACCCCGCCGCCCCAAGCACGCCATTCATGAAATCGGACGGTAGCAGCTTTTTTCAGTTTTCACAACCTCAACTGCGACGGTGCGATGCAGTGACCTATGCCGGCTGTTGTCTGCTGTGCCCCCACGATTGCATCTTGCTTATCATTGTTGTCATTTACACAACTTGCAGGCCGCATTGCGGAGAGTCTGTCGCCGAAACCATCCGCTGCCTATTATGGACTCGTCTATGTAAGATAGGTATCAACATCCCATTAAAGCTGTTTACATACTGAACCCCTCCAATCACCCCCAAACTCAGCACCGTTTGCGTGGAGATAGAGGTGGCTTTTTTTGTTTTGTTTTTAAATTGTACACTACACTACGTAGAAACGTAGGTATACAAACCTGCCGGCGTACCGCCTGTCTCGGTCAAGTGCCCGGAAGGGTTCCATTGTCCTGTCATCCAAGCGGGGCGTGTCCGATCCCACGACCAAAAGATCTGTCTGCCCTTGGCAAGTTGACCAACCATCACTTGAGAGTTGAGACCATCACTGCAGCTTGACTTTGCAGGCCTGTGGCACGTGCGATGCTTCCATTGTACACTTGTCCCAAACCATACATGGGGAACTCGACCAACGACCTCTGAATGGCTCCTACGAGGATATTGTTGAGATTCACATACCTTCCTCTCAATTCCGACGTTGGGCTTACACATCCATAACGGAACGGTGGGACTGCGGGTGCCCCGAAAGGGGTGGAACTGGGAGAATATGCAAGGTACTAGGATCTCGAGTCTTGCTGGTGCTCACACCCACCATCCACCACCTAGTATCCATCACAAAACGCACACTTCACCACACCCCGCCCGCCTAGCCCACGCTCCTGCCCAGGATGGGATAGTGCCCGTCCTTTGTTGATGTGCCTACAGCACGGACTGGGAATCTATATGCCGGTCGTTCCTTTTCCAGGTCTTCGTCGATTTTTTTATAGCTATAACCTTGTAGGGTACGCCACCTACTTCCGACCTCGTGGTTGCTTCCTTGCTGCTGCGTACACTGTATGTCGGCCGGTTGGGACCAAGCTTGCTTGCTCTGTACTCCAAGCGGTTTGAACATCAAAGAACCACCTCCTCTCGTTTATCCCGCCCTTTCACCTTTCTCTCTCTTCCGAGCACTCTAGACCACAAGGCCTCTGTGCCAATGGTTTGTTCCTCGAGTTATTCGACGTCTGTGTTTTCCCTCCACAGTTCAAGCCGTCTACGTTTATCGCCGCACCTCTTGCTTTCGAGTTCTTCATCCGCTCCCATCAACTCGAGTCGTATGGTAACGAGTCGTCTCTGAGATTAACACCAGCTCAATGACTTCTTGAAAAGGTAAATCATAGGTTTTTTTCTCACATTTCGTACCTCACCCATGGCCCTCTTTCTTTCACCTTTCGTAAGCCAAGCGTGATATAGTACCAACGGTCAGACGTCAGCCATTTGTGGAAAAACTCAACAGGACGACCGGTCGATTTCGAAACAAAGATTTGGCGCTCTATGGGCAAATCCGCACAGGAAACTAATCATACCGATCATGAGTGCTAACAACATCTTCAGCAGGCATTTTTACGCTTGTCGTACCTACCAAGCTCTTTATTTTCTCGGATTAGACCCGTCTGGAAGCTGGCAAGGAAATTATCATTCACGAGTCTCCATCAAGTCAACTTTCCGATCGTCATCCTTTCTCTTCTATGCCTTGTTTTTGTGAGAAATACGGCAACCCGTTCTCGACTTTCATTTTCATTTTTTCCTCCATACCTCACTTCATGTCCCTATTATGCCCCCGATCACGACCGTGACGAGGTTTGTCCACGCCGTTACACATCAGAAAAGGGGAGACCCATTCGATGGCGACGACATCGATGCCACGAGTCCAGACACAGGAAGTAAGCTTCTCACCATCATCCTAAGCAGCGCCATCCCCATCGTGGTCCTTCTTTTGGCGGCTGTTGTGATCTGTCTATGCTGGAGGAAGAAACAACGGCGGATACGGCTATTTTCACGAACCGTCACACCTGTCGACGACGAGGAAATAGCAACATGGAAAAACCCGAAGAGTGAAGAGGCCGGGTTTACGACCGGGGACAACACCGACGTCGATGGAAAGAGCAGACCGACAACTGGGGATCGTTTGAACACCAGCCATGGGAAACAACCATCAACAAGCTCGGTAAAGAAACCCGCAAGCGTCATCGTCTACAGTAATCCTCAAGACCAAGCAACAGCTGGAGAAACCCGCGAATCCCTCGACGAAGGGTCGCCTCGGTCCGCCGCACACAGCACCCACAGCGGCTATTACGGAAAGACGAGCATCGACCGCACGCCACTACCACCAACCCCCATCCTCGCGAGAGCTCCCAACTCCCGAGCCGGCCTCACAGACGAGACGGTACCCGGCGATGTCCCGTTCATACCAGCGCCCAAGCGCCAACCCTCTCGGCTATACAAGCTACCGCCAGGCGCACACGCCGTCGGATCATCAGCACCGAGATCGAGACATGGGAGGAAGAGGAGTTCAAAAAGCAGCACCAGCAGCATAGGCGGTTACTCAACCTTCCACAGCAACAACTACAACAACAGGGCAGCATACTACCGAGGCGGAGGCTATACATCCGACACAGGAGGAGGGGGAAGAGGGGCAGGTGGAGGATTTCCCGGGCGCCATTCCCACGACCACGCTCGCACCCGCAGTATGCACCACCAGCATTCACGTTTTCACTCGGGCGTGACGGTTCCTCCGAGGTTGTCGCTTGGTGATGATGCGCGGCTTTCACGGAGACAGTTTTTGAGAGAGGAGGAGATTGGACGGGCAATTGGGTGATTTGAGTATTGCCTATACTTCATGAGCTCTCGTCCGTTATCATCTTCATCTCCATCTCCATCTCTCTCTCTGGCTAGAAAGCCATCCTTTTCCAAGCAGATCTATGATCTGCCTCCATCCACTTCTAAGCACCGAGGTACTAGAAGCTACCTCCCCACACACTTTGCACTTTGTTCTTTTGGATCCGAGGCCAAGTCATGCCTTGGACCACAGTAATGCTGGCTCATTTGCCGAGATGCAGGAACATTTTCTTTTTGAACTTTTGTTTTTTGGTTGGTCTTCAGGGATGACTCACAGCCAGACCAAGCTGGCTGTTGAACTTGTGTTCAGGAACGAAACGAGGAAACTTCATGTTGGATATACCCTTTTCTGGCTTTACTCTCCTTTTCTTTTCTGGGGTTTTCGTTCACTTTCACTGCCATTTCACAAGTATGGAAGCTCTGTTCAGCAGGCCGAAAGGAGATGGGCGTTGCTTCTGGACAGACACAGTCTGGACTGACTTGTGTATTGTCGTGGGTCGTTGGGTCATTTTGTATGATTAGGTTGTATTGGGGTTGGTGGTTTGTGGTGATGTTTGTGTGGTTGTTTGCTGCGAATGAGAAGTAAGCGGCGATTGGGAAGATACGAGGTTTTGAGGAGCTAAAGAGATAACCTGGTAACCAATCTTGAACCAGCCACAAAACTTCACTTGAGTTAGATGCGACTATGGAAGTGAACATTGGACTGAGTGTATTGTCCAAGTATTTGCTGCTGAACATGAACATGAAAAGAATAAAGAGATGAGCTATTACGATGGTCGTTGATGCTACCATACAGTCAAATATTGGTGTATATGTGTTAGCCAGGTACTCGGAACAAACCATATGCAGTCACTGCTGTGACGAAACGATCACCCGAATGTTTTTAAAAAAAAAAACTAGCCAAGAACATGTTATCGGTTTCCGTGAAGACATGTTCAGGGCGCTTCTGGCCTCCAATCTTGAGCAAGATGCATACAGTTGGATGTAAGAATGCCCATGAGACGTGACCCGAGGTCTAGAGCCAACAACCTTTCCAATGGCAGTTCGAGGCCATTCCGAGTTAATTTCAGGGAAAAGGCCCTTGGTCCGTGCGTCGCGAACACCCTTCACTTTAAACGTCCCTAGCTGTTTAACGCGTCCTCTGGTGACGCGCCGCAATTTTCTCCATCATCCCATCGCATCAATTGCTCCTCCCCACACTCCGCAGTCGCAGTTGAAGGCATTCCCGCAAATCGTAAAGCATTGTTGTACTCCAAAGAACCTACGGGAATTCAGCACTTTTGATTGAATCCAATTCTCCCCAGCAAAAGTACCGCTACGGAAAACCAGCAACTACCAGCCTTGCGAACAACCCATCCCGAATTCAACGACCGACGTACCCCTCCATTAAAAAGCCCCAGACCACCAAGTCACAATGCCACCAAAGAAGAGCGACGGCACTCGTCGCAGCGACGTCTCGGTAGCACGCTTTGTTGTAGCCGACGAAGACACCACAATGGCCGCCACGGGCGAACCAGTTCTCTCCGCCAACCCAGCCTCCGTCCTCGCCGCGGCCGCCCTCGAACGGGACTCTGAACCTCTTCCACCTGTACCCACAACAACAGCAACCTCCGAGAAGCAAACTACACCAGCACCTTCTGCAGCGGTGGCGGCCCAGTCTGTCCGCGCCATGTCAACTACGGGATCAGCAGTAGCAGGACCAACATCACCATCAGAGTCTAAGCGTGGCGGAGGAGGAGGAGGATCAGAGAAGGACAAGGAACGGGAACGAGAAAAGGAACGGGAGAGGGAAAGGGAAAAGGAGCGCGATGCCATCACCATTGAGGATCTCACGCTTCCGAAATCGATCATCACCCGTCTTGCCAAGGGGGTGTTGCCTTCGAATACGCAGATACAAGCGAATGCGATTCTGGCCATGACTAAGAGTGCAACGGTCTTTATCAGCCATTTGGCTAATGCGTATGTCTTCCATCTTTTAACATACTCACTCACGGCACCCTTGGACTCTGACGGTCACTGACGGAAATCAATTAACAGTGCAAACGAACATACCGTATCATCAGGAAAGAAAACCATCATGCCAGCGGACGTGTTCAAGGCTCTAGACGAGATTGAGTACGGGTTCATGCGGGACAAGTTGGAGGCCGAGTTTGCTAGTACGTTACCCACATCATCCCATATCATCCATCCATCCAACCTCATCCCTCATCTTCCCTCCCTTTCTTTGTTCACACCGACAGACGCCCCCCAAACCTTCTTTGCTTCTTCAGCATAACTAACCAATAACCAATAACCACCCATTCACCCACACTACAGAGTTCAACGAAATCCAAACCTCCAAACGATCAGTCTACCGCAAAAAGGTCGCCGCAGCCAAGAAGGGCCTCGGCGGTGGTGGTTCCGGTTCCGTGTCCGGTGGTGGTGCTGGCGGCAGCGTAGCGGGCGACGGCGGCGGCGACGGCAACGACGACAGCGGCAGCGGCAGTAGCAACCAACAGAACCAAAACCAATCCTCTGCACAGACAGCTACTACATCGACAACAGACAGAGAACCAGGGGGACCTCGGTCAGCCAAGAAGGCGAAGGTGGATCATACCTCGTTGTCATCGTCATCAAAGATGGACGTAGACGGAGAAGAGCTGCAAGATCAGGACCCGTCGGATGCGGAGACGGTTCCGGATGAAGAGGTAGATGAGGAGGACGAGGAAGAGGAGGAGGAGGAGGAGGAGGCGGAAGAGGAGGAGGAAGAAGAAGATGAGGAGGAGGAGGAACAACCGCAAGATGATGATGAAGGGGGGGCAGATGAGGAAAGGGCGGGACCGCCTGATGAGGATGAGGCGCTTGTTGATGATGATAGTGATTAAGTTGGTTGGTCAGTCACACACGAAAAACGAAAGAAAATAAGCAGAGGGGATAAATAGATAGGTAGGTGGGTGGGAACTTGGAGGAGGGGGAGACAAGATACCCTCAGTTAGACCCATCAAACCCCCATTATATATATACCAGCAATCGTCGGCGTGTATAGAAGATGAAAAAGGGAGTCAGGAAAATGAGAGCCCTTGGTAGCACGATTTGAAGAATTGCAACAAATGAAGATGCCACCACGGATGAAGCAAGATATCTGATATTTATCTATTCGTATATGGATGGTACTTATCATTTATCTTCCTTCGTGCCACACAGCCTCGAGCCCTCCCTCACTATTTGTAGCCCCTGTTCGTTCGGACCTTCTCTTCCGATTCCTGACCGACGAAATCCTTTGCTGAGGTGGTTCGTTATATACAGATGCCCTTATGACATGGGTGGGGTATATAACGTAGGTAATGACGAACCACAAGAAATATGCCAAAGCTGTTGTTTTGTTTCATGCTAAATCATCATCTGTATCGTCCCACCCCAAACGCTGGTATATACTAACCGGCGGCGAGTTGTTGTCCTTCTCTTTCTTGATCTTGGTAATGCCTCTGCTTCCACTGCTGCTGCTGCTGCTGCTGAAGGGGCGGTTATTCTCACCGGTCCCCGCTGCTGATGAGGTAAAAGCACTCGGAAGCCTAGATTTAATCGGGGTGTCATCCACGACCCCAGCGATCGCAGCGGATACCGTGACGGTCTTTGTTTTTGCGGTTTTGTTCAGCGGGGTCTCCGCAAAGGCAAACCCGGGCGAGGAAGGAGGGAAGTCTCCCGCTGTTGAGGTAGCTGCAGTAGCTCCTTTATTACCGGAGCGGTTACCGAGCGGGGTGGGAGGGACTAGACCTAGGTATCGCTGCTGCTGCTGTTGCTGGTGAGGTTTCGCGCCCCTATTAAACATGGGCGCAATCGCCCCCGCCCCCGCCCCCGCCCCCCTTTGTGCAAAGACCGGCGGCGAAGAAGAAGGGATGCTGTGGGTAAGCAGATCGTCTAATAAGTCTTCTTCCTCCACGATCTGGGGCAGTGATTGTAGGGACTTGCGATTCCGCATAGGAGTTCCCTGAACATGTCGTTTTCGTTGAGGGGTTGTTGTTGTTATCGTTGTTGTTGTTGTTGTTGTTGCCTGCGGTACTTGTAAATGGTCATCTGGACGATGGGGTACTGGTAGTTTCTGCTGTGTGAAGCGCTGTTTGCGCACAGGGGTTGCTTGGACGTGTACATCCACGTTCTTCGACGGGGGTACCGGGGTCGCTTCCTCAACTTCCTCGTCGATTTGAGGGAGGGAAATCTGTGGGACGGACTTCTTCCTTAGAGGAGTCTCCTGGACTTGCTTGTGCGGTGGGATCTGCCTGGCTTCATCTCCTGTTTGAGAAGACGGGTTGCCGCCTTGGCCGGTGTTGGGGGAGGTAGAGGTGGCAAACACATTGGTAAACTTGCGAGGTAGAGTCGAGGCAGGGACAACTGAGGCGCTGGACGGTATGGCGGCACCATCCTCTTCGAAGAGATGATCCAGGTGCAGAGGCTGTGATTCTTTGGTGAATACGTCCTTGAAGCGATTGTTCGCGGGCGTGGCCTTGATTTGCACGCCGGCGGCTCTTGGTTGCTTTTTGTTGAGCTCTGGTAGGCTGTTGTTAGTCTTGCTCCGTACCGAAACGGGATCAGGAAAACACTTACTACTCTTGGGCTGGGCTGTACGTCTCTCAGCCTCCTCGACAATCTCTTTGCCAGCCAGGGCCCGGTTTGGCTTCTTAAGCGCGGAGATGGCCTCCTTGAGCTCGGCCTCGAGACGTGCCTTCTTTTTCGCCTTGGCGTCTTCATTGTTTCCCAAAGACCCGGCGCTCCGCGAGAAGATGGAAACGTTCTTCTCTTTCACAGCTACAGCCTCACCCTTGGGTATCATCCCTAACAGGGGTTCGCTGCCTTCTCTTTTCAGGCCCGGGATTGCAGTGGCACTGGCCGAGCGCAGCAGTGCGATCGTCCCACCTGGTCCCCTCGAGACACTCCGTTTCATGCGCTCATTGGACAGCACACGCTGAAGAGTTCTTTCATTCTCCTTTTTAGTCGCCGTAACTCGTTTTGCGGGAGCGCCAGGCTTTGGCTTGGATGCCACAACTGTCTTGGCCTTTTCTTTGGGGGCTTGTATCACCGGACCGCCTAGCTTGCGGTTGATGGAATCGCAAAGCTCCGGTAGTCGAGCAGAGAAACTGCAGTGGTTTGTCAGCATCCGAGTTCATCTGGTGGTAACCGACAATCACTTACAATGGTACGATAATGTCGACACAGAAATCTCGCAAAGGATCTGAATTGCTATTCTCTGCTGGCGACTCTTGATCGTCAGCAGAAGGCTGTGAATCTGTCAAAGCCTTAACTTCATCCAAAGTTGTGCTCTGCCAAATACACAGGCGATCAGCATGCATATCCAGCAATAGCGGCAGGTTGGTCGTCCTGCTCTTCTTTTTGTTTGCTTCCGGTTTGGCGCCTCCTAACGTTCCTTGCGTCTCCAAGCCCGGCAACTGGCTGTCCTCTGTAGCTTCTACTGGTCTGTTCAGAGGCTCGAGAGCCAGTATCTCGAGTATTATGATCATCTGCAATTGAGTCTCCCGGCGCCGTAGGACCGAGATGTGGTGTTTGGCCTCTGGCGCAGTGGCCATCTTCTCATCGTCCTGTATAGTACTCGGCTTGTGCGTCACCCACCATCGCTCGATATGCTCCTCTTCCGACGGGTATAGTCCATTTTTGCCGAGCTTTGGTTTCTTGGCCCTCTTCTTTCTAGGCTTCGGCTGCGCACGCCCTTGATCGGAGTCCTCCACGACAGTCTTCATCTTGCCGATAACTTCGGGCAAAGTTTCACGATACTTCTTGTCTATCAAAGCTGTCGTCAGGACTAGACTCCTGAGGAAATCAATGAGGTCGTTCATTTCGAGGTTCAAGTCGCAGTCCAAGTGGAAAGCCGCTCGTGCCCTAGAGAGCGGCCCCTTTGCAAAATACGCCAATGAGCCCTTCGAATGGTATAGAGCCTCGAAATACTGCATCCTGATATTTTGGAAAATTCCTTCGGCGGTTGGTTGCGACAATACGTCTTCCGCAAGATGTGGAGGAGCAGCTGGCGGATCGGGCTTGTTCGACACTGTCGGCACCTCGGCTGTTTCTGTGACGGATCGATTTTCGAAGCTCTTGGATTCAGGACTCCCTGATACTGGTGTAGGCAGCTGAGACAAGGGCTCCTGCTCAATAGTAGTTGTCGTGTTTGATCGCTTTCGGATAAGCGAGGATTGAATCTCCTCTATCGCAAGCTTTCGACGTTTCGTCTCCTTGTACATTTGTGGTGTGATTAGGGGGCCCGTAGCAGCAACCTCCAGCTGGGATGGCTTGCAGCTTTTCATCCGTTGGCTCGACACGACCGTTGCGGACTGGGCCAGGAGATTAACGTCGACCCATGACCCAAGCTTGCATAGTATGTATAAACCATCGCTTTCACGCTCAATTGCATATAGCATGCGATTGGCCTCGGATCGGGCAAGAAGTATGTTTGAGCCCAATCGGCCTTCAAGGTCCAAGATCTTAATACGCGATTCGTGGAAGCGGCTAGGGGGGAAATCACCCTGCGGTTGGGAAAGGTCGAGGGCAGACAGAGGCAAGTGTTCTCGTGGAAGAAGCATCAACGGGAATAGAATGCGCGGCTTGTCGGTTAGGCTGGAAGGATGTGGCTAGGAGAACAACAGACGGTCAGTGACTAACGGACATGGGAGGAAGGTGATTCGAGATCAGAATGGCACAAATATACCTTGAGCACAACGGATGCCTTCAAGAGGCCATCTCCCGCTTGAGAGAAGCCAGTTGCCTCCCACTTGCGCTTCCTGACATCAGTGACATCAGGGGAACCATGGCTCTGTCTCGTGGGGGGAAGTTGTTTGACTGGTGATGCTGGTATTTCCGGAAACGCTAGTCCTGTGGCGACCGCTAAGGATGGCATCGGTGCAGATATAGACCTTGATGACGTTGGACGCGACGCGCCAGAAGTCCGTCTGAGCGAAGAGGACATAGTGATATGCTAGATATGTTCGCCATTAATGTTGTTGTTGTTTGTTAACTAGTTTCAATGATGGACATGGCGACTTGGATTAGGCTCAACGGTTGCGGAATCTGTGGGAATTGAATAAAGCTGTCTCTCTGTTATGTGTTGCTATTGTCCCGCCTTGATGGTCAGATGGCTTGTGGTCCGTTCCGCATTCCCGTCGCGCTCGACGCGCAATGGTGAATTTTCCAATTAAAGTACGCGTCTAGGTGTCGCGCTTAACTTCCAAAGCGTCATAGCTCTTGCGCTGCTTCGGCGCACATGGTCCAAGCCCGCGCCACATTGAGGAGGTGATTCTCCGGCTGAGATGATCCCCGTTGATTGGTTCGGTGGAAACCTGGAGAAAGACCACGGCGCGCCCCGCAAACCCGTGTGGCTTAGCAGAAGCTTGAACTGAGATTGTCCGACTGCCAAGACATCCGTCAACGCCACGGGCTTCCACACATCTTTTTCAGTTTGAGTGTTGCATGTGTCACAGCGGGGGAGGTCAAGAGCTTCCGCGGGTCCAGTTCCATATTGCTCCCCTCACTCAAAGTCAAGTAAACTTTCAAAGCAACGACAGCAGAGATTCGATCCAATCGCACCTCCAGGTCGGACATTGGACCGGGAGAAAGAAGCCGGTCAAATGAACCTTTGACCCGAAATTCCGCATGTCTATTGTTTCAAAAAGCTTATATCTGGTACGACAATCAACAATTCCTATGTTCCGAACCTCCCAGGCAGATACGAACGAGGGCAAGATGAGATGAATGGTGGTTCGACCTCGGAATCCCCTCTGTGGTCAAGTGCGCTGTGAGCCTGGTGGGCGGACGCGGTGGCAATTCCCCGATCGATCATGTCGGCCGCGTTCAATGTCCGATCCTCCTACAGGATTGAGATCTTGGGCGCTTTTGCAATGGCCCCTCCGGCTCTGAAAGTGGAGGTTGATCAAAGCCTTTATTGCCGTCCCGTGCGAATCCCGTGTGAACAGCCCCAGACAAGCACTGGCTCGGTCAAGAGCAACGAACTGCCACTGGCTCGCGCACCAGTAGAATCAGCACCGGCCAGCCTTGTTGCACATGTCTTGGTTTTTGCGCGACCAGGTCCAGGACTGGCAGTGACTGGCTACCAAACTGGACCAAACCCGTTGGAAATTGCCGCTCACTAGCAATGCTACAGGATGGATGCTAACTAAAACCATGGAGCGGCATTAACTATCAAGGGATCAGGTTGTCAGAGCAAGCAAGGGAATCCAGTTCTAGAATGCCATTCACCACTGATCGGATGAGGGAGTGGCTTTTGGCACCAAACTAACGAACAAACTAGGGCTGGATTGTACATCTCTGCTCCAGTCTTTGCCAATGTCTTTCCCGCTCTTCTACCCCAGAAAGCGAGGCGGCGGGTGATAGTCACAATGCTGCAGGTCAGTGTTGCTCCTGAGCACGTTGCTGCTTCATTTGTTCCTTCTGGCTACATTGTGACCTCTGGGTGTTAGTGCTAGGCCGTGATGCCCTCTCATTTTTGAGGCTGTTCCTGACCTTCTTAACACCGCTTGTTAGAGACTGTTTGTTCGAACAAAAGTCACCTCAAGGTTGCAAGAGAGTTCCACTTTACCAGGAGCGGAAGTGAATAATACGGTAGTGTAGTGATAGGGCCAGGGACGGGCCAAGACAGGATCACTAACACAGACTCCGCCAACGTCCAACCGGTCCCCACTCTCCAGGCTCTCCATTTGAGTTTGAAATGAGACTCTCGTTGGTCACCGTTGGATGCTGCTACCGTGAGAGTGTGGGCTCGTTAGTGCCGTCAGTGCAGACGGAGCTGCTCGTACCTAAACTGAGCTAGCCTGCAGTGTGCTTGCATCGGTGCCATCGGGCCACACTTTGCATTTCTGTTATCAAAACCCGCCCCGGATTATTAAGGTGCAGCTTGAGGAGCAAAAGGCCCACGGGCATCTGGGTGTAGACTGCCCCCTACATACTCGGCGGCACCTGCACTTCAAAGTATGACTTTTTCAATGCGGGAATCCCACCTCTCTCCACCTTCTCTGCCAGAGACATCACGAACTTTCTCTTCCCCTCTCTTTTACTCGTCTGGGACAACCCAACGCTACTGCTGTCCGACCGCCTTATTGTCGAGACCGTTTTCTATGGTGAGACGGGTGCGACCTCACAGTACAGACCGCCTGATAACCCCCAGGAGCGCTACCGCACTGCCCCTGGCACGGACCGAACTGGACTAGGCCGGACTGGTGGTACCTTAACAATAAAAGTCAATAACAGGCAGAGCGCCCAGGTTGGGTCCCAAGTTCCCGCCCACTGAAGACGGCCCGGGACCGCCGTGGACATCGCTGCATCGCTGCATTCATCCCGACGCAAGGACTCCCCCTTTTCCGTCGCCACTAGGGCCCCAGGCCGCGACAATCTTCGAACCCCGAAACACTGGATACAGCCGTTTTCCATTATTTACGCCGCCGCTGACATAAACGATCAATTGATCCATCTCCGACGGCCCTCCCCTCATTTCTGGCTTGCACCCCATGGACAAGCAGGGCCCGCGTGTCAGCTTTGTTTCCCCAAGCAGTGGGTGATTTTGCTGCAGCCTACTACTATTCTACGACTCTGTCTATACATTCCTTGACCTTGACATCGACGACGACGAACGACGACTCCCACCGAGGACTCCGACAGGCAGACGACGACCCCGACCACCGGACCCGACGGGACCACCGCCCCGACGACTATCATCCCAAAGAAGAGAGAAACACGCCGAGCACGCGACACAGATATACACATACACGCACACACCTACGCAGCCACTGACCGATATTGACTCTTACGTATCGACACCGCCATCGACCGCGACCGCGACCGACCTCTCCGGACGGACGGACGGACGGCCGGCCTCGTATCGCATCGGGCGGTGAACAGTCGACGACCATCATCCCGCTGACGATTGACGATCCAACCTCTCCATTATTACATACAATCTCTCGACCCACAATGGCCAGCGAGCTTTCTCCCCGTGCTGTGCGCTTCTCGCAGACGGACGATGAGCCGATTGCCCGGCCCGACAAGCACAAGACTGTGTCCCGACCGCAGATTTCCCATGGCAACGATTCGGACAATTCCAATTCCTCACCCGACGCCCACGAGGATCACCACATCCGGGAGCAGATTGACGAGCTGGGTTCTTTGAGCCGATATGTCGACAATCATGCTGGCTCGGTCCCTTCTCTGGTGACCGGGTCCCTGACCAGCTCCCTACCTCTACAGGTGACCAATGGATCGAGCAGTCGCCGCGGTGCTAGCTCCGAGACCTATGCCAATGGGACTCCGTCGCGACCACAGCGCCCCACCGCCCCTGCCAGGACGCCCTCCAACACATATCAGCCCTACAACCAGCGCAGGCCCCCACAAGGCCCGCCTTCGTCCTATATGGGCAACGGGCCCCACGCCCGCGACGGCTCCAGACCACGCCCCTTGAACGGCACCTCGACCTTCAGGGCCCAGGAGAGAGAGTATGTGCGCCGATTACGTCAACAGGACTACAACAGCGACTACTTCGACGCTTACGGCTCCGGTGAGCAATACGATTCCGACTCGGAAGGCGAAACGCCATCTTCCGAGGGCCCGTTCGACAGCTACGATGATGCGCATATCATGTTCGTTAATAACGAGGACATTCAGATCACCGAGGATGACCTGAGAGACCCCGAGAGCCGCGAGAGATTAGAATGGCACGGCATGCTTGAGGCTGTGCTCACCGGTGATGTCGTGAGGCAAGAGAAGAAGCGTCTCATCGGCTCCAACGACGAGGAATTTGCAAAGTCAGCCCACAATGTAGAGCTATGGCTTGGGATCCGGGCCAGGTTATGCGGTAGGCATCTGCCAGTCCAGAAGAGGGTTGTGGAAGACGCCCGTGCAGCGCTGGACCGATCCATCAACGACATCATCAACTTTGCGATTGCTGGAGAGAGCGAGGCAGGGAAGCCGCCATTCGAGCAGGTTCGCGACGTGGTCAACAAGATCGAAAAGATCGAGAGCCTCTATCCGTCCAGTAGGGAACTCATGACCGCCCTCAAGCCTGGTGTTTATTCCGCCTATCAGGAGACATGCGACGCGGTGATATCATGGTACAACGTCAATGAGATGATCAACACGGAGCTGTCGATCCTGAAAAAGTGGGTCGGCAACGATGCTCTGGACTTCTCCCGCACCAAGGAAAAGTCGCCTAGTGGGAACGGCCTCAGTGACGAATCATCTTTCCTCGATCGTCTCATGAAGGAGGAGGGTCTCAAGTCATTACACGAAGACAACGGCTCGGAACCGAAAAGCTTAAAGAAGAAGAGCAGGCTGGATGGCATCTCTCGCGTCATCACCAAGGCTAAGGATACGCTCATCGAGAATGCCGAAGCCTTCCAGAAGCGCCATCTCCCCCCATACATTGAGGAGTTGCTCACCCTCATCAGCTTCCCATCCCGACTCATCGAGGAGATCATCAAGATGCGGTTAGCTTACGCCAAGAAGATGAAGGACTCGGCACAACAAAACCCCATGATGCAAGATCAAATGATCGCACAGTTCCAGGTTCTCCTGAAGCTCGCCATCAAGATCAAGTGCGAGTATATGGAAATTGCTCGCCCGGAGCCCGGTTGGGACTTGCCTCCATGTATCGATGAGGATTTCGACCGTGTCATCCTGGATGCCCTCAAGTACTATTTTAAGCTGTTGAACTGGAAGCTCAGCGGCAACAAGAACACCTTCAAGGAGGCCGAACTGCTCTTCCAGGAGTGGGGTTTCGGAAACGAAATCGGGCGTTACTTGACACACGGCGACGTGGAAGTCGCGGAACAGTTCAGTTCTCTAACCTTCAAGGCCTGGAACCGTCTGAGCCAGACTTTTGAAAAGGAGCTTCAACGAAGGCCGAAAGAGAGCGTGGCTGAGATGACGAAGCGGTATAAACAAATTCTAGACTCCGTCCGAGTTCGGCAGCGAATGCTGCAGCGTTTCTCCAGGATGTTGAACGACAACTATGAGAATGCATGCGATTACACCATCGCTTTTGATACTCAGCGGCTCCAGGAACTTTTCGACCGCCTGATGGAAACGGGCCATTTCCAGGTTTACAGTGGCAGTCCGGAGCACAAAGACATACTCATTATTGCCTCCCCGACACTTCTTAATCGTGACGATGAGATCCAAGTGCTGATGGGTACCTTCTCATATGAGGCTGCCATTGAGGATCCATCTGACCCCTACCTTCTCCTCATCAAAGCCGAAAATTCACCACAGTGGTTTGGGCCAATCCATAACCTCAGAGTCCGCGATGAGCCTTTGGACATCAAGTTGGGACATATGCGACTTATCGCCGGCGGCTGCCAACCCAGACTGTTGAGTGCGCGCAAGGCCTTCATCGAGGCGATTGATATGCAGATCGACCCAGTCGTAGAGCAGCGGTCAAACTTGCAAAAGGTCAACATCAGGCTGATGGAGATCCGCAAGGTTGCCTTCAAGCTCTCGAACGCTTTCATGGACAGTGTGGAAGCCATCCGCCGACAGACACGGGGTCTCAACTGCCAAGAACTAATACAGACGTGCTTCATCTTCGCAACCGAGTTCGGTCAGCGGTCTTTGCTGTACATGGACAATAACCGACGCACGATGAACAACCTGAAACTGACCAAGCTTGCCTTGGACTGGGTGAGCTTCATCTGCGACGACTGCATCTCCTCAGATCGGAAAACCTTCCGTTGGGCCGTGCAGGCTCTCGAGTTTGCCATGGGCATGACGCGTGGAAGACACATACTAGCCCTCGGCGATGATGAGTATGCGAGATTGAGGGCCAAGGTTGCTGGGTGTATGGCGCTCTTGATTTCTCACTTCGACATTATGGGTGCCAGATCTAGCGTGGCCGCCCAGGCGGAGAAGCAACGCTTGGAAGGCCTCGTCAATCAGATCAAGCGCCTCAACAAGGGTCAAATGTTGGATGACAATGAAGCAGCCAAATACTACCAAGAACATCGCCTGGAAGAGCTAGCAAGAGTGGACAACTACAGAAAGGAGATTTTGCTGCAACAATCTGCCATGGGCAGAGTCTTGGAAGCTTCTAACGAGGTGGATCGGTCACTTGCGTGGCTCTCCTCGACAGCGACCAACTTCACCATGAGATGGCAGCAAGGTCACTTTGTGGGTGGTGGAACTTTCGGCAACGTGTACGCGGCTGTGAACCTTGATACCGGTCAGCTGATGGCCGTGAAGGAGATTCGCCTGCAAGATCCTAAACTGATCCCCAGTATTGCTGGTCAGATCAGGGATGAAATGCGGGTTCTGGAGACGGTCGATCACCCCAACGTGGTTTCTTACTACGGTATCGAGGTCCATCGAGACCGCGTGTACATGTTCATGGAGTTCTGCTCCGGAGGCTCTCTTGCCAACCTGTTGGAGCATGGCAGAATCGAGGATGAACAGGTTATCATGGTTTACGCGTTGCAGCTTCTGGAAGGTCTTGCGTACCTTCACGAGTTGAAGATTGCTCATCGCGATATCAAACCAGAGAGTAAGTTTTTCCTTCCATTTGCTTTCTGCCAAAGAATTTTTCCTGGTGCTAACAACGTGCTACAGATATCCTCCTCGACCATAACGGCATAATCAAGTATGTCGATTTTGGTGCGGCCAAACTCATCGCCCGCCAGGGACGGACGTTAGTACAAGACCTCACCAGCACCAAGCCCAACAAGTCGATGACAGGCACGCCCATGTACATGTCGCCCGAAGTGATCAAGGGTGAGAATCCCGGTCACTTCGGCGCGGTTGACATTTGGTCTCTCGGCTGTGTCATCCTCGAGATGGCGACTGGCCGAAGGCCATGGGCCAACCTGGACAACGAGTGGGCCATCATGTACAACATTGCCCAGGGCAACCCGCCCCAGCTGCCCAGTCAAGACCAGCTCAGCCCTCAAGGGATCGACTTCCTGCGACGCTGTTTCATCCGGGATTCCACCAAGCGCGCGACCGCCATGGAGCTGTTGCAGCACGAGTGGATCATGACCATCAGGAACAGAGTTGTCGAGCCCGCCACCCCTAGTAGCGACGCAGGTTCAACGACGAGTCAAGGCATGGTCAACCCAGCAAATTCTTCACGGAGCAGCTTCCCCGGCGATGGGATGTACTGATCAGGATTTCTGAATTGCTGCGAGTCTCCGTCCGGGGTCTGGGTCTGGTCTCTGACTGAGAGAGAGAGAAGAACAGGAGGAGGAGGAAGGCGTGGGCATGGCATGGCATGTTATGGCTCTAAGCGACAATTACCTTGGCACACTACCGATTGCCCATCTACTTCTTTTCATAACACACAAAGCAACAACAACAACAACAAACATTTCATCCTTTTTCGAACGGCACATGCGCGGATACGATACCCCCTTAGCTATCTATATTTATTTGGTCAATGGACAGAGACGAGCGAGCGAGCGAACGGCACATAGATGGGCTGTGGAACTTTGGTCGAAGTATGATGAGGATGAGAGGCAAGAGGAGAAAACAGAGAGAATTGTTGACACTGTTGCTTCGTGGTGGCGGTGATGATGATGGTAGGGAGTGAGTACCTAGGTACTTAGGTGAAAGCCAGGGAAGGAATGGGGTTTAACAAAAACACTCAAAGGACGGGCAGGAAAAAAGATGCAATTGGAGGAGTTTTGTTCTACTACGGAGGAGGCAGGCTGGCAGGCCGGCATCCGATAATTCGTGTGTATAGGATGGAGGTTAAGGTGATAGGACGGAGGTTGGTTGCTTGTTGTACGTGCGTGTTTAATCCATGGAATGTGTGAGTCCGCAGGGTTTCGCTTCGCGCCTGACGTCAGCAGTACCAAGTTACATGTGCGTGGATGTGTTCCGGGGTAACGTTTGATGCAATGGATGGGCAAAAAAAACTCTTCTATGAACCAGATCGTCTTTCCGGGCAAGGTTTTGCTTTTCGAGAGTTTGTGTGTGTGCGTGTGGTACGGAGGATCGAAAGGAAGGGAAGCGTAATCAGATATAGCGAGCGCAAGTGGACAGACAGACAAGACAAACTTGACAATATCCAAATTGTTAGCCAAAGTATAGAATAGAAAAACACAAGTAATATTTCTTTTTCAACCAACCACTCATGGTTTGTTTCTCTTTGGCGGCCGCGGCGATGATATGATCGCACGTAGCACCGTGAGGAAGGAATATGCGAAAGCGATCTATTTCTTCCCGCCCCCTAGAGGTAACATGGATGTCAACACCTCCTTCTTTCTGTCTGCCTTCACCCAGATTTCGTACATGTATGTACCAGGGTTTGCCGGTTGTTTATTCGGTATTTCTTCCGGTCCGCGTTACGTCCTCCCGTGTTCCCGTTACTTTATTACATACATACACGGCATTTGGTACACGGCATTCCCCAACCCAATATATTATCCCCGGTACGGCGGTAGTGTACAGCAATTGATACCCGCCGGCCGGATGGTCCACCCGACTCGGCACTCAAACTATATAGTATATCTGTGACGAATCCCGCCCCCCAAGTCCAAACGCACTACCTACGGTCCGGTCCGGTACGGTTCGGATAAAGACAGACAACAGGCCAGCGGCAGCAGGTTGTAACCTGGAAAGCTCCTAACATGTAGTGTAAACATGTAACCACCCTCGCTGGGCACACACCCGCCCGCCCCTTCTGACCCCCAGCCGCTTGAACTCCCGTCGACCGGGCCTTCCCTTGGGCATTTCATGTATAGCATCATATATATAGGTATGTAGTCCATCTGGGAGTACATAGTAGAATAGATTCTGCCAAGACGTAATAATGGGCGGCTGGGCTGGCTGGGTTGATGGTTGATTGATATAAAAGCCACCACCGCCACTGGACTGGACGACGACTTTGCGCATCATGGTAGGTAGGTACCACTAGGCATCTCGACCATCAGTAAAGGAAGGGGGACGACGAAGTGGGAACGGACGATGAACGTCAAAAGAAGCGTGAGTGCCCTGGAAGACGAGCCGTCGACGACGCTTACTGTGTACATACACTAGAACTACACTGGTGATCGATGATCAACATGTTGATCCACGAAGTACCGACCGACCGACCGACCGGTAGTGTAGCGTACCAGTAGTGTACAGTACGACCACCGCGAGGTCTGCGAATCTTGCCAGTCTGCGGGGGGGGGGGGGGGGGGGGGGGGGGGGGGTCAACGTGCGTGCAGGTCAGTATTCTACACTAATGACAACTTGTCACTGGCTGGCAAGTGCGAAGGGGGTGTGCCGGTTATGGTACTGTTTCATTTCATCCGTTTCATCGTTTTCATTCCCTACCATACCAGGCAGACGAGCCCCACGGCATGTACATCGACCCAGGCATTTGATGTGCTGCTGCTCTGTTCGACAGTCGACTGGCATGCACATTGGATTGCATCCGGGGATCGTTCGGGATGTTTCTCCCTCCCTCACCTCACCTTACCTTTCTACAGTACCCTTCCTACCCGACCACCTGTCTGACGAGCCTAAATAAGTGTATTTACTTAGTTGAGGGGACTATCGAACACACTAAAAAGCTTGGACTCCTTCCAGCAAGCAAGTTCGGTTCCCTGCCCGAGACCCGAGACCTGAGTCGTTGGGCCGTCAAGAGTCTCGGATTTTTTGAAACACAGCGACATTCCCGAACGGACATTCCTCCAAAAGGTTTTGTGGTCCTGAATGGCAGGTCCAGTCGGTCGGTAACCCCACAAACGGCAAGAACCGATGACGATCCGCGATCCCGACAATAACTGGAACATGCTCAATCAATAGTTCAATACATAGTAGCAGGAACTATAGAAAAACCGTTAGTGGAAATCTTACGGAATGTCGGAATGAAACTGGAATGCGATGATGCATGTGGAAAATGGAAAATGGAAGAAAAAAGTGGACGACGAAGAGGCCCCTCCCAAAAAAGAAGAAAAAAGCTTATATTGACCGTGCTCAACTCCAGAACTTCAGAGTTCAGACGGAAGCACCAAGCAAGCAAGCAACATGTCATGTCGTCAAAAGAGGAGCCCCTCGTTCCCGCCGCTGCCGCCGCATTTGTTTTTCCCCCGCTCCCGGAGGTCCCGAGTCCCGATGTTCGCCCTAGGTCCCATTCACTTATGTACCACGATTTCGACTCCGGGCCCGGATCCATCCAGAGCCCCGGGATTCCTTTTTAACCCCAAAAGGTTCTGCTGCTACACTAGAATCTCAGCACATGGGGATGGTTGAAAAAAAAAATCATGAAGATGGATGGATGGATGGATGGATGGATGGATCCTCCCGACCTCCCGACCCCACTCACTACCCTTACCTTTACCTTACCCTGACGAGCTGAAGCTGAAGCTGTTATGAGTGAAGAGCTGACGAAGCCCCAACCAAGCCTTGACTAGGTCCAGTCCCAATCTGATTATTTGACTTTGACATTTACACCAAGGAGCGGGAAAAAAAAAAAGAAACATTAAAAGTCTTTCCAAAGACTTGAATTTTGTTGCTGGATTTTTGGGTTCACAAGGCTGGCTTCCAAGGAAGGCTTGGTGGTGCCAATCACGCAATTTGCACTACATACATACACTCTTGGGTTTTCTGCGTGAAACCCTTTTTTTCCCCACCCCAGCAGCTCCGACAGTGACGTGGTGTCGAACTGTCATGTCATGATGATGAGAGAGTCACAGGAGGTGTTCCCACTTTTTTTCTTTACTGATAAAAAGGGATGCTTGGATCACAACAGGTATGGTTTTGTCTGTCGGTATGTGAAGCTGGAAGCGGCCAAGCTCTTTCGGTTAAGTATGGTATGTATGGTCAGTTCCATGGTGAGGATTCCTCACCAGGTGACTACAGTACTTCCTTGTCGTCACTTACCTATCCTGTCACCCCCACCCCCTTTTTCCCAACGTGTTGCAATATTTGAAACTGATAACTTCCCGACTAAAAATGATTTCTTCACGTCAATCATCCAACGGCGATGATACCTACAACGGATCCTTTGAACGCCCCTTCGGCAAATAATAATCGACCACTGGCCCCCCCCTATAGTGCCACTTTGCATCCCCGGCGGGAACCTCCGAATCTTATTTGAACCTCACCTTACCTTCTTCACCCAGACGCACCACAACACAACTGTCAGACAGACGTATCCATGGTGAGATAGGATTTTCTTTCTTTCATACTCAATGTATCTTTCATCATCCATTGTCCACCTCTTGATACCCTTCCCCCATGTCCAGTGACAAAAGGGGGAACAGAAGAGATGATAGAGCTCGAAAAGCGGAACGCACCAAGGGGGTTCTGCCAAAAACTGCCAGACACAATTCCTCTCCTTCCGCTTCCGTATTTCATAGCCCGTAAATGGGCTATCAAGGCATTAAACCCACACCCGGACATAAACAAACCACCCACAGGCGCCTTTCCTTCCTTCCTTCCCTTTACTCCCCTCCCAAGTTCCTTTGCGTGCGGGTATCCGAGGCCCAAACCGATCTCCCCAAGATTCCAACCCAAAGAAAGAAAAACCCGTCGTGTATATATGTGCCCTTGTTCCACCCATCGTATAAATGCGCCCAAATACTCCTTTGCACCAAAGTTTGACAAGAAAATCCTACCTCCTTCCCATCAATCCATTCGCTCATATCCCTCTCTAATCGTTTCGCTGATTTTTGGACCTTGCCCTATCTTCAGCGGACGCAAAGCGGTTGATGCCATCTGAAAATATGTGAATCCGGATAATTCGCGTTTGTGAGTACGCTTTCTTAGTCGGGAGGCATACGATGCTGCGAAAGGAAATGTTGGTACATTGCGTCCAAGAGGACCACAAGAACAAGATCAACGCATCTCGAAGCATACATCGACCTACGTGAGAGGAAGCCAGCAGCTCAACAGAGCAGTCTGTTAATCCAAAAGTATGGTCAAAGCAGCTAAAAGAACGACGCCCAGCAAGCTGCGCCCCAGTCCGGCCATTTCCTCACTTCTCGTGGTTGTTGAAGTCCTGAGGGGTAACATTCTGGGCAAACTGGAATTGTTGCTTCGCCCTCAACTGGCCAACCGGCGAACACCGTGACGAAGACTCAGGTTGGTATGACTCCGGAAAGGTGTATTCGGTATTTCTAGCCAAATGACTTCCGCCGCTGTTTCCGAATATGTTGTTATATGCCGGTCCGATGGCGGGAGCAAATGAAGGAGTTACGGGCTGACTGGTAACATAACCAGGCAACTGCGGCGCCATGGAGTAATCCAACTCAGAACACCCATTGCTGCATAAGCCAGGGGTGGGTAGAGGCTCATCCGGAGACACGTAATTCCAGGTGTTGTTGGCCGGGACCGGGTATGCGAATGGATCACGGAAGTTAACACCTAGCCCGGGCGTCCCGGGTGGTGTCTTGATGCCAGCTTCAGATTTGAATGGCGGCATGGACATTTCACCAACTGTCCCAAGAGAGCCAAATGTATATGCCTGCTCATCATCCGAGCCGTTGGTCATGGGGGACATGGCGCTGTTCAGAGACGCCATGATTGGGGAATGGACGTTCTGAATGCTCTGTAGCAGGGCCTCCTTCTTTCGATCAATGGTGAACGGAGAGCGCGGTCCTCCTAAGTTCAACGTCATGGATTTTTGTATGCGTCCCGTTAAGCTTCCAGTCGCGGACGAGATTCTCCTAATGGTTCGTGCATTGTCCATCCGCCTGGGCGCTACGTCGATACCCGTCTTCGGTCCGTTTTCGGAACAGTCAGTGCGAAGCGACAGAGGCCCCAGCGGCGCTGGACGCCGCAGGTTTCTGCGGCTGGCAATGTCGGAAGGCGGAGGCGGTGACCTGAGGCGCAAGTCCGCTACCACTGGAGACGAACCGGTCCCGGAAGAAGGAGACATGCTTCCACAGTTGATCGCACCCTCGATTGACATGCGTACCGTTGGATGTTCAGTAGTGCCGTTCCCGGTTCCATCCTGGCCTCCCATATGCGTGGGATATGACCCATCAGAAGGGTGCATATACATGCTCCGCTCGGTGTAAGATCCAAACTGATTCGCCTCACTAAGTAAGCCATCATGCTGTGGCATGGTGGCTACGGGAAGACCATCCACGGGTCGTGGTAGCTGATTCAGACCATACGGAAAAGGGGCCGGCTGTGGATACTCCATATGGCTCGAAGCTGAGCCATAAGAGTTCGAGACGGTTGCCGGTGTAGCAAGGCTGGCAAGCCCATATCCACGGGAACCGGACGAGTGTGGCGTGTCGTAATCAGCAGGAGCGAACCCATCACTATCCGATCCAGATGGGGAGGCATTGCTTTGCGTAGCCGAGGCATTTCCAGCTAATACCATATCTGAGTGCTCGGGGTCCGGACGCTGTCGATCAGATTTATCATTGTTGGCACCATCCTCGTTCCCGATAGAAGCGGTTGATAGGCTAAGGGGCTGATGGCGGTTGCTTAGGCCATAAAACTCGGTGACGGTGCCTTGGTCCTGGTCGTCCGAAGGTTTGGATTCGGACTCTGCTCTTTCCCTCGCTTGTTGTGCTTCAAACTCGGCTGTTTTCCTCATTTGCTTCTCCTTTGCTCGTCGGTTTTGGAACCAATTCTAACAGACGATGTTAGCTCACGAAACAACGGGAGGATTCAATCTTGCGAGAACAAACATTAATCCTTGGGACCTCAACACCCATCTGCTCAGCCAGCTCACGTTTAAGACTGGTGTTGGGCTTCGGGTTTTTGGCAAACTCTCGTTCCAGCAGCTCAACCTCATCCTTTGCCAACCTAGGTTTGGGCTCTGTTTGCTTTGAAGGGTGTAGGCTTCCTGGCCCCACCATCATCGCTGCCCTCTGCTGTTGAAGAACCGTCCATTGATAGGTATTCGGATTCCAGACTTGATACTGCGGGCCATGGTGCTGTGTATGTTGTGGGCCAGCAAAGCCCATGCCCGGGTAGTATTGCTGCTGAGCCTGCTGCTGGTAATATTTCAATAGTTCCGGATCCATTGTCTCTAGTTCGCCGACACTGTCAAGATGACGAGAGGCGAGTTAGTAAGTTGGTCGACTGGGTATGGCAGTATGAGCGGTCAAACTAGAGACTGGAGATTCAGAGCCTCAGCATAAGAGTGATCCAGTTCTCGGTCAAGAAACCCAGGAAACCGGATGACGTCTACACAGGGGCTCTCTCACACGACTCTCTGTCTCGGGATGGGATGATAAAGGGCTGATGGGTTTGCAAGAAGGAGTGACTGAGGGTCAGATGAACGAGAAAGCGGCAGACTCTCGGTTGATATGAAAGAACGTGTGGGTCAAGCAGAATACCAGGGCTAAGAAAGAGCAAGGGGGTGGACCGGTTGGGGGGCTTAACCAGTTTAAGAGTGAGCAAGCCGCCAGGAGGGGCGAGCTGGCAGGGGCTACAAGGTTCGATGAGATTGGGGAGATACGGGCGGGAGCGGGAAAGCGAGACACGGGCGAAGTGACGATGTGTCGGTTCACCTTGGTCTCGCGGATCCCTAGCAAGACTGAAGGCGGCAAGGACAAGCAACCTGAATCCAGAAAGACGAATCACAACAGGGACTTACAGGATGAGGAGAAGTGAGGGAGCGAGTCTTGTCTGGCCTGGAAGCAATCCCCAGCAGTGATGTCGGCGGTTGAAGAAGGATATGGTTTGATGACAAGATGTGCTGTGATTTGCGCCGTGTGAGGGCCAGCTCGACGGGAAGAACGGGGATGAGAGCAAGAAGAGGAGGACCCAGAACCTGAACAGCAACACAAGCAAGGTGTACGGAGTCTTGTACAGATCTAATCGGCATGTACCTCTGGCTTAGTGTCGACGGTCAACACGCACGGGCAAGCACCCGTTGAGGCGGCGCTAGGCCGGTAGCTGGCTATGTACTTGTTACGTGGGAGCCTCGGGGGAGGTCTCTAGGGCGGAAAGTGGATGGATGGCCGGGAGGGAAGTGCTCAAAGCAGTGTGGGTGTTCATGACAGGGGCTCACGAGTGATCCACGTCTGGGCACCGCGGAGAGGGAGCAGGGGGGGACTGCCCTGGTTGTCGCCCTGGCTCCCCCGGTCGCCCTGATCGCCCTAATGAGATACTTTTTTTCTTTCTTGACTTTTTGTATGTGTAGTGTACTGTAAAGACGGGATGGCGCTCCTGACCAATGTTTCCGTGCATATACACACCAAACACATCCCGAATCATCTGTGAAGTCTCTTGATATCGATATAGCCGCTGGCACTGCAACTCCTTTTGCAATCATCAAGTCACGGCTGGGTAGACTCGCGACACGGGACAGCCAGCTCAAAGGTATCTGTTGTCTATAAGAGCAGCACTTGGACAGCTTTACCAGTGACACGACATCTTGGGTTGGTTAGCCGACCCGCTGACCAACTCCCCGGCGCATTTCGTGCTCTGATGGATCAGAACCACAAGGTGGAAGTACGGGGTATCGGTACATGGCTGACAGGGATGTAACACAGTGTGCAAGATGGAGAAGGGTGGGAAGCTTGGTGTGGTTGGGGTTGCGAGCTTGAGAGCTTCATCAGCCAGGGTTCCCATCTTGGGTGCACAGACGACATGGGCTGTGAGGGGTGCAGCGAAAAGGGGACACTGGGGGACTGGAAGGGTTAGAAGGGGAGCTGGAAGAGACAAGAGAGCGACGCTGGCCGGGTCTTTTGAGATCCGTCATCCATGCGCCCTGAGAAAAACTAATCCCACCCTGCAGAGCCCCACAGAGTGAACGAAGACGAACATGGCATCAGGGGTCAAGATGATCATGGAGGTCCTGGCTGGGAGGAGGCTATGGACGAAGCACCTGGCTTGTCTGGAACCCAGAGTGCCAAACTCGTCAATGCATCGGAGAGCTCGTCTCTGGCCGCTGGAGAGGACTGGAGATAACACCGTCTCGCAACCATTCTCACAACATGCCCAGTGTAGACTAGAGACACCCGACCCAGCTCTTGCTGAGATGACCTGGGTGTTGAGCAAAGAAGACGGCGCACTCGCACAACCCTTAGGGATCGACTCTGTCCCATCGACCAATGGACGCTGGCTTGACGACTGTATCCCTGGCGCGGATGCAGGCTCATTGCAGCTCAATGATACCCTGAAGAGTCCTGAACCTCAGGGAGATGCATGGGTGCGCGCCTGTGCTCTTTGTCTTGCAAGCAACTGATTCGCAACACTTTGAACGAAGACGACGGGACCGACGTGTGGGCTGGAGCTGACTGGGGACTGGCGAGGGATCCAAGGGACAGGCCGGACTGTGGAGGGTGTTGGAGTCCAGTGTGTGCCAGCAGCCAGCTCGCCAACTTTGCCAGCTCTGCCAGTGGAGGCGCGGGACGGCGCTGCGGAGAGAACTTGCGGTTACTGTAGGAGCGGTAGGTAGGTGTGCCCGTGTGGGAGCTCTTTTTATGTAGCCGAAGTAGTGTAGCTTATCCGTTGGAAACGGCTGAGTGTTCTAGTCTCGCCGTTGAGAGACCGTTTCTTTTTTAGTGCGAATGGTGGAAATTGTCTAGAAAAAGAAGAGGAGTCCCAAGGGGTCCAAAGAGAGAGAGTTAGATAAGCACAAATGATATGGCCCGAGCTGGAGGGTCCCAATTCCCAAGACGCAAGCATAGTAGAGGTACCTACCTGGTGGGCCAACATATAGTGTACCTTGCCAGGACCCCCAAGAAAACCGTTGTGGGCTGCGGTGCTGTGGCCTGTGGGGGAATGTGAGACCGCTTGCTGACTGGGGCGGGCAGAACACGAGATGAGATGAGGAACGGAAACTCTTTGATTTCTCTGGGAGGAGTGAGTGACGGCTTGACGATTCTAGCGCAGGAACCGCCCAATCGGGAGTCTGTGGTAAATCCGAGAGAAGCGGTGGTCTGGAATGGGCGAAATCATGGGATGATGGGCCAAAAGTGGGCGTCTACTGCGTACGGTGCAGCGCGTGCGCCATTCATTCGGTCAGGGCCGCACACCACCCCGGAAAGCTGAGTGAGTGACATTGGGAAGACGGAAGTGGAAGTTAAGATACACTAGGTAACGAGGTGACTGAGTGAATGACTGGAGAGTTTCCCGCAGTCAGATCTGACCGGCCTTGTCCAGCGCACAAATCGTCCAACTACAAATTTCCAAAGGGCAAGTGCAGAATTTTCTCCCATCTGCTTGACGTTGTCGGAAGCTGCTTTGTGTGCTTCCTGATGCAGTGAGGAAGGGATGACCGTCATGAAGTCGGTCCGGAGGGCAAGTCTGCCAGAGTCCAGACACAGAGCTGGCAGGAGCACTACAGGGACCTGGGAAGGAGCATAAGGTATGTACGCCGTACAGTAAAATGCAAGGGAAGGTCCAAATGCGAAATAAATTACAAAAGTGACATCTGCATATGCAAAGTTTCCGAAACTACACGTTAAACCTGACCAAGCTGTGCCCGCACAGTTAGCGTAAGATTGAAATGTCTGTTTAGCACATGGTCAGGCATCCGTTTCACTGAACCGCAGTCGGGTTCGGTTGCCAGTGCGCGATGAGTGGAGCCAGAGATGAACACTGTCGAATTGGTTCAATCACTGCAGAGCGCACTTTCCTCGTTTCTTTCTGCAGCTTCACTCACTGAGTGTCACTGCTACTGTGAATGTCTCCAGTCACGGTCCCTTCCTCTTCTTCAGGCTTCCCGTCCCGTCCAGCCCAGCTTAACATTCTCTCATCCATCATCATCAGTCCCTTCTTTCTTCACCCCTCTCCCCTCCCAGAGGCCAGAGGCCATCCCCGCCATTTCAAGCTCTGCCAAGATGCCACGGCCTTGGTCTTTCATCAGTTCCCATTCTGGGGTTCTCCAACCTCACGAGTCATGAAGGATGGCATTTGGATGGCAATTCTACACATACTCCTGGGTGTCGTCAAGTGGGAATGTGGACCTCACCATGCATTTTCCGATCCCTTTCCTGCTCACCACCTCAAGTACCCTTTCACCATCAGGATCGTGATCTCCATTTTCCTCCCCAAAGCCCCCCTTTGTTCGTCTCGCCGGCCACCTTCGGCGTGAAGATGACGGGAGCGTAAAGGCCTGAAGCCAATCAACTGCCGGGCAACACGGAGCAAGCCATCCTCCCAGTCCGAGATTGGACGCTGGTGATGTGCGATCTCGGCACCAGCCGCTGACTCCAGACGTCCCTCGCTCAATCAACTCCCCGTTAGCACCTACACTACACTCCAGCTACAGAACATCTCAGCTTACGCTATACGCTTGCCCGACGCTATGGCCATGCCTTCTATGGGACGGCGTAGACCTACCAGCTACCACCCACCACCCTGAGGTCCTTGGTTCGGGACCGCCTCCGACCCTCGCGCCAACAGAAAGAGACGGGCCCAGGTGCTACACACCAGCCGACGAGGCGACCAATCGCAAGCAGAACCCAAATTCCGACTAGGAGACTGGGTCGAGTACACCACGTACTGGTACATGCTCCTGCTGTGTGGGCTTGAAGACGTTCACTACGTGCAAACACAACAAGCCATCTTGAAGATGTGCTTCTGGCTGGTGCTTCTGGGTAGGACAGTTTCGATGCGCTTACATGTCGTATCGACAGACGAGAAAGAAGCATCACTTCTCGAATCATCAACAGTCAGGCACGCTTTCTCTCCCACTGGCCACGGGTAGAAGCTGGCTGATATGGCGTAGCGCCACCGAGACATAGCAATCACATATGCTGCGGCAACCTTCCCAAGGCTCGATCAGGGCACCCAACTGATGGCGACATTTTTCTGGTAGGGGTCTAGAGGGTCTCAGTCAAAGACTCACAGTGGCCACCTTGAGCAAAAAGAATTCACTACCTCTGTGTCCAGAACCCTGCCATGAGGTGGAAATTCCTTAAAACATCAACTACACAGCCTGAAGTCTACGATTCAAGCTCATGTTGGGAATACAGCCCGGTCTCCTCATTACTTGATGCACGTGCATTGCTCGTCCTTCGGGAGCAACGAAGAGACTGGTAATTCGCTAAACAGAAGGTGCACAGCGGCCCGGCAACTACCTTTGCATAACCCCATGCTGTGATACATGGCTGTTGAAAGGCAAAGGACTCGGGGTATCAAGTTTCCGCTGGTCACTCACTGTCGACACTACGTCTTCCGTCTGGGCCTCACACTCTGTCTTGGCCAGCCATGCTGAAATTGTGAACCTGGTGTTCTGTGCACCAGTTCGCTTACCCCCACTCCTGATTCGTTTCTTCGCACCCGGGGCTTTACCTGCAGCAACCCGGGCCGTCCCAGTTGCCACGGCTGAGGAAAGCTGAAGCCTTCTCAGAGAGCTCCGGTTCTCCCGATGAACTTGGGATGCATACCTCTTCCACACGGTACAGTGTTCGTACATCTCAAGCATGGTCGTCACCGACCGCGGAGTCGCATTCGACGGTCAACTCCTGTCATGCAGAGGACTGCACTCAGAATGACTGGTTACACAACCATTGTGGTGTTCTTTGTTATGCAAGGCAGCCTCGGGGTAGGTCTTTCGTCGCTCTAAGATTACCTTGTACCATCCGCTGATAAATCTCAAGTCAAGGTCTTTGCACGCAGCCTTGGGAGTATATGACTTGGAACATTCATGGTCCTGTTAAGCGACCGCTTAGAACCCAACGGACCGGCCCCGCGATATTCAAGCATCCTGCTGGCCGTCATTATTTGCTACGGAGCCACAGGTGCACAACCAAGAGACACGGCGCGACGCCGTGATGTGATACAACATCTATGCACTTGGATTGAGGGCTGCACTTCTATTTTTGGACTTCACTCAAATTGCGCTTCTCTGGACAGGGAGGTGCAGAGATTCCATGATTGGAGAACCGGACGATCATATTTTACGGCGCACAGCGTCGTATCAAGCCTCTTTCCGTCATGAGCACCAACCCAGAGGTTTACCGTGGACGGGACACCTGCATTATACCACTGTGATTAACAGTCAAGGCTACCAGGTTCTCACCCGCAGGCCCTTGAACACCCACGGGAAGAATCACTGTGATCATCTCAAAGTTGCAAGGGATGTTCAAGAGCAACCGCTTTTCATACCTAAAGAGATATCTTCTGTGCCGGGTGTTGGGCACCTCTTCATCTCCCATCCCACTGGTCAGCCCTGGCTAAACAACCTGCCTCGAGATATGAGGAGATACTCTAGCAACCTCCAATAGGCAAACGGCTCCTCACACTACAATCCCAATATGGTAGTCTGATCGCGAGGGAGCCAACACGTCCCGTCCTTCTCATCCACGTTGGCCGCTATGTTCTAGCCGTTTCGGAGAAGTGCATTGACCATAATCGAAGCTCCGCACGCTCCAGTCGACATATGGTGACAGGCGATGGTAAGCTCTTGCTCGTTTTCGGGACGCTGCACAGTATTGCAACTGAACGGCCCTGACTCCCTGGTTAGAGTACGGTTCTTCCCGCTCTAAAAATGATCAAGAAACGTGGGGTACCTTGACCACCAAGCGTTAATGTTTTCGCGCCAAATCATCAGCCAAACGCCAATCATCTTATGATGTGCGATATCCCAATGCAGAAGATCTTGAGCGTCGTATATCCGAACAGCAGTTCAATTTATGATCGACCTGGCACACGAGCCCACTTACAACAGCACGCTGTCGGAACCTCAACGCTTGCCGTCAACGTAACGCCCCATCGCATACTTCAACTGAACTACAAAACTACCACAGTAACGCCGACATCTCCAGTGCTTTGGTATGGGCATCGCTTTTAACACATCAACCTGTTGAGCCATTGCCTCGTACCCGAGATGCAAGACGATCATACATGGATGAGCTACGAAATCTCATATCAACGGCGGAGACTTCAATCTTAGACTGGTTGATGGCTCGCCACCTGAGCCACCCCATCAATCCTCGCATGAGAAACCTCTCCTCTGTCAATGCCGCATGCTCCATTTTCGTCTACTCACCCATCCTTACAACCCCCAATGCCCACGAACTGCTGAGAAAAGAATCGGCAATTTGTGCGATAAAGTAAATTTCGGTCGCCTGCAGGACCAAGGTACCAGGTACGACAGGACAACCTAGCAGGCAAGGTTTCCAGAACGCAGTTGTCTGTTGAGCATTGATCACCGCCGATCAACCGGAAATGGAGAAATCGGGTTGGGTCCTTGTGGGGACGTGATATCATCGTTCCTTCGTCTATGCTTTTGTGAGGGGACCCTGGAATGAAATGTCTTGAGCTCACAACCATCTGCAAGCTCATCAAGCATACGATATACGATCAAGGTGAGCTTTGCGAAAGCTCCGAGCTCTGGTTACGCCCCTACACATATTAGAGAGAAGTTAAAGGCAGCCACGTGGTTCTGATAACGAGTCCTTCCAAATATCTCGCTGCGCGGGTACATCACCAAGCTTTTTCTACCCGAAAATGCCACCGCAAAGATTCAGTGCTAATGGGGGGCCGCGGATACGGACCTTTCGGGCCAAACACTCAAATCTGGAGGTTTGAACGCTGGGTAGGCCAAGCCATGGGAATGTGCCCCTTCGTAGGAGGGCTCGTCATTGCAGGCGTGGGGGCCATTGTACGACAGAATTAATTACACGACATCGACTTTAATATCGTCCCGCGATTTGAGCCGCAATCTAGGTTTTCGACATGACCAACAAGCAATCCTTCGGTGAACTGGCTCAGACAACAATCACCAAATCGCCAACTGCCCGCGAAACATATCGAGATTGATGTAGCTTGCTCTTCTATTTCCTGTACCTGCAGCAAGAAACGCCCGACTAAAGCAGGACATCAGTAGCCGTCGATCACGATGGCTTGCAGAGATGGCGCAGCGAGCTTCTCCGAGGCGTCAGAATTAAAGCCAGGCCACGAGGCGTTCTGTTATGTTGCTTACATGCCCACAGCAGTTACTACAGCAGCCTTGCTTGTGCTTGCTAGCACCGTGTGAGACGGGAATGCCTACCTCAATTTGGGCTTCACTTCGAGGCTTGTGCAAGTGACTACACTATCTTGGCTCGCTTGGTTACTCAACGGAACCAAATGTCACTGACGGTTACGCAAATCGCCAACTAGTTCGGGGAATACATCTGTGTCCGCTCATGGTATGATGTCAGTCTATACCAAGGTCTATAGGGTACACTCCCCTATCCTTTGAGGTCGACAAGTGTGATGGAGCATGCCGTTGCCCGAAGGAATCATACTTCTTGGACATCGACTTTCGCAAGCTCCATCGTGCCCTTGGAAGGCCGATTATGGTGCACGAAGCGATCCACCATCATATCGCCGTAGAAATGATGGTCTTAACCGGCTCAGCGCCGTGTTACCACCTGCGAAAGGCGGCCGGGACCTTGCAGGAGCTGTCCGTTGTCATTTCATCTTCGACACCCGCCTGTTCTTCGGAATTTAGTGCCTGACGTTGTCCCTCCGTCTGTGTTCATCCCCGCCGAGACATGCGGAAGTGCGACAGTGTCAAAGAAAACAACATGAAGACATATACCACTCCACGGTGAATTCGAGCGGGTGTTTGCCTGTTCCAGGAGCAGCCACTAATCTGGGTCCGAAATATCGTGCACTTCCTTCGGAACAAATACCAGGCCAGCTTCACGCATACAGATATTTGGATGAAGATTGGCCGAGAAACACAAAATTCCCGGCTTTTGAGGGCAGTTCTTCAAGTTTATCGAGGTACCCCAAAAATTGTTGTTCAACGTGACAGGCGAGTTAGCTTACCGTCTGGCTGGATTGTCGTCCACTGCCGATCCCCCGCAAACGCAAATTCTTTACCATCTATGGGGCAGATGAACAGAAATCAACGCGCAAAGCCTATTGGGACCCAATATTCATCGTTCGAGCGCAATCCCCAAAGCACGCATTCCACAGAAATTTGACATACGCCGTGGAGATGGCAGTGTAGTTTTCAGCCGCATAACAATTGAGAAAAGTCACAACGGTAATGAGCTCGTTTTGCTAATGGTACAGTGTTGCGGGCGAAACGAAAATCCCGGGCATGGGCCTAGGTTGCGGGTTCGAATGATGTCGCCACCGCCACTCCCCCTACGGGTACAGCAGGACGACTTAATTTCCCAAAACTGTCGCGATGCCGACAACTAGGGAAGTCTAGAAGACCAACACCAGCACACTGACGGCGCAAGGCTTTTCATCAACCATCCGTGTCCATCTGCTCTGCAACCCTCTTCCCACCCTTTCGTCTCTCTTTTTGTATCCACAGCACGCTGTTCAGCGAATTAGACCAGGCAGAGAGAAAGGAGGAAGGCTAGCGGCCGTGCTTTCACTCCTTTGTGCGTACGGTGCTTGGGGGCAACTCTCAATTTGCGTTCTGGCCGGAGGACTTTCCTGGTCCCCTTTGCTTTCTCCAGCGGATAACGTGGCCAGCAAATTCGAGCTCGAAGGGTAGCCTGATAGGGCTTCAGTAAGCCCACAGATACCGTCTCACGCAGCTGGTTGAAAAACGCCCAACTGATCAGCTTCAGACCTCCGGGGGGCAAGGTGATTGCTCCGACCTCGTGCTCTGGGATATCGGGATCAGCATCAGCCCAAGAACAAGAACACCTTAGATCAACCTTTTGCTCTACAACTCGGGGGTTGTAGCGGACAATCAGAGCTCAACGGCCGCTGTAAACACAACGATATGCTAGCAAGGGTAACGACAAGAGAAGGTCTTCCCTTTGCCAAACTTGAGCCACGAGGTAGGGTGTTGTCCCTTGGCTTTTCGTCAGGTCTGGTGTATCTGTACCCCTTACGGACCCCCCTCTCGCCTTCATATCATCCATGTACGAACACGATTGGTCCCTACTCGTCGCATTTTTTTTGTCTCAGCACAGTATTTTACCCGTGTTACTCTCTGTCTCGGCACCAAGAATCGAGAGCGGAGAGGAAAGAGAGAAAAGACAGCAAATGGGCAACTGGGTGGAGGGAGAAAACGGTCTCTGAGTGCTGTCTCGGGGGGAGTATCCGGATGTGACCTACCCCCCTTCATGTTGCTCCCCACAAAGCCACAAAGGTTGGCGGCATTGGCCATGCCTGTACTGTCACCAATGACACCATCTTCAGCAAGGAGTTCGAGGCGGTTGACGAATGGCAGATAAGAGAGCTTTCCCCTTCCCACATTCCCTGCTTCGAAGCGGCGGGTACGCGGGGGGGTATGGACATTGACGAGTCTTTTTGGAGACTGGGTGGTGAGCGATGAATCGACCGATGATGGATGCTGGGAAGAAGTACACTGACTTGGACAAGGGGAGACACACAGTGCTGTGTACACACCTCTCCTCAACTGCCTGACAACTCGGCTGCCTAGTATACCTGGCTAGCTACATACATGAGGACGGGGGTGTTAGCTGGCTTTCGGCTGGGTAGATGGAGACCGGTAGATGATCAGTATCCTCCTCTGCCTCTCACGTCCTCGGCCTGGAGGCCAAAAAGAGCTCAACCCACGTTAGACAGGAGCAGGCCAAGAGCTGATCGCCTACCCATCACCTATCATCGTGTCACACTTGGAATGGGACTCGAGTGGAAAGCGGCAGAGTGACTACGCTACTTCGTAAACGTCGAGGTGCCTTGCACAGTACGGAGGAAGGGATTGGGTGAAGCTCTCAAAACAGGAAAACGACGACATGCCCTGTGGGAACCACCAGAGTCGTTTTCGTTTTCTTGCTGGACCCGACTGTCGTGGAGAAGAACGGAGCCAGGCGGTGAGGGCATTCGGGGCCCCCGTTCGGGAGATTGAGTGGAGGGAACGCCAGTCGTCATCTTGCGGTTTTGGTCAAGGAAGTGAGTTCCTTTGATTACGATAACCCTTGACTACCGATAAGACGATAGGAAAGCGGCGGCATTAGACTCGCAATTCTCGGAAACGAACCGCGGCTCGCGATCCTCGCTTTGCCTGGGGGGATCTTGGAGAGCAAGAGGGAGAGACTTTGCGGGGAGACACGGAAACCACGGTAGCAGTAAGAACTCGTAGACCGCAACCTTGGTTGGAACTTTGAAGGATTTACGTCTGGCGGGTTGGGTGAGTCGGTCGCGGTGTTGTTGGCAACTTTGGTTCAACTCACATGACCATCGTCATGCCGCGGATGCTCAATTTCCTGACAAACCTTCTACCGTGAGCTCCCCCTATCCACTACACTACACTACTTTACACGTTGTCGCAAGTTTGCGGTGCGGTGCGGTGTTTTTGTGTTGCTCGCTCGCTGACATGCTGGTCCAAAGAGAAAAATTCTACTTCGTTGTGATAAGTGAGAATGTAACCTCCTCCCGCGGAGGAGGCGAAATCAACTGCCGTTGTGGATTCGGCCGAATCTCTCCTTCTGTTTCGGCATCTTAAAAATGGGCAGCAAAAGTTTTTTTTTATTTAGTTTTTTTGTTGTGTCCCTTTTCCACTTCTTCCCATACTATGTGGTCTGTAATTCGCCACCCCTAGTTCCACTTTCTTTGCACAAGGACCGATCTACACTCGTCTCAAGTTGAACACGTACCAAGTCGGTACAGGGAATACCCGAGATGGTCGAGAAGTTATCGAGTGTACAAAGGACTCCCTCAAATTGGAAACTCAAAAGTGGCTTTATTACTCGTTTGTCCCTGCAAAATGTGTGGTGTAGTCTTATGCGGACACTTTGTCGGGAATTGAGAAAGCGCGGACCACCAGAAAAACAGACCAGGGGGCCAAGGAAGGAGATTAGGTTCAGAAGAGAGCATCGTACGTGGCTGGGGTCTGTTGTTTCTTGCCTTGTCTTGCTCTCTGTCTTGGATTCATGATCGTAGGTAGGCGAACAGGTAAGCAAGAGAGCAAGAAAGCAAGCAAAGAAAAACCAAAGACGAAGAGTTAGCTATTACCGTGTGGTGACACACAACATTTCACAGCTGTTTCTCCGAGTCGAGCGCTTTGGATTGTTGTGTGGGAACAGAGAGGAAACCCACACTCTGGACTCATCAGCTTAGAACCATGAATTTTTAAATGCGACAAAGGAAAAGGGAATCGTGCCATGTCATGTAAAGAAAACGGGGGAGTGAAGGTTGTTTTGTCAATGGAGACGTGGTGTGTGCCCACAAGCCACTCAGCCGAGATATCAAGCTCGCCGACCGAAATCCGGCACTAAGATGAAAAGGCTACTCACTTTGCTCGTTGACGAAATCGACCTTCCTTCCCCAAGGACCGAGAAAGAGGTGTGGAGGTGAGGTGGACACACGAGCGGACATGCCGTCAGCGTCAACATATCACGGGAAAGCTCGGTTTCGGTTGAGAAATGGACCAGCTGGATGAGGGAAGGCTAGGTAAGATTCAAACAAGTGAAGCTTCGTTGCGCCTGCCGGAGTTGACAAAAAGGGGCCTTCGGCTCGAGGGAAGATGATGATCTGAACGAGCCCCAAAATCCCGGGTTGACTGACTTTGTTCTCATCCTTCCTTTTTCTTGAGACAAGCTGCCTGGCCTACTTGGAAATTTGAGAAACAGCCAGGTGAGGCGAGCGAACGAACGCAAATTGGACCAGGCTGATTGACTTAGACTCCAGTCGGGAGCGGATATACCAGACTGATGAGCGAGGCCAGGCTACGGAACACTAACACCTGTTCGTCTTGGTTCCCGTCTCTGGTTCGTCTCTAGTTGTGTGTCTTGTCTTGAACCCTTATTTTTTTTGAAAGTAAAGCTGTGCTAGTGTCTGATAATCTGTGTGTGTGTCTGTCGGTCTGTCTCTCTGCCTGCCTGCCTGTGTGTCTGATCTATATGTATGTATGTCTTTGCTCTCGTATGCCTGTTTGTCTGGATGCCTGTATGCGTGTCTGGCTCCTGAGATTATCTTGTCTTGGCTATCTGGGTGGGTGTCTGATGAACGGAGCCTTGGGTTGGGGGCTTTTTGTCTCGTACGACACCAGTCCACCAGTTCGGGGGTGGGAGTTCAGTGTACCTACATCTTGAGGGGAAGGCGAGTCTACCTACCTTTACTTAGGCGTGGGTGTAACGATGTCTAGGCATTAACCAAAATCGTGATATGGCTATGTGAAAAGAGATGGAAAGTGTGAAGAAGAGAGGTTCAACCTCACTTCAGGTGTACCCTACCTACCTACCTGCACTTCACAGACAGTGGGAGAGTAAGAGCGCTTCAATCTCGCTCAAGGAGTATTTATCTCCTTCTAGTTCTCTTTGACGACAGTGAAAGAGTAAAGGTAAGAGAGTGCTCAATCGGTGGTGCAAATCAGTGAGGAAGTCCTCTCGTTAATCTCAGCTCACCCGTGTCAAGCCTCCCGTAGGTAAGCAAGAAAAGTGATAATCAACTCGCCGAGCAATCCTCTCTCGCTCAACCTCATGGAATAGGCCAGTGTGCAGTTTTTCAGTCGCTCTTGACTCTTGGCCACCGGCCAGACATGCATTCAGCACATTTCATTCTTATAATCGAATACCCATATAAATGATTTTACTCTCTTCGGAGCAGATTCGCTTGCTACCTTGATATACTGGGAAGTGGTTTGTGTTTCGGAAGGTACCTACCTGTATGAGCACAAGGCTTGCTGCAAACAGATTCCAACCAGACGGTTTAGATAGTCAATTCCTTCTATGTATAAGCCACCAGGTAACCCTTCTACCTCTACATAACTTTCATCTCACTACCTCTAGATAACAAACACATCCCGCCTCATTCCGACACTCAACCAAGTCTAAAGGTATCTAATCTACCCGAATCTACCACGATCACACCAGACCCTCCCCAACACGGTCTCACAAGACCCAAATAAACGCTTTCTCCGTCATTCCGCCCTAGTTCATCAAAACCAAGGCATCCCTAATCTCCAAAGTAACCTTCCCGTCTTCACTCTCCACATACCTCACGCTGCTCAGATCCCTCACCACCCAATCCGGTCCGGCCTCCACCACCTGCTCGACCGTGTGACTCGTGACCAGACCAATGACCTTGCAACCTGCAGCTTTGCCGGCGCGGATACCGGCCGGTGCGTCTTCCAGGACTAGGACCTCGGCGTTGGGGCTGGAGAGCTCCAGGCGCTCGCGGCCGAGGAGGTAGCAGGCGGGATCGGGCTTGCCGTTTTGGACGGATTCAGCGGAGATGAGGTGGGTGGGATGGGGGAGGGAGAGGACGTCTAGCCACTGTTTTGGGGGGGGACAAAGGTTAGCTTGAGCGGTTGATGAGTTGGAAGGGCTTTTGGAAGGGTGATAGTGATAGTTGAGGTGGGTTTATCATCGCGAGCGAGCGGTTGAGAACGGAGTAAGAGGTATGGGGAGCATGTGAGAGAGAGAGATGGGGGAAGAGATCAGCATAGGAGTGAACGGTGGGGAAAGAGATGGATGAAAGATGAAACTGGGAATAGCTCAAGGTGGGTGAGTGGTTATAGAAGGGCGGGTGAAAAGAATGACACAATAGACAGAATGGTGATGCTTGAGGACAATGACCATAAGGGAAGGGCAAGTAGGTATATAGTGCAGGAAGAACGTAAGAGAAGATGTAGGAGAGTGATGGGACGGGTGCGTAAAGAATAAGAAGCGTAAACCATCCAAGGTAACTGCGCAGAAGAGTGTGTGGAGAAGTGCATTTCGACGGATGTATAGACGAGTGCGCGTGTAGCAGAGTGTGTAAACAAATGTCCAGGAATGTAAGTGCAACGGGCAGATGCGGGATAGCAACAGGGCCTCTAACAAAATGACATTTGTAGAAGTGCGGCAAGTTGAACGAGGAAGTGAATGAACTGGACGGAGTAACAGAGGATCCTTGACAACAAAGAACACGAGTGAAGAGGCGATTGACTTGAAAGAAACGGCATCAAGATGGATGGCAAATGAGAGAGGTTTCTGTGGAGTGAGATGTGCAAGTGGGCAAGAATGTGAGAGTGAAGAAGACGGACGGAACAGTGATTGAGTGAGTGACCGATATCAATGGGAGAAGTAAACCAGGCGTAACAAAAGCATAATCACTTACCCCAGAAACAAGCGGCAGGCTCCCGGAAGTAACAATGGCCCATGGCTTCTTACGGTCAATCAACTCCTGGAGAAGGGTGCGGGCACCGGGAATCTCGACCGCGTCATCGCCATAGTTCTTAGGGAGAAGGCCTTCCATGTATTGGACGTCTGGTATGGCTCGGTGTTGTTAGTTCTGGTTGTCTCCTGGTTTTGGCTGACATGGTGCAGGTCAGCTTCCGGCCCGAACTTCAAGCTAACTTACACTCCATGGTTGCCTTCTCCGGGGCAAGCTCTTTGAGGATATCAATGGATCTTCTGCCATGGGAGGTTCTAAAGTATAGGAGAAGCAGTTGTCAGTCGACAAACTTGGGTAATCGTTGAGTGACTGGGAGGTGAAATGGTGGTGGTGGTGGTGGGTGGTATTGACTTACTGGAGAATGACCTCGGGCGAGACCCCGATCTCATTGCCGATGCTGTTTACGTGTACATTGGAAAGGTGTCAGTAAGTCTCAATAATGGTCAATACGAGTGCAAGTCTCTGAAAATGAGGAATGGATAGGCAATATGGGATCCCATCTTCTTCGTTTTGCCTTATGCCCGTCTGCATCTCCCAAGGCTGGACAGACACTCGACTGTATCTCCACGTTGGGGTCATGAAAATGGACATGACCACTGATTATCGAAGTATCAACTTGAGAAAGATAGACTTACGCCTCCCAGTGTTTCTCAACAGCGGCAGTAGAGTCAATGATGGTGCCATCCATGTCGAACAGGAGGCCATCGAATGTGACCTGAACAGGCGGCGCGGAGAAGTCCGCGCCCATTGTATCTATGATGGTTCTTCCCATTGTGCCTACAATATGGTCGAAGATTAACCGTCAGTAACAAATTCAGCATAATTCCCTCGTTGCGCATTGCGGATTTAAGATGGGACACTCAAGTTGGAAGCATAAAAGCGGAACTTGGCCGATTAGTCATGGCGGGTTTGATCATACCTTGAACTTGCTTTTCCTTACGGACTAGCTTATTGTCTGAGCTATGTAAATAATCCAAAGTGATTCAAGGGCGAGCGACACAGTCAGCTGCGGCGGTCGAATCGGTTGGCACGGGGCCGGATTGTCAAGAGTCACGGCAGACGTCGTGGATGACTCGGTGTTTGGCGGACCGCATCGGTAGCCAAGGACGGCTTGAACCCTAACCCTTTCGCACCGCATCGGCATTCGTTATCCCGACAGCGGCCGCCTTGCGGGGGACCCCAAACCACATGGGGGCTTGGCTTGGCCCCCGGTGATAAGGTCATTCATTCGACCCGTAAACACCATCCATCCATCTTTTGTCACACCAAGACACTTATCAGATCAGCCCTCAGGCAGCTAACGCCGATTATCTTCAAGGCTGACATGGATGGCAATGAAGAGTGAATGGCAATTAAAGTTTGTCAATATGCCCCTTACCGCTTTTCCGGGGCGTTGGTCGCCACGTATTTGACATAGGCTGTCGGTAACCAATTGAGCCCGTTGCCCTGCCTCGTTAGTTGGAAGGCTCCGAGGCTGAGCACTCTTATGGTGTGGCACGATTGGTAACATCTCAGACACAATGGACGGTCAGAAGCCGCTTACAACCGAAAGGGAATTATGCCTTGGACTCTTGGTCATCGGGCAGGCTTTTGGGTTTTTGCCTTTGACATTATCCAAAAACCCATGAACAGCTGAAAAGATACCCTGTTGTCCTCGCCCTCGTCCTTCTTCTTGACTTTTGGTTGATACCCGATCTCACGCTGTGTTACCTTTTGGATACCCCTAGCTAATTTCAGTGGTCTTTTTTCGTCCGATCCCAGTAAGTCGCAGTGAGAGTTTGGAAAATTGTCTCCATGACATTGCTGACATCTGCCCGCTCTCAGCAGTCATGACTACGGAGAAGCTTGAGAATGAAGACCAAGATGCTCAACATCTTGATGTCTCTCGCGCGGCGCTCACCCAGATTATCACCGGGACTATCGCTGCCACAAAGGTGTCTGAAAGTATTGCGGAACACGCACGATCGATCATCTCAAACATCGGACTTAGCATTCAGCCAAAGAGGGACAACTTCACGATAAGAGAATGGCTCGATAATGTGGTTCTTCAAACAAAAGATAACTCCCCCGAGTCACAAGCATCGTGGCAACTGGTTCATCTCGCACTCGGCGTCGCAGTGTTGCGTCACAAGGCCCGACAGAACCAGCCTGTTGATGGCGTTGACCTAGAGTTTGTATGGGGACTTGTCAGAGACGCCGTTACCGACCCAATCCTCGCGCCACTTCTACCGGGCGCATCCCGTAGTGCACAAGGCTTCCTCAGCGTCCCTCTATGTAGTCTCATCAAAGACAACAGGATTGATGAGCTTTGGCGGCTGCACGTTTGGCTGCCGGATGGTCACAGAGGAAATCAAGACTTCGCTATCCATTCACACCAGCCTTTTGCGCAAAGCTGGATCCTTGCAGGCGAGGGCCGCGATCACCAATATGCTGTTACCGACCCAGAAGCCAAGTGTGCGCTGGGCACGCCCTATGCCCAATACCGGATCTCCTGGAGCGGCACGGGGAAAACCCATGGTACAGCCTATGTGCCACACCAGTCCTACTCCATCGTCGAGAATACCGGGAAGATTGTTCACATCAAGCAGGTCGAGACCGCCCTCCATACTCGCGACATGCGCTACACTGTCGGAGCCGGTGTACTGCACAGAACAAAGGTGCCTTCGGACGCTTTGCACGCGACCCTCTTCTACTTCGATTCCAGTCGTGGATTCATACAAGATGCCCCGGTGCTTGGGCCTCCGGATGGGGAATCCTACAAGCAATATCGGGACGTGGGAAGCCAGCCACCTTGTTCGCTCGCCAACATGGTGGAGGCAGTCCGCTCCTTTGAGAGGTTGATGGAAGAAGGGCAACAGTACACCCGTAGCGGAAACCTGGAGATGGCGCTGCGTAACTTCAACAGTGCGCTTGCTCTTTGCGAATCGGGGGTTGCTTCTAGTGCGATCCCGAACGGTGACCGTTACAAGCAATTCGTTTTCACCAAGCTCGGTGGCACATACAGACGATTTGGCAAGTATGAGCAGGCGAAGGACTTTCTCGAGCAAGCAATGGCTATGACAGCGTCGAGTGAGTTGCGGATCGAAGCCTCTGGCGAGCTTGGTGTCATCTATCGGCACATGGACCTGCTGGATGATGCAGAGCGTGTTTTGCGGATCCAGTACGAAACGGCAAAGGAGTTCCAGGCAGAGCGCTTCGCTTGCCGGCCGATTGGAAACCTCGGTATGGTCAACTATCAATTGTCCCAAAAGTGTCAGGACGAGTCGTTGCTGAAACTAGCGACAGATCAGCTACTTGAACGCGTTGAACGGTCTCGGCAAATCAAGGATACAATCGATTCGCAAGATCTGGATGGTGCTACAAGAGAACAGTGGTTGAAGGATGCAATAACTTGGGAAACCATCGGTCTCTCCCGTCTTTCTCTTTGCCATTCAGCACGAGGAGACGCAAAGAAGGCAGTTCGTGCTGCGTTCGAAGCCCTGATACTGGCTCGGACGTTCGAGGACGTGAATGTAGTGGCCATGGGCCGTTTCTTTTACGGACGGGCACTTCTACTCGATGGACAGCGAGATGCGGCTTTGCAACAGTTCAATTCCCATGACGGATGCACGCCTGCCCTTGCTTTTTGCAAGGAACCCTCTGACGAACATCGCCAGTACCTGCGGGAGCTCATCGATGCCGGTGCGGACATGAGCGTCACTGATGGCCACGGCTATAACGCGCTTGACTACGCAACTTTTGCCGGAGATGCTAAGGCGCAAGACATCGTCCTTGAAGGCCTTTGCCGCCAATCCGGAGGCATGGAGGACTTCAACACTTTGAGCCTGCTACACAAGGAGTCAAAGCTCCGCAAGGGATATCGGGAGCTGTTCCAAGAGCGGCTGCGACCTGTCCTTCTTGCTGGAGGCGGCGATCCGGATAGATCTATATCAGAACTCCGACGGGTCTATGCAGAGTCATTAGCTGAAGATCTTGATAAGAAAGCTATGTTTGACGTCCTAAAGTTTGTGCCGTACTCGGACTTTCTGGCCTTTGGCAGATTCCCACGGTCAAGCGACGGTTTGGTTCAGGAGTTCAAGGTCTCGAAGACCCCTGGAAATAATAGTGATCCCAAAAGCTCAGCAGACTATCTGATATTCTTCTCCTACCGATGGATTAACAAGGAGGCCAACGCAAAGACACCGGATGACCGCCAACACACCCAGTATCGACGGATGATTGCGGCTACGGAAGAGTTTTTGAAGATGCACCCCCATGTAAATCGGGATAGGCTTGGTGTCTGGGTGGTATGTTAACCTACACCCCCCTTTTTGGCTCTGTGTTCGATGCTAACATGCTTCTTCTGGTTCAGGACTTTGTCTGCGTCGACCAAGACGACCCTATGTCAGGAGTGTCTGCTCTGCCAATGATCATTGCACAATGCAATGCCATTATCAGTTTAAGCGACAATCAGCTACATGAGAGAGCATGGTGCTCCGTTGAATCGATAATGATTCAAACACTCAAGAGGGTGTACAACGTTCATGTGTGGTATGAACAAGTGCTCGATGACGGGACTGATGGCATTCGGAACTGCATCTTGAGAGACGGACCGATGGATTTGAGGATCGTCATGGCAGACAAGCGTTTGACTTTTGAGACGGACCGGCCTAAAGTTTTGTTTCTGGAGAGGCAATGCAAGTTACTTGCGTAGAGAGTAGCAATATATCATTAGTATTTCTTATTGGTAATTGAACAGGCGCAATCACGGGCAATAACATTTCTGTAACTTATATTTCATGTTCGATGAAACATATCTTGAACATACAATACGACGGTAACTTACAGGCACGCGTAACCCCACATCAAAAGCGGGGACTTCTGGATCTTGGTGGATCCTAACACGGCGGACCCCTGCTTTATCAGAGTTTATCTAGGCGGTCAGCCGTGGCACAAACCGCTCCTCCACTATAATTTTTAACAGCCATCAATCAGTACAGCCGCCCATAGTAGCGACCGGTTTTGCTGCTTTAACCTTGCTGTCCCATTCATCCTCCTTTCTCCTTCCTCCTTGTCCATCCTTTTTTGACACTAGTTCCAGGAGCATCATCATATCTTCAAAATGCCGTCGATAACAAAACCCAAAAGTCAGTCCAGTCTTCACAGTTCAGCACTTCATTGTTCCAATCAAATTCATTCAACTAACCTTACGCCCAACAAACAGAGCCGACATCGAAGCGCACCCCCACGCGCCTCAGGAACAAGATCCAGAAGGCCTCGGCCGCGAAGCAGAGAAAGACGAGAAAGCTCGCCAAGAAGAACCCAGAATGGCGCTCCAAGCTCAAGAAGGACCCCGGTATCCCCAACCTTTTCCCCTACAAGGAGAAGCTGTTGAACCAGATCGAGGAGGACCGCATCCGGAGAAAGGAGCAGGAACAGAAGCGTCGTGAGATGGCCAAGGCGGCCAAGACCGGCCAGGACACCAAGACCGACGCTGACGGCGATGTCGAGCAGTTCGATGACGACCTGATGGACGAGGACGATGCTATGGAGGAGGACGGCAGTGAGGACGAGTCGAACCCCCTTGCTGCCCTGGTTGCCAGCGCCAGGAAAGCTGCCGAGAAGTACGACCGCGAGCTCCAGAGCGGCGATGAGATGGACGATGACGATGAGTCCGACGACGAGTCCAATGGCGAAACCACACAGTCCGGCGTTATCGAGGTTCCCGGCGGTGCCTCCTCGCGCAAGGCCTTCGACAAGGTCTTCAAGCAGGTCGTCGAGCAGGCTGATGTCATCCTTTACGTCCTCGACGCCCGCGACCCCGAGGGCACCCGCTCGAGGGACGTCGAGCGTGCCGTCATGGCTGCTGCCCACGGTGGCAAGCGTCTTATCCTCATCCTCAACAAGGTCGATCTGATCCCTCCCGCGGTCCTCCGCGGCTGGCTCACCCACCTGCGCCGCTACTTCCCCACGCTGCCGCTGCGCGCCTCCAACCCTGCTCCCAACGCCCACACCTTCCAGCACCGCGACATCACCGTCCAGAGCACCAGTGCGGCTCTCTTCCGTGCGCTCAAGTCGTACGCCGTCTCGCGCAACCTCAAGCGCTCCATCCAGGTCGGCGTCATTGGCTACCCCAACGTGGGCAAGTCATCCGTCATCAACGCCCTGCTCTCCCGCCTCAGCAACAGCCGTGGCCAGCACAACGCCTGCCCGGCCGGTGCCGAGGCCGGTGTCACCACCTCGATCCGCCAGGTCAAGATCGACAGCAAGCTTACCTTGCTCGACTCGCCCGGTATCGTCTTCCCTTCCACCGCCGGCAACTCGACCTTCACGCCCAAGAACCAGACCGAGGCGCACGCCCACCTGGTGCTCCTCAACGCCATCCCGCCCAAGCAGATCGAGGACCCCGTCCCCGCCGTGACGCTGCTGCTCAAGCGCCTGTCACACAGCTCCGAGCTGATGGAGAAGATGATGAAGGTGTACGATCTCCCTCCTCTTCTCCGCGACCCCAAGAACGGCGATCCCACCATGGACTTCCTCGTCCAGGTGGCCCGCAAGCGCGGCAGGCTCGGACGTGGTGGTATCCCCAACATCCAGGCCGCTGCCATGACTGTCGTGACCGACTGGCGCGATGGCCGTATCCAGGGCTGGAACGACGCTCCCGTCTTGGCCGTGGCTGGTACCGCCACTGCTACTGCTCCTGCTGCTAGCGGTAAGCCTGCTGGCGCTGAGGAGGTGCCAGCGGATCAGAAGGTGATCGTGACCGAGTGGGCCAAGGAGTTCAAGCTGGAGGGTCTCTGGGGAGACGAGGAGGAGACGGCGACTCCCGATGTTGAGATGCAGTAAAGCGATTTATTCCCCCCCCCCCTCTTTTTGTCTGTTCACACTAGTCAGTTGTTGTTGATGAGCATTTCTTTTTCTTTTTGGTTGGTCAATGTCGTAATGAGTTAGCATGTTTGTTGTTTCTTCTGTAATGTCACAGAAACATGACAAGACAACCAACAACGAACACCCCGGAACTGGACACATCCTTGTGAAGAGGCGTTTTGGCGTCAAGGTGGGAAAGAACCAAAAGGATGACAGGCAGGCAGGCAGAGTATAGGTCAAATATAGTCTGATTATGTATACCTTTTCTAACAAAAAGACTTGAGGCCGTGACTTGCTAGTCAATCTACTTTTGCTAAACATCCTGAAAGATGGATGCATCTGGCTTCCTCCCGAGTCACCGCTAAGTCAAACATGTTGTTCGGTAGCTAGCTCACAAGGCAATAACAATGTACTTGTATAACCACAAGCCGCAGTGATATCGCGAATGTGTCGAGAATTGAAATCATCAAAACCATCTATTGCTTTACAAAATTCCATCATCACGGGTATTCCCAAATAGTACCCGACCTACTCTACTCTACTCAAACTTTTTTCCATCATCCTACTACTAATAAGTACTAACAAGCTCCATCTTGACGCCCCTCTTCCCCGTCGTCTCATCCTTCTGATCCGTCACCCTGACCCTAACCTTCTGGAACAGCTCCACCTTGACCTCCCTGCTCCCCGACGTCGTAAGCGTGTACGTCTCAGCGTCGTACGTCGCCGCCGGCTCCGGCTCCGCCAGGTCGCGCAGGCGAATCAAGCTCTCGATGCCGAACCTCGGCACCAGCACCACAAAGCCGTTGCTGAAGATCTTCATGACGAAGCCGTCCTCCTCCGTGGCTTTACCGCGCAGAGCCTGACCGACGTAGTAAGCGATGGATGCGCGGCCGGCCAGCTGCGCGTTGCGGTGGCGCACGTTGATGTTCTTGCACACAGCCTCGAGGCGGCCGCGCGAGCGGACGGCCGGGTGGACGGCCTCGTACTCAATGGCGGCGGCGAGCTGGCGATGGGCCATCAGATCGGCGTAGCGGCGGATGGGCGAGGTGAAATGGGTGTAGATCTCGGACGCGAGACCATAATGGCGGAACTCGGGGTAGGATTGCGTGCCGGAGCAAAAGTACTCGGCGGACATCATGCAGCGCGTGGCCATGATGCGGATGAGCGTGTTGAAGAAAGGCTCCTTGGGGTCGACGCAGAGGTCGAGGCTGTCGGCGAGGGCGCGCGAGGACTCGACGGAGAGGTCGAGACCCTTCTTGACGCGCAGCTGGTTGGCGAGCTCGTCGAAGTTGGTCTTGGGCGGGGCCGCGTGGCGACGGAGGATGGCGGTTTGCGGGAAGGCCTCGTAGATCTTGGCGGCCACGCTGGTGTTGGCGAGAAGCATGAACTCTTCGACGAGAGACATGGTGGGCAGGTGCTCCTTGGTCTTGACGTCAATGGGATCGGAAGTCTCGGACTCCATGTGGACCTTGATCTCGGGGGACGAGAGACTGAGAGCACCGGCGTCCAACCTCTTCTGCTTCAGCTTCTTGGAGAGCTCAAGTAGCGTCCGGATGCTGTTGGTAAGCTCGTCTTGTTGCGAAGCGTCGTCGATGCGGAGCTGTGCTTGCTCGTAGCTGAAGGCCTCACGAGACTTGATGACCGACTTGGTGAACCTCGAGCCGACAATGTCGGCGTTGGAGTTCATCTCCCAGATGACGGAGAAAGCGTAACGCTCGACGTAGGGCTTGAGCGAGCAGAGATCAGTACCCAACAGCATAGGCAACATGTCAATACGCTTATCGACCAGGTAGACAGTTGTGCCACGAATGCTGGCTTCGGTATCCATGGCATTGTTGGGCTTCACGAAGTGGGACACATCAGCAATGTGCACACCAACCTCGAAATTGCCGTTAGGAAGAGCGCGAGCGTGGAGCGCATCGTCAATATCCTGACAACCGATAGGATCGATACTGCAGATAAGAAGGTCCCGGAGGTCCTGTCTGTCTCTCCATCCTGGGTCGTCCATACTTGCGGGCACCTTCCAATCGTGACCCTCCTTGGGGAGACAGTCAAGGACAGTCTTGGGGAAGGGCCTATACTGAACATCGTACTCAAGCAACAAAGCCTCTGTCTCAGCAGCCTTCGTCTCGAGCTCACCAAGAGACCGGACAAAGTGACCGGTCGGGTGGCGAGATGTCCTGTCCCAAGCATCGATCGTGACGAGAATCCTCTTTCCAAGGAGCTCGGCGACCTGCCTGGTGCGTAGACGGATCTTGGGAATCTTCTTGTCCATCGGGATAACAAAAACACTGTCTTGCTTCCGCCCTTGCCCTGACGAACTGACTGAAGACTGGTCGATATGGCCGACATACTGACGCCAGTTCCGCTTGATTATACCAACAACCTTTGCGGTTGGCAGAGCATGGCCTTCGGTGGTCTTGGCCAACGTCCGCTTCGCCTCTTCTTGCAGCGCCTTGCGCTCCTTTTCTGAGATCAGGTCCGATCCCTCTTCTGTGTCTGGGTTCTCGTTCTTTGTGACAGTCTCCTCCTCAATGACCTTGGTTGAGGGTTCCTTCCACTGGTCCTTTGGCAGAACTTCCACCACAACCAAGTCACCGTCAACAGCGCGGTTGATGTTTTCTCTGCCCAGTATTAGTAGCGCCTTGGGGAACGCAGGGACTCTGATGGAGCCTTCCAGGTAGTTGTAAGGCGAGACGTTGAAGATGCCCTGGTGCAACAAGCCATTCTTGACGCCCGTGTTCATCTTGGACAGTGTGTAGTATTCGGGGTAAAGGAACTGTCCGGGTTTCTTTTCGATAAGAGCATCACGCTCCTCCACTTCGGGGATCATGTCCAGAAGCTGATCGCCATCCTTGAGCTGTCTGACATAGTCCGCCAGAGAGTAGGCCGGGATGTCGTCCTCCTTGGCCTTCCGCAGATTGTCGCGATCATTACTCAGCATAACCACGGCGGGTGCCTTCTTGGATGTCTTGGAGAGATGTTCGTTATACCACTTAACGGCTTTGCGCACGGCGCGGTCGTTGCGATCGTTGACGGACTCGCCCTCTTCGCGGGTGACGTAGGTCTCAAGGCGGAACTCGTTGAAAAAGACGTAGAATCGCTTGTCTTCGCTCTTGGTCAAGCTAATGAGTCGGTTGTACAGCGGCAGCGAGCGGGCGCGGACTTCCTCGAGAACAACCTGTAGGACTACGACATCGTAGAAGGCGGAGCTCTGCTCGAACAGGTCCATGGCGCTGAGGAAGGCATTGGTGTCGGGGACGATGTAGTGGCCTTGTGTGAAGACGCTGGTGCCGGCGGGTTTTTCGGAGAGGACGAAGGGAATCGGCCGGTTGGCGGCATCTCTGGGTGCGATCTTGAGGCAGGAATTGCAGAGCTTGGACGAGCAGGGGATATCTTGACGGAGGTAGACCTCGCGCACAATCTTCTGCACCTTGCCACTCTTGGTCGAGCGCACGTAGACCTTGCTCGAAATGTTCTGGGCGAACGGGTCGGACTCGAAGGATCTCTTTAAGCTGGCCATGGTTGCAGTTGTTGCCGTCGGGTCGAAGGCGGCCGGGGCGGTACTGCAAGAGGGCGCAAGAAAAGTTTCGTTGTTTGTTGATTTGGAGATGGAATTTTTGGCGATGGCTGCCACTGCCGCCGCATGGACGATGGAAAGTGGTTGCCCTGCACTATTGAACCAGGACTTAGGTAAAGGTGGGGGCGCCTGTCCGGCCAATCAGCGGCCGATCTGCGCTTGACTTAGACGCGCCTCACAGCCGCTCCACTGGGACCTGCTCGGCTGCTCCAAGTTACACACCAAGACATCCACATTACATACCAAAAATACAGGGCGACATGTGCACTCCCCAACAAGTGACAACGGCGGACGCTCCCGCCGCTCGTCTCTCTCCGCCATCCCATCACCATCAATCATCTCATCTCGGTGGCCGGCTACCGGCCCACTCACACACACCTCACTTCCCTACAGCTCTACAGCGTACATACAGGTAGGGTACAGGGCACCTAAAAGCCGACCCGGTTAGGTACTCCAGACACCACACTCTCTCTCTTGAGCTGTACATCTCGAACTTCAGACTTGGGCACCTTATACCTGCACCCACATAGGTAGCGGCCCCCAGCAAGCACGCACCCGTAAGTGTAGAGAAACGTGGAGACATGGGGATATGAAATCGCCCTGACCGACACGCCCTCCAAGCCTAGAAATAGATGGCTTATACCGCAAGAGACACATGTTGCACATAATCTATCGGGCTTACCGTGTGAATGTTGTGAACGCAGAGTCTCTTGGCCTTTTCAGATCAGATCAGATCAGATCTGGCTGTAATGCGGTATGCTTGATCCTATCGGGCAATCCGTCAATGATAGATTGAGGAGAGTGTTATCCAGCATGAAAACTGTGACTTTATCTTCTATAGACCTACTCAGCTCAGCTACCCGTGTCCGTTCAGACATCTCCGACTTTGAGAGGCCATGAGTGGCAGGCAGGACGGGATTGACCTCCACTTGCCCGTTCTGCTCTTCTTTCCCCGGTTGTCTCCTCGGTCTTGACTGACAATATGGTCGCACCAAGGTGAATCGATATCAAGAAGCAGCATTCCATCATATCAGCCCCATAGTGTAGAGCCGTTATCGAGCTCGTCATCCATCCGCCCACCCATCCATCCACAAGACCTGCTGAGCCGGTCATGCATGCCCCCATCATGTCACACATCTTATATACAGTAGAACTCCGACAAACTGCCAATATCATCTGCATGTGCTTGCTCGGTATGTATTTCGTGTTACACGACCAGCACATCGGTCTGATATGAGCGAGGCAGGTGGTGGTGGTGGGCCCCTTGACCCCGTAACGTCGGCCCTTTGATCTATCTGCGTTGAATTCTTCTTACCGATCCGCTCGGACACTTTACAGCTTTTTGTAAGAGAAGTTTTGGGGAATCGGTCACCATAGGTAGGCCGTTTGGCTTGATTTCTGCGCAGTTCAAATTAACAAAATCGACCCTGGATCATATGATCTGCACTCGCCCTTTCAACCGGCCGTTTTTTCCAGATTGTGACTAGGGGATGGGATGCATCACAACCCAAAGACGTGCGGTGCCTGCGGAACTCCCTCGCTTCCAGGAAGACTTGAGACATGGACTTGGGGCATTCTAAGATTGTCAGGATGTGACGAAAATGTTAGTGGAAATGGTACGTAGAGGCTTGAAGGTGTGTGCACCAAGATGTGCTGCACTGGTCTCGCCTATGAAGTAGCTAGGGAGGGGTTGTTGAGATGGAGGGGGGAGCGGAAGGGGGTCGCTAGGTCGGTCAAGTCGGGTGTAACCCATTTACTAACATCCTTTTAAGACCGAACCGCACTGGTGGACTAGCAGGCAGTCTGTGCTTCGTGGTACCGCAGGCTTCACGATATCCCTTTGATTCTTGCATTCCACCCATGGGAATAGTAATGGAAGGCTTGTCTAGTCTGAGATATCTCGATGCAAGAGGCGTACACTTCCAAGGTTTTCTTGGCTTGTCGGTTCGTTCGTCATTTTTTCCGTCTAGGAGATTAGACTAGTGCTCGTTGTTACAACCAACTTTGGTCATGCAAAGTATAGCCAAGGTCATTTTGGTCTGGCCAGGACCATCGGAGAAAAAGACACAGTAGGGGAGACGATTTTGGGTCCGTCAGGCGAACGTTGAGGTTGCTTCTTTGCCTTGAAAATGCCAAAAATAGCAAAGACGAGATCATGATAGGATATGATGCCGACAGAAGCTTAACATCATGGAAGTGTGTGATAGAACCGGTCCATCACTCGCGCAAATCTTACCCCAATTCAGTACAGTGGTATCCGGACAGATGCTCATAAGATGGTTAACGTAGGTACACTACACTGGTACAGCATCTTGGCCTAGATCTGCTCAACTCCACCCTGCTTTTTATGAGGGTATCGCGGCAACCGCAACTAACAGCTCGCGGTACCAGTTTGGAAGATGGGGTAGCTATAAGGGATGACTGGGGGAAGAAGCGAGCAAGGCTTGATTTTCCAGAAGTGCGGGAGAGCAAAAGAAACGAAGAGTCAAATGTTAGATCCATTGTGCCGTGCGGTGCCGTTCCAATGATTCCTTTCCGATGTTGGGCGACGAGCCACTGGATCAGCGAGGGATGTTGGGACATGCAGCCAAAATATGCACAAGAGTTGCATATGTAGTGTAGACGCACCATCATGAGAAGAGGGTGCAGGCTTATGACCGCTGATGCTAGGGTCCTGGAATTTATCGAATACCTACCGTGTGTACTTCCAAATCCAGTTGGGCTGCTTACTTCTCGATACCATAAAATAGATGGCGTATGTATGCCTTCGGATACTGGACTTAAGTTTCTGTTATGTGGCGGGATACTCGAGGGAAACCTTCAGGTATCAAGTTATATGTTCCTCCAAGGTTCTTCGATAAGTTGCTTTGGCCGTTGAAAGTAGGCGATGGCATCCTAGATAGACTGTTGCAAGCCCTGACGAGTACCTAGCGTACGTATAGTGAGGATGGAAGAAAAATTGATTTTATGACAGGGCAACGTTACCAGCCTTTCTCGCTTACCGTTGTATTCTCTCACATGCAGAGTTTCCGCTCACATCTTTCTGTATGACATTGGCATCTGCTTTCTGGAGCATATGGCAGATTTGAGCGCTGATGCTGACATGCACCCAAAGTTATTGATTTCTTTCCGAAGATGAGATATTTGGCACTGGCCTCCGCATCAGCCTCTTGATGACCTGACTACCACATGTCAGCTTGTGTTCTGCTATCTCGGATGAGGATACCTGGATGAAGTTTACCCACGCGGGCCACGCGGGATAAAGGGAACCCAGAGGTCCCACAATCAGAACACTCGCTCACAAGGGACGTCCACTTCAAGGTTCCGAGGGTTGGAGTCCGCATGGAGAGCTGGGGTTGACAACCCCGGCTGCCACGCCGTGGTGGTGGAGGTCGCTGCAGTGGGAGTGTGGGTTGTGGACGGGGTGTCGTCAACTGAATCTCATGGGGTTCGTGATTTGCAGGTTGCAGTCTGCGTCAGCTGTTTGCCGCTGTTGCAGACAACATACCAATCAGCATCTGCCTGAGTGATGCCAAGTCCAACTGCAGCTACAGTCAGGTCCCCTGTTCGAACAACCCTCATTACGAGCAACATCCCCTGTTGTAGCAACACCTCGAAGGAAATTCGTCTTTTTACTATGGAAAAGCGCAATTCAGCAACTAGCAACAGCAGATCTAGGGGGTTGCTCCAAATTTGTATGGTGAAATGCAAAACGCGGGGATGTTAGAGGGCAGATTTTGCTTGGCGAGCCACTTTTAGTGCATTTTTTTAGGCGGCTCAGAGAAGGTGTGGTCTGTGCACGATACCACTTACAGCAACACCCCCTATAATTGCAACCCTTTGGGCCAGATTTTTGGGGTTGCTAGAGCAGGGGACATGACTGTAATCGCCTTCATCCTTGCCGCTCCACCTGCAATGCATCACCACACCACCTGGCTCCCTAGCTCCACGGTTTCCTGGCTTCGACCATCTGCTCGGCCCCTCACCTCCATCACAAGTCAAGGGTTGAGCTCCCAAGGCCACCCCTCAACGAGGCCTCGCGCCGCTTCTCCCACACCATCGTTTTTCCAATCTTCCGCCCTGGGCTCTAGACCGTTTCGAATGAGATGGGAATTTCCCGGTGTTCATGGAACGTTATTCATCGTCGACTCGGCTCTACCGGATCGCATACCAACGACTGTGATGAAACTTTCAATATGCAGGTTGACCGGCCGATTCTAGTGTTCATATGCTTCGTGAACAAGGAAAAGCCAACTTAGCAGCGAGAAACGGGGCAGATGACCAGAATAGCTGTGCTGCCGTTACCTCGAGTTCTGACTTGCCTTGCAGGAATGAGTCAACCTTTTCAGGTTTTTCCTCCGGATGGAGCGATATCGTGCCTAGGCAGCCAGGCAGCCGACCCTTGTGATGTGAAACAGTTCATCGCATGTAGGTATCTCGGCAGCTCATCAATCCCCTACTTTCTCCAAGGATGTGCTTGCCCTTCATGCGAGGGTGTGGAAACATCTTTCCTCCTACAACCTACAGTTTTGGCGCCAAGTATTAGTACTTCCGCTGGAACACTCGCAAAAACTTGAATACTCCCAAAATCGCCGGTTTTCCGGTCGATCGACTCAGCAGCGAAAGTATTGAAAGATGCTAACAAACAACGTTAATATAGCCAAAAACCTCTTTAGTTCTTTATAAGAACCTCTTTAACTTTTTAGCGAGTAGATACAATCCGCGTACGATTCTTAAACGTTGCAATTCTAGCTCTCTAAGAGTATAAGGGTTGAAGAAGATTGCTTAAATTTTTTAATTGCATTTAATAGCACTAAAATTACTATTTGAAAGTTTTTAAAAACTAGAAGAAAGTTTACTAATTTTATTATAATAGATATTAATATTTTTTATTTCTTTTACGGAAGTCATTATAGTTTTTATAACGAATTTTATTACTTAGCCGCTTACTTACTAGTTTTAAGCCGAATGTGTATTCTAGTTCTTTGTTAACGTTATTTGGTAAAAAGGTTTTTTTACTTCATTATTTACTCCTTTTTTTGTAAACTTATAATTTACTTTCTATTTCCCTATTTTAATTACTTTATATTTAGCTCCGCTTACTTTGTATTTAGCTCCGCTTACTTTGTATTTAGCTCCGCTTACCCTAGACAATTTTATTCTCCTTGTCCAATTTACAATTAAAGATATTGCTGCCGCCGCTACTACCGCTGCCATTACTACCACCGCCACGGCCGCCTTTCAAGCTATTACTGAACTGAATTAAGAAGCTAAAATTGAAAACTTTTATTAATATTGTTGGTAAGGATATTCTGATTAAGAGTATCAATATTTTTATATGTAAGAAGAATATCAAAAAGGTTATATCAAAGCTGCATATTATTTATGATTAGATTTTTGTTTATATAGACCTTTGATTCCTATATAAAGAGATTAAACCGTATACTATCCGGCTTTAAATTACGGAGTACTTCAAATTATTTTCGTCCAATTTAACTAGCTATTAGCGTATCCGTATTAACTATACTCTCTTTATTCGCAATATTAAAATAAAAAATAACGTATTTAAAAGCGTTTTCGAAATTATTTATCGTTTTAATATTATAATGGAATTAGTTAAAGTATAACTAATATATATAGTTCCTAAAATCGTTATACGCTTCTGCAATACTGATAATGTTTATATTCCTATTTCCGAAAATAGTTTATAAGAAATTTAATATTAAATAGGCGCGCGGAGAATTTACATCCGCGTTTCCTACAACTTGACTTTGAAAAGGGTTTTTGGGTATTTAATTAATTATTTTTGAAAACGTCCAATTATTTTTCTAATTATTTAATTTTAAAGGTTTTTTTATTAATAAGAAAAGTTGTAGAATTCTTCTAGTATCTAATTTACTTTGGATAGTATAGGAAGTATAATTATATTTACTAGAGAGTTTATATAAATTATCGTAACTCTTAGTATTGTAGAGTAAATATAAATCGTAAAAAGTATTTAGCTTACCATAAATAACCTCAGTAGTATATTAACTATTTTAGCCTCGTAAACTACTTTTACGAAGATTATTAAGTAAAATTGGTAAAGAAATGGCAAGTATATTATTTTATTGGAGTAGGTTCTCGGTAAAATCCGTTAACCCGGCTGATATAAGTAGTATATTACTAATAATAATAATTTTAAGTCAAAGAAGGCCGGAAAAAAAAGAAGTAGCGAAATAGAATTAAGTTTCTTTTTATTTATGGTTTTGAGGCTTAAAAGCTTTAGGATTACTTCTACTTCTCCTATGTAATTTGATTTTAAAAATTCAACTATATTTGAAATATATATCAATAACAAATTATGTTTTAGTACCAATAACATTAACAATGCAAATTTAAATATCCGCCAATCTCTCCATAAAAGAAAACTTATTAATATAGCTTTCCAATTTCTTGAATAGAAATATGATTTATATTATTACTTAATACTTCTAATTTATTTAATTCATAAAGAAAAATGTGGTTTACTATTTATGAATAATTATATATATATATATATATATATTTATATAAATCATTACCGTTAATATACGAGTCTTGTATATTTTACAAATTTGTGACTTAATATCTAATTATCCTAATTAAAACTTTTAAAATACGCATTTGTATACAAATTTCCAATTATTATTAATATCAGTATTAAACGTAATGCATATATATTGTAGTTTCACTCTCTTCGATAAAATTAGTATTATTCTCGTTAACTAAATTAATTTTATAGTCATAATGAATGTATTTACGACCGCTAGAAGGAAAATCGTTGAAGTTTATCCAATTTTGAAGTAGGGAAGAGTAAGTGTATTGAAAACGTTTATTGAATAGTAAGAAATAGCGTAGAAGAGTAATACCAACGTTAAAGCGAATAGAATTGAATATAGATTTATATTGAATAGAAGTGCTAATGGTGAATTTACGTATTGTATTAGCGCGGAGAGTAGAAACTTAACGAAGTGGCGCCAAATCTTTTTTTGTATTTTTTGATTTCAAGTGCAATTTGAGAACTTTATTGTGTAGATCCTTTATAGTATAGCTATACCTTTCTTTAATAATATTCAATTTATTCTATATTTTGGATACAATGCGTGAAAGAGGATTACGACTATTGAAAGAGACGTTATACGTAACAATATTTCTATCCTAATTGGAAGGATATTTGGCGAATTAAATGCAATGTAAATATCTTATACGAATTAGTATACTTTTAATTTACTTATCAATGCTAGTTTTGTAATTGTAGTACTGTAGGGCGAATAGTTTAGCGCGAATAAGAATGAGGGCAGCGAATACCTGTCATGGCACTGGTGTTGTGGCTAGCTGCATCTAAGGCGGCTTTTGGGCGGTCAGGCTCGGCAGAACTCACGTACCCTATTTTGAGGCGCACCTCGTTCGCCGGCCTTCGGCCACCTCCTCTTTTCTATTCTTTAGCTTTATTGATTTTTATTCACATTGACTTCTTTTAGCCCAGCTCTGCCTATGCCCAAAATTGTGTTGTCACAATACTAGATCATTATTATTAAATTTAATAAGCGCATTTTCTAGCTTCTTTTTTAGATAATAGTAAAGGTTGGTTTGCGCAAACGTACGTATCTTACTAAGGTTATTAATGGTAAACTTAATATTATTTTCGAAAAATTTAGTAATTTATTCGTTAATGCTTTGGCAAAGTGCTTCGATATTGCTGGAATATTTGTCGTAGCTAAAGTTGGTGCAATCCGTATTAAATTGCGTGATAATCTCTTTCTTTATTTTAGGGTAGTATTTATCAATTGGAGCGTTATTATCTTCAACGTATTTAATACAAGTATAGATTTTAATGGCGTTGGTAAAGAGTTTGCATGGAGCTCTTGATTTGGTAAGAATGCAGTTTATTTTTTAGTTAGTAATATTTTATAATATATTAGGCTAAATAGTTAAGCTCGGTAGAATAACTATGTAAGGGGTCTAGCGCCTAAAGATATAGTGCCCGGCCTATAGGCCTGGCTAAGCCTTTTAGGCTGAGGCATGCTCTCTAGTGCCGACCTTGCACAGGCCACCTATCTTTCTAATACTTAGGTATGCCTGCAGACCTTAAAGTCTACAAGCTCTCCTTTCCCCCTTATCAACAATCTTAAACTCTATTCTACCCTTACTGCTATGTACACCCAGTAGCCTAGTGATATATTATTAACCCTCTTTTTAAACTCTCTAAATACTTTATTCGTTTACCCGAAAAGTCGACTTCTACAGCTATATCCTCTTTCCCCTGGGCTTAGAGCTCTAATAAACGCTAATGTTAATTTTTTATAGCTATTTAATTATTTGTTAATTGTCATAGCGCAGGCGGACCACTACATTATTGAGCTATATTCCAAAAGGATACAAGTAACCAAAGCTGGCAATTCGGTCGCTCAAGTGGTCTTATATAGTTGTGATGGTAGTCGAGAGGCACAATTGCAAGGCTGCTATCACATTGATTAGTTTACCAAAATTAAAGTTTTCTAATTTATAAATACCTTTTACTAGCCGAAGCTTATCCTCGACTATTTTGTTAAACTTTTGAAGAAAAGAAATAATTTTGAAGCCTAATTTTAGATGGCGGAAGCTAAGTTATATATATACAGTTTCGCTATTAGTAATTTTGAAGTTCAATTCTATTATTCTTTTCTGACCTTTTACTTTCTATTTAAAAAACCCTTCTTTTCTTCATTTAATAACTACTGAATCAAATACTATTTTTATTGTTGTAGAATTTACGCTTATCCTACGGCGATACAAAGTCTGATAAGCGTACAATTTTAAATTTACTTAATATTTTATAAGGCTGCAATAAATCGTTCTAAATTTTCTTCCTCCGATTTAATAAAACTTTCAATAGAATTTGGACCAACTAGCCTGATAGTTCGAAGTAAACTTTCTTTATAAGTAATTTTAATTAAAATTAGTATTTGAAATTGAAAAAAAGTTGGATTCTTTAAAAAGATATAATATCTTATAAGTATATTTCCGTTGTTTGAATTGAAATAATTACTTTTCTAAGAGTATAGACGTTGATGTCGGAGATCTTATACAAATTAGTACTTTGATTAAAAAGGTTTCTAGGGTTCTGAAATATAGTAGTCTATTTAAAGCTTTTAGCTTCAGTTTTAGGATTACTCTTGAATTACGAAAAGGGCAGAAAGAGAAGAACTGCTATATAAATTATAGTTCCTAATAGTATTAGGTAAAGTAATACCTTAAGAATAAAGGTATATAAGTTATACAGTTATAAACTACAAATATTAAGCCAGCTGGAGACTTATTCGACAAGAACAAGATATATAAAAAACAGCAGGAACAGCTCAGAAGAATAAGAATCGGTTTATAAATATAGTAATATAAAATAATTAATTTAGCATAGTTTTTACTATTATAGCCCGGATGACTATAGTCACCCAGGAGGCGTTTAAGAGGTTGAATTACGGTTACGTAAGAGCGCGCCACCTTCGCGGCACGCCTTACTCAGCTCTAAGAGAGCTTAGCGCGTACACCTACTTAACCTCGTACAGCCAGCTCACCTTTACACCTTTCCTCTCTTTCTTTTTTTAGCTTTAATATTCTTGGACTTGTGGGCACAAGAAGTGTGTTGATTATGTTAAGCTCAGGAGACAAGAAAGGAAAAGAAATGTGGAGGGCTAAATATAATAGTGGTGTGAGCTCATGAACTCACATAAGAAGGCCAGTGAATAGCAGAGGTGGGACAGGCCCCACCACAACAAATATTGTATTTGAATTGCACTACAACTTCCTTAAGCTAACTTTCTCTCATAATTGTTTACACCTTTATATAATATTAAAATTGAAGAACATTATAAGACCGGGAACGGTAATTATAATATTTTAAATTACTCGATACTCAAAGTTGTAATATGATTGCGTATTACTAATATTGAAAATCCGTAAGTATTTAACTTTTTAAATAGGTTAGAACCCGAATTACAAATTAGTATTATAGCGCGCACTTGCTAAAAAAAGGATTTACTCTTAAAAATATCGAATCCCGATATAGGAATTAATTCTCATAGTTAGCTCGAAGGCAATCCTATGAATAAAATCCATATTTTATCTCAAAATAAGGAAGATAGCTCAGTTGGGAATATTTGAGCTTGGTTTACCTTCAGTGTCATCTGAGAGGTCGTGAGTTTAAATCCTACTATCACAAGATTAGCCTGTGATGGGTGCAGCACGTGATGCCTGCCGAACGCAGGTCATCATAGTTAGACCATGTCTGACTGGCGTACGCACATGTCCACGTGCCACGTACGTTGTGCGTACTCAGCTATGCTCTCTATATAAGGCTTAGCTGGCACACCACTTCCTTCCTCCTCTCCTCGTACAACTACACATATCCATACCCATACCCAACGTCGAGTCCACCCGTGATACCTGCTCTCCTTATTTCCATACGATTTTTTAAAAACCGGATGGAATTTTTCCCACTTTCCTAGTCCTAAGAGGCGTTAAAGATAATGTCGGGCTCACTCTAGTTCTTAGCTTATCCATAGATACGCATTACTAGGCACTGTGACGATATGGATCCCGCAACTCTCACATATTATGAGATTAGATAAGAAAAGCGGTAGAGACTGGCAGAATCTGGGCTTTTCCCATGTGAGGATGCACTCTAGAGCTCAGCTCTCAATCTCTTCCTCTTCTCTTCTTTAGCTTTAGTTATTTATTCATTTGTACCCAACTACGCGATACGGAACTACGTGAGCTGATGCATCTTAACAAGCACGTGTAGAAAATCTCTTCCTTGGGCTTAGTAATATGAGTTGCGGTATTACTAAGCTAACAAATAAGAGTTCTCGGAATTAGAACCTTAATAAATTCAATTGACCAATTGTTATCTCTCTTACTAACAAATCCCAGCCTTATAACGCTTTACAGGCAGCCGACTAGCCAATTAGCGGAGAAATTCAGTACCACAAGTAAGACCCCTCCTCTTCCACCCATAAACCCTGAAGATAGGATCAAAGAAGAATCATCCAGCGTATACTCAAGGCAACCGAAGCGTAAGGTGGGGAGGCAGGGGAGTCTCAATATACTAGCCAATCAGAAGTAACGAAGTTCACTAGGACAAAACAGAGATAACGATAAGAACGAACAACAAACATCGAAGCAACCACGGCTTCCCAGGCTCCTATGGTGAGACGGGATGAAAGTTCGGATTTAGGATTACGGTTGAAAATGGAGAAGCTGAGGGTTTTCATCCAGTATTCAACAACAGGGTTTTTCCCTTAGACCAAGAAAAGAAGCAGCACCGCTTATTCATTGGGTAGATTAAATAAATAGTTCTAGCGTGATAAGATAACATATATATATACATTACTTAGCACATAGTTTGAATAGTACGGATGGAAATTTGACAATTATTTCTTTGAATCAACACCACGTCTTAACCGTTTAGTGCATCAAAAATCAAAAATTGCTGGATTGACTGCGTTAATTCTGCGGTCGTTTTGACACTTTTTGCGAGCTGAGCGACCGTGTGGTTGTTGAAAAAAATAAAAAAGAAGCTTTGAAAACCAATCGTAGACACGACCGTGGATGCGACCGTAGCAATTTAAAAAGATTTAAAAATCGACAAATTAAATTACTAAGGCTACAATAAAAAGGGCAACGATAAGAAAGGGAAGCGATAAGAAATAGGAAAATTTTAAAATAGTAAAGTTTTTTCCATTACCAATAACCCTAACCTTAAAGGTAAGTAAAGGATTGAAATAATTGAAAAATGACGGCGGATATTTTTTACTCAGGTATAAGTTAGTCCGGCCTCCCGTTGAGCAAGAATTCCGATTTGAAAGAAATCTAACGGATGAGTTTTTGGAATTTAAATTCTTGTTCTCTTTTTTTTTCTGGAGAAAAAAAAAAGAATAAGAAAGTGGGGAAAAGAAAGGGAGAGAGGAAGATGGAAAGAAGAATGAGCCTTTCACTAGCTCCCTTAGACTCTATCCGGCTAGCTCTGTCTAAGGAACTACTATTTTAAAAAGGAGACGATTAAAGATTTTATAAAATATTTAGAATAGTTAGATTATATTAATATTATTGTATATAGCAATAAATGAATAGTTGAACAATAAATTACCTCTCTAAAGAAGTAGAAAATAATATTAACCTCAGCGAATATACTCATTTCAGATACATTATTTTCTAAAGCGTTAAAGAGACTAGTTGCAGCTATAACTAATTTATATAAGCAAAAATCTTCGATACGGAAGTTGAAAGTACCCGATACAGGTTCAAAGTTGTAGTAGATTTAATTTTTATTACACACTTAAAGTCATAATTTATTTAGATAATACAGCCGTTATTTAAAGTTTCCGCGGTATTTTAGCCCCTTCTTCGTAAGTAGCTTTTTCAAAATTCTAATAAACTTAGTAGCATTACAACTTAGTAGATATACAATAGGTTTATTACGGAGCGAGAGAGCACCGTTAAGGATGGAGTAAGATATGCGTTGTTGTACAAAGGAGAGAAAAGGAAGTATGCGTGGAGGACTGGCTATATAGGCGAGAGCCTAGCAGGCTAGTTCGTGCGCGTGCACGTGAGACTGCACGTAACTGTATAACATGTAGCCAGTGCGTGAGTGCATGACTCTGGGCTATGACACCAGCTCTGGCATAGCATATGTACAGCTAGTGCAGTACAACCACATCACAAGCTAGTATTATAATAAGGTTCCTAGTAATATAAGAATTAAAAGTAATGAAATTGCCGTTTAATTAGTTAAATAGAGCGCTCAGCAAAGGAACTTTGTAAATCATATTATTATATTAGCATATATGAAAAGAATTATATAAAAATGACGTCCAGCAGTGCTTTTAGGCTCAATAAATATAAAAACTAGTTAGAATTTTATAGAAAGCTTCGTTTACGTATTTCAATTAAAACTATAAAAGACTTTACGGAATTCAATTGCTTATTATCATATTACTTTTTAATAACCCGTATTAATTATAATACATCGTGATCTAGTCGACATCGAGTTGAGCACCTGGCATACACTGAAAGTATACCTATGAGCATGCCCCTGTCTTGACTGACACTCACTCTACCGCGCATCCGCCAAGGGAACTTGGCGAGTATCCGGAGATCTTTGAAACCATAAGTCGCGCACCAATGCACGGCAAGTCACTTGGTCGTCGTGATCTTGGCGGCGCCCGGATCCAAACTGAGATAACTAGTGACCGGGGAGGACAGGCAAAAATGCACGGGGACTAAAAGACGCACATTCTGAACTCGGCTGCAGCATTGGTGCCAATGTGAGCAGTGGAAAGGCAATTGTCATGTACACTAAATATTGACGGTATCCACCACGCGAAGCGGGCTACTGTCATGAAGCCTCTTTGCGATATTCGGAACCGCTGTACCGCCTCGATAGCCCACGTCGATGGAAGAAATAACGAGACATGAAATCCGGTACAATGTACCATGTTCGTATGGCCCGAGCATGCGTCGGCGGTTCCAGCGTTTTCTACCCAACATTTGAATGCTCGTGGGAATCGATTTTCCATCTGCAGCAAAGTACCTGCTGTGTCTACTGTCCGGGGCCCGTTGGTTCTTATTCGGGTTGTTGTAACTGGAACAAGAGATGCGGGTATATAGGCACGGCATTGGGCCCAGTACCAAACCTTTTGCCGATAGTCGTCGGGTCATGCTGTAGTCAGATTATAATATCGCATGTCATACAGACAAGATTGTAAGCTACTGTGAAATGAAATTTAGGCCAATGCGTACCAGAATTGAAGAATATTATTGTTCAAGATGTTCGGCTGACCTGCGAGTGCAGATCGTGGAGAGCACTCCGAGCTGACCTCATCTGGTCGGCTCGAGTCTCGGACGGCTTTACGGGACGTCTCCCACTCGGTTGAGTTTCAAATCCCGCATTCAAGCCCAGTTGAGGCCTTGCTTGCGTAGAAACCATGGGCTACGGTTCTAGTCGGATTTTTGTTGCTCGTTCGGAGTGAGCATCAAATACCCGCTTTCGAGCCATCCGGCAATCACACCCATTCGGGATTGCTGGATGTCAAGACGACCCTGGTTGTCTGACGCGCAGGACGCTGTGCGAGAGCTTGACTTGACCAATGGCAACGCGTAGTTTACTCGCCAGGGAAGTCGGTCGCAAGAAATCAGCTACGGACCGGGTTGGTCAGCTCCTCCATTGCTGGTAAAGTAGAACAATCGCCATGACTTGCCTGTTCGTGTTTAGAGAGGCGTAAAAGGACACCGTCGTCTGTCGAGTTCGTATCTAAATTATTCTGCCCCAGTTACTAAAAAGAGGAGAAGGAGAGGCAAAAGAGGTCGGCAGTGCATTCAACAATCAGAGACATTCCGCTTGTCAGGCCGAACTCGAAGTCAAAGTGGAAGGCACAGCCAAGATTGTAAAAAAGCGACATGCCCCCACTGAGCTAATCAGAAAGGGAGGCGCGGCCTGCTAACCATTTGTGTCGCAATCTGCACGTCGACAAAGGCTGGAGGGGTGTGTAGATTAGAGTTTGACGTCTGGGTGCTGCTCTATAAAGCTGAACTTTGAACATACCAAGCCGTAACGCTTGGTACGTCGAGGTGAGAGCGATCAATTAGTGTAAACCACTTACACCTTCGACACCCAAGAGGTCTCTAGAGGTAGTTACATCAAGCGTCTGAGACATGAACCGGCTGGTATCACCAGGATGGCAATTTTCCCGAGATGCGATTTGGGCCTGGTGTATCAAAGGCATAAACCAGAATAAGGTGTGCTCTAGACTTAGAAATGTCAAATCGCGACATCATTGATGAAAGTGTCACGTCCGGTACGGTATTTTTGACATGCATTGTGGGAGACCGTGCGAAGGAAAGAGTGTCCTGGATTGCCCTCGCATGTGGATTTCGGCGTGTTAGAGTGGGTCTCTGATAGGTTGGTTTCCATTGAAAGTTACAACTTCACTTCATTATTCCCTCGAGACTTCCCCAAACAAAAGCTCGAGATCACCAAATGCTGAATTTTTCTTGTCATGGCTCACATTCTCAGTAAGTGAATGCTTTGCGACTTAATAGATTGCTCTTCTCTGAGGCTGTTGAGCGGAATTTTCATAGCGGCAGATACCTATGGTAGCGGGTAGGCATCACTTGAGTATGTGCTTGTGACTACAATTTTTTATACAGCAGATCCTGCATTCCAGAAACTCAGATACAAATACCTAGTCACATTTCGTCTGACTTTAACCAAGTACGCTTACACAGTAAAGCCTTGGGTGTCTTTTCAGCATCGTGGCTTGTAGGGATTCTTGCCCCATGTCTCTTCTCAACAGATGCGGTCACCCCCCTCGTCATGGCTAGAGCACTTCGTCATTACGAGCGGGGAGGGGTTCCAGGCCAGGGTAGGATTCATGTCATGTCCTGTGATATTATAAACGATGCAGGAGCTGACGGCGTGACGCTCCCTCCCTGGATTCTTGCGGACATTTTTGCGGCCATATTCGGCATACTCTTCGTTCTCTATTTGTTCCACGGAACTTGAAACCATTTCGATTTGCAGTTGAAGACATTTTCTTTGAAAATCAGGGCCATGATATGTCGTCTTTCACAAGTCATATATGCCTATAGTCATGATGCAGCGAGGGAAAGGTGCAGGATGTAAAGTGTACCTTGAAGCTTGGCCAATTCCGCCGCTTCCTTGCAGCTTGGACGCATGGAGGTGGTTTGGGCTTTTGCATCATTCGACAGTTTTGCCGAGAAAGCCCTTGGTCTCACAGAGTTGACGTCCACACCAACAGCATACCCAGCTCCCGTCCCAGGAGGTTGTTCCGCACCCTCCAATTCCACGTGAAGGTTGCACAGTCACCCTGCCGTCATACTCGATAGCGGCCACAAGGACCACGGAGCGATGGCAGTCCATTCACGCCTTGGCACAAGCAGTTGATGCCGCTCTTGGATATCCGTACCAACACAAATATGATGCTATCGACTTGCTCGCCATTGATATCACCTCGTCTATTGTCATAATGGAACCATATAGGTAGGCTCTGGTAAGGCACTCATCAACATATTCAGATTGTAACAGCGCAATGTATGCTACCAAGGAAAGGCACCTCGGGTCGGATCAAGACAATGGCAGCAATGGTGTGGGAGCCAACCGAGCTTGACAATCCTGGACAAAACACGGCCGGGCTGATGAACCATGCTGTTGTTGCTGCTGCTGCTGGTGCTGTCACTCGAAACCGTACAGATGCATTTCATCACCCATGAACCCCAGCTTTCTCCAGACTGCTAGAACTGCTTCCCGCCCATCCTCACCGTTATCTCCAGTAGTGTACCCGTCCAAGCCGTCCATCTCGCCCATTGACGCGGCACTGGTATTTGATCCACCACACCTCGCGCCCCGAACCACCCTCCTCCAGCACTTGGACCCTTCCCAACGGGCACTGCAACCGCTACCACGTCGAGATTAGCTTAGTCGGTTAAACTTTAATCTGGGCGGTGAAAGAACAGAGATTCAGTTCGGTTCCAGCTTTCCACTCGTCTTTGTCCCGCCACGCGCCCGCCCGTTCATTCGGTTGAACCGCCACAGCCAACAGCAAGATGAGATACTGGGGCATATGACTTAGTACCCCATTACCAAGCAGACCGAGTTTGACCTGATCTCACCTTGCCCGCCTTGGTACGACATCATCCAGGCAGCTTTTCGGAGCTTTACTGGATGCTCTGCGTATCACATCGCGACGTTGCCTTGTCATGAGTGGCCTGGCGACTGCTATGTACACGCCCCCTCCCTTGCATGCCCATGTTCGCACTCTCTCCACTTCTGTGTCCAGGATGGCCAGTCTGACAGGGGGTAGCCTGGAACATGGGCTGCAACTGCCTGCAGAAGGCGGTCCACATGCCAAGGCCCCACCTTGTAAACTACGCCTGCACTTGCCTGATGGGACCCAAATCCATGTGCGCTTGCGCATTTCATTTTGCTTCGCGAGCAATGATCATGGAAGGGACATGGCGACCGCACTTGGAAACATGGAAGTGAAAAAAACTGATATCAATATGTTTGAAGCCAAGGCCTGGATCACGCTCTCGTGCCTCTTTTTTTTTTATGGGATGACACCCCGGGGGAACTAACATAGTTTATCGCATCAAGAATCACTCCGCGTGCCGTCCAAGCATGAAAGTGAAAGTTACAAGTTTTTAAGTTCTTTTGAAAACTGAAAGCGAGAGACACCCGACGGCGCGCCCGGCGGGACCCGGAAACATGAGATTCCATGGAAGCTGACTGAGCGAACCGAACTCTACCGGACTTACGTACATCTTTTCCCCCGACCTTTTTTTATCCTCTTGCCTCTTGTTCCCTTTTTGTTCATTCGTGATTCGACCAGGCGAACGAACCCCATTACCTATCATCATATCTGGAGCCTGTCCCCCAGCCTGTCCCCCCTTCAGCTTCTACCCCCCTCGCCGTGCCATCACTGCAACAAGTTCCGTCCGACTGGTCGGCTCGTGGTTTCTCTGACTTGCGCCAACCAACCATTTCACATGTCCGGCTACCTACTTGACTCTTGTGCGTCTTTCAGTTTGCAAATCCCATATGCACAACCTAACTCTCTTTCTGCATCACCCAGTGCATCACCAAGCGCGCGTGCATTCCAGATCCAAATCAGAGCTTTAGACTCTCACTCTCGGCTGTGACCCTTGGGCCCTCCCCTTGGTCCCTCCTTCCCCCGCTCACCTCACACCTCACACCCCTCCTCCAGTGCGCGAGTGCTTCCACCACCCCGGCCAACCCAACTATATCAAGACACGTCGTTTCGCAGACCCGTTGACGTGGTTAACGTCGCCTGCACTCATGTACGCAGCACAGCCAAACGGCGTTGATAGTGCAACGATCAATCCCGCTGCGCTCAACACAGGTATGCCACCATCACTTTTTTTTTTCTTTAGTGTCTGCCCTGTCCTGCCCTGCCCTGGTGGTCTTGGAATATCTCCCGAACAGTTACCCCCCGTGTAGCTCCGTGTCGCTGGTCCCTTGAGGTTGCGGGGTGCGCGCCTTGCCCCTGCGACCGGGACTGCGTGATGGGTGCCACGGGTGCGTTTACGTTTGCGTCTGCGTGAGCGGTGCGTGTGCGTGAACCATGACGGCGGTGTTGGTCCCGGACGAGGCCCGGGGAAGGGTGGATCCACTCATTCATTCAGTCCAATATCGACCCGACTTCGATGCCGACAGGACCCTTTCGACGGAATTCGGACGGAACCTTGACGACAGCGATATCTCATTGTCATCTTCCTCCGTCCGTATCTTTGTTTTACTGCGGCGATGGGATGGCATCCAGGCCACGGAATGCGGGGAATGCCTGGGGCTTCATTCTACAGGTGCTTCCTGCGGGCCCAGAGATGCGCTGCCTTGGCCTGGGGCCGCCTGGATGGGGACTGCGACAATCCATGATCAGGTCATTGCCCCGCAAGTAACCCGCCCGCTCGGCATCCACCAACACCCCCCTCCCCGCTCCCCAGCGCCAGGGCATGGGCGCAATGGAAGTGGAAGTCGGACCTCCACCGCGCCGCTGGGATTCGCGGACTGCTCGCGTCTAGGCACTTCATCCCCGTCGCGTCAATAGATTTGCCAGTCGCTCTGCAATCTCGTTTTCTCTCTCTTTCATCTGGAAATGCTGTCACAATACCCTTGCATGTGAAATACTGACGTGCGCATCCGACCAGACTTGAGCGAGCCACCACGGACTCTCAAACGGGAGCGTTCTCCCGACGATTATCAATACTCAGGACCGCCAGGGTCTACTGGTGATGACGGTATGTTGTGCATTCCATCCTGACTGATCTTGTGTACCTGTTTCGTCTGCAATTCGGTGTGCCCCTTTCCCCTTGTTACATGTTTAGTCGTGCTACGAGGTGCTGCCGTTGAACACGCTGACACCGTTTTGCGCCCCGAACAGGTGGTGATAAGCAGCCTAGAAAGCGAGGAAGACCGATGAAGTCCAGCAGACCATCTGGGGGTGTCCCCGAGCCCGTTGGCCAGGGCCCCGTTGCGCCGTCTATCCAGCAGACACTTCCACCACAGACACCACAGAATCAGAGTGCTCCTCTCCCTCTCCCGACACAGAAATCCACGTATGCCCCCGCGCCTGCGCCCGCCCCCGCAGCCACGCCTCTCCAGGCTTCGCCGCCCAAGACGACCCCGACCAAGACGACCCTGAAAGCCCTTCCGACCGTTCGCGACCACACAACCGACCAGCTTGGCCCTGGCGGAGATGAATACTTGCCGAGGGAGATTGATGAGGCCGGTGAAAAGAAGGTTATGCCAAATGGGCAGCTTACCGGAAATCGTGAATACAGATGCCGAACGTTCTTAGTACCCAACCGAGGCGATAAGCTTTTCATGTTGGCCACCGAATGTGCCCGAGTTCTCGGCTACCGCGACTCATACCTGCTCTTCAACAAGAACAGGTCACTGTACAAGATCATAGCGAACCAGGAGGAAAAGGACGACCTTGTGAACCAGGAGATCTTGCCTTTCTCGTACAGGTCGCGCCAGATTGCCATCGTCACGGCCCGCAGCATGTTCCGTCAGTTTGGTAGTAGAGTTATTACCAACGGGCGCCGCGTCAGAGACGATTACTGGGAAACAAAGGCACGGAAACAAGGCTTCACCGAGGCTGATCTGGCCGGGGAGAAGAGACCTGGGGGAACCAAGGCCCGGGAAGCAGCCGCCGAAGCCAACCAGAACTCCATGCTCGGAGGACCTCACGGGGAGATCATCTACAACACGAACCCAGGCCCCTACGGCGCCCCGCAGCCCCTCGTACAACCAGGTATGATTGGACCGCCGCCAGCAACCTCGACCAGAATGCCCGTAATAACACTAGGACCAGATTACAATGATACCAGGAGCCGGGACTACTCGACTATTCTGAAGACTGGCCCGCGACAGGAGATCACTGGTCCTCCGTACCAGGACCGGACTCAGACTACACCTCTGTCTGATCTGCACGCCCAAGCTCACCATGCAGCCGAGTTCAACCGGGCCGTTAACCAGCAACGTGAGATGCGTGGTGAATACCTCCAAACCTTGTGGCGGAGGCCTCACGATCAAGCCACTGCCGCGAATCTAGGCCAGCCGGTCGGCTCCGAGGCATCTGCTGTCCCTACCAGCCGGCCAGCCGCATCGTCTCATGCCCCTAGTTCTGGTTTACAGCAACCTGCCATCGTGCCAAACCAGAGCCCTCAAATGATGATGACGGCGGCACCCTACTCGCAGCCCATCCATGCACAGGCTTCGGCCAGTCAAGGTACAATGAGAGGTATGGCTCCAGCTCCAGCTCAGAACAGCTCGAAGGCAACAAACTCTTCGTCAGCTCCTAGCGGAAGCATGCCACAACCCGGTCAGAACTACGGTTATACAAATTCACAGATGTGGCCCCCGACGCCCCAGACGCCGCAGCACAGCTACTCAGCCTACACTGCCCAGCCCCAACAGCCCCATTCTCAGCAATCCCCTGCTCCTCAGTTGCGACACTCGGGTTCAGGAAGCCAGGTTCAGCCAAACAACATGTCTTACTCGACCATGCCCAGCATGAACCAAGGCTATGGTGCTCCCTCACAGGGGATGTACTCTGCTGAAACTCCGCGCCAATACATGCACCAGCAGAGCGCGCCATCCCCGGCGGTTTCGCAGCCTTGGACCCAGCAACAGCAAACTGCTACGTGGTGGTCCAATCAACCACAATAGACGAAGATGGCGCTTTGCTAGGTGCGCGGTTGGTGCGGTGTGGCCAGACATGTTCTTTTGATACAGCACCATACTTGACACTTCTGTCTTATCCCAGGAGGGAAAAACGATTGCTGAAAATACACGCCTTCCGCCCGGTCATCCTTCTTCATAGTTTCCGAGTTTCAAACGTTTCAGAGATACCCCAGTATTCGAATTATTGGAGAGGCGAGCGTACCTTCTATTGGGCGGGCGTGCAATGGGTTTGTAGCATTCGGGTTTTCCGGTATCGGATTATAGAGGAGTCTGTGGGGGGTGGAGGGCTGGTTCCATGTTTGTTGGTTTTCTTTTTTCTTTAATTTTCGGATGATACCTCTTTTTGTTGGCGTGCTTGCTCAGCCGGCTCTCCGGGTCTCTACTCTCTTTCCCCCACAACTTACGAAGGTGCCCATCGGCTGTACACATATGCTTCTTGCCCACTCGGATACTCGGCTGTTTGGCAATTTTGTGGTTATTATGGCTTTTATATCAGCTATACGATTCCTGGCGATATCGTATGCTGGGGTTGCTGGACGAGGGATCTCGGCACTGCAGTGCTTGGTTCGAGGAGATAAGATGGAAGGGAAAGGTTTCTTGGTCACCTACGAGTGTTATACCCTGTTTTCGCGGTGGAGGGAATTCTGTATTTCTTTGCACTTGGCTCTCTTCGCTTCATCTCTTGTTGGGATTTTTATGACCCCCCTTTATTTGCTTTCCCAATGCAAATTTTTCCTTGGTCGCATTCGGTTAGCAAAGGAATTGTTAGGATAACGCTGGTACCAAGTAGCGGTTTAGGGTACGCTCTTCTCAAATTGGATTATCATCTTTCTGGCAATGCTCGTTTTATATCCCACCACTTCCACGTTCTCGCGTCACGTTGCCTCTTGTTATCGATGTACTGCCTCCTGTCAGTTTTTGGTCTTTTTACCCTTTCATGTCTTTCAAATTAGGTGCGGATGTACACTTGTTTTGTCGTATCAACAGTGACACAACTTCTCTGTCGAGGTCTTCAGTCAAGCTAGCTTATATCGTATTTCGTCTTGGGCACTTGGCTCGTATATTTTCCATTCACTTCTACCACTCACCCTCACATGATGAGGGTGGTGGTCGCCTCAGTGGCTTTATGTGTTTCTTATGCTTCCGTCATCCCTGTTTCCGACCCCGGGTATGCTATTCGATATCTGGTCGTGAACTGCTTCGAACATGTCTGGTAGTTGACCATGTTTGAATTACCAGGGTGAGTGGCTAGGCTCAACAAGCAAGTAACACTCAAGTGGAACTTGGACCGTCACTATAAATCCCATGGCCCCTAGCAAGTACATCAGCCCGAGTAGCCGTCCACGATGTTTTGAGAGTAACAGGTCGTGGATCAATTTGATTGTTTACTCCCACTGCAACTGAGAACTGTAACCGTGGCCGATTAGTCAGTTAACCCAAGTCCATCGCTACAATTGTTTAAAATCTTGTTCGACGGCATATAGCTCTAATAAAACATCACAAATGATCATTAAATATCTACTACTTTGACCATTCGGTCTACCAACCAACCTTTTAACTACCTCTCGCCTTCGTCTGTCGTAACAAATACCGCCCCATATAACCAGTTCAACATTATAACCACCTACCGCCGATGAAAAACATCTGATTACTCGACAGACACTTCCTCAAACACCTCCCCCTCCCCCTCCGCCTCTCCCTCCTCCCCCCCTTTTTTCTTCTCATCCCCATCCTTCCTCCCAGCCCTAACAACAATAACAGGCAACTCCCTCACATCCACATGCTCCTGACTTCCCAAGTCCACAATCCTCACCGCCTCGATCCCCAGCACGCCCTCCCTAAGCGCCAAAAACCTCAACTCGACCACCGCACACGCGTTGGGGACCAGCGGCCCCACGCGCGCGTCCGCGGAAAGGCAGACAACCTCGGTGCTGTCCACCACGCTGCTGCGCTGCATCGCGTGCACCACGTTATCGTCCAGCACAGCGTCGGCGATCAGTGGGTCGCGCTTGTTGGAGGGCGCCGCGGTGGAAAGGGCGCGGTGCGTGCGGACCTCGTTGCGCCGGCGTTTGGGGAGGGCGTAGAGCGCCAGCCTGCGCTGGGAGGAGGAGGCGGGGGAGGTTCCGGAGGTGGCGTTATTGGTGTTGGAGGGGGTGGTGAGGATGGCGGCAGGAATCCCGGAGGCAGCGGCGGCGATGCTGATGCTGTTGCTGCGGGTTGTGATGATGGTGTCACGGTTGGGTCCGCCGTTGGTGCCGTTGGTCATTGTTGTTGTCGAAGAAGCAGCGGAGGCGGCACTCTCTGGTTTAGTCCTGTTGACGACGAACACGGTCCAGGCAAATTCCTCGCCGGCGTACACGGGCCGGTCGGGCCCGACGAAGGTCACGGTTATCCCAAAGTCCGGGATGGGTGTCTCGAAGTTGCGCTGCGTGGTGATGGAGGCCTCGAGCGAGGGGAGCGCGTCCGGGCGGGTGACGGAGGGCGAGACGAGCGGCATCGAGTCGACGCCGCCTGAGATAGACAGCTGGCTGGGCTTGTGTCGGCGCTCGATCGGCTTCGTCATGGGCGTGCCAAAGCCTGGGTTGACGGGTAAGGTGAAGTCCAAAGGTGTGGTCCAGGACATGGTCAGTTTCGGGGTGCAAGGGTCGCCACCCTCGGGCTGAACGAGGACGGCCACCTCGACTGTTATGACCAGTTCGCGGGAGGGGTGCTTGCTGATGATGTCGAGCTGGCGCGGGGCGAGCCGGTAAAGGAAGGTGAGGTGGTCGTGGGCGACGCAGTGTAAGGGGAGGGCCATGAGGTCTTGGCTGTTGAGGTCGTCGACCGTGCCGTCGGTTACGGCTAAGTCGATCTTTTGTAGGGCGGCTTCGCAGTCGAAGAAGGGGGTGAAGTCCACCTCGAGCAAGGCGATCAGGGCTGGACTCGGTGGGCTGGTGTTGGGCCGCGCGAAACGTACTCGCGTGTGGACAACGGGGAAGACTCGAAGTCTGAGGCTCTGCATGCCCCTGAATAGACGTAGTGGTTGTTTTGTCTGCGTGACGGGGGCTACGCGGGATACTCGGAGAGCGGACAGACGGGGCTGGATACCGCCTAGCATTGGGTCGTCGGCGAAGGACTCGAGAAGGTTGAGGCCTGCTGGTGCGCAGCTTTGCATATAGCCGTCGTCGACCATATCTCGAGATTTCCTGGGGTCGAGAAGCTTCAAGCCGGCAGTTGCTGCAAAGACGATCGAGGGTGCTTGTAGTCTCATCCTTGGTCGCGATACGAAGACAGGCATCTTCCAGACGGCGTAGACGTATGAATCCCTTCCGTCATTCGCTTTGCCGTCTCCATCCTCTTCGGCCTTCTCCTTTGCATTTTCCTCCTCCCCCGTACTCAGGATTATGGCATCGGTCGTGTCTGGAACGAGTCCGGTGTAGATAATCTCAGACGCCGGAGGGCCTTCCCGGTCAGATCCATGTCCGTTCACAATCTGAGCTTCTAACGTGACGACTATACGGGATAGTGAAGATCGTAGTGTTTCCTCATATCGGCGAGGGGTACGGAGTACAAGATAGACATCAGCGGTTTCATCTGCAGGTAAGGCATGAGTAAAGTGAGAGAGCAGTGCGGATACGTGATGCCAACCTCATACCGAAAAACAGCACATCTCGTTGGCCGATGCCTTCTAGCAAGTCTGGTGGTGAAGTTACGTCTGCCTTGAAATTGGTAGCGGAGGGAATGATGTAACTGAAATTGGACTGTTCCAGAAATGCTCGGCCATCATCGTGAGTGTCATCGTCGTCAGTCATGTTATAAGCCATTGTGTTATGCAGATATGAGTGAGTGTCGTCGGTCCAGTCGTTGCCTCTCCTGGGTTTTTGTGTGAGGCCACTCAGTACTTTGGTTGCCGGTTAGGGTAGAAGATAATACTGAACACCTTCCCTGCTAATTCGGATGTGTTTGCTGGTCCAGTTATAAGTTGATAAATATATCCCGGCTTGAAATCGTTTTGATCAAGCAGATCTGATATATGGAAAGAACTACAATGAAGGCATTCAGGAGTCGTAGGTAGTCGGATCTGGCGCCGGTGTTAAGGTAACCGAGACCGACTGGCGAGGTTGAGTAACACCGCAAGTCCACAATAAACGGCAAGGGCCCGGCCGGCCGCTTTCTAGACCAGCGACAGCGACAAGCCTGGAGTGCCGGGGGCGACCCTGGAATGACAACCAGAGTAATTCGCGGCTCCACAGAAGCTGAGATGGCCCGTGCAACGCACTTCCTGGCTGCGGTCTTGGCATTTGAACCGCTTCACCCAAACTGTCAAACTGCCAAACTGCAGTGGATCCGTGCACTTTCCCGTCATTCTTTCGCCTGGGCTGTCGCGCATTTTCTTAGGGTCCTCTTCCAATTCAAGTTTTCCCGTCTTCAACCCCACGACCGCATCGCTGGCTGACCCCCGACACCCACCGTACAACTTGGTCGAAACACTGACGGAAAGGAATATATCTTTTCATCATTGACCACATACTCAACCACGATGAATCCCCTGCCCGGCGGGCCGTTCCCGGTGCCAGGCGTGACCTGGCAAGAACACCGTACGCCTGATGGACGCGTGTACTACTACAACTCCCTGACGAGGGTCACGCAATGGACTAAGCCGGAGGAGCTGATGACTCCCGCCGAAGTAGGTTGATGTCGCTCTCCGCCCGTGGTCGAAACGAAGTACTAACAGTCTTCCAGCGTGCGCTTGCCAACCAGCCATGGAAAGAATACACAGCCGAGGGCGGCAAAAAGTACTGGTACAATACCGAAACCAAGCAAAGCTCGTGGGAGATGCCTGAAATCTATAAGCAGGCTCTTGGTGTTGGAACTACGACGCCGACCAGTGTTGCGTAAGTCCATTGACCCTCGCGTATTCAGCCAGACAGCGTCAGTAACTAACATCTTTCTCAACAGTACTCCTACCGGTCCTTTTTCGGCTCCCGGAGGTGGCCATCAGGGTGGATATGGAGGCGGTCAGTCCGATAACTACCGCCCCGACAACCGTGATCGTGACCGCGACCGTGACTACCGCGACCGTGATCGGGACCGTGATCGGGACTATCGCGATCGGGATAGGGACCGGGATCGTGATCGTGACCACCATCGCGACTATCGTGACCACCGCGATCACAGAGAGCCACTGGGAGAGTCACGCCAGTTGACGTTCGGCAACAACAATGCTGCTCCAGCTTTCATTCCTGCGACCGCCGATCCCGAATATGCGACGCCAGAGGAGGCTGAGGCTGCCTTCGTCAAGCTCCTGAAACGCAGTGGCGTCCAGCCCGATTGGACTTGGGAACAAACCCTTCGAGTCGTCCTCAAGGACCCTCAGTACCGCGCTATCAAGGATCCAAAGGATCGCAAGGCCGCTTTCGAGAAGTATTGCCATGATGTCATTGTTCAAGACAAGGAGCGTGCAAAGGAGAGACTAACCAAGCTGCGCGCCGATTTCGCTACGATGCTTCGGAGCCACCCGGAAATCAAGCATTACACTCGCTGGAAGACCGCTCGGCCCATGATCGAGGGCGAGACCATCTTCCGATCTACCAATGACGACAACGAGCGACGCCAGCTGTTCGAGGACTACCGTGTTGAGCTCAGGAAGGCACACAAGGACCAGCAGATCGCATTGCGCAAGAGTGCTATGGACGGTCTGATTGAGCTTCTCCCTAAGCTTGACCTGGAGCCCTATACCCGGTGGTCCGAGGCACAAGGCACTATTGAGAGCACTGCAGAGTTCCAACAGGATGAGAAGTACAAGTCCCTCAGCAAGTATGACATTCTGACCGTCTTCCAAAACCACGTCAAGGCTTTGGAACGCACCTTCAACGACTCCAGGCAAGAGGAGAAGAATAAGAAGCACCGCAAGGAGCGCAAGAACCGCGACAATTTCTGCGCTCTTCTTGCCGAGTTGAGGAAGGATGGTAAGATCAAAGCAGGATCCAAGTGGTCCAAGATCTATCCTCTTATCGAACATGACGAAAGGTACTTGGCAATGGCAGGCCAACCCGGCTCGACCCCCATGGAATTATTCTGGGACATTGTCGAGGAAGAAGAACGTGCTTTGAGAACCACCAGGAATGATGTCCTGGATGTCATTGATGTGAGTGCGCTTGAGCGTATGGCTCCTTTCGAATCTCTACTAACGAAGGATGACAGGATAAACGGTTTGAGGTCACTCCCAAGACAACTTTCCAAGAGTTTGAAGCCATTGTGAAAGATGACCGCCGCACCGCTAACATTGAGCGCGATATTCTTGAGCTTATTTTCGAGCGTGTAAGTGACCTACATCCACGGAATTCGGGAACAAATATCTGACCAGCGAAAAACAGCTTCAAGAAAAGAAGGCCAAACGCTCAGCAGATGACGACAAGCATTCCGAACGCCAGCAGCGTCGGGCCTTGGACGATCTTCGTTCGTACCTTAAGAGGTTGGAACCTCCCATCACGGTCAATGATACTTACGAGCAGGTAGAGGGCCGCATTGCTCAGAGCGACGAGTTCAAGGCCGTCACTTCGGACGAGGCTCGCCGCGGTGCCTTCGAAAAGCATATTCGCCGCTTGAAAGAAAAGGAAGAAGAGGCCGAAAGAGACCGTTTGCGCCGTCGTGATCGCGGCGACTCGTACCGGGACAGGGGTGAGCGCTCTCACCGCAGCAGTGCCCGCTCCGCTCGGAGCCGCAGTCCAGAACACGATCCATACGAAGCAGACCGCCGCAAGGCAATCGCCGAGCGGGAACGCAATTTCCGCAAGTCCAGCATGGCAGAGAGCCTGCTTTCGGACCGCAGGTCAGTAGATGGTCACCATGACTCTATTCGAGACAGAGAGAGAGATCACGATCGCGAGCGTGATCGTGATCGTCGTGACTACCGTGACCGTGATCGTGAGCGGGACAGAGACCGTGAACGTGACCGTGATCGCGAGAGAGACAGGGACAGAGATCGGGAGAGAGACCGCGATCACCGGGATAGAGACCGCGCCCGTTCGCGTGAACGCGACCGTGATTACGACCGCCGCCCTCGTCACGACGAGCTCAACCATTATGACCGGGAACGACGCAGTCGCGATGAGGATAGGGAAAGGATCTATCGCAGGCGAGTAATGGATCGCGATGTTGATGAGCTGCCATATGGTGACGAGAGACCCAGCTCATCCCGCCGCGCGCGCCCCGAAGAGGACGACCATGACCGCAGGCCCCCGGCAAAGAGAGTCAAGACCGAGCCGAGCACCACCGCTGCTCCTGCCGCCGGTGCTACTGCCGCTCCCGCCACCGCTCCCGCCGTCAAGGTCGAGGCTACGAACCCCGCCTCTGATGGCGTCAAGTCGCCACAGCCTCCAAAGCAACAAGAGAAGGAGAAGACGCCACCGCCGCCTGCTGTTGTCCGTGCGGGTAGCGAAGAGGGCGAGATTGAGGAGGACTAAGTGCCTGACTCCGTCCAATTCCTGGCTCCAAGCCAGGAATTGTCGAGGTTACGGATGGGTTATGTTGACCTCCGCCTGAAAGCGTTGGGAAGTCCGGATGGCTATATATGCAGTCTAAAAGTACTCTCGTACGTGTTTACCACCACCACTTCCCATCTCTAATCATCAATAGCAAAGTCCTTTTTTCCTGTACTTGCCTTTTTCTTCTTTGTCTTTTTTTTATAACTCAGAGCATTGTCGACATCGGGTCTTTCGTTTCGGCTTTGGCCAGGTAGAAAAAATTGCATGCGTAAAGAGAAAATTTGGATACACAACGGGGCAATCTAAAACGACGCGCCATCCATGATCGCTCGCTCGCTCGGTGAGTCGACAATATCCTTTCGTTGCAATATTTGTGCGGGTCGAAATGCTTAATGACTTAAAATAACTATGTGTCCATGGTCCTACATACTGGTTGGTGAGTTTAGCTTTCCTCTCGTCTCTTTCACTGAATCGTCGTCTACTTAATGGCGGGGAGACGATCACACATATCATTTTGTCTATCAGGTCAGTCAACTGATTTCCGTACGTTCAATTAAGCCTTCACTTCGTTAGTCAGTTCACCTGTAAAGATGAATGAAGTGGAAGAGGCATAAATAACTGAACAGCGAGGGGAAATAACAAGAAATGGAACAAGAGTCCACAAAAGACAACAGTAACAATAGACAAAAGTAAAAATATGAAGAAAAACCCTTCACGCTCTAATCATGACAGTTTATTTCCAAGATGAATCATGACGGCCTCTACCTTCTCGTCTTAGTCATCGTTTGTGCTTCTTATGGCCCAATACTCTACGTTCAGAATGGTTCTCTGCGTCATCTTTGGTATACTTCTTCCGTACAGGATCTCGTGACATCGTGGCGATCAATAAACATAGTAGAATTGATATTTGTATGTTGCCAGTGTAAAATTCAACGTGTATAGATCACAACTACTCAGTTCGATCGATTGCCTCCCATCTCATTCCTCCTCCTTTCCCATTCTTTTTCCCTTTGGCCCTCCCGAAATCGTCGCTGGGTTTCAAGAGTGCCTCCCGGCGGCAGTCGCCCTGCTTGACCCGTTGCCTCTCAATCTACAAAAAGTCCAACCATCCTAGGTGAATAGGCGGCTTCCCCCGCGTCCGTTGTTATAGTTAACCCTCAAGCAAGGGTTTCGTCAAAACACAGTGTAAAAATGACAAGCGCAAAATGTGACGGGGGGAATTCTCTTCTCTTTTTGTAGGACCAGGCAACAGGGGACAGACTGCCGCCGCCGGGGTTAATCATCCGGCTCGTCATCCTCGGAGGAGGCGTCGAATTCTGAACCAGAACGGCCGCCGCCGCTACCGCTACCGCTACCGCTACCGCCATCATCCCTGGCGCCGCAATGAATGGAGGAACTGCCGTTTTCTTTTTGGACGCCTAGAACGCCGGAATCCGATGCATCATCATAACAGCGGCGGTGGTGTTGGGTATTGCCTCTGCCGCTGTTTTTATTATTCTTGTGAAGAACATCCCTGGAGATGCCCTCTTTAACTGCTCTTCTCGGGATCGTCCAAGAAGAACTGTGGAAAAAGAGACATGTCAGTATCAGGTTGCAGCATGCGGATAAACCACAGATTGATGCAGGATGAAAACTTACGTAGTTGCCGCCGAGCTTCTGCTCCTGGTCGAGCTGAGAGTTCAACTTGTTGATACGAGGGCGGTAGTTGGTAGGATCACGACGGAAAGTGACATCAAGGTTCTTCAAGAAGGTGTTGCAACCGGTGAGCAGAGACTCGGGCTTGTTAGCGTGAGCGTCGATACCGGGCTGGCCATCGAAGACAATGACGCGGTCGGCAAGGTAGGTGGCCATGATGAAATCGTGTTCGACGATGAAGGCGGTCTTCTTGGCGTGCATGATGAAACGCTTGATGACACGGGAAGCAATGATACGCTGCTCGGAATCGAGGTCTAGAGGGAGGTTAGCAATGCATTCCAAAAGGTGAGGGGGAAGACTGTTCACGTACAGGCAGAAGGCTCATCAATGAGGTAGATATCAGCAGGGATACCGAGAGCAAGAACGATAGCAACTCTTTGAAGTTCACCACCGGACAAATGCTTGACTTCCTGATCAATGAAATCATCAAGCTTGAGGGGCTTGACGACATCAGTCTGGAACTGAGGAGACAAGAAAGCAGCCTTAATCTTCTTGAAGAAGAGTTGGCGAACGGTACCCTCGAACTTGGGAGTAATGGTCTGGGGCTTCATGGAGATCTTCATCTCAGGAACCCTCTTGGTACCATCAGGCTTAAGAACACCGGCCAAGAGACGGCAGAAGGTGGTCTTTCCGGTACCGTTCTCACCCATCATGACGATAATCTCGGAATCAGAGAAGGAACCAGCGTCGATGGACAGGTGGAAGTTGCCCATGGTCTTCTCCATGGCAGGGTACTTGAAGGCGCGCGTCTTGTCCTGGATGAACTCCTCAGTGCCTTCGGCGATGCGGAAGGTCAAGCTCTCGTCACGGAAACGCAAGTTCTCGGTAGGGATGTGACCGTCGAGGAAAATGTTGATACCTTCACGGACGGAGTGAGGAAGGGTGACGACACCGTAGACGGCGGGCTGACCGTAGAGACAGCAGACGTAATCGGAGAGGTAATCGAGGACGGACAAATCGTGCTCGACGACGATGACGTAGTCGTCGGGGCGGAGGAGGGAGCGAATGATGCGGGCGGCGCTCAATCTTTGCTTGACATCGAGGTACGAGGAAGGCTCGTCGAACATGTAGACATCGGCCTTTTGAACGCAGACGGTACCGATGGCGAAACGCTGAAGCTCACCACCGGAAAGGAGGGTGACATCACGATCGTAGATATGGCGCAACTCTATTCGGAATCAGCCATGGCGTCCAAACACCCAAGTTATGAAGCGCAAAGCATGTTGAACCTACCAAGGGTGTCGAGAACCTCGTCGAGGTTGTCAAGGGAGCGGCGGCCCTCAATGAGGAACTTGACGCTCTTATCGGGGGTGCGGATAGCCTTGGGGATCTGGTCGACGTACTGGGGCTTGACAACAGCCTTCAGGTCATCCTCAAGGAGCTTGGTGAAATAGTCTGCAAACGTGTCAACCCTCTGATCTCCTTCCATTCAGGTATCTTCCCTTACTCTGCAACTCAGAACCGCGGAAATACTTGATGACGTCCTCCCAGTCCGGCGGGTTGTCGTATCTGCCAAGGTTGGGCTTAAGCTTTCCGGAAAGAATCTTGAGGGCGGTACTCTTGCCGATACCGTTTGTTCCGACGAGACCCAAAACGTTGCCGGGACGGGGCATGGGAAGACGATGGAGCTTGAAGCTGTTGGCGGCATAGCGATGGGTGATCTGGCTCTCGAGGTTGGTGGGCAGGTTGATAATGGTGATGGCGCCGAAGGGGCAGCGCTTGGGGCAGATACCACAACCAATGCACAGCGACTCGGAGATAAAGGCGATGCGCGACTCGGGGGCCACCTATAACTCGGATGTCAGGAGGATGTTGTCGCGCAAAACACGGGGATCGTAAGGGGGCCGGAGAGATATTACCTCGATCTATTAGAGAGCAGTTAGTTAGTTGCCTGGTCGTGATACCGCAAGAGGGCTATGGACGAGGGAGGAGAGCTTACACAGAGTTTACCGGAGCGGACGACGGGGCATGACTTCTTGCATTCCTGGCGACACTTCTTGGGCTTGCACTTGTCGCTACTGACGATAGCGATACTATAGACACGAAACAGGTGTGGTCAGCAAGATGGACAGGCATAAGACGGCGCATACGGCCAAACCAGCGCAGGCCAGTCGCGGCCGGTGCTTCTGTAAGCATCGCACACATGCGTGCGGCCTTAATCGTTGGGAACGCACCGAGTGAGTTTGTCCGACATCTTGTCTGTGGTTTCGCTTTGCGAACTGGTCGAGATGGGTAAATTTGGGCGGACCGCTATCCTAGGCGCAAAACGGGAAACGGGGGAGGGGGAGAAATTCTCAAGGTGCCGCACGTCTCGGAATGCTACCAGCAGAGTGGAGAGGTCCAAACAAGGCGGAGGAGGCTGACACGACTTCTCCAGAGGCAACGTGGGTCGACGTCGGGTTGCGGGTTTCTGGACAATGTCCTCGTCTCGAAAAAATGTCAGGACAGCTGCACCGTGCGCCGAGTCTGGTGTGTGGAGGGCAGGAGGGGCAGGGCAAATCGCGAAAAAAAGACCCCGCTTGCCCTGTGTTAAAGTCAACGCTAAACCAACATGGCAACAAGGTAGGGGCTAGCTCAGTGTAAGCTGAAATATGCCACGATTGATAGGTTACCAAAAGTCCACTGTTCCCGCTGTTCCATACGTCCCCTACCTTACTCTCTCTCTCTCCATCATCTTGTCTTTTACCTCAGGCTATCTTCAATATCCCCGAGGCTCTCTAAACTTGTGGTCGTACTACCTAACTAAAGCTCTTGTTTACACATTGTTCAAGGGTTGTTGCGGCTGGTCGTGTACATTGAGATTTTACCATTGTTCTTGTCTCTTTGTTCCGTTTCCGCATCCCCTCGAGCTTCCGCTTCCTTTCAGCAGAATCTCTGTCTAAAGGTACTTTGGTACAGTGACCCAAATGGCATCATGGATAAGTTTACAACATTGTGTGCTATCTTTGCTGAGGTTTGGTTGTTTCTGGTTATCGGCCAAAATAATTCGGTTTCTGCTGAACACAACCTTTACATCGCCCATTTGCCGGACATATACACACCGCTTCACTGGACGACTACACCATGGACGATGGATGATAGCTGGGTAGATTCGCTACCAAAACTACTCTCTTTTGCAAGTGATCATTGCTTTCTCCGTGGGCAATCACATCCGACCCATCTCTACACAAGGGAGCAGGTTGGAGCCTACGCTATCTCAGCATGTCTCTGGTACTCCTAACAAATTGTCAATGGCGGCGTATCGTTTGTTTGGATGCAAGTATGGTCGACGACATCAAGTTTGTCATGAAGTTCTGTGGGCGGAGGTGCATGTGTTAGGGTTGGCAACAGGACGCGGAGTCCTCCCACCACCGTATCGATATTCGAAAAGGAAATCTCTCGCAGCATGATGCCGTCAACAGCCACGGTGCAGAGAGGCGCAGGGTTACTGATGGCCGCGCAGTCAAACCGGACTTCCGAAGCTGTGATGGCTACCCATCGACGGACGTACATTATCTTTACCTTGGCCGGGCAGGAACTCACAACAATATGGTCCGAGTTAGGTGGCCGAGGTAGCTTATGCTACGCGGCGTTGTCGACAGCAGAAGCTGAAATCGCCATGCAAGACGTTGCGGATAGTTGGCAACGGAATGCCAGGTGATGAGATTAGCAGTTAAGTGAAGCTGAGTTGGTACTTCAGCGGCAACGGGATCGGGTGGGTCCATCCCCGTCCTGGACGTATCTGCCGTGCTGCGTCTTGGGGGAAGGGATGCTCTACCCACTTGGACACCACAATGTCGTCCTCAAAATATCAAGGGATTCTGAAACTGGTAGTTTCTTCGGTAGTGAGTTAGGCACGAGACGAGGACAACATCTTTTTGATTATTTACCTATGGTTCTCTCATGGCAGTTTTTGCGGCTCTCGGATCTCGTTCAAGGTGGAATCTTGGCTTGGATAGACGTGGCCCCGCAGCACAGTCACTTACAAGATATTGTCGGCCTGGCTTGCCTGCGTCGGCTTGCTGTACCTATGCCCTCTTCGGAACTCCAGTGGCGGGAACATCACCTCACCTCGGAGCCGGTCCAGTGCTCGCGGTGTGACAACCTGCTCTGGCACCAAGACGATACCTACCTCTACCAGTGCATGGCTGGCACCTGCGCCGGAGCTGACAAAGAATAATAGCACCTCGAGGCCAACATGCCTACCTAGAAAAGCCGAGCGCCGTCTACGTAGCTTGTCGTCCTTCTTCATCCTTTACCACCTCTTTGATTTCCCCAAGTCGCACCAACAAGGTAGTCCATGTGCCATCAACCCACGACAACACCTCTCTGAATCATTGATCTATCAACCATTCCATCTCTAGAGGTAGGTATTCTTCGTGATCGATCAACAAACCATACCTCTACCTCCAAACCGATCGAATAATCGGCCACACATCTCACCTGCCTCATACCGCCCGCGCCGTCTGGAAGGGCACGATCGGAGTCCGTGGGCAACCAACGAGTTGGCAAGCTCCAGCAACTACATCCGACCAGGGCAAGGCCAGGCTCGAGCCGCGTTGGTTTGTTTCCTCTCATTCGTCCTTTCTGACCTAAACTTACAAGAAAGATTGAGCTTACAGGTCTTCGTCACACAATTGAAATCCGTGCGTTGTGGCGGGCAGAACGGCAAGGATCGTGACAGCGCCCATCTGACTGCATTGGGCAAGTGTACTTTCTGGTGCTAGGTACCGTCCAGCAAAGAGAAGAGTGAAGTGGTACCTCAAAAACGTAAGTTCACAAGACGTGCGTTACATTTCGGTTTCTGTATTTACAGAGCTGAACCCTCCAATACCAGCTTTTGGCAGCAGCTGAGAACCTGAGAGCCTGCTGTGCTAGTGTAGGGACGCCCCACACTCTGGAGGTCGCTTCCAAAAGCCCCAACCAATCAGCGCTCGGAGCCGAGCAAGCATTGAGCTGAGGGCAAGCGGGCCTCGTCTGAAGCACAAGCCAGGCAGTGGCCCACTGCGCACTGGTGTTGCTGGTTCTGGTTCACCATTTTCATGGATTCTTCTCCTCCGTCCATCACTGCGATTTTCCGCTACACCATCACCACTGCCAGCCCCCTCCCAGGGTCTCCGGCCTTGACCATTTCCCCCACCACCACTCCTCCGGCACTGCGATTTTCCATTTCGGACTTGAAGATTCGCCCTTCAGTCTGCTGCCTGGAGGCTCTTAATTCTTCCATGACTTGTGAGTCCTGCCACTGCCGCCCACTGCCCACGGCCCATTGCCCACTGCGTGCCCTGCCCTGCGTATCGCCTTGCGTTTTCCCCATCATTTCGCCCATCGAAGCGGGCCTCGTCGCCTTCGATATCCATCGTCTACCAGCTTGTAGAGGTCGCCAGACCGTCGATTCTTGATGAATATCGTCTCTACAGCTGCCCCAGACCATGGCCTGCTCTCCCGTGCCCTCCACGCGCCCACACGCGACTTCAATCGTCGTCGCCGTCCGCCTCATCATCCACAGCCTTGCCTCCATCACTTACACGCGAGCCAATGCGACAATCATCATTGAGAGTCGTCCTCTGCCCCGATGCCGGATTTCTCTGATGATTCCGGGTCGCGAGAGTGGCCTCTTTCCATCGCCCCAAGTAGTGATCCGTAAATGACGCGTACCGCTGGCTGACATCGTCGTCTTACAGCAGGCAGCCTCCGCGTCTAAATCTCAAAATGTCGACATCTCCCGAATCCGGTCCGGTGTTCGGGCATGTGTCACCGCCGGCGGATGACAGCCACTTCAACTTTACCAACGATAACGAAAGCACGAGCGACCTTTCTGACGTTAATGCCGCCGAGGCCGACCCAAATGACGACGCCGACGCCCAGTCATACCAGCCTGTCGACGACGACGCTGCCTCGCCCATACAAAAGCCCGAGTTGACGCCCGAGGAAGCGTCCGATTCAGCAAGTAATGACGACGTCGACGCGTCAGATGATGGAGACTTTGACGCCCCCGATAGCCCCGGGTCTGCTCAGAGCAACGAAGTCGTGTCTGCCTCGTCGTCCCGTACCGCCGTGAAGCGCAAAGTCGCCCACGCCATAGAGGATGATTACATTAGAGAGAATCCTGCCTTGTATGGATTGAGGAGGAGTGTATGAATATCCCGCAGTCCTTGATCTGGTGTATCATGCTAACGGCTCGCAACAGTCGCGCCCTACACAACGCCGCGCCCAGATTGTAAGTGGATTAACCTGGAGCTCTCATCGTTTCGCCTCTCCTAACCGAGTAAACAGGTCGACTCAGACGAAGAGGATGAACCATCAGACTCGGATGCTGCACCAGTGTCTAGAAAGCCAGCGAAAAGGCGTCGGGTTGAGCGCTCGTTGCCTCGTAAGTTTTCGTCCGTCATACTCATCGTCATCCTGTTCCGCTGCTGACCTGTCGTGATTTCCAGCTTCCAAGCGTGGCACCCCTGCTCGTCAGCCCTCCATCGATGATTCCGATTCCGACACATACGGAGGCGCCAAAGCCCGCAGCTTCCAGAGGAAGGTCCGCAGGCAACAAGAACAAGACCCTGCTTTGGCTTTCGGCGAAAAGAGATGGTCCAGCCGTCGGGCTGCTCAGGTCTCGGCTGGCGCCTACCAAGAGAGCGACGCGGAAGAGGACGAGGAGGAAGACTCCGAGCTTACACCCAACTACTGGGCTGCCAATGCCGAGGACAACTCCCCATACATCGAGAAGATCCTCGGTCATCGTCCGAAGGAGGGTGTCGAGATCACAGTGGATGCCACAAGGCACGACTTCGCGTACTTCATCAAATGGCAGGGCCAATCACATTCTCACAACACCTGGGAAACCACCGAGACTGTCGCAGGCTTCCGAGGCTTTCGCCGCCTCGAAAACTATTACAAGAAGGTTGTTGAGTACGAACTGGAGATGCAATTCGGTGGCGATGACATCAGTCCGGAACAGAAAGAGCAGTGGTACTTGGACAGAGAACGCGAACAAGAGGCTCTCGCAGACTACACAAAGGTCGAACGCGTTGTGGCAGTCAGAGATGGCGATGAGGGCACCGAGTATTACATCAAGTGGAAGGGCCTGCAGTACGACGAGTGCACCTGGGAAGCTGAGTCTCTGGTCACCAAGCTTGCTCAGGACAAGATCGACCAGTTCATCGACCGATCCAACCGTTCATGGCAGTCTGATCGCAAGCAGACCAACCCCGATACCCGTTCGAGGATGACAAAGCTGGAGAAGCAGCCTGACTACATCAAGGGCGGCGAGCTTCGTGAGTTCCAAATGAAAGGCCTCAACTTCCTTGCCCTCAACTGGGTCCGCGGTAACAATGTCATCTTAGCCGATGAAATGGGTCTGGGTAAGACGGTTCAAAGCGTCTCGTTCCTCAGCTGGCTACGGAATGAACGCGGCCAGGAAGGACCGTTCCTTGTCGTCGCGCCTCTCAGTGTCATCCCAGCTTGGTGCGATACCTTTAACCATTGGGCTCCGGATATCAACTACGTCGTCTACCTTGGCCCGGAGGCAGCCCGGTCCAACATTCGAGATTACGAACTTTTTGTGGATGGTAACCCGAAGAAGACCAAGTTCAACGTCTTGGTCACTTCCTATGACTACATCTTGGCCGATGCGGATCATCTCAAGAATATCAAATGGCAAGTTCTTGCTGTTGACGAGGCCCATCGCCTCAAGAACCGAGAGTCCCAGCTCTACATCAAGCTCAACAACTTCGGCGTTCCTTGCAAAGTCCTCATCACCGGCACACCCATCCAGAACAACCTGGCCGAACTTTCAGCCCTTCTCGACTTCCTTAACCCGGGCAAAGTCGTCATTGATGAAGAGCTTGAAGCGCTGTCCACTGCCGACAGCAAAGGTCCGACTGATGAAGAACAAGATGAGGCTAGGCGTATCAGGACTCAAGAGAAGCTCCGCGAGTTGCATCAGTCAATCGCTCCTTTTATTCTCCGTCGTACCAAGGAGACAGTCGAGTCGGATCTCCCCCCCAAAACCGAAAAAATCATCCGAGTCGAGTTGTCTGACGTGCAACTCGACTACTACAAGAACATTCTCACACGCAACTACGCTGCCCTCAGCGACGCGAGTAACGGCCACAAGCAATCTTTGCTCAACATTATGATGGAGCTGAAGAAAGTCAGTAACCACCCGTACATGTTTCAGGGTGCCGAGGAGCGTGTCCTCAACGGAAGCACCCGCCGTGAAGACCAAATCAAGGGTCTCATTACTAGCAGTGGCAAGATGATGCTTCTTGATCAGCTGCTGGCGAAGCTCAAGAAGGACGGACATCGTGTCCTGATCTTCAGTCAGATGGTCAAGATGCTGGACATCTTGGGTGACTATCTCCGTGTTCGCGGATATCAATTCCAGCGACTTGACGGTACCATTCCTGCTGGCCCAAGACGTATGGCCATCAACCATTTCAACGCCGAGGGCAGCGACGATTTCTGTTTTCTTTTGTCTACTCGTGCCGGTGGCCTTGGAATCAACCTCATGACGGCTGATACTGTCATCATCTATGACTCGGATTGGAATCCCCAGGCCGATCTACAGGCTATGGCTCGAGCTCACCGTATCGGCCAGAAGAGGCCTGTCAATGTCTACCGCCTCGTGGCCAAGCAGACTATTGAAGAGGAAGTTGTGAAGCGTGCTCGCAACAAGCTCTTCTTGGAGTATCTTACCATCCAGGCCGGTGTAACAGATGAAGGCAAGGCCCTCAAGGAGCAGTTCAAGGAGCGCGGCCTCAAGATGGATGAGGCCAAGACTGCTGAGGATATCTCGATGATCCTCAAGATGCGTTCCCAGAACCTGTTCGAACAGTCCAGCAACCAGCAGAAGCTGGAGCAGCTCGATATCGATGCTATCCTTGAGAATGCCGAGGTCACCAAGACCGATGTCGATGACAAGATCAACCTCAGCAGTGGTGGTATCGACTGGGATAACTGGATGCAGGTTACCGACGTCAAGGTCGACGATCTCGCCCTTGACTGGGATCAGATCATTCCAACCGAGCAGCTTGCTGCCATCAAGGCGGAGGAAAACAGAAAGAAGGAAGAAGAGTATTTGGCGAAGACTATCGAGGAAAATGCTCCCCGAAAAGCTGCCTTGAAAGGCTCGAAGAAGAGCGCAGAAAACGATCGGGCTGAGCGTCTGGCAAAGAAGCGACAACGCGAGAGGGAGGAGCAGGAGGAGCTCGAAGAGCAACGTGCATTGCTTTCCGATCCTAAACGCCCTCTCAATGAGAAGGAAACCCGCAATCTTATCAGGGCGTTCTTCAGGTACGGTTCCCTGGACGACCGCGAAGAAGAGGTTGTCCAAGATGCTCGCCTGAGTGACAGAGACCGGGACTTCCTGAAGTCTATCATCGAGGACCTTGTCATTATCAGTCGCCGCGCTGTAGATGCGAACAATGAGAGACTTCGCGAAGAAGAAGCGAGGGCCGGCAAGCCACTAGCGAAGAAAGACAAGAAGGCCGTACTCGTCGATTTCGGCGAGGTACGGAAGGTCAACGCAGAGACTGTTGTGGAGCGCCCCCCTCAGCTCAAACTTCTGCGCCGCGTCCTTCGGGAGTGTAGCGATGTCCTCTCTTTCAGGCTTCCTGAAGCTTCCAAGGCTGCCGCATATACTTGCGACTGGGGTGCACGTGAGGATGCCATGCTCCTTATTGGAATCGACAGGTACGGATTCGGTGCCTGGACGCAAATCAGGGACGATGCTGAATTGCAGATGCATGACAAGTTCTTCTTGGAGGAGCATCGCGTTGACAAACGGGAAGAACGAAAGAAGACAGAGGCGGTAGGGATTCAGTCCCCCGGTGCTGTTCATCTGGTCCGAAGGTCCGAGTACCTCCTGTCTGTTCTTTTGGCCAAGCACTCGAATGACGCTGCTGCTAAGAAGGCAGTTGAGAACCATCATCGCAGCAAGAAGCTTCTCACAAACAACGGCCATCGCCGCGGTGAAGCTAGCTCCATCTCCGGATCACCTGCACCACTGGGCGTTAAGAAGTCTATTCCTCACAGGGACCATCACTACCGGACTCTCAGCACCGCGAATGACCGCGGAACCCCCAGGCCAGATCACAAACGGAAGTACGCGGATGACTACGAAGAGCACAGCTCGAAACATCGTCGTGTAGAAAACGAACGTCGTGGTACAGATAGCAAAGTTGACAAGAAGAAGGACAAAGCGCCCAAGGTCGACCCCGAAACCCATGAGAAATGGAAGCGAGACAGGCAGAAGGCAGTAGAGCGCTTCCATGAACTTGCCAAGTTGAACAACGACGAGATCGATAGCTCGGACAACTTCCAACTTGTTTGGTCTCTACTTCGGCCGCTCAAAGCGAACATGGAACGAATCATGTACTCTAAGGAACGTTTTCCTGCGGCCAAAGAACGCGCCAAAATATTGGGAGAAGAGATTCGCGCATTTGGCAACTTTCTCAAGCAACTGGAAGAAAAGAGCCCGCTGGATGGCTTGGAGCCACAGTTCTGGTAAGTCTGCAGACGCAGTCAGATTTTGCTTATTTCCACTGGCTAACGATATATGCAGGGAATTCCTTTCTTCGATCTGGCCGATTGGGGAAGTCAGGGTGTCGGGCCGGCGACTCCAGCGTATGTTCGGCGACCTTTGCAAGAAGGATACCGAGCCCAAGGAGGACAGACCTCAGAATCTGAAGAAGCCAAGTCGCCCGGATCTGGAAGATGGCGAGATTGCCAGCGATCGCGACGACCGAAGATCTCGTGACCCTTACCGCGACGACCGCCGTGAGGACCGGCGCGAAGAGCGACGTGAGGAGCCTAAACGGCGCCCGAATTATTACGAGAACGGCGATCGACTCAATTTTTATCGCCATCGTAGGGACACCGACAGGGGAGCACCGGTCCGTCACTCGTGGCAGAGCAGCCGCAGTCCCTCTCAGCAGCAACGGCCTTACTAAGGGCTGACTCTGGTCCATGAAGATTTCCCCCATCAATAATTGTTACTCAGCTCTTGCATTGTCTGGCGTACGGGTTTAGATATCTCGACTGGGGTTGTTGTTCTGTTTTTGTTTTGTTTTTTTCCGCTCCCCTATCCACATGTGGGAGTTGACAAGCACAGCACACGGTGGTGGTGTTGCTTTGGAACAAGCGATACCTGTGATGAGGAGTTTATTTTATGTTACAAAAGGTCGCGCGTGTTTTAGGAAAGGGTTGATTCAGCATTATCTTACCATTGCTGGTGATAGTTATCCTTGTTGTTATGTGTGGTTGGTGCAAGAAACCGCGTGCGCCGATGCAGAAAACGAAAGGCACGCAAGCAAGCGTTCTACTACCTATTAGTCAGGCAACTCATCAACATCGATGCCTGATACAGTTTTGGTTTTTCTTTTCTCCAATTATCTCAATAACAACAACAACAACAACAACAACAACAACAACAACAACAACAACAACAATAACAACAACAACAACATAAAACGAAGGGGTATGGAACATGGTTGGTCGCTTCTGCGGTCCTGCAAAGCGTACAAAGAAGGGAAAGAAAACACACTGTTCGATACCTCTTGTAAACCACTCGAGGATCACTTTATTGAGGACAGGGGATGATGATTGATGGAAAGACAAAGAGAAGGAACCGTGCGTTGTTATTGTGTGTTTTTTGCCCCACTCAGCTTCTGAGAGTGGTTACAGTTTAACTTAGAGAGAGATAAGAGGAGAGAAGAGAACATTGCTATGATATCCATGAAAGAAGCATCACCGATGTCATTTTCTTCCGGTCTGTTTGTTCTTGTTGTCTTAAAAAAGGAAGCGTTTGTCATGAGTTAAAACTTCAGCAATATTATGATCGGTCTGAGAGCGCGTTGTTGTTGTTGTTCTTTTTCTGTCCATCGTTATCTGTGTATCATTTAGACGGCCTACACTACGACTTCCTCTCCATTTCCTCTCTTCTTCTGTTTCAAAAAGGGTAGCTGTGAGCGTAGTTAGACTTCTCTGTTGCAACATCGATATTGGGGAGACCCCATACAAAAACACCAACTTCGTGTCCTTCGGTAACACTTGGCCATCGAACACACTCAATGCCCCTCGAAGATCGTCCCGCAACCCCATCAGCCAGGGATGCACCGCCGTCACGTAATCATGAATCGTCACAAAGCCCGTCGTCGTCGAGCTGCCCGCCTTGACCACCAAGTCCTCGTAAACCTTGCTAGGCCGGCTCTCTTGGCAACAGTAGCAGTATATCAACGTTCCGCTCTCGTCAATGTCCTCGGGATTCTCCGTATCCTCTGCGTGCGGCTCGTGATACTCGCCCCAATCCCCCACCCACCAGCCCAAGGGTACTATTTTGACCTTGAGCTCTGACACCCCCGGTACGGATACCGGGGCTTTCGAAATCGGGTGCCATGCCGACGGCGATTCGTCCCCGTCGTCGTCTTCGTCGTCGCCGCCGGTGGACGTGACTTTGTGGCGGAAATACGGCTCGCGCGGGCCGTTGAGGTCGCCACGAAGTTGGCGAATGGTAACAATTGGCCCGTTGACGGGACGACTTTGGAGGACGGAAATGGTGTTTTCCGAATCGAGGGGGTCGTTGAGGGACCAAAAACAGGCGCATCATTTCGGCGCTGGGTCTGATACTTGGCGGGGACTCCACCCTGGATGATAGAAATGATGGTGGCCCTGAAGGAGTTTCGTTGGCTTTAACTTGGCCAGGTGGGGGATGGTTGTCTTCTGACGGTAGTGACATGTTTGTCTGGTTCTGGCTTTAGTAAGCCTAGAATGGTTGATGTGGTTTGTGAAATGAGGATGGCCAAGGATGGGAGGAGAAGCAGATAGACAGGCAGGCTGTCTTCTAATTTATAGGAAGACACATTCGGACTTACTTGTATCTGTCCACTATCAAAAATGCCCGGGATCGTTCACCAACTGCATTTTCAAATGGGGCAAGCGGGATTAGAGTGCAGTTGGGCTGCTGCTACCTAGAGGTGTCGTGAAGGAATTGAAGCAAGTGAAATGTATATTCTACTGTGTAACGAGCACGCCAAGAGGTGCAGCGGATGGGTTAATTATACTTGCTGTTACATAGCCCTTCATGTGCCCTTGACTCTTTCCCCATTAGCCGAGCTTGAGGTTTACTATGTACGCAGACGACACTCGCTCACCGTTGAGATTTTCCTCAATGCTTGCATTCACCAGACTTGATTCAGGACGTGGCTTGTCCAATCGAACACGCCTAAAGGTGGCTAGGGAAGATTCTATCGCTTAAAACATCCTAAAAATGGATCCATATTTCGCAATGAGGGGATGGGAGGAGAGGGAGGCAGTGTGCCTAGAGGTCAATAATAAAACTTTATGCAAAGCGAAGGGGTAAGGCTTTTTCGAAGTTGACTTGACCTGACGTAGTGTAAGTATATTGCCTTGAATATTGCTTGTTGGAATTTGGCAGATCTTGACTGTCTGGTATACGACTTAATGTCCATCTAGGCTCTGTGCATTCCTCCATACAACCAGGTGGTGGTCATCATACTAGTATGTACGCGTCTGAACGTCAGGAGTCAATATCAGGGGCTTTAACTTCACCATTGCACTGGTTCCTGACGGCATCTCACAATCTCAGCAGGGAGTAATTCTCATCGGTAGTATGTATGATCATCTGGTGAGTTGGTAACTCGTACACTGCTTAGTTAGTCTATGAATGGCCTCAGTGTGTTGTTACTTCAAGGACCAGGCTGCACTTTGAAGCGGGCGGGACATCAAGGTGATGGCTGACCGGAGATATTGGCGAATCAAACTCCTCGGTAAGTTGTAGCCCGTCATAGATCTTAGCTTCTGATTTGTCTCTTCTTATCATAGAGGTGGTCTCCCTTCAAAGCCTCAATCCGGCATCTCCGGTAGCCTGCTCTCAAGCAGCACATGTAGCAAGATGGTGAGCCAGTACCTCATACTTAGAATAACAGCGGCGATCAACTTGCATGAGATAGAAACTTCAAAACTGGTTCTAGAGTTGTTCAATATGCCTTGGGGGTTAGGCTAGGTGGACTCATGCACACAACCCTCGTGCGCACCATGATGAAGCTGAACATTCATGCATGATAATAAGGCATCCAGGAGTGCCGTTCTAGATCATGAATGGACGCCACACATGTAGGTACTGGGGGCATGAAGAGGAACGTCAGGCTGCGCAACGATGCTCCGCCAATCCAAGGACGCCTTAGCAGGCCGGGCTTCATGATTCGTCGTGACAAGGGAACAGAGCCGCTTCAAACGCCGAAGAAGGTCGGCACTTAGAGGAAGAAGCATCACCACTGCCGCAATTCGGGCGTCTCTTTGGTCTCAGCGATGATATTTTCAGGAACTTATCATGGAACGATGCGTAGCCGACTAGGAGGGCCGAGTGAACATATCGCATGATTTTAAAAGGTCCGGACCTTTCCCACTCTTTCTTTCTGCTATCCTTCTTCCCACATCTCATCCCTACACTTTAGAGGACAACTCCTATACCAGGTTGTACACCAACGACACAGTTTTACTTGGTATATTGCGGATTCCTCTGGAACTTGCCCCGAAACCCCAAACTCACGGCAATTTTCAAGCGCTTCAGCCATCATGTCCACTCCGACGGAGATCTATGTTGCGGTGATGGGAGTGACAGGTTCCGGCAAAAGCAACTTCATCAAATGTTGCGTTGGGAGGGATGACATCGTTGTCGGCGATGACCTCAGATCTTGTGAGTTAACTCCATAACCTCAACATGGCTTAAGCTAACTTAAAGTTTCGTAGGCACCAAAGACGTGAAAATGCACTCTTACTATCATTCACCATCCGTCAGTCAATCTCATCGACACCCCGGGCTTTGATGACGATAATTTGAGCGACGCCGATGTCCTACAGAAGATCTCAGACTGGCTCGCCAACCTGTACCGAGGCGATATCAATCTGAACGGACTTCTATATCTGCATCGCATTATCGACAATCGCTTGTCAGGAACAGCACGGAAGAATCTCGCCGTCTTCCAAAAGGTGTGCGGGAATGATGCCCTCAAGAACGTCACCTTGGTTTCCACCATGTGGGACATGGCTGGCGTTAATCAAAAGTCAATAAAGCGGGAGACACAACTTCTCCAAGAAGACGGGTTTTGGGGTGAGATGGTTCGAGAGCATGGAACGCACGTAGGCCGACATGACAACACCAAGGAATCGGCGATGCAGCTGCTGGCAAGATTCGTCAAGGGCCCGAACTACAGGGTCGTCGTGGATCTGCAGCAAGAAGTGATCGACGGAAAGACGTTGGACCAAACAGCAGCTGGTTTGGAGGTTCTTAGGGAAATCAACAAGGCAAAAGCGGCTATCGAGGAAAAACTAAAGCAATTGGAAGAAGAACTGAAAAGTGCAGCCCAAGACACAGAACGGAAATTTCTAGTCGCAAAACAGAACGAGAAGAAGGAAAGGTCCATGAGACTTCAGCTGCAATGGGAGAAGATGTACACCGAAAGGAGGTTGAGAGAACAGAAGAAGAAAGAGGAACTGGAAAATGGTCTCAGCAAGTCATACGTGGCTTCAGTCGGCACAGTCCTACTTGGCGGCGCGGCATCGCTTGTAGCGATGGCCTCCGCTCCGGCAACTGGAGGGGCATCTCTGGCAGCTGTGCCGAAAATCTTCGCAATGGTTGGTGTGTCGCTTGTGGGTGGAAAGGTTTCGCGGGATCAAGCGCGTGCCGCGGCACATAATGACGATGCGCCCCCTGATTATACAAGTATGTATGCCTTGGAGGGTATACTTGAGGTGGAAGAGATGGAAGATTGAAAAGCCTTCCCATATATTGTAACGATATGAGAGGGAATGATGATGGAAACTGTGCCGAGCAATTCCAATATACGACGGGAATAGCACTTTTGTTTTCCTACTGACAACACCATCGGCGCCGGCTTGAAATATGAGATCAATCCCAAGTCATGAAAATGCTTCTTGTGTGTATTTCTAGCAGCGTACGACGCGGATAAAATGAGGTGACCTAACTATTGGGTCCATCCTCTTCGCGTACACCTCCCAGAAGAGAGGACAGAAGAAAAAGAATAGAAACTGAACCCTTTTCACAATCAACAACCCAACCCAACCATCCGCTGTCCGTCGCTTCATCCACGCCGACGGGGAAAGCGGAGTAAAACGCCGTTATGCTTTTTACCTGATATCATTTGGCTCCAGCGAAACCATGTGCCCCAAACAGCCCATTATTTTCGTGTCAAGACTGCCCGTCCCGTTCTAAAAATTTCAAGCAATTATAGCCTTCATCCGCTATCCGTTTTGACCAAGCCTTAGTCAATTAGATGGCTTATACCCCGAGGCTTCGACTTGGGCGAGATAGTAAGTGTGATTTCCCGACCCAACCCTGGTGCTTCCAACTGGCTCGAGCCAACACTGGGTGTCCTAGACCTGCTTCTCGTAGTCATGTTTGGACGTGAAACCTTCATCGCCGTTGGTCGTAGGGATGGGAGCACTGTAGGAACGTCCTTGTCGAAATCGCGAGGCGGCGAGGACAGATCCGAAGACGTATCAGGGTCAAAAGGGATCTGCTTCGCGTTTTCCTTCCCAGGCGCGGCCACGGCCTTCGTGGCCTTGAATGTCCGGTTGAGGGCGTTCTGGGGTTTGACAACCACCTTCTTCTTTGTCTGCCGCGGCTTGCGCCGAGGAGCAGAGCCAGGCAAGGGTTTACGCCCGGTGGTAATCATAGTGCTGACAGGGATCGTCTCCTTGGAGGACGTGGTTTTGCCGAAGGTAAGAATGCTCTGTTTCGCTGTGGTCTTGGTCGTCGGTTTCCGTGCAGGAAGCGTGGCACGAGGCTTAGGGCTCGCGCTCGGTGTCGGGATTCCGCCTTGCTTCTTTGCCAACACCTTCGAAAGCGGTTTTTCGTCCTCGTCATCTGACACAGAGGACTTGCGCTTGCGCTGAAGCAAAACGTCAATCCTGTTCTTACTTAGTGTAGCCTCCAATCTCTTCTCCTTCTTCTCATCCACCAGCCATGTCGTAGGATCTCCGATATCCTGCTGATCCCACTTCGGTAGGTTCACCAATTCAGCTACATCGTCGCATTTCCCCTTGATCACGTAGTCCCAGCAGTCTTTGAATTCCGCTCCTTGAGGTTCGGGGTCAATGTTGATCCACGCTGTAATACCATCCCGACGGCTCCTGGTCAGCTGGCACATCTCCTTGACGAGCCTTCGAACACCAGGAATCTTGAGAGTTGTGCCGACGACAATAACCGCATCCGGAACCCTTTTCAAGTCTGCCTTTGAGACGTTTCCGATAGCCTCTTCATCGGGGTTGTACTCGTTGTACAAGACAATTCTGGGCCGTAGCCTGCCAATGCCGTGACTCCGTTTTCCGGCAAATGTCGTCCGTACCTCATCCTGTTCCTTGCACCTTGCGCAAAGAGGAGCCTCAGAGCCTTCGAAAAGCTCGGCGTTGAAGGGCTCTAGGTGGCTGCACTTTGTGCACACCATCTTTTCCAACCCACCGTGAAGTTGGACGGTAACCGGCCATGGACCCTTCGCGTTCAGAGGTACGTTGGTGGCTAACGGTGGCATCTGGGTGTCTAGTGTATCGATATTTTGTGTGTAGAGTCGTAGTAGCCGTCCCTCCTCAGCCATAGAGGCTAGCATGTGGTGGAATGGCGTGGGCTTCGCTTGTGACGTCAATTGTGCTAGTTCGCGCACCATGGTATGGAAAGACTCGGTAGAGTCATCGTGCTTGTAGACAGACGCGTCGAAAAGGTGTTTTCCAGACGCCTTCAGCTTGTGCTGACCGCGTAGCGTCGCGAAGAGGCCGGTTGACGAGCGGAAATCAGGGACTGAAAAAGCGCGTCAGTGAGGTCCGAGAGAAAAAAATGGCGCGTCATAGGATGTCCAAGGCGCGCAGATGTTGAAGGGAAAGTGAAATAAAAGGGGTAAGGGGAGACCTACTACCAGCCGAGACGGATATGCCAGCACCAGCAATGACGACAATCTTCTTTTTCCTCCGCAGGGCCGTCAATAATCTGTCGAGGTTCTCATCGGCTTCTTCCACTCGATTTTCAAGATCGATATGCTCTGTGGTACGGGGCTTTGGCGGCGCGGCGGTGCGGCGACGCTTCGTCGGAGGAGGTCCATCTGTGCGGACCTGGATTTCCTGGGCCGCGTCAGAATCTGGTCCCTTCATGGGGGAAGCGCTGCCAGAGGGTATCGAGCTGGAACTAGGAGAGGGATATCGGTTCGAGGCATCGAGTAGCAGAGGCGTGGGAGGCAGAGAAGGCGACTGAGAGAGAACTGAGAGCGGAGAGGATGGAAGAGAGCCAGATGAGGACGAGTCGGACTGTTTCTTGGGTCGCAGGCAGTCCATAGCTGCTGCCTTTAAATGCGCGTGTCCCGCTGCAAGGCTCAATTGCTGCTACGTCTTCTCCAAGTGCCCTGCAGTGTCTGAGCGTGACTAGCTTTGGGCAGACGAGCTGGTGGTGACGAGGGGTTGCGGTTTGCAATTTGTTGCTTTGCTTTTCGCGATGCTATGTCATGGCCGAATTGGGAGAGGCCCTTTTGCGCCCAGGTGGGCAAGTTCGATCCAGGTCGTTGTCGCCGTCGTCTCAATGGGGGAGGACAAAGGAGAGCAGGCAGCTGGGCGGCTGGGCGGCTGGGCTTGCTAAGTCGTCGTTATAAATGAAGAGATGGGCGGAAGTTGGTGGTGAGTTCAAGTTGAGGTCCTGCAACTTGGAAAAAGAGGGCGCTATGGTACGCAGAGCTCCGGAATGGTTGTTAAGAATAATAAGTCGCACTTGTACCGTTCGGCTGCGGATGGCGGACAGACGCCTTCCTTGAACAATAAAATGCAGAGAAGGCAGGTTCAATGGTGAGTTGAGAAGGTCGCGGTTTGCGTCCAAGTATCCACCTGCACACTAAAAGTCCTTGGCTGCTGTTGGTGGAGGAATGGATGCCCCAGCGTTCTATGCAGCCGGTAGGTCATCGGAAGCAGCCCAAGCGCGAGGAACGGGCAGATGGGGGAGATGGGAAAGTACGATTTACAGGTTGCGGGCAGGCTTGCATGTGCGCAAGGAGATTCTAGCGTGCAACACGATTGGACACTTGGGGAGAGTGAGACTGGGACAGGTTGGCAATGACAGAGCTGGAATCTGACAGCCTTGTTCATCCGGAGAATGCGCAAGAGACAAAGACAACAACACCTGTTGGTCGGGTAACGACGACTCTAGCATGAGTCCCGAGGAATGCTTCACCTCAATTTTCAGATGAGTACATCATGCACCTCGACAGAGAAAAGAGAAAAGAGTAAACCGGGTTAAGCATGTCGCTATTGAGAAAGGTATAATAGGAGATCTGGACATGGGGGACTTCAAAGCCCAAAGCCAACCCAATCAGCATGCACGGTACCTCCTGTTAGAGACCTCTAAAGAGTACATTGATTGCTGAGGACTTGGAGCTTCCGTCCCATCTTCGCACTGAGCGCAAAAAGGTGCAATATGATAGAAAAGCAAGATCGACGTGCGGATATTCACCTAGAGGTAAGACTGCAACACTTTGTGAGACTTCAGGCAAAAAGCCAAGGTAGCCCCCGAGAAAACAAGGCGGCTCCACACAACAAAGGAACTCTGAAGTTCTTGCCACTGCACGGTTGCCGGGAAACACAAGCAACGGGGCGGACCCACCTGCAGCTCTTAGGTAGTGCCGCCCTCCCGCCCCATGGACCACGGATCAGGGACCGCGCTACCTTAACAGCTCCTGGGGACAGCCCGCAGAATGGCTGCGGAAACCGGGAGGGAAAGCCACACGTGGCTAGAGAGACTTTGAGGAGGCTTGTGATTATCCCCGGTAACAAACGCCAAGCCTTACGAGGCGTTACACCAGCATTACTTGTACGTAACAACGGGCTGGGTGGAGACACAGTGCCTACTGGAATGTGACTGCATCGTACAGTACTGTCCTCGCGAGCTGTCGCGATCACCGAAATGGGGACTGGAGCTTCATTCGGCAACGACACTGCAGCTTTGTTTCTGTTAACATCCCAAGCTTCCTTCTGTTCTCTACTTGCTCTCAAGACCACAACTATGTCAAAGACCGATTCCGCCTCATTTGAATAACTCGCAATTCCCTTCGGTCTCGTTTAACACAGCCCGATTGTTTGGACATTTTAAAAGGGATTAAAGATAACGTTCACTACCTTGGCTTCAGTTCAGTTACTCGGCCGTTGTCACAGTTCCTGCAAACTGCACATACAAACGCCATCCAATCCAGGTTCTCGACCGGCACCGAGGCTTCCCGCGCGGTCCAAATTTCGTCGGCACGACTACACCAACTCTACAGTATATAAAATCACGGCACTTGGAGACATTTTCTTGAATAATTCTATACGGCGCTTCTCATCCCCATCGCCGCCTCTCATTCTTGGAGACGTCCCAACTTGTACGACTTTGCAACACCATCTGCCACATTCGACCTCTTAGCACACACAGCTTTTACCGTTGGACATCGGATTTTGGCGCGAGGGTATGGTCAGTACGGTGACCACGGCAAGCTTGGCGAGTCAAGAGAGTCAAGAGACTCCGGGGGTACTCAAGACCCATACTAGTGGAAGCCTGCAAAGTTCACAACAATGAGTGGCCACGACATACCCATCCAGCTCTTGGATGGAAGCTCCATGGACGTCCAACACATGGATACGGCCATGAACCTCGACGATGTGGATGTCGATCTCTTTGGCGATTCTGTCATGGTGGACACCGCCTTGGATGGCCTGTCTGCCTCGAGGCCCATGCCCTCCAAACACCTACGCCAACGGCTGGATGATCTGAGAACCCATGGTTGCCATCAGGCCATTGCGTGGTCACGACAGGGCACCATTGCTTCCATCACCAAGGATGGCCGCTCCGTCGAGTTTCGCTTCCTGAGGTGCCGTCCAGAGGATGCCGGCTGGGAGTTGAGCGAACCATACGTCTATAGTACTGCCGTTATCCCTATGCATACTACGGCTGGTCCTATAGTTCATCTGGCCTGGTCCAACACACAGGCTCCCGAGCTCGCCGTCGTTGACGCTGTCGGACGCATCACGATTCTCAACCTCACCATTATGCTCAACCGCCCCTTTATAACCCGGAAGTGGGATGCTGACTCCGTTGACGACCTTCGTGCCGTGGTCGGTTGCTACTGGCTCCCTGTATTCAACCCAAGACCGTTCAACGCTCTGTACGGATCTGCAGTATGGGTGCAGCCCGAAGATGCCAAAGCCCTGGGCGATGGGCTGTACAAGTATGAGGTTTCGTACGCAATGACTACGGGCCCTCATCATCCCAATACCAACAGAAATGCCTTGATCTCCATCACCACAAACGGTCTTCTCCGACTGGTGTTCCAGAACAACAACGGTCGCGTCGAAGAAACTGCCATTGAGCTAGAGAGCATCACTTCCTCGGACGATCTAATTACCCATGCCGCTCTTTGCAACGACAGGAACACTCTCCTGATCGCCCTTGCTACGGCCTCCAAGCAACTGCGGATTGTCACAGCCATGATCTCATGGGGAAATGACAAGGCTTCCGAGAAGCAGTCACATCCACAAAACGCGAATTTGACGCCATCTCTGCTAGAGCACCATGTGGCCGTCGCACCCTGGCTCCAACACGATTCAAACGATCCAGTGCTGGACGAATCCATGTCTCAGCTGTCCCATATTGAATTCCTCCCGTCTATTCCCAAAGACAAGAACTTACAGGCACATTATAACCCCGTCGTTCTCACGGTACGCTCTCACTTGCCAGCTGAAGGGGCTTCTCTGTACGAGCAAGAGCCTACCAGTGTTATCGATCGGTGGGAAGTCGTGAGCGAGCAGCCACAGACTCTACACCCGGCCTTTGCCCAACTGAACACCGGAAACATTACGACAAATCCCAACGTAAGAAGACTTCTTGAACAATGACAAAATTGTGCTACAAGCCGCTAACCTTAAAACAGCCCATGACCCGCCTACGTAAACTGGACTCGGTTGTGATACCCAAAATTGTGGTTTCTGTTCAGGTCATGTATCTAGGCAAGGTAGTATGCTTTGCCTTCAGCGATGGCACCATCCAGTATCGCGACAGGGTTACCATGATGGAGATGTTCAACGAGCATATTGTTCATCGTGTCCTCAGCCCGCATGACGTAGGGTTCCAATACACCAACGATACACCATGTAAGCCTCTATACCGCCCTTGAGCACTCGTGGGCCACTGCTAACCACTCCTATTTTATCAGGTCTTCAGGTTGCCTTCTCGCCTACTAACTGCTCTTACGTTCAAATATCCGATGACTGGGATATCAAATGGAATAGCATGCGATACACATTAGCAGACCCCAGTACTGCGTTACAAGACGGTGAGTTTCGACCTCGGAAATTGTTTCGGAATGTTCCTGACTAAAACCCAATAGCCCAGCAAAGCGCCGTAATGGCAGCCTTGATTCTTGCTTTATCCTCAACCGTCACTGCATCCAACAACTTTGATGATATCCTGGCGATGGCCCGTCCCTTCAATGAGAATCCACGTAAGACCATCCCTTGAGTTTCTCGACTCGAACTGCCATATACTGATACGTGTAAATAGAGTTTGCGGCTTCTTGGGTCAGAGGTACAGTCAACCTTCTCAAGATGAATTTTGACTTTTCCGACGAGGCTCTTAATGACTCACTGATTCGGAACCCCTTCTTGCAAATGTGTCTTAGCATCCTCAGTCACATGAGCTTCCGTGGCGAGTTCCGGCCTAGGTCCTATGAAGGAAAGCTATCTTTCCTCATACTCCAGGTCCGGAACTTTATCGTCCTCGTGAGCCTCTCGCTTAACGCTCCCAAGAGTCTGGGGACCAGTCCACTAGACGAGTCAGAGGTCGTCGAAGTCTTGGTCGGCTGCGTCACATGGGCGCATACTCTGATGGGGTGGGTGGTCGATTGCCTCTTCGACCTCGCCGATGACCCAGCCTTCATGAGCATCTTGAACGAGCAAAAAAGGTTTCCCGACCTGGCCAACTTCCTCAAGGCTCGCGGTGATGTCTCCCTACATCTCCTCTGCTGTTCCTCAGCCCGCGGCTTAATCACCGCCGCCTGCCGCAGACTAGCCCATCTCGAAGGCATGAGCTTCCGCGCCGTTCGCTACTGGGAAGCAAGCCGCCTTAAGACCGAAAACAACGACGGTAGCGGCGGTGGCAAAGTCCTCCCCGACAGCCTCTACTTCGCCTACCAAAAGATGCAACATTCCGCCCAAGCGTGTCTGATCAAAGTTCAGGAATTTGAAAAGATCCTGCAGGGTTTCGCCCAGGACGTACGCACAGCCTACCAAACGAGCCTCTCCCGGCGCCAATCTGGTAGCCAACAACCACCCCAACAACATCCATCGCCGCAACAAAACAAGAATCAACAGCCCCAGAACGCAGAAGACCAGTTCATCAAGAAAGCCCAAGCCCACTGCGAACTCGACATGCTCCTAGGCGCTAACCCCCCGCCTTGCTTCCGCGAGGTTCTCCTCAAGTTCTTCACACAAACCCTGCCTGTGCTCAAGAGCCACGTCGACCCGGCTAAGCTGTACTTTGCCAACTATGAGATTCTTGATATCGAAGAAAACCCGAGGATTTTGGCGGCGAGAAAGGCTAGGCGTAAGTATATTGACGTTTTCACAAGGCGGGAGATTACTTTCCCTACTACTTCGTCAGGGGATGCCGCCCGTGGCGGTGGGGGCAGTGGTGGCGTTGGTGGTGAAGAGGACGTCAAACGGGGAGGTGCCGTTGGTGCTGGAGAAGGCCAAACACCGAATCAAAATACCCTGGCACTAGGCGGCGGCGGGATCTCCATAAAGATTGAGCTCGGCGCTGCTGGATCTACGCCCAACCTTAAGGGCGGGATATCTACCCCGGCGGGCGGTGGTGGTAGCGGCGGTGGGAACTCCAAGGCAACTGGTGGGAACAATGCCACTGGAGCTGCGAATGCCACCGCGAACGCTACCAACAGAGGAGGCAACAACAGCACCACCGCCACCGCCGAGAACCCCAGCAATCAATGGCGGCGCTGCGTCCGTTGCGCATCGGTTATGGAAGACTTCCCTGGTAATCACTCCAAGCCCGGGTTCACGTTTGTACTGGCGCAGCAGAGGAAGTGTTCGTGTGGTGCTTGGTGGGCGTTGGTTCCCAAGACTGGCACGGGGGAAGGGTCTACTACTACTACTACTACTACTACTACTACTCAGGAGGAAGGTGAATAGTACACATAATCATACAAGAACCTGAACCCGGACCTTTCTGGTGGCGCTTTCATCATCGGAACTGGAGCTCGAGCTCAGGGCCCAATGAGTGGCGGCTTGTCTTCGGCGCGGTATTGGAGAAAGTGATTGATGAAGATGATGACCGGGTTGTTAGGTGGGAAAGGACGGTCATGACTGTGAGCGATGGGAGTATGATAATCAGGATATGATAGGCAGGTTTTGGAGAGTGAAGAAAATGAAAATATGGGTTTGGTTCAATGTAGGTGTTTCCGTGTGCTTGTTCTTCCACATATTACCAACGTGTTTTGGGAGATACAAAGATCCAGAGGACGCGGGAAAACGTGGGCGATGCCGAACGGCAGTCGTTAAAAATGACCCCTGACCATAATGTCAGAAATGACGGTTTACAGGGGTGCTGATGCACCTTGTCTTATGTAATTTAGCGGGTCGGTTGCACGGTCAATTACTTAGATTTCTGGTGCGGGATTTATTAGGTATAGATTTCTATACAATATATAATCTTCTTACCATATTGATTTAACCCCTATACATACTTATATTTTATAATTAAGAGTTTTATTAGTTATATCATTGATTACAGTAAATTAAGTAGAATAATTGTCACAGGATTACCTGTGACTAGCACATCACGTGCATGGGCACGTGCGCTGATCCCAGCTCTGGGCATGGCCTTCGTGCCTTGCCCCATATCGTCAGACCTGCGCACACTTCTCTTCTTCCGTCCTCGTACAACTACGCATATCCAATCTATTCTCTAACCTTGGCCTTGCCCTGTGATAATAATAGTATATTATAATTATTAGTAATAATTATTATAACAATATTTTTGAATTTGGATTTTAAGTAGATTAGTATGATTATGCTGAAGAAGATTGCAGATTAGCTATTTGAGTAAAAGTATTTACGTTTAAGGTAAACGATTATAGCTTGTAGTTATATATAATTAATATTGAAATTAGGCAAATCTAGTTTAAATAATTATCAAAGTTAGAGTTTTTTAAATTTTCAAAATTCCCGGCGCTAGTAAGTAGTTTAAAATTAAATACTTATATTGGTTTTGATCATTAGCTTTAGTAGAATATTATAGAATTTATTGAAATTGATGCCAACCTCCCAGCTGCTAATACTTAAGTTAGGACCGCTATGAAGAATATTTTAATTCCGCTAGTTCTCTTAATTATCCAACTTAGTGTCACGGCGTAACCAGAGGGCACGTTGTGTACGATTTGATTATCTTGGACTAAGAATAAGAAGCTGAAGAGGGAAGGAATCCCAAAAGGGAAGGCTCGATGCCAGAGCTGAGTTTTATACCCAGACCACAGGCGACAACCAGTAACAGCTAAACCCGTGAATGGGATGACCTAATTGAATAGCACCTATGTGAATGGGAGCCTTGATGGCAGGCATGTGACAGCCCAGATGGTGCCAGCCGTCACACTTAGTATGGTTTAAATCTAGAGCATTTTAATTTTTATTTTTATTTAACCCGCCGTTTTATTAGCTTCTTTTATTATTGTGACGAACGGCAGTCTGATCTGCCTAAGTGGGATAGTTGAAGGTAACGACTATCAGTGCTGTTCGGTGAAGCTAAAGAGTTCACAACAAGTATGTCTGCAATACTGGTCTCGGTGATAATGATCTATTGACTACTGTCGAACTATCTGACAATCTGAGTTCTCCCATAGTCTCTTTATACCTGCTCGCCCTCTGCGAGATATCTGTCTCCGGATGCTCGTGTCGAGCCCCATAGGTCTATCTAATGCGTGGTGGCTCACGATGCCCTCCTGGCTCACTGTGAGCAGTGGCTCGTCGTGAGCTGTGGCTCACTGTGAGCCCGTGCGTGTGCCTCTTTGTCCTTGTTGGCCTGGGAGGGTGACACGACCTAACCCGTTTAGGCCGGTTGTGCTACCGGCGCTGTGATTGGTCCATGTATTCTCATAAGTTTGTAATAATTATTTACCAAATTAGGTTTATAATTAGATAAGAATATTAAAACTACTAAATTATTATTAAGAATTATTCTTATAAGAAAGTTAATTGGAAGAAGCTTTAAAATAAAGTTTTTACTTTTTACGAATAGATAATTAAATACATTTTTAGATATTATTAATTAAGTTGCTTTTTAAAGCTTTTTGATTTATTTAATTAGTATTCTAATTTGCGCTAATTAATTAGCTATAATATTAAGAAGGTTAAAAACGATACTCGTATTAAATATTTTAGCAACATTATTTTATTAGTTAATTTTAAAAATTAAATTGTTTGGATTGACATTTAGAAGAATATTATATATATATTGTCCTATCACGCTAAACTATTTACATAGTCTACCCAGTGGGTATACGATGCTGCTTCCGTTCTTAGTCGGTAGGAAAAACCGTATCGTAGCCGGATGAAAACCCTCCGCTTCTCTATTGCAACGACGCCGTGTTGACACCGTGCCTTCGATGTTTATCTTCCTCTCGGTATGACCTCACCGTCATTCCCGAGGCCCGATCTTTGATTCCGCTGCGTGGTTCCCCGACCGTACTCCCGCTCTCCAGAATCAAAGATCAATCTGAATTCTCTAGTAGCTCTTCTGCTTCCTTCGCTTGTTCAATCTTCACTGCCAGCTTGTACTCCTGCAGTCGTCCCAGTCGCAAAGCCCAGCGAAGGATTCGTTCCATCCCCGCCACTGTCTCGAGTTCGTCGTGGAGTTGTTCAATGTTTGCCGGCCACGTTGGGTCTCCCCACAACCATGTGTCTTCCGTTTCTCTACATTCCAAGACAATATGTTCGAACGTCTCCTTCGCTAACCCGCACCGGCAGTACGGTGTTGTCACCTCCGGCACTCTTCTCTCGAAGAGGAACGCCCGTAAGCCTATTTTTCCCGTTCTGATTTGCACCAGGAGTGAGCTCATAGCCTTCGAGAGGTAGTGCGGAGATGGCTTCTCATCCGTACTGGGCCATGTGTGGTACTGCAGCGTGGTTCCATCAAACCGCGTGTTACGGTACGTAGGTCTCAAGGGCAGTGCGCACGAATAACCTAACGAATGTAATAAATAATTAACTATGGAGTGTTACGAACTTATGAGATACACGGACCAACCAGGCCGCCGGGTCGAAACCAGCCACAAAACGGCTGAGTAGTGTAACCACGACCCAGGGCGCACGGATAAGGAAGGCTGATCAGTCCAGCCAGGATGATTAACTGATCAAGCGACCAGTCGGAGCAGGGCGCGCAACTAGTCAGGGTGATTAGAACTGATCACCTTAACTACTGAGCGCAGGCACATATTAGATAGACTTATGGGCTCAGAAGAGCATCAGGAAACAGATATCTCGCAGAGGGCGAGCAGGTATAAAGGGACGACTGGAGAACTCAGATTGTCAGATAGTTCAACAGTAGTCAACACATACAATAGATCATTATCACTGAGACCAGTATACGAGTATACTTGTTGTGAACTCTTTAGCTTCACCGAACAGCACTGATAGTCTTTACCTTCAACTATCCTATTTAGGCAGATTAGACTGCCGTTCGTCACATGGAGAGTAAAAGAGAAGAGGAGGAAATGCGAGTCTGGCTGGCACGACTAAACACAAGAATGAAATAGAAAGTAGGTCCGACAGGTAAATGCAACAAATGAGGCATGTAGGTAATGCAGCCAATCAGAAGGCATGGCGCCAAGCCATGACACCGCGCACGCGCCTCTGCGGCACTCAGCTTCTTCCTTTTGCTCATCGCCTCGGCCACCCTAACGTGCCACCTCGCTATCTACTCTCTTTGAATTGCCTCTTCTAACCACCATTTCTTTTCATCCGACGTGAGCTCTCTCATCTTCTCCTACGGTATTGGAATGTCTTTTCTAGGAGCTTATCACAATTACGATAATAAAAAGGGAGATAAGTATTATTATAAGTATAAGATACCTTCTTGTATAATTATTCAGAGAATTTTTATAAAATAAAAGGCTCTTATTTAGTTTCTATTGTAGAAAGGAAAAAGGTATAAAAAGAGTAGTCCTAGTAGTATTTAAACTTTGTGATTTTTGACTATGTATTTAAAAAAAAATCCGTTAATTATACTATTAAGTATAATTTAAAGATAGTTGTCAGTATATAATATAATTAAACCCTAACGTTTTAATTATTAGATTACGAGATCTACTATATTTAAAAAATATATTTGCAAAATTTCTATATAAATAGCAGTTAATAGCAGGCGATACCTTCTAAAGTAATTATTGAAGCAATATCAAAAATGTTAAGAAATTAAAAATAGTTTTATCTATTACTAGCTTTCTGATTATATTACTTAGTACAGTTAAGGAGGTATCAAAAATAAGGATTTTTAAAAGTATTAATATACCCTATCTTATATAATCTAGCAGGTCAGTTGTATGGTCAATTACTCATAATTCTAGTGCGAGATTTACTTATTATAGAACGGCATGTTCTCTTGGCACAGATTTCTACACAATATACAATCTTCGCACCACATTGATTTGACCTCTGCACGTGCTCACATTCTATATATAACCGCTGTAGCAGGTCATCCCAAGCTCACCAAACCGGGGAAAAGCCCGGGGTAAGGGGCAATTATGGGGCGGGTTGAGTGCGGGGGAGGGGATGCTGTCCGCTAATATCTCCGATATCCACACACCAAACTTAGGTTGACGCCAATCCTCTCTCTACTCTTCTACAATGACGAAGCTGACACTCCCGTTGAGCACAGCAAACCGGGTCAAAGTTTCACCAAAGACACGGTATGGTATCGGTGACAGTTCAGCCGCTGCCCGCCGTCTCTGGACCGGCCAGGCACAATGTTTTTGGTTGGGGGATGGGGTTTAAATGTAAGACATCTTCTCATTTGTGGACGACTGTCTGTCTGTGAGGATTCAAAAACATCCCGTCTCTTCAACCATCGTCTTGACATCACCTGCAAACTTCATACTACTACGGACCGGTGTCGTCTATCCTCGACCTTTACAGCTCCTTCCCTCACCTTTCAAGCTTGAAGGTTTAAAAAGTATCACCACCAAGATGGTCAGTGACAGCGGCCATGGCGGCGAGTATCGCCAGTACCTCCCGGACCTAAGCATCCCACGCTTCACAGCTATGCAAAAGCAAGATGCCCATGAATACGCAAAAGAGTTCATCGAGGGAGGAAATCCCCCATGGCTACACGGCCTCTACCTGCACTGGAGGAAGCTTTTCCAAGATCCCTTCAAGGGAGTTACCAACGACGGTTAGATCACCCCCTTCTATTCTCACACAACACATCTCGTCTCACAAGCTCACATATTATTTGCACAAACATCCAGGGACCGTCCGCCCCAATCTCTTCACCCTCCAAGACGAGGGCATGCCCATTGACTCCATTGTCTCCGCCACCACCAATCTCCTTTCTCACCTCACGCCCCAGCAGCGCTCAGCAGTGACCTACCACATCGACTCCCCCGAATGGCGCACCTGGTCCAACCCCGAGTTCCTGCTCAGCAACAAGGGCATCCGCCTCGACGAAGTCTCTCCCTCCGTCCGTGACGCCGTCCTTGCCGTGCTCAAATCCACACTCTCGCCCGAAGGCTACACCAAAGCCCTCGGCGCCATGCGCATCAACGGCTTCCTAGGTGATCTAGTCCAAGCGCCCCGCGTATGCAATGAGTTCAGCTACAACTTTGTTCTCTTCCAAACCGCCTCCGGCCCTTCGGCCTCGCAGCCCTGGGGCTTTTCCTTCTACGGCCACCATCTGTGCTTGAACGTCTTCCTGTACAAAACCCAGGTGGTCATCTCCCCCTGGTTCACCGGCGCCGAGCCGAACCTGATCGACGAGGGGCCGTACAAGGGCACCCGCATCCTTAAGGAGGAAGAGAAGCTGGGCCTGCAACTGATGCAATCCCTCTCTGCCGAACAGCAGAGCCGGGCACAGGTGTACAAGCTCCTCCGCGACCCGGCCATGCCCAAAGGGCGGTGGAACCACGACGACCAGCGGCACTTGTGCGGCGCGTACCGGGATAACAGGATGGTTCCGTACGAGGGTGTTTCCGTTGGCGAGTTTACTCCTGGCCAAAAAGGGTTGGTGGAGGGCATTTTCGAGCAGTACCTGCTCTACCTGCCTGCGCAAGCTAGGGAGATCCGTCTGAGGGAGATTAGGAACTGGTTCGATAAGGAGACGTATTTCTGCTGGATTGGTGGGTACGGCGACGATGATGCGTTTTATTATCGCATCCAGAGCCCCGTGGTGATTGTCGAGTTTGATCACCATAGTGGTGTGTTCTTGACGAATAAGGAGCCGGCCAAATTTCATATTCATACGCTGTTGAGGACGCCGAATGCGGGCGATTATGGGATGGCGCTGAGGAAGTTGGTGGAGGGTGAGAAGCAGGAGTATGTTTGGGAGGGATAAGCATGGAAGAGAATAAGGAGGGTGCTGGATGTGAAATGTAGTCGTGTTGTTGGCATCTGATGGCTACATGATATGGCGGTTTGCCTGGGCTCAAAATCTGTTTTGGTATCGGCGTGGGTAAATCCTCAGTGACATAAATTGGGAAAGAACAACTTGGCAAGAGGCATGACTCTGGCATCGCTTCCAGGTTGTTGTAGTGGATAAAACTAGGGAAGGTGGGATGTGTTGGGAGAAATGAAGGAAGGTGCACCTCACCACCATGTCCCACCTGCCACATGTATCGTCGATTGGCAACAAGAGTCGCAACTTCCTGGATAAAACTTTCCATTGGAAATTTGCTTGTTCCTTCGCACAATTTCTGTGTTGAACGTGTGGGTCCAAACCCTACGTCGTCCTCCTCCTCCTTCCCCCGTTTAATCGGCCAGAGCTCCAAACTCCCGTCTAGCGTGAAAGTTGATCTTCAACATCGCACAGAAGCCAATCTATGATCGCCAATGGCTTCGGCATCGCGATTGACCTCGCCATTCTTTAACGACCATTCGTGGTCTCAAGAAACCGCCAGTACCAATGGCAGCTCTCAGTCCTCGCTGTTCTCCCAACCCTCGCAACACTCGACGCAACCTTCGAGACAATCGTCTCTGGCCTCTTCACCACTCGAGCCCGATCTGGAAGCAGACCTCGACCAGGAACAACTAGATGAAATCGATGAGCACTCTCCTGAGGTATGGGCAAGCTACTTGAGCGCCCAATACCAGACTCACATCGTCGAAACCCTGAAGCAGACCGTATTCGAAAAGCTTGACCAGCTCAAAGCCTCCATCACCTCCCTACAACAGAATTATGTCCGTCAGGAGGAGGCCAGCACAGCATCGTCTAGCGAGCTCAGGGCCACCCATGATCAGATTTTCACCTTCCTTCGAGATCTCAAACCCATTCCAGGCCGGATCTCCGCACTAGAAAGTGATGTCAGGCAGAACAAGGAACAAGCAGGCCGTGCCCTCTCCGATCTCGACGACAAGCTCTCGAGCCTGAAGACGGATCTTGTCGTCAAGCATGACGGAGCCGTGAGAGGCTTGAAGAGCGTCCGAGACCAGAACCAGTCCCTTCTCGAGACACTCGTAGCTCTGCGAGGAGAGGTCATGAATTTGCAGCTACAACAGACGCAGACGGACGGAAGACTCTCTACTTTCCAAAAAGAACTGGAGAAGACTCTAGCACCGCGTCCAGAACTCTCTAATGAGGCCATGGACTTCTTAAGACAGCTTCTTTCTCGTCGTGCCGACCTCATGGGACTTATGGAGCCGCCAACCACAGCAACAAGCGGTACGAACGTGCCTCTTATCGAAGCAGGTAAGTTGCCATGTCCCTTCCACAGCCATACACATTATCTGACAACTGTAGCGCCCCAACTCGATCTGCCATGGAGGTCTCCTCAAGACACCGTCGACAGTACCAACTCGAACCTGCCAGTCCAGGCAGCTCCGAAGACAAGAGCTGCACATAAAAGAAAAGCGTTGCCGTCAGCACTTGACCTCACGGGTCCGGAGCCCCAGGCGGAGAAAAGAGCGAACCCGAAGCGAACGAAATTCGACTTACCTCCCGTCAGCTCGAGTCGGCAGCTTCACGAGAGCAGGAAACAGCTACCTGTCGCCAAAGCGAAGAAAGCGCTTTCTGCCCCAGAGACACGACCATCTGCTACGACCAAGCAGACCGGTACTACGAAACAGAAAGCCCCCGTTGCAGGCATGGGAACCGCTCCTGCTGGCCTCAGTCAGCAGCCTCCTGTGAGGCCCAAGGTTCAGGACATGAAGCTTCTCTTCAAGAAATTCAACGACGAGTACAAAGCAAAACGTCCCAAATTCGACTACCTCTTCATATGGAAGTTCATCGGCCAAATTGAGAGTTCAGAGAAGCTGATTCATCTTCAAGTGCGCCTGTTGGAACTTTTACCAGACCACGTCTCGCAGAGGAGGGCCTCTCATCGCCTTGGGGATAAGTTCATCCAAATTTCGAAAACAGTGACCTGGGCGCAATTTGCGACGGCGCTTGCTGAGGTGTAGCAATGTTGAAGAGGCTCTGTGGAAAGGAATGTGACATCACAGATCCTGGGGGAGAGATATCGTATCCCAACCTTGACAATACATATGGAGAGTACGCCACACCACTGGTCTGGTTCTCTCTAAGATATATCGGTCTTATCTATGTCGTATGTTGTAAGTCGAGTTAGTTATCAATCCGGATACGAAGATGGGCATGGAAGTGACGTCCAACATACTCACAAGGTGTTCTTACTGTGCTTAGAGATGTCGAGCACTTCATGCAATATCCACAGGACGAGGCAAGGAAACGAAGTAGATATATTTACGAAGGACAAAAAGCGTGGCAACAAATGGGTATCAAAAATAATCAGCAGACCAGCCGAGTTTGTATCAAGATCTATCCAACAGGTCATTTCCCAAACCTCCCCCATTCCCCTTTCCAACCGATGCTAAAGTAAGACATACCCTTCTTAACCTACCTTTATCAACTCTTCCTGCCATGTCGATGATACACCTTGATCGAATTGACAACCCAATGGGCCTCCTTGAACTGACCCGGATTCGCGCCCACATAATCCTCACACTTTTTCGCCAACCCTTTGCACGTCGCGTCCTTATCCCACACCGCACCCGCCCAGTCTCCGCAAAACGCCGTGTTGAAAACAATACTGTGGTTCTTGAAATGGTCCACCATCGAACACCCGCGGTCAAATACAAACACGGCCAGCGGCGTTCCGAAATTTGAAGGATCCGCACCCGGTGCAGAAGAAACAACGCCGCCGGCGGTCGCGTTAGTTGCCGAAGAGGAAGATGCAATCGCTTTGGTAGTCGTCGTCGTGGTGTTCCCGGCTAGTTTCGTCGCCAGATCGGATCCGCGCGGGAAGAACCAGACTTTGATGGAACCTGTTGATTCCCCCCCTCCTCTTTTTCTGTCACCACCGCTCGCGTGGTTCCCAGACCCAGAAACATCGCTCGACCACTCAACAGCATAAACCCCTCCCTTTCCTTTATTAAACCCAACCCCATAATTCCCCGTCCCCTTCTTCTGTTTCTGTCCAGTCGAATCCCCTCCAGTAGTATCCTGCTTACAGCCAGTGCTGCTCGCACAATCATCAGCCGCAAGCTTGGTATCCGACATCGATCCTGTGCTGGAAATGTTGCACGATCCTCCACCGTCCGCTCCCTTTTTGCTGGTGTTTTTCGTCCCGGACGTGTGCAACGTGATGGAGTTTGTCGATTGCGTGTTTACGCCCTCGAGAATGTCGATCTCGCCCGAGGAAGGCCAGGAGGGACCAAAGGTCCAGAAGGCGGGCCAGAGGCCGCAGGAGGAGGATTTGTTTTTGGCGTTCTTGTCTTTGGAGGAGAACGAGCTGAAGGATGAAGAAGAATCGTCGTCATGGTCATATAACCCAGAAGGCATATGATAGATATCCGCCACAAACAGACCCTCCGTATACGTCTTTTTGGAGGATACGCGAACCGAAGGTCGGCCGGGGGCCGGGGGTGAAGCATTGGCAGAAATCTGGTTGATGTAGTCGACCCCCAACATGACGCCGTCGGGCGTGTACCCGACCAGACCGGTTTTGTTGGCCGTTTGGTGGTCGACGTATTGGACGAAGCCGTGGGTCGGGTCCGAGCCGTTGAAGAAGGCGAATTCGGAAAAGAAGTTTTGGGCGTTGAAGAGGTCGACTAGGGTGTAGTTGGAGGAGGGGGTGGTCGAGTTGGTGTAGGAGGAGGAAAAGTGGTAGGGTGCGTGTGGTACGGGGAGCCGGGGACTGTCTCTCTCTGTGAGGAGCGCGAAGGCCGCGGGTGCGAAGGGAAGCATTGGTACTATCGGTGATGATTGGGAGTTCGATATCTTCGTTTTTTTCGGGATGAGGACTTTTGTTACCGTAAGGTGAAAGGAACGTTCGATATGGTGTAAGTAGTTTCTAGCTTGATGTGGGTTTTCCTATCTCTACCCGTCAAGAAAAAGAGGATATGATATGTTCAAGTTAAAACCAAAACAAGCGACCCAGCCGCCATCAAGAAGCAGAAGAGAAGAAGCTATCCAGAAGAGAGCAGATAGACAGACAGACAGACAGACAGACAGACAGACAGACAGACAGACAGACAGACAGACAGACAGACAGACAGACAGACAAGCTCGAAAGCAATAATCACGAGGTTGTGGCAACGTAGGTGACCAGCACTGATATTGTTGACAAGACAACTCGTCAAGAACCCATCTATCTTCCCTCGCCCTGATGCGAGTGAGAGTCAAAGAGCGGGCAACTTTTTAATAAATCGCAGAGAAACTTTTCCAAGGGAGAAAATAAGCGCCCGTTGTGTGTTGCCGCCAGAAAGAATAAAGCAGAAAAGAAACTAGGGTGGGTGAATTCTGAAAGAATCTCATCAAACCAACTCAACTTTCGAACCGAACCGCGCCCAACAACAACAACAACAAAGCTAAGAACGAGAACAATAGAGAGAGAGGTCTCACGAGATTGTTGAACAATTGGGGAAAAGAAAAACGGATCAGGTGTGCTTATACATGCTTGTACCTATGCTTCGGTGGTAAGGCAATGACAATGTGCATACCTACCTGCTCATGTGCATTTCAGCCGTGTGTGTACAAGCAGATATGAACTTTTTCCGTTCACCAAAGTTTGGACTTCGGGGTTTGTCCATGAACGACCTCTCCTGAGGCCTTGAAGTTTGATAGCCATTCAGAAGCCACCCGACTGTCTGTCTATTGATCACCTCGAAAAAAGAATCGCGACAACTCGTATCGTCTGTCCTTCAGACAACACCCATTGTTAATCGCTTCATCGCTGAGCTCCGCGAAGCTATGAGTTCATTCACTCGCATGTGAATGATAGGCAGGGTTGGTTGGCAGGAAGTGGTTACGGGTTGACACTGAGCTATCCCAGCAAATTGACGCGATAACCGCTGAAAACAACTATTTGGACAGCATTTCGAACGGCTGTATGCTCTATGTTTATGTTATTAGCGAGCTTCCGTTATCTCCTCGAGTGTAACTCATCGGTAAGTTGGAGATGTCCTTCCTTGTTGGTGTTTGTTGTAGGTAAGTGACGAATCTTGGCAAATGACGCAGCAGAACGTAGCACTTTGCACACACAGACCGCAGCAAACCGCTTGCTACCGAGCACCTTCCTTCCCCCGCTTTTCCTTTGTTATACAGGTCTCGCCATGCACTGGCGGCTCGCCCATTGGGCGATTAGACTGGGAGTTGTTGTTATTTTTAACGTCTACTTCCGCCTCCCGTAGGGCATGAGACGTGATTAGACTGGGAGTGTTGGGCCGCGTTTACGCTATGGGCAACACATGATTTACAACGGCAATAGGCCTCGGTTTGCCCTCGGATTAATGGTTTTGGTGAACAGTTAGGGCATTGCTCTTAATTTTGTATGCTAGACTCACCGGTGCGGCACGTCTCATGCCCTACGGGAGGCGGAAGTAGACGTTAAAAATAACAACAACAACAACAACAACAACAACAACCTTCCTTCCCCCTGTGCCCCCGAAGTCGGCCAGTGTAGTCAAGTCTATCAGTCTAGTACTGCAATCTCATAGGTACCTGTAGTTAGGTTGTCCGAATTCTTTAAAAGGCTTAGGTAGGTAGGCTTTGCCGAGAAGGCCCTGCCCTACAACCCAAGAAGAACAAGCACGTGGGGGTGTCAGCACCTTGTCAGCACCTTGTCGCCTTTGTTGGTTGTTAGTGCAGTTTGCTTGAATGTTAGTCGACGGTCTAGACTCTGTCCATTGTTCTACCTAACTAACCTCCAACGATGGGACGTCGGTAGTGTACAGTGCTGACATCACAGCCACCACGCAGGCAAATTAGTGAGAGAAGCTCAGAAAGCTATACTGTATTTGACACCCGCGAGACCCGTTGAATTATCTCAGAATCATGGGAGGTATAGTGTTGTTCATGGCCACCTTGGTCGACGATGACTTCTTTGCGCCACATGCCTTGGGCGAATCGAATACGAGAAAGCCGTCGGGAAGTGAGACTAGACTAAACTCGGAAGCCTGTCAGATGCGCGTTGGCTTCTGTGATGACTGCATCGTATCCAGTGCTTCGTGATACCCTCCTTCCTGTCAACCTGTCTTTGGGAACGTGTACCTGCAGAAAAGCAAGTGTATCACTCTGTAACACTGAGCACAAGATTGGCAGCGGAGTCCAACTCCGAAATGCCATCTTGATTGGGCATACCAACTGTTCGAAGCAGGTTGACGCGAGATTTGACAGGGTCGTCGTAACTTGTGGTCTCGTCAGAGTTCGGACGGCTTTGTTAATCAACTCAGGGCTCGTGGAAGGTATCGAGTAACAAACATATGTGCGGTATCTGCGGCGGTGGAACCTGAACTGGCTTAATGTTGTGGTTGTGTCTCCTTAGTACGTTGAGTCTATCCATCCATATGAGAGAGTGAAACGCGGGCCATGCACCTGTATATGTCTCTATACCTGCCCACTGATTTATGTTTCTTTTGCCTACCTAGGAGTAACAAACGTTGCGTAGGTCCGTTACCTCGTACAAATGCCATATATGTGTAGCCATAGTAAAGTCCGTAACTCTTGGCGCCAAAACTTTCCTGTCACTCCAGTCTACGTAAAGACTTCAGAACAGAAACACAAGGAGGACCCGGCGTCGGACGTGACAATCATTATTCGTCCCCATACATAAGTTTTAAGATGAGAAGTCACACCCGATAGATCAAACCGCCCACCGGCAGGTACGATTCTGGTGAGTAACCAAAGTGCAATGGGAACAGGTGTGGGAAGAGAAAAGTGCCCCGCCAACTTCTGCTAACAAAACATTATCATGATAAATTCTTCTTCCGGCAATGAGATATGGAACCTCCTTCCTCAAACATCACTCATTTTGATGTGATAGTCGTATACAAGATTGGGGGTATACAGAATTATATAAAGACAACGTAGGAAGTAACTTGATTATAGACGTAGTGTTGCCATTGTCGGCTAAACCACCTCTAGTTGCTGGCGGCGTACCGTGGGGTGCTCAATACGACCTTAACTTCCAGCGATCGAATAGAAACGTCGTGAGTATCGTGTCGTTCGCATCAGGGTTTCAAGACGATAGGTGACGCGTCTTAAAACTTGACCTTCTTGCCGGTAATCTTGAACCAGATCCAGCAAAGGAGGTCCTCCTTGAAGCGTTCCCACAATGACCGGTTGAGGTAATAGCTCAACTCGCGGAAGTTGTACATCTCGCCCCAACAGTCACGGCCCCATTCGCAACCGGCCATGTTGACTAGGAAATCCCGATCCTTCTGGTCGTAGTGGATGCGCGTATCAGTGCCCTTTTCGGAGCAAGCGCCTGTAGGGAAACTGTTGATCATGCGCTGCGGAAGGAAGGCTGTGCTCTTGCGAATCCAGGGTTGCGCAATGTAAAGCTGCTCCAAAGCGTCTTGCTCCTTGTGTTCCCATTCCATGTGCTTCTGTTCATAAGCAACAGGATCCCACCAAACGTCAAGCAAATGGTCCGTCCAGGTGCCGCGGCGCATAAAGAAGGAACCCAAGTTGAATCCAGAGCAGTCCTGCGACAACATGAGGTGGATCGAGTTCGGGTTGCCATCTCCAATCGGGCTTTTCGAGAGTTCGTCGAGATAAGGGTCGGCCGGGGGGTGGGAAATGTTCAGCGGATTGTACTCGTTGATATCGCGGTAGGTGACATCCTCAAGGTGGTCGAAGATATGGTCCTGCAGAGACTTCGATGGCTCCATGATGAAGGTGTTAAGGTCGAGCCACCAAACCCTGTCAAGAAGTTAGTTACGGAAATTCATCAAAAAAACAAAAAAAAGGGAGAGCGGGAAACATACCATTCTGCCTTGGGATACTTTCTCAGTGTAGAGCGGACGAAGTCGACCTTCTCCCAGCTCTCGCGCCATTCGTGAGCATAGCGTTTCTTGGTGCTCATGTCGACAATTTCGAGATCGTATCCCCACTTGGCAACGTATTTCTTCTTGTTGCGGATCGAGTCCCTCTCGATCGCCCATTCCCTGGCGCCCTTCCACTCCATGACACCACCGCCAACGTTGGCCGCCAGAATGATGACGAACTTTTGACCCCCACCAAGCCATGATGTTCTTCGGTAGTAGTATACCAGAGCTTTTCGTATGTTAGGTCACTGTCCGATCGGACGAAACCGGGGGGTTATGGGATAAACTCACGAGTGCTATAAAAGATGATGTATCCTAGCAGGAACAAGAGGCCAAAGACTATCAGCATCTTGGTCCTCCTGCTCATCCTCCCCGGGAGGCTTCGTATCCTGCCGAGTCGCGGCATGTTCAGGCCGGACCATCGACTTTCGACCCCAATCTTCTCTCTTTCTGCGCCATGGGTGTTCTCGTGCCTGAACCGGGGCAGCGAACTGGATATCCGGCGCATGTGGCGGCTAAAAAAGCCCTGATTCTGTGTCGAGAAGGACTGGTATGCGGGGCCGCCCATGTTTTTTTGCCTTTCCCACATGACGGGCGTCCCGTTGGATCCGCCGGCGTAAGCCTTGGTAGGACTCGATCGACCGCTCGGGCTGAGGTTGTTTGTAAGGCCTGGACTCGCCCAGCCTCCACCGGGGACGGGAGAGGGGCTGCGGGACAACGACATTGTAGTATTTGGGGTGCCTAGAGCGGACGGAAGGACCAAGCGACAGTCAGTAACACGCAGCGGATGACATCGGACAAGTGCCTAGCGAGCGGCCTGACGAGTGGGAGTGAGACGGCGACCGTGAGACCGCTGGTCTTGTCACGGACGTGGGACAGGGCAAGGAACCAACAGGTCAACAGGGACCCCGTCACTGTCAGGGCTGGGGACAAAAAGAAGAACACGTACCCGGTATGGGCGAGAGGCTGTTGGGGTCGTAGTTGCCGTTATGGGGCTCAACCCCCAGGAGAGCCGAAGGAGATCGGCGATTGTCCAATCGGAGTTCGCTAGGAGGGTTAACGGCGGACGAGCGTCTTCGGTGATGGGAGCGGGCCGGACGGTCGCTGTAGGAGGACGATGCCCCGTTGCCGTTGGGGGAAAGGGTAGCCAGCTTTGCGGATTTATTTGGCGACTTCACCAGGTGGCACTATGGGCCCTCTGGTGATATCGCGCAGGGGTGTAGGGGGTAGCTGGGCTTCCTTGCTGGGGGAGGCTCAAAGGGCCCAGACAGAGGCTGACCGACGGAACTGACAAAGTGACGGCTGAATCCACGTTGCAACGGAGGGCCGCCCGAGTTGAGATACCGTATTGGTACGGGCGGTAGGGTACGTAGCGGTTGTGGTGGTTACGGTGGGCTAGGCTGGCTGGCTGGCCTTGGTGGCTGCTGTGCTGAATGAGCGTCGGATGGGTGTCCGTGGTAGGCTCTACCCAAGGCAGGTAGACAGCGTGTACTATCGAATATCGAATACGGTCGTGCGGTACAACCGAGAGGATCCGGTCAGGTCATCCAAGAAGGGGGATGTGGACGGATGGATTCGTGGGATGGGACAAAGGGGACCCGGTGTGTCTTCGAGACGTCCGAGTTTCGGGTTGGGTTGCAGGGCGCGCAGGCTGCTGCTGGAGAATGCCAACCTTGAACCTGGCTTGGTTGCTTGAAGATGGATTCGGCTGTATGCCGGGCAGTGTCGTTCAGTGGATCGCTCGCCGTGCCCGATTACCTAACGGGTCCTTGGATCATGCGCGTCGTCGTCTCGGTGGATGGGGAAAAGAAGTAAAAAAGCATGGAAAGATTTAGAGGTATTCAACGCATGTCGGGTGGGTGTTTCAGTGGGAGAGCGAGTCTGTACCGTTAAGACAGACAAGACGTTTCAGCTATGGAAGAATTCCAGTGCCCGTGGAGGAAATTCACTTCAGATGAAGGAAGGAAGGAAGTGCCCTGTCCCGTCCACTCGCTATGGCCAGCGTGGAAGCGACCGAACAAGCCAAGAGCTTTTCTAACTTTGAATCTCCCATCCTCCTGTCCCCAACCCTCATCGCGACCCCCCGGCCGGCCCCAGAAATTCCAGGGGCATTCTCCATCAACAACTTTTTTTTTTCTAGCGGGCAGCTTTTCAACAGCTACCCACGCCAAGAATCCCCCGACAACTGCAGGGCACCACCCAGGGCCTGTTATGCGACCCCTGTTCTCCTTCCAGGGCTCTACACTACGGTTCATGGTGGTTTGCGACTAAGGTAGCTGCGATACCTGAACGGTGATGGGATCGCGCAATTTCACCTCGAGTTGGAGTCCTCAACGCATCTTAATAGCGGTTCGCAGAAGGCCCAATCCTTTTCCCGAATGCCTTCACCGTCTTTAGGCTCATTCCTTCCCAAGCATGGAAAGGGGGAGACGCGCTAGTGTGGCAGGGATGCCGGGCGTGGACTTGACTTGCCTACATTGCCTTAGTGCCGCGGGCAGCAGCGCATTGGGCATTGGACCCTTTTCGACTCGACTTTTTCGACATCCGGCTCAACGCAGCGGGACGTAGCCAATGGTAATGTCACAATACCAATTAAATTAAGCGCTTGAGGACAGCAACTTGGGGGTTTTGAGGGAGACCTCCAACTTTTCCCCAAACGGTTTACTGACCTGACTGAAAATTCATTTCTGCTTTTCCAAACCGCCTTCTCAGCCAGGCCAGGGGACATCATGGTTACAGGAAAACCTCGGGATGTGGGACGAAGCACCATGTTTTGGTTATCTGTCTTCGGCCGATTGCACAACAGAAAGGTAATTGATCAACGCCCCCCTGTTTTGAGGTGACTATCTCTTGGCTATGATCCGGCGCTACGGAAGACTGGCGCGGTGTTGGTTCGCTGGGCGATTCTTTCCCTCCCCTTGTCTAAGACAGAACCGAAGAATGATGCGGGTGGTGTGGTGATGCTGATCACAGCTAGGTGGGTTCTTACTCGATCTCAGGTTAACGCAATTTAAAAGGGGTCAAATCTCCTTGTCTCCCCTCCAATGTTTCACCATTCCAGCACCCGCGCAAACCTGGTCGTCAACGGAGATAGAGTTATTGACGACTATGGGGTACCCCATAGCACGCCATCTCAATCGCTACCGCGGAACCTAAGACGATGCTAATGACGATAGTGTTCATTCTTGGAGCGACAGGTGGTAACCAATGGTAGAGATGGCATTCTCGACCTTCAGATATCAACTCAGATTTGGCCATGGCTACGGTACCCAGGAACCTGAAACCGTTCACTATAGTCGCTTGTCATGGAACAATGCTAGGGCCTTTCCACAGCCTACAAGATCTTCAGCCTATTCCCAGAGAGCGTAACAGACCCCTCCTCGCAACTCCACGACAAAATGAACCGGTCGGCGAATGGCTTCTTGACGATCCTACTTTCCTTGACTCCTCCAGACACCCAGGTGTCGAATGAGAGGACACTGTAGCTCCTCTGAATGTGCGAGTTTCCACTAGAAGCTTCAGAACACCGATCTTAATGTTCAGCCCCCGCAAAAAGATGAGACCACCCTTTCGATGAGGATTCCATGGCCTAGCTGCATTGGTGTTTTCACAGCCGTAGACTAGGCATCACGGAGGTGGAAGAATTCATTCCCGACTCCTGGTCCCGGTACATTTTAAGTCAACTCTCCAGCCTGGCTCTGAACCAACAAGGATTCCTTTCTTATTAACTTTACTTTGTTTGGAGATCATACCAGATACACAACTGCGGCAAACCACTACATCTCTTGTTTCACCAGACAGGTTGGTAGCTTCTCTAGACTCATGCCCTACATCATTGGTGGTCAAACCTTCATTGCCAGCAAGTGGGTTAGGGTAGATCATACCTTACTGCTGGATGTAGAAGGTCTTGAACACATAGACCCTGCAAAACGCCTAGGCTGAAGTAGTACTCGCCACTCCCCATTTCAAAGAGACTTTACACAGTGGGTACATAAACCCTAACTGGTTTTCACTCAAGGTGTAAAGCTAGATGCAGTGTAAGAAGTTTCAATTGGCCATTAGGTTCCTAGGTAGCCACGCTCGTCCAACTTCTCGATGTCGTTAGGTTATCACTCAAAATTGACCATGACTGACTCCTGACGCCGACGAGATTTCCACTATTCGCTTGGAGTTTGCAACGTCCAGTTGGTGAATCGTCGAAGCAGTGCCAGAAAAGAGTTTAACTTCTTCTTTACATCAGACACCAAAGCTCACCCTCCCGCGAAATTTCCATAGCAGGAAGTCAAATAACAGAAATCTCATACTTGAGCACAGCATTAAACTGTGAACAGGTAGACCTCAGCAGCATTCGAACTCCCGACATACCAGATTCTGGGTAGAATATTCTGAACACATATACTGGGGACGGTGGTATCTTGCACAATGGACCTACTGTGTAAGTAGGCAGATGTCTTCATCTGCTTTCTCAATCTCACGGTTCTCGTGCTCGTAATCTCACCAAAACCACCCAAAACTAATTGTTTGTATGCTCGCTTACTGAAAAGTACGTGATGGTCACCGGCAATGGAAGGTAGCACCAAATGCCGATATCGCTTCCACTTCTCTCTTCGCACGGAAGTAGCCCGGGAGTAGTAGTTGCCTGTTGGTTGGGTCGCTCCTGCCCACATCATCGACAGTTCGATACTAATATGGTGTCAGCCGACCATCCGACAGCCAGGAGGGAAGGAGCAATCAGCCAATGCTATTCATAGATTTCATTATTTGAATGCAAAGTCTTTCACACACCTTGTTCGTTCTTGCTTAGTTGTCACCACAAGTTGCTGGGCTTGATTAAGACCCCATCCATCCGCCCCATCTCGCTCGTTCTCACATATTCTCGTTTCCCGTCTCACATACAACCACAACTACACTGACCTAGCAGTTCCAAGCCATTCATCCCCAGAAACATTACAATAAAAGAAATTTGACACGACCGAACGATAACTATCAGCTTCTGCCCCGCAATTAAATTTCAAATCTCAATATGCCTTCTTACTCTGCCGATAACAATGCCCCTCAGCCGCAACAAACAATGGAGATGGTGACCCCTCAGGACGCCATTGTTTCCCAGCAACCTGTACGTCGCCTTGCCTTTCCTTGCCTTTCCTTGCAGACAGGTTGATGATGAACAAGACTAACCAGGAGTCCGAACGTCACGCTCTCAGACAACCGAGCCACAGCCCGAGATGATTACGGAAGGAGCATTGCGCGGCGGCTTTGTTGAGGAGTGTAACTGCTGCTGCTGCGGAGAGGAGTGTGTTTGTTGCTAGATATCTTACCGAGGCAGGGTGGTGAATCAATGCCTGCTACATGATATCAAGGAGATCATGGGGGTGGGAGGAGTAAATATGAGCTAATCCAAGAGGGATACATAGGCCGCTTGCCAAAATGAGGTCTGCTTGAGTGCCTCATTGCCTCTCGGAACTCAGCTGGATCATAGATTGGATCGAGTCAATCTGTTATCCACATAACCACACTCAAGACCTTTTGACTTCCACAATGTGATCATCTAGTTTTCTTCCATATAACAAAAGATTTGCAGTGAAGATGTAAAGCCTTGAGGGGAGTGGCCTCCCTTCATCATCGCGAGTCCAGGTCAACGCGTGTCACTGAGCAGGCAGGAGATGTAGTGTATACGTCCTCTGACGCTCTGGTGGAAGGTACTATCTTGACGTGTGAGGCCCTCCTCGGCACCCATATCTTGAAGTTCGAAACCCGACTCGCTCTCACAACAAGATCGTACTTGTGCCATTTTGATGAATTTTACTTTCCAGACGTCGTCTTGTCGTCTTGAAAGATGACGTCTGAAGCAGGGGAGATATCTTGGCAGCTTGGCAGAAAAGCTTGGCCTGACGCCATGAAGCTTGGCGCCCTTGGCAGGCACAAACCAATGATGGGCCACGAACCGATTGCTGGTGGGTGACCAAAAGTGAGGGGAAGCTGACGTCCAGCCGGTGTTGCGACTGACTTGCGAGGAACTTTGTGCAGCGAACCAAACAAAGTGTGGTTCCATTCAACTCGGATCTCAAAGTACCAACCCAACCACCCCGGGGCTTTGAAGAGGGAACACAATGTCTCCACAGTGACTCCTTCTCATATCCAACGGACCGGACCATCTCGATAGAGGAGGCACTCGACAGTAATCTCCCCTCGCAAGCCGCGATGCTAAAGATGCCCCCCTCCTAAGGTTTCTGGCTGCGAAAACAGAGACAGCCATCCGCCAAAGGAAATGATTGTGATATCCGATGGGTACACTGACAACCTCAACGGATCTGTAAAGCCCCGAGAGCAAGAGGGTCTGAAACCACCGACCACCGCAAAGAGCAACTATGAGCTTCCAAAAGAGAGATGATGTGCGACCACACTTGTTAGGTAGCAAGACATCTTCATTATCATCACATAGGCTCGACACTCAGCGTAAGAGAGCAAGCATGTTATGGCGGGGGATTGCAGTCACAGGTAGATTGAAGTGCAGTAACCCGCAACCTCAAGGTGTCATCCCGTCTGTGCCCTGGGCGTACTGCGCTGTACGTGATGATGGCGAGCCAGCCAAAGGACGGACAACGGACGGGAAGTTCCCATCACACTTTGAAGGTTGGGTTCTGGACTTTCATGATCCCAGCGTCAAACAACGGCATCGCGTCTATGACTGATATTCTAGCGCGTTCCAACAATTCCGATAATTCATTGTGAAACGGTCAAGAAAAAGAGAGACAAGATGAGGTTTGCAAGTGGAGTCGCTGGTCTGGAACCATTGGGTCAAAAATCAATGGCGGTGCTTGATGATGATTTGGATCGTGGAGGAAGTGGAAAAGGACGGGAAGTGGAAATGCCCTGCTCTCTCTTCCCGCCGCCAAGAGTCACAGGCGGACACAGGCGGTGGTTTGCCTTGAGCTCCACACAGACTGACCAACGAGAGGCAGAATTTGCGACAGACAGATGCCAAGAGCTGCCAGGGCCTGGAGCTTCCAGCCAATCCATCACCAGCGAAGCAACATGGCGGCGCTTATTCCAGACCACATCGTTCCTCGGCTGCGCCAAACCTTCTCCACGACGGCGCTTTGCTCGACGACGACAGCTCCTTCGACGACGAAGCAGACATGGGGAGACGCAGGTCCAGATGAGGCGACCGGCCACTCGGCGCGCCTGGTGGTGCATGCCCTGTAACAATTGGCACGATGGACGAAATGACTGGAAATCCGTTATGACCAAGAGACATGGCCTCTCTTTTGCCTGACTGGCCGCCCTCTTCCTCCTTTGCTTCACCTTGCTGTTGTTGTTTTCAAAGTGTGTCTGTCTGTGTGTGTCAGGTTTTCAACACTCTTTTCTTGTTACGGTTCTGCCTCAGCCACGGGATGGAGAGGGAACCCATTTTCCATTCATTCTGATATTTTTTCATCCGAATTATTTTGCACACTAGCACACTCTCTCCCTTCGTTGATTCAGTCCGATCTCGAATCTTATTCAGGCAGTACTTGGCAGGTCCTGTGAATAGGTAGTCACATACTTCCTATTGTTCCATCTTTTAGTTCCACTCAACCGTCCATCCTTCGAGACTTTTACGGCAAACTCACTCTTGTATCACACCTCTGGGACAGAACAAGTCTTTGTGTCTTTTGGTCACAGGACAGGAACTTCGACTTGATTTCTTTATCAACAACTCGCTTGCTGGCCATCCGAGTCCCACGCGAGCTTCCCGGCGATTCACGCTCTCTTTGATGAGTTAAACGACTTACCCAACACTACACTAACCACGATGGCTGTCAACATGAACGGCCCGATGGCGCGTCCCGGCCCATCACATCACACTAAGGTGCACAACAGGAAGGAGGAATGGGAGGATTGGTCCGACAATGAGCCATTCACCCCGATTCAAGAGGAGGATGGCGAGCTCACTCCCCTCACTCCGACCTTCAGCAGCCCTTACAGCACCAACAACAACTATACGACGAAACCGTCAACACAACGCACATCGTTCTCGACGGCTCGCCATTCCATGCAGAAAATCAGGCGTATGAAGTCCCGTCAGAGACAAAAGGCACAGAATGCCAACCTTGGCATCAAGGTGATTACAGATATGACCAAGCTGAGGCAGCAGCAATTACAACAACAGTTAGCCCACCAGGAGGCCCTGAACAAAGGAAAGGGATCCAGCGAAAAGGGAAAGTTTGTGGACGCGGCTGCCCTGAACGCACTAGAAGGAATGGCTTCTGACGAATCTATCGGGACTTTTGCTTGGCTAAGGAAGAAGAGGACCAGTCCAGCTTCCGCTACTCCCATCGAGAGGAGGATGGATCGGCTTGCGGTAGACACACCTACCTCGGCCGAGCTTTCACCAAGTGTTGGCGGTATCATGATCGGGTTCGCCATGCCCTCAGACTCGAATGTCGTCATCAGTCCACAAACTGCCGTCGTTGATACACCGGTCGACTTCGACAAGTACTTCTCTCCGCCTCCCACAGGAAAACTACCCGTCTCAGTCTGGTCACCAGACACTCCGGATTCCCAATGCACCATCAACTCGTATAGGACAGCAGGTCCCAGTGCTGGCACGGTGCCGGCTGTCCCTGCGGTGCCCAACAAGTATAGAGATACCCGCGCGACGGAATTCTATCTCAGCGACAATGAAGATGATCTACTCACTCCAATGGGTTATGGAAAACCGCGCCCACCCAGAGTTACGACCACAGCCTATTTCAGCGACGAGGATGACGACATGGCGACACCGGTTACTCTGTTCGAGGAGGATGGAAGTCCCGTGGCAACGCGACAGAGGTCCATCATCAAAGCAAAGAGCCCTGTGTCTGCGACATTAACCGCACGGTCACAACAAGGCTGGTGGGATCAGATTACTTCGCCATTCACACAAAGCCCGGTAATGTCAAAGACCCCTGTTGCTAGCATTCGAGAGGAGGACGACAAACAGGAGTGGTGGAAGACGGGCAACAACAATGGGTCTTTGTCTCCCAACAACAATGCCCTTGCTCAGGGGTCCACGGGAAGTGCCGTGAGGGCCAATCGACCTCCCATGATAGTTATTGAGGATGTCTCGCAAGTAGAGGCCTCTTCTTCCTCTTCTTACAACCCGTTTGCGACATCGTCAACAGTGATAGCATCTTCTTCCTCAGCAGCAGCGATGCCGACAACAGCACCGATGGCTCAACAACCGCAATCATATGCCGAGAAAGCACGCATATTGATCGAGGAGAACGAACCGACGGCCGCAGAATTGCCTCCCCCGTACTCGCCCCCGAAGAAGAACCAAAGTGCCCGGAATGTCCAGACCGCCGAGAATATCCGATATCGAGCAGTCTTTCCTTCCACTCATCCGCTGAACTCCATGTACCCGCCGTCTCCAGGCCCAGTTTCTCCTGGTCTGGCACAGACGATGACCTCACAAGGCGCGATCGACTTGCCCCATGTTCCTGCAAGGCCGCCTCCAGCCAGACCTGCGGTCCACCATAGGGAATTCCCAGCGCCGCCGCTCCGTGCCTTCGCACCCGCTACTCAAAGGCTGAAGGCCGAAGAAAAACGGTGCCGCAATGAGAAGGAGGACGCCATGGCACGCAAGGTCGGTGGATTGTGGAGAGGACGTGGCTGTATCCCAGCAAATGGCTGCTTTGGTCGGCCCGGTCGGGAAGGCAGGAAGCGTAGGCGGTGGTGTTTGGCCTTGTTCCTTGTGACTCTCGGGCTAATAGCCCTCGCTGTGGCTCTCGGGGTCGTCTTGTCACGTCCCAAGCCTGGCAAGCCCGCCCCTTATTCGCCTTGGCTCAACCTCACAGAATTCCCGCCAATTCCTACCGGCATCTCCACAGTCATTGGCACCGACTCTGTTACTGATACCTCATGCGCCCAGGATCCGCGCTTCTGGAGTTGTGCTCTGCCTAAAGACCAGACTGCCCAGGCGGAACCTTTTGCTGCCGATCAGCCCAATTTCATTATCCAGATCCAATACGACAACAGCACACAACAAGCGTGGAATGTCACAGGCCAGGCAATCCCTACGCCTACTCCCACTAAGGATGCTGAAGCCTCTGCTTCACCGTCCCAAACTGGGAGCATCAAAAGCTCCGTTACTAATGGTACCGAAGCAAATCAGACGAGGGGACAACGCCCACAATCGGGCGGTGAACCGATGGGCTTCATCTCGGTTTTCAAGAGACTTTTGGGTCGTCAGATCCAGCAAACTCCCAGCGCTGGGTTTATTCCGCGCCCATCTCCGCCCGAATTTCAAGATATGTACTTCCTGGGAAACAACACGGATGGTATTGTGTCGGCAGGCAAAGCCGGAGAACCGACTCCGTTCTACATCAGCATTCTTCGCACTCTCGATGGTTCGGTTGGGCCCAGCATGCTCGCCCGTCGCGACCCTGAAGTTGATTCTGCCTCCAATCAGCTCAACAGGCGGCAATCCAATGGCGCCATCGATCTTTCCTTTATCCCACCAGTCTTGAATCCCGACGGAACCGGGGCTCCAGCCTTGCTCATGCCCTTCCCTACGCAGCAGCCTCTCCGCCTCTTCGACCGCGGGTTGCCGACCGAGCACTTTGGCTTTTACACCTACTTCAACAAGACCGTCTACATCAGCGGCGACGCCTCGTCCGACCGCGTCGGCGGCTCCACCGCCTCCGACTCCAAGTTCGTCATCACCTGGCTCTCGGCGCGCTACAAAGTGGAAATCTGGACGGGGCAGGTGAACGCAACCCGCCTGCTTGGGTCGCAATCCAACGGCGGGGCTGCGAGCAACAACAGCACGCGCCCGGGTTCTTTCCCATACCCCGTCACAGTCACGCTGGATACCCATGGTGGGATCCCGGGACGCAAGTTTGCGTTTAGTCGCGGGGTCGCAGCTGGGGGCAAAATCTTGATGAACGATACCAAGTTTATTCTGAATAACATGAACCAGACGGGTGATTGGATCAATCCCGGCGCGACGTTCAATCCGAGTTTTGGCGGTATGGATGGAGGTACAGGAGGTTGTCAGTGCAGGTATACCAACTGGGTGAAGTTGAATGCAGGCGATGCTTGATCGCGGAAGGGATAGGATATACTGGAGGAGTTTTCGGGTTATAAATGCATATCAGGCGCAGGGATTTCATAATTATTGCTTTCATGTGTCCAATTCCTTTTTTCGACTTCACTCGATTTCTTCATCAGAGACTACTTATGGGTCTATATCAGAAGACTTGAACATAGATGTTCGTGTGGGAGGCAGGTGAATCCACTTACAAAGAAGATACCATAGAATTGTTCAAGCAAACACTTACTAGCATGCATAACGTCCAGAAGTGAAAATATGCTCAGTGAACAGAACGTTCTAATGACAAAGTTAAAACAAGAGGCGAAACGTAGACTGGCTGACTTGATGTCGTTGCAAGAAGCTGGGGGAAGGGGGAAGGGGGAAGGAGCGCTCACCCCTAACCCTGACAGTTGACTAGTGGTCGTTGCCAGCTGAGAGCGAGTGTCAAGGCTTTTCTTTCTCAAACATCACTCACCCATCAAGGTACTCACTCACTCCATCGTCGACATCACCTGCGCCCTGAAGTCGACGAACCTCGCGGCTAGGAAGTGACATTTTGCTACAAAGGGCAATATTAGGATCTTTACTGAAATCTCTGATCAGAGGTTAGGCAAGCGCGGTCTTGATCGCAAGGGAGCATCATCGTCGCTCCTCGGCCGGAAGCCCGATTTGGCAGGCGTCGACCGGTGGACACTCGATTACTGCCAACGTATTGAGCCTTCTAGAGGAAAGAAGACTCGATAGAAGTCAATATGAGGCAGCTAAAATTCCTCCACGGTGGTGGACTACGAGCATGGACAGCAAGAGGAAGTCTCAGGACCAGTCATGTCCGACAAGTGCGGCGTCAACAGCCAAGGTGCATAAAGCGAGCATCTCTCCCGAGAGCCATGAGCACATCTCATGACCCAACATTGACACCAACACCAACATCCGCTCAAATATTAATACCAGAATCAACATCCAACATGCATATCGCCAGGACTCACCCGGACCAGGACGTCCCTCAATACATCACGCCGATCAAGCGCCGCCCCACAGAACTTCTGACCTTGGCCATCGAGACATCTTGCGATGACACATGCGTCGCCCTCCTTAAGAGCTACGACAGCAATGAGAACCCCAAGAAGGAACCCGAGATGGTGGCCCACCTGCTCTTCAACAAAAAAATCACTTCGGACCAGCGCCAATTCGGCGGTGTCCACCCGGCCGTCGCCGTCGAGTGGCATCAGCGCCATCTCGCAACCCTGGTCCAGGAAGCCATCCAACATATTCCCGAAGCTGGTCCCTCAGGCAACCAATCTTACCAGACAATGAGAAAGCCCAAGCAACACATCAAGCCGGACCTCATCGCCGTCACCCGGGGGCCCGGCATGCCCACCAGCTTGGCCACCGGCATGGAAGTAGCCAAGGGTCTCGCTCTGGCCTGGGGAATCCCGATCGTGGGCGTCCATCACATGCAAGCGCACGCTCTGACGCCGCAGCTCGTCGAAGCTCTCGAACGCTCCGCTGCTCCCAGCCTCGCATCATCCCCATGGGCACAGCGCCAACAGCCCGAACAACAGCAAGCAGCAGCATCGAAGAAGCAAGAAGAGGCTCAGCACCCCAGTCTCGACTATCCCTACCTCAACCTTCTCGTCTCCGGCGGCCACACGCAGCTGGTCTACTCTGCCTCTCTCACTTCACATCTGATCCAGTGCACAACCGATAACATCGCGCTAGGCGACATGCTCGACAAAGCCGCGCGCAAGATCTTGCCCGCTTCGGTCCTGGAATCAGGCCAAAACGTCATGTACGCCGCCGCGCTGGAGCGCTTCGCCTTCCCCAGGTTCCCTGCGGGTGCCGACGAGAGGGAGTACAACTTCAAGTACACTCCGCCGGCCACGCGGGCCGCCGAGATCGAGCCGCACAACTCGCCCTACGGCTGGCACCTCTCGCCGCCTCTGTACGCCTCTAGGAGGATGGAGTATAACTTTACCGGGCTGGGATCGCAAGCGCAGCGCATCGCCGACACGCTGGACAGTTTCTCTTCGTACGAGAATCCCCGGGACCAGGTCCTTTCGCGGGAGGTCTCCCCGGAGGAGGGGTCCGACAATGGGTCCGCCCTGGCTCCTTCGGCCACCTCGGACGACTCCAACACCCCTCTCCTCTCGCCGGCCCTCGATGAAAAAGACCAGATCGAGCAGCGCCGCTACCTGGCCCGCGCGGTCATGCAGTTGGCTTTCGAGCACCTCGCCTCGCGCATCGTCATGGTGCTCCAGCAGCAGGCCAAGCACTCGGGTGAAGCCCAAAAGGTTAAGACGCTCGTGGTGTCGGGCGGCGTGGCGAGCAATCAGTTTCTGAGGCATGTGCTGAGGCGCGTGCTGGAGGTACGCGGGTTCGGACATATTCGGATTATGGCTCCGCCTGTGAACCTGTGTACGGACAACGCGGCCATGATTGCGTGGACGGGGTCCGAGATGTACAGGGCCGGGTGGGTGAGCAAGCTGGATATGTTGCCAATTAAGAAGTGGAGCATGAGCTCGACAGGCGAGCAGGGCGGGATCTTGGGGACGGAAGAGAAGCCCTTTTATGTGAGGCGTTGATCGAAGTCGGACTAGGAGCCTAGAAAACAGGAACTGGTAGGCTGAAAAGGAGCAGATGCTGGGTGCATGGGTGATGGGTGTCTGGGGCGTTTGGTATCCTTGCTTTTATCTTGTATAATAAGAGTTCACCTGTATGATAGCGGAAGTCAACAGCGTAGTGTATGATTATGGACATTGAAAAGGGCTAGAAAGGACCTTCAAGCGCGGTTCTGAAGACATTGGAGGTCGGGACTTTGCTTTTGACCACCCTTCTTCTGTTGTGCAATACTTCCACATACGTCAAAAACTTGGCATTTGACCTTGTTAACCTGATTCATTCTGTCAGTGTCGCATTGCCTGTAAAAGTCTAGAACGCTATGGGGACCCATTGGAAGCTGATATCGTTTCTTCATTATGTGTAGTATGCTGCTGGCTAAAGTGCCTCTGCCTCACTAACATCCGTCCATTCGGTCCGGGTCAGTCAAGCGATCCATATTCACTACTCTCTCTATCCTCTCTTCCTTCCTCCCTTAAACACGGGTCGAAACATCCTCGGTGAAGTCGCTCGTGACGTTGCTGAACTCACCCTTCTCCAGCTTGGTCTTCCAGAAGATGGGGTTCGTGTCGTTGAAGCCGTGCCTCTCCCATCCCGACTCCTTGACGTGGTACAAGTTGATGAAACCACCAGAGTAGGCATCACGATGTGTAGCAGCCAAAATGCTCCTGCGTCCCAGCTCGAGCGCCTCCTCTGTCGTCAAGTCGTATCTGTACTCGGCGTCCAAGACACCATACGCAAAAGTCTGACCGGATCCGACACAGAACAAGTTACCCGCCAATCTGGTGCCGTCCGAGTCGATGTAGTAAAGCGCGGGGCCCTCCTCCTTGGTGACGCCGGCGCACATGGTGCCCATGGACAGGCCCATGCCCTTGTACTGGTACACCAGGTTGGCGAGGATCTTGGAGGCGGCCGCCACGGAAATGCGGCGCTTGTGCCGGAGCTCGTGCAGCCGGCACTGCATGCCCAGCCACGCCAGCCAGTACTGGCAGTCAGCGGCGCCGCCCGCCATAGTGCCCAGCAGGTCGCTGTTGATCTCGATAACCTTCTTCACCGTCTGCGAGGCGATCCAGTTACCCGCCGTGGCGCGCGAGTCCGTCGCCACCACGATGCCGCCTTGGAAACGGAAGGCCAGTGTGGTGGTGCCGTGGGCAATCTTGATGGGGCACGAAGGGTTGGCGCGGTCGTCGGTTGCGGCGCGGAGCCAGGAGGAGGGCTGGTTTTGTTACAGTGGTTAGCTTTTTATTGCTATCATCATTCATCATCATCATCGTCGTCGTCATGGCACCGTCGTCGAACCGGGTCTGGCTAGCGAGCTGGGATAGGGCAAACAGAAGGAGGAAGGGGCCGGAGGGGTACTTGGAGGGGCACTGCGAGGAGGGGGGGGGGGGGGGGGGGGGATGATTAGGGAGACGCACATGAGCTACTGGAGGCATGGAGAACTTGAGAGACAAAGGAGGCTGGGTTTCGCAAAGGTCTTGCTGTTCCTCTTCCGAGAAGAGCTCATTCTGCTGGTAGGCCGGACGGCTGTACCTTGCAACAAGCGCATCCATGATGATCGATCAAGTGGTTTGAATGGAGGAGTGTTCGATGTTCGGTGTGCGGTTCGGCGGTTCCCAAAGACACTTCGGGAAGCTGTATAGATTGTTGCGAGGGAGAGATATGTTCGGCGGGGAAGGCAACGGCGGAGGTTGGAAGACGACGGGTTGAGATGATGGTGATGATGTTAACGTTGAATGGGTTGTCAGTGGAGGCGTTCGTTCACTGTTGTTAGCCTGGCAAGGTAGCAGCTATGGCGGCGTCAGCGGCAGTGGGTAGCAAGTTGAAGGCGGGCAGCTTGGAGCTCCCTACACGCAGGTGCCCACTAACCAGGCAGCTCCCCACGCACGCGTTCATCAGCTTGGGCGGCCCTTGCTCAGCGTGTAACTGCGGCCCCGCCAGCTGGCAGTACAGAAAGTACCTTTGTACAGGCTTGGCATCGAATGCCATGTTGAATGGTACGGTATTGAACAACACCATTTTAAACTAACATTTCATGAAGATACCCTCATGAGCCAGAATTCACAAGGTTGAGCTGCAGTTCGAAATTTTACTTATGGCCTAGAACCTTTGTTTGTTACTATGCAGATGTTGTACAGTGGTGTTTTCAATTACTCTCAGCCGCATAACTAGACCCTCGCTCGCTACAGAGCATCGGGCATAAGAATGCTGCGGCCACCTATTGCTTGCGCCGCCTCCGAGGGATGGATAGGGGGGTATGAATGTTAGGATGAGTTGACGCGCAAAACAGCGCCAGACGCGCTTTTATTTCCTTTTGCCTTCTCCGTCCAACGCCGTGGAAATGCACCTGGCGCTCGAACGCCACCCTCAGGTCCTGCGAGCTGATTTCCCGACCATATTAGCTCCACTTATCCGCCTGAGGGCAAGGAGCAATATCCAAAGCCATAAAGCGCAAAATATCGGTTTTCTCCCCTCTGCAGATTTTTGTCTTTCCCCAACACCCAAGCAAAGCCAAGTAAAAATTCGAAAAAGCCTGCTGTATAAGCCTCCTCGACCCGTTACCGGAAACCCGAATCCGAGCCGAACCGAACCCATAGTCAGACGCAACGCAAGACACAACTTGGAAAGTGGCATTGACTGTTTGATGATCGATATGGCAAACACCTAGTCCATTCCTTCGTGCGCCAGGCTCTCTCCCTGCCAGCTCTGAACCGAGTGGCTTTTGAAAAAGAAAGGGGTAAAAAGAAAAAGAAAAAGAACAAAAAGCCAAGTACCATTAAAATAACCTTATAACACCATGGCCAATGCATGCTTTCGCGTTGTCGTGATCAATGCAACCGGAAGGCCCTTCGAGACCTTCCGGGGTATATCTGCGGTTGTTGCCGCTTCTGAAATGATGATGCAGGCAGGTCGTCGTCGTGGTCGTTGTTCCGGATCCACGTTTGCGCGCCATACTCTAACATCAGATGCGATGTTTGGATGGTGGCCCATCGAGCGGAATTGTTTTGTGTTCCAGTGTTCTCCAGATTGGAAAACCTCAGCCGAGTCGAAATCGTTGCGTGTTTAGTTTGTTCGCCGTGGCCTCCTTCTGGAAAATGGATTTGGTTAATAAGAGTGGTCTAGCCAAGTGGTAGATTATCTCTTCCACCCAACGTTCCAGATAACGTGGACTATGTCCCGGGCCGTATTTACCGTATCAATGACCCGGCCTAGAAGGCCTTCACTGTTCGAGTTTTCGCCTTGCTCGTATGGCATGAACATGCCCGACTCGGTTCTCCTCATGCCAGCTGGTTCTTTTGAAAGACTGGCAGACGAAGTTGAACGTCGGAGTCCGCCGAGCGATCCTTCCGCGGACTTTGCAGAGGACCATGTTGACGTTGGTTCCTCATCGTCTTCATCCTCCTCGTCATCGCTGTCAACAAAAAATCTGCCGGACTTCTTGGCCGGACGTAACGTCTCCTGAGATGAGGAAGGGGACAATACTGTTCCCCTAAACACACCAGTGCTGTGCTTCATGGCCGATTCCGTTGGTTCGGGGGTGTCCTCCCGATATTTGAGGGTAGTTGAGGGTAGCATGGCAATTGTCTTGCTCTCTCCACCGCTGTGGCTGTGACTCTTTGTCTTCTTCAAAACAGGTCTCAGCTTCTTCCCTTTAGTCCGCTTCATCATGATGGCGCCGTCATCCGAATCGCTGTTGTAGTTGATTTCGGGCTCGATGTCGTCTTCATCATCATCCCCTTTGATTTCCACAGCAATGCACTGTGCTACCTGCTCGTTGAAGTGGATGTGCTTTCGCTCACCGCTAGGAGATACAAGACCGGAAGACACGGCCGTCGGAAACAGACTGTTGTCAGTGCTGAGGCCGCGCGAGGAGAATGGGAATGTGACAAAATCGGTGTTGGCTCGGTCTAGACCAGGTCGTCGACCTGTCTTCTTGAGACATCCTTTCTGCTGCGCTTGTACAGCTGCCGCCGCCTGTTTGACGAGTGATGAAGCGGATAGAGATCTCTGAAGCATAAGCTCCGACATGCTCCTCTTCTTCAGAATGGGCTTTTTCGCGAACGAGTTTGTCTTGGACATCCTTGCACTATTGTTACTCGAGTTGTTGGAGTGTATTGAAGCACCGGTCTGCAAGGGCCCGTATAGCCATGTCACATCGCAATCTTTCAGCCTGTGAAATTGTCAGTTACCCAGAACGCGAAGGTAGAAAAGCCAGCCGGAGAACATACCAGTTCAACGTCTCTGGAGAAACTGTGCCGAGGTTGTTCTTAGACTTCATCCACGTTCTCCAAGAGGCATTCTCTAGCCGAGCCGAGTTGGCATAATCTCCCCTTCTAGCAACAATATGCTTCCAAGATGACCAGATGTCCTCCTCGCGCCAGTTGTGCGAGAGATAGTCCACATGCCTGGAAGGCTGTATTTTAATCGCTATGTCGTCCTCAGCCCTTTCATAAACCAGCTCCGGACTCTCCGGACGGGAAGTGGGAGTAGACGTATCATTTCCAGACGGCGAGGAAGTGTACGACTGATCTGTTCGTGGGCTGGGTGGGGGTCCCGAATGCTCCACATGGTTGAAGTAACCCATATCCTCCTCATAATGCGGAAGGCGGCCCCCAAAGCCTCTCCTCGAAATAGCGGCTTCTAATACATCTTCGTCATCGCTGTCCGATGTAAGAGAGGGATTCGTGACAGGCGTAGAAGAATCCGATAGTTCGGATGATTCGAGGTGAATGCCGCGAGGGGAGGACGGCGCCGAAGACGGGGCCGAGTGGTCGAAGGCCTTTGACGAGTGGTGATAGATGTCGCTGAGCCTGGAGGTTGACGCCGACGTGTGGAAACCCGAGCGTTTTGTGTTGAACTTGGGCTGCGACTGAGATCGACGCAAGGGCGCCCCGAAAAACGTGTCGTCGTCAGACGTGATGACGACGGCCATGGCTGAAAATTCTGAAAAAAAAAAAATCCTGGTGACCTGCAAGCCACCTTCTCAATCCTTCTCCAACGTGCGACCAGAAAAGCCCGTCATAAGTATTCCTCGGACAGGAGGTGAAGCGAAGCAATGTCGGGGTCCGGGGCAAGATTTGGGTTGTCGCCGCTTTGCTTTCGGTCTCGTAGCGAGTCTCGCGAACAAAGAGGGCTCGTGGTGGGTGCAAGAATAGCGCCGTCAATCGAGATGGGACATGGGCATGTCGCGAAAAGACGGGGCAAGGCTGGCACAGGTGACAGGGCTCGGCTGTTAAGGTGACGATGGACTAGCGGGGATCCAAGGGCAAAAAAAGGACAAACAAGAGAAGCTCAAGCACTGAGCGAGCGCACCGGGTTCGGGAAGGCCAGAGGGGAGGAGTTTGCGCAAGGTGGTGGACGGAGAAGAGAAGTTCCTTTGAAAGGGTGTGCAGGTGTGTGGTGACCGGTCCAGTGTGAAGGGAAGTTGGGTGTAGTTAAGTGAAAAGGCACTAAAAGGTAAGCAAGCGGGTGTGGGTATCAAATGCCCGTGGTCGTCCGTGGTAGGCAGGCCCTTGCCCGGCCGCCCCTGTCAACAGTGTGCGGCAGAACTTAGAACGTGGGATGGTTGGGTCGGGGCCAGACAGTGAGAGGGGCTCCTTCGCTGCTTGGTCGACGGGGGGCGTATGTTGTAGGTTGCTTTGGGGGTAAGTACCGTTCATTAGAGGTATCTTCCAGCGAGCGGGCAAGTACACTTCACCTCTAGAAGTCTGGCAACCAAGGTCGCTTCTGAGGTTGCCAGAGCATGGGGGTTCCGCCGCCGACACAGTTCTCAATCGGGAAGGCATACACAACAGCCGGTACTTCGAGGGTGGCATGTTGGATTTATACCATAGACGGCTTGTCATCAGGTCGCGCAAATGTACGCGAGCGGTCGCACAATTTGGCCATACGATGATGACCAAGAAGATGGTAGCATCGCTGAGCTACAGGCTCGCAATGGGCACTTGACATCTGTTTTTGACGATATATACAGATCTAACTCTTGGGCTTGTGTGCTCAACCTACCTGCATACATGTACCTTACCTACCTACCGGTCTTAAGCTCTCCAGATGTCTACCTCTAAACTGAGCATGCAAAACAAGGCAGCTACATGGCATAGCTTGACATCCAATGGAGGTGGAAGGCGTTCAGAGTCCGGGTCCGAACGATCACTCCTATCGAAAACCGGAGAACCGCCTGTGGGTCAAAGGTTACACCATTCTTTTCTATCCTCTCTGGGCCTCGAGTTGCGATGAACGGCTCGTCCAGTGCTCAACAGCTTTGGGCTAACAGCACGACGGTTGGCCCAGGTTATCATACAGTTCGCAAACGGCCTGCTACTATACCTACTTCCATCTCATTTCCAGCCTCGTCCACACTTTTCGTGACGCGTGGAACATGAGGTGAGTGGCTATTGTTGAGTGTTGGTCACCGTGGTGAATCATCCTCACCACGGTACTAACAATCCGGGGAAGAGAGATGAAATTACAATTCCAGCAAGTACCAGGGTACAGCGGCCAAAAAAGCCTGCCAGAGTCGCTCGGGGATTCGCGATTGGGGGACGACGTGAAAATGGAACAGGGATTCCAGGTTGAAAAACGAGCTAGGCAAGAAAAAAAAAACCATCCCCAATGCTGCTCTGTTCCGTGTGCTGCCGAAGCTCGAGAGAAGAAAGACAACGGCAGCGGAGGCGGTCTGGGAGTGCCCGTGCATCCATTTACAGGAACAAGCTCGAGCAAGCTTGCTCTCAAGTACAGTAGTGTAGGGGCAGGCGAGCCCGAGATCTGATGAAGCAATTTCCGCCTCAGTCGGGACGGAAAATTCGTTGAAGCGCGGAAGCCCTGCTACAAGATGAGATGGCGTGGTTGAGGTGAGAAGGCCGCTTTCCAGTTTTCTGGGGGATAACGCGGGCACGGCGGACACTGACGGGGGTAGTTTTTGGTGAATTTGGTGACTTTCCATTTGGGTGAGCCTCAAAGCCACCTGAGAATGACGGAGGCTTGCGGTTGGCCCGCTTTATCACGCTGAACCTCCCAAGCGTTCTGGATGGTCCGGCTGGAATGGAATGAAGGACAGGGGGCAATTAAGGCACGCAACGCCCGTGTGACCTTGTTCGGCTTCTCTGCTTGGTCAACGGCTGTTTTTCTTTTAGTCAAGAGGACGGACGGGAGTTCAAATGTCCATAAAATGGGAATTCCGGGATTCCCAGCATTGGTTTCATGCTCTCGTTTATTAACTCGATCCTCGGTCCCCTAGTAAATTGCATTGCGCCTGTGCGGCGTTCCATGCCTTCTTTGCTCGATTCAATCTCTTGGTCGGGTCGTCCGCCGGTTCTTGGATGCAACAGTGAAATTGGTGATGCCACCCTCCGTCAACTTGTCAAGGCCCTAAAAGTCACCTCTTTGCTCACCGGTCCCAGAGTTTCGATCTACACCGGGAAGTGGTCGGATCCTACAAGTAGGTCGGTTGAACACGTTGGCTTTGAACGACGACAGCCCCGATCTCGAGTTATTCCGGAGCGCCGTACCTTGCGACCCCCGCACCAGCACAGACGGGACGAAAATCGGGCGGATGAGTCGAATTTTCAAAGACCGCCCCCGTGCCGTAACTTGTGAAGAAAGTTCTTCAAGTATAGCCATCACGTTGCGCGGCAACCCCCGCGCTTCGGACCGTCATGGGGGTGTACGGTGGTACTCGAAAAAGGTCATTTTGGTCATCAGGGCCATCCAGAAGGAAATTTGAACTTCAACCTTGAAAGCATTTCGGCCAACTGACAGCATCTCATTGGCTGCCCTTCGTCGCTTCTCACCCCAGATGAAGTTCGATTCTTCAAGCACAGGGCAGCTTAGTCTCCATCTGCAATGTACAAGTACCGGTACCTGAGAGTCTAGAAGGAAGGAACCACTGGACAGGTACCGCCCATGATCTTCCAGGGCCCACGGCGAGAGGAGCCAAGGGAACAGCCTCGCCCCCCGGCCTCGCTTGGACTAAGTTCGACACTTCCTCTTTCGTCTCCGAATTCCTTCCTTCCAGAAAACCGAACGACCAGGACCTCCAAGAAGCATGCAACCAAGCGGGCAATTTCAGCATTTAGACTATCCATGAGGTGGTTTGTTGTCACCTTGAGGTTCCACTGGCACGTGATATGCTTGGACGAGCATGACCTGCCGACGGAACGGCATGTTCAAAGCATTCGTTCAAGCAACATCTACCTGCATTGCTCCGACTTCTCCCGCTGTCAAGAAAGGATCTCCCTCGGCCGGATGGCAACGCTTGGATGTGCCAGATCATGGGCTGCCATCATGGCTCCGCCCGGCGAGCCCGTCACTCCGCGTCAAATGTCAACACCGTTATTAATGCGTCCAGTGGTGTTGCCGAAAAGAAAGAATCGCACGGCCCC